>NC_135507.1:36796125-38138625 GCF_052857255.1 Amblyomma americanum | reverse complement strand
CGGTGCTTCTATCTCCTGAACTCTGCTGCTCCAGCAGTGACAGCGCATAAATTGTTGCGTGGTAAGTGCGTCACGGAGAATAGCATTTTGATTAATGTCGCCTTGCGCTCCACGGTGGAGCACAGTTTGTGGATTGTGTGAGAAATAGTCTAAGTTCGCTGAGCCAACGCGGTTAAGTTAATCGCGTTTGAAATTCTCCTAACTGATATAGCTACTACTTACCGCCGGCTTCAAAACAGTATATGTAAGCCGGCGCCTCTCGGTGCTGTTTTTAAATGAACTATTAGAATTTACTCAATCAGTTAACACGATTAAAAGTAAACAGTTAAGTAGTTAAAAGGATTTTCTTGTTTTATGTCATCCGCCAACACTAACTGTGCCGCAAAAGTTTTTTCTTTACGTCAAATACCTATTTTTTAAGAATTGTTGCCAGGTTTCCCTGAAAAACCTTGCATCTAGTATTTATGTACTGTATACGTCAAATGAAATGCGAACACCGGAGTGCATGGCGAAAGATCCATTTTAAGCTGCCTGCCTGTACTTGTCATCAGTGATAAGCACTCTCATCTGTTTTGCGATAGTTGCGCTTTTGTTTAGTTTAACATTCGTTTTTTCGCTATGCTACTGAAGCGTCCCTGCATTCTTTCCACCGATCGCAACTTGCGCAGCGCTCTATTCAATATAGCTGGCGGCCATAGCTGTGGACCGCATGTGTGAAGCGAGCTGTCTTAGCTCCTTGGCATGCAGGGTTTTGATTTATGGCGAATTCCACTGGTGGATCCGAAGCGAGGCGCTCGATTCGCAAGAGAGCGCCCCAAACCGCCTCGGAGCATAGCGACCGTTGTCGACCAGCGGAACATGTAGAGCGCGCAGAGGAAGTACTGGTTCCGGAAGCTGAGGTCTGGCAATTCTGGCGTCAAAATACGCTTAAACAGACGACGAAAAGCGGGGAGCATAGCGGTGAGCAGGCACTTTCGCGATGGAACCTACCAGTCGCTTTGTTCATGTTACGCCTGAGGTGCACCGCATTTTGGTGAACCTCGTAGGCAATGAGGAGCACAGTTATGCTCTAGGTAAGTTCGTAAATGAACATATATCGCATGTCTGCAGAGAGCTTACGGGGCAATTTCCAACAAGGAAATTGCCCTTTGCAGGGGCTTCTGCGAAATGCTTCTCGAAAAATGCTTCGAAGAGGTACTTTTTGTTGTCGCTGCTGCGCTCTGGGTGCGCAGACTCAGATTCCGACGAGCTGTCATCAGACAACGCGAGGGCTATTGCCATTCCATACGATGCCATAATTGAGAGTTGTAGCCGCTATGAAGAAGGTGACGAAGACGACATACGCGCACGAAAGAGCGCTCAGTGTTCCCCGGCAACATCTCTGCATGCGCTAAAAATAACCAAAAATCACATGTCTGTTCAAGAAGTGACGACGTCGCCTACTGAAAGTTCCGGTGATATCCGCCGCTGGTGGGCGGATCGACCCAGCAGCCCACACGGAGTACTACAAGGGGCAAGAAAATTCTGATCTGGACAGGCCCATAACCAAAGAGGAAGTCTAGCAGCAATAAGAAATACCACTAGGAATACGGCTGCAGGCGCAGACAAGATAATGAACGCGCTCATTCGCAACCTCAGTGATGAGTTGGTAGTCGAACTTTCTGACTACCTCAACAAGCACTGGGCGGCGGAGACAGTATCCGAGGAGTGGAAGCCTTCGAAAGTAGTGATGATTCCAAAACCGGGCAAAAAATTCCAAGTAGAAAATCTTAAGCCAATCTCCCTCACGTCATGCTTAGGCAAGCTATACGAGCGGGTGGTTACTGTGAGGCTTCAAAATTATATGGAGGACAACGGGCTACCCCCACGGCACGTTTGGATTCCGCGCTAAATTATAGACGCAAGACGGGCTCCTACAGCTCAAGGAGGAGGTGCTCAGCAACGTTTCGCGGAACGGCGAACACGTCATCATAGCACAGGACATTAAAAGAGCCTTCGATAATGTCAGCCACGAAGCCATCCTCGCAGGAATGGATGGCCTGAACTGTGGGAGAAGGATTCATGGCTACGCCAAGGCCTTCCTCTCTAACCGGACAGCAACTATCGGCCTGGGAAAAGTCAGATCCGAGAAGTTTCGCACCCTAAACAAGGGAACTCCTCAAGGGTCGGTCATCTCCCCCATCCTCTTCAACATCGCAATGATCGGGGTAGCAAGACAACTCGAACAAATTGAAGGCACACGGCACGCCATGTACGCTGACGACATTACGGTATGGGTGAACCGGGGATCGCTCAGCGAAAAAGAAGAATGTCTGCAAAAATCGGCAACCTGCGTAGACACCTACGTTAGGGCCAGAGGCCTCGCCTGCTAGACGGAGAAGTCCGAGCTCCTAAGGGTGTGGCGAGGCAAACAAAATCGATTGGTCCCTACAAGCGATGAGCACAAACTCAACGTATACCTCGAGGGGCAACCTATTCCGGAGAAGACCACCATTCGGATCCACGGGATGTGGCTTCAGTCCAATCAGTGGTGCAATCATACTCTGACACTAGTGAAGACCGCCACCATGCAGGTGACCCGTATGATCAGCAGAATATCCAGCAAGAGACACGGCATGAATGAGAGCGACATACTCAAGCTAGTCAGGAGCCTTGTGGTTAGCAGAGGGGTGTATAGCCTTCCCTACCACAATTGCATCAAGCAAGAAGAAGAGCAAATGGACGTCATACCGCGAAAGGCGTACAAAACTGCACTTCACCTACCGCCGTGCACATCGACCGAGAAACTGCTAGCCCTGGGACTGCACAATACCTTCAGTGAACTGAGAGAAGCACTACTATGCTCTCAGGCACGTATGTTGATGCAGACCCCCACGGGCACGGTGCTTCTGCGAAGATACGGCGGCAGCAACATGATCCAAGAGATCGAAAGTATCGAAGACATTCCGGACAAGTGTCGCAGTACGCTGGGAGTCGCACCGATACCCAAGAATATGGTACCGAACCTGCACAAGGGGCGTAGGAAAGCAAGAGCGGAGTACGTGCAGAGAACCCTGGCAAACAAGGACAACACGATGTATACGGACGCGGCAACGTTTGACAAAGACGGAAGGCAAAGGAGCAGAGCATTGGCATCGGTAGCTAATTCGGACCTCAAGGAAATCACCAGCGCATCACTACAAGACTGCATGGTAGTCGAGGCCGAAGAGGCAGCTGTAGCTCTGGCAGCACTGGAGGGCTACCGATCTGGCAGGCCCTTAACAATAATAACGGACTCTCAAGCAGCATGCCGTAATTATACAAACGGCAGAATTGGGCGCAGAGCACGCCACATACTCTGCTCAAGCGACCCGGGAAACAAAGTTCAGCATACCATAATCTTGGTAACAGGGCACACTGGCGTAACAGGGAACCATGCAAGAGGCGGATAGGATAGCTCGAGGGCATACCAACCGGACGTCCGACACATCCAGCCTTGAGGAACCCGAGTCAGTACCCATGGTGTACTCAGATATCCTAAAATATTATAAAGGGGTAAGACTGAAGTATCCACCCTCACATAAGGATCTAAGCAGAGAGGATGCTGTTGCATGGCGACAGCTGCAGACGTGTACTTTCCCCAATCTAAACCTTCTTAATAAAATGTTCCTTACGCAGTATGAGGCTAGGTGCCCATGGTGCGGAGAGAAACCAGATTTATACCATATATCATGGGCCTGTCAAAAGATTGAGCCTCCAAATATCCATAGAATGAAAAACCCGAATGCGGAACAGTGGGAGCGTATGCAGTCCAGCGTAAGCTTGAAAGGCCAAAGGTGCCTAGTAGAGCGAGCTCTCGAGATGGCCATACTCAGTGGAGCCTTAGACTAGGGCACCAACCCCGTGAAGGAAGACGGAAGACGCCATCTGAAGCCGCGAAGATATCTTTTCTAGAGCTCAATAAATGTTTTTTTCGATCCAAACCTAGTGCGCCCCGTATGGAACGGAGTTGCTCCAAACGACCAGCGGAAATCGCGCGGTCGCTCCAGGTCGACCAGTGGAACTCGAATTCGCCGTCGCGGAGCAAGAAAAGCTGCTCCAGCACGATCACTGGAAATCGCCATTAACTTCAAGCATCGGCGTGTTATCAGCGTCTGGTTGCGCTGTGAACAACTGAAGGTCGACTGGTTGCATCAATTAAAATAACGAAGGCCTCTTCTACTCAGTATGATGGCTACGACATTAAAGGAACCTTGCCTGAAATATATCAGGTTAACATGCATATCTGGCAGGAAAGGCACAGGATGGTGTTGTCGGCTCTCCAGATTCGCGGACGCTGGTCCCAGTGAGTGGGAAACGTTGACTCGTTAGAGAACGTCACGCAGCGCCAGGTTTCCGTAGTCCATGATGAATGGTCTCGTGAAAACACAAGCCTTGCTTTCCTATTTGGTTCTTTGCGGCTGACACCTATGGGTTTTGCGCCGTTACAAGACTTCGCATAACAGCCTCGTGCAGAGGACGTCTAACGGTTGATGTGCTGAGGAAGAGGAGGTAAACTTTATTGAAGAAGAGGCCTTAGGCCCGGGTTGGGGTGACGTTCCCCTCACCGCGGTGGGCTCCTCATCTAGGCCGGACGCCAGGTGGCCGACCGACGATGTTGTTCGGCGCCCTCTTCGACCCGCTCCGTGACTCGGTGTTGAACCTCCGGGTCCGAGCTGAGCAGCGCGGCCTCCCACTGCGGTTGGGTAGAGAGCTGCAAACTGTTCGACGCCTTGTATTGATTACATGAGTATAGGATGTGTGGTGTGTCTGCCTTATTGTGTCCACAGAGAGAAAAGACGGGGCTAAACTGCCCTGGGAACCATATAGAGTACATGTACGGATTAAAGAAAGTGTCCGTTTGGAGCTGCCGCCAACTGACTTGGGTTTACTTAGAGATCTATGTGATTCTGGAAAGATTTGTCTTTCTTTCTTGAAGTGGATAGTAATTTCTTTGTAGGTCGTCACTCGCTCCTTGGCCGACCTGAGCTTGGGGTAGCGCACCTCCTGGTTAACTACGAATCCTCGGGCAAATTAGCGCGCCGCCTCGTTCACAAGATTGCCCGATTGGGTGGGGACCCAGGTCAATGCGATCTGGAGGGTATTCAAGATTTTTTGCAATATTTTGATGGCTTCGGAGTGGGCCCTTCTTTTGCCGAAACTTCTAATTGCGGTTTTAGAGTCGCTGATGATGTATTTGGCAGTGGCGGAGGTAATGGCTAAAGCAATGGCAGCTTCTTCGGCCTTATCCGGATACTTTGTTTTATTGATTGTCACCGATGCGAGGGGAGAACCTCGATGATCGACAGCTACCAGGGAAAAGGCATCTCTGTTCGCATGTTCTGCCACGTCCACATGCGCCGTGTCATTCTGAACTGAAAATCATTCGTGAAGTTTTTGCGTACTCGTCTTTCTTCTGTCCGTATCGCAGTGTGGATGCATGTTTTTGGGCAGAGGATGAACTTTTAAGTGTTCGTGCAGGTGTGTTCGAATTGGCAAGCTGTGTGCATGGATTGCTTGATATTGTATTCCTGCCTTCTTTAGGTTGAAACATCCCTTTTCAGTGCCTCATAGTCTTTCGTACTGTGCGGTGAGGTGTACTTCCGTCATTTCCGCTAAGGTGTTATGAATTACTAACAGTAGTAGTTTTCCATTTGTGGTATGACGAGAGAGGTTGAATGGAATTTTGTAGGATTGTCTAATTAGATAATGTGCTAGCATACAGCTGGAAAATGTCCTTTAAAAAGCGAACCGTAAAGCCGGGTGCGTCTGACGCGGCGACCACAAAAAGTAGCCTTAACTCTTGCCGATAACTTCGTTCTGTGCCTACGGGGCAAGTGTCTGAGCCTTCGCTCACCACAGAATGCCTGGAAAATTCCAGTAATTGCACGCAGTGGATGCCCTGTTTTGTTGACAATGACGCGTTGCCGTAGCGCTGCTGTACACGGTGACTGCAAAGGGAAACGATTCGCGCTGTCTTTACAGGCGGCACGCTAGCGCGTGAATGTTCGATTGCAGGGCATTTGAGCTTCGCTGGCAGTGATGAAGTTGTGACAGGCACTGAAAACACGTGATTCGGGAACTGTCTCGTTGGGCACCGACAGCAAACCGATAGCTCTTTTTCACTGCTCGCATCGAAACCAGACGCTGATAACATGGCGATTATGGAAGCGAAATCAAAGCGCGCAGGCATGGAAGCCAAGACCGCTGGCTTCCCCTACGCAGGCCACAGCCGGTGCTGCTAGCGAAACCGTCCTGAGCCAGTTGAGATCGGTGGGAAGCCTGAATGTGGCGCTCAAGTGGCAAAGCGAGAAAATGAACGCACGTTACAGAAAACGGAAGCAAAACTATAGCAAACCAGATGAGCGCGCCTTTCTCTGATGGCTACAGGCAGACCTGTGAAACTAGGCCTTTCGTCACATGCTCCGCCGTTCGCATTTCATTTTACGCCTTTAGTACAGGGTGTTTTACCTGAGACTTTATGTAATTAAAAAAGGGGTTTTGAGTTAGATGAGCACTTTATTCGTCATAACATTATTAGCGTTCTAGAATTATTAGCGTTGATCGCGAGAGCTTGATCACCCTAGTGAAAGCTGCGACCTACTGCTGCAGTGCCGCGTGTCTGCCACAACGTTGTCAGGGCTAATGCATGCAGCCCATATCTGCCTCGCACGACCTGGGCGCGATTGATGCGTGCGCTGACCCAGGGAGCAAGTTATGCTCCCTTCCGTTTCTCGAAATCTATTAAAGAACGTTGTCAACGCCAACACCAAAGAACACAATGAACGCTGACGGCCTGTAGAAACAGAGGCGAGCGCTTAGTTTCGGCGGCGGCTGAGTGAAGTCATAGCTGTCACTTGGTTTCTCCTCGGTTCAAGGGCAAACGCGCGCACACGGCGCATACGGCGCACACGGCGAAGAACCTACGGGGGAGAGTAGTACAGTTTTCGCTTAAAAAAACACCAGTTTAAAAGTACTATAATGAAAAAGTATTACAAGAATCGCCTTTAAATAGTGTCTAGCAGCCCTGGTAAATTCTATACTTATTTATAAGAGTTGATTTGAAAATTGGTTTTGAAAATTCGTTTTTGGAGAAAGGAAATGGCGCAGTACGTCTCCCATCTCCACGAACACCTGAACCGCTCCATAAGGAAAGGGATAAGGGAGGGAATGAAAGAAGAAAGGGAAAAAAAGAGGTGCCGTAGTGGAGGGCTCTCGAATAATATCGACTACGTGGGGACCTTAACGTGCGCTGACACCGCACAGCACCTGGGCGCCTTGAATTTTCGCCGCAATCGAAACGTGGCCACCGAGGCCGGGTTCGAGCCCGGATACTCCAGATCAGTAGCCGAGGAACCTAACTTCTCAGGCACCGCGGCAGGTAGAGTTGATTTAGATAAAAAAAAAACATTTTTCTGTTTCCGTGTTTCGTTTGGCCTTTGATGAAAATTGCAAATTTTTAGAGCACAATTAAAACTCACATTTCTATCGTCTGTGTGCATTTTAAGAAAATTCTAGTTTACTAGTAATACGGACAATACGTTCGCGTTCTTCCCTTAGCTTGTCAAGGCCAATTGAACATCACGCGGGACTGCTTGACCGTCGCGTTGACGCTAGCTGCTGTTGACTACAGTGTTCACTACAGATCACCCTTTGATTTCTGGTTACCGAAGCCATTAGCAGATTTACGCGCACGCATACACACACGCACACGCACGCATGCATGCACACATGCATGCACACACGTACCCTTCGTCACTTCACCGGTCTGCTCATTAACAGTCAGTTTCTCTCGCAGGTGTGTAATTGATCATTCCTTCTGCTTCAGCGCAGGGAAAAAAATATCTCGAATCAGCATTCCAAGTTTATTGGCAGGCTGCATAATGTGTAGATGTCCATGAACATTGCTAGCCTACATACGTGGGATTCCACTTCCACGGATACTTTTGGGTCTTCTGATCTTTTGTGTCACCACACTTACTTCCTGTATCGCAGAGAGATCTTGGCTTTTGGTTTTTATCACACTACATGGAAAGAATAACAGAAATGAGTGTACAGCGAAATAAGTTTAAATGAATAGAAGCATTCATTTATATAAAGCATTTATATTAACTAGGCATGATATAAATAAGTACACTGAATAAATTATCAATTTCATTATTCGTAAGTGGATTTAATATCGCTTTCTTAGAGGAAAGTGTTTTATTTTTTCACGACAAGGGAATAGGGGTTGGTGATAGGTACGGCTCAATTTTTCAGAGCCGCCATTACCTCACGTTCTCGGCGCAAACACACGATTACACCGCGGATCATCGCCTGCAGCTCTGTGCGTGAGTGAGGGTGAACCAGAACTGCTAACGGATGCCATGCACATTTAAGGTGGTTCCCGGAGCACCGAAGTAAGGTAGTAGGCAAGCAGCATAGACGAACGACCGCACACACATTACCAGGATATTCCGGCCAATTGCCGCACGAATACGACAAAGTGCCAGCAAAAGCATGAGCAGAAAATCGTATGGCAACAGTAAAACAACAGTACGCAACAGTTAGCAACAGTAAAGCTTCATCATTGAGTTATACAGGCAGAGCAGAACGATGGGTCTAAGGATTAACATGCAGACAATCAAAGTAATGTTCAACAGTCGGAGAAAGGGAACAACAGTTCACAATTGGTAGCGAAGTGCTGGAAGAGGCAATAGAATACGTCTACTTAGGGCAGGTAGTGACCGCTGATCGGGATCATGAGAGGGATACGACTAGAAGGATAAGATTGGGGTGGAGCGCTATCGCTTTTTTCCTTAAATGTGGGCTCTTCAATGCTCAACACAATGAATGTACCTTAATGCCGATATAGGACTTCAATATTGTGTCGTACCTTCCTTTAACTTTTTTCTCTATATATTCACGGTTGGTGGAATAAAGAAGCCGTTGATTGTATGAGAATTGCGTCGTCCACTTCTTTAAGGTCGTAAAGATTGCTAAGTTGCTCATTTTATGGAGGTGTTTATTTATGGAAGGGTACGACCTTCGGCTTTCTGTTGAATATTAGATTGTGGCAGTAAAAGTAACTGTACATAAACTTTTGGAAACTGCGTGCATAAAATGCGTTCCGTAGCAGGATCTCCGACTGGCTTGTGGAGCGGCCCTGCAGGACAGCAGCCGCTACTAGGATCCTGTACTGAAGACCTCAACCAAAAGGAGCGTTCTCTCAGTCACCCTTTGAAAATATAGTTTGCCCCCTCCTAGTCCATAAAACGCGTATTTCCTGGAAGCCCTCCACTAATTTTCAAAACCCGCTTTTGAAGTAAATCTTGTAAAGTATCAAGCCGGTTAACTAGTTCAAAATAGTCATATTTCACCGATTAATGTGAGACATCTTGTTACAGTTATAGACTTGGTGCTGGCAGTTATTAATAGCCATTTTGCTGTTTTTGACTTTTAGGAAAGCGATTACCGTCGGTACTGCGGCTGAATGCAATCTGGCCTGTCACATGTATTACCCCTCTCTCTCTCTAATTTACCTTTTCTGTGGTGGCTGTCTACACTGCTATTACTACGCCAGAAAAGCCGTACTGCGACTTGAAAAAAGCCTAATTTTTATATGTGTGGCGAGCTTCCGTGAAATAAATGGTATATGCATGCTTTCCGTCCATAATATTTACTGTTGCATCATTAGGTCTTTTTCAACGCTTAATTACTTCCTGAGGCCTCTTCAATTATTGCATTTTCTTATCTCACGAACTATAGGCGGAAGATAGAGATTAGCTAGATTTACGGTGATTAGCTACTTTTACAGTGTCTGGGAATGCAAGTAGGGCTCTTCTGATACTACTTTTTACAAGGTCTCATTCCGCTCATGTATTCTTAGTCTTCTGCCTTTACAACCCACTTGTTGCCTAAATTGCGCGCTACGTAACTAATTCACAGTCATTAATACCGTTTATTTGGCATCCCCAATCATCTTTTCTTCGTCTAAAGTGGCAGACATGTTCATACGCAGCATCCTAAGATGCTGCGATTTCTTTTCACCGCTGACTCATTTACGACCGAAACCATCACTGCTTTCATCGCTGTCGTTTTATGTCTCAGCTAATTCCAGACATTTAGATGGCTTGGTTGCTGCAGCTGACGATATACTGTGCGCGTTCTAAACCAGTGTACCATAGGCTGACAGAATGGCTCTTTGAAAACTAACCAAAACAAATAACCAAAGGCGGAGTTTAGATTGTGCACAAGAAGCACTCCATGGGACCGAGTCAGCTTGTTAGACATGGCTGTTGACTGGTATTAAAACTTCTCAAATAGCTGCAATCCGCCGCGTACATCCGCCGTGTGCAGTAGTTTCGCTTTCGTGGCTGCCCCTATCTCGCACTTACCATATGCTCCTGCTTCCAGTTTAGACGCTTTGCCCCGACTACAAACGCACTTGAATCGATTCAACTTGATGGCTGTCGGGGTGAACTTGGCCGGCGGTTAACTGCAGTTTCGATTCCGGTGTTATGATCTTTTTTGGGGGGTTGGCACTTTATTCGTCTAGGGAACTGGAAGGCGCACTTCTGCTATCGCCCTAGTGGGAGCGCGCCTTTTTCGACTGCAGGGAAACGTTCATGGGGAATCTGCGTTCGTTATTAGCTAGTGGTATGGTCATTGTTGCTTCCTTTGCTGAGACGCACTGCCGTAGCCCTAACAGGTGTTTTGAAGTTAGGTTCCCCCCTCGTTCACAATTAGTGAGCGTTCGTTATTACTGCAGCAGTTATATATGGGCTCGCCTGTTTCCTACTTCTGCAATCATGGTTTCAAAACCTTTGATCGTCAACCTACATCATGATGAGCGCACTTTGAAGAGTATTTGATATAATTAAGGATTTTTTATGTGCACCTTACTTATATCGACCGACGTTATCAACATAAAGCCACATAAATGTCAAATTTTATTAATAACTTGTTTAGACAGTCTTACTGGCTGGCAACCTAAAGCACAGAAAGCAAACGCTATATAGAAAGTATTTGTTTCATTAAAGGAATCAAATTGGGGTTCCTCATGGCTATTTCTTAGGGCTGGCTTCCGAACTTTGGGGCATTGAAAAAATGTGGAGAAAACGTACGAAGAAGCCAATACACTGCTGCATCGAAAGCAAGGGTTTTCTGTTCGTATTCTCCTGAATTATGCCTATGTTTCTTAAATGTAGGAACACGCAGGAAGAACAATAGGCCCCTTTGAAACGCTATTTGATTTCGTGGTCGTCTCCTAACCAATAGTGCCGCAAACCTTTATAAGATTTTTCTCCTCAAAGTCAAAATTGCTGTGAAGCTCCCATATCGCTTTCTTTGTGATGTAACAGAGGACTAGATTAAACTTCACAATCTGTTGCCGCCGCCAAGCGCTTCTGCAAAGTTCGATATTAGCATATGTGTCATCTACGGCTTATCTGCAAATATCGTGCATAGTAGACGTATTTCTTGTTGGGCGAGCATGTGATCCATAATACTGATAGAGCAGCGCGTACCAAGTACCACGAGCAGTGAACTTATTGCTCACTGCGTCTTAGCACAAGAAACAGAAATGAATTGATTTCTTTAATGGGCGCTCGAAACTAAATATATATACTACTTTTTCACTGTGCCGTTGATCCGAATTGTAATGACTTCTAAGCGACCAATGGTTAAAATTGAATAACTGCCCGCGTATGCACAGTATAAGAAAATACTCAAGCTGGCGAGAATATACAAATTTTTAAAATGTCTTCTAGGAATAAAAAATAAATAACACATAGTGCCTCTTTTAATGTGCGGATGGATTACGGCGTTTGTAGGTTGCGTTTTTTGTTTTCTCTTTTTCATAGCGCGGACGCATACGGAGCTCATTTTATTAATGGTCTACTAGACTTTAGATGCCTTCGTTTAGCGAGAGGCGGCTTTTGTGGTACGAACTACACACACCATTCACAACACTTCTGTTATGCACGACAAGGGTATCCTTAAGATGTTAATTAGCCTTGAAGAATATAAATGAGAGGGCGGAATGGAGAAGCTCCTGCAGGGATGAGGGAATATGACCTATCATTTCTCAGCGACTGTACACGTACGTTAGTGAAATTTGCATTTAATGCTTCACATTGGTAGATTATGCAGAGGAAAACTAGGTCGCTGAAAAGTATAAATTTCGCAATTTTTCTAACATGGTGCCAATTTCACTTCTATATACATGCAAGAATGTAACCCTGAGACGCGATATATTTTGAACGCCCGTCTTGTATAATACCGGTAGACGGTTGCTCATTTCGTCACACCTGTAAAAATTCTCTTGTAGCTTTTTTTATTATTCTACAGATATCTCTCATTTTGCAGTTTATTGAGCTCCCACGTCGTTACTGTAATAACATTTAAGGGTCACCAAGAGTGCAAACTTGCGCACGTGTTAGTACTTTAGCGCACTTTGAACAAACAGTAGCTATGAGCTACGATTACCCATTTACGCCCTGCACACTCTGTTGCGTCAGTCAGACAGAACCTGAAAAAAAAAACGATCAAAACACATCTAAGGAAATTCAACATCTGAAAGCATATAAGAGTTCTTTTCATGCTTGACATTCTTGGTCCAGACACACCATTAACTCTGAAATAATTAATATGATCATATGGAGCCAAACACTAATTAGCGCTAAGAAGGCTTCGATATCAGAGTACACACCGCTACAAGAAGAACTGATATTTGTTTCTTGAATAAACAGCGCGAACAAAGACGAGCACAAAAGACAGGAAATCGAACGACACGGCGCTGTTCGCGCTGTTTATTCAAGATGCTTAACCAACTAGCCCGCCAAAACGTGATATTTGTTGCCTATGCGTGTACAATGAACATTAAAACAATAAAAATGGTCATTAAAAGTTGCTTATATACAGCATACCTCCTGAAAGTAAGGAGTCAAGTCGCTGCATTGCGCGTACGTGCGCTTGATTTCGATACCTCCAGGTTCACAATGCGACTAGCTCAGTTGGCCTTTAACAGGCATAACGAGTGAACGTGCTCCAGATGGCGTGATTTTAGTGTCTACATATTTGCACCTGAGCAGATTTATTTCTACATCTGAACTTTCTGCCTACATTGCAACAGAGGGCAGCAAGAAATTCATACACAGCAGATATAAGAAAAACCGTCTACAATAAGAAATCATAAGAAAAACTTCTCCCCTATGACCTCTTCATATCGCTTTCCCGTTGTGAAATCATTGAAAAACCGAGACGCAAAAAATGATTATGAGGCGTTCATGACAGTTCATTGCGAATGCATGAAATGATACAAATTAACAAAGGTGAAACATTGTTACGTGACGACAAGCAGGCTAACACAGGACTACACGACATTTGGCGATGGAATGATTTAATGGCAATGGGCTTAGCGCGAGCGCTCTGTGCTGCGACACTGCCCAGATTGTATTCTAGTCCGTGACACTACCCGGGGCTGCCTAAGAACTGCGGCGAAGATGAAAAACAGGACGTGACGATCGGCGTGACAGGAGGGATGAACACAGGAGAGAAGAAGATGCAGGGCTTGCCGTCACGGTGAAAAAGATTAGCATAGGATGATGAGATGAGTGCTGGTCCTGGAAGATTCCGGGCCGTAGCTGGGTCACCTTGAGCCTATGGCGGAGGCTCATAAACACACCGAACGGCATGGGCAGGGGCTCTGTTCTAATATATTGGCGGCATCTGGGGTCGGTGGGCTCATAGCTTCAAGTTGCGGCGGTGTCGTCATGTCATCGTATCTTCAGGTCGGGGCGGGGGACGGGTTGGGGTGAACGGCGTGGTCGCTTCTGGTCTGTCGGGCGGCGCGGACAAGAACACACGACCGAAGACAACGGCACAAGGAGGACGCCGAAGCTCCAGGACCAGAATGGAGATGAACTCCGCGCCTCATGCCAAATGTTACATGACGGCAAGCATGTGAGGACAGGACTATAAGACAGATGGTGATGGAATGATGGCGAGGGAATTGTGGTGGTCATAGCGCTAGCTCTCCGTGCCGCGCCACTGCCATCATGGTCGTCTTCTAGTCCGTGACAATATGTGTCATTTCGCGTTTGGTTCGTTTGTTTTGAACGAGCGTTCCATTTAAGCAAATTGAAAAGAAATCGCTGCATCTATCCTGCCGCTCGAATCATGCCGTTACGTGTAAAAAAAATAGCGCTGGGCTCTGGAACCCTGCTGTGCAATGAAATAAAGCTTCCCTTGTTAAAGGTGATATAAATTGGAATTGGCTCTTTTTTATCGAAGAATTGTCTTTCCTTATGCACAAGTTAAATTTAGATCTACACATATCTCGATAATAAAGCTTGCAAAGACTCAGTTGGAGAATGCATTTTTTAGGATACAAATATAAGTTCGGCATTCATAGTTACCACTTCTCTGCTCGAAGTATCACTCCGTAACTTAATGGAGCTTTGAGAACTTCTGTCGCGCGAGTGTTTCTAGAACCGTTTACAGCAAGAACGATATGGGCGTTCAAAAAAAATTGGTAGGCATGAAATTATTCGCCAAGTTTTTTTCGAACTTTTTCCCACATTACTATGATGACGACAATACATTGACTATTCTGGATGCATGCTTTTTCTCCAGCGTGCTTGAGTCTGTGTTCTCGCTTGCCAGCAAGCTAGACTTGTGAAGGGGAGAGGCTTAATGTGACAAGGCTTCTAGAATTAGCTATAAGCCAAGGCGCACCAGCCATTTGCCTTACAGTCGCGCTGAGAATAAAAAGAACGTGCAATTACGTTGCACATACCACGAAAAATTATTCACGGCTAGTTAATATACGAAAGTAATTTAATTATATTACTAATTGCTCCCCAAAAACCACGGAAATGTATTTCGCTTAGATGACCAATAAATGCTCACGAAAGTAATGAAACTAATGAAAAGTAATGAACGATTGAGGGGGATTTGGGCGGAAACGCAATCCACGGGGGAGCACGACGACCACACCGGCACCATCCGACACATCGGTGCACACAGTTGCTTGCAGCCTTCGTAGTTTTCCGCCGTCTCGGCGTAAAACGTGAAGCGTGAAAAGGAGTGACTACAGCGGCACTACCAGCATGCGGTGCGCTAATCAATTCTTCATTGTGCTGCTCACCCTTGGACTGCTTCATGATGGTGCCGCCAGTGACATCGCATCTTCCAGGATAGCCTTGATCTCACCGGTGAACAGAAAGCCCTTTCGCGTGTGGGATTCCCGGACGGCAGCGGAATTTCATTGACCACAGCACCCGAAAACGGCAATGTGCGCACGCGATTCTAAGCATGGTCTGTTGCGAGCGCCGCCACATGAATGGGCTTTATATATTCTCCCCCGGAAAAGCATCGGCAGTGGGCACAGCGGCACTACCCGAAGTGCATAAATTCAGTCGTATTCATTGTGCAGGTTACCAGGGGTTTTAGAAAATCTTCAGCTTAAGTAAAGGAGAAGGGCGCGAGCTATTGAAAGAGGAATTATAAGTGTAACGTTAAGAGACCGGAAGCGGGCAGAGTGTGTAAGGAAACAAACGGGTGCGTTAATGACATCTTACTCGAAATCAAGAGGAAGAAATGGGCTTGGGTAGGGCATATACTGCGAAGGCAAGATAACCGCTCCCGTCCTTAAGCGTATAACGGAGTAGATTCCATGAGAAGACAAGCGTAGCAGGGGACTGCAGAGTGGTAACTGGGTGGATGAGAGTAAGAAATTTTCAGGAATACGGTGGCCACAGCTTGCAAAGGACAGGGCTAATAAGACATAGCAGAGGCTTTCGCTTTTCCGTGGGCGCAGACAGGCTGATGATGATGAATGACGATGTCTGTGATAATGATGGAAAGTCTTACGAGAGAGTTTCAGGAAAGTTTTCTTTCAAAACTTTAAAAAACATGGAAGAACAACGACTCGCAGCTTCAACACGACCACGCGCCCGCCCAAAGAATGACTCACAGTTCCACAGTTTGACTGCCGAAAACAGCACACTGCTTCCGCTCCTGCCCTATTTGCCTGGCTTTGCTCCTTGTGACATTTTTCTTGTTCCCGATAATAAAACAGCGGCTGTAAGGCCGCAGAATAAACAAAATCTAAGACATGAATTCACAATTCCGGCATGCCTCTTGAGAGTCCGTTATGATCATCAGGTACTGCCCGCTTCAATTTCTAAAAGGGACCGCAAGAGCAACGGCGGCTTCCTCGATGTCCCGAAACTATCCACCCGACGGCGATGCGCCAAACAGTTCCTTTCAACGGTGGTAAATTACCGTTACCGCCGCATTCAAGCTATTTTAGAACATTACTGCATCAACGTATACAGCATATTCCCAATTTGCGTGAACCAACAATAGTCTAGGCGGTAGCCTACTCCTTCCATTTGAATGGCTCGGATGCATGTGCCTGACTACTGGTTCAACCTTGAACGGGCCCTGATGTCACACGACACGTCTACCATCGGCTTGATCTCCCTTGCCCTGCATTGACAGCCCAGCTGTGTCCATGGGGTCCTCCCAGTTGTCGTGAGCAGGAGCCTTATCCTCTCAAAGACCAGCTGCGTTTCTCTAAGACACTAGTACCTGTCCGTCAATCATTGTTCGGTCCATTTGCTTCGCGGTCGTTGAAGAGTAGGCAGAGAAAGACGGTGACCATATGCAGGGCGCCCATGACGGCTACTTGTTCCCCGCTGCCTGCCACCAGCTCCATGCCTCCTCTTCCTACGGTTACACTGCGTTGCATGTAAGGAACACGAATAAGAATGCAGACATTCGTCTTTTTTTTAAGCTTCGATCTACTTGTATCAGAAATTCATTACGAGATGAAAAGCATAGGCTATCCCCAAGGAGCCGTTTCTCAATACCGCCCCCACGGAGTTGCACCCAATGAGGAGAGACCGTGTGCCCCCCCTCCTATCTACCTTCTTCATTCCATCCAGTCGCGCTCAGCTGTAGAGACGCTTTTACACTCCAGTGACGAAGCCGATGACATGATTTGATGCCGAAAAGTCTTAATATTAAATGTTAACTGTGTAAACCACACATTTCTCTCACTACGATGAGCCTGCATAGAATAACATCAGTATGTTTGCCAGTCTGTGTAACAAAGAACACGTGAGAGTAATACGTGCTTCAGGGAAATAAGTTATTCTACGCGTGTAACTACGATATAGCTTATTCTAATTCCGATACCCTGTTTGAAGCCTTCGTTATCTTAGTGACGTAACCATTGAGGCGATACTAAACTAGAACGCGCAACGAGGCCATAGTGCTAAGGCTTTCATTTGGGCTGGTTGGTTGTAGCTGTGAAACATATTCACTAGCGCATACACAGACAGGGACCAAAGTAAGAGTAAGACACAGGACACGATAGACCAGCTTGTTCTTGAGCGCAAAAGTCATCACCCTAGCATGGAATGTGCTAACAGCAATCAGGTTGACATAGGTAAAAGAAATTTTTTTACACAAAACAGAGGGAAGGACAGAGCCCATTGTACGAGAAAAAGTAAATGCTAAGGCTTTCATTTGGGCTAGTTGGTTGTAGCTGTGGTCCCTGTGGACTTTGGTCCCTGTCTGTGTATGCGCTAGTCAATATGTCTCACAGCTACAACCAACTAGCCCAAATGAAAGCATTAGCATTTACTATTTCTCGTACAATGGGCCCTGTCGTTCCCTCTGTTTTGCGTAAAAATCTTTCTTTTACCTATGTCAACCTGACTGCTCTTAGCACACTCCTTGCTAGGGTGATGACTTTTGCGCTCAAGAACAAGCTAGCGTGTGTCTAGCGTGTGTCTTGTCTCTTACTCTTACTTTGGTCCCTGTCTGTGTATGCGCTAGTCAATATGTTTCGAAGCTATAGTGTTCTCAGCTTCCGCAGGGCACACAGAACGTTGGGCACCGGTAGAGCAAAGTGAATTATGAAGATCATGTGCATACCATTGCTTTGACAAAGAAATCCATTTTTACTAAGAATGCTGAATATTATCAAGGCACGTTTTGTGAAATTCACCGGTCGTGATCAATTTTTTGCTTTTTTTTTTAAAGATATCCAGGCCTTTAAAGGCCTGTGTGAAAGGAGAATCCATCGCATTTTCCCCGAGTCAATTCAATTTATCTCCCCTAAATCTTTTTCAATGTCTTTATTGTGCAGTGTTTGTTTAAATTGATCTTTTATATGCTGCATCGTTTACAACGCTAAAAACAACAATGTTAACAACGTTAACAATAACGAGGCATCAGCTGATGCCTTGTTTCCCTTTCACCTAACTGGTTTAAAAGAAGTGCCTTCATTTGCAGTAAAGGCGTCCAGCTGGATTCAGGCACCACCTGCTTATAACTGAATCATTTGCCATGTTGTACACGTGAGGCAGCGAGTGATGTATGTGGGCTATCTTCCAAAAAGCATCACGAGGTCGTTAATGCTTTCCATGCTTTTGAATTCGTTCGGGAAGTTTTCTTGCCAATAGGGCAAATAAATGACGCGTTTCGATTTTCTTGGGCATTTATTAAATTCTTTGACAGCTTCAAATTGGTGGTATTGGCATTTTAAGTTCCACAGCACTACGGAGGTACATAAAATTTACAAATTTCCGCCTAATATGTTCAGCTTTGAGCACTGCATGCTAATTGCTACCCTTTCCATTGACAATTTAAAAGGTTTTCTTGGATATCTTTAGCGTTTAAAGCATCTCTTGCGGTACCATTCGCTGCCTAGAACCTAGCCTTTAATGTCATTCTTTAGTCCGGAGGATGCTTTCTGAACTTTAAAGCGAAAAACACTTATTTTTTACCGGCAAACTAAAATAAGCCTCAAACGGACACCACCGAAAATCCGATGACAGTTCCGAAAACAATCCGAATCGAAGTCGTGTTTTCTGAAAAGGTCGAAACAGCATCCCGAAGAGCAATTGTCACGACACCGGAGGCCCCTCTTGCAATATTCGAATAAACGGAACATATCGCGCTAAGAAACCAGGACGAACAAACAAAGAGACACCGCGAGCGCTAACTTTCAACTGAAGCTTAGTCATTGCATGTGAAGTTCTTCACAGGCTCAATATCACAGAAAAACTACCAGGCTATCATGCCGTGGGCCACCACATAACACACACCTAATTTTTATTTACATCATCAAGGAAATCAATTTCTTTCTTTGAGAACGAGATAGATGCTGCACTAACACATTTATCTTTCATTTTTCGTATCTGTCTGGCTTCTTCAATCTCACGTGTTAGATGCTGTTAATTTTTACATAAGGTTCAGCATTCTTTGAAAACTGGATGGCACCCTGCCAGCTTGCAATCCAAACAGTGTTCGGCAAGGTCTCCTTTGCCGTTCTACAAGTTCTTATTATGTTCTCGGAGTCTTTCATGAACACACCTACAGGTCTGACCAATGTAATATTTTCCACACGACAAGGGCAGGGAATATACGACGCCTTCTGCACATTCTACACGTTTCTTTTGGTGCTTTATTGTGCATGTTTCTTTTTTAACCGCAGAGGTATCGGTCATCCTACAAAGTTTTGCCAGTTTATCTGGTGCTGAAAACACTACATTGACTTCTGCAAGCTGCCCGATTTTTTTTAGATTATGCGAAATCTTGTGAATATACGGAAGCACCGCTACTCGTTTATATTTCTCGGGTGGGCTTTGACCTGGTGACTGATTTTTTTACGATACGATCAAACTTTCGGCTACTGCTACCAGGAGTGCACTCAGATAGCCTGCTTCTTGTAACCATTCAACCTGGTGGCAGAAACTATTGCTCATCATGTGCTGGCATGACTTGTCCGGCGCTTTCTTAAAGGTGGTTTTGATTATGCTTCGCTTGACTAGTTTTGAACGAGCTGAAGTGTACGGAAGCAATGGTTTGTTAGTCCTAGGTGCGTAGCTCTAGCATGTGCGATCTTCTGCAAATGTTAACTTGATGTCCAAAAAACGAATTTCATTCTTAGCTGGGATTTCATCCGTCAGCTGAAGCGGGTTTAAACATTCTTTGAATACTGAGATTATCTCGGAGCTTGCGTTCCGAAGGTCGTCGATGGTACCGCCAACGACGACCATAAAATCATCATCATAACTACACACTCTCTTAACTCTTATACACTTAAGGCGATCATTAAGAGTCCCGTCAAGATGAGATAAGAACAGATTGCTCAGTACTGGTGCCAAGCAAGACCCGATACATATACCCTCCTTTTGAAGGCAAGGTTTTGCCGGCCAGTTATTAAATGTGGACTAGAGATACAAAACTATAGGTCTAAATATCCTTGTACGGACACACCAGTAGCGTTCTGAAATTCAACGGCCCCGAATTCCTCACTGCTCTTTTTCTATGTACTTTACTAAGCCTGTCTGGGGTAGTGAGTAGTACAGATGTTTAATGTCGACAGAGAAGGCTTGAACGCCCTTGTCATGCCGTGCCGTGTGAAATTCTAAGATCTCCGAGTTTTTTACAAGGCATGGGTCCTTGAGAGTCAAAAGGTTTAGTTTATTTTTTAGAAAGGAAGCGACTGACTTCTGCCAGGTGTCATTTTACAATACCGTTACCCTGAAAAGCGTGCCAGGTTTGTGCGTGTTCGCACTAAAGACGACTTCCAAATGATTACGCGTACTATTTTCTATGTGCTTCGCGACCCCATCAAGGTTTAGCTGCTGACATAATTTTTTCGCACGATATTTCAGTCTAGATAGTAACTCCTTAGCGTGACACTTGAAGAGGACTGAAATGGCCTCATTTGCTTTTGCATTGAAAATATCCTTAGGAAGGACTGCAAACCACCTTCTTTATCAGCTTGCAAAACGCTTAAGGAATGTTGCACTAGGTACTCTGCTATGTTTCGTACAAAAATGTTCGGTGTTGACTGCTTACACCTAAAAGGCATTCATCCCTTCGGCGACGCAGCGGTCCACTTCTTCTGCAGGGGCATGCCGGGATACTGTACGGACAAGGGTTAGCAGCTCCTGGGGTAATTTCCTTGTTTCCACGGCAAACCTCGGACCAAGCACTAGAACATCCCTTATGCTTTCGGGAAAGACTACTGTTTCTCCGGTCCACGTTTAATAACTGGCCGGCAAAACCTTGCCTTCAAAAGGAGGGTATATGTATCGGGTCTTGCTTGGCACCAGTACTAAGCAATCTGTTCTTATCTCATCTTGACGGGACTCTTAATGATCGCCTTAAGTGTATAAGAGTTAAAAGAGTGTGTCGTTATGATGATGATTTTCTGGTCGTCGTTGGCGGTACCATCGACTACCTTTGGAACGCTAGCTCCGAGATAATCTCAGTATTCAAAGAATATTTAAACCCGCTTCAGCTGACGGATGAAATGCCAGCTAAGAATGAAATTCGTTTTTTGGACATCAGGTTAACATTTGCAGAAGATCGCACATGCTAGAGCTATGCACCTAGGACTAACAAACCATTGCTTCCGTACACTTCAGCTCGTTCAAAACTAGTCAAGCGAAGCATAATCAAAACCACCTTTAAGAAAGCGCCGGACAAGTCATGCCAGCACATGATGAGCAATAGTTTCTGCCACCAGGTTGAATGGTTACAAGAAGCAGGCTATCCTAGTGCACTCCTGGTAGCAGTAGCCGAAAGTTTGATCGGAATTAAACACTCACCAGGTCAAAGTCCGCCCGAGAAATATAAACTAGTATCGATGCTTCCGTATAGTCACAATATTTCGCATAATCTAAAAAGAAAATCGGGCAGCGTGCACAAGTGAAAGTAATGTTTTTAGTACCCGATAAACTGGCAAAACTTAGTAGGATGACCGATCTCTTTGCGGTTAAAAAAAAACGTGCACAATAAAGCACCAAAAGAAACGTGTAGAATGAGCAGACGGCGTCGTATATTCCCGGCCCTTGTCATGTGGAAAATATTACATTGGTCACACCGGTAGGAGTGTTAATGAAAGACTCCGAGGACGTAATAGGAAATTGGAGAACGGCAAAGGAAACCTTGCCGAACACTGTTTGAATTTCAAGCCGGTGGAGTGCCATCCAGTTTTCAAAGTGTGCTGAATCATAATTAAAAATCAGCAGCATCTAACACGTGAGATTGAAGAAGCCAGACAGATACGAAAAATGAAAGATAAATGTGTTAGTGCAGCATCTATCTCGTTCTCAAAGAAAGAAATTGATTTCCTTGCTGACGTAAATAAAAAGTAAGTGTGTGTTATGTGGTGGCCAACGGCATGATAGCCTCGTAGTTTTACTGCGATATTCAGCCTGTGAAGAACTTCATATGGAATGACTAAACTTAAGTTGAAAGTTAGCGCTCGTGGTGTCTCTTTCTTTGTTCGTCCTGGTTTCTTAGCGCTATATGTTTCGTTTATTCGAATATTGCAAGAGTCGCCTCCGGTGACAGGACAATAGCTCTTCGGGATGCTGTTTCGACCTTTTCAGAAAACAAGGCCTCGAGGCGGATTGTTTTTTTATCTGTCATCGGATTTGCGATGGTGCCCGGGTGATGATTATCTTAGTTTTCCGGCAAAAATAAAATGTGTTTTGTGCTTTAAAGTTGAGAAAGCAATGACATTAAAAGGGTAGGCTTGGGCAGCGAATGGTACCGCATGAGAAGCTTTAAACGCTAAAATATCCAAGAAAACCTTTTAAAATATCAATATAAAGTGTAGTGATTTGCATGCAGTGCTCAGAGTTGAACATATTTGGTGGAAATTTATAAATTGAATCCACCTCTGTAAGCTGTGCAACTTAAAATGTTAATACAACAAATTTGCAGCAGTCAAAAAATTTCATAAATGCCTAAGACAATCGGAACCCGTCATTTATTTGCCCTATTGGCAAGAAAACTTTCCGAACGAATTAAAGAGCATGGGAAGTAATAACGACCTCGTAATGCTTTTTGAAAAATCGCCCAAATATATCACTCGCTGCCTCACGTGTTGAACATGTCAAATAATTCAGTTATAAGCTGATGCTTTAAGGTGTTAGAATTTCAAAAATACGGTTGCTTTTGGCGCTGTCGCCTAAAAAATTTTGCCTGCCTGTTGCAATAATAAAATGCGCTTTCGTAACGTTCACAGAGAAACTCTAGTGCACGTAGCTCGTAGAAAAAGCCAAAATTTCTCGGGGAACCACAACGAGGGTACGTGCGCCTGCGAAATTTAGGAAACTGATACGGACATCCTTTACAGTTGGGCTACACGCCTCTGAATAATTATGAAGACTTAAAGTAGCGGCTAAAATATTAACCGTTCAATATTAGTAACCCGCCTACTACTTAGCATGTCCGGGATGTATTGTAATGCGCTACACCGAGAGAATGGTTTGCCGCTGAAAATCGCGCTTCAAAAAGACTTTTTTTTTTAAGTGCAGGACACCTTCGGTGCAACACCCGGTGTTTGGCCATGTAGTGAGAGTCTTGACAGCAGAGCAGGAGTATTTGGGCACGAGGAATCTCAAGTGCTACCGCATTGTAGTCTTCAGGGTAGGTTAAGTGTTATACGGTGGTGGAAGAATAGAACAGTATTCATGTCTGCCAAGTCATACTTGAAGTGGCCGCTGAAAGGAGCCCCTAACGCTGTCGCGTCATATCCTTAAAGCGGAGCTCAAGCTCCTCTTGACTTTTTTCATCGTCCTATTTGATCATTCATTGGCTGCCTAGGCTGTATACAACGGTTATTAAAAGCATGGCAGATGCGCTTAGAAGAGAACTAGCCGATTGTGAAGTTCAACTCAATGTTTTGTCAATCTGGGGCTCCAAGCAGGCACCTTCATTCGCCACTTATCTGGTAATCTGATAAAATAACTTTTATATTTGTGCGGATTTAGTAATGTACGAATTACAGTTAGTGGATCGATACGAAAGAGACATGCGGCCTTAAAACACGCGGAAGAAAAGAGGGAAATTTGCTTTTTGCGGGGTGAATATACACATAGTTGTAAATATATCGCAAAATCATTTCGATACAATATAAGTTCTTGAAACAACGCAAAAAACATCCAAATGCTGCCAGTGATATCTTTTCATGCGACCTTGGACATTGTGTAATGTACTCTAATTTTTGGGTTCCGGTGACTGTTTACAGATCCCGTATTAGGCTTGGCCATGTTACGTGTGCCCTAACCTCGCCAGTGTTCGTCAGTGCCGCTTTTAACCGCAGCGGCAGTAGTGGGACAATTTTTGACACCGCATATGTGTCATGCGAAATGTACTTGAATGGGAACTCGGTTTCTGCGCTGCGGAAGCGCTCATATGCTATCGATGGCTTCAACACAGCCAGAATCTTCGACAAAATGGTGAATTTGACCAGATGAGGATAAAGAAGAGAGATACTCTTTTCTTTTTCTGAGGGCAAATAAAATTTGTGTTTCATTTCAAAGGATGGATTTGTAGTTTTTTTTCCTCTTATCTCCGGACTGCGTCTCATATGCCACTTGCAATCAAGTTCAAGCTTTTCCAGCTTTCCAGCGTTCCGTAGAAGGTCGATACTGCTGTAAATGCTTTGCAGTTTTTATTATCATTAAGAATTCAGGTTGAATGGCAGCGACCTAAGCAAAGAGTGCATCTGATGCGTGTTATTGGCAAAGCGAACAAAAGGCTATTCTGGGCGAAAGGAACAAAAGTAGAGTGGCAAATCAGAAGGTCAATGCCAGTGACGCGCCACATTCCGAAGTAGTACCTTTTTTTTCACACATGCCGCTTTTTTAAAGATGTATTTCCATGTCGGAATTCTTGGTAATGAAAAACAGATGCACGTGCAGCACAAGCACGATTTGGTCAAATAAAACACTTGAACATACCACACAGGGATTGCTTGAAATTAATCTTGAATAAACGTAGCAGCACGAAAAAACGGGGATGAAATAGACACACATACGACAGGACGAATGCTGCACTTCCAACTGATCTTTATTGAGAAGACCAAAGCTTAAGTAGAGCGCTACTATCGCCTCGTGGCAATCAACCGCAATGATCCAAAAACGTCATTTCATTATCAAGAGGAGACAAGGAAGCGGTGCTGACACACTGACCACCTGCCGTTCTGATGTGATATGCTTCTATAATCTCTCTTCCCATCTGATCCTTTTCACGCCCAACAAATTTAGTTTTCCGGAAAATGGGTTTACATTACAATCCTGGCAGTGGATAGCAAGTAGCAAGATGACCACGCTTCCCTTCTTTCACCAGATTGTAATGCTCCCTAGCTCTCTCATTAAAACAGCGTCCCATTTGACCAATGTACTCTCTATTGGAAGTGAGCGCAATACTGTACACTGCCGTAGTAGTGCAACGGGTGAAACGAAGTTGGTGGTATATAGTTCAAATCGACTTTTTCTTAATAACCATCATTGGACAAATTTTTTATAGCTTGATTGGGGCGGAGAAGAGCACCTTGCCATCATATCTGCTTGCAACATTCTCAATATGATGAGAATACGTATACAGGGGATTGGACTAACAATTATATGGAAGAAATATACCTCACAATGTCTAAAAACAAATCTCGAGCCGAAGCCTTCTTGAAGAGGATAGCGTCCATAACGTGTTACAGCATATCGTAACAATTATATTATGGGACATCGAAACCCAGCAAAGTAAAAAAGTTATTACCAGTATACAGAACCAAAAAAGGGTAGCGATCGACGAAATGCAATCCATGTAGCAGTGCACGTATTTTAACACAGTTTTTCAAACAGAGTTTTGGGAGGATTATATACAAGTATTATTAGAAAATTCTTGTGAAAAATTAGGTAGAGTGTCAAAAATTCCCGAAACACAGGCGTTATTCTTTGCACCTTTATTGCCTCGCTCAGGGTATCGTACTCGAAGACGCAATACAAAGCGCCTTATTGGAAACAATTTCAGGGTGGGATGCATTTTTCGGCGACAAAAGCAACAGAAGTTTGAAGATATTCAGACAAATGTGCGCACGAAAAGTGCACAAACAACGCTATTCATCAGCACATTGTCACTGTAGCTTGCAATCCCTGTAGGTTCTCTTTGAAATGACTCGAACAACCACAACTGTTTCTGAAACCACGAAAACGAAAACCTAAAACCATTACTCTAGCCGAAATGTCACGCTGCCTCGAATGTTTTCGACATCATAACATGCACGTTATGAACACAGCAATCAAAAGAAGTATATTCTAAGCAGAGTAAGATAAAGAAAACTGCTAAAAGCACGTAGCCATAAAGCAAGCTTTGGTAATGTTATTTGCTTAGACATCGAGTGGACTTTTGTTGAAATTGATCTTCAAGTTTCCCTCTTTTTATTTTATCAAAGATGGAATTGAAAACTATGCGCAAATCGCAGCTGCAAACTATACAATATCAAAGTTCGCAGGTTTCAGCAGGTTTGAAATGTCATCGCAAACGTCACAAGTACTTCAACGAAAGAGAAGAACCAAAATATTCCTCGGACACATCACGTGCCAAAACTGTATAATTTGGTAAATCGTTATAATATCATTAAGTTGAATATTAACCGAAATGTAATAGAGATATAGATACAAGCATTAAAAGAAGGCGAAGTTATAATGTACAATATGGCGCTGCAACAATCTACGATTTGAATTGTAATATTCATAGCAAGGAAACGCTAAATGTCTACATTTATAGCAATGTGGCAAGTCGAGGCTTGCACGGGAGACATCAATAATTCAACATTATTGGTGTAATTTATCCGGCGCCGTTAACTAGGGAGCGGCAAACAGCATGAGTCGCTTAGGGACGTTCACACATAAACCTCAGTGAGCCCTCAGGCCGTACTGCACCGCGTACATTTCATTTTTAAGAGCCTGATTGCGCAGTTTCCTACACAAACCAACTCGGGCACGCAGACGCCGACTGTCTCATTCGGTTGTTTTCCACAAGGAATTGTGACAGCGACAAGTTTGACCTCTACATCGCTTCTATGGTACCTCAAGTCCCTGATGCAGGTACATTCCGCGACGAGCAACAGAACCACCAGTCTCAAGCAATTCTTTACAACTGCGGGGGCCCCCACAGCTTCCATTGCAATCTGTGTACGACATGGTCTTTTGTGCAAGCTAACTCTAATCTGCCGCAGGTCTGCGCTTTCTTTTGGTGGTGTCTGAGAGCCTATGGTCTCTGTTATGCGAGCCAAATGTGACGGCCCACTTTGGGACACTTGGGTTCAGTCGGGACATCTTATTTCTCCTCGTCTGCGCTGTCCTTGCGATCGGCGTCCGCCTCTTCACGCGACTTGCCTGAAAATTCTCTTTGTGGCTTCCAGAAATATTCGCCTGCGGCCATCTAATGAAACAGATGCCTCGCTTGATCAGTGGGTCACCGCATCTGTGCCCTCGAGCTCGTCGCACGTGGAAGAAATTTCAGAATCATCCAGGTTCTTCTCGCGCATTTTCAACTTGACGTCAGAACGCTCATCTGAATGCGACCAGTCACCTTCACTGCAGGCTGTTTGGGACGGTTGCAGTACCAAACTCATCTCTCGAACTGCAAAGAATTCTTCCTTACAGCCGTCATCCTTTTCGATGAACATCAACGGAGCAGGCCCCACTTGGCGCACGAAATCGTTGCGTTGTCTACGCCATCGCGGCATTCCCCAGGGATGCTCCTTTCACTGCCACTGTTACAAGGGTTTTCATCTCCCAGGTAGTTCTCTTTCCTTGTGGTAGATTCGAAGACCATGTCGATTTCTAGCACAGGAGGAATAACCACTGCTTTTATGTCGGGTATTTTTGCACCCTGCGGCGCACTCCACCGCTATGGCACGAGGTCGCTAAAAATGAACCGCTTATTGGAAGATGTGGACCTGAAGCTAGCCCCCGCTGCAGTTTAGATTGGTTACAGAAAATATGGTGGGGCAACCTAAAAAGAATGAAAAATAATAAGCCAGTCGGCGTCTGCGTGCCCCAGTTGACTTTTGTAGGAAGCTGTGCAATCAAACTCTTAAGAACGGATTGCCCACCGTCCAGTACGGCAGGAGGGCTCACTGAGGTTTACGGGTGAACGTCCCAAAGCGACTCGTGCTTTCTGCCGCACCCTAGATAACGGTGCAGAATAAATTACCTAAAAAATGTTAAATTACCGATGCCTCTGTTGCGAGCTTCGCCTTGCCAGATTGTTATAAATGTAGATATTTTGCTTTTCCTCGATATGATTGTAATAATCCAAGTTGTGGAGTGTTGCAGTGTCATAGTGTACATTATTACGGTGCATTCTTTTAAAGCTTGTATCTGAAAGTCTATTGCATTTTGGTTATTATTCAAACTAAATAACTATATAGATTTAGCAAAATATGTAGTTTTCGCACGTCATGCTTCCGAGCAATATTTTGTTTCTTCTCTTTCGTTCTAGTACTTCTGACATTTGCGATGACATTTCAAACCTGCTGACACCTGCAGCCTTTGATCTTGTATATTTTCCAGTTGCGATTTGCGCAGCGTTCAGTCAAGCCATCTTTGACAGGATAAAAAAAGTGAAACTTGAAGACCAGTTGACCTTTTCACAAATTCCGCCACGCCACCAAGGGGCCGCGCAAAGGACTGCGGGAAAATGGAGCGCCGCGCTCGCGTCTATCCACGTCTTTCGGTCTCCTCTCCGTCTGCGTCCGGTCACCGGAATGCCTTTCTCTGCCACCTCGTCGTCATCGGTGTTTCTTGGTCTTCCTGTTGTGTCTGCTGTTCCTTTTCATCGCATGACACAATTGGATGTTGCGTTCTGCGGCCATGGATCACGAGCCGAGCGCGATAAGTGGACGCAAAGACCGGCGTTTACCCAATGCATGTATACGTCGAGACCTAGCCGCACACTTGCGCATGGCTCCGCGTCCCGATGCTGTGCACGGCGAATAAACGCCTACTTCGAAATGGGTATGCCCTTTTCGTTTGGTGCGTGCTTCAGCTTACTTGTCTCTTTTTCGTTGCTGCTGCTGTTAAGTCATCAGACAGCTTGGTCTTGTACTTCTCGTTAGCGGCTGTGTTGTTTACACTTCAGCAGCAACCGAATAAGCGTGCAACGTTGCTGCTATGTATTCGGAATGCAATACTACCGTTTCCGACACGAATAAGTGTCCGTGCAAGAGAAGGCCGAAGGTTTTGCCGCCAAAGCTTCACCCACCGCTTGGGCGTGTGATGCGAGGTAGCATAAGATCGCGCTCATTTGCATGTTGCCTACGATGAAAGTAGAAGGTTAGGAATTTTGACTGGGCATCTTCAGAACATGCAAAAACTCTATGCGCTTTTGTTCATGTTCGCGAGATCGCGCTGCAATTATCAAGTACGATACTTGCGTCAAAAGTGTCACTGTCTAGACAGTGACTCTTGAAATGCTATCGTGAGCCCAGCACGATGTGGACCTTCAAACCAAGAACAGCGCAGAAATGAATTTTCAGTGAAAATGTTCAGACACCAGTTTTTCAATAACTAACAGAAGTTACTTTCCATTATTAAAAACAATAATAAATTGTTAAACTTTTCGTTCTATAAATTTTCAGATAGTTTTCTTTGCACTTGGTGTCTGCAGGGTAGTGAAGTAAAATGTTTCTTTACAAGTGCAGATCCAATGAAAGTAAGTAAACCACTTACAAAAGGTAGTGTTAACCTCGGAGGTTTTGAATGGCACGCAGAATTTCTTCACTTCACTGATTGTCTAGAGTGCACATATTACCGCCTCCCGCCGTAGAGCTTTGACAGAAGTTTTCGTTGCTCATTAGTGATTTATTTTAGTTGCAAAAACCTTCATATCTACATTTACAGAAATCAAATGGTTACACCTAGAAGGTATCATTGATTTGTCTATGTTCCAGGAACCAATGCAAGCCGTGGAAAATGTTCAGCCACTTTCATTGAGTCTCCCGAAAGGAACGTGGATCAAGCAGCTGAAAGGCCTGTACAGATGTTTTACGGAGGACTCCATTTTGCCGCACGAGAGGGCTCTATCTGCTTCCACACATTGTGTTGCCGAGCTATAGGATGTTTAAAGCTAAGAAGGTTAACGATGCACTGCTCTGTGAAGCTTGTAGGCAAGTGTACCTTAAAACCACTGTCGAGGCATCATTTTCTGTGTCGAGACGGTACAAGGTAGCTGCAGCAATTACATCTCACAGGCTTGTGAGGAAAGGTTGTTGCGACTGCTGTGCAGGAGCATCAGGAGTGTGCAAACTTGTGGTAGCCCTATTTGGTGTGTTCTGGACATGAAGCGCTCTGGACAAGCTTATATTAAGGACGTTGCTTCGTGCACTGGAAAGCAAAGAGCCTGGGCGACTGGGACAAAGCATGGAAACATGCGCGAGTTAAAGTGATCTAATTTGAACTTTGTGAAGCATGTTCCCAACAAAGCAAAACAAAGCAAGCTTGCAAAAGAAAATGCACGCGTTAAGTTAACTGAAGAACACATACAAGGATTGCAAAAACACTGTGCAAGGAAGACATGCATCCTATACTGCGTGATGCATTGCGGGACAAATCTTTTCTTCCAGTGCCCCTGTCAGTTATCGAGCAGTATGCAGTGCCAGCGAAGCTAATGCTTAGTCTTTCGACCAAAGTACAGTGGAGCGAGAATGTGCCAGCAGGCTACAATTCTGAAGGCTGCTTTCTCACACTCGAAGAAGCGTGGGCGCTTGAAGAAAGCACAAGAGACCAGAGCAGTTCCTCAACATGGCCCTTTGAGAGAGCAAAGCGCCTGACTGCGTCCCACTTAGGCGACGTTGTTAGCCGCCAGAGGCCAGAAGATGAAAAGTTTTTGAAGCGAGTTTTTGGATCAAGCGCCTTGCAAACCAACTATACGAGAGACAGCCTCCTTAATGAGGAGAGTGCTGTGCGGCGGTATGTTAAGAACGGTGCGTCGATTGATGTGTACCATTTGCTGCCTGTGCGTCAACCCTGGTGTAGCAGTATTTGGTGCCACACCAGACAGAGTAGTGAAAGATGGTGACAGCTTTGGCCTTCTGGAAGTGAAGACTTTGAGCTGCTAGAGACCGAGGACAACTTCTGAGCAATGCCATTCAAACTGCATCACACCTGAAAGATAGCTTGGTTCGTACCTCGCAAAAGTAGTATTATCAGGTACAAGGGCAAATGGCGCTGACAGGACTTTCCTGGTGCGACTTCTTGGTTGACAATGACGATGAGTGTACAGTCCAGGGGATTCACTTTGACAGTTTGCTCTGGACCAACAAAATCATGCCCCGACTCCTGCAGTTTTACTGAGACTATAAAAAGTGCCAAGTTCGTTCGGATTGAAATTAGCACAAAGTGCACGCAGTCAAGTTTTTGTTTTCATTAACCTCCTCGTTGCCACAATATGTACTTCTCGGCCTGTTCGAACACATGGGAAAGAAAGTAGTTAACAGTTGAGTTTAATAGTCCAAAGTGGGAATATTGGCAATGAGGGACAGCGTAGTGGAGGGCTCCAGATTATTTCAGACCAACTATGGTTTTTTATCATGCGGTCACATCGCACAACAGGAGACTGTTTAACACGTGGAAGTCACACGGCTTCCCTAATGCATGTGCACAATGACTGTTTAGCTATGGCGGTGAGCAGTTTTCATTAAAAGGCCTCTAGATCTAAATCCCGATTAAACCATGTAAACAGCCAAAAGACAGTATATTTGCAGTTGGAATAAGACAAACAAGAGTTTTGTGTGCATTTTGTTTATAATTTTTCCAAAGAGGTAATTCAGTAGTGTTTACACTTTTGGGCGTAACGTTCATTTACAAAGTCTGTTTTTGACAATTTTTTTATTGTATTGTTCTCCACTTGTACCATATTCTTTTTATTGTATAGTTTTTCAGTGCAGTACAGAAACGAGTTGTGTAACAATGCACAAAACATGAAATATTAAGAGGCGGACAAAAAGTACAATTTCTTTTTGCTAATGATGTTAGAGCTGTGATAAGCATACAACCTTCATCAAATTACGTGCTCAAAGTAGTGGTTACGTACAGTGCTCGGATTATTTATTTGCAATACATAGTGATAACAGTTATTTCATTGCGATGTTCTTCACTTCTACCCACATATGCTCCCTTTTAATATTTTGTACATATTGTTTCAGTACAGCACAAAAGCACTCCAACAATAACAGTGGGCAGACTGAGATGGTTGTGGGGCAGTTTGGTTTTTTACACTTTAGAGCGGTAATAGGAGTGCAACTGTTACCAAACATCAGCAGTATTCATACAATGCGTCAGTTATACTAAATGTTCAGATTCCTTCCTCGTTCCAATGATGTGTTGAGAATTAAGGCTTTTTTAATGAATACTGCACTGCAGTAGTTGTTTATTTTCCTTGTAGTAGAACATGCAAACTAACACACATTTTCTGTAAGATATCGCCAGTTTTTTCCTTTATTTGAATATTTTTATTTTTTAAAATGTTGTATTGAAGTGTAATAAATTGAAATGGACAGCTTTGGGATGACTGGCCTTTCAGAGGTGGTGGTGGTAGTGGTTGTTTATTAAAATTATAGTAAAAAGGAAGGAAAAGATTTTTGCTAGCCCCGGCATCTGCCATCGATACTGACGCAACTGAGCTGGGGCAGCGGAAATAAAGGATAGCAGGCAGAATGGAGAAATGAAATGAAAGATGTGAGGGGACAGGAAAAGAGGATAGAGGGAAAAGTAATATGCCTTTCAGAGCCATTTTTTTTTATTTGCTGCTTGCAAGCATCCTCTTCCGGTACACATTCTAGGTACGATTCTCAACAATCAGCTGGTTTGTGGGCTCATGAAAACGAAGTGATGGTGAAACTAAATAAGTGATATGCCCATGAACTTGTTTGAAACAGCATCAGCAGTTAACCTTTGCTCCTTTGATGACCATTCTGTCGACAGACAGGTGGCCACCTTCAGGGCTTGAAATAGATGATGTTCATATTGCTGTGATAATGTTCTCTCAAGTTTCACTGACGGAAGCAGCAAACAGATAAGAAAAAAGAGGGTCTTCGTTTATCTATTATTCTTTGAAATACAAACAAAATTAAGATACAAATTAATATGAAGAGCTTAAGAAATGACGAAAAATGCGGTGGAAGGAAGTAATGTGGCTATAGACCGTGTTAAACAGACTGCATTCGGAAAAATGCGCATATTGCTTACGTACAGCATATGGTTTTTACATTGTAGTGAGCTATCACTATTTTCGAAACACTTTATAAACTCAAGCTTTGTTCCTGTGCATTTCATTATGAAGGACCCCTAAGTTAACTCCACATAATATGAGACAATTTGGGTCTCTGTCAATGCAAATTTTCGGATGTCGACTGTGGTGTTCATCAAATGCTCTAAAGCAATGGACATATTTTGAAAACAGTGATTGTTAAATACCGCTGCGGAAACCTTTTGTTACTTTCTTGGGTAGCTGCAGTAATCGGTTTTCTATTAAGTAGGGGCTCATTGGTGAAATTGTTTAGATAACAAAAATCTCCAAAATTTGTTCAGTTTATGAGCCATGACATTGCGAAAAATGCTCTTCAGTATGCAAATCTTCTTAACTTCTCTGATGAAGCGTTCAACGTGTACTCTAAGATTAACAATCTCCTTTGTTTCGGTCTCTTCAGCGATACACAACTGCTGCTTTCCATTAACCATGGGTGTAACATTTAGGTTAACGCCATTTCATTTAGATCATCACTAATAAGAAACCCTCTGTCTGCCATCACGCTATATCCAGGTTCAAGGATATTCAATAAACACCTTTTCCTTGCAATCTCTTTTTCTGATATCATGCCAGGAGACAGGTCAAAGACGAAGGAGATAAACCCATAAGGTGTTATCCGCAGCAGGCGTTTTGCTGTATTGTGACTTTTGTAGGCATTGAAGGTGTCACTCTGCGCGGTGTACTCAGATGGGGTCTCGATAAAAAGTTCTGTGCAGTCCAGTATCACACGAGTTGAAGGATAGAGCCCTGAAAGACTGCGGCATGTACGATGACACAGTTTCACGTGATGGCCACACTGGGACCTGAGCTATCACATCACCCAGGAGATCTACCCAGTAGGAGAATATGACGCTTACCAATGATGTGCTTATGGCAAAACCGAATCCTATATCCCGCTCTAGGAGATCGACTCTTAACCTGCACAAGCAAATAATCAGCTGCTCTTTCACACTAAGCACAGGTCGTCGGCCAGCTGGCGAGTTCGTTGTTCTGTGCTTGGAATTGATAAATGCAACGAAGCATTCGACTGGCTTCAGTGAGAAGCCAGTATAAGACCTAAGCTCGGCTTCCTTTTGGGAGCCCGGAGACTTCTCTCCGAGCTCTTGGCCGGGCAGATATTGTATGCGCAGGCTGTCAAGACTACAGCGGCTGACCCACCCAGGCCACATGTGCAGTGCCTTCAACACGGCCCATGACCTACCGACTCCCAGGCTGGTCTCGTACCCCTCCTCTTGAGTGGCCAGTTGGACCAGCTGACGCGTACCTTGGTGGCCACCCTCCAGGCCCTCACGCAGTTCCTGCCAGTAGCCTACCAATCATCACTGGGCATGGCGCAGGCCCCGCTGAATCAGGCCAACCATCATGGCTTGCACCCCGCAGTTTGTTCCCAGACCACGGGTCCTCCAGTGGAACTGCCGGGCTCTTCGACCCCGCCTGTCCGAGCTCCATGACCGCCTACAGCTGGAGGAGTACGATGTCCTTGCCGTCCAGGAGGTGTACTTGCAACGGGACAAGCTACACCTGCCAGGGTACATCGGATATGGCAGCAGGACCTCCTGCAAGCAGTCCTCCTGTCGGGCTGACCCATGCCTGGAGGACAGCCACCCACGCGGATCCTCCCGGGCAGCCATCTTCGTCCGCAGGACTCTTGCCCAGGCGGAGATTTTGGTGAGGGATGCGGTTGTAGCCCCCATGGAGTTCGTCTGCATAAGGATCAGGCTGGGCCGAGTTGACACAGCTGTGGCAAGTGTATATGTGCGCCCCAGACCCCTTGGGACGCCGAATCCTTGCCGCAGCTAGTCAGTCTCATTGGCGGCGACTGTTTGCTCTGCGGGGACTTCAACGCGGCTCACCCGCGGTGGGATCCCGCAGGGCGGATCGTCGCGGCCGGCATCTAGTTGAGGTCTTTCGCGGTACTGGGCTACATGTTTTGAACACTGGGGTCCCCACGTTTGTCCGTCGGGGGGGGGGGGGGGGGGCGTCCGCACATGCATTAATCTATCCATTGGGACCCCCCGATGTGTTTATGGATGGCACCCTTCGGCGGACACCTGGGGATCGGACCACTAACCTATCACTCTGGCTCCTAAACCGGGCAAGAGAGTGGATGGTCGAACGTGCAGAGTGGTCCACTGGGACAAGTTCCGGGACCTCCTCCGCAGCTTCTCCCTGCAGGACGACATCCTTACCCATGTTGCCAGGTGTGCGGAGGCGGCCACGATTTGCTGCGAGGTCCCCCCTGGTCAGCCCATCCCGGATCTCCACCTCCTCCAGCTGCGGCCACAACGGCGCCAGGCAGAGCGGAGGGCACTCCGCACAGATGGATCCGAGCATTGGACCCTGCACAACCTGCTCGACGCGAAGTGCCGCCGGTCTCACAATCGACGCCGCAGAGAGTCGTGGGAGGGCATCTGTGCTTCCCTGGTGGCCGCCAGGGGGAGTGCCAGTGCGTGGCGTCTGTTCCACTCGCTGCTGGAGCCTCCCATACAACGGGCCCCCTCCCTGGCCATCGCAGTGGCAGGGGGTCTCACCTACCAGCAGCTGGCTGACAAGCCGGCAGAGGCCCTCCTCCCCCGGGAGCCTCCTCCTGCAGGGCTGTACCCAAGGCGGAACCGCATCCATCCAGCCTGCAGACACGCGGCGGACATCACGGCTGTTTGCTCCACGGCCCTCACGAGGAGGGAACTCTCCTCTGCCCTGCTGCATTCCAAGCGACGCAGTGCCCCTGGACCAGATGGCGTCACTTACCAGATGCTGCGGAACCTGGACGACGCCATGCAGACGAGCCTGCTCCAGACATACAACGAGGTCTGGTCCACAGGCCGCCTGCCTGAGACTTGGCGCACAGCCCCGGCGGTCCTGGTCCTCAAGGCGGGCAAGCCATCGCCCGACCTGCTGTCATACAGGCCGGTGTCTGTGACCTCGGTCCCTGGGAAGCTAATGGAATCCATGGCCTTGGGGAGGCTGGAATGGATCGCTGCGGCCACAGGCTTCCTGCCCGAGCAGGAGTCCGGGTTTCGGAGACACCGCTGTACTGTCTACGCCATAGCAGACATCGTGTCCGACCTCGAGGATGCACGCCACTCCCACCATGTCATCTGCCTCACACTCCTGGACGTGAGGGGGCATTCGACAATGTCTACCATGAGGCGATCCTCGGGGCCGTGGACTGCCTTGGAGTCACCGGCAACCTTCGGGGGTACATCCGGGGGTTCCTGCAGAACCACAGGAGCTGTGTCCGGGCTGGAGGTGCTACCAGTGCCCCCCAGGCCCTCCCCAGAGGGGTGCCCCAGGGCAGCGTGCTGAGCCCCACGCTGTTCAACTTGGTGATGGCCCAGCTGCCCAGCTGCCTCCCAGATGGCCTGAAACTTCCCGTACGCATTGCCATCTACGCGGACGACATTGCCCTTTGGTGTCGCGGACCACGGCGCCAAAGGGTTCAGGTCATCAGGAATGTACAACGAGCCATTACCAGAGTCAGTTCCTACCTGGAACGGGTTGGCCTGCAGCTCTCCCCCACTAAGTCGGAGGCCATGCTGCTCAACATCCGACCAAGAGCACGCCCGGGGAAGACCTGCCTCAGCGTCGCAGGACGGGAGCTCCCATGGCGGCACTCCTGCCGCTACCTGGGCCTCCTTATTGACCGCCACCTCACCTGGCGTCCAGCAGTCAAGGCGTTCTGCCGACAGGCAACCAGGGTCCGTGGCGCCATCCGGAGTCTCCTGGCTGGGGGGAACGGCGTCACCCCACAAATGGGGCTCCGGTTCTTCCAGGCCATGGCAAGGGCTCAGTTCCTGTATGCCCTCCCGCTGGTCCAGATGACCATCCACCAGCAGCTAGCCATCGAGCGATCCCAGAGGGCTGCAGCACGTCTGTGTCTGGGACTTCCCCGTGGCTCCCAGGCCCCGGCCACACTTGCAGAAGCCGGCGTGGCCCATGATGCTCCAGGCCCAGCGGACGGCGCTCCGCCATGCTGAGCCACTGCACCTCGCCCCGGACGGACTTCCCCTCCTGGAGCGCCTCCTCGGCCACCCTCATTCGCGAATGGGGAAGGTTGCCCAGGAGCTCGAGCAGCTGGTGGGTGGACAGCCAGAGCACCTTCTTCCCCCTCCACGACCGGAACTGGGCCACCTATTTCGGGTGCCCATGCCACCACGGGGCGCCAAGCCGAAGCGCCTCACCCCTGCAGTTGGCCTCCGGCAGGAAGCAGCAGTGATCCTGGAAGAGGACCTGGCTGGCTGCACGCAGCTATATACGGACGGGTCGGTCCTCATGGGTGCCTGCCCGTCTGCTGCGGCTGCCAGCACAGCACCTTCGTTGGAAGAAAGCCGGCAGGCCAGACTTCCGTTCGTGGCCAGCTCGACGACAGCAGAGCTGGCGGCCCTCCACCTGGCTGCCGTCATCCTGGAGTCCCATCCCGCACTGCAGTCTGCAGCCATTTTGAGCGACTCCAGGGTTGCCCTCCAGCTTCTGCAAGAGCCACGGAGCCGGCTGCCCGTCGTGCGCAAGCTGGCCGCCAGACTGGACAACATCTGTTCCCGTGGCTGCTCACTCTCCCTGGCCTGGATTGCTAGCCCAAAGCAGCTGACTGACTGTCTGATACGACTGCGTCTCCCGCATCTCTATACTCCCCCTTTCTCTCCTTCCTTTGAAACTCTACCTATCCTTCTCCTCTCTATCTGCACGCCGGCTCTGGTGGTGGTGCGTTAACATCAGTCACAGGCCCATGCACTTTCCTTTCCTCTTCCTCTTTCATCCACTTACTACTACTACTTACCTGCTTATCCCTAGACCTTTCTCTCTTTTCCTTGTACAGCAAAGAACGCAGCTTTGCTACTTCTTCTTCAAGTAAACGGTAATTATGTCTCAGCTTTTCATTTTCTTGCAGTAGCTGCTGACACGTAGTTACAAGCTCTGCAGCCCTTGCTTGGCAACGATGGGCTGCCTCTGATTCTGGTCCCATGGAATACGTATGGTCGTAGTCTGGAATGAAGCAATTTAAAACAAATATGGTAGGCTGCATTTAGCTAACAGTTTTTTTATGACAGCAATGTCAGGTGGAATTAGTGAGGCCAGATTTATATGAAACTATTTATAGCAAAAATAAACATGCAAAATAAAATGACAGTAACAAGCCATTGAGAAGAACTTAAAAGCACGTGCAAAACACAGTACCGCGATTACATATTCGTGCTCTCATTTCCAATTCCTCAATCTATTCTATTTTAGTTGCATTTTTGAGTACGTCTTGCTGTACAGATACACATTTCACTGCGAGGTTGCCTGCTGGTAGGTGGGGATGGATGCTTGATGGAGAAACAGGTGGAAGTAACACAGGTGAAGTAGCTTAGAGGTTGTCTGCAAAGATAAATAATTTCAAAATACATTATAATCGCGCGGCTGTTGCAGCGAGACGGTACCTGAATTTAACCTGAATTAGCAGAATAACCTTATCTGGAAAACGAACTTGATATAATAGCTGTAGCAGAGTCAACTCAACAAGAGATGTATAAATATACAATCTCTCATAGCGAGAAAGCCTACTGCCATATTTCCTCTCCCCCCGAAAAAAAAGTCATTGCTTCTGCTCGTCACGGCGAAACGAATACAAACAAAAAGACAATGATAAGGCAGCGCCCTGTTTTCAATGTCGACCAAATCCCATCTCTGTGTGTCTCCCTTTTCACTTGAGCCTGTTATGCTTAGTCAAGATTCAACAAGTCTGTCCACTTACCGACCCTTCACCCCGCTTCCTTCCTTCCAGCGAAAAAAAAAATAAAGCGCTATAGCAGCGACTGGTTCGCTTTCCACAATTGAAGCACATTAAGCTTAAATGTGAAAGAAAAATGGCTTTTACGTACGTTGCTGAGATTCCACTTCAACCGTGCCACAGATTCAGAGTTCGTCCTGGACATCGGCCTCCTGCAACATTGCCACCATGCGCTGTATACGGCGTCGTTTCCCAGCGCCTGGCAAACATAAGCAAGCATTAGCAGTACACAACCGTTTCCTCTCAAAATGGCAGTCTTACCCGTAATCACAGCAGGTGTCCGTTCCGCATACACTCGGTGTGGAAAGATCGTGGGGAGACGCTCCACGTATCCCTTGCGCCCGCTGGTGTTGAAATGCGTACCAAATATTTTGTGGTGCTTTGAAGGCTTCCACAAGGTAAACCGCCCTTCCGAGCCTTGCCCATTTATTCTGCGCACCCTTTCTTGCTTCAGCTTGTTGTCCTTGGGGAATCCGTGCAGTGAAACGTTTTTGTCCTTTCATGTGTTGTACCGCCGTACCACCGCGATTCTCCTTTGCAGACATGTCGAATGTCCAAAAGTCACCACATAACTGCAGAAAGACTAACAGTAACCACCCCTACAGTCCACTGCTACATTTAAAACAACAACACGCACGACAAGATGCACAATGCCAGAAAACGGCGGCGCAACACAGCAAAACGCCTGACAGCAGCCGACGCGGGAGCGATCGCTCCATTCTCCCATCATGCTTAGCGCGGATCCGCTAGGGGAGGGCGTGGCGCTGAAATTTTTGGAAAAGTCTATTTTAACAAAGGCCCACTTAATGTCTAAGCAAATATCATTATCAGAGCTTGCCTTATGGCTACATGCTTAAACGGTTTTGTCTATATCACTCAGCATATAACGTATTCTCTTGATTGTGTTGATGACGTGGCTTGTTATGAGGTCGCAAACATACTAGGGAATCGTGATATTTCACCTCCAGTATTGATTTTAGGTTCTAGTTTTCGCGATTTGAGAAATATTTGTGGTTATTCGAGTCTGTTCAAAGAGGAGCTATAAGGACAGCAAGCTACAGTAACAATCTGCTGATAGATAGCTTTGTTTGTGCACATATTGTGTGAACCTTTGTGTCAATATCTTCAAACTTCATTTGCTGTTGTCTCCGACAAATATATGAAACCCTTCAACTGTTTTCAATAAGTAGTTTTGCATTGTATTTTCGAGTATAATACCCAGTCCGAGACAATAAAGGTGCAAAGAATAACGCATGCATTTTGAGCATTTTCGAACTAATTTGCCACAACGATTTTCTTATAATGGTGCCATAGAATCCTCCCAAAACTCTGTATGCTAAACTGTGTTAAAATGCGTCTACTACTACCTGGATTGCATTCCGTCTCTACCCTCTTTTGTTTCGACCTACTGGTAATAATTTTTCTTTCGTAGGTTCCTATGTTCTATCAGATGAGGCTTTCGATATGGTGCAATAGGTTGTCAGAGATGCTCGGAGCCATTCCACCATTTAGCCTGTGCAGTTCAGCTCCGAGCTACCCCTATCGCGTCTTCTTAGGTTCCAAAATTAACCATTTCTCCGTCAGCATCTCCTCGTGATCTTTCCCATTGGCGTTGAGCTAAAAATCCAGTTCTGCGATCCTTCGCTTACTAGGTATTCAAGCACATGAGCTAGGTGAAAGGTAAGCTAGGCGAAAAAAAATTAGCAATGCGTTAACTTGGCTAACCCTGGATTTCAGCACAAAGCAAGGGCACTTCCTAAGCGTCTTACACTTGTCCATGGCAGCTCCACTACACGCTCGCGAAAGCCGTTCTATATGTACCCACGCGACCACGTGGCTATGGCGTGGTATAACATGGTCTTACTACGCGGTCATATGCCATCACGACGCTTCACATTACCCCATTGATGATCTTAAGGCCAAAGGTTAGCCCAAAGGTCACCAAATGCCAGAAATCAAAGGTCAACTAAAGGTCATGGTTCAAACTAAGGGGTCAAGGACTGGACACCATAACTGTACCTCATATGGTCATACACGGCTTAACGTGCTTGGGCTGAAGGTTGTTGAAGGACATTCTCCGGCCTACGCGACGACTGGTTTACCTAGCGCAGTCCGGGTTTTCTCCAAAAAACTGACAGTTTCAATGCGGACCACCGCAGTAACTCGCTGGACGTTGCTGGTCCATCCTGTGTTTGGGCGCGGTCCAGCGTCTTCGACGTTCGCCGCTCTGCTGGAACCGACGTCCGTTGACTCTCTCCCTAAGACAGGAGCTTGCACACTATCACCTTCACTATTCTTCCCTGTCTACTTGTAACCTACGGTGCTTGCAGTGACAATCTGTCGCTGCTCGCGATCAATGAGCTGCCACTCGCCGTCCAGGTTCTTTGCACGCCACCTTGCTTCTTCTGCAGGTCTCCTCAAAAGCTGCCACTTCTGGCCGCCTGCACCTGGTCCTCCCATGCCACTGGTGCGTGACTTGTTCCTGCCGAAATATCGCCGCTCCATTGTCTTATCTTCCTCCTCTGCTGCCTTCCGATAGCAACAGGATATCCTTGGCGACTGCGCCAGTAACTTTAAGATACGTGTCAGTGCACGTTAAAGAACCCCAGGTGGTCGAAATTTCCGGAGCCCTTCACTACGTAGTCTCTCACAGCCTGAGTCGCTTTGGGACGTTAAAGCGCCATAAACCAACTTTAACATATGGTGCCTTTGTAAATATATAAAGGAAAATATATAATTATGATATATATATATATATATATATATATATATATATATATATATATATATATATATATATATGTATATATATATATATATAAATAAAAATGATAGGTGTAACGTTGAGAGACTGGAAGCGGCCAGATTAGGTGAGGGAACAAACGCGTGTTAATAACAACCTAGTCGAAAACAAGAGGAAGAAATAGGCTTGGGCACGGCATGTAATGCAATCGCAAGGTAACCGCTGGTCCTTAAGGGCAACGGAGTGGATTCCAAGAGAAGGCAAGCGTAGCAGGAACCGGCAGATGGGTAGGTGGGCGGATGAGATTCACAAAGTTAGCAGGCATAGTGTGGGCGCAGCTATCAAAGGATTAATTGGAGAGATATGAAAGAGGCCTTTGCCCTGCAGTGGGTGTAGTTAGGCTGATGATGATGATGATCCCTTCCTTGATCAAGGTGTGCACCGTCTGAGACGGTTTGTTGAATTGAACGCTAGCTGCACTCGGGGTGCAAGGTCGGCTACGGTGTAGTGATGACTTGCAACGACGGCACGAAATCAGAAAATATACTGAAATTTATAAGCAAGATATTTACATATTGTACAGCATTTTAAACAGGATATCACAAAAAAAACGGAACTGACTAAAAGGGCATAGCCGAAGGTGTTGGAGATGTATACATAGTCCAGAACAACGGACCGGGCCCCCGGTCTGGGTTTGAAGTCCTCAGGAGCCCGTCTTACATTCGCAAAGCATCAAATAGAAGCAAGCATCATCACGATTGGTTCCTTGTGGCGTGCAACCCCCTTCAACTTTAAAAATACTAACAACTCTGCCTCAAAACGCGCACACCCAAAAGAGCCATCAAATTAGTTACAACATTCGCCGAACAGAGTGAAGTCTGCAGAAGCTACTGTCCCACCCTAAAACTTTGACATTGCACAAAAGATTAACCCCCTCTCATCGTTAAAAATTTTGCACACTTATCGCAGAGTTCCTTTCCTAATTTCTTTTTAGAGTCCTTTAAGTTGTGGCCCCTTGCGGTTTTTGAGTTCAGGTCACTAGGGTGAACCGGGAACCGGAATGGTCACTACTGTACCATCTCTCCTTTGGTGGGTGTCTGTAGCGCTCCGTAGCAACGCCCGCTGTCTGCCGCTTTGCCCTTTCCCGACACTTAGGGGCCGGTGACTTGGATGAAGGAGCAGAGAGGGAATTTGGTGTGACCCTAAGTGTCTGCATCGCCACTCGTCGTTGTGTCCACAACCCGTACAGGCGGGCGCTGTTCCTTGTCCCCACGAAGGTGTCACTTTTCACTCGTGACGCAGAAAATCCGGTGTCGTCGGCGTCGACCGTGAGCGAAAAATTCCTCCTCCTCCTCCTCCTCCTCCTCCTCCTCCTCCTTCTCGCAATGTACTCCACTGCCCAAACAGATAGCGCGCGACGGCAGCGCAAGGAGAGGAAGGGACACATATTTCTGTGGACAACACGGACCGCACCGCAAGAGAAGTAATATGAAATGAACATTGGTTTTGAGGAGATCAAGTGGGGCCTGTCTCACATATTTCTGTGGACACTCGAAATGCGCAGTAAGGAAAGGAAAATGAAATAGAACCTGATTTTAAGGAAAAGAAGTGACGCGTCTGACATATATCTCGTTCGGACGCAGTGGGGCCGTACGGGGACGCAGGAATCACGCGCTGAGCGGCGAACTGCGCAGCGCACACCCAAAGCGCGTTCACCACGAAGCTTGCGGCTTGCTGCCCGTTCGTTCGGCGCGGAAGCTATGCTGGCGTTCGTGGCATCGGGTTTGTCGAGAACGATGTGCCGACGAACTACGACTGCAACTTGAGTCCCGCGCGTTCCGGCAAGGCGCCTGGCAGCGCTTCTACGTGGTTTGCCGCTCCGCGCGTCCGTTTCACCGCACGTAGCAGAGCGATTTGTCCAACGGGCAAGGCGTCGCACCGAATGGGCGATGGCGTTCCGTGGACCCCCTGCCAGTGCTGCAACACGCTGTCGCGTTCAACTCTTATAGACGAAGCTTAATCATACTTCAATTTTTTTGTTGTAAGTAGTTTTGTCTGGCCTCATCTCAGCGCGTCAGGCAGGCGCCTGAAGGGACACGCTTGTCTCGTAGCGACTTCTATGGTGAACCGAATGTCAGCCGCTTTCACCAGCGGTTTCTTGAAGGCGCGGCCGAGGGGAGATTTTCGACTGGCATCCACAATAGTAAGGGCCCTGCCATTACTTTTCTATTTCTCACGGACCATTGATCGCCAGTCTCATGGTGGCGCCCGTCTCCCAAACGGATTCTGGCTTTGTCCGACGATCTGGCGCCCGCGCATGCCTGCCTGCTACCAGCTACCTTTCTTACCAAGCAAATTACTTCGACACAGCGCGCATATCCCGAAAGCCGTCGGAAGCGCCTCATACCGACCTATCGACCTTTACGAGCGTGTTTTGTTTAGAACTCCCACGACATTGTCTCATACGAACTAAGTCAATGATATGAGAGACCATTTCGGGGGACCAAAGGGATGTAAAGGAAATAGGTTGTGAAAAAACTTCAAGATTCCATTTAAGTCTGCTTAAGAGCGGAAATGTTGAAGCATTTCTCTTTCCTCTCGTTCTCTCTGCATTTCTTTTTTATTTACTTTTTTACTTTTTATTGCTCAAAATTTGGTAACAATTTTATTTTCATTCATATTATTCTATTTTAGTTTCTGTTCCTGTATTTCATTTATTATACTAGGTAAACCGCACGCATTTCCATCTTTTCCTCGAATGAGTCACACAAAAACCTGCTTCATACGAAGGATTTTGTTTGCATAATTAAATTTATTTAATTAACAATTTAATCAACCAAACATTTACTATTTCAATATCTACTCGTGTACTACCTAACACAATCAACCTTTCGCACATTTATCTCCACAGAAAAGCATAACTTTGCGGACAAAATAAATTGGGACACTTCTTGATGACGCGACATAACCAGAGTGCTTTCACATTAAAATAAACTTCCTGCGTGGAATGAAGCGGAACCATAGCGGGTGCAGGGCAGCCCTGATTACGCAGTACGTAAGGAAGAGGAGTGCGCCTAAAGATCTCTCCGAGGGCGAGGGTGGGACTCTGTCAACGTATTACAGTTCCGCCAGGCAAGCCATCCGACAATCAAAAACAAATATAAAAGCAGAAAGCACAATCGGGGCTGTTTTCTGTAACGATCGGCTACATTTTCCATTTCGTTTGTCTTTTACGTCAGTGTGCTGAAAGGTGCAGCAGGTAGGAAAGCAAACCGCTCTTAAAAACACAGCTAGTCTGGTTGAGGCGCTAGGATTAGCCAGCCTCGTTCCACCGCGTATTCAGACCGGCTAAGTGTACACGTACCACGCTGCCCCAATTATTCGACAAACGACCCCTGGTTTATTAGCAGAGACTGAATTAGCAGCGAAAAATCTGGTCAGGAATGTAAAATATGTCGTCGTGCTCCTACACTTATTTTCAGTCGACGCCAGCCGACCAGTGCAACATGTGCTCGAAAGGTATTTAAGGAGGGAGCATCATGACCATGTTTTCTTCAGGCTCGGCCTGATGTCTGCTCTAATGCACTGCGACTGTCCCAGTTGCGGCCAATGGCAAATGACTAGATTGAATGGAAAGGAACTGAATCATTTCGAAATACGGGCACAGGTAGCGCTGATAATCTGCATATCTACGGGTTTAATCATCCTTTAAGCGTCGTTAATTTCATATTGTGCACAAAACTCTTTAAGCGTAGTTCATTTCATATCGTGGAAAAAAACCACTACTTTACTTCTACAGCGTCTGTCTGCACTACAGATATGTCTTGCGATGAATAATAAGATAGCTTTCAAAAGCTGAACGGAGCACCCGGAATATTATTGAAGGTACCTGCGGCGTACAACTTCATCGCTAATTTGTTTCCTGTTGTCCCCCTGTTTTTGGTGCGCACATGCAAGACCTCTACGTATACACAGCACTGACCATCGGGGGATATGACTCAGGGATGAACGCAATCTCTTTCTTCCGTAACCATCAGTATTAGATAGCTAGGTTTTGCGGAGTGGTCTTTTAATTGTTTTTTTCCATCGTGGGTACCGTAAACGCTGTCCGCGGACTTTAAATGTCTTACACCATTTCTTTCAAAAATGTCGTTTTTCCTGCAATCAAGTCGAACAACAAAGAAATGTCCCGACTGGTTCAAAAATCGAAGCTGTACGTGCGCACTTATCTTACTTCCGTTCTCCATAGCAGGTTGTGCAGAACAAAAAAGTCCCACGCCCTAGCACACTGCCTATCGGCTTTTGAGGTTAACGTGCGAATTGTGTCCTAGCTTGTAAAGGTCATTCTTCTGCATGGAGACAAATTTAAGAGCCTTCAGCTGTGCAAGAGAAATTACGCCAAGCAGCTTACCGTGTTTAGACCTAAAAACATACATATCCGAGGAAAAGAACACTTTTTCTGTCAATATAGAAGACTTTTATCATACACCCTACCGTATTCATCACAGCCCATTGCCTTAGAATGCAGGCCCACAAAAAGAATAGATCATAATACTAGATCGGGTGGTTTTATTGGAACCTTCAGGCAATCAATGCCAGAGTGAGTTCACTGGAAGAGGTGAATAAAGCACGCGAGAAAAGAGGCAGCAAGTAAGCTTTCGCAAAGAAGAATCTTTTCAGAAAGAGTCGAAACGTTGGCGGCTATGAAATCAGTGTAGCGAATTCAGTGAAATCAGTTGTATGAAATCAGTGTTGCCTCTCTCGTAATTGATCTTTCATTTATATCTTGCTTACTTCGACTGTATTTTTAGCTTTCAGTTGCCTATCGGGCCAATACTTATCTAATTTGTTGTTTGGAGAAAAATTGAAAGTTTAATTATTTATATCCCGTGGTTTTTGTAGTATCATTCTTGCTTTGTTTAGCTACACATGTCGCAAACGTTCGTTACCCTTTTGACTTTTTGTAACTCGTTTTATTAATCTGTCAGGATGTTTTTTTTGCGCAAAGGGTGAGAGTGAAAATTTTTCAATCGCAGGTTTTTCTTCTCATGAGTGGGTTAGGATTGCGCTTTAAAAAAATTTGCAGCTATGGGTTAACCAGCAGCTTCATTATTCATAATTTCGCTGAAGTCTGAGCTTATACCACTCTGGAACCATTTTATTATTTGGTATTAGAATTAGATTATGCCTAATATATTCATCAAACGTATTCCGCACCGATTCTGAAGCAACCAAATGATTTCCAATTTCTGGATCTTAAAGCATTGAAGCTGGTTCTTCCGTTGTTGACAAAAAGTTTCTAAAAAGGCTACTATAGGTTTCAAATGTAACAAGAACAAGAAAACAAACGCAAGCTACAGAAGTGATAGCACACCAGATACGCAGACTCATAGACCGGTTGATTTTAGCATCGATGACTTAAACACAGCTTTTTAACAGGCCACGTTTGTATTTTATCACCATCCAGTAATATCTTATTGTTTTTGTTAAAGTTTATGTTGGATTATTTTCGTTTCATTTCCCTTAGAAGGCACTATGTAGTAGCCGAGAGAAACCCATGAGAGCCTTTCCACTATAATGTTCCGCTGCCAAAATAACAGCACTGTCTTCTATTTTCAGATGCAAAAGTCGTCAACGCCACTTAGCTTAAAAGAAGGAACTACTATTTCTACACGATAAATATAAATTTACCTCTCAGAGACGGAATCCGCATGTGAAAGGCGATAAAAGACAGATCCCACTAGTTACTGCACAAAGAGCACCGGCCTAACGTCGAAACACATCCACACACACACATGAAACACATGTTTCGGTAATACAGAGGGCTCCAAATTTCTTATTAAATGAAGAGTCCAACTGTAGTAGCAAAATAAGTATTCAGTTTCGCTAAAGCGTTCGACCACATAACACAGGCTACCTGTATTCCGATGGCCACTACCGCTGGCAAAGCTGCCACTGCAAGCTCTCTATTAAAACATCAAGCCTTATTTCAAATACTGCTAATAGATTTACATTAACTACTAACTATATGTAGATTCTCTTTTCTTAACTGCGTTTACTTGCTCCAGGAAAGAACCGAACCATTCTGGAACGATGTTAGCAACAAACGTACTCGGCGATCGTCGAAGAACACAATCGCAGTCGTTCTCAGCAACGCCGCATTTAAAGTTGACAAGAAAGCTTGGAGGCAAGGCGCCAAGATAAACTACAACTACCTGAAATTGTACAAGTAATTGTGCACAGCTGCAATCATTTGAAATAAAGCTGGTGACATCACCGATCCCTAAGAGGGCGATAAAGTTGCGTGCCGGAGGCTTTCGCTATGAGCGAACAAACAGTACAAGTTTCCGTGGCACTACTCTCGTCGCATTGAAGCACCTGCCCGCATGGTTTGAAGAAAAGATCGCTGAAGAAGAATAAACACGAAAAATACAAAACAAAACTCAGTGCCAACCAAAACATTATTTAGAACACAAAATATGGCTTGGTTTGGTTCGGTTTCCGAGGGTATAACGTTCCAAAGCGTCTCGTGCTATAAGGGACGCCGTAAAGAAAGGCTCCGGAAATTTCGGCCACCTGGGCTTTTTAACGTGCACTAATATCGCACAGCACGCAGGCCTCCTCCATTTCTCCTCCATCGAAATGCGACCGCAGCAGTCAGGATCGAACCCGCGTCTTTCGGGTCAGCAGCCGAGCAATATAACCACTGAGCCACCGTGGAGTCCTGAAGCTTTTAAAGACATAAGGAGAGAAACACGATCAATAGTAACATTCATGCCAAGCAATATCTTGTTAAGAGGCCTAAACCACTCGTAAATGAAGCAAGTGCTCTTGAGCTCCCTAGGCGGGTGTGTGGACGAGTGTGCTATGCCACCAGCAGTGTGCGCAAGTGTGTCCATAAAAAGGTGCCCATGGTGTCAATAAATCTCGCTTTTTGTGCCCAACACATTTTTCAGTACACTCAATGCACTGTTCTCTTTTTTGCTTTCTAACAAGCCAATATATGTTCTGGTGCTTAGATCGCACCGCTTCAACAGCACTACTACTTTTCCCGTGAGCGGGCCAATGGCACCACTGCACGCAATACGATCTATAGGCTATGCAAACAAGTACACTGCTTGCTCGTAGCGCAGTATTAGTTACTCTCGAGTGAGGAAAATGCAGATTCAATCCTCCATAACCTTTCGTGCGTCCTATCTTGGAAAGGTTAGTATAAAAGAAGTCAGCACGCATACCCTCCTCTTATGTCCTTTGTGCTTCGTAATACCTTTCCATCTTTTTTTCCATTTAGCGTCCTCTACGAATGAAAAAAGGCGACGAGTGCGGCATAAAAGTGTTTCTGCATTGAGAAGACAAGCGCGACAAATGGAGTGCTGTACTGCGTTCCGAAAAACCCGTTTATGCGCACGTAGCTTCGAGGAAGACCCGTGCCTTAACCATATAAAACTCTACAATAAAGCAAGCTCTGTGAAGGTGATTTCTGCTCACATTCATTGTAGGCATTGCGTCAATAATAATGCGCATAGTGCAAAAATAAAATGAAAAAGAACAGGACCCACGCTGGTGCTTACAGAACTATGCTAGCGGCCTTAATGGACATGACGAAAACATTTGACATGTGGCAGCGAGATGGCTGGAAACGACTGTTCGCCGGAAAGCTTTATGGGCACAGAGGAAATGAAAATGGACATGCTGGCACCATCGCAGGTGAAGACAGTTCATTTTTGGGCGCAGCCCGTGGACAGAGCGTCAACGATGATGGGAGGTGTTCGGGCTAAATCTATCATAATGCTTTACATTGGGCGATACCAGGTAACAGCACTGAATATAGCGCTAAACGATATACTTTCCTGCATTGTAATAGGGCCCATGAATTTATCTACAATCTAACATGCAACTGGAAAAGGGGCGCGCATACAGCATGTAACGCTCGCACGACATCGGTGAGAACGAAGCATGTCGAGCAATACATAAATGGGGCAATGACTGTTATTCCATTCAAAGACAATCTGTTTTATTGCAGAAGGTGTAGATAACGTGGTTCAATCCCGCTAATGTTAATGTCGCGTCCCTGTCATATACCTCTAGAAATAAACTTAATATTGCTGCGACTGGATTTTCAAACAAAGGCGGCGCGAACTGATCAGTTTCGCTGGGCACTGCACGCGAGCACTATGCAATCGCCACAACCGATCACAGCCTGAGTTAAACTGCAAAACAGTCCCGCGCTGTTCACTGCACATTGGTGTCTTCATCAACTTCCATATGCGACGCCAACAGATAAGGTCAGTGCAACCATAACCTCAAAAATAGCTTCGCCATCGTCTAATACCGTCGCTGGTTCGTGAAATTTGTCTTTAAGTAGGAATTTTTCTTCAAGTTCGAAGATTCTGAGAAAGCTGTACAGCTTTCTTTTGCAGCCGTATGGTTGCGCTTGGGTGGATGTCAGTGCGTGATTACTCCCTTATTACCGTCGGTAGTTGTGCCGTCGATAGAGCAAAGGAAAACCAAAGCCAGCCAGGCTGAACGCATGCTTTTGCATGTCTACTCCACCAATTTTTAAATAACTACGTACTTCCTCTACGACTATCTGTAACAAGATAAACCATTAGGAATAATGCAGGGCACTGCTCCGAAACAGAAAAAAAAAACTGGATGAAAAATCGGTAGGTTCTAAAAATCGCCAAAATTATCCGCAGAAAAATATTGACGTACCACAAACGGTCCTGCTGAACTGCAAAAGGGTTGCACCATCGCCGTTCGTGTGCCGAAAAAAGTATGAATCGCCGTGCTATAAAATGGGAAATAAAGTTCAGTGCATCGCAGCAAGACGCAGAGCTTCCTCGTTAGCTGATGTGTTTTGCATCATGGCTGTATGCGTGAATAGACACTGCGGCAAGCAGCTTCTTAGATTACAGCGTGTGGAGTACCCTCATGCAGTGTGATGTGTATCGCGGGCGCATAAATTCACGCAAGTGTGAGGTTCACCTATACTGCTACCGACTCGCTTAACAGGGGCCACAATAAAAATCCGAATGCACGATCGGCTGCGCGCATAAATCACTCATGTTTACTGGGAGCCTGGATCAGGCTCCTAAACTTAATTGACTTCATTCGTACCCTGACACCCATGCAGAAATAGCCCCCCAAAAAATGGCTTCGTGTATGCACGTGAAGAGGATACCGATATTGCAGTTGCAGTGATTCAGGAACCAAATTTTAACAAAATGTAAAGGCTCAGAAAACATACATGTCAGTACCGTACTATTATCAAAACCCTAGAAATTTACGCTGAGTGGACGTAAACTGCTGTACAAAGATAAAGTATATAAAGGCACTGTATAGAGCCACTTATGCTGGCTGTCTGAGAGCCTTTTAAGTGTATTTTGCAGAAGTTTCCTTTCCGAAGCCCAGGCACTCTGCACGGGGAAGCTGTCATAACACGTTGCGCCGATTATAGTGAAGTTACAGGTCAGAAAACTCGAGATACGTGCAGTGAAGGAACTTGAGGCGATGAAAAGAAAATTTCTCACCGTCACGATTGTCAAACGTTATTAGAAAAAAATACAGACTTCTACAAAAATTGTAAGTTATTTGTATTGAAACATTCAAGGCAATGCTTCACCCTTCTGATGTGTAGCAAAGTCTTTCTTTCGCAGTGTATTCATCACTGCCATCGAGCAGTCAAGTCTGCCATTGAAAAACAATGGCGAAAGTTTTTTGGGGAGAAAAAAAACTTAATAGCAAAGAAATGCGACCCTCCTTGATAGAAGATCAGCGGATACATTAATTCTCATAGCGAAATATTACAAAATTGGCGGTGGCTTAGCTCTGGTTAAATCTGGAGTGACGCGATAGCTACAGCTGGCCGATTGGGACTAGCTCAGTCGAATTGCAAAGTTAGTCTTTCGCCTCTCCGTTTCGCTGGGCGTTGCTTCTCCATCTTCATCCCTCTTGACACAGCTGTTGCACGCCGCGCCGCAGGCAGCCGCAGCTGCTTCGCACCACGTGACCAACCAACGTGATCATAGGAGCCACCACGGTCGCCACGGCCCCGCTGAAGCCTCGAAATGCAAACGTAATGTAGGTATCGCTACTATAAATGAAAAAAAATTTTGGTCATGAACTCGTTCCCGTTCAAAAATGTTTTTGTTTGGAATTGTTGAGTATGCCACGCGCCGTGCCAATGCGGTGGCCTGCCTCTGCGACAGTCTTTGGCTCTTAGGCTGGGTTGATTTTGGTGTAGGTCGCAAAGTAGGTATTGTTAGGAGCGACGCCCAAGAAAAATCATGCCCGTAATACTGAAGTAACACGGGTTAGGCTCCTGGATAGCGCAAGCGCTTGTGAAGTACTTCAGTTTCGAACAGATATCGTAGTGTTCTGTGTTCTAATGATTTATTTGAGGTAGTAGAAGCTGCCACTGGCGCGTTTAAATGCCACACTCTATAGCGCTGTAGGGGCTCTACAAGAGCCACCGAGGGACAGGAACGCATAACACCATAAGTGGTCAGAATGATGATTTTAAAACAATATTCGGAAACAGTACTTCTACTCCTCTATACCCTAATATTGATTATGAAAATTTCCCGTAGATACAACTAGGAAATGATGTGAAGCGAGCAAAGGAAAAGTTTTTCAGTGCACATTTCATTCCTTACCGCTCTAGGCCATAAAAGAGACAGTGGAACACCGATTATTCTTCCCCATTTTATGCTATAATATAAGTCGTCTCCGTCGTAAAAAGTCTTGGAGTATATTTTGAGAAGCATTTATCGTGGTCAACACATGTCGATAAAACAGTGGACAAGCTGTCAAAAATAACTGGTGTGTTAAGTAAACTACGCTATTTTCTGCCACAAAAAGTGAAACTAATTCTTTACAATTCCATGTTTGCTTCCGTTTTAAACTACTGTTTCACGGTATGGGGAACTACCACACTCTCAAACTTAAACAGGTTACATGTAATCCAAAAACGAGCCATAAGAAGCATTGCAAGCATCCCCCGCGACGTTACGACAAAACCCCTTTTTAATGCCTTCCACATAACTCCAATACACGAGCTATATAGTGTCAACTTAATAAAACGATATAGGAGAAGTAATACCTATCGTAATTTTCTTGAAACTTTGTCTCAACTAACACCTAGAGAGCACACTTATGCTTAAGAAACCGCGATAAATGGTTCATTCCCCAAATACGAACTAACTATGGACGTCAAATGCTCAGCTACCTCTTACCATTATTGCTAAATGCTTTGCGTTAGTCTTACAAACCAGTATTTTTGCATCTTATTTCTTTTCCTGTTTTTGTATCTTTTTGTATCTTTTTATCTCTTTTTTATTTTTTCCGAGTCAGTTGTGTCTCGCTTATTTTTCCTCAAACGCAGTTGTTTTGTTAGTTGCTGCCAATATATGTAATCAAACAAACCTTGAAACCTTGTACGTGGGCGCAGGCGCGCAATCAAGCTCCAGTGAGAGCTTTTTGTCTGCGCCCCTAACATCTGGATGATGTAAATAAAGATTTGATTGATTGATTGATTGATTGATTGATTGATTGATTGATTGATTGATTGATTGATTGATTGATTGATTGAACGACAAAAACAAGACGCTGGGCCGTCTAGCTGTTCATAGATAAGAGGGAATAAAAGTCGGCCTTATATGCTCCAATAGTATAAACGCCACACCTCATTAAGCGTCTAGCGGATACATCCAGAATGAAATGTTCGAACACAAGCGGAGACGAATTCCTACAGCCATGCGGCAGGGCACGCCTAAATCGCCGTATAACTGCAAAGGCGACTTTTCGGAATAATTATCGACGCGTGTGGCTCGTAGTCGTCTATATGAGGGGGTACAATGGTTGCCTTCATTTCTGCTCGCTTCCGTTCGGAACTCTTTGCGGAAGCACACTGCATTTCTGTTTCAACGAGAGAATATATGTTTAAGGCAATTTGGTTGCACATTAGATAATTTCGTAAGCGATGGCTCGTACGAAGGCACCTTCCGCGGCAGCTCTGGACGAACGTTCAAGGTCGTTCAAGGGCAGTCTACGGCTTACGCAACGACTGCTTTGCATGGTGTAGTAAAGCTTGTCGCTTCAAAACTATTCATTACAGTTGGCAACAAGGTTTATTAACACGTAATCTCAGCTGCATTTATTGAAACCACTTTAAATCAGTGAGGTGGAGCATTAAAGCTATTTACTGTGTAATCAGTGATTTAACGTCATGTTCCAAACATTTGTTATTATTCCCACTCTCATAATATTGCGATGACTTGCATGATAGAGGGGGAAGGTTCATAGCGAATAATAATCATAACAAATAACGAGATAAACATATTCAACGACCTTGATAATCATAATTGTAATAAGCATGCCTCACATCGTGCACGTACAAGAATGCAAATTTTATTAGAACTGTTTTTAATTGCCCTGGTTTGCTTCGAAGTGCAGCCGAGACTGGGTGCGATTATTTACGACGATGCATCTGTATCCTTAAAGGAACGTAAGTGGCGCGCTTCACAATCGCACATAACATAAGTATTTCAAAGAAATCTACAACAGATCTCGCAGTCAAGTTTGTATGGAGCCAGAAGTGTATTGCGATAAAACGGTATTTGCACACTTCGTTACGAGTCCCAGGCTTTAGTAGCCGCTGTTGAAGCGATGTTCTTTTCTCTTCGCAGCATATTTGCAAAATATACAGCACGGTGAGAAAGCACAAGGTTGAAGTGACAAACCGGGCTCGGGTATCAATCTTGTCGAAAAGCAGAAAGTTGGGCAAGTTGGTTGCGGTGCATGGCTGGTGAAGCGCGAAAGGACACCGTGACCAAGTTGTTCGCAAGGCCAGAGGAGCCTTTTATACGCGTCTAAGTAGTGACAAATGTATAACCCAAACTTCGGTATGCTTGGCGAAAAGGGAGCTTGAATTTTTGGCTGCATCGCTGGGGTTTCAAAGATAATCTAGAGATGTTCGTTTGACTCTTTTGTGTGGGAAGAAGACTGGCGCCTTTGTTTAGTTTATTTTTTGCATTTTTCGTTCCCTTTTCTACTTAGTTCCTGGTCTTTCTCGAATAAACTTCATTGGCGAGTTAGCGCCTCTCCGTGTTGTTCTTTCTCTCGTCAAGTGGTCTCCTTTCGCGCTTCAGGAGCCATGTATCAATCACGTCATTGTACTGATTGAAGCACCACCGCTTTTAACGTTTGTTGCACAATCCGAGCAGCACGCTTTCTGTCCATGGCTGCTCTCTTTGTTCGGGAAGCCGCACCCATCGGTCGCTTCTTCTTCGGCGGTACAGCCGAATCTGCACACCTATTCGATTTTGCGCCTTTGCGTGCATCCTTTTCAGCAGCGTAGCTTTGTTGTGCAATAACTGAGTCCAGTGGCCTTCGCTGGTTTCACTGCTTAGCGGTGCTTCTATCTCCACAAGTCTTTGCTGCTCCAGCAGTGGCGGCGCAGAAATTGTTGCGTGGTACGTGCGTCACGCAGTATAGCAATTTGATTGACGTCGCCTTGCGCTCCACGGTGGCACGCGGTTTGTGGACGCGCGAAAAATGGCCCTAGTTAGCTGAGCCAAACCGGTGAAGGTAATCGCGTTTGAAATTCTCCTAACCGATATGGCTGCTACTAACCGCCGACGTGAACACTATAAATGTAAGTGGTCCCCTATCGGTACTATTAAAAAGTTAACTATTAGAGTTTTCTCAATCAGTTAACGCATTTAAAACTTAAAACGATTCGCTTGCTTTCTGACGTCCGCTAACACTGCTATTACTAAACCACAAAAATTTCTCTTCACATCAAATACCTAACTTTTAAATATTATTGGCGGCTTCCCTGAAACACCTTGAATCTAGTATTTATCAGCGTCAAATGAAATGCGAACGACGGAGCGCGTGGCCAAAGTTCTATTTTACGCCGCCTGCCTGTCCTCATCAGAGATATACGCTCTCATCCGGTTTCCTATAGTTCTGCTTCTGTTTTATTTGACGTCCGTTTTCTCGCTTTGCCACTGGTGCCTCCCATGCATTCTTTCCACACATAGCAGCTTACGCAGCGCTCTGTACAGTATCGCTGGCTGCCACAGCTGTGGACCGCATGGGTGAAGCGAGTCTTATTGGCTCCATGGAGTGCAGGGCTTTCATTTAGCTTCAATCAAAGGCGTGTCATAAGCTTCTGGTCGCGCCGGGAAAACAAAGAAGGACGACTGGCTGCGTGAATGAAAACAACGAAGGCCTCTGCTACTCAGTATGACCGCTATGGCATCAAAGCAGTCTTACTTCAAATTTGGCAGGTCGACATGTATATCTGACAGGAAAGGCACAGCATCGTGTTGTCAGCTCTCCAAATTCGTTGACGTTGGCCCTAGTGGGTTGAAAACGTTGACTCGTAAGAGGACATCACACAGCGCCAGGTATCCGTGGTCCATGATGCACGGTCTGGTACAAACACAAGCCCTGCTTTTCTATTTGCTTCTTTGCTGCTGAGACTGCTGGGTTTTGCGAGGGTACAAGGCTTCACAGAACAGCCTAGTGCAGAGGACGTCCAATGGTTGATGTACTGACACACAGCTGAGCAATGCCCTTTAAATAGCTAGCCGAAATGCTGGATGCGTCTGCTGCAGCGGCCACAATAAGTAGGTCTTAATCCTTGCCGATAACTTCTGTCTGTGCCTACGGGAAAAGTGTCTGAGCCTTCCCTCACCCCCGACTGCCTTGAAAATTCCAGTAACTGCAGAAAGTGAACGGCCTGTTTTTTTCAAAACGAAGCGTTGCCATATAGCGCTGCTCCACACTGCGCTGGCGCATACAAAAAAGTCCTATGGGCGTGTATGGAAAAAGCTATGTCCGTCTATGGCCTTTTATGAACGTCGATAAGCATCTATATAGGTGCTTATTGGCAGCTATTGAAAAATCTATGCCACTAAAGCTATAGCTTTGGAACCATACAATTGTCTTAAGCTCTCTATGAAAAATATAGCAGCCTGTATAGAGAGCTATAGACTGAAATAGGAAAGGTCTATAGCTATTTGGGCCAAAATTCTATAGCCGGCCATAGGACTTTTTTGTATGGGGGCAAAGGGAAACGACTATAGTGCTTTCTTTTCAGGACGCACACTGACGCGTGAATGCTCGGTTCCGGGGCATTGGAACTTTTCTGGTGGCGATGAAGTTGTGCTCACTGCTAAAAAACACGTGATTCGGGAACTGTCTCGTTGGACACCGACCTCAATCCGGCTGGTATTTTGCAGTGCTCGCATCGCAACCAGACGCTGATAACATAACAATGATGGAAGCGAAATCATAGCGATGCGGGCCCGGGAGCTAAGACTGCATGCTTCTCCTACGCGGGCCACGGCCGGTGCTGCCTGCGAAACTGCCCTGAGCAAGTTGAGAAGGGTGGAAAGAGGGACTGTGGCGCTCCAGTGGAAAAGCGATAAAACGAAGGTCACAGGAAACAGAAGCTCTCAGTGCTCCAAGCGCTCTCAACGGACCACTCCCATTCCATAACCGGACAGTCGCTGTGCGGGCGGACCTACCATCTAGGCCCTCCTCGGCAGTGCAATGGTCCTATTGCGCAGACTTATGTAGTGTCCGCGGCACCTCCTCTTGTCACCACCACCTCCAGTCCTCTAGACACCCGCATGGTGTGTGCCGTATTGCCTTTCTCGGACCCCCCCTCTCCCTCCTCTCATACCCCTTTCCCCGGCTCTGAGCAGTAATCCAACGCAGGGGGAAGCAGAAAATAGAGCCACCTCCCCAACACCTACATTGGAGAGACATTGGAGCAAACAGAGGCAAAAGTATCGCAAACCGGATGAGCGCGCCTTTCATTGATGACGACAAGCAGACGTATCAAACGGGGCCTTTCGTCACACGCGCCGCTGTTCGCATTTAATTTGACGCTTTTTGTAACGGTGTTTTACCTGAGATTTTATAAAATTTTTAAAAATAGGTTTTTGAGTAAGAAGAGCGCTTTTTTCGCCTATCATAGCAATATTAGCGTTGTAGGGCAACAGAATACAGCTAAGACGTGGTAATAGAAGGCTGGTTAATTAATAATGAGTAGTTAACTACATACCTATTACTGCTATGCTCCTTGAATACTGAGAAGTGCGTAGCCCACCGTAAGTTATGTCAATATTAATTTCTATACTTTCGAAAATGCGGATGCACTCAGTATTGTGGCTCAACAAATTTTGGCTACATTGCGCTAAAATACAAGCGCTTTCAAGAAGTTTGCACACCAACCTGCCCAGTGCACGTAAGTCGTCGAAATAGCAAAATCTGTTTGGCCACAGCGCTGAGGTTAACAGCGTTTACGAAATTCTGAAAACTGATATGGGTATTACTTAAGGTAGGCTATGCGCTTCTACATAATTAAATAACCAGCGTACTACCTAGCCTGCTTGTCAGTTTTAAATAACCAGCCTGCTAGTTAGCACGTCGTACCTGTATTCTGACGTACTACAGCGATTAGAAAGCCTGTTTTTGAACAACTGTGTACAGTCTTTGGTGAAACACCCTGAATATATTAGCACTTTTATGAGTACTTCTTGGGAGCATTCGCACACACGAAAAGAAACAACGGAAGATTATGGTACGAAGAGTTTAACCGTTGGCATTTTAAATTATTAATTCGAGCATGTGGGGTAAAATTTGTGCCGATGGTCCCACGCATCGGGAAAAAAAGCTGCTCTATTTTCTCTGGCAGCGATTATACTTCCACGCTGGGAAATCATATAGGAAATGTTTCTCCAGCAGGGCGGCCTTTGGCCGCGAGATTTTGGAATGTTTTGGTAGCAAGAGCTTCCAGTTCGTGTTCAGTCCTGTATTCTCACATACACACAAACAAACACTATTCTCCGCAAAACACATATAAATGCACCATATTTATTTTAGCGATAGGTACCAGGTTTACTAACATCATTACCCGCATGCGAAATAGCGTGGAAAGAAGGGCAAGAAATGGGCGGCTTTCATAGGTTTCCGAAAGTTAAATACTAAGTAGTTTAATTGCATCCGTCACTTGATCTCTGTTCGAGAACTTAAGAAAAACTATATTTTGGACACACGGCCAGTTATAGGTTAGTTTAGTAAAGCAATTGTAATATATGTCGAAATACTGAAATTTTAGGCGCTGACACCTGACCGGTTTTCATACACTGAACCCTTAAATACAATCTGATAATCGTAGCCTTCCTACGTTAGTCACAGGATGACTCCCTGCTCTTGTGTACTTCATATATGATTTTATTGGCAGTAAAAACATGCGGCGATGGCATAGTGGTCTCCTGCAGTGGAAAACGAAGGGGGTCTGTTTGCGCCGCCTCAGGTTTGAATCCTCCTGGCGGCGCAGTATTTTGTATGTGTGCTTTTATAATGCCCCCCAACCACAAGACACTCTGACGCCCACCACCAGGCTTGTCCTCTCCGGTAGCGATCTGGATACAGCTTTAAATTCCCAGCACCTCCTGTGGTGATGGACTGTCAAATCGGAGGGATGCTTTAATTCCTCATTAGTGGTCACATGACACATGTGACATCCGCACTATCTCCATTAGAAAATTTTATTTCGGACATCGGCGGGCTTTTGTTGTGGCGACAACTGTAGTGCTGCTGCATTACTAATTTGGACTACTGGGCGAGCTTTCCCCTGCAATGACTATGCGCCGATCTAGGGCGCACTCTGCTATTCGCGTTCATCTAAACCTGGCCGCCGCAGCTGGACTGAATTTACATCAAAGAAATCAGAAGCAGAGTGCTCTGACCGCTGAACCGCCGCTGAGTTTAGTGTTGTGAGGGATGAAATTGCCAACAGCGGTAGGAAATGAACACGCAGAGAAAAAAGCAATTCAGGCGTTGGTTCTGATTAGACGCATTGCTCCTAAAACAGGCGGAGCCCGCTCCCATGTTGCACGACAGTTGGTGCGGGCGGTTGTGCAACCGCGCCTCGTTTACCAAGCGCAATTCCAGCATTTGACGAGGGCTCAATAGGATCGTCTAGAAGCTGTTATTTGAGAGGCAATGAGGGTCTTCACTTGCCTTCCCCGCACAACCCCGATCGTAGCGCTCCAAGAACATGCGCAGCTGAATACACTAGATGAGCTGGTGCAGCAACGACGCGATGCTCGCCGCCTAAAGTCAAGCCTTACACACAAAACGTGTGCACTCAGGGCATATGCTTCATCGCACTTCATTCTACAGCCGCCCCCGCCAGTTCTTCCTCCTTGGCGTTTTGTGCAGCTAAGCGACAACAAGCCAACTGATCTACGTCGGCCAACATCTACGCGCGCGGCATCGCCGTTTTGCGACCGAATTACAGAGCAAGACGCCAATCTGCCGCATGGCTCCATCGTTATGTACGTTGATGCAAGCATCCAGACCTGCGAAACAACACCGGTAGTTTACTGTCCTTGCAAGCCTGCTCTGAACAAAACGTCAAGGTTTTGCCTCTCAGAACCTCCTTCCTCCTTCTGAGCGGAGATGCTTGTGGTTCAAGAGGCACTTTGCACTGTGGCCGCCGTTTCCATGCTACCCACGGCCCGCGTTGTCATTCGCACCGACGCCCTTCACGTCACACGCCTACTACGACGAGTCAGTCGCACCCCAGAAATCTTCCAAGACATCCATCGTTTAGCGGCACGCATCCCGCAGCAAATCCGTATTGAGTGAGTCCCGCGTGACCTCCTGAGCGCACAAGGCCGCGCAGATTCTGCGACCCGACTTTCGACCCCAACCTCGTCTTTGCCTCGAGTCCTCACTCTGGATTACACCACCCTCCTTTTAACAAGAAAGGAACACCTCCGGCGCCGCACACGTGCTCTAATCCCTCCGTGTGCGGTAACCCTCCCCCGTTGTCTTACCCGTGCCGAGGAGGTTGCGCTTCGGAGGATACGGGCCGTGGTTGCCCTAACTCCAGATGTGACACGCAAGTGGCCGCATTTCAAAGATTCATATCCCCGCCCCGGGTGTCCAGTCTGCAAGAACAGAGACTGTGAGGCGGATATCCACCACCTGTTGTGGGACTGCCCGGCGCTGAAGCCGACGAGAATTCGGCACCTGGCGGCAGTGGGACTCTCACCGGACAATCCGGAGTGCTATATTGCCTGGACAGAGGGTCCTTATCATCGTTCACTTCTTGATTTCATCAAATCAGCCCACCTTTTTATTTATTTAAGCATCTTACTCATCTCCCACTTCATAGTTTTTAGGCCCTGAGGCAATAAACATCGGTTCAAAAAAAAGCGTCCTAATACAGAGCGTGATGAATTTCGCCCACCCTGCCACCCTGGCAGGTGGTAGTTCAATCATTGCTTCATCACGAGAGCTTGATCACGCAGTGAACGCTGCGGTCTACTGTTGCAGTGCCCCGTTTCTGCAACAAAGTTGTCAGCGCTAATGCATGCATACCACATCTTTCTCTTTCACTACCTCAACGTACCTCGAAGCTAGAGTGAGGAATTCACTGCCCCAGGGAATCCAGTTTTGCTCCTTTCCTTTCCTCGAAACTATCGGCATCTAGAACGTTTGCAATGCCAACGCCAATGAACACAATGACTGCCGACGGCCTGTAGAAACAGAGGCGAGCGCTCGGTTTCGGCGGCGGCGGCTGAGTGAAACCATAGCTCTATGCTGTCACTTGGTTTCTACTCGGCTCAAGTTCAAACACACGTACACCGCGCTTACGGCGCACACGGTGAAAAACCTACCGAGGAGAGTAATAAAGATTTCGCTTAAAAAAAAGCGGTATGAAAGAACTATAATGAAAAAGTATTACAAGAATTGCCTTTAAATACTGTCTTGCAGTCCTGGAAAATTCTATAGGCATTTAATGCCATTAATGTAATAGTTGATACGAAAATTAGTTTTCGGAAATTTGTTTTTGGGGAAAGAAAATGGCGCAGTATCTGTCTCACATCTTGGCTGAAACCTTAACCGCGCCGTAAGGGAAAGAATAAAGGACAGAGAGAAAGGAGACAGGAAGAAAGAGGTGCCTTAGTGGAGGGCTTCGTAATAATTTCGATCACCTGGGGATCTTTACCGTGCGCTGACACCGCAGAGCACACGGGCGCCATTGCGTTTCGCCTCCATCGAAACGCGGCCACCGCGGTCGGGTTCGAACCCGGGAACTCCAAATCAGTAGCCGCACGCTTAACCACTGAGCCACCGCGGCGGCTAATACGTTGATTTAGATTAAAAAAAGAACAATTCTCTCTTTTCCTGTTGCGTGTGGCTTTTGAGGAAAAAGGCGTTTTTGAGAGCACTATTAAAACTAACTTTTCTATCCGCTGTGTGCCTTGCAAGAAAATTCTAGTGTAATAGTAATACGGACAGTACGTTCGGGTTCTTTCCTGAGCTTGTCAAGGCAAATTGAACATCACGCGGGATCGCTCAACCGCCGCGTCCACGCTAGCTGCTGTCGACTACACTGTTCACAACAGATCACCGTTTCGTTACTGGTCACCGAAGAAATTATCGGATTTACGTGCACACACACACACACACGCGCAGGTAGGCACACACGTACGCGTCGTTACTTCACCTATCTGCTCATTAACAGTCAGTTTTTTTCGAAGGTGTGTAATTGATTGCTCCTTCTCTTTTATCGCAGGCAATAAAAAGTCTCAAATCAGCATTCCAGCTTTTATTGGCCGGCTGCGCAATGTGTAGATGTCCATAAACATTGCTAGCCACCTATTTGATAAGTGGGGCTCCACTCGCACGGAAGCCTTCCGGTCTTATCTTTTGCGCTACCACACTTGCATCCTGGACTGCAACGAGATCCTGGATTTTGGCCTCTGTCACACTACGTGGAAAGAAAAACAAAAATAGGTGTACAGCGAAATTAGTTTAAATTAATGGAAGCATTCCTTTAAATAAAGTATCTATGATAACAAGGTATGATGTAAAAAAGTGTATCGAATAAATTATCAATTTTCATCTTTCGCAAGAGGGTTTAAACTAGCTTTCTTATAGAAAAGCGTTTTCGTTTTTGGTGATCAGGGAATGGTGGCTGGTGATAGCTACCGTACAGGCCGAAAGCAACCATGCTGCACTGCTTGCTTTTTACTCCAATTGCGGAGCCTTTATGTCTCCCCTAAAGATCAAAAGGCTTTGAAATGTGGGAAAAACGCTTGTACTTAGTTCGCAAAGGTTTAGTACTTACGCAATTCTTGAATAACAAACTATAACACTCAGAAGCAAACCATGTAGCCTGTTACAGGAATTCAAACGTTCTAAGGCAAAACATTTAATGCTAATTAACATACTGTCACATTAAAGCAAAACTAAGTAACTACTTCAACAAATATATCTTGGCCATGGTCATCACTTTGGTTTCAGGCAATGGTTTTTGACTGAAATAGTGCCCATTACCATCATTGAGAGAACTATGCAATTAATTGATGAGGGATTACTTTTTGAAGGCAGCATTCGGCATCTTTAACCACTGGATGTTGCTACATAAATTCCAGTCGTCTGGAACAACGACTATACCTCCGCAGTTCATTCAAAGGTATCTGATAAACAGTTCTCACTCTATATATGAAATGGCTTTTCCACCAGCCAAAGCTATTGTCTTTAGAGTCGTTCAGGAATCCGTTTTAGGACCATTTTTCTGATTATATATTAACAATTAATATATATTACTGTATTATGTATTTACGAAAGTCTCAGCCTTCTGGTTGCTGTTTATATTTCACTGTCTTATAAGTGTTACGTTTTTGGAGTGTACACTTCATCAAACCAAGACATCTGGAAGATTGGATTCATTTCATTGCGTTGTGAATAACTATTTAGATTGTAAACTACGATTTTGAAAACTAGAAATCACGGCCTTGAAATTTGGTAATTAGAAAAAAATTTTCGTCTTCTTGCTTTGACAATTTATTCCTTGCATTTTGCATGACACAATGCAAATAAATAAAAATTGCTTCCTTGGAATCATGTTTTCTTTTTCAATCCTATTTTAAATCCTCACCGATAAAAACCACTAAGGTGTTTTTTAAATATTGTATTGTGCAACTGCACTTCCTCCAGTTAAGCCTGTTTTCTGTTCACGTTCTGATACTGGAGTTTCTATTTGTTAAGGTCTAAACCTTTTTACTCCTTATTTATATATTTATTTTCTGTATTTAATTTTTTTTGCCCACTTTTTATTTGCATTGTAAATCTTATTTGATTCTCGCCTTTTTCTCCAGCATTTCACTTATTGCTGCGGTTATAGCTGCATGTATTCTATTCAAAACAATCGCTGTGTACCAGGAGGTCCAACAGACAGTCTTATAACTTTTGGCACACCTGAAGTATTACATACCATGTATCAAATGTGTATGTGCTAAGAATATTAATAAGCTTCAGCATAACTTCAGCTCTGTCTGAGTCATTTTGTATGCATGTGGCCACCGTTATACGTTTCACAGACACAACACAAGTAATTGCGCCACCGGCTCAGCTTTTCAGAGACGCCACTACCTCACGTTCTCAGCGCAAAAACACGATGGCTCTAAGGATCATCGTTGGCGGCTATGCGCGAGAGTGAGGGTGAACTAGAACTGCTGACGGATGCCATGCCCAGATAAGGTGGTTCCCGGAGCACCCGAAGTCAGGCGGTAGACAAGCAGCATAGAAGAACGACAATACACAATATCACTACGATTTCCGGCCAATTAACGCGCGAATGCGACAAAGTGCCACTCAGAGCGTGAGTACAAAATCGCGTGGCAACAGTCAAGCAACAGTAAGCAACAGTTCGCAACAGTCAAGCTTGATCATTGTGTTAGACAGGCAGAGCAGAACAGTGGGTCTAAAGATTACAATGCAGAAAACCAAAGCAATGTTCAACAGCCTAGCAAGGGAGCAGCAGTTCACAATTTGTAGCCAAGTGCTGGAAGAGGTAAGCGAATACGTCTACTTAGGGCACGTAGTGACCGATGATCCGGATCATGAGAGGGAAACAACTAGATTAATAAGAATGGGGTGGAGCGCAATAGCTTTTTCCTTAACTGCGCGCTCTTCAATGCTGAAAACAATAAATGTATTTTAATGTCGATACAGGATTTTATTATAGTGTCGTACCTTCGTTTACTTTTTGCTCTATATATTCACGGTTAGCGGAATGAAGAAGCCGTTGAATTTTAGAGATCTGCGTCGTCCACTTCTTTCAGGTCGTAAAGATTGCTGATTTGAATTTTTTACGGAGTTATTTATTTATGGAATGCTACGACATTCGGCTTCCTTTACAATATTATATTGTGGCAGTAAACGTAAATGCACCAAAACTTTTGTAAACTTAGTGCATAACTGTATTCCTTAGCAGCATCTCTGATTGGCTCACGGTTTGCCTTGCGTTACAGCAGCCGCTACCAGAGTCCTCGACTGTGGACCCCACCAACGAGGGGCGCTCTCTCAGTCACCCTTTGAAAATATAGTCTGCCCCCCTCCTCCATATAACGCATATTTCCGGGAAGCCCTATCACTAACTTTCAAAACCCATTCTTGAAGTAAATCACGTAAAGTACTAACCCAGTTAACTAGTTTAAAATAGTAATATTTTACCCATTTAAGTCAGACATCCTGTCACAATTAGAAACTTGGTGCTGGCAGCTATTAATAGCAATTCTGCTGTTTCTGACGTTTACAAAAGTGATTACCATCGGTACTGCGGCTCAACACAATCTGGCCTGTCGATAGTATTAACTCTCTCTTTCTTATTTACCGGTACTGTGATGGCTGTCTACCCTGGTATTACTACTCCAGAAAAGCCGCACTGCTACCTTCAAAAAAGGCTATTTTTATATGTGTGGCAGGCTTCCCTGAAATAAATGGTATATGCATGCTTTCCATCCATAAAATTTGCTGTTGCACCGTTCAGTCTTTCTCAGCGCTTAATTACTTCCTGAGGCCTCTTTAATTATGCCATTTTCTTATCTCAACATGTATAGCCGCAAACTAGATTAGCTAGCTTTACTATGTCTGTGAATGTAAGTACGGCTCTTCGGATGATAATTTTTACAAGGCCTGGTTCGGCTCATGAATTCTTTGCCTTCTGCCTTTAAAACTCAATTGTTGTCTGAATTGCGCAGTACGTAACCAATTCACAGTCATTCATCTCATTTAATTTTTGATTCCCCACCCATCTTTTCCACCTCTAAAGTGACAGACATGTTCATACGCAGTATCCCAACATGCTGCAGTTCCTTGTCACCGCTGACTCATTTATGACATAAACCATCACTGCTTTCATCGCTTTCGTTTTATTTGTAAGCGAATTCTGGACATTTATATGGATTGGTTGCTGCAGCTGACGATATGCTGTGTGCGTTCTAAACCAGTGTGCTAAAGGCTGACAGCATGGCTCTTTGGAAACTAACCAAAACAAAGTAACCAACGGCGGAGTTTACATTGCGCACACGAAGCACCCTATGGGACCGAGTGGGCTTGCAAGACATGCCTGTTTGCTGGTATTAAAACATCCCAAATCCCTGAAATCCGCCGCGCACACCGGCCGTGTGCAGTAGTTTCGATTTCGTAGCTGCCCTTATCTCGCACTTACCTAATGCTCCTGCTTCCATTTTAGACGGTTCGCCCCTGGTACATACACGCTCGAATCGATTAAACTTGTTGCCTGTCGAGGTCTGCTTGGCCGGCGGATAACTTCAGTTTTGATTTCGGTGTTATGATTGTTTTTTGTAGGGGGGGGGGGGGGGGCGTTGGCATTTTCTTCGTCTAGGGAACTGGGAGACGCACCTCTGCTATCGCCCTAGTGGGAGCGCGCCTTTTTCGACTGCAGGGAGGAGTTCATGGCGAATCGGCGTTTGTTGTGAGCGAGAGGTATGATCATTGTTTCCTCTTTTGCTCAGATGCAGTGCCGAAGCCCTAACAGGTCTTTAGAAGTTAGGTCCTCCCTCGTTCACAATAAGTGTGCGTTCGTTATTACTGCAACGGTTATAAAAGGGCTGCACTGCAACCCCTACTTCTGCAGTCATGGTTTCAAAACCTATGCTCGTCAACCTACATCATGATGTGCACACTTTGAAGCATATTTGATATCATTAAGGATTTTTTCATGTGCACCTTATTTGATTTCGACCGACGTTATGAACATATAGTCACAAAAATGTCAACTTTTAATAACAAGTTGTTTAGAAAGGCTTACTGGCTAGCAACCTAAAGCAGACGAAGCAAACGCTACATAGAATACATTTTTTCCATTAAAGGAATCAAACTGGGGTTCGTCAGTGCAGTTTCTGCGGCGTGGCTTCCAAACTTTGGGGCTTTGAAAAAATATGGAGAAAACGTACGAAGAAACCAATACACTGCAGTGGTCGGAAACAAGGGTCTTCTGTTCGTTTTGTCCTGAATTATGCCTATGTTTCTTAAATGCACGAACACGCAGGAAGAACAACTAGGCCCCTTTGAAACGCTATTTGATTGCGTGGTCGTCTCTTAACCAATAGTGCCATGAACCTTTCTAAGATTCTTCTTCTCCAGGTCAAAATTGCTGTGAGGCTGCCATATTGCTTTCTTATGATGTCACAGAGGACTAGATTAAACTTCACAATCTGTTGCGGCCGCCAAGCGCTTCCGCAACGTTCGATATTACCGTATGTGTCTTCAACGGCTTATCTGGAAATTTCTTGCATAGCAGAAGTGTTCCTTGTTGGGCGAGCTGATGATCCATAATAATTAAGTAGCGCGTAACAAGTAGTACGTATTGTAATCTTGTTGTTCATAATTCCCTTCTTCACGTTCACTTATTCTGAACAAGGGGGGACCTAACTTCAAAACACCTGTTAGCGCTACGGCACTGCGTCTAAGCAAAAGAAGCAACAATGAATTGATTAGTTTAAAGGTCGCTTGAAACTAAACAGAAATACTACTTTTTCACTATGTCGTTGAACTGAATTGTGATGACTTCTAACCGACCAATAATTACAATTGCATAAATGCTCTCCTTTGTACAGTATAAGAAAATACTCAAGTTGGCGAGAATATTGAAAACAAATTTTTAAATTCTATTGTTAGAATGAAAAATAAATAAAACGTAGTGCCTGTTTCAGTGCACGGAAAGATTTCGACGTTTGGAGAGTGAGTTTTTTTGTTTTCTTTATTATAGTTCGAACCCATATGGGGTTCATTTTATTATTGGTGTACTAGAATTTAGGCGCCTTCGTTTAGTAATAGCCGGGTTTTGTGGTACGGATTACACACACCGTACGGAACACTTTTGTTATGCCCGAAAAGGGTATCCTTACTATGTTATTTAGCCTTGAAGATTACAAATGATATAGAGGAATGGAGTAGCTTCTGCAGGGATGAGAGAATATGACCTCACTATCATTTCTCAGAGACTACACTTAGGCTAGTGATATCTGCATTTAGTGTGCAACATTGGTAAATTCTGCAGGGGAAAACTCAGCCGCTAAAAAGAATAAATTGCATAATTTTTCTAACATGGCGCCAATTTCACTTCTACTTGCAAGAATGTATACCCCGAGACGCGATATATTTTGAAAGCCCGTCTTGTATTGTACCGATAGGCGGTAGTTGAGTTCCTCACACCTGTAAAATTTTTCTTGTAAGTTTTTTCATTATTCTATACATATCTCTCATTTTGCTGTTTATTGTGCTCAAACATCGTTGCTGTAATAGCATTTAAGGGTCACCAAGAGTGCAAACTTGCACACATGTTAGTACTTCAGCGCAGTTTCAACAAACAGAAGCTATGAGTCAGAATTACCCATTGACGCCCTGGACACGCTTTTGCGTCAGCAGGAGAGAACCTGAAAAGAAAAAAAAGAGCGAAATTCAGAACAGAACTGAGGAAATTTAACATCTGAAAGTTTAGAGCAGTTCTTTTTATGGTTGACGTTCTTGGTCCTGACGCACCATTTACTCCGAAATGAAATAAGATGATCATACAGAGCCAAACACTAATAAGCACGGTGGAGGCTTCGATTTCAGGGTGCACACCGCTTCAAGAAGAACTGATATTTGTGGCATACGCGTGTACAATGAGCAATAAAACAATAAAAATGGTCGTTAAAAGTTGCTGATATAGAGCATACCTCCTGGAAGTCAGGAGACAAGTCGCTGCATTGCGCGTACGTGCGATTTATTTGGATAACTTTAAATTTACTTTGCGATGAGCTCATTTGGCCTCTACAAGGCAAAACGAGTGAACGTGCTCTAGAGGCCTGCCCTGTTTCGCAACTGTGGTAGGGAAACAATGGAGAGAAAGTTGCAACAACGCTACGAAGTGAAAGTTTACGTTAAACAGAGGATGCCTCCAACTGCGACGTTCGACATGATCAAGAGAGCATAGAGCATGATCCAATGTGCAGATCGCGAGTGTTAAACTGGCATAAATTCTGTACAGACGGCCCAGAAGACGCCCATGTTGAGCGCCGAACGCCTGTCGAAGATAGTTATTGACGATAATGTTACGTTGATTACATGTGGGCTTTATTTAACACTGATGGGCGTTTAAGTGTACCTATGATTAAAGAAAAGTTAGGGATTATGAAAACGCATGGTCATGAAATTTTCACTGAACATTTCCAATAAGCTTCACATGTAAATACAGAAATCCCCCCCCCCAAAAAAAACGCAATTAAAGCAGCAATTCTTGGAAAAGTAATAACAAAGGAAAACTGATCTGCTGGGACAAAGTAATTTATTGATGATTTTTGATATGATAGCAAAGTTGCTGCGTTAACTGTGTTTTTTAGGATTTCTTTATTGACATGTGAAGTTTATATATGTGTGCACGCCGCAATAAATTTCAGTTGACAGTTTGCGAACCAGTATTTGTGTCGTCCCTGTATTGCCCCAAGTAATTTCAAAAGTGTATTTATGTGCGACTATGTATTACTGAATGTGCGCCAGTTAAACGTTTCGTATTGACTGTCAATTTGTTGTTCATTTTCTTTGGTGCACCTATCAGCACTCCCAAGGTTCTTAATTTTAATAGAGCTCCTCAGAACAGACGCTACTGTGCTGTCATACGTTAGCACATTAAAGATTTTATTGGCGCCACCATCATAAGACTCGCCGCTATCCAAGATTATTTAGGCGTCTGGTAGCAATTTCTTGGAGTAAATGCTGCGCCATATGGCTATAAGCTTTTGCACACAGCTATAAAAGCTTGTGCGTACAGTTAGAAATTAACGTTGCATGTGCCCATCAATGTGAGTTAAATCTTCATCTCTTATGCTAAAGTGCGGACAAGGAACTGGAAATTCAACTTCGCCATAGATATGCGCTCCAGAGGGACAAACACCATAACATGCGTACAAAAAACAAACACAGTAAAAGAAATTGCTTCTCAGCGTAGCGGTAGAAACTTTTTATGGAAACATGTAGTTTTGTATTTTCAAATGTGGTGGGCCAAGTTTACTTTCCGCATGAGAATTAGCGACTGATGCCATGAATGTAAATTATCCTCTGCCTAGGGTGGTACCACCAAACTTCGGGCTGCACGTGCAAATTTGAAGCCCGTATGCTTGTTTTCGGCAACTCGAACTCTAATGCTCCCCGGTCGGTAGAATAATAGATCTGGACTCCATGCGTGTGGCTATTATGTAAACTTTTTTCCTATTTTCGATGAGCTCTTGCAAGCTTATGAAGCAGCCAAGAAAAAGAATAACATAAATAGGCAGCCTCGGCAGAATACATAGCGGACAATCAGGCATTGGGGCGTGTGAATTTCCACAGCCTTTGAACCCAGAGTTTGAAGTGTGTATATGTAAATTTTTACGTCACAGGTATGGTGCACTTCCAGAGGAAAACTCATAATTGCAATCGTGGTAAGGAACACACCAAAGTCATTTATTTTGCGGGTTCAATAGGTGAATTCGCGACTCAGCCTGTACGGTGGAATTCCGTAATGAAAATCCTCTACTGGTTTTTATATACAATGGGATCCTGAATAAAGAGCTAATGCAGAAGTCCCGTAATCACCCCCTAGGGACGTGGAATTATTGGTTTGGGTTGGTTTTTGGGGGTTTAACGTCCCAAAGAAGCTCAGGCTATGAGGGACACCGAAGTAAAGGCTCCCGAATTTCAACCACTTCGGGTTCTTTAACGTTCACTGATATCGCACAGTACACAAGCCTCTAGAATTTCGCATCCGTCTAAATTCGACCCCAGCTGTTGAGATCGAACCCGCGTCTTGCGGGACAGCAGCCGAGCGTCATAAACACTGCGCCACCGTGGCAGCTTGTGGGATTATTGAGATTTCTCCATCTAGCAACAGCAGGGAAGACCATTTTATCAGCCTTTTTGAACACGTCATTTTTGAAAAAGAGGTAGTCAGGGAAATGAAACGTTCGGAAAGAACACATAAGCAACGCACAGAAATCAACGCAACACATGAATATTAAAATGTGACGGAGTAGTCACTCAGTGACTTGGCGTTCCTTTTGTTCATTTCGTTCTGTACAATCGTGTAACAGCTACAATGTAGAATAGCAGTGGTTGTATTCATTACAAAATATCCCTTATTGCAATTTAGCTGCATTAGAACCTTTTAAGGTGTGCAAAAGAACATTTTACCGTTCCAGCATGCGAACATCAAAGGTCATGCTTACTCTAGGACAGCGAGCAGAGTCAGTACAGCGAACAAGCAGAGAGTGGCCTTCCTCATCTCGACAGCTGAGGCTTGCCTGGTAGTAAAGGATATTGGTGCGAGCTCCGACATGCATGTCTGGATGGTGGCTCGGTATTTATATCTGACGACTGCCGGATGATTACAGCACCACTGTTTTTACTTAACTTTTTTTTTGCCGGCAGTGTGAAGAAATGCTCCGCGCTATTATTCTCCTGCATTATGGATTACACACAGCGAAATCATAATTTTAAAACACTTAAGCGCAAACAAAGACGAGGACAAAAAAAAAACACGCAACACTACGAGCACGAGCCCCCGTGGTGTTCCGTCTGTTCAATCTTTTGACCTCGTGTTTGGTTGCGCTAGAGTTTTTGGACGCTATGTGCAACGAACATGCGCAAAAAGTCACCATACTGACATTATATGAAACACAAAATCTTAGAAATGTCAGACTCACGTCCTATTTCTTTTGTCGTGCGGCGACATTGTTACTAAGGCACTAGCTGTTGTTGCTAATGCACTTTACTTGCTGTGCTGCCCCCCCCCCCCCTCTACCTTCTAATAGTTATTAGCTTCTCACAGTTAGCTTTCAGATATTGAAGCGAGAGCTTCACTCCGGGTTCTCGCGATTAGATTTCCTGGTGCCTAATTTTGACCTTCAGCTCAGATAGAGGACAAAACATGAAAAGTGAAAAAGAAATATATTCAGCATCCATGACCAGGAGTCCAACCTGTATCTGCGCGATCAGACCTCCTTTCATGGCCGCTCGTCAGCACCTTTAGGCTATCGTCGCAGCCAAAACGCCTCGTGTTGATCAGCACCACACTCTCGCGCTGTGCATTGGAGGTCGTCGCGTTCATCAACTTCCATCTCCTCCATCCGCGGCACTGCCTGCACACCGTTGTGTTCTACGTAGCACAAATCCGTTCTTTCGCTAGGATTCGGATGTAGTAAACATTCTGTGTAGTTTTTTTAATCCTGTCGCGCGGATAGTGCGGATCTTTTTGCACGCCAAAAGTTTCAGTTGAAATAATTCCGTTTTCCAGCCTAGTGAGCTATTGACAATGCAAGCGATGATATTTCTCGAATTATAAGAAAATGACACAGTAATATTGGTAACAGTCTTCCACTTCACATCGAGACCATTTTAAGAACTTTTTATCATCTCTTTTTCTTATCAATTTTTCTGAGAGTTTAAATGTTATACTCGCTGTACGTCACCACTCCAGGCCTGAACTTATTTTTATATTGTCTAAATCCGAGCGGCAGTTTTCTTTAAACCAAAAAAAAGTGTAGGTGTGCTAGGTAGCCCGCATGGTCTCCGTGTCTGCTTTCGCGACTTGAGGAGCCTCCGGGGGCCATATCCTAAATTTGTGTCATAATAAAAAGCGTCATAATCTGCCGCAGCGGCCACTCCTGATTGGTCGAAACACCGGAAGCGGATGTCGGTTCGGTTGCGACTGTGAGCGGCGGCAGCATATCACTGCGTTGCCGTTGCCGCAGCCAAACGTCCAGTGGCGCTATTGCTCTTTGCCGTGAAATAGAACGCGACCAATACGACCGAAGTATAATTGAGCCACATACTTAGTTGCACATCGTATTCCATTCTAAAGGGGCAATATTAAATCTGCTTTATTTACCCAATGGACTTAAAGGAATATAAACAATAGTTAAGAGACTCTTTTCTGCTCCGTAAAGGCCAGAATTGTACTTAAAGAAGAAAATATTGTACGAAACTACGCATGGATTTTCCGTAGCAGAAGGCGGACAATACAGACGTCGATCGCTGATGGTAAAAAAAGCCAGCTAGCTTGATCACACAACACGGCGCTTTACATTTTACATTTATCATGAGTAAAAGGGAATGGAGGGAAAAAAATTGTAGCATGCACTCACTTTCTGCACAACGCGCTTCGTGCCGGGCTCAACAAAGAGGCCGTGACGACTGGCCGTCTGCAACATCGCTGAACATAATTTGTGCAGTGATCGGACGATTGTGAAGAAGGTAATTTACGTTTTTCATTCCTTTTAGGCACGCACGGCATGAACCACGAGATGCCGCTGTTAGGATTTTAATTTTTGTGCAGCAAGTAAATAAAAGAGATGAGCTAAAAAATCTTGCTGTTTTTCTCTTCATATGCACGTTAGGGGACTTCGCAGACGAAGTTTTCATAGTTAATTCGCCGTTGTACGAAGCGCAAGAGTGTTCTTTGATGTCTGAAAACTAACTTGCAAGCTAACAAGCGAGCTTAATGCCGATCCACTCCACTGCTCTTATCGAAAATGGTGCGAAACGCGAAAAAAAAATTTTCGGTGGTTTAGCCTTGGTTAAATCTGGTGTGATGCGATAGCTACAACTGTCCCAGTGAAACTTGGTCACGTGAGGAACCACGTGACAAACCACGTGATCAGCCACGGCGCCGCGTGGCTCATCTAATGCTCTGGCGTAACATAGCGTATCAACTGGACACACCATCGATTGGGACGAAGCATCAGACATTTGCGCAGAGAAAAACTTATTATCGCGCATTCTTTGAGAATCTTTTCATGTACATAACACGAAGCATGCTCTTCACAGGACACGGGGAAATCTTCGTGAGATCTACAGTCGGGCATTACGCAATTTTAGCCGTCCTTCCATGAGGCGCTCAATGTCATCAAGAAACCCGTACGGGCCCCGAAACGTTGTGTTTCATTTTCTTCGAAACTTTTGGCGAGTGTATGTTTATTTCTATAAGGCTGTCTTTATTGTAGGAAACGTATGACTCCGTGGGAGTTTGGGAGCGTTCAGGGAGCGCTTTCTTCGCAGCAAGTTGGAGACCGACTGTCTTCTCAAACGAGTCACGAACCTTCTGCGTCCAGACACCCCAGCACAAATTCTCGTCTTAGCGGTTATCAAACCGAGGTGTGCAATTTAGGTAGAATATGACATTAAAGGGACATGGAGGAGAAATTTATGTTGGCTTGTATGGATAGAATACCAGCTCCTGATGACAAAAACGCCACTCTTACTGAAAACAAAGCTCTTGTAAGGTTTAAAATAGGAAGAACCAAAATGAAGGTATCGCCGCCACAGGCCAGTCTCGCAAGTACAAGCGTGATGACGTCAAAGGACAAGCGAGGCCACCTTGGAGGAATTCTCCTTCCTAAATGTTTTTACCGCGAATCTCTGAGGCTGACAAAAGAAAGTTGCGCGGTTCAATATTGAAGTAAGCTTTGTTTTGAAACCGATAATACACTTTTGTCACTCAAGGAAGACAGACAAAAGACAATCTGAATGTCGGAAGCAAAGAAAACCGATGCTTGGTGGCGCCACAGCCCGCCAGGAGTGTTTCGGTTTGTTATGGCGCTTCTCAGGTATGAGCTTTGCGTGCCCCGTGGATTTTTTTTTGACGCGCCACGACTTACAAGCGCCGAACAGTAGAGGAACTCCAAGTGCCGCTTCAAGTGCTAGTTAACCTTTGAAGGAACCTGTTAAGGCTGGTCAGATGATCGCCGCGGTCGATGAGAAACTATGGTGGCACGATGGTCGGTGATCGTACAAGGCAGATAGCAGTATAAAGAGCACTCGTGTCTTCGTACGCTCGTCCGGCGAAACGTTCCCGGCTGTGCCAGTCAAATTCGAACTACTTAAAGGAAATCGTTTATTAGGGACGGGATACAAGATGCAAGGCAGTTAAGAAAAAAGAGATTTGGAACCTGCAGAGACCGTGACTCCGCTCTCCTCTAACTAGTTTGTTTGCGGCTCCATTCAATAGCTTGGGCAGTTGGGCGGAGCTGTTCTATTCGAGCTCTCGGCTAATTTAATCCATTCACAGTACTCATCTGAAGGTACACACAAGTGAGCGAGAGAGCCCGATCCAGTGGACCCCGTACCTCCGGAAACGTGAGGGACCTGTTGAAGCGTCGAACGTCGGCTTTACTTTCAAGCCGCCAACTTTACACTCGAGCACCCTTGAGCACCTATCCTTTTTTGTGACAAAAAAAAAACTGGCCCTTGCAACCGTGGGAAACCTCCTCGACGCCGCCATCGGCACGATGCAACCGCGCCGTTCGAGGAGTGGGTTGCCTAGTGGGTGGAAGACCTAGTGGGTGGCTACGTGTCTGCTTCTAGGTCTGTGTTTTCGCTTTTCGCTGTCTTCTCGCGTGTGGCGTGGGTCGGACAGTGCCCTCCGTGAGACCGAATGCTGACGACGCCCCTGCGGAGAAATTCCCGGCACGGCGGGCGCATTCTCAAGTGAGAAAACCCAACCGGAACCCTCAGGGGCAAGCTAGGCTTAGCTCGGCGCTGCCGAGCGAGGCCGCGCTACGCGTCTGTATGGATTCTGCGTTGTCGACGACGGCTACGCGGATGCCCGCTGTGTTGCCACCTGACGCAGCCTCCACGTCCACGCAATCGTCAGCGCCTCTGGGCCTCCAGCCTGCGCCGTCTTCCGATGCTACGACTTTGGCCTGTGACATGGACTGCTCTACCGCCTCCGTGCCCGTGGCACTCCCTCAAGAAACTGTGCCCGTCGCGCCAGTTCAGTATTCCCACCAAGGGCCGTCACCAGCGTCTGAGCCTCCTCCACAGATGCCTCCCGTGAGTCAAGGTTCTCTTCCGCCTGCTGCGAACTCGTTCCGCGTTACCATCAAGCCTACATTGCGCTTTGATATGACTGCCATCCCTGCCCGGAATGTTCAAGCCACAATTGACCATGCCCTTGGCTCTTCGAACTACTTTGGGTTTGTCGTCCATCGCCCATCGAACACCATCACGGTAAACTTGTCATCCTTGATGGACGCCCAGAAACTTTGCACAGTTACGCGGATCCCCCTGGATGACAGCAAGCATGTCCCGGTGCAAATATATTTTGCATCTGGTCCTGACACACTCCACTGCATGGTTTATCATGTCGACAGCACGAGCCCTCCCGAGGAGGTGCGCTCAAATATTCGCTGCTCAACTCATGTTGTACTGCAAGCACGGCCTATGGGTCGCCGGGGCTCATACCTGCTCATCCTGCAAGGCCCGTTGACTCTCCCGAAGTACTTTACCTACTACGGTGCGATCGTCAAACCACAGCCCTTCCGACCTCGTCGTATTTTTTGCTATTACTGCCACAAAGAAGGACATATGCAAAATACCTGCCCTAATCCAGCAGCTGTGGCCGACATGAATGAACTAACAGCTCATTGTGCCCTGTGCAAATCGCCGGACCATGACATTCGCTCCCCCGCTTGTCCAAAGAAGAAGCAAGCGAAGAAGTTTCACAAGTAGCCTGCAAAAATGGATGTTCCTACAAGTAATCGCTTTGCAGCTCTCGCATGTGACGACAACGACTTCCCTGAACTTCCTTTATCTGAGCCTGCTGCTCACCATACATCTCTTTGCCAGCGTACATATGCACAAGCGGCTCACCTTCCCGGATCAAATGGTACGCCAAAACGTCCAGTGCATCCATCACATGTGGATACCACAGATGAAGACACAGCTTTAGACAATGCAATCGCGGAGGCTCGTCGCCGACTAGACGAACTCACCCAGCGCCGGGAACAGCGTCGTTCTCAATCCTCTCGAAGAATTCTCATAACTCGGGAGCAATCATCAGAGGAATCACCTCGAGTAAGCACTGGCCCACAATCAGGTGCCGACCACCTGTTAGCCGTGACTACCCCGACAGTGGATAAGATATTAGCGCTGATGAAGCAGGTGACATCCCTCATCGTGGAAGCTCTTCGGCCTCGTCATGGATAGCGCATCATCATGGGTGGTGGTGCAGTGGAACTGTCGAGGTTTCGCTAATAAGGCCTCTGAAGTGAACATCCGCCTTCGCGACGGAAAGCTGAGGGCATGGGCGTTCCTTCTGCAAGAGCATAATGCACTCCCACGCCTTTCAGGTTTCTGCGCATACCATTCACCACCTATCCCTGATCGCCGTTGCACCGCCTCCTCCCTCAGCCCAGGTAAATCTGCAATTTATATTCACAGTTCAGTTCCGCACACACCGCTCGACCTTTCACGGTGGTGCAACACACGTAAAGAGGTTGTCGCCCTTCTCGTAAAACCTGCACGCACACCCCTTATTCTAGTTTCTTTTTATAGTCGTCCTGGCTCCGCATCTCCCAATCTGGGATGGGTTCGTTTTCTACGTTCTACCAACTCGGGTATCCCTATTCTAGTTGGTGGTGACTTCAACAGCGCACACACGGCGTGGGGTTACCCATCGGATTCCTCAAGCGGTTCACACATCCAAGGGAGCTTTTCGGATCATTCCTTTCAACTTTTAAACCACCCGAATACTTCTACCCGCCCACGAGGTGGCCCGTATTCACCTGATTTGACTTGGTGGTTAGGCCCCGGTAACCCTCGTTGGGCTGTTGATTCTGATACTTGGGGTAGCGATCACAGCCATATTTTTATCTCCCTCACGCCTACGCGTCTACGGAAAATACGCCGCACTGTACGAATAACATCATGGGACTCTGTACGCGCAGACAATCATTTATCTACATTCAACCCCTCTTCAGCATTTTCTACTCTATCTGCTGTTCTCGCTACTCACACTATTACCACTACTGTAACTGAAGACGGCCCAAACCCGGACATACATCTCTTGAATCTGTGGGCTCTTCGTCGCCAGGCGGATCTTTACGCTACTCGTCACCCCGATGACCCCTTGGCTCTTCCTACTCTTCACCGCGCTACCGCACGGGCGCGGCGCTATGCAAAGCGGCTAGGCAGGCAACGCTGGGCTGCATGGTGTGCCCGCCTGTCCTCTACGCAGGGCAATCGACATCTTTGGAGAGTGTTTCACGCCATGGAGCGCCCTTCTCAGGTTGCAGATGACACAGAGAGCATTCGCCTCGCGCTAAATGTAGATGAGGACACATTTGCACATCAAGCGGCCCGTCAATTTTTTCCAAACCATGACTGCACCGCTACGTCTCCACCTGACTTATCGGTAACAGAGCCCCCCGATGGGATTACTTCTGACCTCACCATGGCAGAGCTGCTGGCCTCCATTGACCGTTTAAAAACTACTACTACTCCCGGGCACGACGGCATACCTAACTCCTTAATCCGTAACTTGGAAGGGAGGGCTTTGGAAACCCTACTTGATACTTTTAACGAAGTGTGGCTTTCTGGCGTCATGCCGGGAGACTGGAAGCATTCTATTGTGGTTCCAATACCCAAGTCAGGTCAGCCTCCAGTATCTCTCTCGGCCCTTCGTCCAATTTCCCTTACCCCTACCATCTGCAAGCTTTATGAAAACATTCTAGCCGCACGCTTATCATGGTGGCTGGAATCCCATGATTGTTACCCAGATTCCCAAATTGGTTTCCGCCCACAAATTGGAACGGAGGACGGCCTTGCTACTTTGGCTGCTGACGTGCTTGACCACTCTCCACAGAGTCACCTTGTACGAACCGTAATCGCTACAGACATAACAAAGGCATATGATAACATCCTTCACTCTGCCATTCTTGCCTCCCTTCAAACTCTTGGTCTCCCTCACCGGTTCCTCCTCTCCATTCACGCCTTTTTAGCAAATCGAACCTTCAGCGTGCGTGTCCACGGAAAGCCCTTTGGTAATTTCACTTCCAATAGAGGAGTGCCGCAGGGCTCCGTTCTCGCCCCCCCATTATTTAATGTGGCTTTAATTCCTCTTGTTCGAGCCCTAGAGACCACCCCTTCTATCCGCGTGCTTGCATATGCCGATGATATCACCTTGTGGTGCTGTCATCCAGATGCGTCTATTCATCAGTCGGTCCTTCAACACGCGCTGGATGTATTGACATCTCGCCTCCCACCTCTGGGTCTAACACTCTCTCCTACTAAATCATGCTTCATTCGAATTGGAAATAAAGACGCCTTACGGAAAGCTCCCCCTTTAAATTTTACGGTACATAATTCTCTGATTCCTCAGGTAGAAACTGTTCGTATTCTTGGTCTTCTCCTCCATACATCTGGGACTGGCACCCCGTGGCTGACAGCCACCCGTAAATCGGCTCACGCTACTCTAGGTCTGATTCGTCGCATAGCTATGCGCTCTAGTGGCGCACGTGCTCATACGGCCCGCCAGCTTGTGCGCTCTATCCTTCAGCCACGGATAGTATATCAGGCTCAATTTCAACGTCTCACCCGCAGATAGTGGGACTCCCTTGAAGCTATCAATCGTGAGGCTATGCGCGTCAAAACATATCTGCCTCGTTTAACTCCCATACCTGTGCTACAGGAGTTCGCCCAACTTAATACACTCAGTGAAATCATCGACCAACGGGTGGCAAATAGAGCTCGAAAACAGTCTCTCAAACTTCATCGTTTAAAGACACTTCCACCGTAGTTCTATTGCCAGCTCACTGATAATCGCCCCACTGTTTCCCCGTCGGTATCAGCAGCGTATCTGCCTGAAGGGTGCATATTATACACGGATGCATCTCATTCTGCAGAGAGGGGAGTTACTGCTGTGTATAGTCCATCTCATCCGCATCTCAACTCTCGCGCGACGTATACTGCGGATACGTGCACTCCCCTGGCATTGGAACTTCAAGCCATTTACAATGCCATTGCTTCCCTTCCGCTCGTTCCAACATTCAATACAGTTCACATTTACACCGACTCCCGCGCCGCCCTTAAACAGCTTAAGGCTGTTCGACGAACGTTCCAGATTTCACAATCTATTCATGTGCTCTGCGCAAAGTATGCATGTCCTGTGCGCATACACTGGATTCGCGGCCATGCCCAGGATCCACATAACATTCAAGCGGATGCTATGACTCATCTTCATACATTAGACGCTCCGCCACCTTCCCCTCTTCCCCCAGATCCGTTCCTGTCCCACGTTTCCGATTCCGAAGTTCTGCGCCAGCGAACACGCGCTCTAATTCCTCCGTGTTCGCACCCTCTCCCCCGTAGTCTTACTCGGCAGGAGGAGGTATTCGTGCGCCGGATTCGGGCAGGGGCGGCTCTGACACCATCTGTCCGTCATCGGTGGCGTGCCAAAGATCTGCCACTACCTGACAGGTGCCCTCACTGTGGCGCTGCACCGGACATATGTGATGTGCGGCACTTGTTGTGGACGTGCCCAGCGACGGCTGCTATCAGAAAACGGCTCCTCAGGGAGGTGGGCCTGCGGTGGAACCGCGAAAGTGACTTCGTGAAGTGGACAATGGACAACCGTTTCATTAACAACCTCTGCGACTACCTCAGCGCAACGGTTCTTCACTCCTTCTTTTAACTTTCAATCCCGTGCATTCCTTCCCCCCCTTTCCTTTTCCAACTTATGCCTCATGGCACACTTCTCGAATAAAAAAAAAAGGAATGACAATCCGTTGGCCCCAAAGCCTCGGAGAGCCTCCGATGCGCGCGATGCGCCGACCTTGTCCTTGCCCTTCGCGACTCCCCACACTGAGGTTATGGTATTTAATATGCAACGGCTGCTCACTGAGGAAGGGGAAAACGACCCGCCGGCGCCTAACCTAACCATGCTCCCTCAAAAGCATCGCACGCTCTGTGGGGCTCAGGTCGCTGAAATGCAGGCCGGAGTTTTTGCGAGAACTTCGTTCTCGTGTTCGGGAACGGGATGCATCGTAACCCTGGCAAGACGCCGGTGCACACGTAAACGAACCAACGAAGCGACCTCTGATAGATGCCTTCAACGTGCGGAGGCGGTAGCTTTCATTTAGGCTGCTGCTAGACCTCACCGCTAGCCGTCAGAAATCACGGGGTCTGCGTTTACGTCGCGTTTCACGTCACTCCGTCCTATGACGTCATAAAACGCGCCATGACGTCATAAGTGTTCCCGAGGTTGAATCGGAGCGGCGGGAAAATCTTTTTCAACTTCGAATTCATATTTCTTTGAAAGAAATGAATCCTTTCCTCCCGGACAAGCGGCAAGAAAGCCACGAAATGCCGAAATATCAAATTTTTCTAACAAAAAAAAGAGAGTTCTCTTCACAGTCCCTTTTAGGAGCTTTAAACTAGAGTCCCACCTGGTTCTCCTCAAACGCTCGTACATGTTGAGGCAGTCTTCGACATCCACGGAGTCTCCGCCAGAAAGCGTGCCAGGCATCTCGTGTGTGAGTCACGACGAATGTAGAGGTAGTGGATGGCGGTGTAGGATCTCCTTCGTTCGATACGGCAAGAGATCATGGCAAATGAAGTGCGCTACGGAGGTCTGTGTTGGCGCTAATGGGAGATCACGCCTTTGCCAGTATTGTAACTAAAATCTATTTACGAAAGGTGAATGAAGGTATGTACAGGAAGCGACAGGCGAAGACTCGAACTACAAAGGGGCGAGCGGCGGCAGAACACGCAGTTCCTCCTTGTCGTTGTCCACGCCTTCAGCCGTGACGCTATTTATGTATATGACTTCATGCAGGTTGTCACACACACATGCTTAGGTGCATACCGATAAAGTGCTGAAACGTGTATAATAGCTGTTCCGGTCTCGTCTCATGTGAGATGCCTTGGAGAAAGCATGAAAAGTCCAGCCATAAACTTCTTGTGACAAAAGGGACGGCCGTTTGGTGCTCAGCTTCTGGTAGCCACAAAACAGAAGATAGATAGCAGTCAAAAGCTCTCTGAACCACGAACTGTACTCAGGTGAGAGTCAATACATGTGACATAGAAATCACTAATAAGCACTCATGCAAAGTTTCTTCCAGAGAGTAGCAAATGCAGCGCAGTACCTTAGAGAGGTCTGACTACAGATAGCTATCTAATCTAATATTGGCTCATTAATACACGAGACATGTAAACAAACTCAAAGTACTCTCGACGCACTAAGACATCCCTACAAATTCAGAGTCACGACGAGGCCGCCCCGAATACTGAATTTGAGTTCCTCGCTGTACAGTGGCTGAGTGTCAGTTGGGTTGACTGACGGGACGTGTCCGGGAGTACTAAGTCGAAGTCGCTCTACATCACAGGCTGGCTGCTGGCGCTACACGGTCTTGTTAATAGGACGTCTGTGTATTCTGCTATACTTCGCGCCATGATCGACGTACACTAACATCTACTCAAGAAGCGCTCACTTTCCTTCCCGCCGCAGAATGGTGCGGCATTGATGAGGAGCGGATGTATTCTCCAGAAATGCAGCGACCGGTAGTCGTGGCTTCCGCACGAAAAAGAGATGGCAAAATTAGCACTCACATAGCTACGCACTCTCGGTCTGTCGTCACTCTATATTTCTTTGTTGGTCTCATATATATGTAGTACGGCGAGCACTGGCGTTTCCTTTCGGGACTCCTTGCTTCTTAAGGGCGTTCCGAATTTTTGACAGAGCTGACGGCTACTTGCTCCTAGTAACTCTTACCGTAAAACAGTTTGGGCCCTTGCGGTACACTAATGCACTGTTGTGCGCTTGTATGGTGAACACAAGCATATACACCATAAACTCTAGCACAATAACTGCGTTTCTCAAAATCGGCACTATTTTTCTCGGCAAGGCCACCATGTTTTTCAGCACAGCACAATATTTTCCATCTCATTTCTTGACATGGTTCCCGAAAGGCTCCGGTCAAGAACTTGCATTAGTAAGGCCATCTTGTCGGGTCCACTGAGGAAATGAGCGCCGCTGCGGTTTCTGAAGTGTTTTCTGTAAGTTGTTAAAGCATTGGAGGGTGCTATTGAACTAAAAGGATTTTTACTGTGAAAGCACTATTTTTATTTCTACCGGTCAACCCCGAGCAAGATCTTGGAGGGTTTGTATGCGCGCGGTATTTTTGGGGATTTTCCAAGTGAAAGTAGCGGATCAGAAGAAACCAAATAAATATCCACCACTGGAAGTAGAACCCACGGTGGAGCGAGCTGATCAGCTTCATAGGCCACTGCTCGAGATCACTAGGCTATCGCCGTAATAGAATACGCCACGTGTTAAACTTCAACATACTCTCGCCCTGTGTATAGCACATTGTGTTCTTCGGGGACGAATACTGCTTTGAAACTAATATTCTTGCTTGGAGGTATGCAACAGTATTGACAGAGAGATGTGCGCAGCATGCGTTGGCCATGACAACGTTGTGGCAGAAATTCGGTACGGCAGCTACGCCCTCTGGAGCTCACAAGACAAGAGAGAGAGAAAGACAAATGGAAAGGCAGGGAGGTTAACTAGGCAGCGCCCGGTATGCTTCCCTACACGTTGGAAGGGGAACGGAGAAAGAAATAGAAAGGGGAGGGAACAAAGGGAGATGATGACTTTCCCACATGTCCGCTGGCCATTACTTGCAGGGTACACAGGGCACACACTGATAGTTCACAACCTTGCACTCAGTCCTGAGTCCCCCAAGAACTTGAAAAGTGCCTTCAAATCTGTTCTCTGCGATGAAGGCTTACTCCAAGGTCCCAGAATCTTGCCTTCAGTAAGGAGCCGAGGATCTAAACGGCGGAGTGTTGCAGCCAGGGGTGCACGCTAACGCTGAAACCGAGGGCAGTTACAAGGAAGGTGTTCTATAGTTTCGTCTCACATACAGATCTCACACGCAGGAGAGTCTGCCATTACTATTAAGTAGGAGTAGGCATTTGTAAACGCCACTCCCAGCCACAGGCGACACAACAGCTTAGCATCGTAGCGGGAGAGGCCGGATATAGGACCGTATTGAAGTAAGGGGTCTAGGCGGTACAGACGGCATGTGGAGTTGCCAGGAGAAGACCATGACGCTAAAATCTCTTCTCGGCCAAGCCTATGCAGATGTCTTGCTATGTAAGCTCTTGTCAACGGTAGCTGGACAATGACGAAATTCTGGGGCAGACCAAATTTGTCTACAAAGGCGGCTTTGTGGCCCAGGCAACCGGCGCACATTAGATTAATTGGCATTGACGATGAAAAATTTGAAGACGCGCGTTACTGGCTCTTTGTGTAAGTGGGAAAAGAAAGCCTCAATCTCGCTTTCAGGTACGTAGAGGTGCTTTCCGCCTGCTCAAATATCAGCTCTGGCACAATTATTTTTGTTTTGCTATGCTAAACTACCGGCAGTTTTTTTTTATAATGCGCGCGGAGCAGCAACTCTTACTTGACTATTTGGTGTAACACTCAATTTCAGGATGCAGTGTAGTGGTACGCGGAACAATACGGGAAACAATATACTTGAAAAAATTCCTTATTATTATTTACCTATCACTTAAATGTGATAGTTTGGTCAAAAGAGGTTTGAAAACAAATATGCAAAACATCATACGTAGTGGAGGCAGCGAGACGACTGAGACCTAAAATATTCGTTGTAGCGCAACACACGATGAGGACACAGCACAAGAGGACACGCACACACAGCGCTGTGCGAGTGTCATCTCGTTCCGTGTCTGTCGTGTGTTGCGCAACACACGACAGAGGGGACACGCACACACAGCGCTGTGTGGGTGTAGTCTAGTTATGTGTCCTTGTCGTGTGTTGCGCTACAACGATGGTTTTAAGTCAGAAACAACAAACCCAAGTTTCTACGTTACTTATTAGGCCTACTTTAATGTACAGATTTAAAGTGTACATGTCTCCTATAAGAAGACAGATATCAGAATATACGCGTGTTAGTTTTAAGAAATCCTTCAAGCTCGAAACTCGGAAACTTGAGGTGAACATCATTCGGACATGAAGAATAATTTTTGTTCATTGTTTATTTGGCAGTACATAGGTATTGCCTGCGAGCCAGAACTGAAGGAGAGAAAAGGTTTCATGACTAGGTCTTGACCTGCAGGGCCCAGCAGCAGTGATGTACTAGTACTAACGATATGTTACATGAATAGAGTAGAAAGAACAACCCTAGGAAGCACTCATAAACACTCATAACACAGCATGAATGGAAGACAAAATGAGTCACTTTCGGCTAAAAAAATGGAAAATTGACTGTGTTAAAATTCAAGAAAGTTATAGAGTCATACAATACAAAAAAGGCAGACGAAAAGACAAATGAGGTTCCGTTATAGAAAAGTATATATAACAGCCTACTTTTTGAAGACAAATACACGATAGAATAAAATAAGAATAGAAAGAACATTTGGCTTCCTCAAACAAAAGGTGCCTGCAATGAACTTATTTACACAAATCATTGGAAGATATATAAATATATTTAAATAAATGACACAGATGTCAAATTAATCACATGTAGTGTAATAATGCAGTGGGCCAAAGAAAGCGCTCATTTTAAGTTAGAAGCTTTGGGCTGTGAAACCACTTTTTTCTGTTTCAATTATGCTTGGATATTTGTTGAATATTCTGCTTCTACGAGAAGAAGTGGTTACCAACATTCCCAGGGGTCAAGGACATCTCATCTTAGGCTTAAAGGGCGCCTTCGACAATATTACCCAGGACGCGATCCTTCAAGCCCTATGACCTTAACAGCAGAGAAAAGGTCTTTGCTTACGTGCGTGCGCTTCTCACGGGCCGCATGTGCACGATAGGCATCGAACAAACCCGCTCCGATGTCAAAGATATGCCACACAAAGGCACCCCCCCCCCCCCCCCCGTTAGCTATTATTTGTCAACTGCTTTTTAGCATTGCTACGTTCAGGCTATCGCACGCACTACAAGCAGCTCCAAATGTTGGCGTTACCATATACGCGCATGATATACATATATGGGCCACAAAGGGTTCCTTGGGCCAAAAGGAAACCACCCTACAATCAGCAGCCCGGATCATTGAGGACTTCGACTCGCAAAGCGGCCTCCACTGCGTCCCGGAGAAATCAGAGATCATACTAGTACATGGCCCGAGATACTTCTCTCCAGGTCCCATCATCCTCACTATCGAGGGTCAAGCCATCAGAGAAGCTAACATGATCCGCATTCTTGGTATTTAGATACAGAGCAGACTCCGTGTAACCAACACCATCCAGACTTTCAAACCCATCGCAAACCATATAGCTCGCATAATCAACCGCATTATCAAGCATTGTCAAGGAATGCGAGAAGAAGACACTCTCCGGCTGGTGCAAGCACGGGTACTTAGCCGAATCACATACAGACTTCCCTTTCACACGCTAACAAATGGAGAGGAGCAGCAAGTTGACACCATCATATGGGCAGTTTACAATAAGGCCCTTAACCTTCCTAAAAACACCTCGACGGAGCATCTGACTGCACTAACAATCTTCAATACCTTTACGGAACTATCAGAAGCCATCTGTGCATCTCAAACATTACGACTTCAGACCGCTCAACCTGGACTCGCTATCCTACGACGAGTAGGCACAGTTGCGGACATCCGCGCACTAGATGTTCAGTCCTCTATAGAAAAACAGCAGAGGAAACACATCAGCGAGGCCCCTAGCCAATTCCCCGAACGTGGTTTATGTTGACGCCGCAGCATACCCGAACTATGAAAAGTACGCAGTGGCGGCAGAGGACCGCCCGCGTCTCCACTCTATTCACTGCTTTTGTAAGAGCCGAAACATCAGCGGCCGCGGAGACCACCGCCGTGGACATTACGAGTCCCAAGGCCAAAGCGCTCATGCGATAACAGACTCGCAACACGCGTGTCGAAACTTCCTGAGAAGCCGAGTTCGCAAGCTCATTAGCCGACACATGGGCACTATATCCCTCACCAAGCACCACCAAATCACCTGGTCCTCAGACCACGAGGGACTGGAAGGAAATGAGAGGGCACATGCTCTAGCTCGAGGTGTCATCAACCAAGCGGGGCCAAAAACAGTGCACCTTTTTACCCCTATACCTTCTAGGTATAACGAGCGCCGCGAGTTCCAGCGTCTTCAAAGCAGACACTTCCATCCACTTCGTAGGAAATTATACACCCCAGATGCCGTCTCTCGGCGGCAGATATAGACGAACACATTTCCAAACCTCCACTGACTTCAACTCATACACACAACATTGCACTCCGACTCAACGGTTCCTGCTGCCAGGCCCGCCCTTCGCTCTTTCACATTTTGTGGGGATGTGGGGCCAAACCAAACACTCTACAGACGGAAAACACGTCTTTTGAGCGGTCGGAGGCACTGCTGACAAGCGATAACATGGAGGACCAACGGGCCCTCATACGACAGGTCCCCAGGGCAGCTAAAGCCTGTGTAGCTCTAGAATGAGGGCCACAGCCATAAGGTCGCTTAACTCCCCTTCACTTTAATAAAGTTTTAGGGTTTATGGTTTAGGGGGTTTAACGTCCCAAAGCGACTCAGGCTATGAGGGACGCCGTAGTGAAGGGCTCCGGAAATTTCGACCTCCTGGGGTTCTTTAACATGCAAAGACATCGCACAGTCAACGGGCCTCTGGAGTTTCGCCTTCATCGAAATTCAACTGCCGCGGCCGGGATCGAACCCGCGTCTTTCGGCTCAGCAGCCGAGCGCCATATCCACTCAGCCACCGCGGTGGCTAGTAAAGTTTTCCTCCTCCTCCTACTCGTTGCATAGGAGCACGATCTCTGGGGCACTCTTTTGCTGACCGTAATTAGTCCGTGGAATGTCGGCAACAATGGAAGTTGTACGTAAGTGATTGCCTGTATCTATGCTGTAATACTCAGCCATGAACGTGCTGTATTAAGTTTTAACTGACCGGAGACTTCCTAACTTCTTCGTAAGTACCATAGGCCTACAAAAGTATGGGTCATCATACTTTTAGTACAGAGCGGGATTCCAACCAGCGCCGGCACAAGGAAGAGCGCTTCGTTTTCTGACGTCTTACATGACTCCGCGATAAAGTGTTCTCCGGATATGAGCAATTAGCAAAGCCCAATGAAGACAGTGGACGTACATGTGGAAGTGCGATTCTTTTACCGGTCTCTCGAACACCATGTTCTAACCGGTAGCGACATGATATATGCATTATATAATTTTGTGTTGTTTTTCTTTAGAGCACTCGCTCCTCAATTCCAAATGCTCCTTCGCCGTCTACAGTTGTGAGTATGGAACTCAAGCTTACTGAGTCAAACGATACAAACGGTCTCGGTATAACCGAAGGCGTCTTTACTTTCCTACGAATGAAGGTGAGAAGGGGTCCTGAGGGGTCGCTAAACTGAAGATGAATGGTAGGACGAGAGCTATAATATGTTCGATGTGCGAAGGCAGCCAGGAACGCGGAGTGCCCTGCACGTCACGTAAAAGAGGCTAAGCGAGGAGGCACACTGAGCTCCAAACGCGCTTAAGTAAAGTAAGCGCACTGTGCAGCTCAGAAAGCCGGCTAATCCCGATTCCGTATTCCGAATTTGTGTCAAAGTAAAAAGTTTATTATCGGCAGCAGCGGACACACCTGATTGGCCGAAGCGACGAAAGGGGATGTGGCGGTTCGGATGCAGCAAAAAGGGCCAAGAAACCGAACGGTGACATCAAACACATGGCTAGACTGCTTTAGAAGGCTATAACACTGTACACTTAGTGTACGAAGCATATGCTCAAGGACCGCTAATATGGCGGCGTGCTCAGAAGTGGAGGCTCCCACTTTTAAATGAAATCTGCGGTGTTACTGCTGTTTTCGGGCACATGAACTCGCTATAAAGTGGGTACGAGACTTTCGCTTCGTCTTGTCCTGCCTATAAATACTAGGATGGATGATAAATTTGCCCTGATTTTTATTTTGTCGGACGATTCGGTAGCTCCTAGGCCTAACGAGCACCGGTTTGTTGCAGAAATTGTTTTATTTTTTCATTCAAACCGATGGCGCCACTATCACTGGAGTTATCTCGTTTGCGTACATTAAATGATGTAACATGAACAATTATGTTCCACAAAATGTTTGCGTTTACAGCGCGCAGACATGTATTTTCTGTTCTAGAGCTCTCTATTAGCTGGTGAAGTGTCCCCATGATGGCCGCGTGTAAACGTTGGCAGCGTGAAACCGTTCATGTGCACGGATGGCCAGTCGCCAGCGACGCGCTACTACACCGCCGCGTTTGACATGCCAGAGGTGTTTTTTAGGCGTTTCTAACCGTTTTCGATAACCGCTGTGGTGTGGCTCTGCATCAAGCTCGAGAGAGTTAGCTTGCCAGTTAGTTTTGAGGCGTCAGTGGGCATGCGTGCGCTTCGTACAGCGGAGAACCTATGGAAACTTCGTCTGCGAAGTCTCCTAACGTACATATAAAGAGAAATACAGCAATATTTTTTTAACTCGTCCCTTTAAGTTATGTGCTGCACAAAAATTAAAAACCTAACAGAGCCATCTCGTGGCTCTTGCAGTGCCTGCATAAAAGGAATGAAAAACGTAAATTACCTCCCGTACAACCATCCTAACATAGCAACAGCTAACTGCAGGAAGCGAATAACGATTATAATGTAGAGGCAGCATAGCAAGTAAAGTGTCTTAGGAAAAACAACGAGTTAATAACCTTAACAACAATGTCACCGCGCGCCAAAAGAAGCAATAGGCCATGAGTCTGACATTTCTAAGAATTTGTGTTTGTTATAATTTCAGTATGGTGGCTTTTTGTGCTTGTTCGTAGGACATAGCTCCAAAAAACTTTAGCGCAACCAAAGACGAGGACACAAACTTGAACACAAGGAACACCATGGGGGCTCGTACTCGTACTGTTGCGTCTGTTTTTCCTTTGTCCTCGTCTTTGGTTGAGCTACAGCGTTTTCAAATGATACATTCGCTGTGTGTAATCCATAATGCAGGACAATAATAGCGCGGAGAGTTTCTTTACCCTGACTGTGAAGAAATGTAAGTAAAAACAATGGTTCTGTAATCATCAATCATCCAAAGGTCAGTCTATACCGCCCAACGCAGAGCAAAGTTTACATTCCTGGCATCGTTCACGATTTCTCATGCGGAAAGTAAGGGTGGCCGACCGCATTTGAAAAGAAAAAAACTAGATGGTTCCATAAAAAATTTCTACCGCTGCGCTGAGAAGCAATTTCTTTTACTGTGATTTTTTTTTGTGTATGCAAGTTAGAGTGTTTGTCCCTCTGGAGCGAATATCTATGACGAAGTAGAATTTTTAGTTCGTTGTCCGCGCTCTAGCATAGGAGATGAAGATTTAACACACATAGATGGGCACATGCACCATGAATTTCTAACTGTGCGCACAGACTTTTACGGATGTGTGTGCAAGCATATAGTCATATGGCGCAGCATTTACTTCAGGAACTTACTCCAAGTAACCCTTTTTAACCAGAATAACCTTAGCGAAAAAAAGGTTGTGCTAAAAATGTATTTTGAACGTATTGTATTAATTTCACATTAATTTCGCATTTTTTGTCCCTATGCTTAAATTGCATTTCGAAGGCTTTCTATGGTAGCAGTAATATTTTGAATATTATTACAAATTCATAAAAATACAATTTCTTCCATTTAGTGTATTTATTTTACATTCAAGTTATACTAAAATGTGCGTTAAACACATTACATTACATTAAAAATACACTAAAGTATTCATTAAATACTTGACGTACCAATCAAAATACCTTAAAAATATACAATTAATACAATAAAAATATAGCCAATTCGGCTTTAAAAAGGTGTACCAGTCGGATTTACCGGACGCTACTGATCAATGCTGCCGTCATAATGAGCCAAACCAAAATAAAACGCGTTTTCATCGAGAACTCTTCGACAATGCAAGCTCACATGACGGGACTTGAAAAGGAAAGATTTCGCACACAGCAAATGCCGACAAAAAGTGACGTCAGCAGCAGGAACTGCTCCGACAGGCGTGGTACTTGCATGGCTTGCCTTATATAAACCCCCGTGAGACGACATATTGTCTTGCCTGGTGATGCGTTTTTTGCGCAGACTGTGCACCCCCAAATTGTCCCACAATTGTCTAAGTGGTCGCGTTCGAATCTAAGGGCTATCTAGAACGGAATCGCTAGTTGTAGCTTGCGTCAAGTACCTGTAAGAAGTCGAACTGTCAACCAAAAAATACATTGGCGTCTATGGCAGCCGGCCGGCCCGGCCAGTGGTTGTCCTTTTAGCTGTCATGTTAGGGCCCGGAGGTGCGCATGGCGCCGTTTCCGGTATAATGCTATCGAGCTGTCCACACTTAAATAAGTGGCGATTGCCTTCCTGCTGGAAGTTAATATAAACGAAAAGACGACAGAAAAGAGAGTGTTTTCGCTGCTTCCCGAAACGTGATTTCAAGCACTAGATTGTTCCACGGCAGCTTGAAGTGTGCTGAAAACATGTTTACGCGGACAGCTCACTCGTTAGAATTGAAGTATACTTCAGACGAATTAATGTCCTATTTGCGAAAGCACACTTTAAATGCACTGCCATCATGCAAATGCGATTTCCCAAACTGCGCTTTCGTGCACTAGATTGTTCAACGGCAGCTTGAAGTTTGCTTCAAATATGTTTGCGCGGACAGCTCATTCGTTAGAATTTAAGTGTACTTTGGACGAATTATTTTCGTATTTACGAAAGAAGGATTTAATTACATTGCCAACATGCAATTTCCTGAAACGAGATTTCGAGCACTAGACTGTCAAAAGGCAGCTTGAAGTATACTGCAAATATATGTTTGCGCGGACTGCTCATTCGTTAGAATTGAAGCATGCTTTGGAAGAGTTAATGCCGTATTTGCAACAGTACACATTAAATACAATGCGAAGATGAAAATGCTATTTCCCGAAACGAGATTTGGAGCACTAGATTTGTCTACGGCAGCATAAAGTGTGCTTCAAATATGTTTAAAATGACGGCCTGTTTGTTAAAACTGAAGTGTACTTCAGACGAAATAATTTCGTATTTAAAAAACTACACTTTTAATAGATTGACAAGATACTAAAACCGCATACATATTTTTTCACGTATTTGAAACACGCTGGAAAAATGCTTTAAGTGACGTATTTTTGGAAAATTTCAAGAATGTATTTAAAATACCAAGCATAAAATTTCCGAAACCCCAATTTTCTGCACATTTTAGTGCATTTATGAATACAAGTTATGTTTAAAATACAATGCAAATATCCCGCCGTATTTTCCAGAGTACTAGTTTTCGCTAAGGGTATAGCGGCGAGCTAAATACGTTGGCTCTAATAAAATCAAGTGTGCTACCGTATGTAAATACAGTGGCGTCCAATCTGCGGAACTCTACTAACATAAACAATCTGGAGAGTGTTGATAAGTGCACCAAAAAAGTTAAAAACAAGTTGACGGTCAATACGAACCGTTTAACTGGCGCACATTGAGTAATACAATCATGGGGAATGCACAACTGCGTAGCTGACCTTGTTTCCAAGAAGAAATCGTCATCGAGCACTACAAAAGACGGTTAAATCGCTAGTAACATTTTTTGCGAGTAATAGTTGCGCACATTCTGCAATCTAAGAGTAGCACAGTTGCATCGATGTCTTAAGGTTTGAGTGGTTTCCTGTACATTACGCGCATGTCCTCTTGCATCTCAGGCAAACAATTGGCGCTGACGCGAAAGACACAGGTTCGATCCCGACGCGACTGTTGCATTTCAATGGAGGCGAAATTCTAGAGGCCCGTGTGTTATGCATTGTCAATGCACGTTAAAGCATCTCAGGTGGTAGAAATTTCCGGAGCCCTTCACTACGGCAGCCCTCGTAGCCTGAGGCGCTTTGAGATGTTAATCTTGCATAAACGATAAACCATAAACTTCTGATGTTTGGTAGCTTTATTCGTATCTCTATATAAGCTCATATCCTTAAAACCAAGTTCTCTTCACATGCTACATGAACGACAGTCCTGTTTTTTGGCAAAAGCGCACCGACCCACTTCGAACATGACCTTGCCAAACCAACTAAATGCGTACTCTCCTCCTGATAATATATTTGTAGTAGTATCAAGACATGGTTGTTTGGCGTCCACTACACCTAACAGCTGTCAATACCTGACTGCCTGTCGTAACCTGTCGTTGCCTATCAAGAGAGTGGAGATCATTTTAATTTTCTAAGTGCTGTATTTCAAGACATTTATTTTATTAAATATATCCATCATGATGTCTTGAATTTTTCATTCGCTCACTAACTGATTGCGTCCATAATATTTAAACAGTCTAGGCTTTAGCATTACTTGTCTCTGTGCGTACCTATATGTCACCTTTCACACTAAAAAGGTCTACACAAGCTGTTCTAGCTCCCATCAATGGGTCTCTTGAGAAATTTTAGAAGCTGATTATACGCCGTAGTCGTTACATAGACGCTAGCAAGAGGTGCAGCGAATAAGGAATTTTATCAGAAAACCATAATACCCCAGCAGTCGTATTCACCACCTGTAAATAAAAAGGCACTTCGGAAGCCTCGTATTGCTGCATTAAATCGCTCCAGCATGTATGCGCTGCAGCAATCGTTTTCTCCGCATGTTTAATGATCCCTCTAATGACCAATAAATCATCGGTAATTAGTGGATAAAAAATATGTTCTTCACGTACAAGGTACCCTTGGAAGAATGATATTTGCCTTACGTAAGAACGGTTCTAATGACATCACTTCTCATCGTCGCATAAAATAGCCCTACAACGAAGCAACTGTTGGTAGCGTTATGAATGCCTGCTTTGTGGGCTTGTGTCTCTCGTCTGTTTTTTGGGGTTATCTCCTCACATTTAAAATGAATTGCGTATTTTTTTGGCTCTCGCAACTGCATTAAAGTGATAACGAAGAGATGTTACCTAAAGCCAATATGCGGTGCTAGCCTATGTATATACTTAATGAGAAATAATAGTGAGCCGATATTGTATCATGCAAACGGGATACTAGGCATACCACCCTTTAATTTGTATTTCTCAAGATGAAAGGCAGGTGTGAAGGATGCTGCGTTGCGCGAAAGAGTGTGCCACAAATTAAATTGGCAGTTCATGTTAGAAAACCCGCATCTCATTAAAAGAAAGCTTATAGAGTCTACTAGAGCAGCGGTAAATAGAACTCAAAACGTACTTCCACTAAGAAAAAGGAAAAAGGAAAAACGAGTAGTCCATGCGTCAAATTACACGGGTAGCTTATTACAAGCACCAGTTTTTATTTATTTTTATCTTAAAAGCCCCTTCTAAATGATTTGAGTTCAGTATTCTGGCCAATGTTAAAATTTTCGTAGATGAGCGTACCAGAGCAATTATGCAGTTCAAAACGTTGTTCGCTTTGGAAACGCTGAAGTTCAATCAAGCAACACAGAGAAAAAGAAGTCTTTCTTTCTAGTTTTCTACAACTCTTAAATTAGAACATGCTGTGTTTTCTTGCGACAAAAATTTGCTTTATTAAATTTCTATTAGCACGAATCTATTGAAATACTATGTAATCATGTAAAATGTTGCGCACTTTTGAAGTATTAGTGTACATTTGTGCATCGGCCAAACACCTCTTTTCTGCACTAGGAAAGTCTTTGTGGTAATAGCTGGTACCATGTTTTTTCAGTTCTAACAAATCATCAATGCACCTGTGACGGAAAAACAGAGCTAGAGAGAGAGAGAGATAAAGAAGGAAAATGAAAGCAAGGAGGTTAACCACAAGAGCGTTCCAGGAAGGCAGGTATGGCGAAAGTTGACAGGAATGGCAGTTTTGCGATTGGCTCACATACGGACTGCGCTGGGCTTACTTATAGCAAGACAGGTTTCAATAAATATCACACAAGGAAGAGCGCTTCGTTTTCTGACGTCTTACATGACTCCGCGATAAAGTGTTCTCCTGATATGAGCAATTAACAAACCTAATGAAGACAGCGGACGTGCTTGTGGAAGTGCGATTCTTTTACCGGGCTCTCGAACACCAGTTTCTAACCGGTAGCGACACGCTATATGCCTTATATATTTTGAGTTCTTTATCTTTCATGCTTTCGCTCCTCAATTCCAAATTCTCATTCCCCGTCTGCAGTTGTCACTGTGGGACTCAAGCTTGTTGAGTGAAACGATTTAAACGGTCACGGTGCAAGCGAAAGTGTTCTACTTTGCCACAAACGAAGGTGAGAAGGCGTCCTGAGTGGTCGCGAAACGGACAAAGAACGGGAGGACGGGAGCTATAATTTGTTGGAAGTGCGAAAGCAGCCAGAGACACGGAGTGCCCTGCACATCACGACAAAGAGGCTTAGCGAGAAGGTACACTGAGCCCCAAATGTGGCTAAGGAAATTAAGCGCACTGTACAGCAAATAAAACCGGCGAATCTCGGGTCCGTATTCCGAGTTTGTGTCATAATAAAAAGCATAATATCTGACGCAGCAGGCACACCTGATTGGTCGAAACGCCGGAAATGTATGTGGTGGTTTGGATGCAGCGAAAAGGGTCGAAGAAACCGAACTGTGACATCAAACACATAGCTAGACTCTTCTAGAAGGCTAGAACACTGAATACATAGCGTACGCAGCACATCCTCAAGGGCAACCAAACTGGTGGCGTGCTCTGAAGTGGAGCTTCACGCTTCGAAATGAACTCGTCGCTGCTACTGCCGTTTTCGGCACGTGAACTGCCTATAAACTGGGTAGGGGACTTACGCCTTGTCTTGTCCTGCCTATAAATACTTGGATGGATGATAAATTTGGCCTGTTTGTTATTTCTTTGAAAGATTCGGTAGCCCCTAGGCCTAACGAGCACCGGTTTGTTGCAGAAATTGTTTTTTTGTTTTTCATTCAAACCGGAAGGCGCCATTATCACTGAAGTTATCACGTTTGCGTACGTTGAATGATGTAACAAACAATTCTGTCCTGCAAAATATTTGCATTTACTGCGCGCAGACATGTATTTCCTATTCTAGAACTCTCTATTCGCTGTCTAAATGTCCCGCATAATGGTCGTGTGTAATGCCTTGGCAGCGTGAAACCGCTCTTGTGCACTGATGGTCATTCGCCAGCGATGGGCTACTACACCACCGAGTTTGACATGCCAGAGGTGTTTTTTTCGACGTTTCTTACTGTATTCAATAACCGCTGTGGTGCGGCTCTGCATTAAGCTCTCAAGTTAGCTAGCAAGTTAGTTTTGAGCCATCAATGATCACGCTTGCGCTTCGTACAAGAGCCAATTACCTATGAAAAGTTCGTCTGCAAAGTCTCCTAACGTATATATGAAGAGAAACACAGCCGGAGTTTTTTTAACTCATCCCTTTTATTTATTGGCTGCACAAAAATTAAAAACCTAACAGCGGCATCTCGTGGTTCTTGAAGAGCCTGCATAAAAGGAATGAAAAACCTAAATTACCGTCTGCACAACCATCCGATCACTGCACCAACTTACGTTCAGCGATGTTGCCGACGGCAAGTCGTCACGGCCTCTTGGTTCAGCACGGCACGGAGAGCGCATTGTGCACCGAATGAGTGCATGCTACAAATTATTCTCTCCGTTCCCTTTTCTTCAAGATAAATCTATAACGCCGTGTGGAGCGAACAAGCTAGCTGTCTTATATTTACCATCGGCGATCGACGGCTGTAGGGGCCGCCTTCTATGCCTGAAAAGCCATGCGTAGTTGTGACAATATTTTCTTCTTTAAGTACAATTCTGCCATTAGGGTGCAGAAAAGAGTGTCTGAACTATAGTTTATATTTCTTGAAGTCCATTGGGTAAATAAAACAGCCATCATATTGCCCCTCTACAATGGAATCCGATGTGCGACTAAGCCTGTGGCTGAATTATTGATCGGTCGTATTGGTCGCGTTTTATTTCTCGACAAAGAGCAATAGCGCCCCAGGAGGTCTCGCTGTGGCAACCACAACACAGTTATATCCTGACGCCGCTCACAGTCCCAACCGAACCGACATCCGCTTCCGGTGTTCCGGTCAATCAGGTGTGGCCGCTGCGGCAGATTATCACGCCTTTTATTGTGATAAAAACTTGGAATACGGCCTCCGGAGGCTCCTCAAGTCGCGAAAGCAGCCACGGAGACCATGCGGGCTACGTAGAAAAACTGCACGTTTTTTAGTTTACAGAAAATCTAGCCACTGAGGTGTCGACATTACAAAAGTAAGTTCAAGCCAGGCCCGGTGAGGTACTGCGAGTAAAGCATTTAAACTCTCTGAAAAATTCATATGAAAAAGTGACTATTAAAAGTTCATTAAATTTCTATAAATGAAGTTGGAGACTGTTTTCAGTATTATTGCGCCATTTTCTTATAATTCGAGAAATATTATCGCTTGCATTGTCAGTAGCTCACTAGGCTGGAAAACGCGTCAGTTTCTACTAAAACCTTTGCCGTGCAAAACAATCCGCGCTGTCCTCGCGACAGGATTAAAAAAAAATACAGACAACGTTTTTTACATTCGAATTGGAGCGAAAGCACTGGTTTGTGCTGCGTAGAAGACGATGATCAGAAGGAAGTGCCGCGGGACGGAGCAAATGGAAGTTTGTGAACACGACGTTCTCCAATGCAAAGCGCTAGTGAGTGGAGCAGTTTAACACGAGGCGGTTGGCTGCGGCGATTGCCTAGAGGTCTCGACAAGCGGCCATTGAAAGAGATCTGTTCGCGCAGCCGCGGGTTCGAATCCCGCTCATGAACATTGATTCAATTTTTTTTCTCTCTTTACATGTTTAGACGTCTCCCTGAGCTGTAGTTCAAAACTAGGCACCCGGCTTTCGAAGCACGAGGTCCCGTAGTGAAGCTTTCAATTCAATATCTGAAAGCTAACTGCAGCATGCTAATAACTATTAGAATGTAGAGGCAGCACAGCAAGTAAAGTGCCTTAGGAACAAGCACAGTGAGTTAAGTGCCTTAGCAACAATGTCGCCGAGCATCAAAAGAAGCAATAGGCCATGAGTCTGACATTTCTAACAATTTCTGTTTATTATAAATTCAGTATGGTGACTTATTGGGCTTGTTCGTAGCACATAGCTTCAAAAAACTATAGCGCAACCAAACACGAGGTCAAAAAATAGAACATACGGAACACCACGGGGGCTCGTGCTCGTAGTGCTGCGTCTGTTTTTCTTTTGTCCTCGTCTTTAGTTGCGCTACAGTGTTTTGAAATTATAATTTCGCTTCGTGTAATCCACAATGCAGGAGAATAATAGCGCGGAGAGTTTCTTGACACTGCCGGCGAAGAAATTGACGTATAAACAATGGTTCTATGAACATCCAAAGGTCGGTCTTACCGCCCAACGCAGAGCACAGTTTACATTCCTGGCATCTGTCACGATTTCTCATGCGGAAAGTAAAGGTTGTCGACGACATTTGAAAAGACAAAACTACACGTTTCCATAAAAGGTTTCCAACCGCTGCGCTGAGAAGCAGTTTGTTTTTCTTTGATTGTTTTGTGCATGCAAGTTACTGTGTGTGTTCCTCTGGAGTGAATATCTATGACGAAGAAGAATTTTCAGTTCGTTGTCCGCGCTCTAGCACAAGAGATGAAGATTTAACTCACTTGGATGGCTACATGCACCATTAACTTCGAACTGTCCGCACCAGCTTTTAGAAGAAATTTGGTTTGGGCTAGTTTGTTCATAGCTGTATATGATGTCAGGATGGCGCGAAAAGAACAAGAACGAGACAGGCACAAGAACACAACGCCTTATTGCTTTCTTGTGCCTTTCTCCTTAATGTTCTTTTCGCGCCCTCCTGAGATTATCTAAAGCTTTTAGAGCTTTGGGCGCAAGGTTATAATCATATGGCGCAGCTTTTACTTCAGGAACTTGCACTAAGTCGCCTATATTAACCGGGTTGCCCTTAGCGAAAAAAAGGCTGTGCAAAGAATACATTTCGAACGATTTGTATTAATTTCATATTATTTTGCATTTTTTGTTCCTATGCTTAAATTTCAATTCAAATGCTTTCTAAGTATGGTAGGAGTAGTATTTTTAATATTTTAACAAATGCATCAAAAATACAATTTCTGCCTAGTTAGTATATTTATTTTACATTCAACACATTACAGTACATTAAAAACACACTAAATATACTCATTAGATACTTTACAAGCCGCTGCGGTGGCTAAGTGGCTATGGTGCTCGGCTGCTGGCCCGACGGACGCGGGTTCGATCCCGGCCGCGGCGGTCGAATTTCGATGGAATCGAAATTCTAGAGGCCCGTGTACTATGCGATGTCAGTGGACGTTAAAGAACCCCACGTGGTCGAAATTCTCGGAGCCCTTCACTACGGCGTCTCTCATAGCCTGAGCCGCTTTGGGACGTTAGACCCCCATGAGCCAAACCAAACAAAACTCTACATAATATTAAAAATACCCTAAAAGTAAACAATTAATACAATAAACATATGGTCAATTGGGCTTAAAAAATTCTAATAGTCGGATTTACAGGATGCTACTGATCAATGTTGCAATCATAGTGAGTCAATCCCAGAGAAAACGCATTTTCAACAAGAAATCTATAACAATGCCAGGTCATGTGACGGGACTTGAACAGGAAATATTTCGCAAGCAGCAAATGCCGACAAAAATTGACGTCAGGAGCAGGAACTGCTGCTGACGATACATTATAAGGGTCGGTGATGCGTTTTTGCGCGCACTCTGCGCCCCCAGATTGTCGCAGAAATGTCTAAGTGGTCGAGTTCGAATATGGGGGCTATCTAGAATGTAATCGCTTGTCGTAGCTTGCGTCAATCATCTGTAAGAAGTCGAACTGTCAACTAACAAATACATGGGCGTATATGGGAGCCGGCTGTCCTTGCCGCAATGTTATAGCGCGGAAGGTTATAGTCATATGGCGCCGCATTTAGTTTAGGAACTTGCTCCAAGTCGGGTATATTAACCAGGATAACCTTAGCGAAAAAAAAGGCTGCCAAAAAAATCTATTTCGAAAGTATTTATTAATTTCACATTTATTTGGTATTTTTTGTCCATATGCTTAAATTGCAATTCGAATGCTTAAATATCAATTTGAACTTAAGTAGTTCAAATCACTGATGCGCTCAAGCACAAAAATAGGGCTAGTTTAGTGGGACAGGAGCTTCTGACACAAACCACGCTTGCGGAGCGGCGTCCACAGCCATACTCGATCGCCAGGGCCACAGGAGATGGGCTGGCGGCGGATGTCGTAGCGGTGTTTAGAGCGCTGCTGTGAGTCCAAAATGCGGAGGCGGGCAATTCGACGTGCTTCTTCAGCTCGACAGAGTGTGGCGGCGATGAAAGACTCGTCGTGGATGGAGAAAGGAAGTATGATGTCGATACAACGGCGGGGAACGTGAGCGTACAGGATATAAAATGGGCTGCAGCCAGTTGTTTCATGTTGTGCAGTGTTGTACGCATGCGTAATAAAAGTAAGGATGTCATCCCAATTCTTATGGTCGGAATCGTCGTACATTGCCAGCGTAGTGGTTAGCGTGCGGTTTGTGCGTTCGATACGGCCGTTCGTTTGTGGATGATATGGTGCCGAGTGACGAAAATTGCATTCGCAGCGTCGAAGTAGTTCTTCGACATCTTCAGTAAACTGGCGCTCACGATCCCCGATGAGAACACGAGGAGGTCCATGACGGAGAATGAGAAAGCGCAGGAGGAAAATAGACACATCGGAAGGAGTGGAGGACGGTATGGCGGATCACCATCATCATTTATTGGCACTTAAAGACCCCTGGAAGGGGCATTACATAGGGGGGGGGAGAGCGGAACATCGAAAACAACAAAGCAGGTCACTGTCAAAAATTGACACAATCAGTGATCAGCAGGATATATGCAACACCTTTATATAAGCATTAACAAAATATAAAAAATAGCAAAAGTAAAGAAAAAAAACAGAGGCAAACAGAAGCAGGCAAGCAGGCAGGATGGTTCAAAGTATCGTGTTAGGTGGTCACCACACACAATAACCCAGCGATTACCATTCGCAGACCAGGGAAAAGGACCTAACAGGTCAATGCCCACTTGCTCAAATGGAGTAGTCGGAGGTGCGGCAGGGCGCAGCTGGCCTGGCGAACACGACGTAGGGAGCTTAAAACGCTGGCAATGGACACAGCTGGCTACGTAGTGTAGAATCGTTTTACCCATTTTGGGCCAGTACAACGTTCTTGTGTGCGGTGAAGGGTCCGGGCAACTCCCAAGGGGGCAGATGTAGCATCGTCGTGCATCAATTGAAGAATAGGGATGCGAAGACGTTCTGGCACGACGAGAAGAAACCGTGGACATCCGGGCGTCAAATTCTTCTTGTAAAGTAAACCGGTGCGAATAGAGAAATGGGCAGCAGGGGAATGACCGGCGGCGTCGAGGAACGCCGTTAACGTTGTGTCCTTGCGCAGTTTGGGTTGTTCCTGGGCACGGAAATACAGATTTGATTGATTGATTAATTGATTGATTGATTGTAATAGGGTTGACTTAAATATAAGCGCGCAGAATATAAGTGTCAAACATACCTCAGAACATCTGTCATAAAGTTTTCACACTTTACCCTTTCGTCCATCTTTCTAGTAAAAGGGGCCATTTGCTTGCCTAAGATTCGACAGGAAGTGTGCGAAGTGTACAGGAAACCACTGAAACCACAACGTATTGGAACAACTGAGCTTCGCTTAGAGAGTCGCAAGCAATGCCACTAACCATTAAACGTGGTTTAGCATGTGCTCGACGACGATTTCTGCGTGAAAATAAGCAGCTACACAGTTCTACACTTCGAAATCTTTTACTACTCATTGTGCGCAGCTTAAATGGTTCGTAGTGACTGTCAACTAGTTTTTCACTTTCTTTGGAGCACTTATCAGCACTTCTATAATTGTTAATGGTAATAGAGCACCGCAAAAAGGATGCCACGGCACTTCCATCTGAAAGTGCATCAAATATTTTACTTGCGCGAACTTCATTTGGCTCAACGCTACACCGGTTTATCTAGGCAAATTGGGGCCAGTTCCTGAAGGAAAAGGTTTGACAGACGATTCTATAAGTGGTAAGATGTGCCCAAAGTCAGAAATTAATGTTGTATGTGCATATTCAAGAATCTTTATTGTTCACTGTTCATCTCTTAAGCTACAGCGTGAATATGAAACCAACTTCTACCTCGTCATAGATAATCTCTCCAGGAAGACAAACTCTATAACTTGCATACGGAAAACAATCGCAAACAGATGTTAATTAGTATTTCGTCCTTTATTACAAAACCTACTTCACCTCGAGAATAGTGGTATTATGTGTTTTACCTCTACTTTCTCTTAACTTATGTTTCATTAAAGGTTGAGGCCCTCTTTTTTCTCTTCCTCTCTATTAACGATACAGGAGGTTGCACCCTTTGAAAGGAGAAGACCTGGAGCGGCCCTTACATCATATATGTCTCTAAGATTAGGCTCTCAAGCCTACGAAATTTCGAACACACATCCTCGAGTTGCCATGACAGCGATCAAGTGCCCGTTTGCTACCCATTGTTGAGTCACCCAGGAATAAAGCAAGCGAGAATACGTTTACAGGAGGTTGGACTAACAGATATGTGGAAGAAATATATCTCACTACGTCTAACAGTAAATATCGAGCCGAAGCCTGGTCAGGTTTCTTGAATAGAATATATAGCATCCATAACCTATCACAGCGTATCGAAAGCCTTATCTTATGCGACATCGAAACCCAGGAAAAAAAATTATTACTAGTATGTAGAACCAAAATAGGGTACAGACGGAATGCAATCCTGGCAGAAACGCGCGTATTTTAACACAGTTTTCGAACACAGTTTAGGGAGGATAATATTCTAGCATGATTAGAAATTTTTTATGAAAAATTAAGTACAGTATCAAAAGTACCCGAAGCACAGGCGTTATTCTTTGCACCGTTATTGTCTCGGACAGGGTATCGCACTCGAAGACGCAGTACAACGCTCTTTATTGGAACCAATTTCAGGGTGGCATACATTTGTCGACGACCGCAGCAACACGAGTTTGAAAATACTGAGACAAATCTGCACACGCGACGTGCACAAACAATGCTATTTATCACCACATTGCCACTGTAGCTTGCGATCCTTGTAGCTTATCCTTGACACGACTCGAAGAAGCACAACTGCTTCTGAAACCACGAAAACGAAAACCTAAATGTATTACTCGAGCCGAAATGTCGCGCTGCCTCGAATGTTTTCGGCCTCATAACACGCAATGTCATCAACACAACAATCAAAGAAGTATATACTAAGCAGAATAATATAACGGAACTGCTAAAAGCATGTAGCCATTAAGCAAGCTCTGGTAATGTTACTTGCTTAGACATTGAGTGGGCCTTTGTTGAAATTGATCTTCAAGTTTCACTCCTTTCGTGCTGTCAAAGATGAGACAAAGCGCTGCGCAAATCGCAGCTGGAAAGTATACAAGATCAAAGGTCGGAGGTGTCAGCATGTCTGAAATGTCATCGCTGGTGTCACAAGTACTACAACAAAAGAGAAGAACCAAAATATTAATCGGAAACATCACGTGTCCGAACTGTATAAATGACTAAATCTAAAAAATTATATAATTTTAATAATAATCAAAATATTATAGACATCCAGATACAAGCAATAATAGATCGCGAAGTTATAATGTACAATATGGCGCTGCAACACTCTACAATTTGGATTGCAATATTCATAACAAGGAAAAGCGAAATATCTACATTTATAGCAATGTGGCAAGGCGAGACTCACTCCGGAGACATCAATAATTTAATAATATTGGTGTAATTTATCCTGCACCGCTTACTAATGCGCGGCCAATAGCATAAGTCGATTTTGAGACGTGAACCTCTAAACCTCAGTGAGCCCTCTTGCCGTACTTCACGGTGGGCAATCCGTTCTTAATAGTTTGATTGCACAGTTTCCTACAGAAGTCAACGCGGGCACGCAGACGAAGACAGTCTCATTCGGTTGTCGTTTGCCACAAGGAATTGTGACGCCGACAAGTTTGACCCCTACATCACTTCTATGGTACATGAATTCCATGACGCCGGTACATTCCGCGACGAACAACTGAACCACCAGTCTCAACCCGTTCTATACTGCAGCTGGGGCCCCCACAGCTTCCATTACAATCTGTGCACGACATGGCCCTTTGTGCAAGCTAAGTCTATCCTGCCGCAGGTCTGCGCTTTCTTTTGGTGGTGACGGCCCCACTTCGGGACACTTGGGTTAAGTTGGGACAATTGCCTCTCCTCGTCTGCGCTGTCCTTGCGATCTGCGTCTGCCCCTTCTCGCGATTTGCGTGACAAATTTTCTCTTTGTGGCTTCCACAAATCTTCACCTGCGGCCATCTAATGAAACAGATGCCTCGCTTGATCAGCGGGTCACCGCATCTGTGCCCTGAAGCTCGTCACACTTGGATGAAATTTCAGAATCATCCGGGTTCTTCGCGGGCCTTTCCAACTTGACGTCACAACGCTCATCTGAATGCAACCAGTCACCTTCACTGCCGGCTGTTTGGGACGGTTGCAGTACCAACCTCATCTCTCGTACTGCAACGAATTCGTCCTTACAGTCGTTCTGCTCTTCGATGAACATCAACGAAGTAGGCGGCAACTTGGCGCACGCAATCATTGCGTGGTTTATGCCATCGCGGCATTCCCTAGAAATCCTATTTAAGAGAGTTTTCATCTCCCAGGTCCTGAAGCTAGCCCCGCTGCAGTAAAGAATGTCTTGAGGCTGGTGGTTCGGTTGTTCTTCGCGGAATGTACCGGCGTCAAAGAATTAAGGTGCCCTAGAGGCGATGTAGAGGTCAAAGTTGACGGTGTCACAATTCTTTGCGGCAAACGACAGCCGAATGAGACAGTCGGCGTCTGCGTTCCCGCGTTAAATTTTGTAGGCAACTGCGCAATCAAACTCCTAAGAACGAATTGACCACCGTGCAGCACAGCGAGACGGCTCACTAACGTTTTGGGCTAACGTCCCAAAGCGACTTGTGGTGTTTTCCGCGCCCTAGTTAACGGTGTAGGATAAATTACCTCAATAATGTTGAATTATTCAGGTTTCCGTTTCGAGCCTCGCCTTGCCACATTGCTATAAATGTAGATATTTTCCTTTTCCTCGAAATGATTATAATATTCCAAGTTGTGGAATGTTGCAGTGCCATATTGTATATTATTACGGCGCATTTTTTTAATGCTTGTATCTGGAAGTCTACATCATTTTGGTTACTATTCAAACTATACATTTATAAAGTTTTAGCAAAATATAGAGTTTTGGCACGTAATGTTTCCGAGCAATATATTGGTTCTTCTCTTCGTTCTAGTACTTGTGACACTTGCGATGACATTTAAAACCTGCTGACACCTGCGACCTTTGATCTTCTATACTTTCCATCTGCGATTTGTTTGCGCAGCGTTTTGTCGAGCCGTCTTTGATAGCATAAAAGGAGTGATACTTGAATATCAATTTCACCATACGTCCACTCAATGTCTTAGAGCATAACATTTCCAGAGCTTCCTTTATGGCTATATGCTTTTAGCAGTTTTCTTTATATTGCTCTGCTTAGAATATATTTCTTTACATTGTTGCCTTGATGACGTGGCGTGTTATAAGGTCGTTAACGTATTGGGGCATCGTGACATTTTGGCTCGAGTAATGCTTTTAGGTTTTCGTTTTTGCTGTTAGTTTTCAGAAACAGTTGTGGTCCTTCGAGTCTGTTCAAGGAGAAGCTACAAGGACCGCAAGCTACAGGGGCAATGTACTTATAAATAGCATTGTTCGTGCACGCCTCGTGTGAACCTTTGTGTCATTATCTTCAAACTTCATTTGCTGCTGTCTCCTACAAATGTATGCACGGTTCAACGGTTGTAGGTTGCATTGCATCTTCGAGTATAATACCCCGTCCGAGATTAAAAGGCGCAAAGAATAACGCATGCCTTTCGGGCATTTTTGAAATTTTACCGAATTTGTCACTAGGATTTTCTAATAATGGTCGCATATAATCCTCCCAAAACTCAGTTTTAAAATGCTTTCAATACTACCTGGATTGCATTCCATCTCTAACCTCTTTTGGTTCGACCTACTGGTAATAACTTTTCTTTCGTGGGTTTCTATGTTCTATGAGATGAGGCTTTTGATACAGTGTAGTAGGTTCTCAGAGAAGCTCGGAGCCGTTCCGCCATTTAGAATGTGCAGTTCAGCCTCCAGCTCACTCAGTCGCATCTCTTTTGCTTCCAAAATTAACCGTTTCTCCGTCAGTATCTCCTCGTGATCTTTCGCGTTGCCTGTTCGACCCTTAGCTGACTGCGTTGAGCTAAAAATTCAGTTCTGTGATCCTTCGCTCACTAGGAGTTCAAACACATGAGCCGGGCGAAAGGTGCGGACGTAAAAAAATGGCAGTGGCTTAATTTGCTAACCCTGGATTTAAGCGAAAAGCAAGGACACTTCCTAAGCGTCTGAGACTTGTCCATGGCAGCTCCGCTACACGCTTGCGACAGCCGTTCTATATGTACCCACGCGACCACGTGGCTGTGACGTGGTATCACATGGTCTTACTACACCACCATCGGATGTCATCACGTAACTTCACATCACCCCATTGGATGATCTTAAGGCCAAAGGTCAAGCCAAAGGTCACCAACTGTCAGAGACCAAAGGTCAACTAAAGGCCATGGTCCAAGGTAAGGGGTAAGGGTTCGAGACCATAACAGTACCACATATGGCTATACATGGCTAACGTGGTTGGGCTGAAGGTCGCTCAAGGTCACTCTCCGGCGTACGCGACGACTCCTTTACCTGGCGTAGTCCAGGTTTTCGCTTCATAAAAACTGACAGTTTCAATTCGGACCACCGCAGTCCAGCGTCTTCGACGGTCGCCGCTCTGCTGGAACCGACGTCCGTTGACTTTCTCCCCATGACAGGACCTTGCTCACTATCATCTACACCATTATTCACTTTCTACTTGTAACCTACGCTGCTTTTAGTGACAATCTGTCGATTCTCGCGGTAAATGAGCTGCCACTCGCCGTCCAGGTTCTTTGCAGGTCACCTCCATTCTTCTGGAGGTCTCCTCAAAAGCTGCCACTTCTGGCCGCCTGCACCTGGCGCTCCCATGCCACTGGTGCTTCACTTGTCTCTACCAAAATTTCGCCCCTCCCTTGCCTTCTCTTCCTCCTCTCCTCGTCTGCTGCCTTCCGATAACAACAAGATACCCTTGGCGACTGCGCCAGTAACTTTAAGATATGGTTCATGTGGAAATATGTAAAGGATAATATAAAATATGATTATATATATATATATATATATATATATATATATATATATATATATATATATATATATTTTATTTACAATACTGCCAGTCCCATCAGGGACCATAGCAGGTGGGCGAACAAAAATGACAAACATGATAAAAATTTGAGCCGTGCACTTTGGAATACAAATCAAACACACGTGAACAGAAAGGAACACCAAAAATACAAGAGAAGGTAAACATTAGCAAGGAAAAAGAAAAATACATGTCTAGGAGTCGGGTAGAGCATTGCCATAAGGAATTCAATTAGAGCACATGGGAAAACAGCAGCGGAAAAAATAAGACTTTCTTCACAATTAATTAACAATCTAATGAAGTGATGAGAGGCGGTTGAGTATGTCAGTGAAACTGCTTTATTCGTTAATTGATAATGATTATATATATATATATATATATATATATATATATATATATATATATATATATATATATATATATATATAGAGAGAGAGAGAGAGAGAGAGAGAGAGAATATAAAAAGATATGGAAAGAAAAAATGATAGGTGTAACGTTGAGACCGGAAGCGGGCAGAGTGGGTGAGGGAACAACACGGTTTAAAGACAACCTATTCGAAATCAAGCGGTAGAAATACGCGTGGGCAGGGCATGTTATGCGAAGGCAAGATAACTGCTGGTCCTTAAGGGCAACGGAGTGGATTTCAAGAGAACGCAAGCGCAGCAGGGGGCGGCAGAAGGTTAGGTGGGCGGGTGAGATTACGAAGTTCACAGGCTTAGGGTGGGTGCAGCTGGAAAAGGACTAATTGGAGAGATATGAAAGAGGCCTTTGCCCTGCAGTGGTCGTAGTCAGGATTATGATTATGATGATGATGATGATTATGATTATACTTTCCTTGATCCAGGTGAGCACCGTCTGAGGCGGTTTGTTGAATTCAATGCTAGTTGCACGCGAGGTGCCCCGTCGGCGATGGTGTAGTGACCACTTTGAACGACGGCAAGTAATGAGAAAATAAACAGACATTTATATGCAAGAATTTTACAAAATGCACACCTTAATAAACAGGGTGTAAAAAATTACTGAGCTGGCTAAAATAGCATGGCCGAAGGTGCATGTATACCAAGTCAAGAACAATGGACCGGGCTCCCGGTCTGGGTTTTAAGTCTTTTGGAGCTCCTCTGACATTCTCAAAACATCAAAAAGCAGAAAGCCTCATCAATATTGCTTCCTTGCGACGAGCAACCCTCTTCTACCTTAAAAGTACTAACAACTCTGCCTCAGAACACGCCCACCCAAAAAAGCCATCAAGTTAGTTACAACATGCGACACACACAGTTATGTCTCCAGAAGCGATTGACCCACCCAAAAACTTTGACATTGCACACGAAATTAGCCCTCTCTCACCGTCCAAGAAATTTCTAGACACATCTTGGAGTCCCTTTCTTAATGTATGAATCTGACGTCTTTTTAGAGCACTTTCAGTTCAGGTCATTAGGGGGAATTCTGGTCATTAGGGTGAACCAGGATCCGGAATGGTCACTACTGTGCCATCTTTCCTGTGGTGGGTGTCTGTTGCGGTCCGTAGCAACCCCCGCTGTCTGACGCTTTGCCCGTTTCCCGACACTCAGGGGCCGGTGACTTTTGACTGAGCGAGCAGCGAAGAAAAGGGGAGCGTCCTCAAGTGTATGCTTTGCCACTCGTCGTTGTCTCCTCAACCAGTATATTCGGGCGCTGTTTCTTCTCCCCGCGAACGTGTCCCTTTTTGTTGTAGGCAGTTTTGTCTGGCTTCCCCTCAGCGCGTCTTGCTGGCGCCTGAAGGACATGCTTGTCTCGTCGCGACTTCTATGGTGAACCGGATGTCACCGGCTGTCGCCGGCGGTTTCTTGAAGGCACGGCCGACGGGAGATTTCCCACTGGCATGCAGAATCGTAAGGGTTTTGCCAATACTTTTCTGTTTCTGATAGGTTGTTGACAGCCATTCGCACGGTGGCGCCTTTCTCCAAAATGGCTTTCGGCTTCTGCCGACAATCTGACGCCCACGCATTCCTGCCTGCTGCCAGCTACCCTTCCTACCCAGCAAATTACTTCGGCGCAGCGCGCATGTCATGATAGCCGTCCAACGTGCCTCATCCAAGCCTATCGACCTTTACGAGCGTGTTTTGTTTTATAACTCCCATGGCATTGTCTCTTACGTACTAAGCCAACGAGATGAGAGACCAATTCTAGGGGACCAAAAGGATGGGAAGGAAATAGGTCGTGAAATAGGGCAGTCCGGCGGAGTACGTGAGCGTGGAATAACGCTGTTTCTTCGCTTGTGTAGGTAAGAGCGGCCTTAAGTAAATTTTTTTTTTCCTGCTCCGCCGGACTGCACAACTTTGTATTCAGGTTGTCTAAAAGTGATTGCCTCGCGTGCCTGAAAGCTCTTGCGCCTGATAGCCAGAGTATTCGCTGCAGCGATTGTGATAACCCTTATCACACTGGCAAATGTTCAGGTGTCACAAAGACTACACTGAAAAGCATGTCAGCAGAAGACATCCGTAGTTGGCTGTGTCCCACGTGCGCTAAACGTAAAACACGTTTGACTGAAAGCGAGCCTGGCTCTGGGCGTGGGAGCTCGACGGCAGATTGTGATCAACCTTCTTTGTCTGACGTCATGTCAGAGTTAGACATTGTCCTGCGCCGTTTAGACGAACTTGAAAGAAAACAGGAGGAACAACTGGCTAAACATGATACCACCAATGAAAATCTTCAAAAGCAAGGAGTAACGATACAGTGCATGGAAGGATCGCTCGATTCACTCTCTTCTAAGTACGATGAAGTGCTTGAAAATCTCGAATCACAGAAGCAAGAAGTAAAGGAGCTAAAGAAAAAAACTACTGATCTGGAGGCTCAACTGCTAGTAAAGGACACTAGGCTTTCTCAGCAGGAAATGGAGGTGAATAGATTGGAATTCTATTCAAGGCGCAATAATTTGGAGATACACGGTGTCAAGTACAACGAGAACGAAAACTTGAAAACAGTAATAAGTTCAATTGCAGGTAGACTTGAACTCCCCATTCCCAGCAATGAGGAAATCGAAACAGTGCACAGGATCAAAGGCAAAGCAGATGCTGAGGCTCCCATATTAGTACGTTTCACCAGGAGCGAAAAAGGGGAAAGTGGCTTGCGAAACAAACCACACTCAAGGATGAGAACATTTACATCAATTAAAATGTAACATACCTAACTAAGAAGTTGTGATGGATGGCAAAGCGTCTTGGAACTGAAAAACAGTACAAATATGTTTGGGTGCGAAACGGTCGTATATTTGTAAGGAAAATTGAAGGTGCCTCTGTTATTCTTGTTGAAAACGAAGCGGATTTGATCAAGATAACGTGATGGCTGCGAGTGTGCGTTCATTTTGTGAATGGATGGAGATACGCCGGGAATTTGTATCGGTCCAACCCTGCATAAGTTTTGATGTTATCCATGCAAATGTCAGAAGCCTTCACAAACATTGGGACATGTTGCAAATGTACCTTGAGGATTATTTAGCTGTTCTGGATGTCATAGCATTTGCTGAGATCAATATCCGTGATTTTGAATCATCTCTTTACAATATACACAACTATCAATCATATGCATTGTGCAGGGAGGACAAACGGGGTGGGGGAGTGTTAGTTTTTGTTAAAAACTCTTGGTTTTGTGAACGCTTGAAAGTTGATTTTGATGAAGCAGAAGGTATAGCTCTTAATCTTACAAACTGTGATGAGGAATTGTTAGTTTGTGCTATCTACAGACCTCCTAGCAAAAATATGGTAGTTTTTATAGAGGAGCTGGCTAGTTTCCTTAAAAGATATGGAGTAAACAAACGTGTGATTCTTACTGGAGACTTCAATATTGACATTTCTGTAACTGGCAAAGTAGGCGTAAGCGAATACTTAACGTTGTTGGCTAGTTTTGGTTTGGAGAATAAAATTCAAGGCTACACGCGAGAAGAATTTCTTGGCAGTAGATTAACACACACATGCATTGACCATATGAGTACAACCGTGATGGAACAGGAGACGTGGGGCTGTATTATCAAAGAAAAAGTTGCTGATCATTTTTTTATTTCTCTTACGGTGCTAAAAGAGAGTAAAATAGAGGCACAGCAGCAACCTGCGGATAGGCTTGTAATTAACAATGGCAAAGTAGATAAACTAATTAAGTCGTTTGACTGGAATTCGCTCTTACAGCACAATCACTTAGATGCTTATGAACTCCTTGTTGAGCAATTAAAAGCAATTTATAACGCCTCGAAAACAAAGGTCCGGATGAAACGTAGAAATAAGGCAAGTCCTTGGGTAAACAAAGAAATCATTGAATTATCCTATATTAAAAGTAAACTTTTAAGAAGGTGCAATGACCACCCACATGATATTGCACTAAGAGAGGAATTCAGGCAGCTGAGGAATAAAATCACAGCGAAAATACGACTGGCAAAAAAACAGTACCAACTAAATCAATTTTCGGCATGCAGTAAGGATGTAAAAAAAAACATGGAACTTAGTGCAGAACACTATAGGAAAACCACCCAAGAAAAGCATTGATGACGTCTTAGAACAAGCATTTCCAGAAGAAAACAACGTAGACTTGGCCACCGAATTCAATAAGCGCTTTGTAGAATCTGTTTCCTTCTTGTGTAAACAGAGAAAATCAATGAGGAAAGCTACGGCTGCTACTTCGAACATATATTCAGCTTACATGCCTACTGTTACTGAGCTAGAATTACGGGATGTATTCAAAACAATGTCTATCACAAAATCGCCAGGGTATGATGGTGTTAGGATGAGGGATCTCATAGTGCATTTTGACAGATTTAAAACCATATTACTTTATATTATCAATGAAACTTTCACAACCGGACACATTCATAGGCATATGAAAATAAGTTTAATAAGACCTTTGCACAAAAAACGCTCTAAAAGAGATTTTAATAATTACAGCCCAATTGCGATCTTGTCTGCCATGGCTTGTATCATGGAGAAAATTGTACACGCCTGCATGAGTCCTTTTGTGATAAGTACCATCTAATAAATCCCGCCCAGTATGGTTTCCGCAAAGGTAAAAGTACCATAAGCCTACTAGAAGATTTTCATGATTTAATCTGTAAAGAAATAGATAAAAATAACATTGTCCTTACACTTTTTATTGATTTGCAAAAAGCGTTTGTTACTATTAACCATAATTTATTATTAGCCAAACTCGATAATTTTGGTTTCAGAGGTCCTTAATGTCGTTTTTCAAGAGCTATTTTACTGATCGAAAACAATGCGTTCGAATAGGCGAATCATATAGTACAATGTTACGCGTTTCTACTGGTGTTCCTCAGGGCTCAGTTTTAGGACCCTTATTATTCAATATTTACGTCAATGACGTGACCTATCTTCCTTTAAGCTCTCAGATTTTTTTATATGCAGATGACACTGCTCTGGTGATACCAAGTGAAACTTATGAAGAAGCATGCAGCAGGATGCAACGGGATGTTTATTTTTTGATAGAATGGTTCAACGCTAATCAGATTTATACTAATATCACAAAAACCTGCCTTCTTTGTTTTCATAGTCCATACAAGCAACTTAAAATATGCTCTAATATATATCTTCGTGATAAGAATTGTTCATACTGTTCATGCCCACCTTTGGAACTTAAATCGAGCTTCAAGTATCCTGGCATGACATTTGATGAAACTCTGTCATGGAATTTTCATATTCAGGAGCTAGCCAAACGTTTGCGTCTTGTGTGTGTTTATATGTATGCCCTACGATCTATTTGCGATGTGTCGGTTCGAAAAATGGTCTATAAAGGGTTAGGAGAATTCATATTGCGATATGGAATAACAATTTACGGAACCTCATCATTATATAAACTAAACATACTAAGCCGCATACTGTACAGAATTGCATCTATTCTCGCCTACGGAACTAGCTGTCATGATAAAGCAGTTATAGCTAGTATGGAACATTTTGAGATGCTACCTGTACACAAGCAATTTATTTTTGACATATTGCGAAAAAATTTCTTCCATAGCGTCTTTAAAATCGACAACATCAAAGTACGGCCTCTCCGTCAGTCGGAAAAACACGTCATACCACGGATTTACACTAATTATGGAGAAAAAAAAACGCAGTCATTATGTTCTTTATTACTTCAATAAGATACAAACCGCCCCGAGCATTAATGAATTAAAACAAATTAACAAGTTTCTTCGGTCGTGGTTGAATAGTAATATTGAGTGACAAATTTTTGATCTATTTTTTTCTATGTTCTCAGCGTTGTCATTTCATGCATGAAAGTGATAATTGTGGAATGCTTTCTTGCACTCCACGTTTCTTGTTCATGTGTTCGCCTTGCAATTTCTGTGTCTGTCTGGTTCGAGCTCTTTTGTGTGTTTTTTGTGTTTCTATTTTATTGCATCGCGGAAGCAATTTGTGAGTCTATGTCTTGCTCTATTTTTGTGTTTCTATTTTTATTTCACTGAATCATGTACTTCACACCCCGGCTGCCCAGCCACGCACGCAAGCGATAACGCTTACGCGGGCTGGAGCATGTACTTGTGAATGGAAGTGAATAAAATATATTATTATTATTATTATTATTATTATTATTATTATTATTATTATTATTATTATTATTATTATTATTATTATTATTATTATTATTATTATTATTATTATTATTATTAAAAAAAATTACAGGATTCAATTTAAGTGCGCTTAAGAGCTGCAATTCGAAAGCATTTCCATTTCCTTTCTTTCGCCCTGCATTGTTCTATTATTTATTTTGTACTTTTCATTATTCGAAATTTGGAAGAATTTTTATTTTCATTTATATTATTTTATTTTATTTCATTTGTATCTTTTGTGGTTTTATTTAATTTTTTCACATTAGGTAATTCTTTTCTCGCATTTAAAACCTTTTTTCTCGAATAAATCACGCAAAAACCTGCTTTAAATGCAGATTTTTGTTCGCATTATTCAATTTAATTAATGAACTATTTAATAAGCCAAAGTTTTCCTTTTTCAAGACTTACTCATGCACTACTTAACACAATCAAACTTTTGCACATTTAACTCCACAGAACAACATAACATCGCGGACAAAATAATTTGGTACACTTCATGCTTACGCGACATAACCATACAGTGCTTTCACATTAAAATAAAATTCCTGCATGGAATGAAGCGGAACAATAGCGGGTGCAAGGCAGCCCTCATGACGCAGTACGTAAGGAAGAGGAAGGCACCTAAATATCTACCCGAGGGCTAGGGTGGGACTCTGTCAACGTACTGCAATTTCAACAGGCAAGCCGCCCGGGAATAAAAAAGAAAATTCAAAAGCAGAAAGCACAATCGGGGCTGTTTATCTGTAACGCCCAGCTACATTTCCCATTTGATTTGTCTTTTACGTCAGTGTGGTGAAAGGCACAGCAGGTAGGAAAGCAAAAGGCTCGTCAAAGCACAGCTAGTCTGGTGGAGGCGCCAGGATTAGGCGGCCTCGTTCCGCCGCATTAAATCCGGCTAAGTGTACGCGCACCACGCTGCGCCAGTTATTCGACAAACGACGGCCAGGTTATTCGCAGAGACTGAATTAGCAGCGATAAATCTAGTCAGGCATGTAAAATATGTCGTCGTTCTCTGTCACTTATTTTGAGTCGACGCCAGCCGACTAGTTCAACATGTGCTCTATAGGAATTTAAGGAGGGAGCATCATGACCATGTTTTCTTCAGGCTCGGCCTGATGTCTGCTCTAATGCACAACGACTGTCCCAGAAGCGACCAATAGCAAATGACTAGATTGAATGGAAAGGAAATGAATCATTTCGGAATACGGGGACAGCTAGCGCTGCTCATCTGCATTTCTACGGGTGTAACCATCCTTTAAGCGTTGTTCATTTCATTTTGTGCGAAAAAACCACTACTTTCCATCGAAAACCAAAACCTTGCTTGCATTTATCCCCCAGTCTTATTTTTAGTATCCGATCAGCATAACGCGTTAGGGAGGGAAGGAATAAAGCGATAAAAAGGAGGAACAGGAGAAGAATTATTAAGGAAGGGTACGTTCGCCTGGTGATGACTACCGTATGAGCGTTGTTCTGAGGTGGTCATGTGCATACCCTATCGCCTTCGGGTGCTGCGCCCACATATTTGGACGCGAACTAAGCCCCCTCATATTTTCGCACGCTAGGCGGATTTCCTCCTTTGAATACCGCGCTCTATTTTGACCCTCCCTCTCAAGCGTGTGGCGCCATCTCTTGCAGCTACAGCGAAATGCGTCTGTAAAAATAAAAAGAAAATATGTGTATCACGTCGTTCTTTGGAGGGAAGAGTATATAGCTTTAATTTTTGCATTCTATCTTTACAAATGATCGCGAATGATGCAATTTGTGGCTCGGAATGTATCGATAGGTTAATGTAGAAACGGCACACCAATTTTCATCGTCATAGACGAAAAAAAAGTGCTGCGGTGGATGTAGAAAGTGGTGCATCCACAAATATGGACATGCCGCCTTAATGCCGAAAATATCAAAGTCGCGTTTTCTTCCCACAGCGCCCCGTATTTTTTTTTTGTCCACGGATAGTAGGAAATAGGCTTACTGCATACGGGCGTTGAAAACTATGCATGTAAAAAGAGAGCGTTGGATGACTACAGCGCTGAACTGTTTTTCATGACAACAGCCGATGGAGAAGCACCTCCAAGGAAGTGCGGCCGACCGAGCAATGAAGACCCGCAGATGGTCGCAAAGAATCGCCACTTAGCTGAGGCGCGCTGCTGAGGAACACAGCGCGCTATGACCAGTGATTGATGTAAGGGAGGTCTAGGAGCGTCTTAGGCCCCCTGCCAGCATTCAAAAATGGATCCGAGACCACCTGTCCTTGATTGTATAACGCATGAATCCGAAGGAAGCAACCATTTTCAGTGACGGTCAGAACATTTTTTCTCTGTCGTTTTGAAAATTTCGTTGTGGTTTATAGCAAGAATCATTATATACTGTATGACACTCGAGACGGAGAAAAATACAAAGTAACAGCACTACACAAGGGGGGATGAAAAAGAGGAACCCGTGCCCTCACGCCATGGTCAGTTCAGAGCTGGCCGCTCAGCTCTAAGGCTACAAAACAACAATCAGCACATTGGTAGAGTGAGGGGACAGATTGTTCCAGGTCTCCGACATAAATTGATCAAACAACGACCTTTAAAATGACTTCTAATTCTTGTAAAAGCCTTGCATGAAACAGGCCGCATGATGCTATCTCTCTCTCCCTTTTCACCTGTGCTCAGATCTCTCGAGACCCCTTCGATGCAGCCGGTCTGGAAGGATTACTTGAGATGAATGCAACCACTGGCCCCAACTTCTGAACACGTTAATTATACAACGGTGCCGACGTGAAGGCTGCACATCTAAAAGCCACGATCGGTGCTGGAAAAGTGTAAGGTGGGTGACAAAGTGAGCTGTAATAAAATGTGTGGAACAAGCATATACTAGTAATACGACTTCTACAAGATACAGATGCTAAGCCTGCCTCTGTTTTTAATGATGTACTGACAATATATGAATAACACGAATATATGAATCTTGTGGCTCGACTTTGAACTGACTCTAGGGAATTCATTAGATAATTTTGGTTAGGGCTCCAAATAGCAGAGGCGTATTTTAATTTAGAACGGACAAGTGATTTGTAGGAAAGTAATTTTAGAGTTTATGGCGCATGGCGTAGATGTCGTTTTAAGAATCCAAGCCTTCTGTTAGAGGATGATATGACTTTTGTGACACGTGCGTTCCAGGCTATATCATTGGAGAATGTTACGCCGAGGTATTTATAAGTCTGAGCTAATTCTAGGGTGACGTGCGAGACTTTATACGAGAAGAAGAGAGGATTACGTTTTCGGTTAAATGAGACGAGTTTACATTTATTGGGGTTTATTTGCAAGAGCCATTGGTTACACCAGTCCTGTACGCTGATTAAGTCATTCTGGAGAGCGAACTCAACAGAGGCGTTTTTGATTTGCGGTAGATCCCACAGTCATCGGCAAAAATATCGACGTTACAAGAGACATGAGTTGGTAGGTCATTAAAATATATTAAAAATAATAGAGCACCAAGAACTGATCCTTGCGGGACACCTGATGTTACGGAAAGAAAACTAGAGGCTTGATTATTAACGTAAACATACTGGGTGCGGTTAGCCAGGATTTCGCTTATCCACTGTAATATTTTAGGATGAAGGTTTAACCATGAAAGGTTTTGTAGCAAGCATTTGTGACGTACTACTTTCTCAAATGTTATCGCGAAGTCCGGGAATATTGCGTCAGTTTTATGGTTACATTCAAGGTTCACGTGCAAGTTATGGATGAAAATAGCCAATTGTGTATCGCAGGATAGGTTCTTACGAAATCCATGTTGAGGAGGATGAAAAAAAGTAATAGAGTCAAGAAAGCTCATTATGTGGGAAAAAATGACGTTTTATGATTTTGCATGACACACTAGTTAAGCAGATGAGGTGGTAATTAAGGGGTGATTCTTTGTTACCTGACTTGAACACGAAACAACCTTCCCCACCGTGAAATTGCTGGGTATGCTACCTGTGGAAAGTGATTGCGCAAAGAGTTTTCATAGATACGCTGCGGAAGCATGGCGAGTATTTTTGCTGAACTTGGGGCTAATTTCTTCCGCGCCCGCAGAAGATAACATCTTCATATTTTCAATAATACATATAATGCCATGCACAGAAAACATGACTGAAGGCCAATGCAAACTCAGGTTGGCAGTTGCGGTAGAAAGTGGCGTATTAGTTTCGTATGTGAAGACGGATAAGAAAGCGGTGTTAAAGATATTTGGAAATTCAACGCCACTGGTCATCTCGCCAAGTGGGTTAGCTAGTGCGATGACCAGAGAATGCTGAGGATTTAGTACATGAAAGAACTTCCTTGGGTTATTTGTTAGAATATTGGGCAGGTATCAATTTGGAAAAATGCGCGTTTGGCATCACGGATAGATTGCAGGTATGTTGACTCGGCTGCGTAACATTTGTTCTAAGCGCATGCGCTCGGGTTGCGTTTTTCTGCACGGAGAAGTCTCTTCTTTTTGTTTTCAAGTGTTTTCAAGAGCTTTGAAAACCATGGTTTGTTGTGACTGGTAAGGTATGTGATGGTGTGAATAAACTTCGCGGTGAGTTCGGCAGTTTTAGTTTTGAAACTAAGCCAGTTTTCGCAAAGTGATCGATGATCAAATTTTGTATCAATATTTGGAAATGACTCCTCCAAGTGGTTATTAATTTTTCGTAATTCCCTCTGTCATAAAGGCGAATTGTTTTATGGAATGTTTGGCGCGATTCCGGGATGACGGTGAAAGTAGCGTGTAAAACTTTGTGGTCCCTAATTTCGCGGAGGTAAGTAAGCGATGATAAACTTTCTGGTTCATTACTTAGAATAAGGCCCAAGATTTTGGAGGATTCATGCGTGACGCGTGTGGGTTGAGTTACTAACTGGGTGAGATTCAAATTCGAACAAACGTCAACAAAGTTCATCATTTCGGTGTTGGCTGTTCGTGTAAGGTTAAGTCAGACAATGAATGGGTAATTAAAATCACCAAAAAGAAGAATTCGCGCGTTGGGATATTTTCCAGTTACTTTATTTAAACTGTCGTTTAAATGTGAAGAAAAGATTGGACAGCTGGGGGGGGGGGGGGTGTCTGTAGCAGACGCCTAGTAGGACAATTTCTCAGAATGAACGACAGATTAGCCATAGTATTTCAAGCTCTGATTGGATGTTAGTAACATAACAAGGCAACAGCTGGTTAGTGAAAAGAACACCTCCTCCTTGTCAGCCCTTGCGGTCCTCCCGAAATATTTGCAACAATTGGGGCGTAACAATCTCTAGTACGCTAACCTCACTATCATGGGATCTCTTAACAGTTTGCCTTTTTTGTAAACAGCAGACGGTCACTCTTTACATTTTAAATACAGAAAAACTTGGACAACACAGGCGTCAGTATGAAATTCTATTCGATAGCCTTATGTGGGCTGTCCGCACACAAATGAAGAACACGCCAAAATATCAGGTTATGATGAAATGCAAATTAAACGCGTTTTTGTGAGCATTTTAGTATTTGAAATATAATTTCAGAAGATCAGAGCTGAAATCGCAAGGTGGTTACATTTCTAATGAGCTCCTTTTCGTGAATCAAGTCATTTTGTTTTAAAATTTACATGTTCAGTATAAGTAGTATTCTTTTACAGGAGTCAAACATATTTGAATCAGATAATTGGCGCCAGTATGATCTGCTAGGAGAACAGTTAATACCAGTTATTTTGTTATTTGCCTAAAAGTTAGCTATTAATTTTTAACACAATATATCTTTTCAGTGTAGAGCACTCAATATGGAAGGATGGGGAATACGCACTGGTCCACAGAATATGATACATCCATTACATACGTATTACCTTGAGGGAACTTCCACCTTCATGGGGGTTCGTGAGCCAAGTTATCGCCCGACCAGTCGCACACGACGGGCACAGACAACAGTGTTTATTGCGGGCTAACTGAGCAACACAATACGCAAGGAAACAAAAGTACTCGCATCGAGGTCCAAGCGAAGTGCAGCGCTCGCTGTAGTGTAACAACAGAGTAGCGAGCTGGGCATCGACGCTATGCGCACAGATGAAATATGCTGTCCGCTGCAACAATCGATATTACACTTGCCTCCCCCCTTGAACTGCTTTTCATTTAGTGTCATGCTTCGTCCCCTCCAGTTATCATCGGAGTTTGCTATCGACCATCTGATCTAAGAGATTCCTTTGTGGCCCACATCCACCAAGCACCCCGCGTCATAACTACGCCACATCCGCACATTCTCATTCTTATTTATGTTGACTTTAATATTCCTGTTATTACATGGTTGGACCTCCCTGCTATTCTGTCCAAAGGTAATATTGAAATTGACTTGGTTAACACGTGCCTAACCTTTGGCTTGTCTCAGCTCGTACCTAACCCTACCAGGCAAACTGATCATTCTTCCAATATTCTCGATCTTATTTTCACTTCCCACCCAGATAACGTTTCGCTGCTAGCTACTACATTTACCTCGGCTCAGTGACCACTCCGCATTACTAAACACATTTTCCTACCAACTGCCAAAACTGCCATACCTGAGAAAGTGGACAAGACACCAACCTTGTATGACAAAGGGAACTACACAGTCATGAACGCAGAACTTTTCGAGTTCTGGGCGTGACTGGTACCTGGCTACTCAAACCAGTCTGTGGACGCTAACAGGTCCCTATTTAAACACGAAATGAACAAACTGGTTGATAATCACAACCTTGCTATCACGGTCACCGAAAAGTCATCGTCGCCGTGGTTCAGTAACGAACTGAAGCGCCTCATAAAGAAAAAAAACTTTTTCAAACCGCCAAACGCCTGAATAGCGCTTGCGCGTTGAAAATGTATCAGTCTGCAGAACAAATATTCCAATCTTACGCAAGCCAAACCAAACGTTCCTTTTTTTCATCAGTGTTACCGTCTATGCTACGCACCAATCCTAACAAGTTTTCGAAACTATTAAGCCTACATGCCACAAACCTCTAACATTGGACAACGATGACTACATTCTCACATCGGAACATGAAGTATGTAGCACTATTAATTTTCTTGCTCAATTTTTACTAATCAACCTGAAGGCGAATTACCATACTTCTCTCTATTTGATCGCCCTGCTACGCCAGACGTTTTGTCCGATCCTAGTGGAATTATGAAACTAATCGAATCATTGAAAATGTAATCTTCATTTGGTATTGAAGGCTTAAACTCTAAAGTCCTAACAAATACTAAGAACATTGTTAGTGTCATCTTATGCCACCTTTTTCAACACTCTTTATCATCAGGTGTGCTCCGACAAAACTAGACAATAGGTAAGATAGTCCCTGTCACAAAAAAGGCTGACCTTCTTCATGTAAAAACTACCGCCCTATTTCCATCAGAAGCATTTGTTCAAAACTAATGGAACATATTATTTATTCTCACGTCATCATGAAGTGGCTCTAGACCAGAACACCATGTATTCGCCTCTTCAGCTTTTTCCTGATTTACGACATTATAATGAAACCACTGTTTCTTTTTGGTGACGGTGATGGAAGTGGACGCTGTTGAACTTCGTCCGCTCGGTCAACCACTGCCGCCTAGAGGAAACGTCTTGGCCTCCCGAACGAGGCAAGCAGCCAGGCCACCGTGGTGCACTCGGCCACCAGTGAAGGCTCTTCGTCTGGCGACGGCTTCATCAGACTCCTAAGCAAGAAAGCCAAATGGAGACTGCGCAAAGGTGAGGACTCGCCGTTATCAAGTACGTCCACGATCACTACGGACCGAGGATTATCGGCACATACTGTCCTATTTGTGCCAGAGACTCCCACCGACAATCTCAACCACATCAATAGGCAAGCCACGCCTGTGTTCCTGGAGGCTCGCGTACCGGAAACAATTAAAGATGTGAGGGGGAATCGCTTTAGGAATGTCGTCGCCATAGATGTCATGGATCAGAAAGCGCTTGAGAATTTGAGCAACATCAGAACTCTCGGCGGCAACAGCGTTCGCTCCCATGTCCTTCTAGCAGTGGCACTAGCAGTTGTCATTTACGACGTCGATGTAGTCATCCGCGACTCTGATCTGCCCATTTTGATTCAACCAGCTACCGACGGTGTAGCCATGCTGCAAGCTCAGCGTCTTGGGAGGACAAAGTGCATCAAGTTGACCTTCCAATGGTACTGCATTCCAACGTACGTGAAGGTTGGGCACTTTCGGCATACAGATGGGCCTTTCGTCTCGAACCCTCTCCAGTGCCAGAAATGCATGAAGATAGGACACGTGAGTAGTGTGTGCAATTTACCCATCGTGTGCCCACAGTGTACTCAGCCACACAGCGGTGATTCTTGCCGGTCAACAGTCCTTACGTGTGCCAATTGCCACGGCCCTCACGACGCTGCCTCAAAAGATTGTCCTCGCCTGAAAAGGGAAAGGTCTATACTGAAACAAAAGACAAGAGACCATTCTAAACACAGAGAACCTGCCGCTAAGGTGCGACAACGTCGTCGCCCTCGTCACAGACGTTCTAAAGGTGTAGCGAGCATTGAAAAGGATCGTCCAAGAATTTCCGCAACTTGTCCTCCCCTTTCTAGCACAACTTCAAGGATTGGGAGCAATATGACTGGCGAGGCACAGACGGCTGTCGCTGACGGGCCTTGGCCACTCCTGCCTGAGCTACATACCCCCGCTGTGACCAAGCAGGCATTGCGTACTCAAGAGTCCCGAGCCCATTCCTAATCAAGCACAAGTCACACCTCCGGTCCAAGACCGGGACCGGCAAGTGACTTGGCCATCGCTCCCGAAGCACTGCACACCTTCTATGATAGAACAGTCACCGCACACCCAGTGTGCTGAGCCTACTGCTGGTCGTGTAGTAAGTCGGAAACCGGACCAGGTCGCAGACGAGCAAGTGATTGCAATGCCGAAGCCAATCGTGAACGCCATGCGTGTGCTACTTTATAGCATGCACATGCCAGCTGCACAGAATGCACTGCAGATGCTGGATTTGTTGAATCCAATGCTTGCAGCTGTCCAATAGCTGGCAGGACACATCCTCCAACCTCATCCTTCCGAGAAGTCATCAATAATATCAGCCACAACGGCAAGCAGCCTTTCTTGACACTGAAACGTCTGCGCTGACTTTTGATGGACGGCCCTCCACCTGTTCTAGTGATGAATTGGCTTCTAGTTATCTAGTGATGAATCTAGTGATGAATTGGGTTCAAAGTTTCTGAACTAACAGAGCAATTTGTCTACGCTAACAAATCGTCGCCCCTTGTTCTCCGGTTACTTCAGGTGTTCCTCAATGCACAGTGCTCGGACCCTTGCTTTTTTTTCATTTACATTAACGTTCTTCCTGCGAACGTTACCAATAATATCCGACTATTTGCTGATGTTTTCGTGACTTTCCGCGCATTTTCTACAAGCACTGACGCCGACACCCTTCAGCAATAACAAACCCAAATTCAAATTAGGTGCAAGCTTTGGTTAATGTCCCTTAATATCGCTAAAACATGTATGATTTCTTTTCATCGCGGGATATCCCACATTCGCTCTTAATATTTTCCTTTTGGTTTTCAAGTGTGTTCCGCTCTTACCTGTAATTATTTGGGCATTACATTAACTCATACGCTAACATGGTCTTCGCATATAACGAACATCAGTAATGACGCTAACCACATCTTTGGCTTCCTACGCAGAAATGTTCGTTTTGCTACCTCTTCCATCAAATCTTTAGCTTACCAAACTTTCTTCTGACCTAAAATAGAATTAACTTCATCAGTATGGGACCCACATCAATAAAATCTCATTAACGCTTGAAAATTACAAAATCGTGCTATCCGCTTCATTTGCTGTGAATATTCCTATTAAACTAGGGTCTTCTCTAAAATCTGCAGCATCCTTGTCTAGTCTTCAAAAAAGAAAAATATCTCGATTATGCCTGTTCCTTAAGTTTTAAAATTCATCTTTAGGAGCGTCAATCATATCAGCAGCACACCGTCTCCCGTAGCCGCATTCACCACATCAAGACGGTGTACCCTATTTATGCAAGAACTGCGTCTAATTTCGATCTTTTTTTGTCAAATCATCACGGGACTGGAACTATCTGCCGCCAGAAGCCATACACCTTACCAACCCCATCAAATTCAAGAAAAAGATTGAGGCCATGATCATGTAGTCTGTCATGCCCATCTATCATGTAGGACCCCATATCCGGGTACTTTGAGGTAAAAAATAAATACATTTGAATAATTAAATAAATAAAACTATACTCCAGGCTTATTTCAATAACCCTGATTTTCTTAACTTTAGGTTTGGATACACTGAGTGTAACGAGGAAAATTATACAGATTTAATCAAAAATGGCGGACAGATGACGCGTTCACCGAAATTGAAAAGTAAATGTATTGATTTCACATTGATCGTGGTCAACAGCGCTGCGTTTTGATGGAAATGCTGTGCTTTCTCCAAGGTAATGACACCATGTCAAGAATAAGGTAATGTATTTCTGCAGGGATATGACCCCCGGTAAGCATAAAGAAGGCTCGGAATTCAAGAGGCACTTCAAGTTCAATGACCGCTTCCTAAAGCTTGATTTTACAAGGGTAGAACAAAGCAACTTTGCCATACTCAGTTGAAATATATTAGTTACTAACCTTTAAGAAGACTTGTTGGGAATCTGTCTCTTCACTGCCAATGACCTATTTATGCACATCTACGCTGCTCCCCAGGTCGAGGGGACCAAGTATTTTTTATTGTCGACACGATGGAACCGTTGCTCTACTCTGATATTTACAGACTTTGTTGTAGTTGAATGTTAAAGTACATTTAACACGGAACGTAGTTCTAAGACATATTTTTATAGGCAATTTCGCAGTACACTTTCGGCGCCCCTTTCGTTGTGCGCTCTTGTGTGCGTTAATTTTGTCTGACTACTTTTTAAACAACGTACCATTAACTAAAATAACCGATTATAAATATCTTTATATTTATTTTTCTGCTAACTTGATTTGAAAAAAACAAACCGAATATATATCGTCAAACACAGCAAGAACGCTGAAGTTCTTAAAGAGGAATTTCTGAGATGCTCCTCAAAAGGTTAAGAAAATTTTGTATTTTACAAACATCAGACCTATAATGGAGTACGCCTGCGCAGTCTGGGATCCTCAAACCGGGACCCTTTGTGCTATGCTGGAGCGTGTACAGAATCGTGCAGCGCGATTTGTCACAAACAAATATTATTTTAATGTCCGTAGTAGCTCCATAATGCACGGGTTGAACTGGGACTCACTGCAGGAAGAGCGCCGTTTGCGAAATAAGTTAGAACTTCTCTACCGGATTTACTGCAATAAAACTGCCTTTAACACTCAACCTTATTTGCTCCCACCACTTTTTGTATCAAGAAGAAGCGACCACGATTTGAAGATACGTGATATAACGTGTCGTACTGATGCCTACAAACGCTCTTTTTTTTTCACACGCCATCAATGAATGGAACAAGCTGCCTCACTCTTTGATCGAATGCCAGTCCGAAGCAATGTTTCGTGCAATGTTGTCGGACCTCTGAAGTGCTGTATGTACTTGGATATTTTTCCCGCTCTTCATATTTCGCTTTCCCCAATTCCATAATTTGACTGATGTGATTTCACATTGACGATCCTTTTCATTTTACATAACCTTTTTGTACCAGAGGTTGAGTCCATGTCGCATCCTGTAAGATGTATCGATGAAAATTGTATGTTTGTATCCCACTGCGTTTATGCTGCACGGCGCTGCAAGAAATGTGAATAAATAAATAAATAAATAAAGCTCTCATCGGCACAAAATTTCACGTGCATGTTGACGAACAACTGCACTCAAAAGTACTTCCCACAGTTAGGCGCTCTCATCTTGGCTTAATTCCAAAGTATAGCTAATGTCATTCTTTTGGCGGCCCTATTTTCCATTCTGGACTTAAGATTTGAAAAAAATATATATATATTTATCGATGTTTTTGTTTAGTTGATAATAATTGGTTTTGGGGGAAAGGAAATGGCGCAGTATCTGTCACATATCGGCGGACACCCTAACCGGGCCTTAAGGGAAGAGATAAAGGAGGGAGGGAAAGAGGAAAGAAAGAAAGAGGTGCCGTAGTGGATTGCTCCGCAATAATTTCCACCCCCTGGGGATCTTTAACGTGCACTGACGTCGCACAGCACACGGGCGCCTAAGCGTTCTTCCTCCATCGAAACGCTGCCGCCGCGGTCGGGTTCGAACCCGGGAACTCCGCATCAGTAGCCGAGCGCCCTAACCACTGAGCCACTGCGGCTGGTTTTTGCCTAGTTAAAGTCTCGTAGTCAGTCGAGGACGAATCTGAGTTATGAAAGAGCGGCAAGAAACCTTGGGGTCATCAGCGTAGGAAAAGCGACAATATTTTTCTTACCTGGCAGCTTTTCGCTGCCTTGTCCGGTCATTTGTATATTATACGCCCTACTTGTTGAAGTCTTTTGCGTTGTAGGTACGATATCGGGGCTTTGTAAGCACAGGTGTTGTACTCCCCGTTCCAACACCTTCAATGAGCAACAACTTTCCAAAATGGCGTTTCACGGCCTATCTCTAAGGTTGAAAGTGGCACTAGCAAACACTCCAAGTTTTAATTTCTATGTAAAAAGGCCACATTTGAAAGAACAAAAGAATACATGTGCTGCAGTTAGTCCACTGGTATAGCACAAACCATAACATGTGAGGAATTGCGTTCAGAACCTAGTGGCGGCTTTCGGCTGCCTTTTTTTCTGCTCTGTTAGAAAGTGGCTTCTATCAAAGTGATCGGCTCTGTAACCTTCCACTCTCAATAAACCCAAGCAGTATAAGTAATCGGCCAGATATTTCAAATGGATGCTTTTACGTGACGGCATATACAGACAGCTCGCTCGGTCGAAAAGAAGCCGTTGTACTTGTAGTGGACACCGCGTGTATGAAATAATCTGGGGCGGAGTAAATAAAAATTATCATTTTAATTTGTAGTTCTAGTGATTTATGATTGATTTGTGTGTGATATGCGATGACGAGTTAGTGAAATAGTTGTAATTAATTGATTATTTAAACTAATGGAAAGTATAGAAAATAGTGTTCAGAGGTATCAAAATGCTCATAATGATAAGTCGAATGCTTGATGATGGTGATTAAGAAAAATTAGAGTGTAATTGATCAATTATTTATGTGATACAATTGAAAAATGAAAAATTTGTAAGACCCTTAAGCTTTGTCTTCAAGAGTGAGACGCGACAGCGTGTTGCAGCGCTGCCAAGGAGTACACGGAACGCCATCGTCCGTTCGGCGCAACGCGTGGCCCGTTGGACAATTTAAGGAAAGGACGTCTTTCTCACATATCTCGGTGGGCACCCGAACCGGGCCGTAAGGGAAGGAAACTGAAATGAAAGCAAATTGGCGGCAAGCCGCAAGCTTCATGGTGAACGCGCATTGGATGTGCGCTGCCACGTTGTTCGCCGCTCACCTCGCGATTCCTGAGTTCCGCACGGCCCCACTGCGCCCGAGCGAGACGAGCGGGAGTCGCTAGAGTAACTGGAAAGGAGTCGCTGCCGTCGCGCGCCATCTTTCGGGGCATTGGGGTACACTGCGAGACGGAGGAAGCGGAGGAGTGCGAGGAGGAGGATTTTAGGCGGACGGCCAACGCCGCCGACGCCAACACCGGCTTTCCTGCGACACGAGCTCCTTAACGGTGTCGCGTTAAAATCCGTTCAAAGGTTTTTCCAATGGGCAAGGCGTCACGCTGAACGTCCGATGTCATTCCGTGGACTTCCTGGCAGCGATGCAACATGCTATCGCGTTCTACTATAAGGGCGGAGCTTAAGCATCCTCAGATTTTTTGCTCTGGTCCGCTGTTGGACCGGTCTTTACCGATACGTTTGAAATCTTGGGCTGATTACCTAAGCTGGTGAGTGTACTAATCTTCACTTATATTTACGAAAAAGCCTCTTGAACTTCGTACCGCATTAACTCTAAAGGTCGTATCTCGTTTGATTAGTAAAAGCAGTATGCATGCAATGGACTTCATGAAGGATCTAATTCAATCGTGAAAGAAATACCTAGTCTCGAAACAGTGAGTGGCAGCTACTGCTGATTTCAGTACGCAGATAATTATTTTCAATGTTACAATACCTAGCATTCTTCAATACTGTCAAACCTACGGTCGCTAATTTTAATTCATAGTTCACCTAAAGCTCAGTAAAAAACGCCCCATATATGCATCTCTGACTTCTCAATCCACACATACAAGAGTATTCCCTTTATTAACAACCTGGATATGGCGACGTCATCACATTTATTCTCGTTCCTCATTTTTTTCTAAACTTCTGCTTATGAGCCAGCAAGTTAGTTATGTGAGCAATTTCTTACCAGAATATTTTATGTTTTACTTCTTTGGCATGCTATCTCACAGGCGAAGGAAAATAATATTCCGCACGGATAGATTGAAAACTAAACATTTTGACAGATTTGCCTGTCTAGTTTGTTTTGAAGACTTATAATATACTGCACATCTCAAACCAAAAATTAAAATTTTTGGTAGGAGATGTGCAGTTTATTATAAAAATGTTATTCCCAGTAAGGCAAATAATTATTAAGGAAGTAAACAAAACTAACGCTGTAGTACAGGCTATGCATGCCGCAGTTCGGTGAATACTAGTGCACAGATGAAAGTTGAATTAAAAAGTAAAAAAACTCCTCTTGCGGACAAGAGTGGCAAGCTGATGGTACTGCCATCAAGTCGCTGCAAAGCCAAACGCTCTCCACAGAGAGCAACTGTGAACATGATGGCTGTAGTGGGATTGCTTTTGTAGCGCCTACATGTCTTTCTCGTCTTTAACTGGCCTCCACATTTTGAATCGGGTAATGCGGCACTCACTGTGGGGTCTTAACGCTGATGCAGCTTTGCCTCAGATCCTGTGGCATGCACCACAAGTTTTTCATGTGGCATCGTTTTGTGCTTCGAATACAGCGCCACGCACTGTTGTGTATAGGCGGAGATCCATTTTGGCCTCGCATTCTCGGCGGCCTTAATAACGGGTACCTTCGCCAGCTGGCTGCTGACTTTTTCGGTCTTGGACACGCAGTAAGATTGGCAGCAGTTTGCTATTCACCATTTTTGCGTCCCATCGGAGAGAGGGAACACTACGCATCCAGTTGTTCAGCTTGCTAGCACATGCTAGGACACACCCGCTGAGCCGTTGCTGTCAAGGTGGCAGCGTTGAGGCCGTGTATACTGCGCACCGGTCCTCGGTCTTCAGAGCATAAATTTTGATCATTTTTTTGCCGATGCAATACAGCGAGGTGAATAAGCCGGCACCATGGATATCATGGGAAAGATCCCGAGTTTGGCGCAGTGATAGCTACTGCTTTAAAAATAATGTTTTAGAAAAATTTATGAACATCGTAAAATGACAGTATGAACTGAAACCTCCCTTTCACTGTGTCAAAATTCTTACACAATGTGCATTACACAAGAACTGAAGGAACTTAATCACTTAAAGTCCCGGACGCACCGCCTGGCAACGAAGGGTGTTTTATTTATTTCTAATCGAAAACACCAAGCATAGCCTGCAGCCCTTAGACGAATACTTATGCTGAGACTTATTTGTGTTTTTTTTTTTTTGCTTTCTACGTTACAGGACCTTTTGCGGGGACATCTGCATGCATAGTATAATACTGCAGAAAACAAAAAAAAAGAATCCATTTAAACATTATTTATGACGTAAACGTACGCTCTTGAAACAGATCAACAGTATTCATAAGAACTCTTGAATAAAGTTATTCGTGTACCTTTATCGTTTCGATCCTCAATGCGCTCAGGCATTAAAAATTTATGTATATTTAGGTCAGCGCCACAGTTTTAAGCAAAAATTTTATTGCAGCTGTCTCCGAGCATTCGTGCTACCTACCAGAAAAAATTTCGCGCGCTTTTTGTGACATCTGTAGCACAGCGCGGCTACATGATATTTATGTACGAACTGCCATTACCCATGCCCTACTCTGACCCCGATGTGCGATGCGGCACTGTCTTCATGTTTAGCATGTCTCTACTGGTGGCATTTTCTTCGTGCGTCGAAAAGAATTAGAATGTCATTGCCCATTCGTAATGTCGTTCTGCCTACTTTGACTATTGAGATACCTTTGGCTCCTTTTTTAAAAAAGCCTGAAAACATCAGTCTCGATCTATATGGGAAGTCCAAACTTGCATGCTTGCTTCAAATGCAGAAGCCTTGCATTTGACTCCAGGCTCGAGTATTCTGTCAAAACTGCACCCTGAAGGAAACCCGGCCTCATGAAACCCCAAGCGGAGTTCAAAGAACACGGGTTTAGATATAACACCTTAAATTACTGGTGGTTAAAGTAACTCACCGTTCGCTGGAAATGCTCGGTATATAAGTTGTAAAACGGATGCAGCAATCGCTTCACCCGAAACTAAAAGGGCGTGTGCGTAATAGACGGCATCACCTCGAGCGCTGCTAGTGGCTGCTTAAAAATACAAGTAAACTACACCACTATGTTAAAAAACACATTAAATGTCCAATTATGAAGATGAATATCAGACTTCTGCAGCCTTTCTGCGTATTCGGCTGCTGGCCCGAAAGACGCGGGTTTGATCCCGGCTGCGGCGGTCGAATTTCGATGCAGGCGAAATTGTAGAGGCCCGTGTGCTGTGCGACGTCAGTGCACGTTAAAGAACCCTAGGTGGTCGAAATTTCCGGAGCCCTTCCCTACGGCGTCTCTCATAGCCTTAGTCGCTTTGGGACGTTGAACCCCCCTAAACCAAACCAAACCTCTCTGCGTATCCAAGCTCTCAGCGACAGCACATGCATGACCCTAACGTGGTGAAGGATGATACTGTACTTTGTATAGACTTTGTACTCTGTTGCAGTTTGCTGTGGCCGCTCACAAAGGAATAGGCTGGCAAAGACTGCTGAATGCCTCCATTATGTTGGTCATTTTTACGGGAGATGCCGAGAAGTTGAAAACACAGATTATCGCTTAATGTACGTGTTTAAAATAACCTGGGATGTTGCTTCAGAGATGTTTTTTATTTATGTTCGAAAATCATGTTTCTGCAGCTGGAGCACAAATAGGATATAAAATAACACTGAAACCATTTGCGGCTTAACAAATATGAAGGTCTTCATAAACAGCGTTCTGTTCCCGATATCTGACATTGCCGTACTGAATATTTACTGCATTTCCGCATCCCGTCTAGAATATTTATCACATGAAGATCTTATAAGGCAAGCCTCAGAGATTCATTAAAAAAATATTAGGAATCAGAAATAAAAAAACGACGTGCACATTAATGTAAATCAAGAAAAGCAACATCCCTTTAAAGTACATTCGAGTTTGTTAATTTTTTTTCGTCATCAAGTATGCCTCAGAAACATCTTGCCTTCCGGACTGCAACAAATGAAACAAAAAATTGAAAGTGCGAAAAAGGTCGTCTTCGTGGTATATATATTCACGCCTTGTCGGTATTTAAACGAGCTTTGAACTCGCCACTAGGAGTATTCATTAGCGGAAGGTTCCTGACTGCACCTATGAAGTCTCCAGCACTCTTCGTGTGTCTTCTTATGGTTTTGGTTGTTGCCTCAGAGTAAGAAGGCCTTTTTAATCTTTCATCCACATTCTGTGTTACAACGTAAAGAAACAGCATTCACGACGTATAATGCAAGAATTGGAGAAATGAACAATTACTGAGAAAAAAGCCTGCAAACTTCTAGTAAATATTTTATTGAAAGGCTTTTTATGGCAATGTTGATGTTGTTCTGCATAAAAGGAAGTAGTCATGGTAAAGACATCTTCGTCTTGGTGACCAACAACTTTTTTACCGCTAGTGAATTCAAACCACAGGCGTCATGACCGAAATGACTAGTACAAGTTTTCGGAAGTTGAATGCTCGACACATGCCTTATCCACACTAAAATTATCATTATATGCCTTTAAACAAAAAGCAATCGTTGTAGCGCAACACACGACAAGGACACAGAATGAAAGAACTCACACATAGCGCTAACTTCGAAAAACATTGTTTCTGCACAATAAAGTTGTTGGAAGTTCGCACTGTGTGTGTGCCCCCTCGTTCTGTGTCGTTGTCGTGTGTTGCGCTACAACAATGGTTTTAGGTCAGAACCAACAAGCCAAAGTTTCTACCTTATCCCTTTTAATGAATTTTCGTTAAAATTAGTAGTCGATCCTTCGGCGATAACTGTTTTGAAAGTGAAATTTATAAGAGAGTCTTATAAGATAATAAATTGCCCTTAGTGAAGGCTGTCATGCTTGAACAGGTACTGGCTGCGTGTTTTGGCACTAACACATTTCGCAGCCTCCGCTTACTTATGCTTTTCCACGATGCATCTTAATCGATCCCCATTGTTATACCCGCGGCGTAAGTTGGCGTTGCTTCTCCCTTTACCAGCAGTCAGCAGACGCGGCGTCCGCCTCAATATCAGTTCCTTAAGTGGAGATGAAATGGTTCATTATTTGGCGCGTTCGGCAGCGGTGCACGAAGACACACCCGCCGCGGTAGTTCAGTGGTTAGAGCGCTCCGCTACTGATCAAAAATGTAAAAAATGATAACTGGTTTTTGAGGGAAGGAAATGGCCCGTAACTATCTCACATACTTTCGTGGACATCCGAACCACGTCTTAAGGGAAAGAGATAAAGGAGGGATTGCAAGAAGAAAGGTGACGTAGAGGAGGTCTGCGGTATAACTTTGATTGCTCCCGCGCACAAAAGGAACTGACCTAACTGGTAGCTGCAGCATCACTTAAATTTAAGTGCTAGTCTTGTAGTGAATAAACCCCATACTCCTCTCCCGGAGGCCTGCATGCCATGCCGGAGAGGGTAGGTAGGGGGGCTGGTTCAAACATTAAAAGTTACTCTCAATCTGACTGTCGCTGGCATAATTTCTACCACTTGGGGATCTTTAACATGAACTGACATCGCACAGCACACGGCCGCCTTTTGCGTTTCACCTGCATTAAAATGCGCTGCCGCGGCCGGTTTCAAACCCGGGTACTTCGGCTTAGTAGGGAAGTCTTAACTACTGAGCCATCGCAGCGGGCACTAACCCGGAGTACCCGTGTTCGAACGCCACCGCGGCGGCCGCGCTACGATAGAGGCGAAACGCAAAGGCATCGCCGCGGTGGCTCAGTGGTTAGGGCGCTCGACTACTGATCCGGAGTTCCCAGGTTCGAACCCGACCGCGGCGGGTGCGTTTTTGTGGAGGAAAAACGCTAAAGCGCCCGTGTGCTGTGCGATGTCAGTGCACGTTAAAGATCCCCAGGTGGTCGAAATTATTCCGGAGCCCTCCACTACGGCACCTCTTCCTTTCTTCTTTCACTCCCTCCTTTATCCCTTCCCTTACGGCGCGGTTCAGGTGTCCAACGATATATGAGACAGATACTGCGCCATTTCCTTTTCTCAAAATCCAATTATTATTATTAAAGGCGCCCGTGTGCTGTGCGATGTCAGTGCACGTTAAAGAACCCCAGGTGGTCGAAATTATTGCGGAGCCCTCCACTACAGCACCTCTTTCTTCTCTCAGTCCCTCCTTTATCTCTTCCCTTATGGCGGGTTCAAGTGTCCGTCGAGATATGTGAGACAGTTGCTGCGTCATTTCCTTTCCCCAAAATAATTGGTTTTTTTGGGGGGGAAAGGAAATGGCGCAGTATGTGTCTCATATATCGTTGGACACCTGAACCGCGCCGTAAAGGAAGGAATAAAGGAGGGAGTGAAAGAAGAAAGGAAGAATAGGTGCCGTAGTGGAGGGCTCCGGCATAATTTCGACCACCTGGGGATCTTTAACGTGCACTCACATCGCACAGCACACGGGCGCCTTAGCGTTTTTCCTCCATAAAAACGCAGCCGCCGCGGTCGGGTTCGAACCCGGGAACTCCGGATCAGTAGTCGAGCGCCCTAACCACTGAGCCACCGCGGCGGGTCTTTCGCCAAAAACCTATTTTCATTTTTACATTGGGTCAAGCCCTGGATGCGGTCGCTCTCTTCGATGCGCCCGGTTCAGTGGGATGTACTCTCAAAATGCCAGTGAACGTTATAGAACCACAGGTGGATGAAATTACTAATTACTTATTAAAATTTTCTTATTTAATAGAGCGAAAAGCTTTACTTTACGCACGCAAAGCTGAAAGTAAAAACCGCTTGACAATGACCATCAACCAGAAGGAGGGCGTAGGTATGTCTGGGACGTTAAACTAATTGCCTCGCTCCCCGCCACGCTGCAGCTGCGGTCGAAAAGCGAAGTGCTCAGACTGCTCTAGCGCTGCGGGAGCTGAAGCAAGAGTATTCTGGACGGTTAGAAGGCTGCGTTTTTATGGAGGCAAAACGCCAAGGCGCCCGTGTGCTGTGCGATGTCAGTGCACGTTAAAGATCCCCAGGTGGTCGAAATTATTCCGGAGCCCTCCACTACGGCACCTCTCTCTTCCTTTCTTCTTTCACTCCCTCCCTTATTCCTTCCCTAACAGCGCGGTTCAGGTGTCCAACGATATATGAGACAGATACTGCGCCATTTCCTTTCTCCAAAAAACCAATTATTATTATTAGATTCCGACGCATGCGCGCAGCGCAACATGGGAAACAACAATTTCGACCACCTGGGGATCTTTAACGTGCACTGACATCGCAAAGGACACGGGCGCCTTAGCGTTTTTCCTCCATAAAAACGCCGCCGCAGCGGTCGGGTTCGAACCCGGGTACTGATCCGGAGTTCCCGGGTTCGAACCCGACCGCGGTGGCTGCGTTTTTATGGAGGAAAAACGCTAAGGCGCCCGTGTGCTGTGCGATGTCAGTGCACGTTAAAGATCCCCAGGTGGTCGAAATTATTCCGCAGCCCTCCACTACGGCACCTCTTCTTCCTTTCTTCTTTCACTCCCTCCTTTATTCCTTCCCTTACGGCGCGGTTCAGGTGTCCAACGGTATATGAGACAGATAATGCCCCATTTCCTTTCCCCCAAAACCGATTATTATTATTATTAAGCAGAACGCAGTAAGCGAATGCGTCTGAAAGAGGCTGCTGTTGCTGCTACACTGCCCTCCCTTATTCGGGTATGGAGCGAATACTGCAATTTTTTTTTCAGTGGCTTTCCTTTGGTTTTGTCGCATCATAGGTACTCCGTTTATACATCGCTTATTCATTCTATGAAGTTTTACCCGTACCCTACCTCCGAGTGTGCTGGTCCGTATAAAAATTTTGGCAGGTTGGCACTACAATTATGTCAATTCGTACTATTCATCTTCCCCTATTGTTCTGTATATAAGCTGCTAAGAGGGAGAGCCTTTATCTTTTAATCTGCGCGTTAAGACTGCTTTCTCATCCCTTCAATGCGCTGCAGTTCTGCAAATCTGTAATTTACGTGCAGCATTTTGAATGTCCATTTTTAATGCAAAAGCAAACAATATGTTAACAACATAATAACAGCTACCTTTTCTGATTATTTCAGTAGTAGAAATAAAAAATAATAACGAAAAGCTAGATTCGACCATCTCCGATTTAGGAAAACGAGTGAAAGCTGCTCTCCTTTGTTTCAATAATATTTTCAACCGGGGTTTTTCTACGTTGCCAAAAAGAAAAATTACATGCGGTGTGAGCCGAGGATTTGGCACGACCCGATTAATTTACAGTAGAATTTCTTTTACAGGTGCAAACAAATACCACAAGGCCTCAATATTAGAAGGATTAATTTTTGTCATAGACTGGTAAATATCATTTTTGCTCTCTGATAGGAAAGTCCTTTCACAAATAATGGAAACTAATTAGACCCGGGGCAGTTCGCGCGCACTGTGAACATTACCTACAATAAATTTTCTTGCTTAAAATACGCGTTGAGGAAAAAGCCTTTTGTAATTTTCCTTTAATTATTATAGTGGCTGTCTTGCACAACTCCTGAACGTTTCAAAAACAAGTGTAGTGCGTGTTCAATGGGTCTTACATTATATAAATTCGCCAGTCTCTCATCAAAATTCTCCTAGTTATAAAATAAAAACTGGTTAAATGTACTAATCTGATGTCAGCTCTTGTGCATGTAGTGCGCTTCAAGAGTGGAGAATTTTTAATTCCCTCACAATAGATACTTTAGGTAGCCGGAAATGAACTTTAGCAACAGGATGCCAGCCAGCTAATATGTCTTACTAGACGCTGCGCATTGAAGAACTAGCACGGAAAGAACCTTCCACCTTAAATCCACGTTGGTTTTGAAGACGTTAGAAAAATAGAGTAAAAATTCACTTGCCGCTGCCATGTGGCGCTGAAAACATCAGCGGCTGGCTCCATCGGTAAAGTTCGATTACCATTAATACACTCCATCGCTCCTGCATAACCTGCAAATCGCTGGCCGTGAGCAGTATCAGAATTCAACCAATTATTGTGTTGATTCGCCCCGTGGGATAAGGTTCATTATAACTGGCAGAAACGAGTGGTACCGGGAGCCGCTAATCCCTATTTTTAAACCTTGTAATTGTGGAGAGATCGGGTTTTTGTGGAAACGTTCGGAAATTCGTTTTCCTTCGGGTTCAGTATAAAAACTGTAAAGTTTTAATTGATTTTTTTTTAATCGCAGGGTAATGATTAGGTCTGTGGTTCAGGCTGGTAAGCGGTGAAAAATTGGAGTTCTCAAGAAAATAATCCGAAAGTCGGCATTTCTATGCAAATTAATAATTACTGCCAATAAAGAGCTTGACCAGTTTTCAAACATGCAACAATTTATTCGGACAAGCTCATCATCGACATTTTAAACCTCCTTGTTATATATCTAATCATCTGCATGCGCAGCATTTCGGTTTTCACACGAGACTTGTCCATTCTTTATACGGATTACTGCTGAGAGGACGTTTTTTTAACATCAAACCTCTCATTAGCTATGCATGACATTACCAACGCGGCGTTTTCTTGGCCAAGGTAACACACAGTTGCATCGTGCGGGACAATAGCCCATGACTTCAGCACCTGTATTAATGGAGCTTACTAGAGTGAGCGCGCTCGAAACTCAAGTTAACAACAGAATATCCGCATTGGAAACGCAAATCAATGCCACACTTACGGCGGCACTCAACAAAATTAGCCACCTTGCGGCATCTATCCCGAACCTCATAACCGCTCAGCTCGCTCAACTCACCCGCGCTCCCAAGCGCGCTGGCCCGCTCAAAACCTCCGCAGGCCGGCAGCTCAAAGCGTCTAGGCGTCGAATCGCCGGAGAAGAAGAAGAGGTCCCCTGTGCCATCCTCAGTATAGAGAACGCTCCTCTCTTTGGAGCCACTGGCTCTCAAGCCTCCTCTCTCCAAGCTCACAACTCTACCCTTGATCATGGCGGGCGCCCCTAGAAATAGGAAGCATCCGCGAAGCAATTCGATCCCTATTCAAATTGTACAGTGGAACTGTCGCGGATTCAAGGCACGCACAAAGCGAGCCGATCTACGCCTTTTCCTTACAACGTTCCCAGAATTACCTGCTGTGGTGGCCCTTCAGGAGCCAGGAAATGGCGCCACCCTTGCCAGTTACACAGTGTACCAGCAGGATGCGCATAGCTGCCTCTGCGTACATAAAAATTACACGGCCTCCCAGGTTGACCTGGATCTTAGCGCTACTTTCTCCTATGTAATGGTGACGATCCTTCCGCTACGCAAACAGGACCCCCCATTGCACATACTCAACATTTACTGTCCCCCAAAGCTACCAAATGTTACATTCGCAGATATCTTCAGCCGGGCTTTGAAGGTCGCGAATCGGGATCCCCTCATAATCGTTGGGGACTTTAATGCTCCCAGCACCTTATGGGGGTACACACGTGAAGAGAAGCGCGGACGCAAGTTGGCGGAGCTTGTTTCCACACTGGGCCTTACTCTTCACACGGATCCCGCGCAACCCACTCGTATAGGTAACTCCGTTACACGCGATACGTGTCCGGACCTCACCTTTACGAAAAATATTCGCTATGCAGATTGGAGGAACACCGAGGAATCCCTCGGTAGTGACCACTGCATAATTACCACTACAATCCATACCAAGCCACTCACAAGACCACAGGCCAATGCAAAACTACCCGACTGGACCAAATTTAGGAACAGTTACACCAATCCTCAATCGATAATGGACCAAGGATACTCAACGTGGTCCCAACACCTAGTATCCCACTTGAAATCAGTCGAGCAAAATGTTCAACTCTCAGAGGCGAGCCCGGCGGTGGATAACCACCTCCTCCACCTCTGGGAGGCACGACACAGCCTAGTCCGCCGCTGGCGTCGTCAAAAACACAATCGGAAACTCAAAATTCGAATTGCGGATATCACCCAACAGGCGGCACAATACGCGGCCCAACTCGCCGACTCCAATTGGGTGCACCGATGCAACACTGCAGCTCGGCAAATGTCGAGTCGGAGTACGTGGCGCCTCTTCCGCGCTCTTATTGATCCGGCACAAACCCGTACTGAGACACAAAAACAGCTTCAAAGGGCTATACATAACTTCACTGGAGACACGGCCAAACTGGCCGATGCGCTCCGCGACCAATATTTGAGTATACACCAGGATCCCCGTGGTCAGGCGTACTCGTATGCAGGTTCCGAGAACGCGGATTTGGATCAACCGTTCCAGCTCCATGACCTAAAAGCGGCCCTGGCTAAAATGAAGCGAGGTACAGCACCAGGCCGGGACAAGGTGACGGTAAAGCTTATTGCCAACCTCCCAGATCCCGCCTACGAAACTCTCCTCGATTACTTTAACACTATCTGGATTGGAGGCACACCACTCCCCATAGATTGGAAAACGGCACTAGTAACTTTCATTCCCAAGCCAGGTAAAGCCATTAACACCGACAACCTCCGGCCCATCTCCCTCACTTCGTGTGTGGGGAAGCTGATGGAGACTATGGTCCGCGACAGATTGTCGGCTTTCCTGGAACAACAAAACATTTTCGCAGACACCATGTACGGTTTCCGCCCACACCGGTCCGCACAAGATGTCCTGTTGCAACTTCACAAGGAGATTCTCGACCCCGTCGAGCACCCCAGCAATGATAAAGTTGTCGTCGCACTTGACCTGCGGGGGGCTTTCGACAATGTGACCCACGAGATCATCCTATCCCACTTGTCGCAAACACATTGTGGGCGCAATACTTTCAATTATATCAAACAATTCCTTACAGATCGCCAATCCTATATCCGGCTACAAGACACAGAATATGGCCCATATCAACTTGGTACACGAGGGACCCCACAGGGAGCTGTCCTCTCGCCATTACTATTTAATCTGGCCATGATGAAGCTCCCTACCCAGCTGGCGGAGGTCGCCGGTGTGCAGCACGCTCTGTATGCGGACGACATCACCCTCTGGGCAACACAACAATCGGTTGGAGACATCGAGACCAACCTGCAACAAGCGGCAGCTATAGTGGACGAATACGCTTGTCGCTGTGGTCTTGAATGCTCCCCGAGCAAATCTGAATTTGTGCACATACGCCCCAACTCAAAGTGCACAACCAAAATTGCCCTTTCCCTACTTAGCGAACCGATACCTGAACACGCGGAGATCCGGGTACTGGGGCTTTTCATTCATCATAGGCGCAAGATAGACACTACCCTAAGCAAGTTACGTAAGGTGGGGGACCAGGTGGGTCGGATGCTCCGCCGGGTGTCCAATAAAAGGGGGGGGACTACGATGCAAAGATGCCCTGCGGCTGGCCAATGCATTCGTGACCAGCCGGATTTTATATTCGGCTCCCTACCTCCACCTACGCAAATGCGATGAGAATGCCTTAGAGGTAGTTCTCCGCAAGATTTATAAGAGAGCGCTCGACCTCCCCATAACGACGTCCAACAAGCGTCTCCTCGGTCTGGGGATGACCAACACCTTTGGGGAGTTACGAGAAGCTCATCTTAACAATCAATACTTGCGTCCAAGCAAAACACCTGCGGGGAGCCGCCTTCTAACCCGCTTACACATTTCCTACGCAACACATACAGAAGAACGGGTCCGCATCCCTGAAGCCTGGCGCTTTGCACTCCAGGTGCGACCCCTTCCGAAGAACATGACTGCAGACACCCATGATGGTCGCCGTCTCGCGCGGGCGGAGGCTATTTCTCAACAATATGGCCACAAGCCAGGTGTCTTTTATGTGGATGCGGCCGGCCCGCACCATGGGGGTTGGTACACGGCGGCCGTCATCCACCAAAACACTACAGTTCAGGGCCTTACTTTCCGTGCCCCAAACATTACATTTGCGGAAGAGATCGCCATTGCACTGGCCGCCGCAGATCCAGAGTCCCGAGTCATTATTACGGACTCCAGGGGCGCCTGCCGCAATATTGAGCAAGGGTACATTCCAGACCGTGCTTTCAAAATTCTCCACGCATGCGATTACACAGGGTTTCCGACCCATCGTATCATCGTGTGGGCTCCGGCTCATGCGGGTCTTGAGGGGAACGAGGCAGCCGACGCTGCCGCCCGCGCGCTTACTCACCGGGCGTCGCCTCATCCGCAGCCTGATCCGGAATTCAATTTCAATCCGGCCATCACCTTTAAAGAGATCACCTCTCTTTATCAAAATTTTCATGGTCTCTATCCCCCTCCCTGTAAAGGCCTCACCAGGGTGGAGGAGCGCTGGCTTCTCCGCCTCTATACCAATACTGTACTGTGCCCGGCAGTACTTAAGCACTTCAATTCTTTCTCGGGCGCGTGCCCACACTGTGAGGAGGAGTTTTCGGACACCTACCACATGGTGTGGGCATGCCCTTTCAATCCTGCCTACCCACCCCACCTCCACCCCACTCGAGAGGCCTGGGAAGCTGCCCTGCGCGGCTGCTCCGAACTCCATGCCCAACAGGCATTGGTAGCTAGAGCCCGAGCCGCTGCGGAAGCTACAGGGATCCCGGACTAGGGCTCCCTCCTAGTGTTTGTAAGGGACGGGCCCTTCCGGCTCGCCCCATCGACCTCTCACTGTAAATAGAAATAAAAGTTTTCCTCCTCCTCCTCCTCCTCCAGTAAGTTCCGGTGCAACATCCACGCGGAGCCAGTGTACATATTCCATTACGGAAATCAAGGCAAGTCGGTAGTCATCAAATGACTGACTCAGCAGCCGCTTCTGAACAAGATCCAGTAAGGCTTCCAATATTTGTGAAGTCAACTATACTCCGTCTCACAAGATGTTTGCAGCACTACGAAAGGTACAGCTCTCTCGTCCAATCAGGATGGCGCGCACTACATTAGTGTGTTCCTACGCGCCTGTGGCTCGATCCACCTGATGTCCAGGTGGCTTCTTTCTATCTCTATTTATAGTAGCACCGAGCCACAGGTGTTCCACCGCGCAGCGCCGCGCCTTTCCTCAAAATCCAACTTTCAATTTTCAGTTTTCTCTCGCTTCTTTCCCTCCTTTATCTCTTCCTTTACGATGCGGTTCGGGTGTCCATCGAGATATTGTCTTTCTTCTTTCCCTCCCTCCTTTATCCCTTCCTTTACTGCGCGGTTCGGGTGTCCACCGATATATGTGAGACAACCAGGGTACAGTTCTCATCAGTTCCTCTGTTGTCGCGTCGCAGTAAATTTTAGTAATCGTGTCATGTGCATATAAATTTATTTACTCCAGCGTGCCGAGGCAGCCGAGTGTCGATGGTGGCGAAATGCAAAACAAGCCCATGTGCTGCGCGAGAGGCAACGCACGTTAAACGGGTTCGATCATCTCATCGTCCTCATAACAACTGAATTCAGCACTGCTGGTTGTGTCGTCCTCCAGGTTGACAACAATGGCCGGTCCCTGGTCAACAACATCGTCGATGATGTGGTCCCGTTTTCTCATCACATCTTCCTCACTGATAATATGCTGCACGTAATTCTTCCATTTCTCAACAGTCACTTGCGTGATGCCTTGCCAAACCAGAGGCTCGACGTCTTGGAGCTTAAACGTCTTGTTTTGGCTGGCCACGAAACCCTTGACGTCGCTCCAGACAAGCTCTATCGGGTTCAGTTGGCAGTGGTACGGTGGCAGGCGCACAACGAGATGGCCAGCAGCTTTAGTAATGCAGTCGACACGGTATTGCTCCCCACCTGTGTTCACATTGCTGACAAGCTGCATGAGCTCGGCCTTCACCATGCCGCTGCTCCACGCGACACCTTTTCCGGACAGCCAAGCCTGTATGTCCTTTTTGAGGCTACTCATCCGCGGCACTTTATCCTGCTTCACAGAATGATATGGCGCGTTGTCCATCACTATAACGCTGCCGGGTGGTAGTAGTGGGAGAAGTCTCCTGGAGAACCAGTTTTCGTAGTGTTCCCCGTTCATTTCCTCGTGGTAATCGCCCGAGTTTTTCTTCGCTCGGAAAACTTCCGCTGCGCCTTCGACAAAACCTTGCTCACTACCGCAATGCGTCACAATAAGCCTGCCACCTTTGCCACTGGGGTTTTGTAGACCAGTCGACAGTCCGGATCGATGCGCTTGGTGTGCAGATTGGATGGTGCAGTCAGTCCACACTCGACTTCGCGTGTGGCCGGCGTTAACCCACGTTTCGTCGGTGAAGAAAATAGGCCTACCCTGGCGTCGCAGCTCCGCTATCTGGCGCAGGTACCGGCGGCGACACTGCACAATGTGCGTCGCTTCGATTAACATCGCATTCCGAGAGCGCTTCTTATATCGGAAGCCAAGTTTCTTCAACATCCTCTGCATTGTCGCTGCGGACACGGTCGGTAGCGTTTCGTCCTCTTCGAAATGCGCAACCACCTTCGCGATAGTTGGAGTTTCCCCTCTCTGGAAAAAGGTGTGTACCACCCTTCGCAACACGCTCAGGTCAAAATCGTCCAGCTTCTTCGTCCGCTCGCGGCCTCTTCCGCCAGCACGCTTCTTCGGTGACAACACTCGGCCCGCGTTCAACGTCTCCGTTGTCCACTTGTAAAGCGTTCGCTCGGTCACCTGCGTGAGTTTTGCCGTCCTCTTGATGAGTGCATTTGTACTCCAACTGCCCCCGCACTCGACGCGAAGCGCTTCAAGAACATTTAAAGCCACCTGCTTCGCCTGCTTGGGGAAACAGCGCACTGTCGGTGTAGAGCACACAGGAGACACAACAGACTCGTCCGACGCCATGTTGGAAAGTGGCGACGCATCACTACCTCGCAGCAGGCCTCCGCAGAGCTGTGTCCGTACGGGCTTTGTTTGGTAATTTCACCAGTGATTGAAACACTCCCTACCATTTAAATATACCTGTCCAAATCATGTTTTTAGTTGCAATGCTTATTGTTTTGATTAATAGTCATCATCATCATCATCATCATCATCATCATCATCAGCCTTACTACACCCACTGCAGGGCAAAGGCCTCTCCCAAGTCTCTCCAATTAACCCTATCCTTTGCCAGCTGCATCCACCCTTTGCCTGCAAACTTCTTAATCTCATCCGCCCACCTAACCTTCTGCCGCCCCCTGCTACGCTTACTTTCTCTTGGAATCCACTCCGTTACCCTTAAGGACCAGCGGTTATCTTGCCTTCGCATTACATGCCCTGCCCAAGCCCATTTCGTTCTCTTGATTTCGACTAGGATGTCATTAACCCGTGTTTGTTCCCTCACCCACTCTGCCCGCTTCCGATCTCTTAACGTTACACCTATCATTTTTCTTTCCATGGCTCGCTGCGTTGTCCTTAACTTAAGCTGAACTCTTTTCGTTAGCCTCCACGTTTCTGCCCCGTAGGTGAGTACCGGTAAGATTATGCTGTTGTACACTTTCCTCTTGAGGGAAATTGGTAAACTGCCACTCATGATCTGCGAGAATTTGCCATATGCGCTCCACCCCATTCTTATCCTTCTAGTTATCTCCCTCTCATGATCCGGATCAGCTGTCGCTACCTGCCCTAAGTAGACGTATTCCGGCACAATTTCTAGGCTCTCGCTGCCAATTGTGAACTGTTGTTCCCTTGCTAGGCTGTTGAACATTACCTTGGTTTTCTGCATGTTAATTTTTAGACCCATCGATCTGCTCTGCCTGTCTAACTCATTGATCATGATTTGCAGTTCACCTCCTGAGTGACTCAGCAAGGCAATGTCATAAGCAAATCGCAGAATATTTAGGTATTCTCCATTTATTCTTATTCCCAACTGTTCCCAATTCAGGCCTCGAAATACCTCCTGTAAACATGCGGTGAACAGCATTGGAGAGATCGTGTCTCCTTGCCTGACGCCCTTCCTTATTGGAATTTTATTGCTGACTTTATGGAGGACTAAGTAGCTGTGCAGTTGCTATATATATCTTCCAGTATTTTGACATAAGGCTCTTCTACCCCCTGATTACGCAATGCCTGTATGACTGCTGAGGTTTCCACTGAGTCGAATGCTTTCTCGTAATCAATGAAAGCTATATATAGAGGTTGGTTATATTCTGCGCATTTCTCTATCACCTGATTGATAGTGTGAATATGATCTATTGTGGAATATCCTTTACGAAAGCCTGCCTGATCATTTGGTTGATTAAAGTCTAATGTTGCCCTGACTCTATTAGCGATTACCTTAGTAAATACTTTGTAGGCAACGGATAGTAAGCTGATCGGCCTGTAATTTTTCAAGTCCTTGGCGTCTCCCTTCTTATGAATTAAGATAATGTTTGCATTCTTCCAAGCTTCTGGTACAGTCGAGGTCATAAGGCTTTGCGTATACAGGGTGGCTAGTTTTTCTAGCACGATGTCCCCTCCATCCTTCAACAGATCTGTTGTTACCTGATCCTCCCCAGCTGCTTTTCCCCTTTTCATTGCTTCTAAGGCTTTCTTTACTTCAGCTTTCGTTACTGGCGGAATGACGCATTGGTGTGCACTGCTGTCTTTCTCATTAACGCGCTGATTACATTGGCTACTGTACAGGTCTGTGTAGAACTCTTCGTCATACACTCCTCAAATATTCGAGGGACTATTTTCTGCGTTTCTGCAGCCCTGATTGGACGAGAGAGCTCTACCTTCCGTAGTGCTGCAAACATCTTGTGAGACGAAATATAGTTTTCGTCTTTATCTGGCGGCCGCCTCTTGTCCGCGCGCCAGTTGTTGGCAGAATAGTTTAGTTCCGCGGGCACAGTTGTTCAAGAAATTTGTGAAAAATTTTGTTTCACACAATTTTAAGAAGTATAATCGGGGTGCGAAAATCGGGTAAAATCGTGTTTTACGAGGAAACGAAGAACCTTATAAATTATTGGATTATAAAACATGCAGGATGCTTCGAACACCCGAACGAAAACCACGCACTTGTGGGAGGGTACAAATCGGCATCAACAAAAGCGTTAAGCACTTCCCAGTCCTGTCCCACTTGGAAGGACGGTGTTCTTCATCCAAACTAGAAGCTTGCCCTGGTCACCTTTATTATTAATAATAATAATTGGATTTTTAGGGAAAGGAAATGGCACAGTATCTGTCTCATATATCTTTGGACACCTGAACCGCGCCGTAAGGGAAGGGATAAAGGAGGGAGTGAAAGAAGAAAGGAAGAATAGGTGCCGTAGTGGAGGGCTCCGGCATAATTTCGACCACCTGGAGATCTTTAACGTGCACTTACATCGCACAGCACACGGGCGCCTTAGCGTTTTTCCTCCATAAATAATAATAATAATAATAATAACAATTGGTTTCTGGTGGAAAGGAAATGGCGCAGTATCTGTCTCATATATCGTTGGACACCTGAACCGCGCTATAAGGGAAGGGATAAAGGAGGGAGTGAAAAACGCCCCAAACCAGTATTGCAGAGCTCCCCCTCCTCGCCACTTCGCTGCTTCAGCGCCGGCGGAGCAGAGAAGTTTACGTCGTACGGTCATCACGGAGTGTCGCCATATGATTGACGTCGCTCTGTTCCCTCCTGCAAGCCCGCAGCTTTCGAATGGCGCGAGCAATATCCTAAATTGCTCGCGCCAGCGAGCCACAGCAGCAAGGGTAATCGTGTTTTGAAAATTAAAAAACTGGTATCGCTATAAATAATGGCCAGCTACATGTCTCTATTTACAATAGGTGTCTATCGGTAATAGGTAATAAGTAACGTAATTAGAATCCAGTTAATCATTGTGCTACTCAACATGATTCGTTCGCTTTTTTGAAGTCCGTCGAAGCGGGCTTGACTACCCCCCAGAAAGCATCTCTTTACCTCAAAAACACTATTTATAAAAATTAGTGGACAGCTTCCCTAAAACACCTGGTGTATAGGAAGAAGGCATAGAAGTGTAGGGTCACAGGGGTGTATTTTTAATGCAAGGTGATTACTAGTCCTATTACATTAAAATCGGCGGCGGATGTGTGTGTACTCGCAGACGGTGCAGCAAATCTCAGCGATGGCAAGGAACATGAGGTGATGTGAATCAAGTGGCCATATGAAGCACAGAGCAAGGCGATCATCCGCACTTCAGACATCCTATACATAGCGTTCCTCTATATTTTCTTTATGTTTGCGTTGATATATATATACTCCTCACTCCTGAACTCATTGCGGCGCACATTCCCAACATTCGGACAAAAATGCTCGTTTTCTCTAATGGTTAATTTCCGGCATCTTTAAAGGAATGCTATCTGAATCGATTTGCGTGGAAGAATTGATTAGACGATATAAACTTGCTTTAGTATTTTTCTTTTGATATATCCACTAATTTTATTACAAGTGTTTTATTGAAAGAGAGATGCTCAACGCAGAAGGGAGCAGTAAGAATCGCGAGTCCGTATTGCTTACCTAGCGCTTAAGGAGTCGGAATAACGGCGGTAGCCCCACGTAAAAGTACTGCTTTACATGCAAGCAGCGAGAGGAGACAAATCACTCCACGTGATTTGTAAATCCAGAACTACTCACTGGAAAATTTTCATGTGACGCTCAGTCTTCAGCGATGGAAAACTTGATTAGAATCCAGCTCGCATCGTACATCTCTATGTGAGTAACACGCATGTCACATGGGCGATGTCAGTGCCCATTGGGTCAATTGTAGTGGAGGTAATGAGCGCTCTCTGATGTCGCACAGAGTCTTTTAATTAACAATGATGTTGATTACGATCGTATAAACTGAAGTTCGAGGATGGCAAATGGTGTGTCAAGGGCCATTCAGATTAAAATCTTAAAACACGTTTACCTATTTACATAACAATTCTTTAGTGGCTAAGCCTTCGCAGCGCAGCTCCGCAGACTGTCTGATCTAAAAAAAAGCAGATTGCGCTTTCATTGTGCGCCTCATTCCAGTGCTGCACTTGCTTTCAGCGCTTAGCGCGTTTTCCAACCGCCGAAAGCGAGAAGAAGTACGCCACTGCCGCTGCAATGATACTAGCCATGAACACGACCAACACGCCCTGCACGGTAATAGATATGTGGCAGCATGCGCCAGTGTAACATGATTGCTTTTGAATTGAAGGGCCCGTCGGTGCCCCATTATCGCTGCGCTGACGCTGTCTGTAGGTTCTGCCCAAATGTCATGCAACTGAATGGCTACACGGAAGAAATTTTAATTAAAATACGTCTTATTATATTATGTATAGGAGGTTGGTGGCTTCATCAGTGATTTTTTTTTCAAGTTACTGCACATAGCGTAATCTCTGGAATCTTGCGCTTACATGTAATTTATGAACGACATTTCTCGTGTGGCAGCGGAGCATCTGGACCAACCTCCAAAATTTCGAGCATAAAGGCAATTTTTAACCCGCCGCGTTTGCTCAGTGGTTAGGGCGCTCGACTACTGATCCGGAGTTCCCGGGTTCGAACCCGACCACTGCGGCTGCGTTTTTATGGAGGAAAAACGCTAAGGTGCCCGTGTGCTGGGCGATGTCAGCGCACGTTAAAGATCCCCTGGTGGTCTAAATTATTCCGGAGCCCTCCACTACGGCACCTCTTCTTCCTTTATTCTTTCACTCCCTCCTTTATCTCTTACCTTACGGCGCGGTTCAGGTGTCCAACGATATATGAGACAGATACTGCGCCATTTCCCTTCCACCAAAAACCAATTATTATTAAAGTCAATTTTAAAGATTATATGAATAAATTTGACGGGAATGCTCAAAAGTCCGGCAACCGTGTGCGATAAGCAGCAAAAACATTGATATGGTAAGGGAATACAGGCGTTTGGGCCAGGCAGTGACTGCAGGTTCGCACCCTATTAGTGAAATAGTTTGGAAGTGAAAATGCCTTCAGAGGATTAATAGCAGCTTACCAATAAAGCTCAAGAGGGAAGTATATAACTGCTGAATATTACCGGTGGTAAACTAAAGAGACAGCAACGAGGAGACTAAAAAAAAGTTTAAATGATGTTTAGGTATCTGCAGCGAGATTTGGAAAAGAAAACTATACCTGCAACGTTAAAAGACAGGAAGAGAGCAGAATAGGTACGAGAACGAACTCAAGCAATTCTATCACATTTGAAATAAATAAGAACTAGGCAGGGTGAAGACGGCATGTAATGGCAAGGCAAGGCAACAGATGTCCGTTAAAGGTAATGGAGTGGGTGAGGGAAAGCGTAGAAGAGGCGTCAGAGAGCCAGGTGGGCGTGAAGAATAGGAATTTTGAGGAGATAATGGAACCGCCACTGGCACAAGGAATGTTACGGAGGTCAACCACGTCTTGGGCCAGTGGCTTGTATTAACGGACACTTGGCTAACAGATGGGAGAGGCGTTTGTCTACAGTTCATGTATTAGGGTTTACGATGATGTCGGTTATGATTTCACAAATGTCATAAAGGCGCAAATGAGGCTTCAGCGATGAAAGGCCACACTTAGCTGGAATGGAAACGCTGCGCATTGGAGTTACGTTTCGTTTATTGCCCCAGAAACAGAAACGCAGCGTTCCGCGCTATTAGCGCAACAAATTGATGTTCAAAAGTTGAAAGGAGTCGTCTTATTCACTGTATTTCTTTAATGTCTCCGAGCAAATTTAAAATTTGTTTTTGCGTTTCGCCTCTATCGAAATGCGGCCGCCGCTGTCGGGTTGGAACCGGGTACTGATCCAGAGTACCCGGGTGCGAACTCCACTGCGGCGGCCGCGTTTCGACGGAGGATACCGCAAAGGCACTCGTGTGATGTGCGATGTCATTTGACGTTGATTATCCCCGGGTGGTCGAAATTATTCCGCAGCCGTCCACTGCGGTACCACTTTCTTCCTTTCTTCTCTCAGTCCCTCCTTTATCCCTTTCTTTACGCCGCGGTTCATGTGTCCGCGAGATGTGAGGCAAATACTGCACCATTTCTTTTAACCGAACACCAATTTCCTTTCAAAGGAAATGTCGCAGTATCTGTCGCGCATCTCGGCGGACACCTGAACCGCGCTGAATACAGAAGAAAGTAAGAAGGAGTTGCCGTAGTGAAGGGCTGCGGAATAATTTCGACCACCTGGGGATCCTCAACTTGCACTGACATCGCACAGCACACGGGCGCCTTCGTGTTTCGCCTCCAGCAATGGTACCCGATTCAAGAAGAGAGAATAAAATTTGTTTATTTGTGCCTGTCCTGCTTTGTAATGAATCTTCAATTTCTAATTTCCTCTAGTGTCCTCGTCAGATACCATTGGGAAAAAAGTGTGGTCCGGGCTGCATCTGTGCGCGCCGGTCAGGCGCAGCTCTTAACAGTCGTCTATATTGCTTTTCAACCTCTATACGCGCTTAGGTACAAAGAGACCAAGATCTTCAGTATGCTATTGATGTCAATAAAGTGGAAAGTTGAGTGAAGACGCGGATTTTGAGCAAAATCTATCAGGGAAAACACACATGGGTTCTTATTTTTAATAAGTAAACGCCTTGCTGTGGTAATGCACACATATTTTAAATTATCAGAGCCTACGGTGGTGCAAAATAAGGGATCATAGTATACATGCTGATTAGAAAAAAGAATACGTATTAAAGGGCACATGCTATACAAAAAAAAAACCTTCACACAGGGGAACAAGCTGGAAGAGGAACAGCACAAAACTCTTGCTTGGGTGGTACTTAGAGCATTAAGAAAAAAAACATTGTGCAACGCTACGGGGCTAAGTCTGGTAGGTTTTCTTGCCGCTGATACTTACCGTACTAAACAAGTTCTTTTTCTGTGTACTGATTGGTGTCATAGGAAAATCCCAGCCTTTCAAACCATATCAACCGTGCCCACGCTCTACATTATGTAGTGTCTGTGGCCTGTTGCAAAGAATAATTATGTTCTCTCGAGTGGGGTCTTGGTCTATGCCTGAAAGAAAGCAACATCCTTCAAACCATGCACAAAGAAGTCCGAACAGAAGCATGTCAATATTTCACAGTGCGCTAATTTCTTATAATTTTCTTGTTACTTTTATTTTGAGGAAAAGCATTCATTTTATTACGAGATAAACTTTTATGAACGCGATATATTTGGAACATTCACTGCACCACGAGGAAACCAGTGTCACTATTAAAGGAAACAAAACGCTCCCGTTTCATAGAAGACTTGCAGTCACCTTAAGTTGTTTAACCGGATTGCACTACCGGGTTAAGTGGTATTCCTCCAGTGATAGTAGCAGCTGGGCATTTACGGCTGCGAATGAAAAAAAACAAACTCTTTTGGAACGTTGCGCGTAGAGAACAATGCCCATGAGGTTAAGGTAGAAGTGTCACGTGAACTGGCACCCCAGCCAAACGTTACTATTGTATTTAGAATATGTGTCATTCTGCTTGATAATATTATAGCGTCATTTCCAGTATTTATTCACCACAGATGTCAAGCCCGCAAAAGTCAATGCTGCCAAAACATGTTTTCCTTCTGGATTGTCGAAACGGTCTACATAGGCGGCATAAGCACAGAGAGCAACCTACGCATAAATATTTTGTTGCATATAAATGGCGCCAAAGTAAATAAGTACGAATAGCGTTTTATTCTGCACAGCATTTCCAGCGGCGGAGTGCATCAAAATAGTGCTAACACGTGGTAATAGAAAGCTGGTCAGCTAATATTAGTTAATTTTTGACCTATTACTGGTAGTCTCCTTATTTAATGAAGCGCAATGTCCGTGATACACACATCAGGTTTTTAGAATTCCGAAAATGTAGTCGCCCTCCGCGCCGTGGCGGACCAAGTCTTGTCTGCTTCGGCGAGTTACAGTGCACCTGAGGGGTTGCTTTGCCTGCACGCTTTCTGAAAACGCTTGTATTTCCGTGCAGCAGTGCGTTAGTTCACTAGGTGTTTATCACCTTTCTTAGGCCTCAGTCAATTATTCGGTCAACTCGGTCGCTATCTCACATTTGAGTGTGGCCGTGTGTACATTTTGTTACTTATGGAGGGAAGCCTTCTCACGCTGTTGCCGGAAACAGGTGCGGCGTCCGCCATCTAGAAGGGGCTTCATACTCCTTCACGCATCCGGGGCTTTTGTGCCACTGCAGCTTAACAACGCGGGACATTTGAAAGCACTGCACGAATGCACAAATGTTCACAACGACGAAGAATATAATGCAGTTATTGATATATAGAATGTCTCTTATCCGTAGGCGCCGGGCCTCAGCTGGTCAGAAACTATTTATTGCACTTGTATAGAGTTGTGCATTCAGACAGCAAGATTACGGATCTGAAAGAAGCGCCGTTTATTTTAAACATCCATTATTTATAGACCAGTATTTGTCATTGCAAGTACGCGCCAGCGCCTGTTACAACACACACAGCAAATTTAACCCGGTGGATTGTTGAGCTAGTTGGTGTGTGATTACTTAAAACCGGTGGGTCTCGTCCACGTCTCTGTGTTACTTCCTTGTATATGGTCCTCTCTGCTGCTGGTTTTAAGAAATTTAATCTGCTGTTGGCAAAATAAATCTCAGCTAATTTACATGACCAGCACTCAAGGATTCCGGTGAGTGAGCTTCTTTACGTTGATAGTTCTAAACGTGTCAGTGACTTACGTGCGAAAACAAATCATTTTGGTGTTTTTAGCCGGCACTCAGAAAAGCTCCAGAATCGTGGTTTTCCCATGCATGAGCTTCTCATTAATGCATCGTACAAGGAGTCACAAATGAAGTCTGAGAAGATAAAGACCTGCTCTGAATAGGTAGGAAGATCTACGCTTTTCGCAGGAAACAAATTTGAAACATCTTTGAGATTGCGAAGGTCATCACCGTTTTACGATTCAAGCTTTGAGGAAGGATTTGGCACAGTACGGCATAAAATTTTCGCAACATTTTTATGGCTTCCCATTCGATCTAAACGTCGAGAGTTGCTTTTTTTTCTCTATTTAGTGTATGGAGACGTTAGCATTTCGCACTTGTTTTTTTAACAAGCCTTTTCATAGTGTTCGAGATAGTTGAATGCAAAATAGGTGAAAAACAGACAATCACATGCGCTGACTGGCAAGTGTCTGGACTTGTGCCGCGGAAAAGTAAATACATGTGAAGAAGGCTTGCGCAGAAGAGCAAATTAAAAATCTAAAATCACGAATGCTTTTCATTAGAATTAAGATATGCAAACTCGTGGTAGAACAGGAAAAAATGAATGTTCGCTTAAGCGTGATGCAACCTATGTCCCTTACATATGCACTGTGTTCGTCAACAATATAAAGTCACCAACTCGCCTAGCAATCTTACTAAACTCTCCAAGAATTTTTGCACAGTTCGGTTTTCTCAGAAAAATTGTCCAGCTTGTACAGAGGGGAGATGAGAAAAAAACTGAAGAAGGTTTTATTTGCATCAATTAGGTAGCGACAGCCTAACCTAGGGCTATCTAACACCAGTGTAAAAAATTAATTCAGTGAGTGGATATTCCATCTATTGCCAAACATTCGTTTTGAGTCTTGCCAAGTAGACATTAACGGTCGGCGGCTGTTGCTTTGCCCCATAGCACACCCTACGCTATAATATTCCTGCTTGTCACTGATGATTCTAGGATTCTGTCCAGATTCTTTGCGCTGACTCCTCTGTTTAGAATAAGGAAAATGCGCATCATAGATTGACATAAAAACGGCCACGTGCAATGAAGTCTGAATTGTTGAAGATAATGCTTCAGAGCCAGGCTACATGCTGTCACGAATAAGCTCCTCATTGGATACCCTTTCTTGACGCACGTATGTTTCTCCGAAAATCTTGATGTGCTGGTGAAGTAGGGTATATTATTTAGGTGTTTAGAATCTGAAAAACTTTCGAATTGCTAATGAATACCCAGGCTATTCAATTCGTCGAGGTAATAAAATAGTCCATCGTCAAAATAATCAAAATAAAATCAAATTCGTTCTCTTGGTTTTGAGTAGTTTTCAAATAACTGGAAAAAAGTTCGAATATGGCAAGTCGTAGTTTTATCGATGATAGTTTCAAAATCACAGCTCACTACGACACCACACAGCAGACACCGTCGATAGTTCTTTGCAAGAATAAGGGTTCAGAGCCGTGACGTGGTGCATTCCTCAAGTATTGCTCCACATATCTGCCAAGTTTTCGCGTCGCTACAAGGCCGTCTCTTCACGCTCGCTATCGGAGGCGATGGGTCAAACTCTTGTCTCTTTTATGAACTGAGCTTTGGCGCTATTTTCTTCGCTGTCGTAATCAGCAGCAAAAAGCGTTTCACAGTGTATAGGACATTATTGTCCGAGTTAATATATTTACATTATGTTTTTTCGTTAGATCCTTTTCTGTTAGACGTTTCATTTGTTAGACCCTGTCATGCGCGGACGTGGACGATGGCTGGAGTCGTATGCGCTCTTATAAAAAAGAGCGTATTACGCATGATTGCACCGTCATCGGGTGCAGTCTGTTTTACTGGGAGCCGCTACATGAACAATGGCCCCGATAGGGTCGTCACGCGTGGGGCCCAACGTGGGGCAAGTATAAAATATGCTGATATTGTCAGCTCATTCATTTCCTCTAATAAAATGCAGAGAGATATTCCTAATTCACAAGTTCCGATCCTTACAACGAGATGAGGTCAAAATGTCATATCAATTTTGGGAGAGAGAAATAACTGTACGGTAGCCCTTAAGCACGCCCCTCATAGCGTGAGTCGCTTTGCGACGTTAAACCTGCATGAACCAAGCTAAACCAATTGTTCACTCTGCCGATGAAGAACAAATAACAAATTTCTCCAGAGAATATGTAAAAGTATAGTATATGGAAAAAATCTGCACAAGGCACTAAAAGAAGAAATAACGGAAATATTTCTCTGTTATATTTTATAAACTGTATGTTTACATTGTATTGTCTCAGTAATATAATAATCTGTACAGAACACCAGTGAATAAAGAAAGAACATTATGAGATAAAGAAATATGCCGTATTCTGATAGTTTGCACCAGTTATGAGGAAATAAATAGAAAGATACTATGTGTCACATTTTCAACAAATTACCAAAGGAATATGTGGAATGCAGTAGTAGCACAGAGGTAAGAAAGATGCTAAAGAATTGTTCCTTTCTCGAATTGTATTTTATGTAAAACACCGAATAATTTCTTTTGCTTTGAATATGAAAGAAAATGATTCATCCTTGTTACATAACTTTTGCTTGCAATAATGAATTTGTGTTCATACGTTTACATTTTGCATTGGCAAAGTGCCCGCTTCTTTTTGCTGTGTTCCTGTTGACTGTTTGCTTTCGTCACGAAGTTAATTAAATCTTATTTCGCAGGTGCGTTGAGTTATACTGTAATTATTCAATTACAGTATCCAATTATTCAATTGGGCATGGTGGCACCGCAGTGAACATGTCGAGTAATCCATTCATCTTCTTGCTCCAGGCGCTTGGTCTGCTCATTTCTTGCGATCGTTTCGTGGACGGCACCCGGACAATCAACCGTACCGCATCAGCACCGCTTGCTCCGCATTGTACCGAGTGCTGCAAAGCCCCGCTGAACGAGCTGGGTCCCGGCGCATTTCTTGGACGGCTGGATCAACTGGTCTACGCCCCCCTCGGAGGCACAGCGGCTTCCACAGCGCCGTCGTCATCACGTGCCTATAAAGGGCGCGATGCGACCGACAGCGGCATTGGGCATGGTGGCACCGCAGTGAACATGTCGAGTAATCCATTCATCTTCTTGCTCCAGGCGCTTGGTCTGCTCATTTCTTGCGATCGTTTCGTGGATGGCACCCGGACAATCAACCGTACCGCATCAGCACCGCTTGCTCCGCATTGTACCGAGTGCTGCAAAGCCCCGCTGAACGAGCTGGGTCCCGGCGCATTTCTTGGACGGCTGGATCAACTGGTCTACGCCCCCCTCGGAGGCACAGCGGCTTCCACAGCGCCGTCGTCATCACGTGCCTATAAAGGGCGCGATGCGACCGACAGCGGCATTGGGCATGGTGGCACCGCAGTGAACATGTCGAGTAATCCATTTATCTTCTTGCTCCAGGTGAGAAAACGGTTTGGCAAATGTTACAGAAGTAGCGACATTTTTCTTGTGGTGCTGCCTTGCCCAGGCGAAGTGTATACAATTATTTGTGATAGCATAGTCTCTTTGAGGTACTTGCTGCTGCTTGCTGGGGATGTGGAAAGTAACCCCGGACCTAACATGCAGGAAGTCCTGACTGAAATCCGCAAATTGGCTAGTGAGATAGCTGAAATAAAAAATGACAACAAGGCTATAAACGAATCTCTGGAAGGCATTCATGCGAAACTGGACACGTTGGCTCATCTCGAAGGCAGAATCGCAGGTGTTGAGGAGAAAATGGAGACATTTGAAAACATCATTAGTAGGCTAGCTCTTCAGGTTGATGACCTTGAGAACAGAAGTAGAAGATCAAACTTAATTTTTTACGGAATTACGGAAGAAGAGGACGAGAAAACAGATGACCTGAATTCAAAAATCACAGAAAAAATTAACGGTACCCTTGGTGTCACAATCTCGGGAATCGAGAGAATGCACCGCCTAGGCACCAAAGCTGAAAAGAAAACCCGACCAGTTATTCTGAAGTTGCAAAGCTTCAGAGACAAGGCAAACATAATGAGGAATTGTTACAAACTAAAGAATTCCGGTGTTTCGGTTGGCGAAGATTTTTCTTTACGTGTACGTGGCATTCGAAAAAAACTTTGGGATAGCAGCAAAGACAACCGAGATAGGGGTGAAAAAGTATCACTTATGTACGACAAGATTAAAATCAATGAGCAGGTTTATGTCTGGGACGACGATAAAGAAGCCAGAGTACCCGTTCCAAAAAACCAGCCATTCAAAGGGGGAAAAAACCGATCAAGCACGTAATACCACCCACCTTAATCATAGTAAACATAAACGCCAGAAGTGTCGTCAACAAAACTACAGAACTTGAAGCATTCATTCTCGAACACTCTCCTGATATTGTCGCAATCACAGAAACATGGCTTTCTCCTGATATTTCAAGTAGTGATGTCTTCCCTCCTGGTTACACTGTCATGCGCAAAGATAGGTGCTCTTGCGGCGGTGGTGTGGCAATCTTGATCAGGGAATACATTTACGTCACACCCATGCCAGAAATCATAGGCGCTGAAGCACTTTGGTGCAAAATCATGGTAGACACATCCGTCTTTTTTTAGGCACTATGTATCGGCCCCCTAATGCTACCCTAGATATCTTACACGTGCTAGGAAATTATATGGAAAGTCATTTCACCCACAATACTAAGATAATCCTTACGGGAGATTTTAACCTGGCTGGCATAACGTGGGACACGCTTGATAAAAAAAAATGCCGATACAGCTCATACAGATGCACTGCTTGATGTAAGCTTTAACTTCGGCATTAGACAGCTTATCCAGGAACCTACACGTGTTACCGCAGTAAGCAGAAATGTACTCGACTTGATTTTTGTGAGTGATAGCATTGCAAATGACAGAGTTTCATGGGAAGCTGTGGATGGCGTATGAGACCATAGAGCAGCTAAATGCTTCTTGCTGCTGGGCGAGACATCACCTACGGTAAAGATGAGTGCACGAATTTTCGACTGGACAAACGCCGACGACGTTAGTGTACTGGATTATCTAGATGAATCGTATTCCACCTTTAGTTCTCTCGCCATGAATAGTTCAGCTTCAGTAGACACATTATGGTCAGCGTTTGAAAGAATTATTCAGCACTGCTTATCAGCATATATTCCCACAAAGGTCAAGCCGGTGCATAAGAAAAACCCTTGGATAACAAGAAAAATTATACAATTAAAGCGCCAGACTGCAAGACATAGGAAACTGAGGAATAAACTGCCGCTACCCGTCTACACTGATAAATTACGCGAAAAGTCTCATGCACTAAAGGCAGCTATAAAAAAGGCTAAAGATGAGTACATGAACGTCACCCTAAGTAATTTTATCAAAGTATCTCCTTCCAAGTTTTGGCGGTACCTCAATTCGAATTCACGTCAGGACAGTAATCCACCACCCGCCGAGGCTATCGCGAAGGCTACAGACTTCAATGACTACTTTATATCAGTATTTACGCACGACAATGGAAAAAAACCTGACCTAGAATATCCTCCGAGTAACACAGCAAAAATAGATGATTTGATCATAAATGAATCGGGCATTCTTTCCCTCTTACTTGAAATAGACCCTAAAAAATCCGGTGGTCCCGACAACATACCAAATGCATTTCTTAAGCGTTACGCGGAATGGATGTCAAAGTTCTTGCTAATTATTTTTGAAAAATCACTGCAAACAGGCGAAATCCCGGAGAAATGGAAAATTGCCAAGGTCATTCCTATACATAAATCGGGCAACATTACCAACGCATCCAATTATCGACCAATCTCGCTTACTTGTACAACATGCAAAATCCTCGAACATTTGATTCTTAAACATATCCTATCATTTCTAGAAAAAAATAACATAACTGTGCCTAACCAGCATGGCTTTAGAAAAGGTTTGTCTACGACTACTCAATTAATAGAGACAATTCACGACCTAGCGTTTACAATAGACAAATGTGGCCAAACAGACATGATATTCTTAGACTTTTCGAAAGCGTTCGATCGGGTCTCCCACCCTAAGCTCCTCCAAAAACTTTTCCATTATCTCGGTGACAATAATATTACCAAATGGCTGAAAGGCTACCTTACAGGCCGGCGCCAATATGTACACTTTAAAGGGCACTCTTCAGATTGCGGCGATGTGATGTCTGGCGTGCCACAAGGCTCCGTTCTGGCCCCTGTCCTCTTTCTTCTTTTTATCAACGACCTGCATAATAGTACTAACATAACAGTAAGAATGTTTGCAGACGACTGCATCATTTACAAATAAATAACCTGCCATGCAGACCAAGCAATTCTAAATAGTGCCCTTGAAAGCATAGCACAATGGTGTGAAACATGGCAGATGACGATTAATGTAGAAAAAACGGTTTGCATGACAGTAACAAATAAGAGAGCGGCAATAAATCTCCCTTATTATCTACAAGGACAGATGTTAAGGAAAGTAGAAGAATATAAATATTTAGGAGTAATAATTTCCTCGGATCTTAAATGGAACAAGCAGGTAGCCTATATTACTAATAAAGCACTGGCAGCTCTCTACTCGATTAAACGATCGCTTAAATCCGCATCAGTCGACACTAAGCTCTTAGCATACACTTCACTTGTTCGCTCCATAATGGACTATGGAATAATATGTTGGCTCCCCTTCCGCAAACAATACATAGAAAGATTAGAGGGCGTACAACGAAAAGCGGTCAGATTTATTTTTAACAAATATCGCCGTCATGACTCCCCTTCACAGCTCTTAAGATAAGCCGACCTTCCCACTATACATAACCGAGCCAGACTACTGCGCTTCAAGTTTCTTTTCCTTCTGTTTAATGGCGGTATGAAAATCGATACGAGTAAGTACTTAATAAAGTCAAACACGCGCACTACCAGAACAAAACACCAACACCACTTAACCGAGTACAGATTTCACAACGATATATTCAGGTACTCTTTCTTCCCACAAGCAATCCGTGAGTGGAATAGTCTGCCTTGCGATGCTGTCAACTGCGCATCACTCAAAGATTTCATCGCCAACATATCACGCTTTATTTTGCAATAACGACTACGATGCTGGTGCGCTAACTCTTGCACTCGTTTTTCCTTGCTGACGATGACATCCCGACTTTCTTATCTGACTCTCGCTTATTATATTTTTTAACCATGTTGCTCGTTTCTTATGACAGTATCATTCTTCAGCAGCTATTGTATCATTTCTTGCTCCTGAAAAACTTGTCTGCATTTTTCTTAGTGTTTTTTTTGTTTTTTTTTACCGTGCCGAAGTCCTCAAATATGCTACTTGCTCCTGTTTTGCTATTTTGTTTTACCTTTTGTATAATGCATATTGCCTTGTTGGACTACGATCGCCTTTGTGTTGGCACTTACTTGACCTGTGTTATTTTAGTGTATGTTATGTCCCACTCCTGCGACGGCCTCAAATGTGAGGCCAGCAGTATGTTCAAATAAATAAATAAAATAGTACATGCTTGCCTGGTACCCTATGAAAAAATTATAGAGTATTGAATATGTCAGCAAAGAGGATTGTGGCACATATGGTTCAGCTTTATAGGATAAACATTCCAAAGCGACTCACGCTATGCGAAATGCCGTAGCGGACAGCTCCGGGTAAGTTCCACCGCCTGGGGTTCTTTAACGAGCGCTGACAGAGCAAAGTACAGGAAAGTCGCGAGCATGACCACTGCCACGGCAGTAGCGGTTCTCTAGAGGCAAAATGCTATATGCCCATGTACTGTTCGATGTCAGTGCAAATTAATAACACAGGTGGTTGAAACAATGCGCAGCTGTTCACTACGACGCCCTTCATAGCCTGAGTCGCTTTGGGACGTTAATCCTGTAAATACATACAAAATGTACCATAATCCTATTTGAGGACCCTTTCAAGCATATCCGAATTTCTCAGTACGGTACGTGTCTGTTTACCTGTCTGACCACCCGCAAGCACTGCATGCTTACGTGGTGTAGAAAACGTGTACATTACAATAAAATGGGCAGCAAAGTTTCGTATTATTACATGCGCTCTCTCTTCCAAGGACTCTAAGATATCAATGATCATGTCGAGGAGCTCCAGAGCTCTACCGCAGTCATGGCATGGTGGTTTTCTTTCGAAACCTACCGCCCTCTGCTCACAGGCAACATTAGGCACGAGTGTCAGTCTGGTACCAGGCTTCTTCGGGAGTGTATGAATGGAAGAGGATCCGCAAGCGTCCCTGCGCACTCTAGCCTTCTTAGTTTCTATCACCTCCATTTGCCTAGGTGTTTCATGTTTAAGTTATAGAGTTAAACATGAGTATCGAGCATTCATTGGCGTTAATAGGAGTTCTTTCATCAAGAGATTAGCAGGACTGAGCCTCAACTGTGAAAGAAAGTTTCATGACCTCATCATAGCGAAAATATATCACAAGAAACCTTAATACAGGCAAACACGTATAGAAAAAGTGGCGTCTAGCCTCCCGGAAGAAGGCCAGATGAGTAAGTAGCCTGAAATACCGCATTCGCTTCATACCATAGACGCTATTCCTCGCGTGTTTTCTGCAGACCGCAAGAAAGTTGTTCATAGGGTTAAAGGTCTGCCTCCGCCTACAGAAATGGTCTATAGACAGTCTATAGATTTCCTACAGGCTATTATTTTTATAGTTATTTCTTTTTGTCTATTTCTAGTGCGTAGACTTTTTACAGACAGAAGTCCACTAAAAGTGTACGGTCATAAATCTAGAGATGATCTATAGACTGTCTATGGGATATGTATTTTCTATAGACTGTTCTGCAGGGTTTATTTATAGACTCTATAGACTTTATAGACAGAAGTCTATGATCAGTTCATAGACTGTCTAATAAGTTTTTGTGAGCGCCATATACACGCTGAGTAGAATTGTGGTTACATGTACATGATTTCTAGTGAACGCGGAGTCTTTTGAAAGAAGCAGAAAATTCATCTCCCATGCCCTCCTGCTGCGTAGATACGATCGCCTTAGTAATGGGCAAGCCCGCAAGCGCTCATCAGTGATTGGGAGACATTTTTGCGCAACGAAGGCGTGCACTCATTTTTTTTCCTTAACAGACAAATGTCTGCTCAGCAGGAACGCTTGTAGATTCTTGTGGGATGTCGATCCTCGTAAGAGATACTCGTTGAATAATTACATTCAAAAGAGAGCATCACCACTGCGATTGGGTAAGAGAGTGGTCATCAGCTCTGAAACTGAGTGAAGTGACAGCTATGTAGCTGTCGGCGGAGAATCATTCGGGAAGAGTCATGAAGACCTCTTACTGTACAAATGAAAGCATGTTTCGTGGCGATGATTTTTCCGTGCTTCAAGAACCATGTTTCTTAGTCGCTGTAACTGCTTAACGGTTCTCACAAAAAATTGTATGCCCTTTCTGTTGAACACATATTTATTGAAGAGTGTATGTACAGGCTATTTTACACTCTTCGCCGATGGCTTGATACTGTGGCATGTCTGTATTATTTTGGGCGTGCCACACCTCGGCCAGGCTGGCACTTTTGTGAATACATGTGTGAAAAAAAGAACGAGAATCTACTTGACTCGGCTCAAGCACTCACTTCTGAATATTGCGAATACAGCAAAAAACGAAATGCATGGCATTACTCAAACACATCATCAGCCTCACTACGCCTACTCCAGGACAAAGGCCTCTCCCATATCTCACCAAATAACCCTGTCATTTCCCAGCTGCGCCCACTGTATGCCCGCAGAGTTCTGAATCTCATCCGCCCCCTAACATACTGCCGCGCCCTGCTACGCTTGCCTTCTCTCGGAATTCACTCCGTAACCCTTAAAGACCTTGGCCTGTCCAAGCCCGTTTTTGAATATTGACTTCGACTAGGTTGTCATTAACCCGTGTTTGATCCCTGACCCACTCTGCCTTTTCCTGGCTCTTTACGGTACACCTGTCATTTTAAAGCCAAAGCTTTACTACTCCAGCCAGCGAGCCATTTCGGCTCGTCGCGCCGTATGCCGTATATCGTATAACGTGGCCTACGAACGACCTTGAGCCGCCGTTGCCTAGCAACGTCGAAGCCGCGCTCCAACAGATGGCGCCGCCATCACCGCTCACTCCACCAGATGTGCTACGCTGGGGTAGAAGGAGATGATGTGCCACCTCGCGGGGGTATATATACATAAGCTTCGCCTCAGTGTATTGTAGTCGTTATGAAGAGCGCAAAAGAGACGGAGCAACGACAGAACGAAGCGAGGAAGAGACAGTGCGCTCAAGAGGCGCCAGTAGAGCGCGTCGCACGATTCGAGAAGCGTCGTACCGAAGATGCGGCTAGAAGAAGTCGTGCCACGTCCCGGAGTGAGTCTTCAATGGCGGAAGAGACCGGTTTGAGTTCTCGAGAGCGTCGGAGTGAGTCGCTGCATAGACGACATGCAGAGAAAACTAAGCTTGCGCATTTCAACTAGGGTTAACCAGAGCTAAACCACAGCCATATTTTTTTCCATGGCTCCTTGAGCTAAAATATCAAAGTTCAATAAATATGTATTCTAGATTGATGGTGCAAGTTAAATATTTTTGTTGTCGTCCTGTTTGCATATATGTAGTTTTTGGCTCATAAATAATTCTTGTGTAAGGGCTTGTCCAGTGTGCTCGTCCATGTTTGTTTTTGTTAGGACTGCTTTTACAAATCATGACGCTTGCACAGTATCATACTGGTAAATGTCCGGCAGTACTACACGCAGCCAGTAACGCACCTGGAGTACGCTCCAAGCAGTTGGCGTATGTACAGCAAAAACCTGTATGATATGCGACGTCAGTGCACGTGAAACAACAGGAAGTGCTCGAAATATATGCTGTGCCCTCCCCACGGCTGCACTACTCCCCCTGGATGTTGGAAGTCAGGGAACTACTGGGTGTAAACAGGAAATTATGGAAATAAAGAGAAGAATGACGCTCGCGGCTAAGTCGGCGCTCTCGGCGTTCAGTGACTGGAAAATCAGCGGGCTAAAGGTTGGTTAAATCTGCAGAAGATTGCATAATTCTAGTGGCGCGTGTGAGGGAAGAGATGGTTTAGCGCGGAGGAACTTAGGGAATGAAGGCTGTTCGAAGTGTTTGCAATACACTGAACCCTGAAGACGGCAAGAAGTGGGTTTGAAAGCGTTATAGACAATGGGAGTTACTGTACTGTCTTGCAGTACGTAGATATGACGTCAGTGGAGATTGCACAGTAGTGTTGCGCGGTATGACGTTACCATTTGGCCTCGCGGCACGGCAGTAAGTGGTTCTTTCGGGGCTCATGCCTAGTTTCCGCTGATCTAGAAAGCCATGCAAAGGGTCCGCGCAGATTAAGCACTGCGGGCTGCGGAGTCACAATATTCTTTATGAGATCCGCAAGACTGCCGTGCTGTCAGTGTCAAAATAAACGCGAAAAACATAACTTGGACGCCAACGAAAAAAAAAATATTACATTTGAGGGTTAGTGAAAACTAGAGTACTTGCTTCTCACTTCGACTGAGCGCGGATCGCTTTACCTCGTCAGTATTCGTTTACGAAGAGCAAACGTTTTTATTGCTTGTGCTCGGGTTATAGTTATTTTGTTCTCGCTTGACTTACGAGGCTAGCAAGTGCGCTGCGGCCGGCAGAGCAGAGAGACTATCGCAAGCGAAAGTGGAAGGAACAGGCTAGTGTAGTAGCATAGCTGCCTTCAGGTTCGGGAATTAGGTAAATCATTCTAAAAATTGTGTAAATTTAGAGAGCTACCTCTAACGAGAAGGTTTTCCCTCAGTTACGTTGAGCGTCGACAGCCAGATACGTGTTTGTACCTGAGACATGGGGACAGGTGCAAGTGCACAGTGAGTGCGCTGGAAGGAAATAGAAAACCACGTGGCACGGCCTGCAGCAAAAGTTATAAATTGAATACGCCAGCACAATGCTGCCTTTGTCGCGATACCCAGCTAATAAAAATTTTGACTGTTATCTCCGAAAGTAGTACCTTGCAAACAGGGACAGCGCTCAGTGGGAGTAATGTGGGCATGCTCTTTACGAAGCGTTAATATCAAGTGTTAATATTTGGTTACAACAAGGGATTAGATAAGTGAGAAAGGTTGGGGGTCCCTCAAAAAGAGGCGAGCTTGACCAAACATCAGAGCTGGTAGCGCATTCGAAAAATTTACCATTTCACTGCGTTCGAGAACAAAAAGCAAAATACAGAAGAGAACGTGCAATCATTGAAGAGTTATAACAAGAACGTAGCCATGAGAACAACTGCGTCAGCACGCCTTTGGGCACTTTATTGAAAAATATATCTGAATTTTTGAAGAAACATAATCTTATGGCGCATAGATTCGCACGTGTCTTTTATTTTCTCTTTTTTCACAATAAACAACGGCTCCATTCTCTTCAGTTTCCAGCATCCGGGGAAAATTCATGGCTGTGGGCGCTTTCGAGATGTATAAGGAGCATACAGAGGCTCTCCTGTTTTATCTAAGAAACAGGCTACAAAAATCAAGGACTGGAAGACCAGTGTTACGCAACTTAAGATACGGGGGGTCGCCAACTGGGAATTCAGACGAACGCAGCAAGTTCATTAATATCATAAGAACAGCGTTTACTGTGCCATCTATTCCCAAAAACAAGAACCTGAAACACCATCAAGGGCGAAAAGGTGCCCCGCTTAAAAGCCATAGAGAAAAACGTAATAGAGGCGGAGGAGGGCATACTGTACACACACGGTGGGAAATGCGCAGGCATCATTGCCAAACTAACAATGGTTGTGGAGAAGAAAGTCGAAGAACACATACCCAACCATTCTCGACAAAAGCATTTTTGAAGGGAAAGAGTTTACGCGCCCACTTTTTCAAATATCGTACGATTTCACTCTAACAATCAATATATACGCAGATCTCCCGTCGGCAGGCTTGAATTTTTTCGCTAACGTTTTTGTTGTCGTCAAACGCGTTCCCCGTTAGGTTTTCTATGGCAGTCTTAACATATTGGTGCGAGTAGTGGAGACCCTGCAAAAGAAAGGTTTTGCCACATATCAAAAGGTTGGGCCGTCACCTTCAACATTTCTACACCAATACCTGTCTTAAAGTTTTCCAATATTCAAAATATTTTTTCCACGAATATTGTACACATCAAACCCGCCAAATTCTAATGGCACAAGTCACAATCGCACTAGCAATCAAAGAGGCTAACCGAATTGGCTTACAAACAAAAACAACATCTGCTGGAGGCTCCTCCCGCTTTCGTTAATATTGGAGTTTGCTTTGCTGCGCGCCCAGACAGCGAGTAGAGGTTCCAGGCCTCTCCGCATGGCGGACATAATTTATAATTTTTGGGGGGCAACTCTCAAACTGCTTGCACAGCATTCCAGGCCCGGGAGATTATCAGAGAAGCTTGCCCCATTGTGCAAATAAACGAAAAGGGCATTCCTGGAAGACGCAAAATTTTTTGGACACCGGCATACACGGGGTCGGCAGGAAACGAGTCCGTAGAGCGGGCAACTACAGGCTACACACACCGAGAGGTCTTGGGCAGGTCTCTGCAATTTTCCACGCCAAAGATATATAAAAATGATAACATACTTTGAACTAGTGCCGCCCAACGAGGAACTTGAGAAGGCACAGGCGAAACAGTGGGGAGTACTACAGGGTGGCACCCGCTGCAACTTAGCGAAACACCGCGTAGTTCGGCCACAAAATTATGATAGATTATGTGCGCATTGCGGAGAGGCCTGGAACCTCTACCACGCTTTCTGGGCGCGCAGCAAAGCAAACTCCAATGTTAAGGAAAGCCGGAGGAGCCTCCAGCGGTGGGAGGTGGTAATGGTCTTCTCGAACTTCTCGACGCCGCTGCATCTCGTGAAGAGTGCCTGGCAGGAACCAACCGCCCTTGGACTGCCGGACATGGGAGAAACACCCCACTAAACTGAAAAGATAAATAAAATGTTCTCCTCTTTCTCCGCAGCCTCACTTTTCTTCTGCACATGATTTAACGTCAGTTCGTGCACATAACTCCATGTTCTAATTTAAATAAAAAGTTTATTCTACCGCCACGTCCTGAGTGCTAGAGCGTTCTTTCCGCCCAGTACTGGATCTTTAAGAAGCTAGCGCTATTAGAACATAAGACGAAATACCAAAAGGCCACAGACCGAGCTCTTTTGAAAGTCGAAACAGGCTACATGGTTTGCTTTTCGTTTCTTAAGGAAGCGATAGGGAGAAGTAAATCTGCCGGTGCTCAATGGGCATCCGAATCTTGGTGTATCGGTAGAGATGAAGAGGCCAGTAGGAGAAAGAAGAACTGTTGTAGTAGAGAGCTTCGTAATAATTTCGACTGGCCGGGGACCTTAACCGTGCAGCCACATGCTGTGCATGTGGGCGGGAACGGATTAGTATTATTTATTAATTATACCTCAAACCAAAGAGCGCCAGTAATCGACCCGATATTGGAAATGTATTGCTAAAGCAGGGCCCTGCAAAGGGCGAGAGTAAAACCATTCATCTGCAATACTAGGCCGACTATCTTTCTGCCTGGGAAGGGTCCCATCCCGGTACATTACTTGAGGGGTGGGGTAAAGAAAGGCAATTAACATTATATGTGGTTAAAGGATTGTATTCGACGAATTGATGTGTTTCTGCGATGGCAGACTTGAAGAGAAGACTCAGCACCTGAGTGATACAGCCACTTAGCTACCACGGCGCGCCATGCCACTGAACAATCTCTTCGAGTTCCGCGCTGGCAGTAGTAATTTGGCCGCGGATCAATTACGTATAGTCGTCAGAGGGGTAAGCTGTGCACGCGCTCACTGGCATCGCCAAGACTGCTTCTTAAGCCAATGGTCTGCTCCCTCTTGGTGCTAACTGGAAACAGCATTAGTTGTATAAGCATTCTGGAACAGACTAAGCATAGGAGAAAGGAGGGGGAGATGTGCTGACGGCAAAAATGAATATCCGGACTGTTGGGCGCAGGCGTGGAGGGGGACGTATCTACTTAGATAGTCGTCGCGGCAGCAAAAGAAACGAAGTAGCGAATATGTGGGGCGGTGCAACATGCACAGAGCATCGGCAGCTATACATGTAACCTCCTACCTAACGGGCAACACGTTGCCTGGTGTCGACGTCATAAGTGAGCTCAGCAAAGAAGAATATAATTAATCATGCGGAACATAATCTGCAAGCCACCAGTCTAGACGAGATGCGCAGGGCAGAGGAAGCAGCTCGAAAGCGTCAAGCCCAGTGCGGGTAGTTCTCTCAAAACATTAGGATTTCGCAAAGCAAGCCACAATGCAACCTAAAAGAAAAAAAAGGGCAGAGAGCTTGCCCTGACAGCCTCCGCTACCAAGGGTGTAAGCGTCTTTAAGATTTTTTTTTTTGCATTTAGATTCTATCAAAAAACCACCACCGTGGCCTGGATTCAACCTGCACCCTCGTTTTTAGCAGCCAAACGGCATAACTCCAGAGAGAGGGGATGGATGGAGGATTGTGAAGTAGGAATAGGCGAAGTATTCATAAAGGTTATCAGCACGAGAAGAGAGCGGGCGCATGGGCGTTATTCTGACATGGTCAAGAGCGAAACCTAAGGCAGTGGAAACAGTCTTCTCACCCTTTTAGCTTTCGCTGAACTAAATAGTAACAGGAGGAAGGGAGTGCCTGCATAGGCGAGTAAAGGCCGTCGATTCTCAGTGTTGCGTATTCGCAGAGGTCTAGCATATGATCCCATAAAAGGTGTTCACGAAAAAATGCGAAGTATTTGCCTCGAAAATTGTATTTACTGATAATAGGACAATGAGTTAGGGTATTTTCTTGAGCTTGTCACTTCCAATTGAATATTACCGCGTGTCTGCTCCCCCGTAGCGTCGACGGTAGCTGTTGTCGACTGCAGTCGTCATTTCATATCAACTTTCTGGTTACTAGGGATTGACTGGGAATCACGCAGCTAATTTAAACACACACACAATCACACATGCACGCATACCCACTCGCACACGTCAAGCAGTCACACACTTCACTTATTTTAAGATACACAGTCTGTATTCTTCAGAATTCCTGCAAAATTGGCATTGTCCATATATCTTCTGCAGAAGAGTGTAATAGATTGATCTTTCAGCTTCGGACAACACACTGAGACGTCTCTGATCACCATTCCAGCTTTATTGGCTGACTGGACATGATACAGATTTTTATGAACATTGTTAGCCACTTGCATATGTTGGGCTCCACTCGCACCGGCGTCTTCCATTACTGGACAGTCGACTTGCGCATTTACATGCTGGAGCGCAAGGGGATCTTGCGTTTTGTCCTCTTTCACACTAAGCAGAAAGAAAAAATACGAAAGTTGGCATAAAGAGCATCTTAGTTGAAGTAAACGATTTCTTGCTCTTTGCTACAATATATGTCTTAATAGGGCGTGAAGAAAATAAGTGCAACGGCTTTATTGTATAAATTAATCTCCTATAAGTGCGTTGTATAAAGAATTGGAGAATTATCTGTGCTTCTTGTGATGATCAAGGGATTACAGCAGCTGATATACGCACACTGTCTTAGGCAAAAGTGACTAAGCGGCATGCAGTGCTTCTAACCCCCTTAACAAAACTCTCGTGGCTTCCCTAGTTATGTAAAGGTCGCAGAAGGTGAGGGTGGGGGGTTTCGTGCTCTTACAGAAATTCAGAGCTTGGGGGCGGGCATAAGCAATCAAGAATACCAATCAGAATCAATTCATGGAACCTGGTTTTGTAATGGCAAAGATGGTAGGTTCACTTGGCTGCAGCATGACAGAAGCTATAAAGCAATACAATTATTTGCACACAAAACACTACCGAACTTTGTCACCATCAACGAAAATGGTAGTAACAACCTGAAAGACTTTTTTGGCGTCATTTTCTCGTTGTGTACGATGAGTAGTATCATTTATAACTTGGATACATTCAGACATCAAGAAAAGCTACCGCAATAGGAAAGAGAATATCTTGCCATGATTGTACTGAGCAAAAGGTTTCTTATTGAATTTGCAGCACTACATTAAACATTTGAGCTGCAACTGAGTAGCAGGAACTTTTTTTTAATTTAAAACGCGTGCTATTCGTCCTTCGAGCAAAAAAGGCCGACAGGCCTCGGCATACTCTAGAGTCGCAGCCTGTTCTATGTTTTCGGTTACTTTGATGTTGTCTACTTAAAATTCCTTGCATTATACGGGTGATATGGCACATAAGCGACTAAGGCTCTTTTAGGTTAAACGCAAGCTTTAAAAAGTTTGCGCGGTGGGAAATTATAAACACAGCGAGGAGGATTGGAGTGATAGCAGGTTTAAACGGATGTAGTCGTATAGGTTAAAATTTGTAGGTTAAACATAGACGAGAGTTGGGGTGATGATGAAATGCAATTGAGAAAAGCCGCCGCATATACATATAGGAGAATTCATCAATCATAAGAGCGATTCACCTTTGCTTTTTGAACAACACTCTCTCTTCCGAGGGACTGGTTGTGTTCGGCGAGCTAGACTCTGTTACTCGCTGTCACACGGTGGCATTCACTTTTACAGAGGGAACTTTGTGGACTCGCTTTCCACGCAAGGACACGCATGTCCAACGCCATATAGTGTGGAGCTCATTTACAACGAAAGCAGTTATAACAAACACTCGCTTATTACGAGAGAAAATGGTGCAACTTTCAAAATATCTATTAGGGTATTGGTATTATAACTGCGAAGTGTGGCCTCGCAACTTGGTTGCAACGATACCTTTTTTTTCGGAGATAGTACCAAGAGATACATTTATAGGGAGTATGGAGATTAAATGAGACGTGTTAGCCAACTGAATGGAGAAAAATAGGAAAGTCCTTTTCGGGCTCGACTACCGTGCGGTGTACCACGTGCTGGCTGCTTTGAGTGCACGTGTTGGCCTAGATCTGCCACCGAACGCCGCGAGCAAAACCTGCCGTTGAAGTCGTCATAATTCACAAGGTCCAGGTATCGTATCGCCGATGCGTCGCCAGTGCATACTGATAGGTATTCACTGACCTGGTGCAAACGCGACGATTCGGGAACTCTCTTAACCGCGATGAATGAGTTCGCGTAGATGGAACTGTATGGGGAGCGCATCAAGAATTGTTTCCTTAAGACAGATGTTAAAACGCTTGGGGCAATGGCGAACGCTGTCGAACACAAGTTATTGGACGCATGTTGATTTATGGCAACGCATCGTCGAGGCTTTAGCTATGTCGCCCGGGCCAACTCAGTGGTGCGGATATTTGCAACGACAATGGCCGCTTTTGAAACGAGACAGCGTTAGGTCGGATGAATAATAAGAATAATAGTTGGTTTTGGGGGAAAGGAAATGGCGCAGCATCTGTCCCGTATATCGTTGGACACCTGAACCACGCGTAAGGGGAGGGATGAAGGAGGGAGTGAAAGAAGAAAGGAAGAAAGAGGTGCCGTAGTGGAGGGCTCCGGAATAATTTTGATCACCTGGGGATATTTAGCGTGCAGTGACATCGCACAGCCCACGGGTGCCTTAGCATTTCGCTTTCATAAAAAAGCAGCCGCCGCGGTCGGGTTCAAACCCGGGAACTCCGGATCAGTGGCCGAGCGTCCTAAGCGCTGAGCCACAGAAGCGGGTACAAAATTGGTTTTAATATTAATAATAATTGCTTTTTGGGGAAAGGAAATGGCAAACTTTAACCTGCACTGACATCGTGCAGCACACAGGCGATTTTTGCGTTTCGCCTCCATCGAAACGCAGCCGCCCGAAGGAGAAGCCATGCGCGTTGCCAGCTTTGTCAGACAAACTAAGCAGTGGTCATTACTTCACACCACAACCAACCAATGAGATCGACACGCCGCGCCGCAGATATCAATGTGGATGACTGATGACAGTTGGTGCCGGCTGTGCAGCCTTCAGAGCGTGTGGGAAGTTTCTACTCTTTTGAGGTTGGCAAGTGAGAGGCTGCGTGACGGCCGTAGCGGTATAGAAGCGGCGAAGGAACGCTTCGCAGTCTTGTCAGCAGTCCGTTTGTGTAGAAAGAAAGGCTCCAGGACAGATGCGTGCGTACAGTTTTGATGTTTGTGGAGTTGCGGAAGGGGGACAAGTGACAACGCGGTCGCGTTCGGCTTCTTATGGGTTGGTTGGAAGTCTGCATGCTCGTTCGTGCGCAAGCACTACTTCACGAAGTCTAACGGGCTCACCGAGTTTCTGCGAAGCTTGCCCTTGAAGTTGACCCAAGCTGCACAGGTAATCGGCCCAATATTGGAAAGAGATGGTTTCACACTGGTCCTTTGTACGGCCAGTCTTTGCAAATACATTTCGTATATTAGGCCGATTACCTGTGCTGCTAGGAGACCTTGTAAAAACGGCCGCATAATTATGTAAATAAATATTTATACTGCCACCACTGGGCTTCGATTCCGTGGCAGAGCGAAGAGATCAGCTTAGCTGGCCACTGTACGAGGGCACTATGCTATCTCCGTAACCAATTACGCCTCATGATAAACTGCAACACACTGTCGCGCTTTGCGTTGCACATCGTGGTCTTCATCAGCTTCATATTTGCGGCGCGAAAAGATCAGATCACCGTAACCTCTGTCAGAGTTTCACCTGAGTCTAATATTGTTGCCAGACGTGTCGACGATCCTTCAAAGCAAAACCATGACTCAACCAGGCAAAACACATGCTTTTCCACGTGCATTCGGTTTAGATAGCTAAAATCAAGCCACTTTTTCACCGACTGCACCTTCGCCGCATCCTATTATACCGCGTGTCAAACTGCCAATCGTTTTTCTTATTGCTATACCCTTAGAGAAGGCCAGTATTTGTCAACTTTCATGAGCTATCTACTGCAATTCCCAAGAAAATAGTAACGAAGCACCATTTGCCGTGCATGGAGAGGTACAGAACGGCCCAGATTTGAACCGCCGCAGAACTCTCCCACGAAACACTTAATAACGCTCAGGCCACCTAGTGCATGCTATCGCTTTCTATCGCAAAAATGTCTGATCATTCCTGTAGGGGTCGTTGAGTCAGCATTGGACGGTGGAAAGAAATACGTCGTTCCTTGGCGGTATTTGCCTATGCAGGAAGGGTGGCTGGTGAGAGGTATCGCCGTGTGGCCGGTTGTCAACGGTTCGTCAGAGGGCCAGGGCTATTGACTTCAAGACACGAGCTTCACTCGACCAGTCGTAGCCCCTTCAATGAAAGCGCTGGTAGCAGCAGGGCACAACAAAGAACTCCCCCCCCCCCCCCCCCCTTCTCTTCCCAGAGGAGACTGCATGACAGTACCTTTACGAGTTTTTGGAAAGTCGTCAGCATGGGAACCGCACGAGGGGTCATAACTGAGGTTGTTATAGGAAGGCGCCGGATTGACCCTTGCGGAAAGGGCCTTCGCGGTCCATCTAATTTGTTTGTTTTTACGTTGAGAGAGAGTTTGGCTGCACTATTAAGGCTGTTGGGCGGGACGCGTGATTCGGAGAGCCGATCGTTTTTGTGGAGATCGCTCTGTGCATTACATTTTTAAAATTATTTGACCACTTTTTTAGTTTGTGTCTTTTAGGTAAGAGTTAACATGGTCAGAGTTGAGGGCGGCAGCACGCAGCCTGCCACCAATAGTGGTAAGGCTTGCTGCTATTGGTTGCCTCTTAAGTGCGAGAGGGACTCTCTGGGGTTTAAAACCGAGCCCAGGAGCCAAATTCGTTGTTCTGGGCTTGGTTTATATGTTCTGCACCTTCGGCTATGCCGAGAAGTTAGGATTTCTCTGTTGGCCAGTTCCGTCTTGTTTGCGACTGTTTAAATATGATGTACATTTTGTAAAGCTCATGTATTAAATTTAAATTCATTTTCTGCCTAACTCGCACCATCGCATGTCTTCATTTCCCCGTCACCGACGGAGCACCGCACGTGCGACTAGCCGTTGCTTCACGAAACCGTCTCTTACGGCGCACCCCTGGTGCAAGGAAATAGACCAAGCAGAAATTTGTCTATCCCCCAAACTTAAAAGTTATGCACTGTCAGCAAGCGTTGTGCTCTGAACTGACTGAATTTGTGCTGTATGCTATACATGTTCTGCAGTGCATACTTTGCAGAAAGCAAGAAAACAAGAAAGAAAAGAAAGAGGCACCAGAAAAAAAAATGGAGTAAAAATTAGAAGACCCGCCGCGGTGGCTTAGTGGTCACAGCGCTCGGCTTCTGATCCGGAGTACCCGGGTTCGAGTCCGACCACGACGGCCACGATTCGATGGGGGCAAAACGCAAAGGCGGCCATGTGCTGTGCGATGTCAGTGCATGTTAAAGATCCGCACGTGGTGGAAATCATTCCGGAGACCTCCACTATGGCACCTCTTCCGTCCTTCTTTCACTCGCTCCTTGGAGCGCGCTTCAGGTATCCGCCGATATGTGAGATAGATACTGCGCTATTTCCTTTCCCCAAAAAGCCAATTTTCTTCCACATTTTGTGGACACTTCTTTGGGGACACATTTACGCCGACAAAGCCTAGTAATACCTGTAAAAGGAGTGCTATATTCTGCAGGAGAAAGAACCAGGCTATCATCATTCATGCCAGTGGGACTTCTTTTAGCAGGCTAGGTGTGACATCTGCGGAAAACTGCTTCGGTGTAAATCAGCCAAACGCAGTACTGCTCTTGTCAACTTTCCCCTATAGCTGACTTCACGGAACACCCTTCTCGTTAATGTCCTTGCAATCCCTCTACCTCTTTATACATACACGGGTTGAAACGACCTAGCATATTTGTGGGCACAAGGGCGCCAGGATATCTGGCAGAAAAGCCAGACCGAAGAGCCAAACAAAGAAACGAAGCAAAAAATTGGAAGACGCTTAAATTCGCCTTTAAAAGTGGAACGCGACGTTGTCTGGCAGCACTGCTAGGGAGTCCACGGAGTAATAATAATAATAATTGGCTGTTTGGGAAAGGAAATGGCGCAGTATCTGTCTCATATATCTTTGGACACCTGAACCGCGCCGTAAGGGAAGGGATAAGGGAGGGAGTGAAAGAAGAAAGGAAGAATAGGTGCCATAGTGGAGGGCTCCGGAATAATTTCGACCACCTGGGGATCTTTAACGTGCACTGACATCGCACAGCACACGGGCGCCTTAGCGTTTTTCCTCCATAAAAACGCAGCCGCCGCGGTCGGGTTCGAACCCGGGAACTCCGGATCAGTAGTCGAGCGCCCTAACCACTGAGCCACCGCGGCGGGGCAGTCCACGGAGCGCCATCTCCAGTTCGGCCCGACGCCGTGCCCGTTAGACAAATCGCTGTGCTACGTACGGCGAAACAGACGCGCAGAGCGGCAAACCACGTAGAAGCGTTGCCAGGCGCCTTGCCGAAACGCGTGGGACTCAAGTTGCAGTCGTAATTCGTCGGCACACCGTTCTCGACAAACCCGATGCCACAAACACCAGCATAGCTTCCACGCTGAACGAACGGGCAGCAAGCCGCAAGCTTCGTGGTGAACGCGCTTTAAATGTACGCTGGGCGGTTCGTCAGTCACCGCTTGATTCCTGCGTGCCCGCACGGCCCCACTGCGCCTGAACGAGGCGAGCGAGAGGCGCTGCCGTCGCGCGCCATCTGTTGGGGCAGTAGTGTACATTGCGAGGAGGAGGAGGAGAAGTTTTGCTCACGGGGAGGAGGAGGATTTTTCGCTCACGGCCGACGCCGACGCCGGCTTTTCTGCGACACGAGCTCCTTAACGCTGACGCGTTAAAATACGCATATGGCACGAACGCAGGTTACCGTTGCGGCGCTCAACACGTGTCTCGAGAGCGCGTCCGCACCAAGCGTCTCAGGATATCTGATAGGGCCGCCCGCGTGGATCCGGCGGCGTCTTGCGAGGGTGTCTGGGGGGGGGGGGGGGGGGGGGGGGCGGGGGGGCGGGAGTGCAGCCTCTCGGTGCGCCGAAAGCCCTGCTTAAGGTTCCTGCCTCTTTACCCCTTTTCTACCACTCTTCAACTTCATTTCCTCTACTCCTTTACTACTTCCACCTCCCGGTTGTCTCTGCGATTTTGTGTGTTTCTTTTATGCAGCCGCAGCCCCTGTGAGAGCTGCTGCGTGGTCCATTATACGGTCCCTTGACCTCATTCTCAAGTTTGCTCTGACGGCAGAGATTATACCTCCTCGCTCGCACTGTGTCCTTATATTGACAAACGAGTTCATTGTAAGCCTGCCCTCACGAAGGGAACACCGTTCCTGAAACTGTTGGCTCAACAAATAACATATATATTTATATATATATATATATATATATATATATATATATATATATATATATATATATATATATATATATATATATACATATATATATATATATATATATATATATATATATATATCGTTTCGGTATATATGCGTTTCGATGGAGGCGAAACGCTAAAGCGCCCGTGTTAAGTGCGATGTCAGGGCACGTTGAAGATCCCCAGGTGTACGAAATTATTCCGGAGCTCTCCACTACGGCCCTTTTTCTTCATTTTTTCTTTCAGTACCTCCTTTATCAATTTCCCTTACTGCGCGGTTCAGGTGTCCGCCTATATGTGAGACCTGTACTGCGCCATTTCCTTTCCCCAAGAAACCAATTTCCAATTTTAAAGCTACCGCTTTTATCACAAAAACGCTCCTAGTGATGAAATGAGGGGGGGGGGGGGGTGGTTCGATGCGCTAATGCAGTGTAGTACTTTTTGCATGATTACATCGCACTTAATTAGCTTCTGGCTGCAACAAACTTATTGAAACAGGATTTTGTTACAATAAAATACAGCACGGTCTAGTTTAAAAGTCCTTCGAAACTAAAAGGAAAGACTTCTTTTTCTCAGTGTTGCTAAAGTGAATCTTAGCGTTTTCAAAGTGAACAACGCTTCGAACTGCATAATTGCTCTGGTACGCCCATTTACGAAAATTTTAACGTTCGCCACAATACTGAACACAAATAATTTACAGGATGCTTTTCAGATAAAAATAAATTAAACATGGTGCCTGTAGTAATATGCCGATGTAACTCGACGAGTAGTGTGTCCGTTTTTGTAGTTTTTTTTTCATTGTGAAGTATATTTTGAGTGCATTTTACTGCTTTTCTAGAAGACTCTCTCTGCTTTCCTTTAGTGAGATGCGGGCTTTCTAACATGAACTGCAAACTAAAATTTCGGACACATTCTTTGCTCGCAATGCAGCATCCTTCACGTATAGAAACGAAAGGGCCGTATGTATAAGATCCTGCCTGCATGAGGCAATATCACCACACTATTGTTTCTGAGTGGGTGCACACATAGGCTAGCGCATCGTCGCGTTAGGTCCTAGCTCCTGGTTTTGTCCTCAGCGGAATAGTAAGACCCTAGAAAGAGCAAATTTCGCAATTTGTTTTTAAGTATCAAGACGACTTCCCGAAACCCAGAAGAGGGACACAAGCCGACACAGAAGGCGTCCATAAGGCACCTGCTGCTCGGAAGTAGCGGTATTCTGTGTGACCCTCGTCCGGTTTTCTTCCTGAAGTCTTCATAGCATGGAGCACGAACTTTCCCGACACTTTATTTACCTACTTTTCTAAAATTATGCGTATTAAATTTATTCAACTTGCAAGAACATACACACCGTGACCCAGCACAATTTGCAAGCGGATCATGCATTTCATTTCCTAAGACCGCTAAGAATTATCGTGTAGATTCTTTCATCATTCTATAAATATGTTTCTTTTTGTTGGTTATATTGATTTCTCAGTTAATTACTCTATTGGCATGGAAAGTTGGACAAGACAGCGAACTGCACAGGAGCCGATCTTATAGCGCTGCTAGAGCACATTGTAGATGTAAGAATTACCCAAGTCTTCGATGGACAGTCTCTTGCCTCTGCGGGGCTCCACCTGAAAATCAGGAATTAAATTGAAAACTGTAAAAACAAAATCTAACTTTTGGAAGCGTGGAAGAATGTTTTTTTTGTGCCTTACACCTTTTATCCTGATATACCGTTTGCGCCGAAATGAATTTGGCGGTTCAGAGGCATACACGTATAATAAGCGTTGACTAAGACGATATTTCAGAGTTCACATCAACTTCCTTGCTCCTGAGCGAACCAGTACATGTTGCATATGCGTGAGCAATCATCAATAAAACAAAAAAAACTATAGAAGCTATAGCTTAAAGTTTATAAGGTACTACAAGCTACGAATTCTGCGCAAACGTCTCGTATTCTTCAACCGGGCAAACTTGGAGATCGTACGCAACGTTTAGACTACCGTATAAAGGTACCCCGGCATATTCCTTTTCCAATCACACACTGCGTTAAACATAGAACGGCGCACACACTGAGCTCTTGAGAACGATCACTCGGAAGACGCAGATGTGGTGGCGGTTTAATATCAGCAGCATTTTACAGCTATTATTTTGTCATGCTCAATACTTGTGATGACAATTTTTGTAATCTTTGCAAATATTGCTCCATTTCATTTTCGACAAATTTCATTTAAAATGTGCGTTTTAAGCCTACTGACAGTTTCACCTACGTCTGCCATATTTATGATGTATTAGTGCCAATAAAGGAGCAGTATGTAAATGTGTTTTGACGTGTAATTTTGCAACCCTCCTACTTAGGAAGCGCAGATATTTCACTGTTGCTCTTGTAGAATGCCACTGTTATTTCGGCCTCGTGTAAAATGAGACATGCAGTTGCAGGCTGTTACTGTTGCCCTTGTGGGGATGGTGCGTTGTCAAGCTGCTTCTGCTCTGCCTAGCTGTCGCCACGTCACAAATGACGCTCAACACTGAAAATCAACTCGATATTTATGGAATGCTTGGTGGATAGCAGTGGTTTTCAGCGGCTATCGAAAGAAGTTATCGCAAGCACGACAAGCATTTCACAAGTCTTATTTTGGCAGCGACATGGAAGGCTCGGTCATTAAAATAACCATGTTCGCACAGAGCCTCCCAGTTCTGTCAATGTTGTTCTAAGTTACCAAGTTTGAAATATCCGCATTTAGATAAGCGGTTTTTCCTAGTGGCTGGCAACAATGACATAAGTTCCTGATGGCCACGTATACAGGTCCTGATGACTGATTGAAACCACAGCACCACATACCTGCCCTCAGTTCGGTGAATTAGGTGATGCGCAAAAACCGAGGCTAGTGAAATAGGCTAGTGAAATAGGTAATCCCATCTTTTTTAGGGCAGTGCCCCAAGTTTTCCTTCTTCGTGTTTAAGAGAAATTATATTTGCGAAACCTTCGCTAGCGGTCCGGGGCTCTTTGCTATGACTTTCTATGACTGTGTTTAAGCGCTGAAAATTTATTGAGACACTCTGTTGCTGCTCTGAATGTTCGTATATTCTTCAGCGGTTTTGATTTCGTAGTTCTTGCACTAACCGTGATTATATTTGTCAAACTGCCTCTTTGTTTGCATTCTTTCAATGCCGTCTTATATTGTTTTTACGGATTTACGTCCACGGTATTATTACGTCAATGTATTATGGCTAAATTGTTTACAAATACTATCTCAATAATCGTGTGAAGCGCATGAAATCTACGCCCGCTTCAATTCTTGAATGTGTGTTTGTAGCAATCACTCATGGGTTTCTGCTAATATTGTTTTCGAAATTTGGTTGCAGCAGAATGTAGCACTCCACCTTCTTAACAGCGAAGATTCACACGCCTCAATATTTAAAACCGTCCAATTACTTCGCATGATTTTAGAAGCTATGTACGCATTCTATGAGCGTGCTCGAAATCGAAATATGGGAGCAAAAAGGTCCACATATAACGCGAGCCCATATAAATATCCCAAGATCTTGCTCGGGGTTGATAGATCGGAATCCTTCTTTTTCGATAGCGCCCTCCAGTGCTCCAACAACTTGCGGAAAACCCTTTAGCAACCGCAGCGGAGCTCAATTCCTCAGTGGACCCGAGAAGATGGCTTTTATAACGCATGTTCTCAACCGGAGCCTTTCGTGAACCACACCAAGTATTAGATAGAAAATATTGTAGCCCTACTGTAAAACATAGTGGCCTTTGCGTGAAAAATGGTGCCCATAATAAGAAACGCAGGGATAGTGCTCTTGAGTATGGAACATGTGCGTGTGTTTTACGCATGCCAAAATCGGCAGTGTTTACGATATAAGCGCACACCAGTGCATTTGTGCACCGCCAAGGCCGGAAGTGTCTTCTGGTAAGTATTACTGAGTCAGTAACGGTCAGCTCTGTCAAAAATTCGAAACGCACTTATGAAGGCATCCACATAGCCTGCTGGCCTTCTCTAGCTTTTTTATTACTTCCGGAACCCTTTTACCCTGTTGGACTAGTCCTCCTCAGAGTTTTACCGACGTCCCGCTCTGGCAACCGTTGCAGCGCGTCGAAAGTGACTATGAATCACGATATGCTATCAAGCGCGCACAGTCAACAGAGCGTGCTACCGATGTCAGTTTCCTGCGGCAGGACGTCATAGTACAGCAGAGCGCTTCACACCAATCGCTGACGCATCGGGGCCGTACTTTTTATCTCGGGAAGCTGAACACGCACTCCGGTCCTGTTCCATGAAGCGTAGACCCACTACAACATACTATCCTCCGACGAACGTGCTTACAGCGCGGCGCAACAGGATCCTCATTGATTTGCAACCCGTCTACGCCTCGTCCAACGACCCCGATTGGGGCATTGCCTTGAATTATATCTTTGGGTATATACCTTTGGGCACTGCATCTTTGGGCATAATTCGGCGCCGCATGACAACAGGGGCTACTCGCCATTCTACGTTCTGTATGCACGCAATTCTGCACTGGCAGTGGGTACATAGCTACAGCCTTCTATGGCCACAGGCAAAGAGTACACCAGTGACGTCATCGTCCAAGCTACCTGGTCCGTCAAATCACCCGCGACCTGTTATCCGCCTCGAAGACCTACCAGGAATCTGTTTACGACAGCCAGCATCACCCACTTTACTACCTAACGGGATTATATGCCCTGGTTTGGTCTCCTTATCTCATCACACTCGTCTTCTTTACTGCGTGCTCTTCCTAGTGACTAACGTCACGTATGAATTAAATTACTTCCGTCGACTCTCCACCATCATAATCCCACCACACGACCGGAATAAGTTATGTTGTTGGCCTTAAGCAGCATCACACACCTCTCACAACCTCATCATCATCAGCCGGACTACGCGCACTGCAGAGTAAAGGCCTCTCCAGTGTATCTCCAACTCACCGTGACTTTTGCCAGCTGCGTATCACGGTGTCTCGACAAACTTCTTAATCTCATCCGCCCCATCTAACTTTCTGCCGCCCGGTGCTACGCTTGTCTTTTCTTAGAATCCACTCCGTTACCTTTAAAGACGAGCGGTTATCTTGAGTTTGCATTATATATCCTGCTAAAGGCCATTTTTTCTTCTTATTTCGACTAGGACGTCTTTAACCACGTTTGCTCCTTCACCGACTCTGCTCGCTTCCGGCCTCTAAACGCTACAACTATCGTTTGTAATTCCGTAGGCAGCTGCATTGCCCCTAATTTAAAATGAACCGTTTTTGTTAGCCCCCCCCGTTTCTGCCTCTAAGGTGAGTACCGGTGTTTAGGTGTTTATTTTAGAGTAATTCTCTATTAACTAGGTTACATATTAGACACCAGCGGTAGATATACTGCTAACTTGGCGGTAATTTGTTAAGTGCATAAATGTGCTTAGTTTAATCAGGAATTGACTTCGATATACATGTCGAAAAAGCTAGCAGTTGTTCTAAGTGCGGAAAGCGCAAGAGAATGTGCTTATTATATTTGTAATGTTTATCAATGTGAGAAAATAGTAGCGGAATCAGATCATTATGGAAGGTAAATAAACAGAAAGTACAAACAAACGCAGCTAAGTGGTGCCAGTGTGATCAAAATCTACAACCCACACGTAATGCCGCCTGGAGTTCTCTATTAAACCGCGTCGTGGCACTAAACGTCTAGCCAAATAATTTAAACTTTATATCTTCATATAGCCTATCCATGAGAGTGTTGACAAGTTCTCCTTGACCAGTAGATAGGAAACTGTCTCTAAAAATGTTCCATGAGATCACTGTTACTTATTCGCCATTCTCTAAAGTTTCACCCATGTGAAGAGATAATCTGCTGATAATTTCTTGCTCTGGTCACCATCAGGGTAAAGTAGCTCACTGCAAGCATCGGTCATGTTCGTTGCACTATACTTACTTCCCGAAAGTTGAGAAAGCCTATATATATGGTAAAGGAAATGAGGGGCTCGTTTGACAAACATATTAAGGAAGCCAACAGTCACGGAAACCAAGGGGCATAGGAGAATGTTTTTAATCTTTTTTTATTTGTAGTGCCAATCAGTCGGTTTAAAGAAAGTTACTTATAAAGCAGCAGAAAAAACAACCATGCCGCCGGTGGGATCCGAACCCACGACCTCCGAATATCGCGTCCGGTGCTCTTACCAACTGAACTACGGCGACGGCTATCCAATCTGCTGCTTTCGTGGGTATTTATGTTTACTGCGTGTAAGTGAACCTCGAGAATGTTCACCAGCGCCACCCTCGACCATGGCGGTGGACGTAGCACGTCCTGTAATACCGCGAGTGTGACGTAGAACGTCATCTAACGGCGAGGGTGGAAACTGTGCGAGAGCCCCTCATTTCCTTTACCTTGTCTGCTGAGAGCTTGACGGGGTTCTCGGTTCTGGCAGTCTTGTTGCCATAGGTAGCATAAGAGGGCATAAGAGGGCTATATATATATATATATATATATATATATATATATATATATATATATATATATATATATATATATATATAGCACGGTATATGTAAGTACGGTTGAAGCATGCACTGTAAATATGAGTAGGGCTCCGCATTCTGGCACGCATAATATCCTCGTGAACTCAGATGTTAATATCAATAAAGGAAAGGTCTCGCGTTTTATTTGCATTTCAGAGTCGATTTAAGCATGAATAATAATAATAATAATTGGTTTTTGGGGAAAGGAAATGGCGCAGTATCTGTCTCATATATCGTTGGACACCTGAACCGCGCCGTAACTGAAGGGATAAAGGAGGGAGTGAAAGAGAGGAAGAAGGAGGTGCCGTAGTGGAGGACTCCGGAATAATTTCGACCACCTGGGGATCTTTAACGTGCACTGATATCGCACAGCACACGGGCGCCTTAGCGTTTTTCCTCCATAAGAACGCAGCCGCCGCGGTCGGGTTCGAACCCGGGAACTCCGGATCAGTAGTCGAGCACCCTAACCACTGAGCCACAAAATGTCTCGTGCACTCTTTCGACGGGAATCAGCCAGCAATCTCAAAAAAAGCATGTGCGTTTGGGGAGATTTACGGGTAGTCTGAGCCGGGGGATAACGAATATGCTCTATTTTGGTGATTTCTGCGAATTTAATTAAGCACTCAGCGGAGTTTTTTACAATCCTTCCTACCGAAACATTTGATTTGAAGACCAAAGACTCTTTTTTTGGTGAGAGCTCTACTGCCAGTTTCATCTTCGATTGGAATGTTGGCTTTGTCGATGCTTGTCAGCGAGAATGTGCCTAGCCTTTAAGCTGATACAATTTCTTGAATAAAAACCCAACAATGTCGTATCATCCAAATTGTGAAAATTATGCCATTATCTGACTCTGAGTTGAGGGAAATGGTTAAGATCATCAACGCTCGCTGTGTTATGAAGGATGCTATACTTGAGGACTCTGGAATAATTTAGAACAATTGCAATCGTTCAACATGCGCTGAAATACCTCAACATACGCAGAACGTCAAGTAGTAATAGAAGCCACGACCTTGAGATCAAAAGCCGGTCGCGAGAGACGCCACCCCAGCTGTTTCAAATACGAATAAGGAATTGAACACTGATGAGGACACTCACGCGCTTTTGAAGTGCAACTATTTGCTCGCTAATAGGATTTTCAAAATCAGCACACCGCATTTGGTAAGTAGGAAATCAAATATCGTGTCGAACTTTCAAAACCTCTCTTCTCTTCTTTGTAGTCGTCCTCGAATGCGAAAAGATCGTTTATGAATGTGATTTGAAGCCGTTTGAGTTCATCTTCTCTTCATTTTCTCAAATTCATTTAAACCTTCAAAATGTGGCTCCTATTTTAAGTTTTTCTACTGGCTTTAGATTTGCATAAAGGTACTCTGGCTGGCCTAAGTGCTGAAAGAATTGAAAGCTTGTCTTAAAGGGAAGCTGAAATGGTTTTCTAAGAATTCGAGATTATTCAATAATTGAGATCTACGAAGCTCCCAAGCATTGTCTTAAATCTTCCCAACTGTTTCTCATACGCAACGACAGTCCGTGTTTTCTTCATTTTGCGCATCACTGGTGTAACTAAGAGAAAAGAAGATCAAAAAAAGGGATGACAATTTTTAAACCATGAATTGATAACTGAATTTTAGTACTGAAAGAAACAGCGAATAATAAAGCACATACAGAGTATAACAGAACTGAACTTAAAATATATGTTTGAATTTGAATATTGAGCATAAATTTGCTTTCCATTGCACTACGCAATAACTATGGGACCACAAAAGCCCGAAGAGAAAATAAGAAGTAATTACTTTTAATCATTAGCTTGATTTGTAATATGGCGCTTTACTGCTAGGTGGCATCACTGCGGCGTCTTCCAAGTAAGGGACAATTCTTTACATTGCACAGCACAATGTTCAGCCTTGAGGCTCTCAATAATGGTTATAGATCACTCCATGTAGGAAACGTTAAAGTTCATGCTTACTCAGTGGCTATCATAGCCAGAACCAGAAGCACGCAGAGAAGTGCCGACTTCATTTCAACAGCCGGATGGTCGTCTCTCTGTGAACGGGTCGGTAGATGCGCCAGAACGGCTGATCTCTCTGGCTGAGGCCTCGGAATTTATACGCGAGGAGTGTGCCATTGGGATAATGCTGTCTCGCTTCCGTAATATATCTTTCTTTTTGATACTTTGATTCAATGCTGTCTTTCTTCTGTTCTTGCTCGAGCTTGAAAGAAAATAAATAAGGAAAGGTATTGTTGAACGCATGTATGTTGTCTCAATTATCATCTGCAAAGACAGCATAATGAATGCTAAAATATGGTAGTATGAAATTATTTTAGCCTAGTATGGATTTACAATGTTACAACAACCTGAATAAATCATCAAAATCAAATGGGGGAGGGTGTGCAAATTATACATTAATGTAGGGGGGTGTAAGCGAGCTCAACTTTAGCAAATATTGTGCGCCGCTTCCTTTGATAATAAGGGCCGATCTTTTGACTTGCGATGACATTGGGATGTTCTAGGTATTGACAAACACTTATGCCATGTCCTTATTTTGACGAAGGTGCCCTTGGCGCCATGACATAATTTATTGCCATTATTTGAGCTTCGCCATAATTAATAATTCATGGTGTAGACACTTCAGATGGGTTCAGTACTGCGTTTATGATATCTTAATATTACTGGCTTCTTAGTTATTTACCGCCATTCCATATAGTTGCTGTTACGCGCACAGTCTGCCTATGCCACCAAATGAGCCTATCTCGTTTACCTCATTGCTTCGGTCTTAGCGCCTCTTAAACTATTTTTTCATTGTGAAATTTATATCACTCTCTTGACAGATTTGTACTATAGACTGTTTTCAAGACCACCGCAATCCTCTGAGAAATAACGGTGTTTATTCTACTCGTTTATCATTATAATTATTTTGATCTATGAGCTTGAGGTTACGTAACGCGCTGCTTGTAATTGCTTGGACAGAATATATTTTGTCACTGCTACAGAGGTGTGTTAGAATGGTTTGAGTGTGCTCGTTAAGTAAATTGGGTTTCCTATCGCAAGTTTATTAATAAACAGCTTTCTTTTAATGGCCACACATTGGGCACAAAAAAGGAATGGAGACAAAAAAACGGGCAAGGCGGTTAATCAGTGCTAGCTGGCATTCGGTAAGATAGAGAAATAAAAACATCGTTAGAGCCTTCAGTGGTCGCGCCCTAGTCCAGGTCTTTGGTAGTCTTTACTGCAGACCTTGTGCGGTAAGTCAGTTGTAACTTGTCTCCAGCTTCATATCTGGACACCGCAGCCCCCGACTTCTCCGCAGTGGTGTTCGAAATTACTAGGATTACCTTGGCACACTGGCAGCCCTATGAAATCTGATACAGATTTGGCCTATCGCTGCATCAGAACAGGAGCCTCCGTGCACGGTCAAGTGGATATTGCTGTAGACAAAAAAGTTCGAGTACAAATGTGTAGGCAGCTTCCGGTCAGGTACGGAATGTTCCCTGTCTAATTTGTTATCTGGTTGAAGCTACTTTCAACTTCCCTCTATAAAGTTTTATCATACGAAATGAAACCCAAAGTTCTGGCAATGCGAATAGTGGGTGCGAAGTGTTTACACTATGCAATTCCACAGGAAAGCAGTAGTCTTCATCAGTACACCAAGAGCCGTGCAACAGAGATTACGCATTGTTTTGTTTTATTAGATTTTGCAAAGGTATCTTTCAGTGACTCGGCACAATTCTTTCCATCCGATTTTCACGACCGTTAAGGAGCGAATACTGTTGAACTTCTGTTTTAAATTTAATTCAACTGCGGACAACACTCCACAAGCTACAGGAAGCCTTTGGACGTTTTTTGCTTTCGTGCAAAGTAAGATATTTTTCTGGTAAAAACGCTTCAAACGACCTTCGACAAGCATAACCCCAAAAGCAATAGAAGTTCGCGAATATATTCTTGCTGACTGGAGGCGAACTATCGACGATGTAGCTACAAAGAGGCAGCGATGGCGTAGAGGTAGAGCAGCCCCCTCACGGGCAGAAGGACCGGGGTTCAAATCCCGCTACCACGCAATATTCCATCGGGTTAAAAAAGAAACTGCGAGTGTCGATAGAACTGCATAACTAAGCCTGGGGTGTGGCCTGATCTCGGTGACCAGAACCGACAAAGCACTCCCTCACGAGAGCAGGATTTGACAACCCTGGTGTATTACTTGGCTGCAACCTTCTATGAAAAAAAAAATTAGCGCTCGGCCCTCAGTCTCCAGCGGTTGCGGAGCAATTGGCCAAGGAAGTTAGTCCCGTGACGAAGCGGAGGGTGCTAAAAATCTCTGGCTCCGGACAGGCCACCACGTTTAACGCTTTAACATTGTTCAGTTAGGCTAGCCTAACAGTGGTGTTAGAGGAACTAGAGGGCATTAAATGGGATGTCATGGGGCTTAGGGAATTTAAGAAGACAGAAGAGGCGTATACTGTACTAAAGGACGTACACTTACTGTGCTATCGCGGATTAGCGGATAGACGAGAACCAGGTGCGGGATTCCTCATTAATCAGGATATAGCTGGCCACATGCAGTACTTGTATAGTATTAAGGAGAGGGTGGCAGCAATCGTAATTAAGCTTATCAGATGTACAAGCTGAAAGTGGCGCAGGCCTACGCGGCTACATTCAGCCAAACTGACGAGATGTTTAAAAGCTTCTATGAAAGCGGGAAATCGGCAATGAAGAAAGTAAAATCCCAGTAGACTGTACAGATGGGCGACTTCAATGCGAAGGTAAGCAAGAAGCAGGCTGGATACCAGGCGGTAGGTGACTATGCGGTAGGTTCTAGGAACTGAAGGGGAGAGTTATTAGTAGAGTTCGCAGATGTAAATAATTTATGGATCGTGATTACCTTCATCGGCAAACGGGAGAACAGGAAAGGGACGTAGAAGAGCCGCAAGGGTGAAAATGAAAATTAAAAAAATCCCTATGCGCTTATCCTGGCATCGTGCAGTATGTGGATGTCCTCGCGAAAGTGCGTTGTAGTGACCACCGAATGTTAAGGTGTACAATTTGCTAACATTTGAAGAGAGAACGAAAGAAACTAGTAAAGCGGGAGCCCATTAACAAACTAGCGTAAGATGAAAAGTAACAGGTTTCTGGATTTCACAGCAGAACAGATATTCACTCTTAACTTAGGAAGAGGACCTTAATGTTCGAACAATGAACGATACTATCAGAGCTATCGTTACGGAATGGGTAGTAGAAGTAGATGGTAGGATGAATCGACAGGATACCGGCAAGTTATCTCAGGAGACGAACGATCTGATTAAGAAAAGCCAAAGCTTGAGGGCGCCAACCCTACGCACAATATAACTAGCAGAACCATCAAAAGTGAAAAATAAGCACTAAGTAGTGGACAGAAGGAGGTTTAATATGGAAAGATTCGAGCATGCTCTGAAGATAGAAGTAACCAAAGCGGTGAAATGGAAACAATTCACACATGAAAACGAGATGTATGCGTAAATAGAGAAAGAGGACAGTGTCAATAGCAATATAGATGAAAGTTAAAATAGCGGAAACGTTCCACGCAAGTCGATACATTAACCAATGTAATTGGAACGTTAGTGAGAGAGACAGTACCGCACAGCAATGCGACATCCCGCTAGTAACGAAAGAGCAAGCAAAAAAAGCCTTGGGAAGAACGCAAAGACTGTTTTTCTTTGTGGCTCGACACTTTTTGTTCCGTTCAACGTTTCTGCCCTATTTGTGAGTACTGGTCAGATAAAGTGGTTGTATATTTTCGTTATGCCGGATACTGATAAACTCCTACTCGTGATATGAGTGCAGAGCCTTTTACAAAACGTTGAGCCATCACGGTCCGTTTAGAAACTCTCTTTTGCCATCGGAGTAATAACCCTTCAATCCATTTTTTCTTGGCGCGTTCAATGCATATTCATTCCCTGCCAACGATATGGCATTTATTGTAATTTTAGACCTCCTAGAAGACCACTAGGACATTTGCTATCCGCACGGAATAAGAAAGATAGTTTACTGCAGCTTATTTTCCTATGTTATTGCCAGCACTGCTGTAATGCGCACGTCAACCGGGAGGCCCCATTCCGCATAATCATTCTGGAACCTCCTCGCTCGCACATACACCCCGTTGGGGCCAAGTCCAAATGTACCAGAGCTTCTTTCGGTGGGATGGCAGTCCAAACAGTATTTATAAAACTTAATGGTGCTGGTAATCGTGTCATTTCTGCACAGACTCTTCCTTATATGGTTATTTCTTAAGCCAAACTTTCATTTTGCCCGAATGTTTTACTTTTCCGAGAACGGCACGTAAAAACTTTTCAAGACTTTTTACAATGAGGGGGTGCTTTCCACATGCTAATTTCTTTGCCAACACCCATTATAATACAAACGTAAAACTGGATGTAAAAACTAGATAATTTTCTGCATGCATGTTTACTATGAGTGGGACGGCGCTCAACGACAACAAAGTCAAGGACAATATTAATCATGATCCCGCTTTCTTTACGCTGCGGAAATCTATATTAGAGATAACGAGCATCAGAAGGCTTCAGAAGAACACCCACTACTTCTTGCGCCTGTGTCTCATATTCCCCACTGATTATATTATTACCCGCTGAGAAAGTGTCTTAGTTTCAAACAAAAAAAATAAGATAGGCGTTAGTTTAGGGCCTTCATATTCGCGTCAGCGGAGATTTATTTCTGCATCTGAACTTTCGGCCTGCATTGCAAACTAAAGGCAGCAAGAGAGTCATGCGCAGCTTGTAAGAAAAACTGTATGATAAGAAAATACTAGACAAACTTCCCCCCGCAGTCCTCTTCATATCGGTTTTCCGTTGAGAAATCATTCAAAAACCGGGACGCAAAATAATGGCTATGGTGCGTTCATGCCAGTACAATGCGAGTACATGAAATAATAAAGTGTAAAAAAGGTGAGAAATATGGGATTTCTCGTTTGCTTAGTTTAGAACGAATTCTACATTCAAGCAACTTGCAAAGAAAGCTCTGCTTCTATCCTGCAGCTCGAATCATGCCGTTATGTTTGAGGGAAATTGCACCGAGCTCTCCAACCGTGCCGTACAATAGAATAAAGTGCCCCTCTTTTGCGGTGATTAAGCTTGGAATGGGCTCTTTTAATTAAGGAATTGTCTTCCCTTATGCACAAATTAAATTCATATCTCCCCATATCTCGAAAATAAACGCTGAAGAGGCTCAAAAGGAAGAACGCATTTTCTAAGATTCAGTTATCGGTTCAGCATTCAAGATTACCACTTCTCTGTTTGGAGGGTCACTCAGTAGCTTAGTGGCGCCTTGAGAACTTCTGTCGCGTGACCCTTTCCAGAAAGAACAATATGGGCGTTCATAAAAAATGAAAAGCATCAAACTATTCATTATGTTTTTTCAAACTTTTTCCAAAAATAACTTGGATGGCGCCAATGCACTGAGTGACAATATTTTGGTGGCACACCTTGGCTTCAGCGTCCTGGAGCGTGTGCTTTCGCCTTGCAACAAGATAGGCTTGGGAAAGGGATTGGGTTAAAGTGGCAAGGCTTCCAGAATTGGTTATAAGTAAAGGCGCCCCACCCATTTATCTTACAGTCGCTCTGAGAATAGAGAGAACGTGCATTTACGTTGCACATACCACGAAAAATCATTCACGGCAAAGCTGCTTTTCGAACGTAACAGAATGACATTACTTAGTGCTCCACAAAAATAACGCAAATGTATTTTGCTAGTTTTCCAATAACTGCTCACAAAAGTAATGAAACTATAAAAAGTAATGAACGATTGAGCTGGATTTGTTCGGAAACACAATCCACGGGGAGCACGACGACCACACCGGCACTATCGACCCATCGGCGCACACAGTTGAATGTAGCCTTGATAGTTTTTCGACGTTTCGGCGTAAAACGTGTAACGTGCAAACGTGTGACCATTCGTTGTGCAAATTTATTCATCTTTACTGCACAGCTCACCCTTCGACTGCTTCGTCATGGTTTCGCCAGCGACATCGAATCTTCCAGGATAGCCTTGACCTCACCGGTGAACAGAACGCCCTTTCCCATGTGGGATTCCCTGACGGCAGCGGAATTCAATCAGCCACAGCACCCGAAAACGGCAATTCGCGCACAGGATTCTAAACATGGTCTGTTGCGAGCGACGCCACATGAATGAGCATTATATATTGTCCCCAGGAAAAGCATCGGCAGTGACCACAGCGGCACTACCAGCATGCGGTGTGCTAATTCATTCGTCTTCATTGTGCAGGTCACCAGGCGTTTTAGCAAACGTTCAGCTTAAGTAAAGGAGCACCGAGCCATCAATATAAAGAAAAATGATAGCTGTAACGGTAAGAGACAGGAAAAAAGGAGGAACAAATACGGACTAATGACATCTAAGTCGAAATCGAGAGCAAGAAGTGGGCTTGGGCAGGGCATGTGATGCAGAGGTAAGATAACCGCTGGTCCTTAAGGGTGACGGAGTGGATTAGGAGAGAAGGTAAGCGTTCCAGGGTGCGGCTGAATGTTAGGTGGGTGGATGAGGTTAAAAATTTGACAGGCATAGGGCGGTTGCGGCTGGAGAAGGAGAGAGTTGATTGCAGAGACACAGGAGAGGCCTTTGCCCTGCAGTGGGCGCAGTGACGCTAGTGATGATGATTGACGATGCCTGTGATAATGTTCTACAGTCTTACGGGAGGGTTTAGGGAAAGTTTTCTTTAAAAAGCGTTATAAATGTGGAAGAATAACGACTGGCAGCTCAACGTCGACAACGCGCCCGCCCAAAAAATGACTCACAATTCAACAGTTTCTGACATTTGAAAACAGCAGAGTGCTTCCACTGCGGCCCTTATTGGCTGACTTTGCCCCTTGTCACTTTTCTTGTTCGCGATAATGAAACAGAGGCGGGAAGGACGCAGTTTAAACACAATCTAAAACATTCATTAGGAATTCCGGCACGCGTCCTGAGAGTCCGTTAGGATCATCCGGTGCTGGCAGGTCCTGTTGCTAAAATTGAGCGCAAAAGCAACTGCGGCTTCCTCAACGTCCAGAACCGAGCTTCTGGGCAGCGAAGCGCCGAACAGTTCCCTTCAGCAGTGGTCGATTACCGTCACCGCCGCATTCATGTCATTTATGAACATTACTGCATCAACGTATACAACATATCTCCAATTTGCTTGGACCCGCAATCGTCTAGACGCTTGCCTGCCTTCTTTCGTTTGGATGGCGCGGATGCATGTGCCTGTGTACTGGCGCAACCTGGATCGTGGCCATAATCTCATACGACATATGTGCCATCCACATGATCTGCCTTGCCCCGTACTGATAACCCAGTCGTCTCCACAGGGCACACTAATTGCGTGAGCAAGAGCCTTATCCTCTCAGAGACCAGCTGCGTTCCTCCAAGCTACTGGCACGCGTCCGTCAGTTTTATTTCGGTCCTTTTGGTTAGCGTGCAGTGAAGATTAGACAAATAAAGACGCTGAACATGCAGGGAGCCCATGACGAATACTTGTTCTCCGCTAGGTACCACCAGCTCCATGCCTCCTCTTCCTATGGTTACGCAGTGTTGCATGGAAATGACATGAATAGGAACGCCAGACATGCCTTTTTCTTCAACCTTCAGTCTTCTTGTATTCGGAAATTTATTAAAAGAGGATAAGGACAGGCTATGCCTAAGGAGCCATTACTCAATAGTGTGCCCAGCTTAGCAGCGCCCCTCTTATCTCCCTTCTTCCTTCCATCCAGTCGCGCTCGGCTGCAAACTGCTTTTTCACTTCGACGACGAAGCCGATGACAGGGTGTAACGCCCAGGAACATTCACAATAAATTTTAGCTGTGTCAACCCAACATTTCTCACTCATATGAGCCTGCATAGAATTAGATCCGTACGTGTTTCATTCTGTGTGACCCAGAAAAACACGTTATAGTTATATATGCCTCATTGGAAAAAGAAAATATTCTACGATTGTAAGTACAAGGAGACTTATCCAGATTCTTATACATCGTTTGCAGATTTTGTTATCTTAATGCCGTGAGCCCTGAGGCGATAGTAAATGAGAACGAGCAATGAAGCTAGAGCAAACTCAGCCTCAACAGGGCGCACTAAACGTTGGTCTTTGGTAAAACAATGTGATTTATGAAGATCACGTGCATATAATTTTTTTTGGCGTAAGAAATTTATTGCTACAGAAAATTGTGAATATGATCAAGATGCATTTTTGGAAATTCACAGGTCGTGGTAAATTTTTTGGCTTTAAAGGCATGGATATCGCGAGCCCAGGCGGTACAGTTTTTTAAAGCAAGCTGGAGAATATTTTGTATTTCTCAATTGTCATGGAACATTACCATTAGGGTCATATTGACGCATAGCTCCTATCAGCAAATAAGAACGCGTGTGTGGTTTAGAAATTTCAATAATACCTTTTCTAGGGCGGACCTATCACTTCACAGCTATTCGGAAAACACCATTTAATGACGCTGTCCACTTGTACATTCATATCTGATAGAACTGCACAAATGCACTGACGGCTATAAAAAATAGTGCACTCTGGAAGTAAATATTTTCATTGAGCGATAACGGCACAGGTGGAAAAATAGAAGACGCAGCACATCTTTATTTTTCTGCAGCCACTCCAGCATGTCGGCACAGTCACTGTGAAGCTGGTTGTAGAGGCTTGAACTTGCTTCTTTTCAGAGGGGATAAATGCTTATGTTACTAGCGAATACGATGTAATAGAGGAGCTTATGAAAGAACAGCGTAATTATTTTCTAAGCTTGTAACACATACCTTAATGATCCGCCTCACTGCAGTTCCTGCCTGCGTACATTTTGGTTTTTCAGTGTTTTTGTTGCCGCCCTATTTTTAGTTCTTTGTATCGAAGAAAATATAGTGACGTCAGTGAAGGATGTGCGTAGTGGGCAGGAGCATCCAACCTTAAACGGAAGAACAGAGGTGGCACGGGGATGAACATCACGCTGAAAGAATGCCCAAAGAGAACTCAGCGCCTTACAAAGAGATTTGAACGAATTGAAATCACGCGACTAATCCTCACAGTGAAACACCTTTCATTCGCTAAAAAACACGATTGTACAGAAGACCACCAAAAGGCACTAGGTACAGAATGCACTTTTGTTATTTCTTATTTGTTTGCGGCGCAAATATCAAAGGAACATATTTTTAGTTTTCAAAATCTAAGCAAACATATCCAACGCAGGGGGAAACAATTAAAATAACACAGAAGCCTACAAAAATATCAAAATCTATTTAAAAAAAAATTGGCCTGGCCAGAGTACGTAATAGGAAGGCAGGATCACCAATGGGTGTTAAGAGTAACTGGATTAGAAGATAAGGTCAGCGTAGGAGGGGATGGCAGAAACTTAGCTGGGTGGATTGGAACAATTTTCGGCCATAAAGTAGCCGCAGCCGTCACAGCACACGGTTAATTCGATAGATATGGAAGATTTCCTTGTCCTGCAAAGGGCACATTCAGGATGACGATATTGCAATAAAGCCAGTCGGGCACTTTGCTTTATATGTATCAGGAAATATAAAGACATCCTCAAAAAACAAGAGAGCACAAGGTTCATCGATCTTTAAAAGCGTTGAACCTCATTCTAATTGAAGCGCAGACTGCAGATGGTTCCCAAATCAAAGACTGGCCTGGTATGCAGCATGTAATTGCAGCAGCGTCGCACTGGATGCTGGGTACCTAACTCTACACGAGACCTGCGAACGCTTGGTTGTTCACGTACGACAGAAAATTTATTCTTTGCCGACGCATTCTTGACAGAGTGGAGCGTGAATCATAAGTTGTCCTAGCGAAAACAGATCTCCCAAATTTTCAGCGTTATATATTAGACTGTGCACAAGGCGATCTGATCTGAACATCGTTGCTCACTTTTAGAGAATGTGTAGACAAGTGCATTGTCTTCAAAACCTAGTATGGAAGTGGAGGAAGCACCTGTAAAATCCTGCAATTGATGCTTACGTGAGGCTACGAGTCGCCGCCATGGATACACAACGTACTTAGTTCTTCAAGACAAGCCGCTGACGAGTAACACATTGAGCCGAGTACAAGTCCTCTAAAATTCACTATCAGCATCCTAAAAACATTCAGCTTTCCTGGTCCAAACATATATACAGAAGAGAAGACAGCAGCAATAGAGAGCGCTTTCATAAAAGTGCAATGAATTTAAACAGATTTAGAACAGCGGACAACTCTAGGAGTGACTTGCCTCTGGCAGGCGTAGCATTGCGTACTATAACCGCTCATGTGTTTTGAAAGAGGAAACCAACGCTTGGAGTTCAGCGTCGTAATGATGATGCCTATTGCATCTTGCGCGGACACTGCAGTCAGCTGCTGTAGTTCATATGCAAGGAGTCATAGTGCATCTGTTACCTGTGACAACCCCAAGCTGCAAAGGTAATGGGCCAATATTGACAACATATTGGCATAGGCCTGTCCTACATTGTACTGGAGCGAAACCATCGATTTGCAATATTGGGCCGATTTACTGTGCAGCTTAGGATAGCAGAAACTCCTAATTATCATCATCATCAGCAGCAGCTTGACTACGTCCAATGGAGGGCGCAGGTCTTGCCAATATCTCTGCAGTTACCCTATAATTCGCCACCCGAATCCCCTAATCGTCGCTAACTTCCAAATATCCTCCATCCGCCTAACTTCCTGCCGCTGCCTGATACGATTTCGTTCTATTGCAATGTATTTCGTTCTCCTAAGTATAATCAACAATCCTGCCCTCGAACTAGATGTCATGCGGAGGCCGATTCCTTCGTGCTGATGTAGACTAGGTTATTATCTCGCATTTATTTCCTGACACACCATACTCTATTCCAATGTCCTCAAATAAGAGCTTTCATATTCATTTTTATGGAAGGCTGCGCTGACCTCAATTTTCTTTCGACACTTTCCGTTGCGCATCGCATTTCGTTGCTTCACGTTTGTTGAGTACTTGTCAGATAAAGTTGTTGTATACTTTCGTTGTGTCGAATACTGATAAACTCCTAATAGTGATATGAGTGCGGAGCCTTTCTTGGAAACGTTGAGCCATCAAGGGCTGTTTATGAATTTTCTTTTGCCATCTGAGTAAAAATAACCCTTTAATGCATTCTTCTTGACACGTTCACAGCCTATTCATTACCTGCCAACTGTATGGCATCTATTCTACTTTTAGACATCTTAGAAGACCACAAGAATATATACTATCCGCACGGAATAAGAAATATAGTTTACTACAGCCTATTTTCCTATCTTATTACCAGCACTGCTGTGATGAGCACGTCAACGGTGTGGTACTGTGCAGAAAACTCATTAAGGAAGCTCTTCGCTCGCACAAACACCAAGTTGGGTTCAAGTCCAAATGCACCAAATATTTTTTCGGTGAGATGTCACCCCAAACAGTCTATTTAAAACACAATGGCGCCGGCAATCTTCTCATTTCTGCAAAGACAGTCCCTAATACGGTTATTTCTTAACGTGAACTTTCATTTTGCCCCAGTGTTTTAAATTATTGAATGCAGCACGTACAAACTGATCAAGACCTTTCACATTGAGGGGGTGCTGCTCACGTGCTAATTTCTTTGCCGGCACCCATCATAATACAAGCAAAAAACTCGATGTAAACACATAGATCAATTTCAGCATGCATGTTTACTAAGAGTGGGACGGCGCTCTGCAAACACAAAGTCAAGGACAATATTAATCATGTTCCTGTTTTTGTTAAGCTCTCCAAATCTATATCAGAAATAACGAGCTTCAGAAAAACACCCACTACTATTTTGCGCCAGTTTTTTTCATTTTCCCCATTGATTATATTATTAGCCGCTCAGGAAGTGCCTTACTTTCAAACAAAAAAAGAAAATAAGGGTGGCGTTACTTTAGTCCTTCATATCCGCGCCTGCGCCGATTTATTTCTGCATCTGAACTTTCGTCCTACATTGCAACAAACGGCAACAAGAGAGTCATGCGCAGCATATAAGAAAAACTATATAATAATAAAATATAAGACAAATTTCTCCCCAATGTCCTCTTCAAATCGGTTTCCCGCAGGGAAATTATTCAAGAACCGAGACGAGAAATAATGATTATGAGGCGTTCATGGCAGTGCAATGCGAGTACTTGAAATGATAATGTGTAAAAAAGGTGAAAAATGTGACATTTCACGTTTGGTTATTTTCGAACGAATTTTGCACTCAAGCAACTTGCAAAGAAAGCTCTGCTTCTATCCTGCTGCTCGAATCATGCCGTTATGTTTGAGGAAAATCGCTTCGGTCTCTCCAACCATGCAGTAAAATAGAATAAAGCGTCCCTCTTTTGTGGTGATTTACCTTGGAATGGGCTGTTTTAATTACGGAATTGTCATCTCTTCAGCACAAAATGAAATTTAGATCTAGACATATGTCGATAATAATCCCTGGAAAGGCTGAAAAGAGAGAACGCATTTTTTTTCTGATATTCAATTGTCAGTTCACCACTCATGGTTACCCCTTCCCAGATCGGAGTGTCACTCAGTAACTTTGTGGCGCCCTAAGATCTTTTGCGGCGCGACCGTTTCCAGAAAGAACGATATGGACGTTCGTAAAAAAGGGTAGGCATCAAACTATTCATCATGTTTTTTCAATCTTTATCTAATAAAAACTTGGATGGCGCGAATGCAATGAGTGTCTATATTTTGGTGGCACACCTTGGCTTGAGCGCGCTGCGGCGTGTGGTTTCGCTTGGCAACAAGATAACCTCGAGAAAGGTAGAGGCCTAATATGGCTAGGCTTCGAGAATTAGTTATAAGGAAAGGGGCACCATCCTTTTGTCTTACAGTACCACTGAGAATAGAGAGAATGTGAAGTTGCGTTGCCCATACCGCGAAAAATCATTCACGGCAAAGATACTTTTACAAAAGTGCTCCCCAAAAATTACGCAAATGAATTTTGATTACATTATCAATAACTGCTCACAACAGTAATGAAACTAATAAAAAGTAATAAACGATTCATTTGGATTTGGTTGGAAACGTAATTCAAGGAGGTGTACAAAGAGGACACCGGCATCATCCGACACATGAGCGCACACAGTTACCTGCAGCCTTGGTAGTTTTCCGCCGTCTCGGCGTAAAACGTGAGACGTGAACCTGCGCGGGCACGGCGACACAAGTATCAAGCGGTGCACTAATCCATTAATCTTCACTGTGCAGCTCAACTTTGGACTGCTTCATCAGGGTACCGCCTGCGGCATCAGAGCTTGCCGGATAGCCTTGACCTCACCGGTGAACGGAACGCGCTTCCAGATGTGGGATCTCCTGACAACAGTAGAATTTCATCGACCACAGCACCCGAAAACGCCAACGTTCGTTCGCGCGCGATTCTACGCATGGTCTGCTGCGAGCGCCGCCGCATGAATGAGGTTCATATATCCTCCCCACGAAAAGTATAGCAGTGGGCACAACGGCAGTACCAGCGTACGGTGCGCCGCTAATCAATTCTTCTTTATTGCTCAGGTGAGAAGGGGTTTTTGCCAATTTTCAGCTCAAGACAACGCAACGAGCTATGGAAAGAAAAATATTAAGTGTAACGTTAAGAGACCGGAAACGGGCAGAGTTGGTGAGGGAATAAACGCGTGTGTACGACGTTCTAGTCGAAATCAAGAGAAAGAGATGGGCTTGGACAGGACATGTAATGCGAAGGCATGATAACCGCTGGTTCTTAAGGGTAACAGAGTGGATTCTAAGAGAAGGTAAGGGTAACACTGGACGACAGAGTGTTAGGTGGGCGGATGAGAGTAAGAAATCTGCGGGAATACGGTGGCCACACCTGACAAAGGACGCTGCTAATTAGACATTGGAGAAGTCTGTCATGCAGTGGGACTTGTCACGCTGAGGATGACGACCGACGATGCCTGTGATTATGCTGGACCATCTTACGGGAAAGTTTAGGAAAGTTTTGTTTAAAAACGTTATAAAACGTCGAAGAACAAGGACTGGCAGCTCAACCACCACAACTTGCCCACCCAACAAATGGCTCAGAGTTCGGCATTGTCTGACTTTCGAAAACAGCACAGTGCTTCCGCGCCTGCTCCATTCACCTGACTTTGCCCCTTGTCACTTTTTCTCGTTCCCGATAATCAATGAAAGGGGGTAGTTTAAACACAATCTAAGACATCCATTCAGAACTCCGACATGCGTCCAGAGAGTCCGGTATGATATTGAGGTTCTGCCTTCTCTTCCTAAAAGGGACCGCAAGAGCAACGGCCACTTCCTCAACGTCCAGAAAGTAGCCACTTGACAGCGAGGCGCCGAACAGTTCCTTCCACCTGAGGTCGATTACCGTTACCGCCGCATTAATGCCATCTTCAGAAATAACTGTATCAACGTATACAGCATATTCGCAACTTGCGCAGAACGGCAATAGTCCCGGCGGTGGCCTTCTTGCCTTTACATGGCCCATATGCATGTGCGTGTGTACTGGCGCAACCTGGAACGTGGCCCTGATCCCATACGACACATGTACTGTCCGCTTGATCTGCCTTACACCGTACATCATTGCTCAGTCGTTTCTCCCAGTTGTCGTTAGCAGGAACCTTTCCCTCCCTGAGACCAGCTGCGCTCCTCTAAGCTCCTGGTACTTGTCAATCAGGTCTGGTTCGCTCCATTTTGCTTCTGCCGCCACAATGGCGCAGTAGATACGGCTCTCGGCTGCTGACCCGAAAGACGCGGGTTCTATCCCTGCCGCGGTTGTTGAATTTCGATGAAGGCGAAGTTCTAGAGGCCCGTGTATTGCGCGATGTCAGTGCACGTTAAAGAACCCCAGGTGGTCGAAATTTCCAGAGCCCTTCACTACGGCGTCCCTCATGGCCTGAGTCGCCATCGGACGTTAAACCCCCATAAACCATATACCGTTTCGTTCGCGTGTGGTCAAGAGTAAGCAGAGAAAGACGCAGCCCATAGCGGGGAGCCCATGACTACTTGTTCCCCGGTACCTGCCACCAGCTTTATGCCTCCTCTTCCCGCGGTTAAACTGTATTGCATGGAAATGACATGAATAAGAATGCAGACATGCCCTTTCCTTTAAGCTTCGATCTGCTTGTATCGGAAATTCATTGCTAGATGATAAGCACAGGCTATGCCCAGGGGGGCCGTTACTCAAGAGCGCCCCCACAGATCTGCACCCTGTGAGGAGAGCCCGTTTGGCCACCCTCCTCTCTACCTTCTTCCTTCCATCCAGTCGCGCTCGGCTGCAGAGACGCTTTTTTCACTCCAGGGGCGAAGCCGAAGAGATTGTTTGACGCCCAGAAATCTTCATATTGAATGTTAACTGTATCAACCACACATTTTTTCTCTCAGATGAGCCTGGATAGAATAACATCGACATGAATGCCAGTCTGTGTAACAAAGAACACGTTGCAGTTATATGTGCTTGTGGGGAAAGAAGAAATTATGATACGCGTATAACTACGATATAACTGATTCTTATTCCGATTGCCTGTTTGAAGTTTTCGTTATCTTAATGAAGTGCCCACGGAGGCGATACTAAAATAGAACATGCAATGAGACTAGAGTGTTCTCAGCCTCGGCAGTGCACACTAAACGTTGGGCACCGGTAGAACAAAGCGAGTTATGAAGATCACGTGAATACCATTGCTTTGGCTAAGAAATCCATTGCTACTAACAATTTTGAATATTACCAATGCGCGTTTTATGAACTTTAACTGTCGTGATCAATTTTTTTGCCTCTAAAAGCCTGGATATCGCGACCTCAAGCGGTTCGTTATAGCGAGCTGTAGAGTTTGTTGTATTTTTAAAATAGTCGGGGAGAATTACCCTTAGAGTCAAAATGTCGCACAGCATCTATAAGCAGCTAAAAAAGCTTGTGTTGTTTAAACTTTCAATAGCAACTTTCCTAGGGCGCACATTTGACGTTACAGGTCTTCGAGAAACGCTCTTTAAGTAACGCTGTTCGGTTGTTCATCTATATCTGATCGGATTGCACAAATGTGCTGACGCCTATGGAAAAAAGACACGCACTCTGGTAGTAAATACTTTCATTGACCCATAACACTACTCGTCGAAAAAATAGAAGGCGCAACGCAGCTTTTTTAATTTTTTTGCAGCCACACCGGAATGCACGCAGAGTGAGTGCTTCGTTATAGAGGGGATTCACTCATTTTCACAGCGATGTCAGAGAGGAGCCTATGGATGCACAGCGTATGTATTTTGTGCGCTGGTGGCAACAGCTTTATTACTTCGCTTCACTGCAGTTGCTGCGTGTACACATTGTTATTTTTTTCTCTTCTCTTGTTGCCGCTCCTCTTGGTAGTTGTTTCTATCAAATATAATATAGGGTCGTCATTGCAGGTTGTGAAGAGTAGACAGGAGCCTCCAACCTTAAAAGGAACAATAGAGTTGGCACGTGAATGAGCGTAACTCTTTGATGATGTTCAAATAAAGAATTTAATGCGTTACAAGAAATTTAAGCGAATGAAAATCACGCAGCGAGTTCTCTCTGAAAGACACCTTTCATTCGCTAAGCAAACCATTGTACAGAAATCCACTAACAACCGCTATGTACAGGATGCACTTATGCCCCTCCTTATCTTGTTTTTTTCTATATGCAAATATCATCAAAAACAGTTATTTAAAGCCTTAAGAACTAAGCAAACATCCCTAACGAACGGCAAAAATTCCAAATGTCATAAAATCCTATAAAATATCAAACGACCATCAAACGAGAAATTGGGCTTTGGCCAGAGTACGTTATGAGAACGCAAGATAACCGACTGTAGTTAAGGGGAACTGGATTACAAGAGAAGTGAAGCGTAGAGGCGGGTGGGAGAAACTTAGTTGGGTGAACAGGATTGTTTCAAGCATAAGGCAGCCGCAGCCGTCACAGCACAGGGTTAATTCGTGAGATATGGGAGATTCTCTGGTCCTGCAAAGGGCCCATTCTGGATGATGGTACTGCAATAAAGCCAGTCGAACGTTGTGCATTATATGGATCACGAAATATAAAGACACCTTCGCAAAACTAGAGAGCACAAGGTCCTTCGACCTCTAAAGAATAGCACATCATTCTAAATGAAGGGTAGATAAGGACAAGCAGCACAAACTGAAGGGGTAAATCTGCAGATGGTTTCCAAATCAGAGACTGGCCTGGTATGCAGCACTTAATTGCTGCTGCGCTGCATTGGGTGCTGGGTAAAAAAAATCCAAATTTTCAGCTATATTTATCACACTGTGCACAAGGAAATGTGTTCTAAAGATTGTTGTTCACTTTTGAATAATGTGTAGACAAGTATGTGGCCTTCAAAAACTAGTGTGGAAGAGCAGGCAGCGCCTGTAAAAACGAGTAAATGATCCTTAGATGCCGGTACGAGCCTCCGCCATGTATGCTCAGGTACCTAGTTCATTAAGAGAAGTCGCTGACGAAAAATACATTAAACCGCCAACAACTCTTCTAAAATTCACTATTAGCCCCTTCCTAACGCTCAGCTTTCCTGGTTCAAACAAATATACTCAAGAAGTGGGTGTCGCCATGGAGATCGGAGTCGCAGTGGAGGATTCCATGAATTTTTATTGGCGCCTTTGTGGCCTATTCATGCCGCGCCAAGGACTTCGCTGTAATTGTACTTTTAGACACCTAAGATGACCAGAAGAACTTTTGCTTTCCGCGCGAAATAAAAAGTTATGAAGACAGTTTACAATAGCTTATGTTAATGCATTATCACAAGCACTGCTCTATTGCGCACATCAACCATGAAGCCCCATGCCACATGGTTGAGGCATAGGGCCATTAGTCATTAATCAACCTATTCTCTTGCGCATATGCACCGTTTGGATCAGGCCTAACTGTACCAGATTTTCTTTCGGCAAGATACTAATCCAAAACAGTGTTTTTTAAAACTAATGACATCGCCTATCCCGTCTATTCTGTATATATAGTTCTTGATATGGCTATTTTATACGAAAAACTGATTTGGACTCGGCGTTTTATATTTTCGAAAGCAGCACGTACAATCTGATCAAGACCTTTTACACTGAGGGGATGCTATCCACATGCCAGATTCTTTGCCGGCGCCCATTGCAATACAAACAGAAACTCGATGTAAGCAAATAGATCAATTCAGCACGCATGTTTGCTAAGAGCGCGACAACGTTCTGAAACAGCAAAAGTCAAGGACGATATTAATCATGTTCCACTTTTTCTTCAAGTAGTCAAAATCTATGTAAGATTTAGCGAACTTCTCAAAGGTTCAGAAAAACATGCACTGCTGTTTGTAGATGCACATCATATTCTGCATTGCATATATTATACTCTGAGGTAGTGTATTAATTTCAACCAAAATAAAGTCAACGAAACATGACCTTATTTTGGTGCTTTGATATTCGCGCTTGCGCGTATCTATTTCTCCATCTGAACTTTAGGCCTACCTCGCAACAGAGGGCAGCTAAAGGGACATACACAATATGTTCAGCAACAACAGATGCTTTGACGTTGTTGTTATATAACTAAATCTTCTCCCAGACCTCCTGTTCATATCACTTTCCCGTTGAGTATCATTAAAAATCCAAGAAGCAACGTAATAAATATGAGGCGTTCGCGACAGTTCAATGCAAATAGATCAATTGATAAAGAATAAAAAAGGTGAAACTGACATTTCGCGTTTGGTTTCATTTTCAACGAATTTTGAGCTCAAGCTTATTGCAATGAAAAACGCTGCTGCTAACCTGCTCCTCAAAGTAATGCCATTACGTTTTAAAAAAATCGCGCCGGGCTCTGCAACACTGCGGTGCAAAAGAATAAAGCTGCCCTCAATTTGTTTTATTTACTTAACGAATACTGCAGGCACTAAGTGGGCCTTAGCTGAAGGGGCAAGGAGAATACAGTATTCTGGATATATTTGCATAACATGAACCACAAGAAAGATAATCAACAAGCAAATTACACTGAGACATGTCCGGCACTAAAACGAAAATGTACACAATAAGAAACGCGACCATGAATAAGTAAGTCGTAAACAATTCTTCAATCTAATCAATGTCCATAATGACATCACTAGGCAGCTTGTTCCGATTCTCAATAGTACGCCAGTAAAAAGAGTACTTAGAGGCATAAAATTTGTCTTGATACGGAGTTAAAGATTGTTCATGATGTCTTATTGGACGAGGTGTAAGGGGCACAATGTTATATTCAGAACTCCAAGAAAGCTTTTTTTTAGTGACAATTGAAATTTTTGTCTGGATTTTTCTGCGTCATTAAGTTGTAGGGTGGAATTTTTTTACATAAAATGGAGATAGAATCAGACGTTCGATACTTTGAGATCATGAAGCGCAAGGTTTTTGTTGAACAATCTCCAGTGCCTAAATGTTTTTCCTTGCATAAGAATCTCAGACTGTGCAATCATACTCATGTTTAAGTCTGATGAGGCTGTCGTATGCTAACTGCCTCACCCAGGAAGCTACGTTTTGAGGTTTTTGGCGAAGAAAACCAAGTTTTCTGTAGTAGGATGAGCATGTATTGGCAATTTGACTGTTTCAACTTAGATTGCTGTTTATGGTAACACTGAGGTATTTATATCTCTTAACTTCAACAAGAGGATGCGATGACAGTGTGTATGGAAGCGAGTCTATAACATTTTTATGTTAATTTTCATAAAAAGTTTTGGCATATATATAAGTTGCATATCGCAATTACTGGGCCATGTGTCAATTTTCTGGAGGGTAGAGTTAAGGACAGTTTTGTCTCCAGGGCTGTTGATTTCGTTCAACAAAATGCAATCACCAGACAGCCCACAACCTTTGTCCGTAAAGTTTCGAAGCTGCTTTATTTTCTTCTCCAGAAACTATTCCCCAAAACAAATGTTGGCGAGTGCATATGTGTAGCGCCATCTTTTCGGGCTAACCTTGGCTATTTATGTTAACAGCTGTGGCAGCCGCTAGGTGGCACTACTTGTAGAAAAAAATACGTTGTCGCTAGTCGTCTGCGCATTCTACTGTGAGTGAATGTGGAAAGATGGACGTCCACCTCGAACAGCGTGTGAACATAAAATTCTGAGTAAAACTTCGCTAGACAGCCACACAGACGTGCGAGCTCCTTCGTGACGCTTCCGGCAACTAGACATTATCGTGGGCGCGAGTTTTTAGTGGCACAAGAGGTTCGTTTCTGGGAGAACGTCGGTGAAAGATGACACAAAGCAGGGGCGCCCTTCAACCCCGCGTAATGAAAACAACGTAGCTAACATCACGGAGATCGTGCAGCAAGACCGCACCATTACAGTCCGCATGCTATCAGATGCTCTCGACATTAGTAAGACAACATGCCACCAAAATTTGCGTCAGAACTTGGGGAGGCAAAAGCTGAATGCCAGACTTGTGCCGCATTCCCTCACACCGTACCAGAAGGACACGAAGACATCAGTGAGCGCTGATTTGCTCTCCGAGGCCGAGAAGGATGCTGCATTCGTCGACATCATCATTGCTGAAGACGAAACACGGTGCTTTCAATACGATCTTGAATCAAAGAGGCAGTGCGCTGATTGGCGGTACACAAGCTCTCCGGCGTCGAGAAAGTGCGGCGACAGAAGACCAAAACAATGGCGATGCTGGTAGTTTTTTGTCGATGCCAGAGGTGTCATACACCACGAGTTCGTTCCACAAGGGCAGATGGTGAATCAGGAGTTTTATATCCGCGAGCTCCAACACATGCGTGAGTGGGCGTGTGTGCTGCACTGCCATTGACATGGCTAATACGACGTATTGTCGTTCCATCCAAATCATTGCGTGCCTTGTTGCATTCGTCGAAATCAGCGCCGGACCAAAAAGTGGTGCTGTTCCTGTCCTGTGCACCATCGCCAAAGACGTGAGGAACGGCCACAACGCGGACGCCTTTGTTTCCCTCGGCAGCACTTACGTCCGCCTCACTCAGACAGTGACATCGGCACCGGCATCACTAGCGACGGAACATTTAAAGGGGCACGCCACCTGGTCGCTCTTCAGTGAGCGTGAGCACAGCACAGCCGTTTACGACATTACTTACGTGCTGCCCATCCTCTTCTTTGAGGTTCGTAATACATGCTCAGTACTTGCGAAACGTACTAGCAATCGTTATCTGTTTCTGTAGTCATGCCTCCTTAGTTGAGTTGAGTTTAATGGCGCATAAGCGACTAAGGCTATCATGCGCCAAGCTCGAGGTATAAGAAATTGTTTTCTTTACAATTTTACAAAAGTATAAAAATATGGCGGTGCAGAATGCCTAAAAGGTAATACCCTTCTGCCCAGTATTGAGAGCAAAACAAGATATTAAAGGTTTCAAAGAAGGCTGGGTATCCTCATCAGCCGTCCTTGGCTGGGCAAGGACTGGAGGCCCCCAACTAGTCAAGATAAAAACCTCAGCCCTTTTCTCTATAATGCAAAAGTGGCTGAGGTGTATCAGGCAAAGTACTGGGTCATGTTTCACATATTTTTAAGAACACCAGCTTCTGTTAAAAATCTAAAAACGCAGCACATGTCCACAATTGCATTTTCACCTAAAATCAGTGATGGATGAAAAGGGATGCGTTGGTTATAAAACAAAGAGAAGTTCTTTTTCCGTAGAATTTCTAGTTTAGAACATGAAATTAAAATATGACTTACTAAGTTCGTCTTCACATGTACAAACTGGTTTGTATTCTTTTTTAGCAGGAAGTTGTGAGGAATGTGTGAGTGGCCTATACGGAGGCGACAGATAATGACTTCGTTGAAACGTTTCTGATGCACACATAACTTCCATTCACTGAGCACTGGTTTTATTAAGTGTAGCTTATTCAATTCGCTGTCCCAAGAGGACTGCCAAATTTTCCTCACCTTACATTATAGTAATTTTATGCAATCTTTATAGGGCACATTTGCATTCTTTATTAGCTTGCCACAAGCTTGAGCAGCACACAAATCCGCTCTTTTATTGCCCTTTATGCCGACATGACTTGGTACCCAACAGAGTCTAATGTTTTGTCCTTTTGCTATGGCTGTTGTAATGTTGTGTATAAGGTCCCCAAGCAGCGGAGTTATTGCAATTCTGGAATGAATGGCTGTAAGCACACTTAGCGAGTCTGAGTAAATAATACTGTTGGTGAGGTTCTCATTTACTATTTTTTCCACGGCTACACAGATATCATAATATTCCGGAGTGAAGATTGAAGAACACTGTAGAAGTCTTACTATTTTGTACCAATTCCCGTGTACCGCTGCACTTCTAACGTAAGCATCTGTTTTGGAACCGTCTCTATAAAAGGCTGCGTAATTATTTTATTTTTCTTCAAGTGCGAGGAATTCTCCTATGATATGTTCTTGCGGGATTTGTTTTTTACGGAAGTCTGTAAGAGTGAGATCACAGATCTCCTGAAAGTTATACCATGGCGGAAGTGGACCTCGTCTTCGAGAAATGCTTGGCAATATGTCTAGTACGCCAAGGTTCTGACATATGTCTTCGAATCGTAAGAGCAGTGGACGGGTAGCTTGCGGTTTACTGTTGTAGAGTACTCTGGATTGGCACTCTGTAGCGATGGGGTAACAAATATGTTTGTGCAGTGAACGAATTTTTAGAATGTACGAGCATGAAAGCATGGCTCTTTTGTCTGTAAGTGACGGCTCGTTGGTTTCAACATAAAGACTGCTTATAGGTGACGTCCTGTAAGCGTCAATTGAAAGGCGTAAACCTGAATTGTGCACTGGGTCGATTCGTTTCAAATACGATGGCCTTGCTGAACCATATACTACACTGCCATAGTGCAAGCAGGATCGTGCCACAGAGCGGTACATTTTTAGGAGGCTTGCCCTGTCAGAACCCCAGTGTTTATGTGAAAGGAGTTTGAGTATATTCAGTGATCGGTAAGTTTTCTTTTTTAATGCATTAATATGAGGCAGGAAAGTGCGTTTTTTGTCAAATGTTATACCTAAAAACATGTGCTCATTTTTTACGGGCAACTCGGTGTCGTTCAGATGTGGTGTCGGATCTGCCTGTAATCCTCGTTTTAATGAGAACAGAATTGCCACTGATTTTTGTGGGGAAAACTGAAAACCATTTTTATCCGCCCATGCTGCTAGTTTATTTATTGTCAATTGTATTTGTCTTTCACATGTCGATACATTGGAGGATGTACAAGCTATTTGAAGGTCGTGTACATAGACCGAGTACATAACGGACCTTGGGATTATTTTCGTAACAGACTTCATTTTCACAACGAAGAGAGTTGTGCTTAAAATGCAGCCCTGAGGTACTCCGTTTTCCTGAATGAAATTTCTCAAAAGGGTTTTACCCAGGCGGACATGAAATGAAAGATAAGATAAGAATTATTTTAGGCAGTTCGACATTCTTCCTCGGATGCCAAGCTCGGCTATGTCTTGAAGAATCGCGAACCGCCAGGCCGTCTCGTATGCCCTTTTTAAATCGAAAAATATAGCCAGGCAGTGTTGCTTATTAATGAAAGCTTCTCGAACAGTATTTTCAAGACGGAGTAGGTGATCTGTTGTGCAGCATCCTTTTCTAAAACCACACAGATGGGCATAAAGAAGTTCACAGGATTCAAGAAAAAACGTTATTCTTATATTAAGGACACTTTAAAAAGATTTTGAGAGGCAACTGGTGAGGGCTATGGGTCTGTAACTACTAGGGGGGGTTGGGGGTTTGTCAAGTTTAAGGAACGGTACAATAAAAGCTTTTTTCCAGGCTTCGGGTATTTTCCCTGATACCCATACTTTGTTAAAGAATCTTAAAAGTGCCTCCACAGCAGGCTTGGAAAGATGGAAAAGCATTTCGTAGTGTATTTGGTCGTGTCCTGGAGGAGTTTTCTTTCTTACCGGCAGACAGTACAGTGTTGATTTCTTGGCGTGTAATAAGAGTATTATATTTTTCATTAGTACCTCCACTTGTTGGGAGCCTTTGTTTTTCGGCTATATTTCTGTATTTAAGAAATGATTCCGTATAGTCTGCTGAACCGGAAAATACAGCAAAGTGCTCCCCCTTCCTGTTACTCTAAACTCGTTTGCGTGCCGGGTGTTGTGAGAAGAGGAGTTGTGAAAGGTGAGTAGCGGCCATTTAATTTTCGAACTTGCTCCCACAATTTTTTTCATGTGGCTGAGCTGTTTATAGAAGAGACATAAGTTTGCCATGACGTTTTCTCGGCCTGGCGCCGGATACGCCTCGCATGTGCTCTCGCCTTTTTGAAAAAAATAAGGTTCTCATGTGTTGGGTATCTGCGAAAGACTCCCCAGGCTTGATTGTGCAGTTTTTTTGCCTCCTTGCATTTTCGTGTGTACCAAATTTTGTGGTTTTGGCGCACCACTCCTGTGGATTTAGGAATTGATTCATGTGCAGCACAAAGAATGCATGTTGTGAACATTTCATTTATCTCATCTATGCTGTGGTTTTCTAAAATTATATCCTGTAAACTTGCTTTTTCTTGAAACAATGCCCAATCAGATAAATGTAGTTTCCAACGCTGCGGTTTTGTTGAAATAATTGTTGGCGAGGATGACAGACCTATTAAAACAGGGAGATGATCGCTTCCATGTGGATTGTCTAAAATACTCCAGTTGAAATCGCTAAAAACGGACGGTGAACTAAAGGACAAATCTAAAACACTCATTCTTCCCGAGGATGGGGAACAGTGTGTGGGTTTAGCCGAGTTCAGCAAACAGACATTAGTGGATAGAATAAAATCCCCGATGAGCGTCCGTTTTCTCGCTTCCCCAAAAACGAGAATGTGCATTAAAGACGCCAACTACCAGGTATGGCTCTGGTAGCTGCTTTAAAAGACCCTCTAAGTCAAGGAGTGTTAGTTTCAACTGTGGCTCAATATATACAGAGCACACTGTAATCGTTTTATGCGCTAGCAGAATGGCTGCTACTGCCTCAAGTCTTGTTTTCAGTTTAAGCTCACTAGTTGGGACACCGTTTATACCTATAACTGCCACACCTCCTGACAGCCTGCTTCCCTGTACTCGGTCGCGGCGAAAAACAGCATAATTCGTAAGAAAATTATTGTTTTGAGGCCCTAAATTGGTCTCTTGTGGACATAACGCAACAGGAGCGTGTGCTCCTAGGATATATTTTATATCACTGTAGTTATTCATAAGTCCTCTACAGTTCCATTGCATTATGAAAGCCATCTTAATTTTGTTTTCCTATGTAGTTAAAAACTAGATTAAGTTATTTGTGGCCCCTTGATTCGGGGCCTGTCTTTTTTGATCGATCCAGAGAGCACTGCCGACCACCCGACGTAAATGGCACGGGGCTGCCCTGGGTCGTGTCCATCGCCTCTGCAGAGGCGCTGGACGACCGTGCAGAAGGCACGTGGACGTTAGAGTTGGACCTCGACCTGTAGGAGGAGCTCTTGGGGGCCACGGACTAGGAGGTCTGCGAGGCCTCTTATTGGGTTGGCAGGGTAGTGTTACCTACACCACCTGGGGGCGCGGATGGCCCCGCCACAGGCTCACTGCGAGTCGCCTGGGTAGGTGCCGAAGCCTGTTGTGGTGCGCCGCGCCCAAGCACCACATCGGCAAAGTTTGTTTTTGCTGTGAAGGAGAACGTGCTTGTTTGTGTGCATCGCCTTCTTGCTTCTTTGGACGAAATTGTTTCAGTAGTTTTGAGTGTGATTACTGCTTTTTCTTTCTTCCAGGACGGACACACCCTGGAGTATGCAGCATGGTCTCCCTCACAGTTTGCGCAGTGTGGGGTGCCGTCGCAGTCATGAGAAGAGTGATCTTTTGAATCACATTTTGCGCAGTTTTACAACCGCGGCAACTCACTGAACCGTGGCCGAAACTTTGGCAATTAAAGCATCGTCGAGGGTTAGGAATGTAGGGTCTCACATTTATTTTTAGATAACCCACTTCAATTTATAATGGGAGAGTACTATGTGCAAATCTCAAGACTATGTCTTTGTTGGGATTTCCTTGCCCTCTTTTCTTATTTTTCTCCTGTGAACATCAACGACGTTTTGTTAAGCAAGCCCTTCTTTGATTTCATGTTCAGTGAGGCGGAGAAAATCATTCTCTGAAATTACACCACGGACTGTATTGAGGGATCGGTGGGCAGATATGGATACAGGGATGTCACTCATGGACACATTGTTGGAATGTTTTGAGTGTTGGATGCTATCTCGGAGTTCCAGTAAGAGGTCTGCACTGGCAATTTCTGTAACCTTGTAGCCAAAGCCCAAGGCACCCGTCAAACATTTTTCTACAATGAATGGGGAGATTACTCTAGGAGATTTATCAGTTTGCTCACTATGAATCACCTGAAACTTGGGAAAACTTTGTTTCTTTTTTGTCATGAAATTTTGAGTTACCTCGGTCCACCCTCTCTTGTGAGGGCGATCAGTTGCTGAGAAAAGGTTTGCCATAGGATAAGTGTGTTTTTCGGCTACGGTGCCAGCCACCCACCCTGGAACCCAACTTGGGGACGGGACAGGAACTTGCAAACAAGTCCTACCCTCGCCAGCTGTACACCCCAACTATAACTCAATATGACGCAACTCAGGGTAGTTGGCCACACAAGGTTAACCCTCTCTGCCAGGAAAAAGAAGGAAGAAACTAGAAGTGAGCAGGAGACAGGAGAGTTGTGAGAAAGGGGTAGGAAAATGAAAGATAGAGGGGACGATAGGAAAAGGCGACTGCCGATTTCCACCGGTCGGGTGAGGCCGGAGGTGCCGTCTACAGGAAGCTTGGGCCAAAGTGGTGTGTTGCCTCCGCCGAGGGGCCTTAAAGGACCAAACGCTCGGCATCGGCTCAACCACCAGGATCCCCTTTTCCCGAACGCGGCGGTGCCACGCACGGCTAGGCGCGGGTGCTCGGCTCCGTGGTGATGCACTGTTCACCATCATCTCCCTGCGGGGATGTCCCTGCGGATGCTCGGGAACCCGTGGTGTCGCCACTCACCAACGCCTGCAAGCTGCGGACGCCCCCCTGCGGGGATGTGATGCCTCCTTACTTTGTGCGATGAATTTGAAGAATGTACTAATGTTATGATCAGTTTGCTGGGCTCGGGCGATGCCGAAAGTAATCCTGGCCCTATCCATTCTGCTACTAGTGCTGGTCCCGCCAATAAGCAAGACTGGCTGGAACGAATTCTACAGCACCTAAAAGACCTAAAACGTGAGTCTGCAATTGTTACTCAAGAACAAGCTGACTTGCTTGTCGCCGTAAATGATGTTAAAGAAGCACAACAGTCTATGAAAGCTCCATTTGTTGAAATGGATGTCTGACTGTCAAACGTTGAGGCTAGATACATCAATTTTGAAAAAACGGCGCAATGTTTTCTGCATACTGAGGAAACATTTTACAGAGTCCTGCAGCAAACCGATGAGATACGGTCTCGGCTTTGCGACCTGGAGGACAGGACTCGTCGTAATAATCTTGTTCTTCACGGTGTACAAGGCAGCATTGAATCATAGGATGAAACTGAAAAAAAAATGTAAACCTTTAAGCAGAAAACATTGATCGTGGTCTCACTGTGAAAAAATTGAACGTGTTCACTGACTCGGTGGCCCGTATTCTGAAAGCATGAACAGACCGGTGATTGTTAGATTCAGTCATTTTAAAGTTCGGGATAAAGTCTTTCAAGAGCGGTCAAAATAAAAGACTCCGACGTTTCTGTCACCGAAGATTTTTCCTCGACTACCAGCTATCCCCGACAAAAGCTTGCAGAGTTTGCGAAGGATCTTCCAGAATCCCCTTTCTTCCAACTTCGTCGTGACAGGCTGCTTGTTAACAAAACTTTCTATATTTATGAGCGCGAAAGTGACACCATGCACGCGCAGACACGTAGACAACTAACTGACGCCCACCAGAGCAACCACGGGCCCGCGGCCAACACTCACTCACACTATAGGGCATCATCCCCAAGTTCAGGGACACAACTTGATAAATCCTAACAATTAATAGGGCGGTACTAGTGAGCTTTCTGCTATTTCATGCATCCCAGTTATCTTCTCAAACATTAGTAGCGTCATGAACAAACGCGATGAACTAAGCTGTGTTGTATGCGCAAATGACGCCGACATCGTTGTTCTGACTGAGACATGGCTCAGTGCAAAAGTTTCTAGCGCGGAAATTTTCTAGGGACCAAACAAATACAGTGTAACCGCTGCAGTCGAGACTCTCGACACGGCGTTGGCACACTGATAGCAGTATCAAGCGAAATTCTCTCTTTTCCAATCTTTACTATCTGCGATTTGGCACAAGTCTGGGTCTCTATCACCGTCAAAAACATGCGAATAATCCTTGGTTGTTACTATCGTCACCCGAACGCTCCAGCTACTCCTGCTGACAATCTTTATGACGGAATCAATTCAGTGGTTTCTCGTTATTCCTCAGCCCCCTTTTTCTCCTTGGGGATTTTAACTTTCCTAATATCGTCTGGTCTGGCCCTTATCCCTGTCTCAAATCCACGTCGTCACAGCGTCAAGATTTCATAGATTTATGTTCAGCTGTTCATCTGACGGAAGTTTTAACGTGTCCCACGAAATATAATGCGTGGTCAGGTAATACGCTGGATTTATTACTTTTTACGCCATCGGATTTTGTATCTCCTATCACCTACTTACCTGGCTTGAGTGATCACTCACTGCTTCATTTCGACCTATCCATTTCACTCCAGCGTGGTAGTTCACTGGTGAAACAAATTCGCGATTACAAAAAAGTAAATTTTGATGCTATAAACTCTAAGCTGGCCATGACTGCACATGTGCCATTAAAACATATCCGACCTAACTCAAATGCTCAATGGTACACTAACATGCTCAGATGTCTTTGCAACAAAAAAGTAACGACTTTCCCGCTCCGCAAAGCGTTTAAACAGTGCCGATCGCTGGGAGGCGTACTCGACGGCTTAAGTGCATTACCTCAAAGCTGTGCGTGACGCAATAGACTTTTTTTAATAATACTCTTCCTTAAAGAATAAGAGGTCGTCCGAGAAATTTTTTGAATATTGTTAATTCACGCGATAATAGTTCAATTGCCATTAACAATGAAGATGGAGAGATGGAGAGCCCCTGCCGCCATCTCTGTGTGCCTCTGCATTGAACCATGTGTTTTCCAAGAATTTTTCCTTGTCGACTGGAAGTGCGCTTGGAGCAACACGGACAGTTGAGCGAGTTAGCTTGTCCTTCGTCTTCTTTCTCTTGGTGTCCCCCGTAGCAGCACTTTCGAAAGTTTTAAAAAGAAGTGCGCTTGAAACTACTTTGCAATGTAAATTTATCCGTTGCATATTGCAATCACTCAGTTCAGCCCTTGGGCGCGGCCGGGCAGCCACCATTGACCTTTAGCGCAACCAAGTGACGTGACGTCACGACAGCCGGAGGAAAAGCTGGGCCCCAACTCGCGCGGTCGCGCGTGGCCGCCGCCACCACCTGACTCCCGCTCCTCCCGCTAGGGGCGCTGCGCCGGCGCGTGACCTCACGGAGGAAAAGCTGGGCCCCAACTGGCGCGGTCGCGCGCGGCCGCAGCCACCACCTGACTCCCGCTCCTCCCGCTAGGGGCGGTGCGCTATGATTGACGTCACGGCATATGTATAAAAGAGCTGCGCTCCTTCGCCGGGACAGTCTTATACCCCTGTCACACGGGCATTTCGAGGGCCCTCGAATCGGTAGTCTATCGACTCAAAGGCGATCGAGCGCTGCTACACGGGCAGTTTCAATGGCGATCGTGTCAATAGCCTATCGAGTCAACGGAGCAGCACGGAACTCCATCGAGATATGCAATGCCTTCTTGGCTTAACCAACCTAAGCCTGGCCATTTTTTCTCCAATGCCTCCCATTGTGATTGATCCTGCTGGAATTGTAAAATTAATTGATTCATTAAAAATTTCTTCCACGTGTGGCATTGGCGGCATCAATTCTAAGTTCCTGAAACAAACCATGTATTTCTTGCAAAATTATTCCAGCAGTCACTCGACCTCGGGATTTTGCAGAAGGAGTGGAAAATCCTGAAGGTGGTTCCTCTTCATTAATGAGGTAGCAAATCATCCTCTTTTAATTATCTACCCATATCGCTGACCAAAATTCCGTGTACATTATTGGAGCATATATTATATCCCATATCTATCGCTTTTTGCACTCTAATTTCTTTTTTACATGTGTTCAACATGGCTTTCGCTCCTTGTCCTCATGCGAAACTCAGCTCCTTCATTCCAAGCATTCGTTACACAGCATACTTGATCGGAATTCTCAGGCAGACTGCATATTTCAGGACTTTTGCAAGGCCTCTGACAAAGTTCATCATAAGCTATTAATGACTAAACTATCTGCACTGAATCTTGATCCTGCAGTACTAAATTGGCTGGAACATTTTCTGATTAATCGCTCCTAGTACGTCTGTATTAAGGATTGTTATTCTTCCTTAACTGAAGTCACATTATTCGTGCCCCAAGGCTCCGTTTTAGGGCCACTTTCATTTCTAATATACATTAACGAATTGCCAAGCTGCGTCTTGCATGCACTTATACGCTGACGACTGTGTCATTTATCGCAAGGTTCTTAATTATGATTACATACTAATACTTCACTCCGATTTAAGTAACATTGCTCTTTGGTGCACAAAATGGCGTATGGAACTGAACATTAACAAATGTAAAATATTGCGTGTCTCTCGACAAGGTGAATGTACCTGGGTGTACACACTTAGCAAAACTCCACTTGAGTCTGTGTCTTTATACAAATAGCTTGGCCTAACCATTTCTTCTGCATTAAACTGGAAAGCTCACACTAACCAAATTATTAGCAACGCCAATCGCACCTTAGGATACTTGAGACGTAATTTCAGTAAAGCTCCTACTTCATTAAAGCTTAAGGTTTCTTTACAAAAAATTTATCCGACCCAAACTTGAATATGCTGCCTCCATCTGGGATTCCAATCAAAACACTATATCATGCTGTAAAAATGGTGCAGAATAATGCTATTCGATTTGTACTTTCTAATTATAAGCGAACAGCCAGCATAACGGTAATGTTGTTTAATGTCGGTTTGCTGTGTCTGTCTTTGCGCCGTAAATTTTTTCGCATTTGCTTGTTTCATAAAATTTACTGCCACGAATCTCTACATCGTGAATTCATCATATCGCCTAGCTACATCTTCTCACGTTTCGATCATCGTCGCAAGGTTGCTCTTCCTAACTGCCGCACTAACACCTTTTATTATTCATTCCGGCCAAACACATCTAAAGACTGGAATCACCTTCCCGACGAGGTCGCAATGATGTCAGATTACGCTCTTTTCAGGCAAGTATTGTTCAGTCATTTTTGTAATGTCATCTAAGTGTCTATTAATGGCTTCTTTTCCTTGTGCTGTTTTCTTGTTATTGTTATTCATGTCTTGTATTGCTTTCAGGTATACTTTTCTAGCGCAATTATATTCGTTTTCTTGCTTTCACGCTAAATGATTTATTTTGTACTTTGTACTGAATACCTGCCGCCTTTATGTTCTGGTTTTGCTTTTTGTAACCCACCCTCCTCTACAATGCTTCGTCGATTGAGGGTATTCGAAATAAATAAATAAATAAATGCGTGATGAACTGCCATGCCGTCGCCCTTACTTATGGATATCTGGACAATGGAGCATTATCCACGATAACGTAAGGCCGCACACTGCTCTCAGCGTGAGAAAATTTCTCGCCAAGCACAACATTACTGTATTTCCCTATCCGCCATACTGGGGGAACGAGGATGCGTACGCGATCGCCCGAAGGCTAACTTTCCGGTCGATCGCCGCTGACACGCCGCCTCCACGCGAGGAACACCTTCCATCGGGTGAGGAAATCACAACATTTCATGAAATCATTTCTCATTATAAACTCGATCGTAAGCCCTATCCACAGCTCAGTGGGAAAACGGAAATAAGGCGGAGAAAATTGCAAACCACAGTGTTTGCAAACCCTCAAGTGTACAGTAAATGGCATCCAGAAGTCTTTAATCCTAAATGTGCGCACTGCAATAGCATTGCATATCTAGTCTTCATGGTCTGCACCGGCCCTCTCTATAACGACCCGAATAGAAATGAACAATCTTGGGATACCTTACTGCTCAACCACGAAGCAGAACAACGCAAAGTCACCGGTCTCGCCCTGACCGCCGCCGAGTCACAAGGGATTCCGGCCGACGGTTGAGAGAATTAATGGAGTTTTAGGCTATAGCCTTCTCCCCCGTCATTTTTGATGGCTGCAGATTAAAGTTATTTCTCTCTCACTCTCTGAAAAAGAAGATTGTTCTTTGAGGAAAGCAAATAACGCGGTAACTGTCTTACATATTCTGTGGACACCCGAACCGCGCCATATTGGAAGAGGTAAAGGAGGGACTAAGGGAAGAAATAAAGAAAGAGGTGCCGTGGTGGAGGTCGATAATTTTCAACCACTTGGGGATCATTAACGTGCACTGACATATCACAAAATGTGACTATAAGGTGTGGGGCCACATATTCAACAGAGACCGACATGCTGCATGACCCTGTTGAACAGTTAACATGAAGCTTGACTCGAAGATAGGGTCTTCGTATTACAAATATACCTTTTCAAATTCGTCCTTTTTTGTTGTTGTTAATATTTTATTTTCAACAACGTATTTAGAACAACGTCTTTTTCCTATTCTTCATACTACCTGCCTTCCCCGTCGTACCAATTGCATTCTTGGTTATCCAAGATGGGTTTTCTATTACTTGTGCTTGTTTTGTGCAGCGCTCAACATTCTTCATTTCCATTAATGTATACTTCATCTTTTTCCTAGTCATGAGTCACTGCACTATCCCCAGTTTAATTGAAGCTTTTCATGAACCTTTAATTTTCTAGGCCATCTTAGAGATAAAAAATGCCATTACTATCCAAAATTAAAAAAAAGTTAGATCGAGGATAACAATCGCTTTTGCGTTAATATGTAATTCACTTGTAGAGGATAATAATACCCAAGTATGCAGATGACTCCAATTTTTAACGCGACAGCGTTATGAAGCTCGTCTCGCAGAATAGCCAGTGTCGTCGGCGTCGGCCGTGAGCGAAACATCGCGGCCGTGAGCGAAAAATCCCACCTCCTCCTTCTAACAATGACAATAATTGGTTTTTGGGGAAAGGAAATGGTGCAGTATCTATATCGTATATCGTTGGACACCTGAACCGCGTGTAAGGGAAAGGATAAAGGAGGGACTGAGATAAGAAAGGAAGAAGTAGGAGCCCTAGTGGAGGGCTCCCAAATAATTTCGCCCACCTGGGGATCTTTAACGTGCACTGACATCGCACAGCAAACTGGCGCCTTAGCGTTTCGCCTCCATCGAAACGCAGCCGCTGCGGTCGGGTTCGAACCCGGGAACTTTGGATCAGTAGCCGAGTGCTCTAACCACTGAGCCATGGCAGTGGGTCCTCCTCCTCGCAATGTATTTTCCTTCTCTTACGGCGCGGCCCGGGTGTCCATCGAGATATGTGAGACAGGCGTACTTTCCTTAAAATATCCAAAGGACCACGCATCCCGCCGAATGGGCGATGGCGTTCTGTGGACTCCCTGGTAGTGCTGCTGCACGCTGTCGCGTTCCACTCTTAACGGCGAAGCTTAAGCGTCCTTCAAATTCTTTTTAAAGCGAAAGCTTTACTTGCCGGCGAGCTTGCGATTTCGTCGTGGCAGTGCTCCGAGGAGGCACAAGACGTCACAACGCGCGCCTCGCCGCGGTTATTTATCTCTCTCTGTTGCTCCCTAGTCACTACTGCGCATGCGCCACTAGTAGCACCGAGCCACATGTTTTCCCCCGCTGCGCAGCGTCGCGCCTTTCCTAAAACCCCACTTTCAATTCGGTTTTCTCTTCCTTCTTTCCCTATCTACTTTATCCCTTCCTTTACAGCGCGGTTCGGGTGTCCACCGAGATATGTGAGACTGTTACTGTTCCATTTCCTTTCCTCAAAAACAAAACAAAACAAGTTAGCTAACGGCGTTCATAGAGTTAATTGGCATTCAGGACTTTGCAAAGGCCGTTCATTTTCACGAAAGGAAAGGCGCACAACCGGCTTCGTGGGCCAGTGGAGACCACAATCTCGCTTTCATGTACGTGGCATTTGTGTTCAACTGCAAATTCCTGCATTGATTCGGTTCCGCACACTGGATAGGCAGCGCACCCTCCCTGCCACTCTGGAAGGTGGCATGCAGTTAATGGTTGATCGCGAGAGATTGATCACCAAATGAACGCTGCGGCCTAGCTATTGCTACAGTACCGCATGTCATCCACAACGCTGTCAGCGCTAATGCATTCAGGCCACATCTCTCTCACCACCGCCACATGTATCAAAGCACGAATGAGGCGTCCGCATATCCAGGGCACCGGTTAGGGGCGCTAGTGACAGCTGATCCGGATAATGAGAGAGAAATAACTAGAAGGATAAGAATGGGGTCGAGCGCATATGGCAGGTTCTGGTTCATGGGGCAGGAACGTGAAGGCTAACGAAAAGGGTTCAGCTCAAGTTAAGGACAACGCAGCGACCTATGGAGAGAAAAATGATAGGTGTAACGTTAAGAGACCGGAAGCGGGCAGAGTGGATGAGAGAAGAAATGCGGGTGAATGGCATGCCAGTAAAAATCAAGAGGAAGAAATCGGCTTGGGCAGCGCGTGTAATTCAAAGGCAAGATAACCGCTGGTCTTTAAGGGTAACGGAGTGGATTCCAAGAGATGGCAAGCGTTGCGGGGTGCGGCAGAAAGCTAAGTGGACGGACAAAATGAAGATGTTTACCGCCGTGCGGTGGCCGCAGCTGGCAAAGGACAAGGTTAGTTGGAGAGACATGGGAGAGGCATTTGCCCTGCAGTGAGTGTAGTTAGGCTGATGATGATGATGATAAAGGCCCCTCACGAGTGAGTCCAGTCGGTGCAAATAGGAAAGGCAAATGAGCACAAAGACGCCTAATAAGCACAGCTATAAAAATGACGATCTGCCGATTTCAAATTGGAAAAAAAAACGCTAAACAAGCTAATGCATGAATAAGTGAACAAGGCCTATTCCACAAGACTCTAGAGAAAATAATAGTTTATCGTGACGCATGGGTTTTCATTGAGAGATCCATACACAATGTAGCAAATATTCTGTGCATCACCTGTACGTTCTTCCTTGCGCAATGGAGAACCTGCAGCATATAGGCGATTTTTGCAAATAAAGAAAATGTTACAGACTAGAGCCAGAGTGAACGCTGACAGGTCTCTACCGATCCAAACCTGGGTACGTCGCCTCATGGAGATTATCTGTGAATTCCAGTAGGCTCCATTGTTGCGAATTTGGTGGAGTGGAAGCCCTAGGTATTGAAGGGTCCCGCTTATGCTATGAAAATGACTTGGTCTTATATCCCGACGAAGCAACCAATACCTCTCGATTTATCTAAATTAAGAGGCGCATCTGATACCTCGCAAAACTTCACTCAAATGTAATGCCTCAAGCACACTCTTTTTGTCAGCACAAAACAGGGCGACATCATCTGCATAGGCTAAAATCTTAACTTCACATTCCGCCAGAGAGAAAGCGTGGTTACTTTCGCTGTTAATAATGCTCAGGCAAAAGGGTTCAAGATGTAGGCCAAGCAAGAAAGGCAATATTGGGCAGCCTTGGCCAACAGATAAATTCACTGGTATAGGTTTGTTTAGCTAGCTCTTGGTTAACAATTAGCCTACCAGCACAGCAAAACACGCCTGGTGTTAAACTGCAGTACCCTCTCCCTCTGTACACTGAACACTGTCTTCTTCATGAGCTACTATTACTTCCAAACTAATATTCATTCTTTCATTCAGTGGCGATAGTGACAGAGAGATGCGCGCTGAATGCGTTGGCCTTGACAACGTTGTGGCAGCAACAAGACACTAGAACAATACGCGTTTAAGTTGACAACAATGTTGCAGAAATATGCACCGGGGCATACGCCACCAGCGTAAATAAAGTAAGCTGGCGTTGACGATGAAAAAACTTAAGACGCGCGTTACTTGCTCCTTCTGTCAGCGGACTACTCAATCGCGCTCGCTCGCAGGCACGAAGAGATAGTGTCCAGTTGAAAAACCGTGCTTTCGATCAATATTTCGTGCTAAGCATTGCTAAATCACCAGTCATTTTTAAAAGAAAGTAGTGCTGTGGTTCCTCTGCATTTGAAAAAAGAAATGATTCAGAAAAACAGTGACTTCATCCACTTCCTTCCACTTCATCAAATTTTCTTCCAGGCTCTTGTGAGACCCAAGCTAGAAAACTTGCGTGCATCTTCGCACCTTAACATTCTTTAATACACTCGAATTAAGAAGCATGTAACCAGGATGATGCTTGAGGGCCATTCATAATATACCGGTATCACTGCGTTGCAGGCTAATACTAATCATCCCAACCTAGAAACTTTGACTTATGTTAGAAATGCAATTTTAATGCAAAATGTTTTCTCTCTCACTCCACAGTGAGGTCATAACCATTCTCAAGGCCTGTTTTTATGCTCAAGGGACTCAGCCTCAATGCAGTTTCTCGATGAGCGCTATATCTGCTGTCGTGCGCACCGAGAAATTTTGCACAACTTTGACACTGCGCCTGCCAAAACAACTAAAAAATAGCGAGTTTCCTATATAAATTACTGCCAACCTTACTTTTGCAAAGTGCCTGCGCAAGAATATTTGAATTTCTTCCCCGAGCATCATAAAAAGTAAACACTGTAAATGTGAATAGCGTGCGTCGGCCTAGTAACACAATTAAACTGAGCATACTAAGTGATTTTACTCAACGGCAAAATTCTAATCAGCAGTAGGTGGAAATACGATTAGTGCTAGCACGGATTGCTAGTCTATTCAGAATAAAGAGTAGATGACGCTCGGTTACACCCGCAAACCCATAAAAATTGGTACTCATACGTTCCCTAATGATCCATTCTTTTGTTGACAGCGCTTAAAAGCACGGACAGAAGGCATAGAAGACGACGTCACAGGCGCTGTGACGTCGTCTTCTATGTCTTCTGTCCGTGTTTTTTAAGCGCTGTCAGCAAAAGAATGCATCACTACCAACTAGCCCGACAACTTGTCCTATTCCTTAATGATGTTCTGGGAACTTACTTTTTAAACAATGACGACTAGCATCTCAGAAAAAAATCGAGTTATGAATCCGTGTACGTGTGAGGGAAAGCAATTAGTGTGTGATGTTAATGTTCACTCAAATTTTGATTGAGTGCTATTTATGTTGAAGTTCGTGAACAAAAAAAAAATAAAAGTTTGTTCAAGTCCTCCGTTATGCTGGCGAAAAATGATCTCAAATAGAGCAGCATTGCGCCAATGCGCCTCCGTCGAGTATGAATATGACCACTGTAAAGTTACTTGGCAGGCGTCCTGGTTCGTCATCTCAAGCATTCGGTGCAAAGAGGGCAAAGATCTGAGATTAAGTCAACAGTGCTCTCTGGGTGCATCTTGCTGGCTTTGGTTGTAGGCTTTGAGTAATAATGAGATATTATACCTTTAACTGACTCTACAAACCGGCAACAAAAACTGACAGGGCAAAAGACGATGTAGTACTACTGCGCAAGTATCATGAAATACTCTGTCACTGCAGAACAAGGCAGCTGCCACTTTATATATCCGCAGCACTTCTCAATTTTTCTTACCTCATTCTAACATGCAGGACCAACAAGGTTTCAGCCCTTAATAGGTAGAAGGTGCGCTCCTAAAGAAATTGCTACTTTCAATGACGCGTCGTATATACCAGGAACTGTAACTATTCACTTATCCCTCTAAACCTGTATTCTATTAATAGCCTGGTACATATGCTAGCGTGTTAGCAAACATCCTTCCTCTAAATTGAGTTATATATTCATGTAAACTTACTGCGATGCGCTTATGCTTAGAACTGCTGATTACTTCTGCATTAATTCCGGGAGGTGCATCTTCCCACACATTTTATTTCCATAGTTCTGCTCATGGCCATGCGAGGCGAAAATGTACATTCCCAGCCACCTATTAAGTTTTCTTTTCAAACCTCTGCAATCCTTTTGCTTGGGTGGAGAAGTCGAAAATTTTCTAAGAAACGGCTCCATCCTAAGGTAGATAAGGGACGGCACAACGTCACGCTATGTAGGAAAAAAATTAACACGCCTAGATAAATGGCGGCGGCACTTAAGATGAGACCATTTAGTATTTGTTTTATTGCTTTTGTAGTTTTTAAAGATTTGCTTTTCTTCGTCTTTACGCAGTAATATAAATGACCATGGCCGCAGACACCCATTCAAATTGTTATGTGCATAGAAAAATGCAGTTAAAACAAATAGCCAACTCTTTCTTGCAGCCTTTAAGCTACATCAATACTCACATATGTACGATACAAGATGTCTTTTACTCCGGCTTCTATCTTTTTGCCGTACCTGATATCGTAAACAGTCCTTACCCTATAACTTAGGAAATTACCTTAACAGATATACAGCAAATATTATATGTATACAAGATATCTCAAAGAATCAGTTATTATCTGTCATTCGTAATTTTGAGTCTATTATGGCACCATTTCAAATAAGTTTGGTGTATTGTAATGTACGTTGTTCCTATTATTTATGCACATTTCTTTTGTTGTGTACGCGATCAGGGTATTGCTGTTGTCCTTTCTCTTTCTTTGTTTTGATGGGAATATTAAGTTTATATGAAGCCTGATGGTCGTGAAACACACTGCTGTCGACGTATTCTTGGGGCACTGGGTGCTATTTCAAGCTGCATTATGCAGCTTTTTGCCCAGTGTCCTCTTTTCCAACTCTAATGGATGTGGAGAAATAAACTTTAAATTTCAGTTCCAATCAGTGTAGCCCAACACGTGATTACAGCTCGATAAAATATAGCCTATGTGTCACAAATACACAGTATCTTTTTTTCTTTCAGAAGACTATGTCATGTTTTAATACAGTTTACACTCCTTTAGGAGCGCCCCTGAATGAAAATCAACGCTTCGTTCGCATTTTCGATCACGTGCTTTTAGCTTCTGGCAATAGATGGCACCACAGTGTTTTAAGGCTTTTGGGGATGGCAATAACGGTCGATTAAAACTTTCGTCTACGAAGTGTGCATCACTGTGCCGTAGCAGCGTTAGGCGTGAAAACTAAAATGGGTGCAACACTATGCTAAAATTATCTGAGATCTGTCCGGCGGGTGATATTTACATCACTTTTTGTTGCACCACTTTTGCCGACTTGCAATCGCCGTCGCGCTTTCTGATCATGGTTTCCAGAATCGGAATACATAAAAACGGGGAGGATGCACAGATTTAAAAATTATCGGGAAATATATGCCACACCGTTTGCAACAAAACCGTTGCGAATAAAGCAGTTTAGCCAGCAAGCTTTCCGCTATGCCGAACAAAAAATGGGTGCCTAAAATTTATTGTTCGGTATCTTGAAGTTCTTAACCGTTTTACGCCAACTAATTCTGTTCACAATTCTAAGGTTGCAAATTTGAAGTAAATCTTCTTAGCGCTCCGTAATGCGAGTTATAATCTGAACGTCCATTGTTGGGCTTTCATGTGTCCTTACAAGCAATGAGAGACAGAGTGATGAGCTCGATACTAGGATCAAATCTTAGTTTATTCAGTGCGTTTGCTTACTGTAGGGAAAGTTTGTTATATTTTGGCAGGACTGTCTGAAAATCTATTAGTGGGGGAAATAGCGTTGTGCACTATCTGTTCTGCAGTAGCCACGTCTGTAACAATTCGTTTTTGTCTTTTACTTGACTGTCTCTTGAATGCCAGAAGAGCAGATTTATGCGGCACAGACCCAAAAGTAAAATGTGTGTGCGGCCCGACCATGCACAGAGGTCCTGACGGAAACATGAGGTGCAAGTTGCCCAGTCAACTGGAATATGACAGATGCATGAAGCCGCGTTCACGGCGGAATAAAAATAAAGCCTATTTGTGAACGAATTCCACACTGTTCTTGCTTCCTCATACGAAGCAAAAAGATTTCTAACGAAGAGGAATACATATAAGAAGATACCCGATTTGATTTATTGTGCACAATGATACTTGCACATTAGCAATGCTCTGTTACTGGTTGTTTTGAATGCATAGTTGGCTTTTTCGCAAAACACTGACACGCACTATTTTTAGAGTTACGATTTTTTGAAAACCTTTATGCTTGATACGAAAAATATATTATTGCATAGCCTCCTTTTCATGTTCAGAAATTGGGCACATTGAGTCAGTATGCCCTTTTAAGAATATGGGTGCCCGAGCAATAGACAGAAAAGTCATATTTATTTCTCCTTAGTTTCTAGCCTTCAAGTGAATGCCCACTGTAGAAAACGTTTTTACAAGAAGCATGTTTTCAAGAAATATAAATAGGAGGTGCGGCTTCTTGAACAGAGCAAACAATCGATGGCGATTACAACCGTGACAATGCGGCAGTGTGCGTAACTGGGTCCCTTCTAATTGTTGCATCGCTTTTGCGTGCTGCTCGCAGGGATTTGTGGGTGACAGCCAGGCTTTGGTTATGAGTTCGCTAAAGACATGCTTTATTGCGTGCGAAGTTTTGCCGCATGCTTGAGCGTCTCTCCCCTGCAGTAAATTTTCAGACAGCGTCTAAAACGCGTTCTTCCTTTGTTCGACTCGCCGCGTATATTAGGGTTGCGGTCTCCCACGCGAGTTCAGTTCACAGGGCGCGAGGTTCTGCCAAACTGCATCTGTGCCTTCGCCGAACACGACTGATGTGGAACGTAGCCTCCAGCGGTTTCATGAGACAGTTTTTGCTGCTGCCACTGCGGAGGCGCGTAGGATTCCGAACTGTTCTTAGAATGTTACCCTCAATGGGACCACAAGAAACCTGAAAGCTGTAGTCGGGACCGTCTGTGGTGTGGCCGACCTGATAAAGGCGAAATTCTCGCGACATTTGCGCCGCGACCTATTAGCAAGGAGCATTCATGTCCCGATGTTTACAGTTAGTAAATAGCTCATGGAGCCTGAAAAACTTCAGCTTAGGTGCTATCATTCCAAACTCATATTCCTTGTGCTTTGCGCTGTATGCTGCAATGGCATTCCTTTCATGTCATTGTTGTACCTAGCTTGGTGTGCATTATCGAAATTATCTGCCTGTGGTGGCGACGCCCTAAGCGGTTGTGGAGAGCAGGACATCGCCACCTCTATACACACTCGATGGGAGGTGGCAACACCTCAGCAAAATCGCGCGTGATCACTCAAGCTTACTCAAGCAACATTTCGCGTACATACGAGCGATTTCAAACACGGAGTCAAAAAGACCCCGGCCCAATCCATTTCATGGAGTTAAACTGACTAACGCTGACAATCAAGTTGTGCTTCCTCCAAACCACGACTCATCCGCGGTCAACCACTGGATGCGACTTATGTCGGCGCCGTACTTGGGGAGTCACTCTTTTCGACTGACGACTCATATGGAATTACGCATTTTTACTCACGACTCGTTTCGGCGCACTGACTCCTGTCGACTCACAGCTCATTTCTTCTCACTTCCTCAAAGGAACTCACGAGTCTTTGGGACTCAATCACTCCTCATTGTGCCGGGAACTTTCTTGGGCCCGATTGGCACGCCCCCTAGTAGATTACTCTCAAAATATTCAACAAGAAACCGTGCGTAGTAGTGAGCACACCAGGGAACGAACGCTACTCTCTCACATTACTTGGACGGGGGCTTGCATGATCGCGTCTTTGTTCTTTTCGATAGGGTGTAAGCCTTGCCGACCGATACAATGCCCAAGGTGAGTGACGGAAGGCTGCCGGAACTTGCATCTGTCGATCCTGAGCTTTGCCCTGTGCTCTTTGAACCGTTCCAACACTTGTTTGAGTCGCTCTTACTTAACTTTGTCTTCTGACACCTTCACGACGTCAAGGTAGGCTTGTACGCCTTTTAGCGTGCTGAGTACAGCGTAAATCTTCCTTTGGAAAATAGCCGGTGCAGAAGACAAGCCAAACAGAGGTCGCTTGTAACGAAGGAGTCCGCGGTGGGTGTTAATGACCCAGAGTCCGCGCGACGCTTAGTCGAGAAGCACCTGGTTGTACGCCTCCTTCAAATCCAAAATGCGGAAGTATCAACTGCCATTTAAGCTTGCGAATATATCCTCAACAACAGTAAGTGGGTCATGCTCCGCATCAAATGTAGGGTTAAGCGTGACTTTATAGTCACTGTATATCCTTACGAGGCCGTCATTCTTCAGACCCGCTACAATGGGCGTTGCCCATTCTGAATGTTGCTTAGGTAGTAACACCCCTCTCGACACTAAACGATCAATTTCACGAGAGACGTTATGGCGAAGGGCGTAAGGAAGTGACCTCGGCTTACAGAATTCTGGTGTCGCCGTTTCCTTGGGCTTGTAGCTGGCTGGCACTCCACTGACGATTCCCTGGTCTCTCAAAAACACGTCCTCATACCTGACGCGCAGTCTGTTAACCAAGTGGTCGCTTGGCTTGTCTCTCGTTGTCGGATCCAGTGCACTCATGTCTTCAATCGGAGGACCCACACTGCCGAGCGCAGCAGTCAAATCGCGGCCACAGAGGCTTGGTCCCGAATAGTCAAGCACAGTAAGTGGACAAGCTACGGACGCATTGTTGTATCAAACCGAAAGTTCGAGTTCCCCAGACACCGGCGGTTTTCCCACGTAACATGACAACTGGAGTCTTGGCGATTTCAAGCGCGGCCACTTTTCGCGGTGTCTGTCGTAAACTTGCCGTGATATCATGAACAGCGGGCATCTAGCGTCCACTTCTATGTCCCCGAGCCAAATTGTGCGGAGCACGTGCGGTTCCGAGCCTTTTTTCTTCCGGAAGCTGAAGTCCACGCGTGTACACTGTGCAATTTCACGTCGTTTAACTGCCAGTGGCTTTTGCGCTCCCGTTGCGCCTTGCAGTGATCACATCTCTTGAGGCTCCGCCGCATTTCTTCGCAAGGTGACCACGTCGCTACAGCTAAAACTGCAGGCGTTATCATCATGCCTCGTGCTTCCGCATCGTGCGCGCTCTTGCGCCGCACCGCTGGTATGGTTATCTCGCGACGATCAGCGATGATGAGCTTGCATTCTGAGCACCGGCGGCAGTTCTGCACTCGTGTATTTTGCATCGCTGTCGGCTGCTTCTGCGGCAGTTGCCGTTACTTCGGCCTCCTCTAGCGTTGTCCTTTTTTGCCTGTAAATGCTTTCGTAGGTTAGTTGAGCGCACGCCGCCAACAATTCGGTCCCCTCAACATTAAGCTTAGCGCATTTCCAAAGCTGCAGTCGTGCGCTGCGCGCCGTATTCAACCAGGAATGTGTGAATAGGCTCCCCTTCTCGTTGGCAACGGGCGAACAATTGATAGCCTTCTACTGTCTCGTGGCGCTTTGGGTCGTAGTAGTAGTTCAAAACTGCGACTACTACGTCATAAGGGCCTGCCGCCTCAAACAGCGCTCGCTGTCTTTTTGGATCAGTAATGGCAGTGGCTGCAAGATATATGCTTCAACCCAAATCGTTTTCCCCTTATCTGTTGTGTCATCGAAGTTCGGGGACTGGACGCTGTTCATGGCTATCGTCGGTGCTTTACGATGCGGCAGCCCGTCGGCTTCAACTTTTACGGCAAAGGGGGTTTCCGAGCTCGTTGCTACTGCAGTAAAGCCCGCTCAAACTTCGCAGCAGCTTGAACGATGGTCAGCAGTGGACAATAACGTTTCTTGCCGAGAACCCCAATTGTATACCCTCGCGTATTGGGAGGGTTCCAAAAGGCGAGAGAGGCCGCGAGCGATAGGGAGTCAGGCCAAGAGGGGCGCGCGAGCAGCTGCTTTGCTGGCTACAGAAACCAAACTAAAACAACACCGTCATAAAAATTAATAGAAAAAGCTTGTGCAACGCTTAGCCTACTTTTAACAGTACACTGTGAATGCGCTAAAAATCCTTCCCGCGCAAATAGTTTTTTCTTTGAACAGGGAACTAAGCAGCAAGCTGGAGTTATATTCTTTTTTGTGCTTGAAGCAGAGGCTTATGTGTATTGTTCAAGTACTTTAACGAACGTCGGTAGGCAACGACACAGTCTCAGTCATCACGCGTGCTGTGTCGTAGCGTCAACATGTAGGTCACGAAAGGAAAGATATGGGTTATTATGCGCCACTTGTTCCTTGTACATACACGCTTTTTAAAGTGAAACTTATCCAACATCAAACGCCGAATACGAGAACCGCAAATTTCACTGTTCTCCTTTGCCTCCTGCCAACAGTTTTTAATGAATCCGCCCTTCTTCTTCTTCTTCTCCTCAAGTAATATGGCACATACCCACGTGGGGGGATTGGCCAAGGTATAGAGTAGAATGCCAAGGAAGCATTTGCGCGGGGAAGGAAACGTTACAAGACTGAATCAAGATAAAAAAAAATTGGAAAAATAAAATGAATTCAAGAGGTATGAGTCATCCGGAATAGAATCAATCTAGCCTTTTTTGGACATGCGAAAGAATTTTGTATATAGCTAACAAGATAATCGATTAGTTGCACTTATGTAATCGTGAAGGTAGCCGCATACACTGCTTAACGGGAATCCCTTGACACTCGCACCGAACGATAGAAGAACTGTAAGAGACAGAGGCAGTCCTAGTCTCGAAAGAGGAACCTCCAGATATTGCTTTCTCTGAACCGCGAACCGCCGGCAAGAGAAGAGAAAATGATCGATTGATTCAACTTGCCCACATGATACACAAAGGTTTGTCGCAACGAACCCGCACCTGCATAAGTACAAGTTTAAGTGAGGGATTCTACATCGCAGGAGCGTCATGGGCACTTCACAAAGCCTTGACTTACACCACCGGATATTCCATGGGTACTTTAGTTGTTGAAAGTCCACGGTATTGAGCAACGGATCACTCAAAGTGGCTGAAATATGTTGGAACCACTGGAAACGTGACGCTGCAAACAGAATGAGGTGAGGGACGGGATATATTACAGGTGCGCTGAGAGCTGACCTTGCCAATAAATCAGCCACCTCGTTAAAATAGACGCCTGAATGCCCAGGTACCCAGACGAAACGGATCTCGCGCACTGTGCTCGGAACAAAAAATCTAAGTGAACGAGTCAAGAAAGATTTTTCCGTATTTTGGAGAGAGACAATAACTGAAAGGCAGTCTGTGAGAATAAGAACCCGTGCGACATGTCTGGGAATTTTGAGAAGAGCCAAACCAATGGCCAAAAATTCTGTGAAGAATATAGGAGTATAATCAGGGATACGAACGGAGTAGCTCCAAGCTAGATCCTGCGAATATATGCCAATCGCCGCCTTCTCACAGCTGCCGGAGGCATCAGTGGAGAGAACAGTATGATGTGGAAAATTCTGTAGGTGTTCAGAAAGAAGACCATTTAGGGTATGTGCGGGCATATGCTTCGCATGGGACGGGAAAATAAAGTCGTAATAGAAGACGGGATCAGCCTGCGTGTCAGCAACTCGTTGCAAGGAGATCAGATCAACCTGAAGCGGAGCTAACAGATTCTGCGTGAACCTAACTTGCGGAAGCTGATAACGTGGCCAGTGATTAGTCAAAAAAGGTGTGGTTGGGATACAAAAATTGGAATACTAACGCCTGGGGCCGGGTCAAAAGACTTGAGGAAAGTACGCACTGTTAGAAGTTGGAAGCGGGAATAGAGGTTGGGGATACGGGCTACCAAATAAAGGACAGCGTTGAAAGCTGATTTTGGGAGCCCGAGGCATAGCCGTAGGGCACGCCTTTCCAGTAAGGCTAATGGCTGCAGCTTGTAGTTCGCGCTACCAGAGAACAAGGGGCAACCAAATTCCAGAATCGGTCTCATATAAGCCTTATAGAGCATCAGTAGCGTGTCACGACGCATGCCAAACTTTTTATTGCCAACTCGGGTCAAACGACCCAGTGCACGTTCCCCTTTAATAACATTATTCTTAATATGGTGTCGCCAGTCCAAATTTTGGTCATAAGTAACACCTAGGTATTTAACCGACTCCACCTGCGGAATTGGAGTGGAGCGGTAGGCTAGCGAGATGTACATAGGAGCGTCGGGTGGAAATACCAGCACGCCACATTTGCTGACATTAAGAGATAAATTGATTTGGTCCAACCAGACTTCAAGAGCATTCAGATATGCCTGCAAATACCCGTAGAGCACATGAATATCCTTTGCTGATGCGAAAAAAGCTATATCACCTGCGTATACATAAACTGTAACGTTAGGATGAATGGGGATGTCCCGAACTAATATGTTGAAAAGCAGCGGAGAAAGAACAGAGCCTTGTGGCACACATCTTGATTGACCATAGGTATTAGAACAAAAAGATCCGTCTGTACAGAAGAAAAATCTATCTTTTAGAAATTCACAAATCCAGGCGTAGAGGTAATGCGGTGGTTGTAGTTGAGCAAGCTTGTTAATGAGGACTGTGTGCTCCACGCTGTCATAGGCCTTCGCAACGTCAAGCGTCACCAAGGCCGAAACTTCTCTCTGGCGCATTGAGAGTCGTATTCGGCTCTCGAGATCCACATGCACGGACCATATGGAACAACCGCGACGAAAGCCAATCTGTGCGGGCCTGAGGCCGTTAATATGATGAACATGCTTTGTGAGGCGACTGTGTACTACTCTTTCTATTAGCTTTACTAAATTTGAGGTTAAAGCAATCGGCCGAATATTGTCTAATTGAAATCCATTGTCTGCATTTTTTAAAAGTAAAATTATTTTCGCAATTTTCTAACTGTGAGGAATCCAAGAGGTTTCCAATGACGCATTTACAATATCTAGAAGGTGAGTTGGAAAGTCGTGCGCTAAAATCTTTAACATGCCCAGAGTAATCCCGTCAGATCCCGGAGCAGCAGAGTGCATCGAGGAAACAATTTGCAGGAGCTCCGACACGTCGACCTCAGCATAGTCCGAGCTGGGGGTGAGAGTGTGCAAAGGTTCTGCTTTCTGTACCTAGAAACGTAAGGCCAGCCCCTGCGCGATGCGTTCAAGGTTTTGCTTAGCCTCCTGCGGAGACATTACCATTGACCTTATGCGATTGGAGGCCGGAGAGCTGTTATTCTGCGCCATGAATCTATAGAGAGCCTTCTTATTCTGGGGTTTTGAGATATACGTGTTTAAATTTTGATTATAATCCTCCTTTGCCTTTTTAACAGTTCTTTTCAAACATGCAGAGAAGAACTTATAATTTATCCAATTAGCTGGGCTCTGATTATAGGAAAGGCTTTTCCAGGCTGCTTTTCTACGATGATAAGCTTTCTCACACTCCTCCGTCCACCAAGGAGACGGCTGTCTGGCAGGAGCAGTAGTGCACACCGAGAATACAGAGCTCTCAGCAGCATCTTGCAGAAAGGTAATTGTCCGCTGAGCTCTTTGTGCTCGACCTGAGCTAACTATGGAGGGGAGTGAGGCAGATATCAATTTTTTGTACATAATGTGGTTTACAAATTTCATGGTTGCACCACCTTTTCTGATAGGCGAGGATATAATAGAAAAGGTTATTGGAAAGTGGTCACTTGGGAGTGATGCTGGCGTAGCCGCCGAAACATGTGATTCAGTAGGCAGAGATTGGCCAGCAACAAGTTGAGATAGAGCCTCGGTGAAACTGCCCAGAATTCGCTCGACCACCACAGAAAGAGCCTGTTCTACTGAGGACACTATTGAAGTAGTCAAACTTGACGGTATATCAGCAACAGATCTTCGCGCACGGCTGGCATATGTATTATCCCTCCGATCCAGAAGTGCATAAGCATCTGCTCTCGAACATCGTTTCGCTTGAATGATATCGAGCAGGCTTTGTTCGTCGGCTCGTTTCGAGCAGTTGACATCATCAGCTGAGTGGTTGCCCTTGCATAGGCAACACTGGGGCTGATCAGAGGCGCAGCTGTCATCTGAACGCCCTTCTCCACAAACCCGCAGCGGGTCGCTGACTTACACGCTTTACCACTGTGACCGAAACGCCAACAGTTGTTGCACTGAAGAGGACGGGGCTGCAGAGGGTCCACACGATACACTATCGGCCAAACCTTGAGTTCAGAAGGACAGGAGGAACCAGCAAACATAGTGATAACTGACTCTGTCGCAACACGCACACCATTGAATTCTCTACTGCACCGGTAGACAGAAAGAACCCCCACACCTGCATCCTGAAACTCCTTCAGTATATCCTGCGGGGAAGATGCTGGGTCCACTCCACGAACAATACCTTTGGAACATGCGAGCTGTTCCGGGATGAAGGCTTTAACCGCTAATGACTGAAAACTTTTGCACTGGAGCAGGTCCGTAACACAATCAATGTCAGCGGACCTGCAAACAATGCCTCTCTGGCCGAACGGTCGCACCTCAGAGATCTGGAGGCAGTGGGTAGTGAGAGATCTTAGCTCCTGCTGAAGGACCTTGGGGCTTTTCATCTTGATCGTTCCCTCACCGATCGGCACGAGAGACACAGGGATGATGTCAATTCCATTTTTACGAAAATTTTCTAGCGGCAAGCTTTGGGTGGGCAAGCTGGCAAACCAGGTTGCCGACCCTCCACCCGGGGAGGTCAGCGACATACCTGAGTCAAACGCACCCTCAAATGCACATTAACCTGGCCTACAGACCTAACCTGAGACCTGGCCAAATCTCCCACACAGAACGGCCTCACCAGAGATGACCACGTAGGCACCACCAAGACACCACAGTTGAGCTCGAAGCCAAGCACCAGCAAGAACACGTCAGCACCGTCCAACACCTCCGTGTACCTCCCTTTCGTGTAATCCGCCCTATCCCAGCAAACTTCATCTCATCCTCCCGCCTACCTTTCTGCCAGCTTCTGCAACACATGCATTTTTTTGCAACTTCCTGCGTTACCTTTCAGAACCAGCGGTCATCTTGTTTTCGCATTACTTGTCTTGCCGAAGCCCATTTCTTCCTCTTAATTCGCACTAGGACGTCATTAACATGTTTTTGAGCATTGACCCACTCTGCCGTCTTTCAGGCATTTAACGTTACACCTATAATTTTTCTTTCCATTGCTTGTTCTGCTAAAATTGCAAAGTCCGATAAATACGTATTCTAGATTGATGGTGTACTGTTAATTATGTTTGCTGTAGTTCCGTTTGCATATACTTAGTTTCTAGCTAATTAAAGGATTTTATTGTTAGTCAGCGCTTATCCTGTCTTCTTTTTTTTCCATGTCTGTTTCTTTTCGAGCTGTTTTTGGAAATCATCACGCTTGCAAAATATGATACTAGCAAACGTCCTGCAGTACTGCACTTGGCAAGTACGGCTCGTTTAGAAAGTTCCAAGTAGCTGGAGCATGTGCTTATAACAAAGGCCTATATGCTATGCGACGTCAGTGCACGTGAAACAGCACGAAGTGCTCAAAATTTATACCATGCCCTCCCCTACGGCTCCACTACTCCCCTTCAATGGTTGGACGTCCGGAACTACTAGACGTAAACAGAAAATTAGAGAAACAAAGAAAAGGATGACGCTCGCAGCTCAGTCGGCGTTTGGTCGCTGGAAAATCATCTGGCGATAAGTTGGTTAAGCCAGCAGCAGATTGCATGATGCTAGTGAGGCGTGTGAAAGAAGAGAGGGTTTGCCTTCGAGGAACCTAAGTGATGATGGCTGTTCGAAGTGTTTGCAATCCACGGAGTCCCGAATACAGGAATAAGTGGGTTGTCAGAGCGTTAGAAGACACGGACGTTGGTGTACTGCCTTGTAGTACGTAGCTATGACATAAATGGAGATTGTACAGTAAAGTTGCACGATATGACGTTACCATTTCGCCTCGCGCAGCGGCAGCAATTGGTTCTCTCGGTGTTCCTGCCCAGTGCCTTCGGGACCAGGAAGCCATGCGAAGGGTTCGCGCAGATTAAACACTGCGGGCTGCGGAGTCTGAGTATTCTTTACGGCATCAGCAAGACTCTTGTGCTGTAAGCGTCAAAAGAAACGCGATCGACACAGCTAAGACGGGAACAGAAAACGATAATTTTACATTTCAGGGACAGTGAAAACTAGAGCACTTTCTTCTCACTTCGATGGGATGCAGATCACGGCACCTTGTTTGCGTTCATTTACTAAGAGCAAACAATTTTTAATCCTAGTGTTCGGGTTATAGTTATTGTGTTCTCGTTTGATTTCACGAGGTTATCACGTGCGCTGCCGGCGGCAAAACAAAGTGAACGTCGGAAGCGAAATAGCAAAGAACAGACTAGTGTAGCAATATAGCTTCCTTCAGATTCTGGATTTAGGTACAACATTCTAAGGATTGCTTAAATCTAGACACCTAGCTTTAACGAGAAGGTTCTCGCCCAGTTAGTCGAGCGTCGGCAGTTAGATACGTATTTGAACATTATACATTCGGACACGTCTTTCTACATTGCACTTTGGGACAGGTACAAGTGCACTGGCAGTGCGCTGGAATGGAAGGAAATGAAAAAACGAGTGGCACGAGCTCGGACAAAAATTATAAATTGAACACAACCACACTATGCTGCCTTGTCGCGAAACTCAGCGAATGCAAATTTAGACACTTTTGTGTCCAAACGCAATACTTTGAAAGTAGAGACAGGCCTAGGCGGGTGGAATAGAGACACACTCTTTACGATGCGTTACTATCAAATATTTATTTCCGAATACGACAACCAATTAGATATGTGGGACAGCTGGGGCGGTTCCTCAATTAGAGGCGAGCTGGAGGAAACATCCGAGCAGGCAGCGTATCCGTCATATGTAGAATTCCACTGAGGCCAATGCAAATGCACTCCACTATTCAAGAACGCGAAGCAAAAGACAGAAGAAAACGGCAAATCATTGAGGAGTTTTGCCATGAACGTAGCCCTGAGAAAACCTGCGTCAACGCGCATTCGGTCACCTTAGGGAAAAAGATATCTGAAATTTACAGCGATAGCTGTTAGGTGCCCGTCCCTGGCTTTCTCGTCGCCGTCGCTGTCGTCGCCGTCGGCGTAAACGGGAGGTGTGTTAATGATAAGTTATAGCATAGCCCGATCCGCTACCGTGATCCGCTACCGCCGGGCACCGCTGGGTAAACGCTGATTGGTCCCAACCCGGCTCGCGCGAACGCAGCTGACGGGCACGTGGCGCCATCTGGCATCCATAGGGCGATCTGCGCATGCGCAGTGGCACCTCGTGGTAGCGGATCACAGTAACGGAACGCGGATCGCGCTATGCTACAACTCTCTAATGTCACGGTTCACCTGGGCCGTATAAGCCTACGTTTGGCTCTGTTTGGATGAGCCGCCTGCCAGTGCAGAGGTGCATCACTTGACGACTTCAGCAGTGCGCCGGAATATATTGCTATACGGACGCTGGGAGGACGACGAAGTGTGGTGCATGCCCGAAACTAAACGCCTAAACAGCTATCGCTGACATCCTGTTACACAATCGTAACCGTCCTCTTAGACTTTTCATGAAAGCAAAACCTTACGCGGCAGATACGCGCCCGTGTTCATTGTTTCCCCCTTTTCCCCCACTAAGCCACGGGCTCCATTCTCTGCAGTTTCAAGCAACCGCTTTGAACGGAAGTCATGGCTATGTCGCTTTCCTGACGCATAAGGAACATAGAGAGGCTCTCCTTTTTTTCAAGGAAAACAGGCTACTAAAATCATGGACTGGAAGATGGCCGCTACGGAACCTAAAATACGAGGCTTCGCCACCTGGGAAACCAGAGGAAGGCTGCAAGCTCAGATACGCCAAAAGAAGAGAGTTTACGGTACCACCTATTCCCAATAGCATGAATCTGAAACACCAACAAGGAAGAAAAGAGGCCCGCTTGAAAGCAATAGAGAAAGATGTAATCGAGGCGGAGGAGGCCATACTGCACACACATGCAGGAAAATGCAGAGGCATCGTTGCCAAACTGGCAATGGTTGTGGCGAAGAAAGTCAAAGAACACATATCCAATGATCCTCGACAAAAGCATTTTTGAACGGGAAAGAGTTTATGGGCGCAATTTTTCACACATCGTACAATTTCACCCTAACAATCTATATAAAAGCATATCTCCCTTTGGCAGGCTTGAGTTTTTTTTGCTCTTAACGTTTTTGTTATCGTCAAAAGCGTTTCCTATTTTGTTCTCTATAGCAGTCTTAACTGCTCGGTTCGAGTTATGGAAAGACTACAAAAGAAAGGTTTTGCCACATATCAGAATAATGGACCAATACCTTCAATATTTATACACTAGTACCTACGGTACAGTTTTCTAATATTCAAAATATTTTTGTGTGTGGATATTGGGCATGTCAAACTGACCAAATTCAAGTGGTAGAAATTGCAATCGCACTAGCAATCAAAGAGGCAAACCGAATTGGCTTAGAAACAACAACCTACGACTCCCAAACTGCTTGCATAGCATTCCAGGAACGGGAGATTATCAGAGCAGCCTGCCGCATTGTGCAAATAAACTACAAGGCATCGCTGGAAGACGCAAAATTTTATGAACACCGGCACACATGGGTTCGGCAGGAAATGATGAAACTGCGCCCTTGCGCCAGCTCCGTTACTGCGCACGTTGAAGAACCCCAGTAGGTCCAAATTCCGGAGCCCTTCACTACAGCGTCCCTCATAGCCTGAGTCATTTTTAGACGCTAAACCGTTAAACTAATTAAACAAATCAACGTGCTTTCTATCGTAACTGCCTGCATGAATAGGAATCCACCAACCAGCATGCACTGATAGAGGTTCAAATTTATCCATAGTAGACCTCATTGCTCTAATTTCTGATGGCAGGAAAAGTTCCTGTATAAAAATTAACCTGTCATTCGGGCGTCACCAGCATTCTTTTTATTGGAATTGCGAATGTTCCAAAAATGCATAATGGAAGAAATGCGCTTACTGTTTAAATTCAGCTATATTATTACCACGGTTATTTTAGGAAGCATTTGTGATTTTTTTTAATTTTCAGTTAAAATTCTTGTATTAGAAACATTGCTTGATAGTGCGGTGGTTAAAAAATTTAAAAGTTAAAAAGGCACTCTATGAATCAAGCGGCTCACTGAAAACAATTAATCTTGATTTTTATTATTGTTTTTTGCACTTTGACGCCCACTGCCCTTCTCTAATGTGTGAACACCAGACGCGTGGGGAATCAAATAAACAAATAAGGAATTTTTCTTTCAAGTACAGTGTCACACAAGGCTATCAATGAAAAGTTCTCAACTTTGCAGGGCCACAGTTCACAACAGTTGCACACACTCTGAGCCTAACGTGCCCTGCATTAAAGCAGACACAAATCGACGCCTCGTAAAATGGACTTTCGGCCTGAGCGAATTAGATTTTAAGGTTTTTCATTCCCAAAGCAATGAGAACAATTGGCTGGCTATACGATCTTTGCTTCCTTGTTTCTCTCTTTTTTTATTTATTTCTTCCGTGCTTTCTTTCTTTATTTCATTTATTTTCATTTTACATAATGAAGGAGGCCGAGATAAAAGCTGCTACAGTGAAGCTTGAGAGGCCCTCCATCCCTTTTACACGTGGCAGCGCGAAGAAGCACTATATACGAAACACAACATACACAGGTCACCTCTCCCGGAAAAACAGTCATCCAGTTATACTTAGGAGGTAAGATGGAAAAGAACTGTTACAACGCACTACATAATCGGCCTAATGTACAAGAACTCAAAGAGGTCTTAAAATGTGAGGGGCTAATATTTGCGACATTGATGCCATTTCAATTAAGGAAATTTAATAACCGCGGTAAATTGTTCTCAAGAATTTGTTTACCGTATGTTGTCCCGTGTGTTTAACCTCCAACTTTTCTGAGTGGCGTATACTGCAAGCGGGTACATTTAGACGTAAATTAGTGATGTCAAGTAAAGTTAAATTATATTTTTTCTACTAAAATAGAATTCGCTCAGGAGTCGACATGTGTAAATATCTCGATTTTTTTTAACGTTATATCTCCAAAGAGAAGGTGACTACGTTCAGTGCAGAATGCATTGGCAATAATGCGTAAAGCCCTTTTCTACATGGTGAAAAAATATAAGACCTGGTTCAGTTGCTGTACTCTATGCCAAAAGCGATAATTATTGTGCCATGCAAACAGTGCATTAGATAGTTTAACTGATGGTTTATAAGGGGCTAACGTCACAAAGCGACTCAAGTGGTCAGGTACGCAGTAGTGAATGGCTCCGTAAATTCCGACCAACTGGGGATGTTTAAGGAACACAGACATCACACAACACACGGGCCTCCGAAATTTCGCCTCCATACAAATTTGGCTGTCGCGGCCGGGATAGAACTCTCGTTTTTTGGGCCAGCAGTCGAGCATGCATAACCACTGAGCCACCGAAGCGGTGGAAGTAGTTTAACTGAATTATAAAAAATATATCTATTGTGATTCAACATAACAACTGTAGTTCTGAGCTTCTTCAGGACTGAATGGGCGTGGTCATCCCATAGTAAGTGGTTCGGGAAGGTTACACCAAAAATTTTAAACCTATTTACAACCTCAATATGCGCAGACTCGTACGTTGTAATAAGCCTCTCGGGGATTTCTCTACCGTGAGCACGAAAAAACATTGCTTTGTTTTTATAGCAGTTTACATGCAGACCGCCGTTTTTAGACCCAACAGAAGGCACTTCAAGAAGTTCATTTGCGCTTCTTTTTGAATCTGTGTAACTAGAGGACAATAGAAAAATAGTCGTGTTATCAGCATATACATTATAAATTTTGCTTTTTGGTAAATACGTACTAAATCATTAATATAAATGTTTAAAAGTAACGCACCAGAACACTTCCCTGTGTTACACCTGTAATTATTTTCCCTGGTTTGCGACCTGACTTCAGTTACTGAGACAAATTGGTGCCCGCTTTGTAAATAAGAAGATAGTAACACAAGAGGTGTGCCCCTGATGCTTTCCATTCTAGTTTACTGAGAAGGATACTGTGAGTGATGTTGTCCAAAGCCTGCGTGTAATCAACAAAGATGCCAGTAGTAAGCAGTTTATTTTCGAAGTTTTTTAATAAGTATTCTTTCTGAAGAAAAGGTGCCAGTTGTGTCGACTTATTTTTTTGATAGCCATACTGTGCTTCAGTTTTGAGCTGATGATTGCTGTAAAATAACAACATCCGAGTGAGGATGATTTTTACTCCTTTTGACAAAACTGGGAGGATCGATATTGGGTGGTAGTTTATGTTCTGCCTGTCACCTTTGCTAAAAATGACTATTACTCTTGCAGTTTTCTCGCATTATCTCGGGAAGAAGGCCACAAATATATGCACAAGTTGTAAATGGGAGCAATTTCCTGTACTAAATAAATAATAGGGCATATTTTGAGGTCATTAACGTCGCACCTACGCGCATTTTTAAAGCTTAAGTAAAGGTAACACACCTCAGCAACATTAGTTGGCGGGAAAAAGCTGGAGTGCTATTTCTCAGCTCTGAGATATCGTTGCCGAAGCATGGATTTAAAACAGAGTCTTTCACTGTAAAGTATTGGTTATATGCATCAGCTAACTCTTGGTCTTTCACTGGGCGTCCATTTAATAAAATTTCTCTTGGTGGACGTTTCTTTTGTTTTCGTCCCGTAAGGGCGTTTATCTTTTTCCAGAGTTTATTTCTTTGCCCAAAGCAAGACACGAACGCGCGAACATAATAAGCGTTTCTTGCTTTTCTTAAGTCTTTAGTTAATTTGTTTCTTTGGGACTTAAAGGAATAAAGATGTAGTGGTTCTCGAGTTTTTAAGAATTACCCATACATGCGGTCTCGTTATCTAATTTTTCCTAAAAGCTGTTCGGTTACCCAAGGTTTCCGGATGTTTTTATTCATTTTCCTCTCTTTCAACACCTCTTCAATCTTAGTAACAAAACTATCATAGCCACTTTCTGGTGTAGTTTGTGAATAAACCAAATGCCACAGATTCCTTGCATCTCTGTTTGAAATGCTTTTAAAGAGATTTCAGTAATGGTTTGGCAGGTTATAAATGGTTTCTTCACATTCCATGTGCTTTCTTCTACTTTCGCACAAAAACATATTGACATACGGCCACTTATCAGCAACTTAGGACAGCACTTCAGATACATGACAGGTCATAATTTCTGACTAAAAGCTCGATCAATGTTGCTGATGTAGGGGCCGCTCTTGTTTCTGGTTTTTAATAATTGCGTGGCCTTAAGATGTAAGTAATCGTTCAATGTCTGCTGCTTTGCGACTGGCAGCAGAGTGCCCTTTTATCTTCAACTTCTATGAACCTCTTCAGTGGCACATCTGCATCGGAGTAGTGATGAGCAATAGTAGACTATGTGAAAACCAGAAAGTATCCATACAGTCAACAACTACAAAAATATGTAGAAAAAACTCAGAATTTGTTCCCAGAGGTACCATTCAGGTTTACGATAAAGGTAACAGAAAGGCTCCCGATGTACTTGGTGTCTTGAGGAATGTCGCCTTCAGGAACTTGCAATTTATACACGTCTTTCACAGTATCTAGACAAAAACTATGTTATCTCCAAGCAACGGTACGGTTTAAAAAAACAACACAGGGCTTTTTACTTGAAATAAAGAAAAGCTACTTGATAACATAGAAAATAAACTGTTAACAGTTGGCATATACTTTTACACCAGGAAAGCGTCTAATTCGTTCACCCATAAAATATTACAGAAAAAAGGCCGTGCTACGGTATATGTGGCGTTTTTTAACTTTATTTACTAGCTACCTTGACAACTGACTGCAAGCAACTATCATAAATGGTATTTCATCTGAGACCGGTCAGATTGTGTCTGGTGTGCCATAGGCCTCATTTCTGTGGCCGACGTTGTTTTTATTGTACATTACTGATATCGTTAACATTTGTATAGCAGATAACTTTGTAATCTATGCAGGCGATACTAACTTAATTTTTTCAGGGCCAGATTTTGCAAGCAGCCTCCAACAGTTAGTTATCCCAATTATCAGTTCGATTAAAATCAAATAGAACTAAATCTCAGGAAAACAAAGTACACATTGTTCAGAGAAAACTATAAGGAAATTCCGAGCAGCTTCCGAATTTACTTCGAACAAATCCCGATAACTCGTGTCAGGTCTACAATGTTCTTTGCAGATATTTCTGAAAAGCATTTATTCTGGACAGAACACATAGATTGCGTCGGCTATAAAAAGGCTCGCTCTGTTGGTATCTTAAACAAATTTCGCACAATATTACCTCGAAAGTACCATTACAAAATTTATTTCTATCTAGTGATTTTTCATGCACAATATTGTTTGCTGGTCTGGGGAACGACCACCTCAAGCAACCTTGTGAAAGTACTGATTCTAGAAAAAAGAGCTGTACGAGCGATTGATAGTTTACATCGCTGTGAGACCACGGGACCTTCCTTTCTCAATCATAGAGTGCTTACCATCATGGCGGCTTACTATGAGAAACTTGCTATTTATGTTAGAAACCTCATGAAAGAAAACGAGAAGACTTTTGAGGCCACATATTTAATTGCCCAAACAGCATACTGTTTTAGGTACCCCCAATATCATGCATCCAAATTTCGTGCAAACTACGGTTCCAAATACTAACGCACACAATTCCTCACACATTAAACACCTACCCTTACTTAACTGAAATGTGGCTACAAAATCTGTCCGAGGCCAGATATAGGAAAACTGTTCACGAATATTTCTGTTATAGGTGCTGTCTTCTAGATCTAACCAGGTTAGTTGTGTTGTGCTTAGCATTTTGCATGACTGATTTTATTGTTTCGTAGTCGCTATATCCGCTACATTGTACATTGTGTTACTTTTAAAAATTTTTGTACCGTTGCCAAGTGCCACTTTGTTTTATTTTACACAGGGAGGGCAGGCCTCTGTCAGGCGCTTCTAGACGCCTTGTGCTTGCTCTCCCTCGATTTGCACTCTGTGCACTGTCAAAACGAAAAAAACACCATAAATCAAATCAAATGTGTGACTGGCATACAGGACACATTGGATACAAAGTGCAGTCTAAACCATATTCAAGGAAGGAGTGGTGTTCAAAAATGCAATGTCAACTGAGGAACTATGCTGTCTCTCGGGAAACTTGCCATACGGGGAACAGAAAGATCACAATTATGAAGGTATTTCTGCAACCTAGAGATTTTCCAATAAATAGAAACAAGTGAAATCACTTGGATGACGACGGCACGTGCGACGAAAATGAAGATTACCAGCATGTACACGTGTACTTCTCAAATTAAACACGTTATATCGCGGCCGTCGCGGTGCACTGCAATCTACGATGCAGACCACATTTTTGAACATAGGAATACTAAAGTTCGAGATCCCTAACTTAGCTTGACATTATAGCACAGCCTTACAGTAGCTCAGTTCAAGATTTACCCTTCACTGCTGCGGAGATTCAAGCTGTAATCAATTCGATCGCTGTGACGTTTTCTCCTGGCCCTGATCTAATCTCTCCTCGGGTTGTTCGCGCCTTGTTTAATGCTCATCCCTTGTTTTACCTCTCTATTTTTAATTCTGCTTTGCATTTGGTTTACTTTCCTCAGAATTGGAGAGTTGGAAGGATTATTTTTATTCTCAAAGCGAATAGACCAGCGCACCTTCCCAATTCTTGCCGGCTATCTGCATTAATTCGACTTTAGAAAAACTGCTCGAACGTTTGTTGTATGGTAGGGTGTACTATTTCCTGTTCCAGAATAATCTACTGCACAAAAATGAGTATGGTTTCACGCATGGCCGTAGTTCTGTTCAGGCTCTCTATCGTTTGCGGCAGTTAATATTTACATATCAGCAACAAAAACTTCCTGTGGTTCTCATTTCTCTGGACTTCAGAGGTGCATTTGATAGTGTTTGGCACCCTTTGGCTTTAATTTTTTTTAAGACAACATCGTTGTCCATTAAATTTATATTCCCTCTTGGCTTTTTTCTTAGATAACCGATCTTTGACCTATCAATCTCCTTCTTGTGCTATTTCTGTGCCTGATTCGGTCGGTAGTCCACAAGGTTCGCCTCTTTCACCTTTGCTTTGGAACATTTTAATTTATGACCTCTTAAATCTCCCTGTCTCCTCACCTATCCACATTCAGGCATATGCTGATGACACTATTATCATTGTCCCTGGAAAGACTAGCTGCGAGTTGTCAACATTGGATCCAAATATTTTAACATTATTCCAAAACTGGTGTGGCAAGTATCGGGTTCACTTAAACACTCAAAAGTTTTCTTATGTTGTTTTTGACTCCCAGCTAAGCTTTATTCCTCATGCTAATCATTTGCAAGAGAAAATTCTTGCATATACGACCAAGCTCCTTAATTGGTTCCGTTTCCATTTTCGTGTTTCTCCATCGCATATCATCAGGTTATTCTTCCTACAATCACCTATTCCGTCCCAGCTTGGTGGTTCCATTGTCCGCCTTCCAGACTTAGAGATCGTGTCTTATCATTGGAACGCATTCCGCTTCTTGCTCTAACTGGTGCCTACATTACTACGAGAACTGTTGCTCTTTATGTCCTTGCATTGCCTTGCATCTTCTTACATTGCCTATTTATCTGGACCAATTATGTGCAGAGTTTATGCTTTTTAAATTACGGCAACACATTGTCTATGGCAAGGCATATTATAACCCGTTTGAAAATCATCCTGTACTTAATAACTGGCGTGACCATCCCTCATTGAAATATAAATTTCCTTTTGCTCATCTTAGTTATCAGGAAGCCTTGGCTTTTTCGTGTCAACGCGCATTGCATATTTACACAGACGGGTCATTCACTCATCACAGTGCTGGCGCTGCTTTTGTTGTTCTTAGCTCTACACAAAATATTTTATACGTTCATCGCATATTCTTAGAACCACCTTCAAGTGTCTATGCCGCTGAGCTTGTAGCATTCCATTCTGCTGTTGCGTTTGCTATTATTAGCCCTCCTTCTATGCCAGTTCATTTCTACACTGATTCTCTATCTGCTTTCTGCCCTGTCTTCAGTTACTTCATTTAACCCGACAATTATTTCCATTAAGAAAGACCTCTATCGTTTGTCTTCTCTTGCCTCATTTCTTTTATTTCACAACCAGGGTCACTCCGGAATGTATGGAAATGAGTTAGCTGACCAGGCTGCTGGTAGTGCTGGGCGATATGGCCATTTCCACACTTCTATCCTTTCACGACGTTGCGTGCGTTCCCGTTTGCGCCTTTCTTCACTTCTTTTATGGCGAACTTATTGGCAAGAAAATAATGGCGGCACAGAATTATTTAACTGGATCCCCGATACGCTCAATATTCCTTCCATTCGTCTACATAGGAGTCTTCTTATTACTTTACTCACTGGGCCTGATCGATTCCCATTCTACTTAAAAAAAATTGGCTTATCTCCTTCTTCAATTTGCTCATGCGGTGTTTTCTGCGAAGATGTCAGTCATTACTTCCGGAATTGCTCCCTTACTGCTCCTTTAGTTTCCCGTTTAAAGTCTCTCTACTCATCTGACACTACACTGTCTACTTACCTTTCTCCTTTGAATAACCCTGCTGCTTGTGCTGTTCTGATTCAAATGGTTCATCTCATCAGCAGCACAATTCCTACACATTCCCGGTGGGAACCTTCGTCACTATCATTTTTGCTGCATAAGCTCTGTACAGAGAAGTGCTCTGTGTTCCTTTGCTGAACAAGGATGCATATCTCTGTGGTCTGACACTGTGTTTGGACCAACTGTGCCTGTGATTTTAAATGTGCTGACATTTTCTGTGACTTAATCAGTGCTTCTGACTGTCTGTGGTGTCTGGACCAACTGTGCCTGTGACTTTATCTGTGCTGACAGTATCTTTGACTTACTTTATCTGTGCTTCTGACTATCTGTGGTGTCTGGACCAACTGTGCCTGTGACTTTATCTGTGCTGACATTCTCTGTGACATTATTTGTGCTTCTGTCTGTTCTGTGCCTGGGGGTTTTATGTTTGTTGTTTCGATTTTCCTGCTTTTCTCTTTAAATTAAGTTTTTTGAGCGTTTAGCCATTTTTCTTTTTAATTGGCTTTAAGCCCGGTAAAGCGTTGCTGTTCCGGGCTCCCTCTCTCTTTCATTTTGCATTTTTTTGCATTTTTCTGAGAGGACCAATAAAAGGAGAAAGGTGCCACATACCCTGTCAAGCCCGGATAGAGGATTTGTTTCACGGTCATCAGCTTCTAGATTGTTTATGTTGAAATAAAATGAAATTTATTATGACGGATGCAGCCACAGGGCTCATCAACAGGAATAGAGCAGCCCTCCATTACCTTCTTGGCATCACTCATGACACTCAGTCACCATAAAAGCATTTTGGTAGAGTGAGTAATCGCAGTATAGAAGATCAAACTGCTAATCATTTTAGAGGCACGCTTCGATGAGTACAAGATGCTTTAAGAAGCTTTCCTCATTAAACGTCCCGAAGAACAGGTCTACACAATGCACACAATTCCTACTCCTTCATTGCTACACTCCTTGGATTCCTTGAAAACATCACCTCTGAGATGTGGAAGAACTGGGTGAATGTTCGCGACTCCCCGAATTCGACAGGAATTGAGGCAGAGCGAGCAAAAACATGAAGGAACGCCAGAATGTTACCTGAACAACGTTGTGAAAAAAATGGAAGACCACCTATTACCAGATCGGAGGCCTTCGGGAAGCGATTCGCCACATCTTTGGAGTACTGCCTCAGGAGTGGTGCATTTTCACTGATTGTAAACCGGCGCTACAAATTTTGGGATGCTTCCTAAGCCACTACGCCTACCAAGCTCTGGCTCTTGATATCATTAGTCTCGTTCCGACAAGGAACCTGCACTGTCGTGGCGGTGCTGCAATCGATCCACTGGGCGACAAAATAAAAACTGCTGCAGTGAGCCACTTGGGCCACTGTATACGAACGGAACACCACATTCTGAATGACTGAAGGCCTGCGTTTCGCTGAAAGCACTCTTTGCAGCCAATGCTAGTAAGAAAAAAAATGACACGTTTCTTTTTCTCCTTGCAGTGTTAATGCGCCCAATAATCTCATCAGTAACGAGGATTTGTTCCAGACCGCCCCAGGAAAGCGAAGGCAACTGAACGGGTGGTTCTGTTGTTGTGGGCCCTTTACTTGACCGCCTCTTTTTCTACAGCCGCCTATTCCTATAATTGGGAAGGGCGATTGGCGGGGGCGTTCAACTGTTCACCACGAGATCAGAGTTGATTCTTGTGTGTGAACTACTCGGCCTTGTCTCCGGGATCTTGAGGAACATATTGTTACGTGCTGGAAAGCCGGTAAAGACAGGACTACATGATGGATGGCAAAAGAATTATTCCACTCCGGTTGGCCTAGCGCGAGCGCTCCGTGCCGCGCCACTTTTGTCGTCTTGTAGTCCATGACACTGCCCGAGGTTGCCGAGCGATCATCCCGATCGCGCGAACTAGAACGACCGTGAAGATGAAACGCAGAACTTGACGATAGGCGTTACAAGAGGGATGCACACAGAAGAGAAGAAGATGCAGGGCTTGCCGTCACGATGAAAAAAAAAACGAGCAGATGATGATTGGATGAGCGCTGGTCGAGGAAGCTTCCGGGCCGTAGCTGGGTCACTGAGCCTACGGACGACGCCCATGAACGCACTGAACTGCATTGGCAGGCGCTTTGTTCGAATATGTTGGCGGCTTCTAGGGTCGTTGGGGTCATAAATTAGAGCTGCGGCGGCGTCATCAGGTTGTGTCTTCTGGTCGGGACAGGGGACGGGGCTGGGGTGAACGTCATGGTCGGTCCTGGTCGGGCGGGCTGAGGCACAGCCTGTTGTGTGGACAGGAACACACGACCACGGCACACGCATGACGCCGAAGCTCCAGGACCAGGATGGCGATCAATCACACGCACCTCACACCAAATGTTACGTGACGGCTAGCAGGTGAAGACAGCTACATGAAAGATGCTGATGGAATAATTTGATGGCGGTTGGCCTAGCGCGAGTGCTCCGTGCCGCGCCACTGTCCCCTTTATCGTCGTGTAGCTCGTGACAATATTCTGCCACGAAATGACACTTGCAACCTGAGCCTTCAAAACAAATATGTCCATCTTCCCTTTACTGCTTGGACTGACGCACGCCACGTGTGGCTTTAACAGCACGAGTAGGTTCCCTTAGCGGATTGCGACCGTGCTTGCTTCGCATGTCCTTTGCGTTCGCTTCACGCCGAGCCTTCTCATTTCGATCCAGATGCTTTGCGCCTAGCAAAACGTGTTGAAAACCTACGAAAACGACAACCGCATGAGTCGACAGACCCTTGCAGTCGTAGCGAAGCGACAAGCAGAAGCGATGCGGCATCGACGGTATACGTGTGCTAGACAAAGTGAAGCTGCCGAAGAACGCGCGCAACGACTATATGCGGATGTCCTTCCGATGTTCTTACCCACAAGCGAAAACGAATGTCGAAGAATGCTGCAGAGCGGGCTGACAAAATACTCGATGCACATGCTTTGGGAACTGCAGATAAAAAGAAACGGCCGTGGCTTAGCTTGGTTAAGCCTGGTGATTGTGAAGCAGGGCCAGCCTTGGTGAGAGATTTCTCCTGTCTTTTCCTCGAACGCTCTTGTCTCTTCTGGGGGGTTTATTCTGCACGCTGTTTTCTTCGCTTTTCGTTTTCCTTCTCTCGAAACGCACGTTCCTTCTCGAGCCGCTGCTGCCGCTGTTCCGGGGTTTCTTGGACACGCCTCTGCCATTTAGTCGCGTTCTGAACGAGTACAAGGAGACTCACTGTCGGGCAAACTCATAATTTCTTCCTTTGCTTCTGCTGTTTCCACAGAGGAGGTTGCACGTTGTCGCCGAGCTGCATAGTGGGCACGCCGCTTAGAAAGTCGTTCTTCTTCAGTCTCCGTAGCTCGCTGATGCTTCTTCTTTGCATTCTGCCGAGCTGCCTTGTTGGTAGTCACCATTGTAACATCTGCCTTGGCGAGAGGAGCGGAGCTGTTTTATATAGCTGTTGTGACGTTACTCTGACCGTAGCGTCCCTGGTGAGCGGAGCGGGAGTTAGGCCGCCGTTGGTAGCTACCGCCTCGCCTCGCGAAGGCGCGATATGGGGCCGCGTTAGTACACAGCTGGTGTGACGTCACACCGACCGTAGCGCCCCTCGTGAGAGCAGCGGGAGTTAGGCCGCCGTTGGTGGCTACCGCCTCGCCTCGCGGCGGTGTGAGATGGGGCCCCGTTTTTACACAGCTGGTGTGACGTCACTCTAGGCCACGTGGTGTGACGTCACGCAGCGAGGTCACGCTAAAGGTCAATGGTGCCTACCACCGCCTCGCCACGGAACGGGCTGAAGTGCGACCTAAAGTAGTATTGCTTTGCAATAAAAGAATCCTTCGACTGGAAGTAGACTGCTTGGCTAAGGTAGCTCAAGGGAAGCGGAAAGCGAAGGACCGACAGCAGCAGCACGTCGCCGCGAAAAAATTTTCTAGCGGGATTTCCTATACAATCAATTTGGCAATATATGTTCCACGTTGTAAGGTTTCTGGCGACAGCCGGTGGTCTGATTCAGCTGCGTATTCGGCCAGGACACCTGCAGCCGGGGTCTCTGCACGGCGATAGGCATCTTGGTTCCCACGGCCGGTCCTCGCGTGGTTTATTGGATTCGAGACGGAGGATTCCACTGCCGTTTGAAAACAACATTGTTCCCGGAAGATCGACCGTGCGGCACGGAGGCAGTTAGCGACCGCCAGAACCGAGCAGGGGTGACTCACCCCTTCAGCAGTGCCTGCTCGCCGGCGCCTCGCCCATTCGGACTTCCCGGAAGACGTGTCCGGCTGGAGCGTGAGAACTGTCGTTCGGACGCGAAGACAACGCTCTCTCTGGTGGAGGCGATTGTCCAGCGGCACCCTCTTTCTCCGTCGAGGCATGTGACGGGGGCGTGTCCCTATGTGCAGTGGTGTGTGTGTGTGTGTGTGTGTACGACAACGCAAGGTAAGCCACGCCCAACCTGGCGAAGACTTCCTCGAACCTGGGGAATCCTAGGGACCGGACACTTTTTAAACCGGACGACGAGTGCCGTGAAGAAAGAATCCTCGATCATCCTCAGATCTTTTCAGATCCTCCGACCTTCCCCCATCACCCTCCAATGGGTTCCAAAATCTTGTAAATAATGTAAAATAAACCCCCTGTACAGTTTCCTTCATAACCAAGTCCGACAACGTCATTCGGAGAAGGGACCTGCGGCGCTGAAAGAGTCAGCTCACTCAAGGACCCCTCGTCCCCAACAACTGGTTGGCAGCAGCTGGGATGGACCGTGCGACATCGTGCTTTCTCAACCGGTAAGCGTTTCGGCATTTTGCTATAGGATTCGCCAGGCGTCAGATTTTGAGAGAATAATCTAGAATCACTGGGAAGTGTATGTCAATTGAGAAAGGGTAATCTCACGACATTTTGAAGATAGCATTGCCAAAGCGGAGAAGGCGTTGTCATGGACCTTATGAAATTGTCAAAGTCGGACTTGCTGTTGTTATGCGAGGAACTGTCAATAGAAGTACAGGGCAAAATTACAAAACTGGAAATATGCAACACAATTCAAAAGCACGTAGATGACGATCAGCTGGCATATACGTGGAATTTGGTACAGGAAGAAAAAAAGAAAAAGGGAAGCGGAATGGGAAAAAGAGAAAGAACGGCATAAGTGGGAAGCTGAAAAAGAAGAAAGAAATCTAAAGCGATTGCAGCTTGAAAGCGAAAAACGAAAAAAAGGCGACAGTTCGAGAGCCGGGTCTCCTGAAAGAGCAAGCGATGTACAATCATATAGAATGAACAGATTCATGCAGCCCTATGAAAGTGGAAGGGACATAGGATTGTACCTGGGAAACTTTGAGAGAACTTGCGAAAGGGAGAAATTTGCTCGCAGTACATGGCTGCAACGGCTTCTCACACTCTTGCCATGTGAAGTAGCTGAAGTCATAGCGAGTCTTAGCACACAAGACGCAGCTGACTACGAAAAAGTCAAAGCCAGCCTGCTAAAAAGGTACCGGCCGTCAGCCGAAGCTTTCCGACAGCCCTTCACGAACGCAATGAAAAACAATAGCGAGGGCTATCCGGATTTCGCGTATGGAATACAGACGAATCTGCTAGAGTGGCTAAAAGGAGCCGAGGTTTATGAAAGCCGAGACAAAATCATTGAGTGTTTTTGCCTTGAGAAATTTTACCGAAGCATTCCCCAAGTGGTGAAACTGTGGGTTCAAGACAGGGAAAAAGTCGACACAGTTGAAAGGGCCGCTGAGCTAGCAGAGGAGAACGTTTCGCGCAGAAGGTTGAGCACTGAAGAGGGTGAGTCACACGCTCGAAACGCGATGCGTGATAAGTGGCCTAGCAGAAAGACGCGAAGTGCTAGAAGTTCGGAGCAATCAGAGGCAACGAAGGTAGCGCCAGAAAAGCGTGAAGAACAGGCGAAGAGACAGGGAGCAGACAAAGCCATGAAAAAAGAGTTTGAGGCTAGTAGGCCATTTCGTTGCTACAACTGCAATGGTGTCGGGCACTTTGCAGCCAAGTGTACAAAGCAACGTTTGGTGTTCTCGTGCTTCGAGGATAACGACGAGAATCAAGAGCTCCTTAAGCCATACCTGCACGAGCTGCACGTTAACGGGAAACCGTGCAGGGTGCTTCGTGATAGCGCCGAGACGATGGACGTTGTCTACCCGTCTTACGTGTCAGTGGACGATTTTACGGGAGAAGTCTCGTGGATAAAACTGGCAGTAGAAGAACACAGTGTATGCCTTCCCATAGCTAGAGTGATGATTTGTGGACCGTTTGGAGAGCTAATCACTGAGGCCGCAGTTTCGAAGGCCGTGCCACTTCAATATCCTTACCTCCTCTCGAATCGATCAGACCAATTGCTACGCGAGAGAGGCCAGAAACTCGGAAGCGGGGTGATACAAGCTTTGACAAGATCAAAAACTCGTCAGCTCGCATCTCAACCAAGTCAGATTCCCGAACCTCAGGTAGCCAGAGACGCACCAGCCAGCATATTGTTGCAATCAAATGAGGAGGGAAGTGAACCAACGTGGAATGAAAGCCAGACAGCTGACCGAGCAAATGAGCGAAGAGGAACTTCAACCACTAAGTTGGTAGAGGAATCAGAAAACGCTGAAGGATCCGTTTTATCTCCAACATCGCGTAGTTTTGATCGCCTTCTGCAGGTGAACAGGGAGTCCCTAACAAAAGAACAGAAGCAGGATCCCACTTTGGAAAGACTGCACCTTACAGCTAAAGAGGGCATCGCGAGACGCAACATAACGATGGATGAGAAGGGAGGCTTACTATACCGACACTACCAGGACAGAAAAGGCAAAACATTTGATCAGCTGGTCGTGCCCGAAAACTACAGAGCGGACATTCTGAGTCTCTGCCACGGAAATGGCTGGGCAGGACATCTGGGAATCAATAAAGCAAAGAAGCGCCTATTAATGGAATATTATTGGCCGGGTTGTTTCAAAGATGCAGAACGCTACGTAAAATCATGCGATGCGTGCCAGCGCGTGGGCAAGCCGGGAGAGACATGGAAGGCTCCACTGAAAATTGTTCCATTGATCTCGGAACCTTTCCGCCGGCTTGTAATAGACACAGTAGGCCCTTTGCCTAACACGAAATGAGGCTATAAGTACTTGCTTACTATGCTATGTCCCGCCACAAAATTTCCAGAAGCAATTCCGTTGAAGGACTTGAGCTCCACAGAAATAGTTGATGCCCTTTTGTTAGTGTTCGCGAGAATAGGATTTCCGGCCGATATCCAAGCCGATCAGGCGACGGTCTTTACAAGCGCCTTGACGACCACATTCCCAGAAAGATGCGGAATAAAACTGTTGCACAGCTCGGTGTATCATCCGTAGTCCAACAGTGTAGAGAAATGGCATTCGGTGCTGAAGCGGGTGCTACGCGCTCTTTGTTATGAGCATAAAGCAGACTGGGAGGATTGTCTGCGGCCACACTTTTCGCTTTAAGAACAGTCCCCCACGAATCTACGGGGTTTACGCCAGCAGAACTCGTGTACGGAAGAGCCCTCCGCTCTCCCCTCCGAATGCTGAGAGAAATGTGGGAAGGGACAGGAGAGAACCAGACAGTGGTTGAGTACGTGCTTAAGCTACTGGACCGCCTTAACAACACGAGGGAATTAGTAAATCGAAATATGAAAGCTGCCCAGGAGGCCGCCAAGGTCTATTATGACAAAAACGCTCGCCTTCGAGGTTTCACCGCGGGCGATCGCGTGATGATCCTCCGGCCATCGAGAAAAAACAAGCTGGAAGTACACTTGGATGGTCCAGTAGAAGTGTTGCAAAAACTTTCGGAGACGAATTACGCGCTAAGGGTTCCAGGCAGGGGAAAGCAGGTGAGAATCTATCATTGCAATCTGATGAAGCCGTTCGTGGAACGCAGCGGGATCGTCCATCTGACTCTAAATGAACCAGAAGAGCTGGACAGCGAGAGTCAGGGTTGGAATGGAGGTGCGGACGCTAGTGACAACGTGGAAAACATTCTGGCTCACTCCGTGAATGCAGATTTCCTAAGCGGGACACAGGTCGACACGCTAAAGTAGTTGTTGAGCGAATTCGCTGACCTCTTTAGCAGTCGCCCGGGAAAGACACACCTCCTGACACACGAAATCGAGCTCACCTCTGATGAGCCGGCACGGTCGAAACCCTACAGGGTATCACCACGGCAAAAAGAAATAATGGACGCGGAAATTCAGCGCATGTTGGAGTTAGGGGTTGTAGAGCCAGCGGAAAGTGACTATACCTCACCGCTAATTCTTGTTGAGGCCCCAGGGAAAGATCCTGGTACCTGCGTGGATTATAGAAAGCTTAATACAATTACCAGGGATCAGCTATACCTGATTCCCAACATAGAGGAAAGGATAGAAAGGGTGAGCGGCGCGAAATTCATTTCCACCCTCGATCTCGTACGGCGATATTGGCAAGTTCCCCTCTCAGAAAGTGCGAGCAGGTATGCCGCTTTCATCTCCCCAGCGGGCACCTTTCGACCCTTAATGCTTAGTTTTGGGTTGAAGAATGCCCCCTACAGCTTCTCGAAACTCATGGACATCGTACTGAAGGACATGCAGTGCTTTGTACTCCCTTATTTAAACGATGTGGCAATTTTTTCGGAAACCTGGCAAGAGCATCTAGAACACCTAAAGACCGTGTTTTCCAGTTTACGACCGGCTGGACTGACACTGAAGGCAGAAAAGTGTAGATTTGGTTGCGCACAGGTGACGTACTTGGGCCACGTTGTAGGCCAGGGAACTAGGAGCCCATCCGAGTTAATGGTTGCCCCGATCGCAGCATTTCCGCAACCACGGACGAAAACGGCCATTCGCTCATTTTTGGAATTAGTTGGGTACTACCAGCGATATATTCCTAACTACTCACAGCGGGCTAGTCCCTTAACTGACGCCTTGCGAAAGGGAGCACCTACTAACGTAAGTTGGGATAAAAGAAAGAAAACGCCTTCAAAAGCCTGAAGAAAGCACTCGTGTCCCGACCCTTGCTCAGGACCCCTGACTACGGGAAAGAGTTCATAGTCCAGTGATGCCAGTGATAGAGGGCTGGGTGCTGTCTTAAGCCAAGTTGGCTACGACCATGAAGAAAGAGAGGAAGCGTACAGCGCTTCCGAAAAAGAGTGCGCGTGTTTAGTTTGGGCAGCGCAGAAGTTGTCGTGTTACCTGTACGGAGCAAAGTTTGTATTTGAGACTGACCATTGCCCTTTAACGTGGCTGTGACAGATGTCCCCCAAAAATGGTCGCTTGCTCAGATGGAGTCTGGCTCTCCAACAGTACAATTTCTCGGTGCGTTATAAGAAGGGGAAACTGCACGGAAATGCTGATGGCTTGAGCAGACTGATGTAAGCGGGAGAACTAAGAGGAATCTCCTCCTGTGTCAGTGTTTTTTTACTTTGTTCCGAGTAATTCGGCTGTGGCAGTTTCAAAAGGAGATGTTTCGCGCTCAGTCGGCACAACATAAACCCAAATTTGAACACAATTTTTTTAAAGTGTATTGTTGTCAATGGAAGAAGCCTGGTGATTCTTTGGCGAAGTCCGAGCGCTTGCGGGTGGGGCAGTGCTTTGCTGTTTGGAACGTCCCACCTGCGCTTTCCTTTGTTGGTGGTGCTTTGGGTTCTGCCTCGGAGGCGATGATATTGCAATCCAGGGGACCAACACGGACGCCATCTCATCTCTTCCTGCCCAGTGGTCGTCAACGCTGGACATTCGAGATTTTTCGGGCCGCGGAGGAGCTGGAAGGTTTCTGGCGACAGCCGGTGGTCTGATTCAGCTGCGTATTCGGCCAGGACACCTGCAGCCGGGGTCCCTGCACGGCGATAGGCATCTTGGTTCCCACGGCCGGTCCTCGCGTGGTTTATTGGATTCGAGACGGAGGATTCCACTACCGTTTGAAAACAACATTGTTCCCGGAAGATCGACCGTGCGGCACGGAGGCAGTTAGCGACCGCCAGAACCGAGCAAAGGTGACTCACCCCTTCAACTGTGCCTGCTCGCCAGCGCCTCGCCCATTCGGACTTCCCGGAAGACGTGTCCGGCTGGAGCGTGAGAACTGTCGTTCGGACGTGAAGACAACGCTCTCTCTGGTGGGGGCGATTGTCCAGCGGCACCCTCTTTCTCCGGCGAGGCATGTGACGGGGGCGTGTCCCTATGTGCAGTGGTGTGTGTGTGTGTGTACGACAACGCAAGTTAAGCCACGCCCAACCTGGCGAAGACTTCCTCGAACCTGGGGAATCCTAGGGACCGGACCCTTTTTAAACCGGACGACGAGTGCCATGAAGAAAGAATCCTCGATCATCCTCAGATCTTCTCAGATCCTCCGACCTTCCCCCATCACCCTCCAATGGGTTCCAAAATCTTGTAAATAGTGTAAAATAAACCCCTTGTACAGTTTCCTTCATAACCAAGTCCGACAACGTCATTCGGAGAAGGGACCTGCGGCGCTGAAAGAGTCAGCTCACTCAAGGACCCCTCGTCCCCAACAACGTGTGACCGACTCAGGCACGAGCGGGACCTCACCCCAGCAACAGGAACACACTTTTGGCGCGTTAGAGACAATCTTCCCCCGACGTTACTTAAGTGGTTTTCATGTGATCACGATATTTAAGGTGTCCTTGATGCAACAAAAGATTCATTTATTCTGTGCGAGTAATGGTGATGTAGACCCTCCCAAGCCTACAAATTTCCTTCTGTTAAATCCGCTTCCGGAACGGCTGATCTCCCTCTGACTGCGGCGTGTTAGCTATCGCGTATTAAACAGCCGGCAGATACAGATAAACAGACCGGACGTATGCTAGAGTCAGCGGAGTATTTGTCCGCTGTTTTATTCGCGCTAGATAACATGTTGCAGCCAGTGTCCTAGCACCAACTAGGCCAACTTTCTTGTTTGATCTCCCCCGAATCCCGCAAATGCAGATTCGCCGATTTTCATACAACTCTGATCAGTACGAAATCAAAGGCCCGAGTGTTACTGTTCCGGTAAGGACAGAAATAATGCTGGAGTCTTTACAGAGTTCTTTGTAGCCTGACAAGGCTCCACACGGACGGGAAACTGCTATCACACGTATATCACATTTAGAAAGCTGGATTTAATCATCAATAAGTTGTTTGGAGTTTATTTATATTTATTTTCTTCGCCACACAGTTTGGGTGTGCTTCTCTTTATGGCCCAACCATGTGTTCTGCAAAAGATTGAAGGCAATCGTATCTTTGGAAAGCAGGCCCGCGTACAGTGCGTCCAGGTCCACTGAGAATACCTGGATTTTGGCGGCGCTCGCAATTTTTACTGCACGGTTTCGGGTCTCGAGGGTTGCACTATATGGAAGAAAAGGCCAACATTGGCGCCAGCTAGTCGCGTCCGCACCTGGCCGTAGGCTACGCTTAATTACTCCCGATCAAGCACGAGCGTCTAGACCCGTCTCGCATGGTGGTTTTAGCCGTTCAAAAAAAAAAAAAACTCGGCCGACCTTCTAATCTAGGCGGTCTTCGCTAAGACAGGGGGGGGGGGGGGATGATGCTGTGGGGATTTCGACAGGGTCGCTGTCTGCCCGCCTCGCCTTGCCCACTTCTTGCCGACGCACCGACGGGGATTAGCGAGGAGAAGACGCTGTTTCGTGGCGCCAAGCCATCAACAAAAAGGCCGGATGGTTCTCACAAAGCCGCGGGCATCCATAGATCCCTTACACAAGGGTGCTTTTATATGAGGAGATCCGAGGTACGAGGTCCTCCCACGTAACCGCACGTTACGCGGCGTCACGGCGTTACCAGCTGTAAGTCGCATAGCATGCCCACCGACGCTGCTATTGTATTCTAACCGGACAGAAGCCCTTTGCAAGGAGTCTGCGGCTAGACTGGCGCTTGCTTCTCATCAATAACGGCCGAACTCGCAGCGTCAGGAGGTGAAATGCACAGCATATCAAACAGGTACTCCACGGAAATTTTTCTTTGTCCCTCAGACAAAAAAGAAAAAAAAACGGAACTGAAGGTAGCGCAATATGTACAGCCATAAGCGGAAATAGCGAGGAATGAGTGACATCTCAAGTCAAAGGAGAAGTAGAGATATGCTTTCTAGCGTTTTGCAGTATGCCAGACGTTACCTCCTTCTACTTCTGCGTCTGTGGCCCATCTCCTCCTAAATCCGTTTGTTGAAGTTAATTTACATGAAGCACGGGCAGCACAGGTGAGGTAAAAACCCTGTCAAGCCGATGGGAATAACTGTGAAAGCACCAAAGTCAACTGATGTACATTCTATTGAGTGCAATAGCCACATTAAGCGACGCATGGAGCCTGTAAATTGGACCTCTGTATGGAAATATATTCCCGCCCTAAAAACTGGAGGGGACGCTTAAACTCCGCCTTAAGGGTATGACGCAATAGCTTTTATGGGTAGACGTCCATATATGCGGTATTTATCATTCTCTACTTTAGAACCATACATCACTGGAAGTCCTCATAGCACTCATGGTGCAGTGGTGCTGCGGGTTAAGCGATGCGCCACAGTCCCGACAGGTGGCAGTTTCAAACGTAAGCGGCGGTGGCGGCTTGAGACCCAGGTTGCTTGTCCCAACCAACCTCTCGCGAACGACCATTGATTTAACTGCCACCTGTGATGGTGGACAGTTGACTCACAATGTGATGGGCAGGTTGTGATGATGTCACACGATCACGTGACCTAGGTGGCTGCTGGACCACCTGCGTCTCTTGGCATATTTCGCTCGCGCCGCCAACGAAGGTAACGACGGCAACGAGAGGCTTCCATCTGAACGGCACCGTTAACTTCAGCACAGTGCGCACCTTCTTACGGGGACTTCGGCCAATGCCTGGAGTGGCTCCTCCAATTTTTTTGACTGACACAGCTTTTTTTTCTAGATAAACATTTGGCGCTTTACAAACTGCCTCAAATTGTGTTTACTCAGCACCTTTTGTCTAGAATTGCAGTTTCGCTTAGGTCTGTGTAAAGCGTCAGCAGTTTGCAGGCTGCACCAGCTGTTTGCTTCGACCATATGCAGCCGCTATATGCAAAGCACTTATATGCCAACGTGCTAAACGGTCTCCTGGAGGAATATCTGTTTCAGTATCCGAGCCATGCTGCAATTTTCACAGATGCCTCTCAACAAGGCGAAACGGCAGCAGTAGGTGTTTATTGCCACACACTAGATTGAAGTTTTTCTCTCCGGGTCCCTAATTATACACCAATTTTCGCTGCTGAATTTATCGCTATTGGTTTGGCCCTTCAAAATTTTCCCAGCAATATTTCTCAAGTTGTCATTCTCTCGGACTGCCTCTCAGTCTTGGCTGCACTAGAAAGTTCGCAAACTACTCTTCTGTACCGATCCCTAATGTACTTTGTGCCACGTCATGTCCTAGAGGTGCGCTTTCAGTGGATCCCAGGGCACTGTGGCATTACTTCAAATTTGATGGCCGATTTTCTAGCGAAATCAGCCATCAATGGCCCTGTTGCTCATGTCGTTCCAAACATCACCCTTCTGACCACGTCCCGTTGTGAACTTTACCAAATACACCATTACCTGAGCCATGAGCCCATTCTTAGTACAGCGGACTTCGAACCATTAAAATTCCCATGGAACATACGTTCCTGCGCATCAAGACAATGTGAGGTTTCCATGACGCTGTTGCGTTGTAGGATTCCTCGCCTTAATCTATATTTATGCCGTTCAGGGTTCACGCCATCGAATCCATGTGCGTCATGCGTTGACGTTGAAACGATAGATCATTTCATTCTCTACTGCCGGCGGTTTGCACGGCAGAGAATTCAGTTCTTGGAAAATCCTCTCGCTTACTTAGGGCTGCCGTTTAATCTTTCCGTCCTCCTCTCCCTCGGTGCAACCGTCAAAGGGCATGCCATTTGGCAGGTGTGTCAGCTTCTTCACAACTATATCATTGAAACCGGGAGATTTTTGTGCTAACTTCTCGATGCCTTTTCTTTGCTCTCCAAATTATTTTCTATCTGATTAATTCTAAAAATATAGTTTTTCTACTCGCCCCGATTTGTTTCCTTGATTTCCATTCCGATTTCCTCAAGCTCTATCAAAATTCGTGATTTTCTTTTTTACTCAGAGTCCTCTCAATTTATCAGCTGCTTGAGATAAACCTAGATGACATTTTCCCTGTTTGAATCTGCACCAAACCCTGCCAAATCCCCAACCGTGGGTATGTGCCATCGTATTTGAGGCAACAACAAAAACTTTAGCATGCTGGTTATTGTCCTGTTTTTTTGGCTCCCGGACCTTGTAATGATGGAAACAAGTTGTGGTTAGACGAGAAACCTTCTGTTGTTTTTAAACCGACCACAGCGCATGTCTTGTTGCTTTGAGGGCACTGGTGACATTCCGGAAGTCTGTGGCGAACAAAGTAGAATTTCTCATGCTACGCGTTACTATAATCACTACCATACCCGAAAATTCTCGACGAAAGCATTTTTCAGCGGGAAAACTTTATGAACGCAAGTTTTCCACATAATGCAAGATTTCAGCATAACAATCAGTATTTCTGTAGATCAACCGGCAACAGTCTTTCTTTTCTATGAATTTCTTTTCTTATTACCATTTTTGCTATCGATCGAAACAATTGGTTTTCTATGGCGACTTAACTGTTCGATGTAATCGATAGAAACAATTTAAAACGAAGATTTTGCTGCATATGAGAAAGTGAACAACTAACTAGCTTCAATATTTACCTAAAAAAATCTTACAAATTTGTAAATTATAAAACTTTTGCCCCTAAATTGACGAACATGAATAGCGGAAATTGACATGCACAAAACGGGAATCGGCACATCATTTTCAACAAGTTGGCCCCTATGACGCATTCAAATAAATGTCCTCCTTTATTACAAAGAAAGTAGAAACAGCACAATTCGATTCAGAAACTGCCAAACCACATCGTTATTTTGTTATTATTTTAGCGAGCGTCACTTTTCACTGTAAATCGTAGTAAGAACATTTGCGTTACTGAAGCCCGCTTTCCTCTTGTGTTGTTTCCAGGCCTGAAGTCGGTCGGACTGGGCCAGGTAGGTCAGATGCTCCTCGAGCTCGAGTCGCGATCGGATTTATAAATGACAAACCAGGCCGGGCAAGGGTTGGACGGGAAAGAGGCTGCCGCGCCTGGGCCAGTAATTACGGCCCAAGCAGTACAAATGCACCAGTCTTTCAGAGCCGTCTTGACTGCATTTTCCAATGATGTAATTTCCGTCCATTTTTAATGGATATATTCAATGTTAGATGGTGTGTTCACCTACTGCCTAGCCATGGAATATTGTTGAGTATGAGTTCTACCGCCCTCCTAATATGGCTGCTGCTTTTCTTCAGAGAGTGAGCGAGGGAAGTGCTTATTTTTTGGCTCATACCTGAGCCTACGTAATTGCCCTTTTGATGGGCGCTGTGAAGCGACTGAGGTGGAATAACACCACATGCCCCTTGATATAAATGGCGCTTTCAGCAACTTCGATGTCCAGTTTCGTGACGAAAGGTGCATTTTATCCTTGGTGACGTTTATTTTTCCAACATACCTATGACAGCGGCCCATTTCAGCGCAACTTTCAAAATCTTCAGGTGCCCTTTCTTCTATAACTACTTCAGCCTTCAATCCTTTCAATTGTAGATGCAAAACCGTACCTAGCAACAGTAATATCCTGCTAGATACATACTGAATCATTTGTTTCCATTCCGGGTTAGGCCGCCGCGGTGGCTGAGTGGTTATGGCGCTCAGCTGCTGGACCGAAAGACGCGGGTTCGATACCGGCCGCGGCGGTCGAATTTCGATGGAGGCGAAATTCTAGAGGCCCGTGTACTGTGCGATGTCAGTGCACGAAATTTCCGGAGCCCTTCACTACGGCGTCCCTCATAGCCTGAGTCGCTTTGGGACGTTAAACCCTCATAAACCAAACCAAACCATTCCGGGTTAGAAAAAAAGTAGACTACATTATTCGTCATAACAGGCCTCAGAAATAAAATCTGCGCAAAAGTTTATTGCGTAAAGAAAGCAAAGCACTTTTTATATCAGTGCCTTTCTCTCCTCGACTAGCGTGCATCAATCCTCGCTCACCTTCGATCCTAGTATGACAGAGTTCACGAACAAAAGATACCACCCTACCCCTCCCCTCTCCCAATCAGAGAATCAACAACACTCTCGTATTGCCTTCGTCAACGCCTACACTAAGGAAAATAGTCGATATCATTGCTTCGTGTGGGCCAGGCTAGGAATGAATTAGGTATGATTGGTAGCCCATCACTGTACAGCAGATGATTCACACAAAAGCTATCGCTCGCCCGGCTTGCATTCCTTCAACGATCTCTGACATTGCTGCTATGTGCTAGCCGGCGCAAATTCCGGAACGTCATTATTGGAAAAGATAACAGTCACATCGATCTCATGTGAGAGCGATATGCTCCCTCTAAAATACGGCTGCTGTACTGTTCCATTTTTTGTTGCTGCTTTTGTTGCCAAGCCAGGTTCTCGTACCGAATTGTTTTCTTGTTTAGCGGTTTCATACCGTGTACTGATTTTGATTGTTATTCACAGGTTATGTCTTTAAAATATGTAGCCTCGCAATCTAGTTAACAACATGAACTCCATGTTTTCAAAAAACATTCACTCATGCATGTTGATCTCGAATTTTGTTTCGCAATTCTTGAATTCATCTACTCTCCACAATTATTGCAATGTCGGAAGCTGGCTTCCTTGAAGGTGTTCCTTTCTGAGAGCACTCAGACAAAAGGGAGGCGGTGTCCTACAAATATATTCCTCTTTAAATCTTAATTTCATCCGCTGCACTTGCATGCACACGATTCGATCACATGATTTTCTCTGACACTGTAGCCTCTTTGATTATAGATGATAGTTTGATCAGGAGGAACACAAGACAACTTACAGGTGCAACAACAAGTGCATAGATGTTGAAAAGTCTGTTCTTGAGCATAAGAACGCTGGACGCAAGCATGCTTTTACGGAATTTCAGCATCCGACGCTGGGGTAATCCTTATTGAATGCGAACAAACCCAAGCACCAGTGAATATATAAGCTACTTGAGGTTCAACAACACTAGAAATGCTTGCTAAGGGAACACGGAGAAAATGTTCACTATTTAAAACGAAGTATTTGTTTCCCATTTCCCAGGTGGAATACTTGGCGATTACCTCCATATCTATCTATCTATCTATCTATCTATCTATCTATCTATCTATCTATCTATCTATCTATCTATCTATCTATCTATCTATCTATCTATCTATCTATCTATCTATCTATCTATCTATCTATCTATCTATCTATCTATCTATCTATCTATCTATCTATCTATCTATCTATCTATCTATCTATCTATCTATCTATCTATCTATCTATCTATCTATCTATCTATCTATCTATCTATCTATCTATCTATCTATCTATCTATCTATCTATCTATCTATCTATCTATCTATCTATCAATCAATCAATCAATCAATCAATCAATCAATCAATCAATCAATCAATCTATCTATCTATCTATCTATCTATCTATCTATCTATCTATCTATCTATCTATCTATCTATCTATCTATCTATCTATCTATCTATCTATCTATCTATCTATCTATCTATCTATCTACCTATCTATCTATCTATCTGTATATATATATATATATATATATATATATATATATATATATATATATATATATTAGCAGACAAGTTAAAGGAAATGAGGGGCCCGTTTTGACAAATTTATGAAGGGAGCCAACTGTCACCGAAACCAAGGTGCATAGGGGAACGTCAATTTTTTTTTTTTATTAATGTGTTATGCTTATCAGTGGGATAATAATACTTAGATTAATAAATCGCTTAAAGAAAATTACTTATAAAGCAGAAGAAAAAACAACCATGCCGCCGGTGGGATCCGAACCCACGACCTCCGAATATCGCGTCCGGTGCTCTTACCAACTGAGCTACGGCGACGGCTGTCCAATCTGCTGCTCTCGTGGGTATTTATGTTTACTGGGTATTTACAGACTGGCGGCGCCCAGTGCAGGACAAAGGCCTCTACAATATTTCTCCAAATAACCACCTCTTGCCACCAAACAAGATATATTTGGCAGCACCGACAAACTCTTCAGCATTAACGGTAGGGCGGCACCAAGCGCGAAGCATAACTGAAGCATTGAAGTTGCACGTTCTGCAGAGGTTATCACGAAAATCTCGTAAAATTGACAAATGGTCGAAAGGTTATTTTTGGCAACGAATAAAGTAACATCGCAGCACGCTGTGCAGATAGGCAACATCAAAATTTACTCTGATCACTTTAGACGCCTTACCCGCTTTGAAAGCAAAAAGATCATTCTTTTATATATTTTTTCGTCCTTACTTATGACACACATAGCACACAATAGCACCGCAGCGGCGGTTTACTGGTGTGAGCATCCGCCTTGCATGCGGGAGGGGCGGGGTGCCCCAGTGCCGCCGGGTACCACCTATTGTAGAGTTTCTACAAGTTTTGCTCTGATTATTTCATATGAAATAGTTGGAAAACGGGTCTTTGAGCTTACCTCGAGTAGAAGAAAATACCTTGTGCCATGGCGCTCTTTGGCCACAGATGCCCTTGCACCATAAAAATCCATTCTCGTCATCATCACCTACTCAATAGGAGGCGCTAATGTTCGCACACATTACGTTCACCTTTATTCGCAGAGATGCAACATGGCTTTCTTGCTGTTTCCGAACACCTTTGTAATTAGTTGATGTAAACAGAAAATAATTTCACTTTAATGAATTCTATCTGTGTTTTAAAAAAGCAGCCACATTGTGGCCCATGGGCTGCGTGCTCGCCTGGCAATCGGATTCTGCTTGGTACAATTTTGTTTCTATTTTTCTTTGCTGAGTTGCTTTACGACGTTAAACCACCATAAACAATGCTTTTCTTTGCTGATTGACGCCATTTGGCGTTCTGTGGACCACTTTTGCTCGACGCCGACAACGACGCCTGGTTCCGTTGCTAACTGGTCATATAAAGCTTCAGCCGTAATACAAAGCTGGGGACGAAGCAGAGACGAGTGAAGGTAGTGAGCGATGTTGATACTGTATTAGGGACATCGGCTCCTTCAGCTAGGTGCCCTTCCCGAGGACACGGAGATACGAAGTTGCGGAAAGAGGGACCAGCCTCATGTAAAAGAGGTTTTATCATGCGGGTTGTGGACAAGGGAGATGTGATGCTTTTTGGTGCGCTCTCTATGAGTAGAGCAAAAGCTTCCCAGGTGTCTCTCATATTCTCTCTATGCTATCTCGTTGCATTTCTCAGCCGCGGGAGAGGGCCAAGAGGACCGCACAGGGTTAAAGGGCATACAGCGCGAGCATGCTTACGAGCCGCGCAAGCGGCAGCTCCTCGGAGGTGGTATCCGAGCTGCTGGCAACAGGCCGCGGCCCAACGCGTGTTCTTTCCACCGCTTGAAAGTCGGCCTTGGAGTTGCCGCTTAGCACCGGCGAAAACAAATTGAAACAGGAGTCTGAATTCACGGCGTAAAAAAAGTTCGTATGAAATTGTCGCCCACTGTTCAGTGTCTTGTTCAGGTGAATATCGCGCAGACAGCCATAAACCCACGACACATAGATTGTAGTCAATCTGCTGTCTAAGAGGCAGTTTACTGCAGCTCGGTGGGAAACATTTCGGGCCAGGCGTTACATTGACGCCGGCTGACCAGGAACAACAGTGCGCGGTTAGGAGAAGCAGGAAGTAACTGACTTGGAGACATGAATTCTGTGTTCCATGACCGTGCGTACAGGCTTCTAAAGGTACTTATATAATTAAAATGCATAAAACGTAAGCACCTAAGCCACTGGAAACAGGAAGTTTTAAAACAATAATTTTTTTGTTAATTCCAGGGGCACACAATATTTTTGGGTTTATTTGATCAAGTCTCTTCAGTGTTTCGGTAGTACTGTTACAAACACTAAGATGTATATAAGTTTGTTTTGCTTACTGTTAAAATGCGTTCATTCTCCTGACATTTCTTCGCATCTATGCCAATCTAGCTCTCTTTGATTTCATCCAATTTGAAAGCCTCCCCAGGGACATGAAATGATGGGATGTACTTCATACGAGTTTTCCACCATACGGGCCGCACAGCGTTTGAAAGCAGCCGAAAAAAAAGTAACTGTCTTTTTGTGTGTTTTGTCAAATGCGAATTATGACCGCTTCTCTTTCCAGTTCGGTTTCGGTGTTCGCACTCATTGTCCACAGATGGATGTTGTTCGAAATGCGATAACGAGTGTATGCCCATACATACGCAAAGAGTCATTCTCGAATTTACACCCATAGATGCCTGGATGTACTCATACCACTCCACGCACAGTGGTGCAGCAGTTAAGAGATGCGCCACTGCCCTGCGTTGGCAGTTGCTGCCATTGTTGGGCCTTGTTGCTCAGCGCGAGCAACTGCCCAACCTCTGTGGATTGGCCCGGGTGCTCTTCCGGGTGCTGACAATTAGTGAGGAAAGGCGTCGTCGCTGGGTCGGCGACCGGCGTTGGCGAAATGGCGGTGGCGACATCGGAAGGCATCTTTTCTGCTTGCTTCGGGAGGAAAATAGAACCAGCACCATCTTGCCGGCAGGCAAACTTCCGCGGCGTGCCGACAATGGCTCGGGACTGCACCAGGCGGGCGGCACCGTAGAAGACAAACGCCCTGCCTATTCTGGACGTAAAACGTCGACGGCATGCGAAGCAAGCTGCCTTTTCCCACGAATAGTTACAGGCACAGGAAGGGGATCCTCCAAGAAATGAGTGTTCGAATTTTTTACCCTCATACAGCGCAAAATAAAAATACGTCAAAAGCTGTCACAAAATCTCGCGTTACCCATCGGCAACCACACCATTAGATTTTTCTCAGGCGAATATTTCGCGAATATTTTCTTCCGCATTCCAGTACAAATGCGATAAGTTTGAACAGGATTGAGGCAGTAACGCCGCGACGTAGTTCGGTCGTGTAGATGCTCTGATAATACTCATACATGCCCGCTGATATTGGGCGACATGACGAGTTTAATCAAGTTGAAGCAACTCCACCAAGAAACATGTTCTCACAAGCATGTTTCGCTGCTCACGCCTCTTTTATATCCTGAAATGTGAAGATAATTTATTCGCTGAAATAGTCAATGCAAGAAATCAATTCCTCTATCCTGATGGCTTGGCGGCGTTGCGTTACCCTAGAAGTAATCGGTAATGTGTCCCCGAAAGGTCTGACGTGATTTGATTTATGTTGTTTAACGTCCCAAAGCGACTCAGGCTTTGAGCAACGCGTAGAGAAGGGCTTCGGAAATATCGACCACCTGTGGTTCTTGAACGTGCACTGACATCGCACAGTACACAGGCGTCTAGAGCACTTCGGCCGGGATCTAACCCGCGTCTTTCACGTCAGCAGCCGAGTGAAATAATCCCTGAGCCATAGCGGCGGCTCCGAAAGGTCTTACCATGACTTATCCTGCCTGTACTTTAAAACCACCGCCAGCGGTATTAAAAGAGTCTTTTCGCTTGAGCTATAATTTCATGAAATATAGCACTTTCCCTAATCGACGCCAATAGCGCTTCACTGTTTTCACTTGACCCCAGAGACAAGGAACAATCCCTGCAAGAATGGAATGTTCCTACAAATGTTGTATTCGTAATCGACTCGGCCCCATCACTATCCGATTCATAATCAATATGATTTTAGCCACTTTCTTATTACTCGATTTGGTAGAAAGGCTAGTATATTTGCATTAGATTTTTTTTTTTGCAAAATGACTTTTGGCACCCCCCTCATATACCAGCTGTACCATACCAGCGCTCATCAACTGTACGAAAAGGTAAAGGCTGAGCAAAATGGATGAAGCCAAAGTTAGCATTGCGAGAGGAGCTATGGAAAGCAAAACGATGGCTGTAACGTTAAAAGCCAGGAAGAGATCAAAGTGGATCAAGAAACAGACGTCAGTTAATTTTGTTCTATTGAAATCAAGAAGCAGCAACAGGCTTGGGCGGGGCATGTAATACGAAGGCACGATGCCCGATCGTCATTAAGAGTAACGTACTGGATTGCAAGAAGGGGCAAGTGTAGAAGGAGGCTACGCTTGCCCTAAAGATTAGCATGATATTAGAAGGCTTGCGGTGTTACGGCGGCCCCAGCCAGCACAAGGCAGGGTTAATTGAAGAGATATGGGATATGTCTATGTGGTACAGTCAAACGTTATTAAGCTGATAATGACGATCACAACGGTGACAACCATGATTCTGCGATGAAAAAAGTTGCTTTCCAGCGGGCAGTCGTTGAAGCAGAGAACGATTTGAATTCTAGAAGCACAATCTTTAGCGCCATACTTAATTGCATTCTTTCAAAGTTCGCATCTGTAAACTTGACTTATAATGCAGCCTAAACCGGACTCCATCTTCACCGGCGCCAACACGTCGCGAGAGAGAAACAGCGACCGAGACTGCTTGAACAGAGGCACACCTACTTTATTGTTTACAGAAGCGTCTTCAAAGTAAAGACGCAGCACTATGGCCAAGCGTTCCGTGGAGAAAAGGCCACAGTTCACGATGTTTAGGGAATGAGAGTGAACAATAGAGCTCGCAAAGCCTTCATCCAGCATTCCTTTAGTCAGCTGTCGACACTTGCTAAAGGATTACGGCATTGTGCTAAACACCTTATAGGCGCTTCTTTGATTGCAAAGTACCTGAAGCGTGAGCATTTCTTAAGTAACAACTGAAAAATCACTGCCAGAATCAGAGGCCACGTCAAAGACTCTGATTAGCGAAATAATATTAATAATAATACGATTCCATATTTTGGAACTCTGCGAGTTCAGGTGTGAACGGGAACAGAATGTTAACGTGAAAAGACTTCCCCTCTGGTTTTTGCTTGGCTCAAATACATCGATGCCTTTTAAAATGAATGTAAAAATTTGAACTAACATTTTCTTAATTAATCAAGGTGAAAATCACTCGAACTCTGCCTTTTACAGCAGAGAAATTTGACAGCGACAGCTATTTTTCGGAACCAAACAAGGGAGACATCTCACGTCTCCCTGTAACACTCTGCACCGCACTCTCTTCCCACAATGCTCCTAATTTCATTCCTCCTATACAAAGCTTTAAAAATAGGTTAAATCCACCAACTACTAGTCGAGCTGATATAAGAATCAGATTGGATGGGTACTGGCCGTCATTGGGACGTCCTATGTTCCAACAAAGTGTTCAAAACAGTTAACAGCAATGTTTGATCTAACGCGCAACCGAACAAGGCACGCTTGAAGCTTTAATGTGCACCCACTTTCTCTCGAAATCCACAGACGGAGTGCTTAAATCGAGACACCGATAAGCATTTGTCAATTTCTTCATGTGACAACCCCTCCCCCCTCCTTTTCTACCTGTGGGAAGCTTCCACTATCGAATGCGAGAGAAGTTCCTCACCCTGTATCGCGTGGTCAATTGCCTGCAATTGAGGACAATGGCGATCTGGAAGGACAAGGCCTCATACACCCGGACTCAAACCTGCAGAATATCGCAGCGCCGGGTGGTCATACAGGAGTGAGCTGGCCACTACGTTCAAGTAATTTTTGAACTCATATTTTCTAGCGCTTAGTGAACACAAGGGACCAGAACACAAATACACAGGACGTACGCTAGACGTCCTGTGTACGCTACACAGGACGTATCTGTATTCTTCTCCCTTGTGTTCACTAAGCGCTAGAAAATATGAGTTCAAACAATATCTAACTAGCCCATGTTTCTGCCTTACGTTCAAGTATTACAGTCAGGGGCGCCGTGTCGGGGCTGCCGAGAACATCGATAGTGGGGTCGAGGAGAATGTGGAAGTACTTTTCGAAAGAGAAATTCGGGTCATCGGAGGGGTCTGCCGTTTCCAAATGAACGAGCCAACGTGCAATTGACGAACATGAAGCCAAATACAACACCTCTACAAAGGCATAACAATCATCGCTTTGCATGAAATCGCGCAATTCCAACGGGCATTAGACAACTCGGACCCCACTACAACACTGCAACCCGACTGCAGAATGGCTAACAAACAACTATACGCTGGCCATGAACAAATTGCTCCAAATCTTTCTTGTTTTGACGTGGCGAAAAAGTTTTGTCATAGCGGCGACAAAAGATTCTTGGCAAACAGCGAACTGGCAGACGACCGCACATGACCTGATCGTCTGAGCTCCCCCCACTATGTCCAACATTCTCAGCCAAAACTTCTGAATATTCAAAATTTGAGGAACGGTTATTTTGAATATTGAAGGTGAAATAAATTCAGGGGGGGGGGGCACTTAGTTGACCTAAAGGGCCGTGAGGCGAACGCCTTTAGCGCGATGTTGCTGATTGCGTCGCTGATGTGTGGTTAAGATGTTTATTAAGTACACAACTGTTCGTGAATCTTAAATGCTGGACACACTGGACGGCTATTTGGAGGCATCCGTCTCATTCGACGCCTTTCCGCTAACACTGTGCAGTGTCCTAGACAAGGAAAACTGCACATCAGTTGGCAGGAAGTAGCGTAATCATTAGCGCTCTCGGCTGTGGAACGGAAGGCTGTTAATTCGAATCCCATCGTGCACAAAGATTTTTTTTTCTTATAGAGTTAAAGAGCGTAACAGATGGACGGACGGACTGGAGCATGAGCCATTACAGGCTTTAGCCTTAATACTGAATGTGTAGCAAAAGCGTTCTTCTAAAGTCTTTCCATCGCACGCATCAAACAGTTATGACTGCAGTAGAAAAACAATTGGGAACGCTTTTGTCGATAACGAAAACGTTAACGAGTAAAAGAATGCAAGCCTGCGGGAGGAAGATCTGCATATATATTGATTTTTATAGTGAAATCTTTCAATATATGAAAACTTTGCGTTCATAAACCGTTTGACGTTCAAAAATGCCTTCGTCCAGAAATGCTGGGCATGAAACAGACGAGGAATGGATGTGACATAAAGCAGAATTTCAACTCGGCAAGACGCCGCTCATGACACCGGATAGGCCACCTGAACTTCCAGCGAAGCCATTCCATCAGAGTGGTATGGATGCACCTGGCCATATTATTTACGGTGGGCTACATGCCTCTTAATAAATAAGTAGACTAACAGGAATAGTTGTAAACGTGACTAATAAGTATGAGTTCACTAGCCTGGTTCTTAGCATATCTTATCTGCATTCTGATGCACATCACCTCTGACAATGCCATCACAAAAACGGGCTCTTCTAGCGCAGGAAGCCTGTTTTTTAAATTGCAATGCATCCCATGCGAAACACACGGTATGTCATTATGCACCATAACGGTACTTCGGTTCGGTTTTGAATTCCTTGACGTGAACGCAGCTTGTTCCCTTGGCCTTCTCATAAATGTTACAGTAGAAAAAATTGTGGTATTTTTATTTCCCTTGGTGTGTATCTGAGAGCTTTCGGTATTTTTTTTTTCTTTTAACACCAGCTATCAGGCTGGCAGGAGGATAGATGGAAAATGACGTAAATTTTAATGTCGGCGGCAGAGATACACAAAATCTTCTTATGGAGGAGGGCGTGTGTGACTTCATTTTAAAACTTGGCAGAGGTGCTTTTATCTTGTAAGAAAATGTTAATAACATTGGGGAAGACATTAACATTAAACACCCTGACCAACATGGGCCTTCAAATCCCTTGATAAAACGCATTATGTGAGCCGAGTGTCTCCCGACACCGAAAGCTCCCAGCCTTACTCAGGTGCGTGGAAAGTAAGCTGCACGGGCAACAAACGAGTGAACAGTCTCACATAGCGAAGACAGTTACAAACTACCCGGGCGTCGTTTCACCATTTACAAGCTTCCTGCAGCAATAAATGTAGATGCTCTGGCTTCGTTATTTACTTGTAACAGAAACGGACACAAGGAAATGGAGCTCTTTCCATAACAGGCAAGAAAGGAATGAAAAATTTATTTAGAAGTAAGCTTTGCCATCAGCTACCACGAGTTGCATGCTAACAGAAATTATTGGCCAAGTTTTCTTAACTTGACGCGCATTTCATAGCTACTTCAATGGGACATAATCGCACTGACCCGGTTCGCCATGCTCTGCCTTCTTTATACAAAAAATCGCTCATAGGTCAAGGGAAGTACCATTCTTAGAGGGCCGTTAATGTGCTACCACGCATCTACTTTTTCGACAAAGTGTTTCAAGCTGCGCATTCCTTCCCCGAAGAAGCGACAATCCGTCGACGACTACATAATGTAATTCAAAGCACACAACTTAATGATACAATGCATTAAGAACAAGGTGATGTTCTGAGGCTTCAAGACGTGGGGTCGTCGCCCCACAGACACAGGTTTTTTTATATCATTGTGACATGTACACGGGGAAGACAATCGATGGGACGAAGGAATTTCAACATGCTATGGCGCGTTCTCTTAGCGGCAGATTTTCTATTCGGCAACAGGCCATTAAAGGTCTTGTGAAAACGCGAAGGCATGTGGGAACATTCTGCGTCAATGTTTTGCGTCAATGTCAATGTGCGTCAATGTCTTTGGGCGTAGGCTGGGCGCAACGACATAAACAAAGGTAACTCGCAAGTGCGGTAAACTTACCGTGTGGTTGGGTTTAAAAGCGTGCGTTCTATTACTGCAAAACTTGCGCAGAGAACTATTGCTTTAGAAACGGCAAGGAATAGTATTCTAGAATTTAATCGAGTGAGAAATCAGCGAATACGCCTAGAGAAAGTTCCATGCTTTCCAGTGCATATGCGGAAATGAGTAAATGACACTCGCGGTTCTGTTTTAATTACGACCACGCATTTCCTATCATAAATAAAGAACCATTGCTTGTCCACATGACAGAGTACTGGTGCCCTTTACTGGAGTGCACACACACCATCGGTGGATATTTGAATCAGGCAACGCTATAAAAATATCAAAATGCAGTAGCGCGCTCCGTTTACTTGCGTTCGCATATGCACAAAGGTTAAGTACAGTATGTACACTTAAGGTGCATAAGGGCAAGCATTGTAAGTCTTAACCTTTTCCTCTGAATAATTGTAGCCTTGTTCACTTTATTCGTTATTTTGGAGACCATAATACACGAAACGATTCGCAGTTTTGGTTTTCCCGTTGCCCATATTCATGCGCACCCTAAGGGGTTCAGAGCGGGGTAAAACCTCGAAGCTGTTGGTTTATCTTTGTTCTTTGTTTGCGCACTTTGTTTATGGCTGGCGCCACGCGGACGTACCTAATTATTAGCTGCGAGAACCGGGACCAGATCACTTTGGTGAGCTCATGTGGAAGCGCGGCTGTTTCCACGATGTTGGAGATTATTGCTTGGCTTTAGGTTCCTTGTTTTCTATATACTCTGCTGTCGTCAAAGTTTCCACTGCATAAATAGACCGGGATCCTCTACCAGGCGACCAACAACTGCACTTGCTGCTTTCAGCTTCCAGTTTTAGGCTTTTTTTATGTTTGTGGGCGCAAAGTTCCCAAAAAGTTGGCTGTTGTTTAGCTATGGTTAAACCTAGTTGAGTTGCGAAAGCTTTGTTTTCTCGGCACGTCGTGTACGCTGCGTCTCCTTCCGACGCTCTCGAGAATACGAAGCGGTCTCTTCCGCAGTTGAAGAGTCACTCCGGGAAGTGGCACGACTTGTTCTAGCAGCTTCTTCGTTACGACGCTTCTTGAGTCGTGCGGAACGTTCTTCTGGCGTCTCTTCAGTGCGTTGTCTCTTCCTCGCTTCGTTTTCTCGTTTTTGCGTCTTTTTCGCGCTCTCGGTGACTACTACAATACATTGAATCGAAGCGCGCATATATATATATATATATATATATATATATATATATATATATATATATATATATATATATATATATATATATATATATATATATATATTGTTATGAGCAATTCGAAGGAGAAACTCCGGAGACGTAACGTAAAACTGTGGCGGTCCTGTAGAGGTCCGAGCGCGCGAGTGGGAGAGCAACATCTTCCTTCTCCACGTATGCAGGCGCTTTTTCTTCTTCTTCCGCAGTGACACGTATCACTGCCCCCTCTTCTGCAGCATCGCCACGATGCGGCTAGGAGGGAAAGATCAACAAAATACAGCTGCATTTAACCGCTGTTCAGTCAGGGAGTCTGTCCTGGTAAGGCTTCATGCGAACAATGTGCACGACTTCAGTACGGTGCGACCGGCGCGATGAGCAAGCCGCTTGGACGGGAGTAACTGCATACGTCATATCACTGATGTGGCGCACTACTTCGTAAGGGCCGAAGAATCTGCGCAGCAACTTTTCACAAAGGCCGCGGCGACGAACAGGTGTCCACACCCACACCAAGTCGCCAGGCGGTACTTGACGAAGCGGCGTCTGAAGTTGTACCTAGCGGCGTCAGTCTCCTGTTGGCGGTTAATTCGCAGGCGTGCCAATTGCCGCGCTTCCTCAGCACGCTGAACGAAGGTGTCTGCGTCAAGGTCAGCGTCAGAGTCGCAGTAGGGGTCAACGGGCAACATGGCATCCAACGGAGTGGTCCCTTGCCGACCGAAGACAAGCTTAAAGGGGGTCAGTCGGGTTGTCTCCTGCAGGGCGGTGTTGTAGGCAAACGTTACGTACGGAAGAACGGTATCCCAAGTTCGATGCTCGACGTCAACATACATAGAAACCATGTCGGATAGATTGCGGTTGAGTCGCTCTACCATTTCGTTTGTCTCTGGCTGATAGGCCGTAGCACGTCGATGGCTGGTGTGCGTCAGAATGATCACGGACTGGGTTAAGTGGGCAGTGAAAGCAGTTCCACCGTCAGTGACAACAACGGCTGGGGCTCCATGACTCAGGACAGTGTTGTGTACGAAGAACTGCTCCACTTCAGCAGCAGTGCCTTTGACAAGAGACGCGGTCTCAGCATACCGTGTGAGGTAGTCGGTGGCAACGACGATCCAACGCTTTCCAGATGAAGATTACGGAAAAGGGCCAAGGAGGTCCATGCCCACTTGATGAAAATGGGTCTTCGGTGGTTCGACGGGGTGAAGAAATCCGGCTGGTTTCAACGGAGGAGGCTTACGACGTTGGCAGTCGCGGCATGTTTTTACGTAGGCCCGCACTGATGGGAGTAACCTGGGCCAAGAATGCTTCTGCTTAATGCGCGCGAGTGTACGGCTTACTCCGAGATGGCCGGAGGAGGGTGCATCATGACAGGCACTCAAAATCTCTGGCCACAGCTGTGATGGTACAACAAGCAGGAACGCTTCTCTGTTGCTGGAAAAGTTGCGCTTGTAGAGAACACCAGATTGTAAAGTGAAGGTGTGGAGCCCGCGACGAAAAACATGCGGGATTCGAGCGTCGACGCCTTCGAGGTAATCGATGAGCGGCGCGAACTCTGAGTCCGCCCGCTGAAGCTGTGCCATTTGGGTGGTACTAATAGCGCCCAAGAAAGAAAAATCATCGGCGGGTTCCTCGGGACCGATTGTGATAGGCGCAAGCGACAAACAATCCGCATCTTGATGCTTACGGCCCGACTTGTAGACGACTGTTAAGTCGTATTCTTGCAAACGTAATCTCCATCTAGCCAAGCTTCCTGAGGGGTCTTTGAGGCTCGCCAGCCAGCATAAGGAGTGGTGGTCGCTTGCCACATGGAAGGGTCGCCCGTAGAGGTACGGCCGGAATTTGCTGATGGCCATTATCACTGCAAGGCACTCTTTCTCTGTCGTAGAATAATTGGTCTCGGCACTCGTAAGTGTTCGGCTGGCATAACTGATGACTCGCTCTGCACCTTCTTGCCACTGGATCAGCACCGCACCAAGGCCGACATTGCTGGCATCAGTGTGGATGTCCGTGGCAGCGTGTTCATCGAAATGGGCGAGTATCGGAGTACGTTGTAGACGGTTGCGAAGCTCGACAAATTCAGCCTCTTGGTCGCTTCCCCACACGAAGGGCGTGTCGTCTCGAGTCAGTGAGTTTAACTGTTCGGCGATTCGCGAGAAATCTTGAACAAAGCGCCGATAATACGACCACAGACCCAAAAACCGGCGAACGGCCTTCTTGTCACTTGGGCGTGGAAAACCTGAGACGGCAGCGGTCTTGTCAGTGTCCGGGTGAACACCTTGTGCGCTGACAACGTGACCAAGAAAGCGAAATTCTTCAAAGCCAAAATTGCGTTTCTCGGCTTTGATGGTGAGTTGTGCGTATTTGAGTGCTTGTAGCACAATGCGCAACCGCTCCAAGTGTTGGTCAAACATAGTCGAAAATATTACGACATCGTCCAGGTACACCAGGCAGGACTGCCACTTCAAGCCGGAGAGAACGGTGTCCATCATGCGTTGGAACGTGGCCGGTGCTGGGCACAGACCAAATGGGAGCACCTTAAACTCATAGAGGCCGTCGGGCGTCACGAAAGCTGTCTTCTCCCGGTCTCTTTCGTCCACTTCGATCTGCCAGTACCCACTTTTAAGATCTAAGGACGAGAAGTATCGGGTGTCCCGCAATCGGTTGAGCGCGTCGTCTATCCTGGGCACTGGGTAAACGTCCTATTCGATCTGCCAGTACCCACATTTAAGATGTGAGGACGAGAAGTATCGGGTGTCCCGACAGATGTTTTTGCTGGAATATAAGCCGTCCTTTTCAACGACTGGTGGCGTTGAACTCCGTTTATCTAATTGGTGTGATTTCCTTCCAGTACAGTGCCTCAATTCTAAGGCCGAGCGCCTGCTATTTACAAACTCCAGACACTAGAGCGCAACAATACAACGGCCAGCCCTAATTCACTACTTTCGGGACTCATGCGACAGGCACCCGACTGTAACATCCAGCCCTATTCTGGACGATCTCGGTAGCCAATATATCTGCCTGTCACAAATTGTCCGTGGCCCAGATTTCTTCAGATGCCCTCCATTCCGATTTTTGCCCCATTGAGCGAACCGCATCCTGGGGCCTGTTAGCAACTCTTCCTGGTTCCATCACAGTGCGGTGAATCCAAAGTTGTTTTCTCGCTTACAAAGTTGGCTTACAAGAGAATTAACCTTAGCGGCTTCAATCATAATGCCCCAGGATGGCGCTACGCAAGGAGACAATTTACTGACAACGGAACGTCAATATATTTCCGCCTAAAAACCTTTTGCGCTCAATGTCAGGTACAGGCTGCAGGTATAAAGCAGCCGTGTTATGGTGTACCTGCATTTGCGGAGAAATTAAAGAAAGAATATTTTACAGGCGGCACTGCGTAAGCGCTACAGAAGATAAATCTGAATCCTAAAAATATGAAAATAATTCATCATCAAATCCAATATACATCATTCTCGTGACGTCAACGCGGCACACAAAAATACGCTAGCTTAAGGCGCCTACAGGAAGACGACACAACCCCTGAAGGTTTAAATGGTGCGCTCTTGTCAGAACTCGGACACCAAGCGGATCCTGGCACGGCTGCAAGACAAAAGCAAAACCCGAGCGCAACAGCTACCAGTGCTGTAATGAATGGATAAGCTGAAAGTTTGCGGTGTTGGAGGACTGGGCAAAAGCCTGCTCTGTTCTTTGAGCCACGCTGTCGGCACATTGAAAGAACTCGACGTCCACATGGCAGAATCGACACGTTCCGTAAAATGAAACCAGCCTGGCAAGCCATGAATGGCATACACGTTAAGTGTTAGTGTCAGCAAACCGGCTACCCAGAAAATGCTTAGTGCTCAAGCCCGGTTCTCTTGACGGGACTGACGGGAATAATTGAAGATATATGTTGTCTCCGCTCAGATAGCGACTGTACCTTGGTGAAAACACTCATTGAAGTCTCATAGTATCAAATACATTTGGCATGCTTCTGGTACAGAACATATAGGCAGCAAGACATGTTTAAGCAAGACAAGTTGGAAGGGTAACGCACCATACATGGAAGCCAAAACCCTGGTGTCTTTCATATCAAAGTAAAGCAACGAAAACAAAGAAAACATCAAAGGTGGCTGGAGTGCAGCTGAAATGAAAGAAAACGACACTCTGTTTTCATTGGCGCGAAGTGGTGGGTGCAATGAACCCCTTTCTTCAACACCACAGCAATAGAAGTTACCAGTGCGAAAAACCATGTCTCAGAAAACGGCAACGTTCCAGCTGCCCTAGACGCGTGCGGAACAGGAAACATGCTCGTCCGTGAAAATTTTATATGAATGGTGCTGTAAACAACGATGATTGCGACGGCTTTGAAAATATATTTCGAGGCTAATACGCTGAACCAAACAACACGTCGCATATTAGAATCCTACGCAGTGCATATGACAGGGCTGAGGCACTGCAAACTCTCCTCCGGATACCGCCTCTACGCCCTTGTGCCGCCTCAGCTGAGCCATCATTGTTGCCGTTCAAGCAGGCACAGCAGATGGAAGTCTCAGAGTCCAGAATAAGACGCCGGATGCATTTATGTTTTTAGGCGATGGTAATTCACCGGACCTCTGCCGCTTGAGCACCAGTAAGAAGATGGCAAGCGCAGTGAAACGCGTAAAGGCCGCCTTTTGAGATCAAAATGGGATCGCGGCTTGGGATCTGATTGCCAGGACGTGTGGTTGACTTTTCTCCTACTATGCAGTGAATCAAATTTCAGATAAAAGGTGATTACAGTGCCAGTCGCGTGTCATTGAAAAAGGGCAATAAATATACATTCCTTTATAAATTTACTTGTTTTCGGGGACTGCTGGCTTCATACGTATGATAGTAAATATTGTGTCCGAAAAATGTTCGAATCGTAAAATGCTTTGTAAAAACTTTGTGTACACTATTGGGAGTCCTTTTTCGCTCAGCCTTTGCAGGAGTGCTTGAATCCACACAGAAAAAAAATGCGCGTTGCCTAGAACGTATTGTCTATATCAATGATCTATTCATTCGTCCTTGTTTTGGCTACGAACGTACCGGTGTTTTAACCACCAGGGGGTGGTAATGAAAATATCAGTACCAGTAACTCTTGGTTCAAAAGCTATCTGATTAGCCTATATTCAAAATAGGTGTTGCTTGGACTGAAAGTTGGCATCTGAGAAAAAAAAAGTGTTAATGCGCTATTTCGAGAAATTTTTAAATTGCTTTGTTAATCATACTGTGCGTGGGTACTGAACTTCCAAACTAACATGCGTCGGATTTATTCCAGGCTGTGCTCGAGTGAGAATGGCAAGGAAATCTATGCGGTGGCTCGCGAAGCTTCTCCTATGGAGCAGTGTGTCTCAATGCTGTTGTGTGTTTCAGCGTGCCTGTTCACTGGCACATGCGTATGCTGTGGCTGAACGTTGTTGTTGCAAGAATTAATAAGGAATAGCTAAATACTTTCTATCGGGAGTTTGAAGCACATAGGGATTTGCTTCGTTTCGGCTCAAAAGGCGCACAGGAACAGTGTTGCGATGCAAAATTCTGGGGAAAATTTGTAAGCGAATGTGAAACAAGGAAAGTATTATACAAGAACCGACCATTGACCTAAATGTTTTATGAGATTGCAGGAACTGAGCACTGCAGTACTGAAGAAACCAGGATTTATAGCTTTAATTTTTGTTTCAAAATCGCATAAATGCCGGCCATTTTGCGATGAAACCCAAAATTATCAGTGTAGCCCACCACGTGACCACAGCACGATAAAATATAGCTAATGTTTCATAAACTAACACTGTTTTTTTCAAGAAGTATGCGTCATGTTTCATTATAGTATACACTCCCTCCAATGCTCTGTTCAGTGAATTTTCGAGCACGTGCTTTCAGCTTTTAACTCTTGATGGCGCCACAGTGTTTTGATTTCTTCAGAATGGCAATAACGGCCGATTAAAACTTTCGTCTACGAGGCGTGCATCCCAGTGCCGTATCAGCTTTAGGGCCGTAAACTAAGATGGGCACTACATTATTCTAAATATATCTGAGCAGCGTCTGGTTGGTGAGATTTACATCACTTTTTGTTGCACCACTTTTGGCGGCATGCAATCGCCGTTCCGGTTTATGAACTGTTTTTCAGGATCGGGATACATAAAAACGGATAGATGCAGAGAGCTAAAAATTCTCTGGAAAAATATTCTACACTGCTTTCAACAAAACCGTCGATTAATAAAGCGATTTTTCCGGCAAGCTTTCCGCTATGATGAAAAGAAATGGGTGCTTAAAATTCATTCTTCAGTACCTTTTACCCTTTTACGCTTACCGATTCTGTTTCTTAGAGTTCTATCCAAGGCGGAAAATTTGAAATTCGTCTTCAGGCCACAGCGTACTGCGGGTCCTAATATGGACATATCTTATTGTTGGTGTTTCGTATGTCCCTGCAAGCAATGACAAGCCGATTGACGAACTCAAGACTAGGACTAAGGCCGACTTACACAAAGTATTGCGCTAATTGCGATGAAATTCTATTTATTATATTTTGGCATAACGTCCTGAAAATCTTGTGAGGGATAGAGTGTTGTGCAGTGTCTGTTTTGCAGTCGTTACATTTCTAACAATCTGTTTTTGTCTTTCATTTAGTGTCCTTTGAATGCCAAACAAGGAGATTCTTGCCGCGAAGAGGCCGGTGTAAAATGCGTGTGCGGCGCCACCATTCCCGCAGGTCCTAAAGGACAAATGAGGTGCATATTGCCCAACCAAATGGGATAAGACAGTTGCACGAAGCCGTGTTCATGTCGGCATAAAAATAAAGCCTGAAGTCTAGAGTCTGACGGAAACCCGTCTGTTCGGGATGGTACATGCCGAAAGAAGGTGGCGCCTACCAAAAGAAAAGATGGGATGACGTTTCGGCTCCCCCCGGGAGCCTTGTTCACAACAAGGCTCCCGTGGGGGAGCCGAAACGTCATCCCATCTTTTCTTTTGGTAGGCGCCTTCTTTCGTCATGTACCATCCCGACCAGACGGGTTTCCGTCAGACTCTAGACTTCAAGCATATTCGCCAGACGCATGGCCAACCCATCATCACAAGATTGTGAACAAGGCTCCCGTGGGGGAGCCGAAACGTCATCCCATCTTTTTGTTTGGTCGGCGCCTTCTTCTTTCGTCAAAAATAAAGCCTGTGTGTAAACGAAATCCTTACTTTTCTTGTTTCTTCGTGGAAAGCAAAAAGAATTGTAACGAAGAAAAAGATCCGACAAAAAGATTCCTGATTAAATTTAGAGTGCGTAACGATACTCGCGCTTATGCTCTTTTAATGTCGAGTTTTAATGCGTAGTTGGCTTTCTGCATCCGACGATGACACTGAAGCACTATTTTTAGGGTGAAGTTTTTAAAGACAAATGTGATGCTTGATGGCAGAATATATTCTTGCTTATCCTCTATTCTATATTCAGAAATTATGCACATTGAGCCAATTTATTACTTTAGGAATTTAGGCGCCAGAGCAACAGGCGGAAAAATACTTTTCAGTCCTGCTTTGTTTCTTGCCTCTAAGTAAAATGCCGACGGTATAAAACGTTTTTACAGGAAGCATGGTTTCAAGAAGCACACATAGGAGGTGCAGCTTCTTCAACAGAGCAAACAACTGATTTCGAATACACTTGTGGCAATGGGGCAATATGTGCAAGCCGCTTCCTTCTGATTGTTGTATCGTTTTTGAGTCCTGCTGGTAGGAATTTGTAGGTGACGGCTAGGCTTTAGTTTTGAATTCGCTAAAGAGATGCTTTATGGTGTACGAAGTTTTGTCGCATGCATTAGCATCTCTCTCCTGCAGTAAATTTTCATGCAGCGTCTAAAACACGCTCGTCTTTTGTTCGACTCACCACATATTTGGGGTTGCGGCATCCCACACGAGGAAAGTTCTCAGGGCAAGAGACTCTGCCTCAGCTGGGTGTGTGCCTTCGCCCAACACGACTGACGCGGAACGTCGCCTCCGGCGGATTTACGAGGCAGCTTCTGCTGCTGCTACTGCGGAGGTGTGTAGGATTCCGCGGACTGCAGTAATTTTAGTAATTTGTCCTCAATTGCACTACAAGGGGCCTGAAAGCTGTAGTCGCGACCGCCTGTAGTGTGGCCAACCTGTAAAGACGAAATTACCGCGACATGTCAGCCGTGTCCTATGGGCAGCGGCTGGCCAAGTGTTCACGAAACCTCTTTGTTGACAGTCAGAAAATACCTCCTGGAACCAGGGAACCTTCACCTTTGCTGCTTTTATTCCGCACTCCACTTACTGCCACCTTGCGCTCTGTGCTACAATTGTTTTCCTGTCATGTCGTTGTTCTACCTAGCTTAGTGTACATTTGTTACCCGAAGTATCTGCCTGTGGTGACGATTCTTTGAGCGGGAGTGGGGCAGCAGGGCGGTGCCATCTTTGCGTGCACTTGATGATAGGTTACATACCTCAGAAAAAAGCTTGTAATCACACAACTTCGCTCAAGCGAAAAGGCGGACATACGAACTTTTAAAAACACGGAGTCAAATTGACCCTGGCCCAATCGAACTCATGAAGTCAAACTGACTGAGGCTGACAATCAACGAGTGCTTCCTCCAACCCACGACTCATCCGCGGTCAACCACCGGATACGACTCACGTCGACGCCATACTCGTCAATGCGGAGTCACTCTTTTCGACCGACGACTCATATGGACTTACTCATTTATACTCGTGCACGACTCCTTCGGGTGCACTGACGCCTGTCGACTCACAACTCATTTGTTCTCACGTCCTCAACGCGAGTTTTTTTTAGACTCAATAACCCCTCATTGTGCCGGCCACTTTAATGGGCCCGATTGGCATGCCCCATAGACGAGTACACTAAACATATTCAGCAAAAACCGTGCGTAGTACGTGAGCATACCGAGGAACGAACGCAACTCCCTCAAGTTACTTGGGCGGAGGGCTTGCATGATCGCGTCTATGTTCTTTTCGATAGTGCGTAGGCCTTGGCGATAGATATGATGCCCAAGGTAAGTGATGGAAGGCTGCCGGAACTTGCATTTGTCGACCCTAAGCTCTTTGACCCCGTACTCTCTGAACCGTTCCAACACTTCCTTGAGCCGCTCTTGTCACCTTTGCCTTCTGACACCAACACGTCGTCAAGGTAGGCTTGTACGCCTTTTAGCCTCCCGAGTACAGCGTAAATCTTCCTTTGAAAAATATGCGGCGCAGAAGCTAAGCAAAACAGTGGTCGTTTGTAACGGAAGAGTCCGCGAAGCGTGTTAATAACACAGATTCCGCGCGACGCTTAGTCGAGAAGCACTTGTTTCTACGCGTCCTTCAATACCAAAGTGACCGCCAATTAAGCTTGCGAATATATATATCCTCAACAACAGGAAGTGGGTCACGCTTCGCATCAAATGCAGGGTTAAGCGTGACTTTATAGTCACCGCATATCCTTAAAGTGTCGTTATTATTCAGACCAGCTGCGATGGGCGTTGCCCATTCTAAATGTTGCTTAGGTAGTAACACCCCTCGCGACACTAAACGATCAATTTCATGAGAGACATTATAACGAAGGGCGTAAGGAAGTTACCTCGGCTTAAAGAATTCTGGTGTCGCCGTTTCCTTGGGCTTGTAGCTGGCTGGTGCTTCACTGACGAGTCTCTGGTCTGTCGAAAACACGTCCTCATACACGACGCGCAGTCGGTTCACCAAGTGTTGTGTTGTGTGCACAGTAAGTGGACAAGCTACGGGAATATTTTTGTAACGCACCGAAATTTTGAGTTCCCCAAGCAGTGGCGGTTGTCCGCTTAACATGACAACTCGACTCGTGGCGATTTCAAGCGCGGCCACTGTGCGCGGTGTCCGTCATAAACTTGTCGTGATTTCAGGCACACCGGACATCCAGCGTCCACTTCCATGTCCCCGAGCCAAATTGTGCGAAGTACTGGCGGTTCCGAGCCTTTTTACTTCCGGAAATTAACGTCCATGCGTGTACACCCTCCAAGTTCCAGTTGTTCAACTGTCAGTGGCTTTTGCAATCCCGGTGAGCCTTGAAGTGATCCCATCTTCAGAGGCTCCACCGCCTTTCTGCGCAAGGTGACCGCGTCGCCTACAGCTAAAACTGCAGGCGCCCAGCGGCAGGCGTTATCATCATGCCTCGTGCTTGCACATCGTCCGCGCTCTTGCGTCGCGCCGCTACAATGCTCATCTCGCGACGATCAGCGATGATGACCTTGCATTCTGAGCACCGGCGGTAGCTCTGCACTCGTGTCTTTTGCCCCGCTTTCGGCTCCTTCTGCTGTAGTTGCCATTGTTTTGGCCTCCTCTAGCGTTGTCTTTTCTTGCCAGTAATTCTTTGCGTAGGTTAGTTAAGCACATGCCGCTAGAAATTCGGTCCTTCAGTATTCGGCTTGGAGCATTTCAGAAGCGGCAGTCGTCTGCTACGCGCCGTAAATCAACCAGGAACGAGTGCACTGGCTCCCCTTCTTTTTTGGCAACGGGCGAAAAATTGATAGCCTTGTGCTGTCTCCTGGCGCTGCGAACGACTACTATAGTAGTCGTTCAAAGCGCCAGGAAAGTAGTCGTTCAAAGTTGCGACTGGTTCGGCATAAGGGCGTGCCGCCGCCGCAAGCAGCGCTGCCTGGCTGTTTGGGTGTTGTATTGTGTTGGGTTTTATTGCACATAGGCAGCTAAGGCCATCATGCGCCAAGTTAAAGGTATAGAATTGGTTTTCAGCAGAATGTTTAGGAATATGAGAAATCGTTGATGGTGTAGATGGCCTAAAGATATTGAACTGCCTAGTAAAAAACAGAGAAGAAATGGAAATAGCTAATGGTAAAAGCCCTAGATAAAGTCAGGTAGCCTCAGCGGCTATCCTTGTCTGGGCAAGGATTCTGAGGCTGCCAACCAATAAAATAAAAATGTTCGGCCATCTTCTCAGGAATGATAAAGTGGGCGAGGTGTATCATGTAATAAAGTGAATTAGTGGTAAAAAATTAGTTTTTCAAGTACCACTGCTTCTTTTAAAAAGCTAAAAATGGAAGGTCTGTTAACAATGACATTATCTAAGACCAGTGCAGGATGAAAAGGTATGCATTCATTATAAAATTAAGCAAACTTTTTTCTTAGTGTTTCAAGGTTCACACATGAAAATAAAATGTGATTAACACTAAGATCATCTCCGCATTCGAAATCAGGTTTGTCTTGTTTTGTGAACAGGAAGTTGTGCGTATGGTGTGAGCGCCCTATCCGGAGACGGCATAAAATCACTTCCTTAAAACGTTCCTGGTGAACCCGTGATTTAAATTCTCCTTAAACCGGTTTTACCAACCGTAGTTTATTATTCACTTCGCCGTTCTATGCCGACTGCCATTTTTCTCCTAATTTATGCGGTACTAAGTTTATGCAATCCTGAAAAGCTATATTTAATTTTTTATTTCTTTTCTACGAGCTTTAGCAGCGCAGAAATCTGCCCTCTCGATGCCTCTTATTCCGACATGACTGGAAAACCAGCAGAATTTTATGTTTTGTCCTCGATCTGTGGCTGTTACTATCTTGTGTATGATGTCACCAAGAATGAGTGACTGCATTTCTAGAATGCAGAGCTGTAAGTATACTGAGGGAATCTGTGCAAATAATACTGTTGGTGAGGTGTTCATTTTCAAACTTTTCTTCGGCCACACAGGCTGCGTAACATTCTGCAGTGAAGATGGATGAGGACTGTGGAAGTTGTACTGTTTTATCCGACTTCCCTCGGACCACTGCGCTTCCTACGTAAACGTCCGTTTTTGAACCATCTGTATAAAACTGCGTAAGACTACTATATTTTTCTTCGAGTGCAAGGAATTCTTGTACTATTTGTTGTTGCGGAGGTTGTTTTTTATGAAATCATGTAAGAGTGAGATCACAGATTGGAGGAAAACTGTATCATGGACGTAGTGGATGTCGTCTCCGAGCAATGTCAGGTAAAGTATATATATGCCGAGGTTTTGGCACATCTCTTCAAAATGCAGGAGGATTGGCCTGATAGCGAGTGGTTTATTGTTAAACAATGTTCTAGATGGGAACTTTGTGACTATTTGGTAGCATAATTGTTTGGGCAGTGAACAGATTTTTAAAATGTATGAGCATGTGGGCATGGTTCTTCTACCTGTAAGGGATGGTTCGTTGATTTCTACAGAAAGAGTATTTATAGCCGACATCCTGTAAGCACCAGAAGAAAGACACAAACCTAAATTATGTATTGGATCTAGTCGTTCCAGGTACGAAAGGCTCGCTGACCCGTAAACTATACATCCATAGTCTAAGGTAGAGCGTACCACGAAGCGATAAATTTGTAAGACATGTTCGGCTACCACCCCAACGTTTACGTGACAGTACTTTGAGTATATTTAGGGATCCGGAAGCTTTCTTTTTCAGTGCGTTTATATGAGGCAGAAAATTGAGGTTGTCAAAAGTTATCCCTAGAAATGTTTGCTCAATTTTGACGGGTATCTGCGTTCCGTTCAGGTGTATGAATGGGTGGGTTTGTATGCCTTGTTTCAGTGAGAAAAGGATGGCAACTGTTTTCTGTGTACAAAACTGGTAACCGTTCTGATCTGCTCATGTCACTAATTTGTTCATTGTCAACTGTATTTGTCTCTCGTATGTTGCTACGTTTGAGGATGTGCAGGCAGTTTGAAGATCATCAACGTACACTGAACACAGGATTAACTTTGTGATTATTTTACTTATGGAATTCATCTTTGCAATAAAAAGTGTTGTGCTTAAAATACACCCCTGGGGAACCCCGTTCTCTTGAACGAAGCTCCTGGACAGGTTTGATCCCAGGCGTACTTGATACGACCGGCTGGAAAGAGAGTCATTGAGGCAGTTTTAACATCCTACCGCGGATACCTAGGTCGCCCAGGTCGCGGAGGATCCGAAACCTCCCGGTTGTAACATACACTTTCTCCATACTGAAGAAAACGGCAAGACAGTGCTGTTTGTGTACAAAAGCTTCTCATTCTGTTTTCGAGGCGAACTAAATTGTCTGTTCATGAGCATTCCTTTTTATAACCGCATGGATGGACATCAAGAAGTTCGCGGGATTCAAGGAGAAATGTTAATCTTATAATAAGCACACTTTCAAAAGATTTCGCGAGACAGTAGCTACTTGGGGAAGTCGGTGGTTTTTCATGTTTCAGGAATCGCACTATGACGGCTTTCTTCCACTTAAAAGAATGTCTTGCTGGGCAAGTTGGTACATATTTTGTTAAAGTAATTCAGGAGTGCTTCTATGGCAGGCAGGTAAAGATGGGCAATAATTTGATAGTGCATGTGGTCGGGTCCTGGAGCAGTTTTTTTGCCGGCAGACAGGACAGTATTGATTTCTTGAAGAGTTATTAAATTGTTGTATTGTTGGTTTGCAACTCCACTTGTTGGAAGTCCTTGTTTTTCGGCAATGCTTGTGTATTTCAGGAATGACTGCGTATAGTGAAATGAACTAGAAACTGCAGCGAAGTGTTCCCCCAAAATGTCTGCCTGTTCCCCTATGCTTGTTTGTATGCAAGGTGTTGTCAAAAGAGGAATCGTGAACGGCGAGCAGTTGCCATTTAATTTCCGAACCTGTTCCAACATTTTCTTTGATGTTATTTGACAGCTTATAGATGAAATGTAACTTTGCCATGAAGCTTTCTCGGCACTGCGATGGACGTATCGAGCTTTTGTTCTTGCCTTTTTTAAAACGTACTAGGTTCTCATGTGTACGGTACCTGCGAAATTTGCCCCAAGCCGCACAATTAGCTATTCCTCAGTCTTCAGGAGTGGTGCGACCATAACTCAGTGTGGGGGACAAAGAAGTGCAAGGAAACAAAAACAACCAAATAGTAATAATATTAATTGGTTTTAGGGGAAACGAAATTGCGCAGTATCTGTCTCATATATCGTTGGACACATGAACTGCACCGTAAGGGAAGGGCTAAAGGAGGCAGTGAAAGAAGAAAGGAAGAAAGGGATGGCGTAGTGGAGGGCTCCGGAATAATTTCGACCACCTGGGGATCTTTAATGTGCGATGTCAGTGCACGTTAAAGATCCCCAGATGGTCGAAATTATTCCGGAGCCCTCCACTACGGCATCGCTTACGAGCCGCGCAAGCAACAGCTTTTCGGACGTTGTATGGGAAGATGTATGGACGTTGTATGGGAAGATGGCCTTGGAGGTGCGGCTTAGCACTGGCGCAAACAAAAGAGAGCGGTCTTAATTCACGGCGCAAACAAAGTCCATGTGCGGCCTTCGCCCACTGCTCAGTCTAATGGAACAGATGCAATTTGTTCGAAATGAGATAATGAATGAAATTCTATACTTTCGGAAATGGTTATTCTCGAATTCAGACTCAGATTCCTGGTATTCCTCATACCACTTGTGAGGCAGTGCTACAGCGTCTAAGCGAAGCGTCACAGCCTTCCGATGGCAATAGCTGCCATCGTTGGTGATTGTAGCTCCGCCCGAGCAACAGCCCAACTATTACAATCGGGAACCAACCTCCAACCTCAGTGGATTGGCGAGTACTCTTTCTGTTGCTGACAATTATTGAAGAAAGATGTCGCCGTGAGGCCGACTCCGGGCGTTTCCATGGTGTCGTCGGTGACATCAGAAAGTATCTTTTCTCCCTTCTGTGACAAGGAATGGGACCAGAACCATCTCGCCGAACTTCAGCGGCGCGCCCACAATTGCTCGGGGCTGCGCCAATCGGACGTCACCGTGGCAGACGTACAGTCGGGGCAGAAGTCTCTGGACCACGTGTTCCTCAAAGCCAGTAGCTCTGCTATTAGCAGGAGGCTGGTGCCCACACTTGGGGAGGTGAAACTCAGTATTTTGTTCTTTCATGTCCAAAAGTATGGGCTCCAGACGGCTGATAATAGCAGAACTATCGGCTTCGTTTGACGAACGCATAGTCCAGAGGCTTTTGTCTCCGACTGTATGCTCCGCCTTTCCTGAAGGAAGAACGGCGACGGCGGTCGAAGCAAACCGCCTTTCCCAAGGAAAGCTGCAAACAGAGGAGGATGACTTTCCAAGAAATGGATGTTCGAAGTTTTTTACAGCGTGTAATCAAAATACCTCAACAGCTACCACTAAATCTCGCGTTACCCATTGATAACGGCGCCAGCAGATTTTTCTCAGGGGATTATTTCAGGAATATTTTTTTCCTTCATTGCCGTACAAATGCGATAGATTTTTACCAGAATGATGCATTAACGCCGCGACATAGTACAGTCGTATGGCAGCTCTGATAATCCTCGTACATACCCTCCAAGATTGGGCGACACGCAGGGTTTAACCAGGTTAAACAGCTCTGCCAGTCAATAAGTACTCAAAAACACATTTCGCAGCACAGACCTCTTTTATAGGCTTAACTGTGAAGATTATTTATGCGCTGAAATCATCAGAGTAAGAAATCAATTACCTTGCTCTCATTACCTGACGGAATTTCGTTACCGTCGAAGAGATCGGTGATGTGTCCCCGAAAGCTCTAAGGCTTATACTGCCTTTACGTTAAAACTAGCGCCAATGGTAATAGTTATTTTCACTTGAGGCGTAATTCCATGAAATATAGCACTTATGCATCGACGCCAATAGCGCTTCATTGTTTTCGCTTCACCCCTCAGGCAAGGAACATTCTCTGCAAGGATAGAATATTCTTACAAATATTTTATTCGTATTCGACACGGTCCCTCCACTATTTGTTTCGTAATTAATACGATTTCAACCGCATTCTTATTATTCCATTTGGTAGACAGTCTATTATATTTGGATTAGAATTTTGTTTGAAAAATGAATATTCTTAAGCCCTTCATATAATATCTGTACCATACCAGCACTCATCGAATGTACAGAAACACATGGGCCATGGAAAATAGATGAAGCTAAATTAAGCATTGCGAGAGGAGCTATAGAAAGTAAAACGATGGGTGCAACGTTAAGAGCCAGGAAGAGATCAGAGCGGATCAAGAAACAAGCGTGAGTTAGTTGTGTATTGTTGAAATCAGGAAGAAGCAACAGGCATGGGCAATGCAGGCAATGCGAAGACAGGTTATTCCATTGTCATTACTTGTAACGTAATGGGTTCCAAGCGTGGGAAGTGTATCAGAGTGCTACGCTTGCCCCCTTGATTAGGGTGAGATTAGGAAGCCTGCGGGACTATGACGGCCACAGCTGGCACAGGATAGGGTTAAATGTAAAGGTATGGGAGAGGTATATATCGTACAATGAACTTTAATAAGCTGATGATGACGATCACAATGGCGACGATCATGATTCTGCGATGAAACGAGTTGCTTTCCAGCAGGCTGCCGTTTAAGCAGCAAACAATTTGGATTCTAGAAGCACGAATCTTAAGCGCCATACTGAATTGCATTCTTTCAAAATGCGCTTCTGTAAATTTGACCGACAATGCAGTCTAGAACGTCACTCCATCTTCACCGGCGCCAACTCGACGCGAGAAACAGCGCACGGGACTGCTTCATGGGAGGCAAACCTGCATCATTCTTTACACAATCGTCACCGAAGTCAGGGCGCAGAACAATGTCTAAGCGTTGCTTGCAGAAAAGGCCACAGTTCACGATGTTTTGGGTATGAGAGGAAAGAGTTGAGTTCGCAAACCTTTTTTAGAGCATTCCTTTAGTCAGCTGTCGACACTTGCAATATGATTACGGCATTCTGCTGAACACCTGCTAGGCGCTCCGTGTTTACAAACTGCCTAAAGCGTAAGCATTTCTTAACAAGCAAATAACCATTGACGGACAGAACCAAACAAAAACAACGTCAAAGACTAAGCATTTCTTAACTAACAAATGAAAATTCATGGCGAGAAACCAAACAGAAGCAACGTAAAACACTGCTTAACAAAATGCGACGATACAATGTTATGGAACGGAGTTCAGGTGATAACAGGAACAGAATTTTAAAATCAAAAGGCTTCCCCTTTGGTTTTTGCCAGGAAGAAATTCATCGATGCTGTTTAAAATATATGTAAAAAGTTAAAAGTACAAGCTTCAAAATTAATCCAGGCGAAAATCACTCGATATGTGGCCTTTATAGCGGAAGATTCTGACAGCGATAGTTAATATAATAAGACCACCCATGGAGATATCTCACATCTCCCGGTAACTCTCAGCAGCGACAACCTCCTCCCGCAATGTTCCTAAAGTCCTTCCTCCTGTACAAGGCTCTCAAAAACTAGGAGAAATCAATCAGGGGGTAGCCGAGCTGCTGTAAGAATTGCAGATTCAATGTAGTAACGTAGAGCCACTGGCGATCATTAAGACATCCTATGCTTCAGCAAGGTGTGGACAACAGTTAACAGCAACGTTTCACATAGCACGCAGCCCGACAAGGCACGGCTGCAACTTTAAGGTGCATCCACTTCCTCCCGCAATCCAGAGACGGAATGTCTATTTCGAGGCTCTGATATACATTTGTCAATTTATTCACGTGCAACCCGCACTTCTTTCCTAACAGTAGAGCGCCTCCACTTTCAGATATGAGAACTTCCTCAGCTTACATCGTACAGTCAATTGACTGGAATCGAGGATAAACGCGATCTCTAAGGACGAGGATTCATACAACCGGACTCGAACCAGAAGAATCTCGCAGCGCCGCGTGATCTTAAAGAAGTGAGCGGGCCACTCTGATCCAGTATTACAGTCAGCGGCGCCTTGTCGAGGCTGCCGAAAACATCAATAATGTCATCGAGGAGAACGTGGAGATACTGCACGAGCGAGCAATTCGGGTCATCAGAGAGATCTTCCGTTTCCAAAATGAACGAGCCAACGCGCTCTTTGCGAACATGAGGCCAACATGAGGCGAAATAAAGACACCTCTACAACGACACAGCAATCAATCACCGTTTTGTATGAAATCGCCCACTTCCACTGAGCATTATAAAACTCAGACCCAACTACAACAGTACGACTGCCAGAAGGTCTACAATAAACAAGGTTGCACTGGTCATGAATAAATTACGATCAAATTTTGACGTGGTGACGAAACTTCTGTCGTAGCGGCGACAAAAGACTCTTATTGGTAGGTTGCAAACTGAGACACGACCGCACATGACCTGATCATTAAAGCTTCTAGCGCCATGTCCTGCATTCTCAGAAAAATTCTTAGTATTAAAAGTTGTAAGGCAATCTTATTGAAATATTCAAGGTAGCAGGCTATTCTTTAGATGTGTAGCAAAAGCTTTCTTTTAAAGTCTTTCCATCGATCGCATGAAACATTTAACACTGCCATAGGAAAACAATTTGAAACGCTTTTGATGGTAGCGAAAACAATAATAGGTAAAAATTCAAGCCTGCTGACGGGAGACCTGCAGATATATTGATTGTTATAGTGAAATCTTACAAAAGTTTGCATTCTTAAACTCTTGCCTGTTCAAACATGTTTTTCGCCAGAACTGTTGGGCATTAAACAACCAAGGAATAGATGTGAGATAAAGCAGAAAAATTTGAACTCTGCAAAAAGCCGCTAATGAAAGGGATAGACCAACTGAACCTCCAGCAAGGCCATTACATCAGATGATATGGATGCACTCGGCCATATTATTTACGATGAGCTGCACGCCTCTTTATAAACAAGGAGACTAACAGTAATAGTGGTAAAGGTAACTATTAAATATCACTTAACCACGCTGCCAGTCATGTCTTAGCTGCATTCTGATGTGGTGCACCGCTGACAATGCCATGGCGAAATAAAAGGGCACTTCTAGTTAAAAAAGGCTCTCTAAAATTTGCAGGAAATCTTAGGTGAAACACAAAGTATGCCTTTATGTATAATGACGGTTCTTCGGTACGGTTTTGAACTCTTTGACGTGAGCGCAGCTTGTTCTCTTCGCCTCTCAGAAATATGAGGGGATAAATTTATGGTGTATTTTTCGTTCCGTTGGTTTGTATCTCTTACCTTTCGGTACTTACTACATTAACAGCAGCTATCAGGCTGGTACGTAGTTGAAAGGAAAATAACCTAAATTATATTGTCGGTGGCAAAGATACGTCAAAACTTCTTATCGAGGAAAGCGATTGTGACACCGTGTTAAAACTTGGCAAGGATGCTTTGTGCTCGTTAGATGATGTGAATAATGTTGGGGCAGACATTGAACACCCATATCAACATGGGCCTTCAAATCCCTTGAGTGAACACGTCATTGAAAGCGCCCAGCAATGCCCAAGTGCATGGAAAGTAGGCAGAAATGACAAAAAACGTGTTAACTGTCTCACATAGTGAAGAGACTTACAAACGACCAGGCAGTAAGCTCGTTTCACCACTTACAACCTTTCTGCAGCGATAAATGTCGATGCACTCGTATTAAGGCGAAAGCCTTTAATGGCTCGTACTCGCAGTGTCCGTCCGTCTGTCGATGACGCTCTTCAGCTAGATAAGAAAAAAAAATTCTTTGTGCACGATGGTATTCGAACCACCATCCTTCCGTTTCGCAGCCGAGCGTGCCAACGACTACGCTACTTCATGCCAACGCACATGTAGTCCTCCTTGTCTAGGACGCTGGAGAGTGTTTGCGGAAAGGCGTCGAATCAAAAGGAGGCCTCTGAAACGCCTCCAGTACGTCCAGCATTTAAGATTCACAAACAGCTGTGTACTTAACATCTTAACCATGCATCAGTGGCACAAGCAGCAACACCGCGCTACAGGCTTTCGCCTCACCACATTTTAGGTCAACAAAGTGCCCCGTGAATTTTTGTTGTTGTTTACTTGTGAGAGAAGGGGACACAAGGAAATGGAACAGTTTTCATAACATTCAGGCAAGGAATAAAACTTATTTCGAAGTAAACTTCATCATCAGCTACCACGAGTTGCATGCTATCAGAAATTATTCGCCAAGCTGCCTGAACTTGAGGCGCAGTTCATTGCTAGTGTGATGTCCCATTATCGCGTTGAGCATGTTCGCGATGCTGTCTTTTCTAAAGAACAAATTGCTGCTTGGTAAAGGGAAGCAGCATTCTCACGGGGCCGGTAATGCGCGACCTCGCATTTACTTTTTCTAAGAAGCGTTTCAAGCTCCGCATTCCACCCGACGAATCAACAATCCGTCAACGACCACATGATCTAATTCAGAGCACACAAGGTGAGCAAACAATGCTTGAAGAACAAGGCGATGTTCTGAAACTTCAAGACGTGGGGCCATTGCCCCACAGACACAGGTTACTTATATCATTGCGACATGTACACTGGGAAGACAATCGATGGCACGAAGGAATTTCCACATGCTATGTCGCGTTCTCTTAGCGGCAGATTTTCTATTCGGCAGCAGGCCATTATAGGTTTTGTGAAAACGCGAAGACACTTGGAAACATTGACGCAAGGCGTTGGTCGGGCGCACCAACATAGCCAAATGTGACTCCCAAGTGCTGCGCAAAGTGAGCCGTGTCGTTGGGTTTAAAACCGTGCGTTCTATTACTGCCGAGCTTGTGCAGAGAACTAGTGGCTTAGAAGCAGCAAGGAATAGTACTCTAGAACTTTATGAGCGAGATATCAGCGAATACGGCTAGAGAAAGTTTGATGCACTGAAGTGCAGGTGCGGAATGAGTAAATGGCACACGCGATTCTGTTCTGATTGCAACCACACATTCCCTATTTTTAATAAAGAACCATTGCTTGTCTACATGAAAGAAAACTGGTGTCCCTTACCGGCGTGCTCACACCACAGCTGGTTATTTAAATCAGGCAACGCTTGAAAAATGTAAAAATGCAACAGCGCGCTCTGTTTACTTGCGTTCGCATCTGCACAAAGATCAAGTACGGGATGGGCACTTAAGTTGCATAAGAGCACGTGTTGTAAGTCTTAACTTTTCCCGTTTAATAATAACTGCCTTGTTCACTTTTTTAGTTATTTTGGAGGCCATAATACGGAAAACGATTTGCAGTTTCGATTTTCCCGTTGCCCATTTTCATGTGCACCCAAAGGGGTTACGGGCGGGATAAAGCCGCGAAGCACTGTTGGTTTATCTTTGTTCTTTGCTTAAGTCCTTTGTTCGTAGCTAGCGCCACGCAGGCTTATTTGGTTATTAGCTGCGAGAGCCGGAACCAGGGCAGTCTGGTGAAATCAAGCGGAAGCGCGGCTGTTTCGGCGACGTTCGAGATGATTCTTCGGGCTTTAGTTTCCTTATTTCCTATATACTCAGCTGTCTTCAAAGTGCCCACTGCATAAAGCTATCGGGATCCTCTACCAGGCAACAAACAACTGCACTTGCTGCTCACAGCTTCCAATTTTAGACTCTTTTTGTTTTTCGGCTTAAGGTTCCCAAATAACAACTTGAGTTCTACGCCAGACTGATCGTTAATGACTACTGACTTTGCTGTTGTTTCAAGCTTGTTACAATGTATCACTGGCTTAGGCTGCTGCACAAAACAGCTTAAAAATACCTTTATACATTCATAAACAGCAAATTATGTCACTACAAGTATGCATAATGTTTGTACTAAATTCGCGGTAATCACGGAGAACTAGACTGTAGTCAAGCATACCGGTACGGCGCCATTTGTTGAATGCTGTAGCCTCATAAGTTCCCACATGGGAGCTTTATTTGTTTTAAATTTTAGATTACAGAGTTCCAGAAAATAGTAATCGGGGCCTCCCAGTTTGGTTACTGCAGTTTTACATAGAGCACCGCCGGCGGTTTCTCTCGATAAATGGCTTTTCTAAACATGATCGAGATATAATCTTCGGTGCGCCCCAGGGGAGCATTCTGAGTGACATCCAATTCAATCTCTACATATGCAACATTACACATACGTATAAACAGACAAAATTCACAGCGTATGCCGATGACACTAGCATATTTCCGTCGCCCACTTCGCTTCTTGATCTTTTTAAAAAAGCAAATGAAGCCCTCTATGAACTCAGCGTCTGGTCCGCACATAACCTTCTGAGGATAAAGAGCACAAAAACATAAACTGCGAGTGTTCATTTAAACGGCATATATATGTCTAGTAATCTTTATTTGGAGTACACTTCTACAAATATTCAACTGGCGCCTTCTGTAAATGTTCTTCGTACCTATATTACAAGCTAATTACATTGAGATGAGCAAATAAACTTCGTACTGCAAAACTCAGTCGTCTGACAGGCATACTGAATGGAAACATGTATATTCTTCCAACTTCAGTAAAACTGCAAATCTGTAAGCTTATGTTGAATCCCCATATAAACTACTGCCATCTTATTTGAGGCACCGCGACAGATTGAATCCTGAATACGCTACTTAAAAAGCAGAAAAATATGGACGCGTAATAGCCCATATCCTTTATGTTGAACACACTGATAACTTGTGTTTGAAATATAATGTACCCAAGGTAAAACACATATACCCCTGCATTCTTCTACATACCTACAGACTGGGAATTAAGGAAAATATTCCGACCAAAAAATTGAGCCAATCTGGAGAGAGAAACAACTTTAATGAAGCGTCAGTCAATAAACGCCAGGAGAGAAGTCCATCTCTCCCGTCGCCCATTATCGTCAGCCAGAATCCCTTGGGACACAGCAGCAGCAAATGTTTGACTGGTGATGCCTTGCTGGACGATAGGGTCTGGGCCGCAGAGCAAAGCCTCCCAGAAATGTCCACATGAAGTGGACCAAACTTGCTGGCTTGTCGCAAAGCTTGCACTGCGATTTGAAGTCTTCAGGGTGGCACTTCCTGTAGAGTAGTCGGGAAAAAACCTCCGTCTAATTTTCTCCATGTGATTTCCTCTTCGTCATTGAGAAATGCCCGCTGGCGGATAAATTTGTCAGTTTAGTACGTAGTATAGTGCCATTTCCTCGCAAGAGCGCATATCCTCTCTGTTGTTCATAGTTTCGGTGACTTGGGAGGTTCGATGGGTTGACCGGTAACTGAGACCTCGGGCGAGCGAATGAGCTCCTCGTTTCCTCTTCTTGGTGAGCTGGTGTCCAAACGAGCAGATCCAGTTCTCTGGGTCGTTCTTCCCTCTTTTATATAGGAAGGTAGTCTCCGTCATCCTTCCCGATTCGTAATGTCGTTTGATAACCACCTTGACTCCCCCCCTCCCCCCTTGGCTGACGGCCAAGGCTAGAGCCACCTCCTCTGATTCTACGGTCTCGACGCCACGGAATGTGCAGCATGCCACCTGGGTTCCGTCTTCCCTAACCGCCACGGACGCGTGTGCCGCTTTGCTCTCGTATACTGCTGCGTCGTATACAGGGTGTCCGGGCTAACTTTAGCCAAAGTTAAAAATAAGATATTAGAGGTAGATCAGGGAAACCACTTTCGTTATGCTACCAGCCAGGTTGCGCATCTAGGAACTTTTTTCTATTTCAATTATTTAAGTTGTAATTAAGACAATTTTTCTAAATGCGTAAATATTGACTTTAGACAGCAGATGTGAATAGGGAAGCTTGAGAGCACTTTCAGAAATCGCGAATAGATTTATTTGCGACAACGAAAGCCTCACGTGTATCTTTTTTCCGAGCTCTAAAGAAAGCCCTCGGTATACAAAAAAAATCACGTGACTAGCGCATTCGCGCGCCACGATTGTGCTGCTTTCAATCGTGGCTTGAGTGAACGAAAACAGCTGCTGGCATGGCGCGACGAGCTCATTGCTCCGGGAGGCCGATATGTGGACGGTGGTTGCACTGTCACGCTTGCAGACTGGCTCGCGCGGGCGTCGCGCAACCACCGTCGACATATCGGCCTGCCGTAGCACTGGGTCGTCACGCCATGCAAGCAGCTGTTTTCGTTCACTGAAGCCAGGATTGAAAGCAGCACAATCGTGGCGCGCGAATGTGCTAGTCACGGGATTTTTTTTATTTCGGAGGCTTTCTTTAGAGCTCGAAAAAAGATACACGTGAGGCTTTCATTGTCGCAAATAAATGGAAAGGGGGTTTATGAAGGTGCTCTCCAACTTCGCTTCTCGCATGTGCTTTCTAAAATCGGTATTTACGCATTTACGAAAATTATCTTAATATCTAATTAATTTATTTCAAAACAAAAATTGCGTATTATGCGCAAGCCGGTTCGTAGGTGTATGTACGCGGTTTCCTTCATCTACCTCAAATGTCTTCTTTTATAACCCTTGGCTAAAGTTGGCCTTGACACCCTGTATAGGACATTCTGTCGACCTGTATACATACCATGTAATGCATCTGCTCTGTCTTTTACGTTTTCCTTCGTGAAAGGCAGGGTGCATGGTTCTGGGCAGCGGAGGGATTTTGGCTGCGGAAGATTAAAATCTCTCCACAACCAATGAAGAGCAAAACGTTTCCTCGTGTCACAACAGAAGAGGAGATTTTTGGAGGGTACCTTGATCCCGGACCAACTATGGTTAACAAATCTTAAAAAGCGCACTGCCAAGGTAACTTAACACCCTCCATAATGGCTGTATTGACAGGCTCAATCTCACACCCGCCGAGTAAAGGTGCGTCTCCACAACACATCCCTTATGGACCAAAAATATATAACGGCTGTAAAATTTTGTACATTGTAATCTGTGTAAAGTGTAATGTGTGCTACATGTTAGGTTTGGTGCACATTAAGTATTTTTATTTTGAATTTGTTATTTATATTTCTGCATTTTCTATATTTAAAGTATGAAATTTTCTTGTAATGCGTTGTATGATTTTTAAGTCGTCTGGTTCACTACTTTGTATTATTTGCGTTTTAATTTGATTTTGTTTTATGCTTGTGATCGTGTGATCGTGTGACCATGTGCGGCTCGTCTAAGGTGCGGCTTGGTCGACACGGGTTGAGGGCTGAGAAGCTGCTTGTTTGCTGCTTTCACCTAAGCCTTCACATTTCTTAGAAATGAAATCAGAAGAAGAAAGAAACAAATTCTGTGCCTACCGACAGTGTTCGAACATTCTTCACAGTTACTGACGGTATTAAAAATCAATTGAAGATCTCCGTGTGCGATGCTGACTGCTATCGCGTATCAATCAAAACAAGGAAACAACTCTAGCTGGAATGTACCGAATGGAGAAGCTTTGGGTGTGCATTGATAAAGTGAAAACAATATATTTTCACTCAAATCACCTTCGCCAGCCATTTGTCGCAACTGGACGTTTTGATGATAGCAACTAAGAAAAAGCAAGATCTCAGTCTTATATAAGAGTTCCCAGATCATCTGCAGCACTGAACTTTGTTTTCGGTCAGTAGAAGCCGAACGCACAGACCGCAGTAGTTCTGTCAAGATGAAGGCATTGTTCAGCCTGCTTCTCGTAGCAATTTTTCTCGCTGCCGCGGAGTGAGTATGACAGCTCAAATTTTCATAACAAACGTTCTTCAGCTCGTTTTCTGAATGCACTTTCAAGAACACAAAAAATGAGACAGTTCATTCTGCGTAACGTGTTGATCTGTTTGTCACGCGCAAGCTAAGTCATATCTTGTGCAGGCAAATTTTTCTTCAACGTTGTTTCAGCGATTTGCTATGGTAGCTACATCGACACATGGTAAATTAATTTCGCGCTCGGTTCTAAGCGAGTGACGGTCAGTGTATTCGTAAACTTGGTTTTGTTTGGTTTATGAGGGTTTAACGTCCCGAAGCGACTCAGGCTATGAGGGACGCCGTAGTGAAGGACTCCGGAAATTTCGACCACCTGGGGTTCTTTAACGTGCACTGACATAGCGCAGTACACGGGCCTCTAGAATTTTGCCTCCATCGAAATTCTTCCACCGCGGCCGGGATCGAACCCGCGTCTTTCGGTCCAGCAGCCGAGCGCCATAACCACTCAGCCAAGCGGCGGCCTGGCCGTAAGCTTGATTTACATAATTGCAGGTAAAAACGCAAATTCATCCCTAGTACACATCTAAGGTACAAAATGCACGAATATTGTTCATCTACCTAACTAATGGCGTACCCGAATCAGAACAACGCCAGTATTGTCATTAGGCGTAATGAAGGTGATATCAAGCACTTGTAAAAATTAGTGGCCGAATAACTTAGTGTCTGTTTCTTACCAGGAATTTTCTTAAATATACGCTTGTAGAGATGAAGAAACTTCAGCTTTCACTCAACCAAGTGGCCACGCTGCCGATCAGAAATGTTGTAGACAATAGACAATATTAGTTACATGATCCAAGTGATAGAGATATGGGTTGGTTGCAACCCATCCCAACACGCACTTTTGACAGGTTATGCGAAAGCATCTGACAATGTTGAGAAAACAGAAGTCATACAGGCATGCGTAACCATCTTGTAGAAGAGGCATATATAAAAGCGTTTTAACGTACATACAAAGACTCCACAGCGAACATAATCCTTCGCAGAAAAAGCACTGTTTGCTATACGCGTGAACGGGACGAAGATTTCCGCTGTCACTTTAGGCCTTGAATAGAAGAGGGGGCTCATGGGAGCGTCGGACATGAGAGAAACCCATGTTTAAAATGCACAATCTGTCTCGTCGCCACGAACGCTGCCGAATAATCCGGTTCGCTTGCACGGCTACAGCCCAACAACCGCCGAGCATCTCGAAGCACAGTGCGACCGGATGAGGCATAACGACCACGGCATTGGTGGTTATATGCCTATGCGCCTTGCGCGAGGGATTCCCAGTAGCCCACTTGTAGTTTCACGTAGGAATTAGTAGTGCACTGAACGCGGCACCTGTGGTTACAGGCCTAGTGGCTTGTTCCCTAGGAAGTGGCGCCATCTGGGATGTATACAAATTCCAATGCATAAAGCAAGCGATTTCGGCATGGCTGAGTGGTGTGAGGTGTCGAGAAACGAAATTCCTCGATGAGCACAGGGGCTGTTCGAACCGTGTTCCGAGTCGTCATCGTCGTCGTAGACCGTGAAAGTCGGGTGCGCTTGTCTCGTGACACGCTCAGCTTTCTCCGTGTTCGTGGCGCCAGGGTCAGCGAGGCGATAAACCTTGTTCATTGCTCGGACGTACTCTAACAGGGGCTCGTCGGGGTGCTGGGTGCGGAGCTCCAGCTCTCTCCTCAAACGCCAGTGGTGGTTTGCGGGAAGGTGTTCGTCGCGGAAGCTTGCGCAAAACTCCTCCAGTGTCCTCGCTCGGTTGCCGTCTAGTCGGTACAAGGGAGCCGCTTGCTCCGTCAAAGAAACAGGCACAACACGCGCGAGCATTTCGGCGTCTGCGATCCTTATCACTTGCTGATAATGCAGCAGACGGTCGAGGTATTCATTTGCTCCCGTACTGTTGTGGAACCCCGTGTAGGCAGGCAAGTCTATCCTAACACGTGGCGACTGGGCCGTGGCATGAAAAATATTTTGCAAAGCACCCGCTAGACTCTGCATAACCTGCATTGCGTTCTACTAGAGGACCTCGGATGATTGCGGACTAACGCACTCGGAGTTGTGCGCAGCCGCTGTTGGCGTCGAACGATGAGGCCTAAGTTCATCATTGTCCGCGCAGCGGAGCGGCGAGGCGCCCGATGTGTAGCCCCCCCATACTAGGTCCATGACCTGCCAGCGCGTCAGGGGATGTCCCTCGGCTATTCCGTGTGGAACGCCCAAGATTTGTAACGCCAAACCCTTCTAGAGGCGCGTCAAGTTGGGAGCCCTGGCTCTGTGCCGCTATCTCTGACAGCTCTGACAGCATGAACAAAGACTGAAGGTCAGGTCTATCGGCTGCCATCCTTTGTTAGGGCGACGGTCGTCGTTCGCTCTAACAAAGGTCACTGCTAAATTTCCTAGTTCGCCCCACGTTCGGGCGACAAGATATGGGGTCACTATGCGTCGAGCCGGCCGGGAAGGCGAACTTCCGTGCCAGCTACACGCAGGCGTTATTCAAGTACGCAACACGTTTCCCCAACCAGTGGCGCCGAGTCGCAGCCACGGCAGGTCCGGACAAAATAGGCAACGACAGGGCACGCTAGGAAATAGTTTATTATTCTAACGCGAGGCAAAGCACACTGCGGAAGAATGTTCTATCCGTAATATGATGTTCAGTCGCTCACCAAGTCGTTTACGTAGACCGACGTTTGGTTGGGGGCCCACGGGAAGCGAAAGGGTTCCTCGGGGCACTCAAGTCAGGTTCGGCCGCGAGAGCGAGTTTCCCGCCGCGAGTTCCTCCTTTTATCCCCTCGGACATTGCCTCCCTAGCAGCAGATCGTTGCCGTCATGCTCAGGCATGACACCCTCTCCACAGTAGGCAGCGCGCTAGCGTGACGTCACGTCAGTGCTGGGGCGGAAAAGAGCAGAGTCGCAGGGGTGCGTTCTCCCTACATTCCTGGCAGCGCGCGAGCGTGGAAGACACGATCGCTGCTGGCGCGGGGGACGATGGGGGATACCAGCGAAGCCTATTTGGAAATGGCCCAAATTGTCAGTTTATATACTTTTTTTTCATCTATCGGCTCCATATATTTGCTATTTTGTAAAATTTTACCGAGCAACGATTCACTGGTGAAATATCTTTTACGCTCTTGGCAACACGGCGCAATTCTCAAGTTAGAAATATTTTGCCTCTCGTACGAGAGCGCGTTTCCCAGAAACAGTTGTAAGGGCGATTGCGTTCTTATTCGCGCAATAGTGCAGAATGCAATAATACCAGGCATGTCATTTTGGCAGTGGTGTTTATTAGTATTGATATTCATGGAGTTTTGTCTTGATATAGATTGCTACGGGAGAGAAAAAACGCTGAATTTCTGCAGTGATAACGGAGAACATGGGTCCATGCGCACACTTCGTCACATTGGAAAACAGCGAATTGATGTTGAATTTGCAGTGCCCATGCAGAAAGAAGACCCAAAGCGCTCTTATCCGATGTTCCTCTTAAAAACTAACCAAGTTTAGAAGCCCAATAAGTCCAGGAATACCTGTTCACGAGTTATTTCTAGAGGAGGTAGTCATTTTTATCATTCGCCTAATTCATTAGGACGCGATATTTTGAAGGTTAAAAATTAGCATCTGAAAATATTCCGAGTAAAAAAGTCTATAAAAAATAATTTTCGTCTTCGCGCTATGTTTTCAATGTTTAAGGGAAATATTGCGTATAACTAAATTAAGAGACTATCATATACGAAACCTGTTATGAGTATCAACGCGAGTACAAAGCACTAATCGTGTGCCACTATATCCAATGCAAAATCAGATAATCACACTCTATTTGACAGATTTTCTTCATACTGCAAATAAGCAAGCCTATGTGAGAAGACAATATTAGGCAACGGAATACAGGTAATTGGTAACCTGTAAATAGCTTCTTGTCTCTACACAAGTGTCCTAAAGGTGGGCAACTTGCTAAGATAAGTAAACAAGGATATAAACACCCATTTGTTTAATAATTTATGGCTCTCACGGATTTCATACGAGTTCATTTTTTTTTAATTTTCAGATCCAAACCGGGTTTTATTCTGCACACGGGGGATCCTCGATGTGACGCCTGGGTAATGGCATTTGTTACCTACAGTGCGTGTAAAACACAGCTTTGAAAATTGCAAAAAATGTAGAACTGCTCGATAAACACTAACACTCACTCTAATTGCTACTAAGAGCCGCATTGAGACGTGAAGATATATGAAAAAGCCTTTATTTCCTGGATAAAAACTACCAGGAAAGAACAGCAGTGCGTGCTAGGAGAATGTTTAAGCTTGTTTAAGTGTTCAGTGCAGGAATTGTAATCATCTTGCCACTATTGGGGCTGGTAGTTGAGAAGCGGTAGACTTTTCTATATACTGTGGTTCTTACTCGCCAACCCCTTATAGCGCTTTAGGTGCCAGATTGAAAAGAAGAACGAAGTTACCATTTACTATAATCAAGGGTTCGACAGAATCCTGTCTGGCGAGGGGGAAGCATATTGGAAGCACAAGAAACATACACTCGCCAAAGAAAAAATATTTAACACATGACGTTTCGAGACCCGTACTCAAGACCGTAAATAAAGACTGGCCTCGTTTCAGAGCCACTTGCATTTCAACTGCCGTTGCAAAGCATACGGGCTTATACCGAAGTCCCTTCGCTTACCTCAACTCGTAAAGACACCCTTCGGAAGAAAAACCATCGCTCAAGCAGTACGGCGTCTCCTTCAGGCACGCATCATGGACACCAAGGCCACTATCAAGCGCCTTGAAAATGAAGTATTCTTCTCTCAGCGCAGACTTCAGGATCTTCTTTCCACTGATTTCATCGACGGGTTGCTACATGCGAACTACGTCTCATCCAGAACCCAAGCGGAGAGGGTCGCCAGCCAAGAAGCAAAGTTTCTGCGCCTACTCGGCAACACCGAATGCAGCCATGCTATACCAGGAATTTGCAACTTGTCGTCGCACAACTTGGATCCTGCAGAACATGCACTCCTAAGCCGTGGTCTGAGTTTCAACACAGGCGCTGCCCCCAGGGTAGGTCAACTGACTTGTGCTGTTGAGCAGGCAGTTCGTCTTGTAGATCCAAAATTTCAAGCTGAAGCGCACTCACGTGCTATTGGATCACTTTTGAAGCAGTCTGCTAAAACCGACACTTTACCCATGTCCGAGAAGCATGCCCAAAAGAGACTCAAGAGCAACGAAAAGATAGTGGTCCTTCCGGCTGACAAAGGAAACGCAACCGTGGTATTAGACCACACTCAGTACCTTTCAAAGATGTCCGAACTCCTCGAAGATGCGGTCACCTACGCCAAGCTTAGCCGGGATTCTATGAAGAAAATACAAACAGAGCTTCAAAAACTAATAACGGATGTTTTCAGATTTGTTCCTCCTGCGAAAAAGTACCTTTACTACCAGCTATTGTGTCATAACGGCTCAGTACCCGCTATTTACGGCTTACCTAAAATTCATAAACCGGACATACCACTCAGGCCGATAGTTGACTTCACGCGTTCCACATTGTATAACCTATCCAAGTATCTGCACCAGGTTATTGGGCCTCTTGTTGGACGTACGCCAACGTACGTGAAAGATTCCGCTGATTTCGTTGCTAAACTCAAGGCCGCGGCAGTTGACAACGAAGACATCATGGTCTCGTTCGATGTGAAATCGATGTTCACATGCGTTCCAGTAAACTTCGCTGTTGAATGCTGTGAAAGGGCACTGGAAGAAGACATATCACTACCATCCCGTACGCCTTTTGAAGCAGTTGATCTGTGCCGCCTCTTAAGCTTCTGTCTTCAGAACACATATTTTGTGTTCAGCAACGTATATTACAAGCAGGTGTTTGGTACGGCCATGGGTGAATCTGTGTCCGTAACCTGTGCCAACCTCGCGCTGGAGTGTATTGAAAGTTCGGCCCTACAATCGTTTCATACTCGTCCGAAACTGTTTTTACGATATGTGGACGATTGCTTCTGCGTAATTCAGCGCAAGGATGCCAAACCTTTTTTGGACCACCTCAACTCTTTTCAACCAACAGTTCAGTTCACAATGGAAGAAGAAGCAGCCGGAAGTATTGCTTTTCTCGGTGTTCTCGATCTCCGCACTCCCGATGGGCTCGCCACTACCGTATACCGAAAGCCCACAGATACCGGCAAGTACCTCGATTTTAAATCTGCCCATTCCATAGTCTACAAACTCTCCGTCGTGTCCGCTCTGTTCAAGCGAGCTGGTCGTCTATGTTCTAGTCCTGGCCTTCTCTCTTCCGAGCAGCCGAAAGTTCGCGTCGACATTGAAAATAATGGCTACCCCCGTCAGATGCTAAACAATCAAGAACGCCGCTGTAAGGATTCTGCTCAGCCCCAGTTTGTTGGGCAACAGAAACGCGCGACTGTCCTGTATTCCCGTGGTACAAGTGAGGCTCTGGCGCGAATATTTGCCAAATACGGCGTTCGAATTGCGCACGTACCGTCCAGCAAGCTGAAACAGCAGTGTGTCACGTGAAGGACCGCCTAGAGCGCACAGGTTACCCCGGCGTTGTATACAAGATCCCCTGCAAGGATTGCGATGCTTCATACATTGGCGAGTCAGGCGATTTTAAAAGAAGACTAAGGGAACAGAAAAATGACGTCAGGAAAGGTCGCACTTCCTCCAACGCACTTGCAAAGCATGCCCAAATGATGCAGCACTCCATTGGCTGGGAGAACGCCAAAATCTTGGACACGAAGAAACCTTTATCTTCACGATTACTTCTCGAATCATTCTACATACAGACGACCAAGAATGCTATCAACAGGACGAGAGGGAATCTCCCCGATATCTACGCCCACTCACTGTGCAGTCAAGTCCGCTTATAAGTAGCGGCCCATTCCACCGTTCACTAACAGGGACACCCTCGAACCTGTAGAAGACAAGGAGCAATAGAGATAAAAAAATAACTTGTAGTATGATATGTGGATACCGTAAATACTAGGAAATCGACTACTTTATAGTGAGAACAACACGTGTTGTAAAAAAACAGGCCTTTTCATTATCACGCAAAAAAAAACTTGGTGTAGTTCTACGTGTCCAATATCTGACCAATCTGAACAAAATCATTTTTTTATTAGGAAAGTGTTATTGAGAGAAGATTTTACACAAATTTTATGATTTAACTTCTAAAATCTATATACCTGCGGATCACCTGTCGGCAGGCTTGGCTATTTCTGCTGTCGACTTTTTTGATATAGTCAAATGTGTTCCCTATTCCATGTTAGCTTTCTATTAAGTCTTAAAGCTTTTCTAATCGGTTGCGTCAAGCAGATAAGAGAAATATATTGCTAACCCTAACCTTCAGATAAATGGACCATTATCTTCAATATTTTCATAACATTATCTTAAAATATTCCAATTTACATATTTTTTGTCAAAAATGCTACACATAAGAACAAAACACGCACCGGCGGTAGGTGGTACATTGCTGGCCTCGCCTTGAAACACATGTGTGGAGCGGTGTAGCTTTTTGTTGTGCGTCTTCTACAGGCTCCTATTTATAAAGTGCGTCAAAGCGAATGACGCCAATAGTGCTGCCAGAGTTAAATCGTTTCTCGTGATTCAGGTGACAACGAGGCTCAACTCATGAGGAAACCTCTAAGAAGGTCAGCAATGTCTTCGATTTAGAAGAACACTTAAATCACGCGAACACCAACAAATCTTATTAGTCAATATAGGTTATTCCTATATCTCCTTGTCGCAATAATTCCTCAGATGACAAAAGATGTGACACTATTGTCTCATGCACAATGGCCAGAAGAAACCACAAACGTTTTTGCTTGAATATAAGCAGTCCTTTTCAACGACTGATGGCGTTGAACAATTCCGTTTAGTTGACTGGTGTGAATTATTTCCACAACAGTGCCGCAATTCTAAGGCCAAGCTTCTGCTATTTACCAACTCCAGACAATAGAGCCCAACTACACAACTGCCTGCCCCAATTCACTACTCTCGGGCCTCATACGACGGGCACGCGACTAACATCCAGCCCGATTCTGGACGGCCTCGGTAGCTGGTATATCTGCCGGTCACGAACTGTCCGCGGCTCAGATTTCTTCAGATGCCTTCCATTCCAATCTTTGCCCCATTGAGTGAACCACATCCTGGAGCCTGTTAGCAACTTTTCCTGGTTCCATTACAGTGCGGTGAATTCATAGTTGTCTTCTGGCTTACAAATTTATCTTACAAGAGAATTAACCTTAGCTGATTCAAACATAATGCCGCAGGATTTCACTACGCCCGGATACAATATACTGTCGACTGAACGTCAATATATTCTCGCCTAAGAAGTTTTCGTGTTCAATGCCAGGTACAGGCTGCAGGTATGGAGCAGAACGTTATAATGTTCCTGTATCTGCGGAGAAATTAAAGAATATACAGGCGGCACTGCGTAAGCGCTACAGAAGATAAATCTGAATCCTAACAAAATGAAAATATTTCATCATCAACTCCACTATACACTCTCTCAAGACGTCAACGCGGCACACAAAAGTACTCTAGCTTAAGGCACCAACAGAAAGACGACGCAACCCCCGAAGATATAAATTTTGCGCACCAGTCAGAAGTCGGATACGACACGAATCCTGGTGAGGCTACTACACAAAAGAAAAACACGAGCGCAAGCGCTGCCAGTTTTGTAATGAAGTGATACGACTGAAGTCTTCACTGATCGAGGGCTGGGAAACACCCTGTTTCGTTCTCTGAAGCACACTGTCCGCAAATTGAAAAAACTCGACGCCCACATGGCAGAGTCGACACGTTCCGTCAGATGAAGCCAGCTCGCCACGCCTTGAAGGGCATACACGTCAAGTGTAAGTGTCAAGAAATGGGCTACCCGGAAGGTGCTTAGCACTCGAGCCCGGTTCTCTTGACAAGATTTTGGGCATACAATTCCACGTAAATTGGAATAGTTGAAGATATTCGTAGTCCCCGCTTAGATAGCGACGGTACTTTGGTGAAAAACCTCATTCAAGCCACATACAATCCGATACATTGGCGTGCTTCTGGTACAGAACATATAGGCTGCAAGACACGTTTAAGCTCGAAGGGTAACACACCACAAGTGGAAGCCGAAACACTGGTGTATTCCATGTGAAAATAAAACAGTGCAAACGTGAAAGGTTGCTGGAGTGCAGCGGAAATGCAAGAAAACGACACTGGACATACTTTGGCGCAAATTGAAGCGTGTTATGAACCCCATTTCACCAAGAACAAAGTAACCGAAGTAACCAGTGCGCAAAACGATGTGGTCTCACAAAACGGTAACGTTCCAGCTGCCTTAGACCCATTAGGTACAGGAAACAAGCGCGTGAATAAAAGGTTATATGAAAGGTGCTGTAAACCACGAAGACTCAAATCATATTTCGAGGCTACTACACCAAACCAAACAACTTGTTGCATATTAGCACCATACGCAGTGCAGATGATAGGGTTGAGGCACTGCAAGCTCATCCGGATACTGCCTGTACGGCAACGTTGAGGCGCCGCAACAGAGCCAGCAAAGTCGCCGTTCAAGCAGGCACAATAGATGGAAGTCTCAGTGGCCAGATTGAGACGTCGAAAGCATTTCTTAAGGTTCCTGTTTAGGCGATGGTGGTTGACCGGACCTCTTCCACTTGAACACCAATAAGGAGATGGCAGGCGCAGTGTAACACGTAAAGACTGCATTTAGAGATCCCAAGGAGATCGCGGCTCGGGATCGAACTGCCAGGACGTGATGTTGTCTTTTCTTCTACCATGTAATAAATCAAATTTCAGATAAAAGATGATTACAATACCATTTGCGTGTTATAAAAAAAAGGGAATAAAATATATTTCCCTATCAATTTACTTCGTTCGGATCACTGGTGGCGTCATCCGCATGATACTAAATATTATGTCCGAAAAATGTTCGAATCAGAAAACACTTTATAGTGACTGTGTACACTATTCGGAGTGCTTTTCTCGCGGTCTTTGCAGGTAAGCTGATGCCAAGAAAAAAAAATATAGGCTTGCCATGAATATATGGTCGATATCAATGTCAACATATTTACTGATTCTTCCTGCACTTTACTTCATGTGCTGGCTGCGAACTTTCCTGTATTTCAATAACGAGAAGATGATAATAAAAATATCAATACCATTAAGTGGTTGCCGAAGAGCTACCTGATTAGCCTATTTTCAAAATAGGTGTTGCTAGGACTGAAAGTTGGCTTCTGATATAAAAAGATTGAGTCTCGGTATTTCGAGGAGTTTTTGAAATTATTCCCTTAATCATACTCTGTGTGGGTACTGAACTGCAAAACTAACATGCATCGGATTTACTCTAGGCTTGTGCTGGAGTTTGAATCACAAAGAAATCGATGCGGCGATTCGCCAAGCTGCTTCTATGCAGCAGTGCGTCTCCATGCTGTTGTGTGTTCCACAGTACCGGTTCAATGGCATATGCGTCTGCCATGGCTGAGCATTATTGTTGCAAGAATGAATGAGGTATTGCTAAATTCTTTCTATAGGCAGTTCGAAGCATGTATTTACTTTGTTTGTGCTGCAAAAGTAGCACAGAAATTGTATTGCGATGAGATGTTCTGGTGAAGTGAAGTTTGCAAGCAAATGTGAAAAAGTATTATAAAAGGACCGATCATTGACATGAAGGTTTCATGATAATATGGCGGAAATGAAAACGTCGTGCATCCTATTGTAGGAACTGAACTGGGCTTTATTAAAGAAACGAGGATTTATATTTTTAATTACATATTGAAAAGCGCATAAAATGTCATCTTGCACTCTGTCTCAAACTTATTAGTGTGGCCCATCAGGTCACCATAGTTCAGTAGAATATAACTTATGTGTCATAAATTCACAGTATTTTCCTTTCAGCAGTGTTCGACATGTTTCATTATAGTTTACACTGCCTCCAGTGCGCCCTTGGATGAAAAGCAATGCTCTATTCGCATTTTCGGCCACGTCCTTTTAGCTTTTGGCACTACATCGCGTCCCAGTGCTTTGGGTTTTATTTTTTGAAATCGCAATAACGGTCGAATAAAACTATCATCCATGAGGCTTACATCACTGTGCCGTAACAGCATTAGGTTTGGAAACTAAACTTTGTGCTTCACAATTCTAGGAATATCTAAGCACTGTCGGGAGGGTGATATTTACATCACCTTTTTTGCACCACTTTTACCGTCATGCAATCGCTGTCGCGCTTGCTGATCGCGGATTCCAGATTCAGGATTCATCGAATTAAAAATCCTAGATAAAAATATTCTACACCGTTTCGAACAAAACCGTTGCGGAATAAAGCACTTTAGCCAGCAAGCCATCCGTTCTGCCCCCCCCCCCCCCCCAAAAAAAAATGGGTGCTTAAAATTCGTTCTTCGGTACCTTGAAATTCTATACTCTTTTACGCTTACTAATTTTGCTCAGACTTCTAAGGCAGCAAATTTAAAGTAAGTCTTCAGGTCGCACAGTAACGCGGGTTCTAGTCTGGACATATCATGCTGATAGTCTTTCACATCTCTCTACAGGCAATGACAGGCAGACTAATTAACTCGAGACTGGGCTCAAAACTTAGTTTACTGCAAGCGTTGCGCTTATTTCAGAGAAAAAATATTATATTTAAACATAGCTCCTTGAATATCTGGTTGTGAGGGAAAGAGGGTTGAGCAGTGCCAGTTTTGCAGTCGTCACATCTGTAACAATTCGTTTTTCCCTTTCGTTCAGTGTCATAAAAATGCCAGAAGAGGAGAAGCATGCGGCAATGACATCAGTGCGGGATGCGTGTGCGGCCCGACCATTCCTGCAGGTCCCAATGAAGAAATGAGGTGCATATTGCCCAGTCAAATGGGATAAAACCGATGTACGAAGCCACGTTCATGGCGGCATATAAATAAAGCCTGTTTGTTTACGAAATACTTACTGTTCTTGTTTCCTCGTGCGAAGCAAAAAGGTTTGTGACGTAGGGAAAGACCCGACAAGAAGATACTCGATCTAATTTATAGTGCACAATGACACTTGCGCTATAGCACTGCTCTGTTATTGCTTCTTTTTAATGCATAATTGGCTTTTCGCATCCCTCTCTTTACAGAGCATTGAAACGCACTATTTTTACATCGACGTTTTCAGGACAAATGTTATGCTTGATGCGCAAATATAATATTGCATAGCCTGTATTTTATATTCAGCAATTAGGCACATTGAGCCAACATATCACTTTGGGAATTTGGGAGCCAGAGAAAAAGGCAGAAAAATAATTTCCAGTCCTCCTAAGTTTCTAGCCTTAAATGAATGTCGAGAGTAGAAAACATTTTCACGGGAAGCATGTTGTCAAGAAATGAAGATAGAAAATGAACCTTGTGGAACAGGAAAATACAATCCATGGCGTTCACACCCGCGGTAATACGGCAATGTGCGCTAGCCGGTCCTTTCTGATTATTGTATCGCTTGTGAGTCTTGCTGGTAGGCATTGGTAGGTGACGGCTAGGCTCTGGTTTTAAATTCGCAAAAGAGATGCTTTATGGTGTACGAGGTATTGCCGCGTGCTTGAGCGTCTTTCTACGGCAATAAATTTTCAGGCAGCGTCTAAAAAGCGTTCGTCCTTTGTTCGACTCATCGCATATTTGGGATTGCGGTCTCCCAGACGAGCGAAGTGCTCAGGGCAAGAGGCTCTACCTAAGCTGGCTGTGTGCCTTCGCCCAACACAACTGGCGCGGAACGTCACCTCCGGCGGGTTTATGAGGCATCTTTTGCTGCTGCTACTGCGGAGGGCACGTTTGATTCCGCAGACTGCAGTAATTTTAGTTATTTATCCTCAACGGCACTACAAGGGGCCTCAAAGCTTTAGTGGCGACCCCCTGCAGTGCGGCCAACCTGTAAAGAAGAAATTACCGCGACATGTCAGCCGTGACCTATTAGCAGCGGGTGGTCACGTGGTCACAAAATATCTATATTGACAGTCAGAAAATACCTCATGGAACCTGAGAGCCTTCCCCTTTTCTGCTTTCATTCCACACTCTTCTTGGTGCTTTCGCTCTGTGCTACAATTGCTTTTCTGTCATGTCGATGTTCTACCTAGCTTGATGTGCATTTGTTATCCGAAATATACGCCTGTGCTGACCATGTCGTAAGCGGGTGCGGGGCAGCAGGGGGCGCCATCTCTCCGTGCACTTGAAGAGAAGTTACGTACCTCAGAAAAATAGCGAGTGATCACTCAAGCTTTCTATATCCCAGCAAAATGGCGGACATACGAGCTCTTTCAAACACGGAGTCAGAAAGGCCCTGGCCCAATCGAACTCATGAACTCAAACTGACTAAGGCTGACAATAAACTAGTGCTTCCTCCAACCCGCGACTCATCCGTGGTCAACCACTGTATACGACTCACGTCGACGTCATGCTCGTCTTCGCAGACTCACTCTTTTCGACTGACGACTCATACGGACTTACACATTTTTACTCACGACTCCTAAGAGCGCACTGACTCCTGCCGACTCAAAACTCATTTGGTCTCACTTCCTTAATGCGACTCACGAGTCTTCGAGGCTCTATCACTCCTAATTGTGCCAACTACTTTCTTGGGCCCGAAAGGGACGTCCCCTAGACGAGCACAGTCAACATATTCGGCAAAAACCACGTGTAAAACGTGAGCATACCAAGGAACGAACGGAACTCCTTCACGTTACTTGGACAGGAGGCTCGCATGATCACGTCTACGTTCTTTTCGATAGCGTGTAGGCCTTGCCGATCGATACGATGCCCAAGGTAAGTGACGGAAGGCTGCCGGAACTTGCATCTGTCGACCCTGAACATAACCCCATGCTCCCTGAATCGTTCCAACACTTCCTTGGGCAGCTCTTGCTTGTCAGCTTTCCCCTCTGACAATAACACGTCGCCAAGGGAGGCTTGGATGCCTGGTAGCCCGCCGAGTACTGCGTAAATCTTACTTTGAAAAATAGCCGGTGCAGAAACTCAGCAAAACAGAGGTTAGTTGTAACGGAAGAATACGCGCAGCGTGTTAATAACACAGAGTCCGCGCGACGCTTAGTCGAGAAGCAATTGTTTGTACGTGTCCTTCAAATCCAAAGTGCTTGAGATTCACCGCCATTTGAGCTTGCGAATATATCGTCAACAACAGGAAGTGGGTCATGCTCCGCATGGAATGCAGGATTACGCGTGACTTTATAGTAACTGTATATCCTTACGAGGCCGTCATTCTTCAGACCAGCTACGATGGGCTTTGCCCATTCTGAATGTTGCTAAGGTAGCAACGCCCCTCGCCACAATAAACGGTCAATTTCACGAGAGACGTTATGGCGAAGGGCGTAAGGTATTGACCTCGGCTTAGAGAATTCTGGTGTCGCCATTTCCTTGAGCTTGTGGCTGGCTAGCGCTCCATTGACGAGTCCCTGGTCTGTCGAAAACACGTCCTCATACCCGACGCGCCGTATGTTCACCAAGTGGTCGCTTGGCTTGTCTCCCGTTGTCGGATCAAGTGCACCCATGTCTTCAATCGGAGCACCCACACTGCCGAGCGCCACAGTCAAATCGCCGCAGCAGAGGCTTGGTCCCGAATAGTCAAGCACAGTAAGTGCACAAGCTACGGACAATTTTTTCAATCGCACCGAAAGTTCGAGTTTCCCGGGCACCGGCGTAGGTCCCGTTTAACATGACAACTTGAGTCTTGGCTATTTCAAGCGCGACCACTGTGCGTGGTGTCTGTCGTAAACTTGCCGTGATATCATGCACACCGGACATCCAGCGTCCACTTCCATGTCCCCGAGCCAAATTGTGCGGAGTACTGGCGGTTCCGAGCCTTTTTTCTTCCGGAAATTAACGTCCATGCGTGTACACTGTACAAGTTCCCGTTGTTTAACTGTCAATGGCTTTTGCACTCCCGGCGCGCCTTGCAGCGATCACAACTCTTGAGGCTCTACTGCATTTCTTCGCAAGGTGACCGCGTCGCCTACTGCTAAAACTGCAGGCGACGCCCCGCGGGAAGCGTTATCAACATGCCTCGTGCTTCCACATCGGCCGCGCTCTCGAGCCGCGCCGCTGCTATGATTATCTCGCGACGATCAGCGATGATGAGCTTGCATTCTGAGCACTGGCGGTTGTTCTGCACTCGTGTCTTTTCCATCGCTGTTGGCTGCTTCTGCTGCATTTGCCATTGCTTCGGCCTCGTCTACCGTTGTCTTTATTTGCCTGCAATTCTTTGCGTAGGTTAGTTGAGCGCATGTCGCGAACAATTCGGTCCCCTCACCATTAGGCATTTCCAAAGCAGCAGTCGTGTGCTGCGCGCCATTCTTAAACCAGGAATCAGTGAAAAGGGTCCTCTTCTTGTTGGCAACGGGCGAACAATTGATAGCCTTCTGCTGTCTCGTGGCGGTTCGGGTAATAGTTCAAAACTACGACTGCTACGCCATAATGGCCAGCCGCCGCAAGCAGCGCTCGCTGTCTTTTAGGGTCAGTAATGGCAGCGTCTGCTTAAACCCAAATCGTTTTCCCCTTATCTGTTGAGTCATCTAAGTTCGGGGACTGGACGCTGCTCATGGCTATCGTCGGTGCTTTACGCAGCGGCAGCCCGTCGGCTTCAACATTTACGGCACGGGTGGGTTTCCGAGCTCGTCGCCGCTGCAGTAAAGGCAGCGCAAATTGCGCAGCACCTTGAACGATGGTCAGCAGTGGACAATAACGTTTCTTGCCGAGAACCACTGTTTACCCTCGCGTATTGGGAGGGTTCCAATAGGAGAGAGAGGCCGTGAGCGATAAGAAGGCAGACCAAAAGTGGTCTGCGAGCAGCTGTTTTGCTGGCTGGCAGAAACCAAACGAATACAACACTGTCATAAAAATTAAGTGAAAAAACTTGTGCAACGCTTAGCATGCTCTAAACAGTACAGCGTGAATTCGTTAAAGATCCTTCCCGCGCAATTGCTTCTTTGTACGTGAAACTACGCAGCAAGATTGAGTTGTATGCTTTTTTGTCCTTGAGGCAGAGGCGTATGTGTATCGTTCAAGTGCTTCAACGAACGTCGGTAGGCAATGACCCAGTTTTAATCATCACGCGTTGTGTGTCGTAGATTGAACATGTAGACAACAAAAGGAAAGAAATGGGTTGTTACACGCCACTTGTTCCTTTTACATGCACGCTCTTTTAAAGTGAAACTTGTCGAACATCAAACGCCGGACACGAGTAGGGCAAATTTCACTGTTCTCCTTTGCTTCCCGCCAACAGTTTTCAATGAATTCGCCCTATCTGAGCAGACTTCTTTATCTCATCCGCCCACCTAACTTTCTGCCACCTTCTGTTACCCTTGCATTCTTTGGAACTTACGGCGTTACCCTTACGGACCAGCGGTTATCTTGCCTTCGCTCTACTTGCCCTGCCGAAGTCCATTTATTCCTCTTGATTCCCACTAGGATGTCATTAATCCGTGTTTGATCACTGACACACTCTGCCGTCTTCCTGGATTTAACGTTACACCTATCATTTTTCTTTCCATAGCTCGTTGCGCTAAAATTGTAAAGTACGATAAATACGTATCCTAGATTGATGGTGTACTGTTAAATATTTCTGCTCTAGTTCTGTTTGCATATATTTAGTTTCTGGATAATTAAAACGTTTTACTGTTAGACAGCGCTTGAGCAATGTGCTCTTTCTTTCATGTCTGTTTCTGTTCGAGCTGTTTTTGCAAATTATCACGCTTGCAAACTATGATACTACAAATTGTTCCGCAGTACTTCACCTGACATGTACGGCGCCTCTAGTACGCTCCAAGCAGCTGGAGTATGTGCTTACAACAAAGGCCTTTATGCTCAGCGACGTCAGCGCACGTGAAACACCACGAGGTGCTCAAAATTTATTTCATGCCCTCCACTACGGCTCCACTACTCCCCTTGAATGGTTGGAGTTCAGAAAACTATTAGATGTAAACAGAAAATTATGGAAACAAAGAAAAGAATGACGCTCGCGGCTCAGTCGGCGTTTTGTGACTGGAAAATCATTCGGCGATATGTTTGCTAAGTCAGCAGCAGTTTGCATGATGCTAGTGGCGTGTGCGAAGGAAGAGAGGGTTTGCCGTCGAGGAACTTAGGGGATGATGGCTGTTCTAAGTGTTTGCAATACACGGAGTCCCGAATAAAGGAATAAGTGGGTTTTCAAAACGTTATAGGACACAGACGTTGTTTTGCTGCCTTGTAGTACGTAGCTATGACACAAGTGGATATTGTAGAGTAGCGTTGTGCGGTATGACGTTACCATTTCGCCTCGCGCCACGGCAGCAATTGGTTCTCTCGGCGCTCCTCTCCAGCGCCCTTTGATCCAGGAAGCCATGCGAAGGGTTCGCGCCGATTAAACACTGCGGGCTGCGGAGTCTGAGTATTCTTAACGGCATCAGCAAGACTGCTGTGCTTGCAGCGTAAAAAAAACGCGATGAATAAAGTAAAGAACGGAACAGAAAAGGATAAGATTACATTTCAGGGACAGTGAAAACTGGAGCACTTTGTTTTCACTTCGATAGGGCGCGGATCACTCTAACTTGTTTGCGCACTGAAACCTTGTTGGCGTTCAGTTACGAAGAGCAAATATTTTTTAATGCTAGTGTTCGGGTTATAGTTATCGTGTTCTCGTTTGATTTCACGAAGCTATGATGTGCGCTGCCTGCGGCCAAACAAATTGACTGTCGCATGCGAACTTGGAAGGAACAGGCTAGTGAAGCAGCATAGCTGCCTTCAGATTCAATATTTATGTATAACATTCTAAGCATTGTGTAAATCTAGGCACCTAGCTTTAACGAGAAGGTTCTCCCTCAGTTACGTCCAGCGTCGGCCGCCAGATACGTGTTTGTACCTTGTACATTGCGACAGCTGCAAGAGCACAGTCAGTGCGCTGGAAGGAAATAAAAAACGACGTGGCACGAGCTCAGACAAAAATTATATTCTAAACACAACCACACTATGCTGCCTTGTTGCGAAACTCAGAGAATGCAAAATTTGACTCTTTTGCGTCCAGAAGCAATACTTTGAAAGTCGAAACAGGGCTAGGTGGCAGGAATACATACTTTTTACGAAGCGTTACTATCAACAATTTATTTTGGAATACGATAAAGGATTAGATATTTGGCGCAGATGGGGCGCTTCCTCAATTAGAGGCGAGCTGGAGGAAACATCCGAGCAGGTAGTGTATCCGTCAAATGTAGAATTCCACTGAGGACAATGCAAATGCACTCCAGTATTCGAGAACGCAAAGCAAAGACAGAAGAAAACGGCAAATCATTGAGGAGTTTTGTCATGAACGTAGCCCTGAGAAAACCTGCGTCAACGCGCATTCGGTCACCATAGGGAAAAAGATATCTGAAATTTACAGCGACAGCTGTTAGGCGCCTGTCCCAGGCTTTCTCGTCGCCGTCGCTGTCGTCGCCGTGGGCGTAAACGGGAGGTGCGTTAATTATAATTTATAGCATAGCGCGATCCGCTACCGTGATCCGCTATCGCCGGGCACCGCTGGGGACACGCTGATTGGTCCCGACCCGGCTCGCGCGAACGCAGCTGACGGGCACGTGGCGCCATCTGGCGTCCATAGGGCGATCTGCGCATGCGCAGTGGCACCTCGTGGAAGCGGATCACAATAACGGACCGCCGATCGCGCTATGCTACAACTCTCTAATGTCACGGTTCACCTGGGCCATATAGGCCTACCTTTGGCTCTTTTGATGAGCCGCCTGCCAGTGCAGAGGTGCATCACTTGACGACTTCAGCAGTGCGCCGGAATATATTGCTATACGGACGCTTGGAGGACGACGAAGTGTGGTGCATGCCCGAAACTAAACGCCTAAACAGCTACCGCTGGACATCCTGTTACACAATCGTAACCGTCCTCTTAGACTTTTCATGAAAGCATAACCTTATGCGGCAGAGACGCGCCCATGCTCATTGTTTCCCCCTTTTTCCCCACTAGGCCACGGGCTGCATTCTCTGCAGTTTCCAGCAACCGCTCCGAACGGAAGAGTAATGGCTATTGCGCTTTCGTGACGCAGAAGGAACATAGAGAGGCTCTCCTTTTTTGCAAGGAAAACAGGCTACTAAAATCATGGACTAGAAGATGGCTGTAACGGAACCTACAATGCGAGGCTTCGCCACCTGGGAAACCAGAGGAAGGCTGCAAGCTCAGTTACGCCAAAAGATGAGAGTTTACGGTACCACCTATTCCCGATAACATGAATCTGAAACACCAACAAGGAAGAAAAGAGGCCCGCTTAAAAGCAATAGAGAAAGATGTAATCGAGGCGGAAGAGGCCATACTGTACACACATGCAGGAAAATGCGGAGGCATCGTTGCCATACTAGCAATGGTTGTGGAGAAGGAAGTCAAAGAACTCATACCCAATGATCCTCGACAAAACATTTTTGAACGGGAAAGAGTTTATGGGGGCAATTTTTCACATATCGTACAATTTCACACTAACAATCAATATAAAAGCATATATCCCTTTGGCAGGCTTGAGTTTTCTTGTTGTTAACGTTTTAGCTAAAGTCGAAAGCGTTACCTATTTTCTTTTCTATGGCAGTTTTAACTGCTCGGTGCGAGTAATGGAAACACTACAGAAGAAAGGTTTTGCCAACTATCGGAATAATGGACCATTACCTTCAATATCGATACACCAGTACCTACCATATAGTTTTGTAATATTCAAAATATTTTGTCTATGAATATCTGCATGAGTATGTATGTTTTACAACTGTATCCCTCCTACAAAAATGCCGTCAACGGGCGCTGTAGGTACCTGAATAAATAAATAAATAAATTGGGCACGTCAAACTGACCAAATTCAAGTGGCAGAAGCCGCAATCGCACTAGCAATCAAAGAGGCAAACCGCATTGGCTTAGAAAAAACAACAATCTTTGTCTCCCAAACTGCTTGCATAGCATTGCAGGAACGGGGGATTATCAGAGTAGCCTGCCGCATTGTGCAAATGAACGACCAGGGCATCCCTCGAAGACGCAAAATTTTATGTACACCGGCACACGTGGGGTCGGCAGGAAACGATGGAACTGCGCCTTTGCGCCAGCTTCGTAACTGCGCACGTTGAAGATCCCCAGTGGGTGCAAAATTCCAGAGCCCTTCACTACAGCGTCCCTCATAGCCTGAGTCGTTTTTAGACGTTAAACCGCTAAACTCATTAAACAAATCAGCGTTCTTTCTATCGTAACTGCCTGCATGAATAGGAATCCACCAATCAGCGCGCACTGATAGAGGTGCAAATTTATCCATAGTAGACCTCATTGTTGTAACTTCTGATGGCATGAAAATTTCCTGCAGAGAAAAGTAACCAGTCACATTCGGGCGTCACCAGCATTCTTTCTATTGGATTTGAAAATGTTCCAAAAATGCAAAATAGAAGAAATGTGCTTCCTCTTTAAATTAATCTATATTTTTTCCACGGTTATTTCAGGAAGCATTTGTGATTTTTTGAATCTTCAGTTAGGATTCTTGTAATTGAAATATAGCCTCATAGTGCGGTGTATAAAAGATTTAAAAGTTATAAAGGCACTCTAAGAATCAAGCGGCTCAATTAAAACACTTAATCGTGATTTTCATTGTTTGTTTGCACTTTGACGCCCACTGCATCCTCTAAAGTGTGAACATCAGACGCTTGGGGAATCAAATAAGCAAGTACGGAAGCAAGTACAGCTCAAGACGCAGAATTCCAGACTCCGAACGTCAGTCGCCGGCCGAGCACTCCTAAAGAGGTTAGGTTACGACATGGAAGGGCATTTTGATCGATCCGCCGATATCCCCGACAACATCCGTAAAACCATCCAAGTCGGTCCTATACCAAATAACATGGACCCGAATCTCCCCGCGGCTAGAAGACAGGCGCGGGCAGATTATGTGGAACGCCATTTGGCTAAACTAGAAAACACAGTGTACACGGACGCAGCGCTTTATCCGTGGGATAAACGCACAAGAATAATCAATGCCGCCGCAGCAGTCGTGGATTACGCCGGCAAACCGATCACATACGCAACCCTACGAGGCCACACGGTAGCAGAGGGGGAGGAAGTCGCCGTTGCACTAGTCGCGGCCGAAGGCTATCGGAGAAACAAATCACTGATCATATTAACAGGCTCGAAATCCACATGCAGGAACTACGCGCAAGGTAGAGTCTGCAAGGCGGCCCTAAGAATCCTCCTCGAAACAGGGCCCCCTAGCCAAAAAGTAACCCACAAGATACTCTGGATACCGGCACACACGGGGATAGCGGGAAACTCAAGGGTGGACAGATTAGTTTGCGAGATCACGTTACAAGCTGTGCTGTTGGACACCCTAGAGAACCCTACCGTAGTGGAGCCAGTATATGCGGAGCTGCTAAATTGCTACAGAGGACAGAGGCCCAAGTACTCACCGCCACACAACTCATTAACACAACAAAAAGCAGTGAACTGGCGGAGACTGCAAACAGAAACATTCTTCAACCTATACATTCTACACAAAATAGGCCCTACGCAATTCAAAGACACATGCCCGTGATGCGGGGCAACCCCCACGCTATACCACATTACATGGGAGTGCAAACGCAATTATGCATTCCACAAACTCAAAACCCCGAGTGCGGAGCAATGGGAGGATCCGTTCACCAGCAGCGAGCTCACAGCCCAAAGGGCCCTTGTGCAGCACGCATGCGAAGCAGCAAGACTCAGCGGAGCCCTGGAATAGGGGCCCGACCTTGCGAAGAGGCCAGACGTCAACGATGAAGACGACGGCCCACCGCTAATCTCATTGAGATTTCAATGGTTTTCTCTCTCTCTCTCTCTCTCTGGAGACATGAACGATGTCTTTCGTGAACGTGCGTACAGGCTTGTAAAAGTACTTATAAAATTAAAATTCAGAAAAAGTAAGCACCTTGGCCTTAGGAAACAGGAAGTTTTAAAACAAGAAATTTTATCATTCCATGGGCGCACATAAAAGTTTGCGATTTATTTGCTAAAATCTGTTCAGTTGTTCGGTAGTACTGTTACAAACACTACGATGGAATTTAATTTGTTTTGCTTTATGTTAAAATGCATTCAGCTTCCTTAAATTTCTTCGTACCTATGCCAATCTAGCGCACGTTGGCTCCAGCTAATTTTAAAGCTTCCCAAGGAACATGAAATGATGGGGTGTACTCCATAGGGGTTTTCCACCATACGGCCTGGCCCGCTCAGTCTTTGAACGCTGCCGAAAAAAATGACGGTCTATTCACGTGGTTATATCAAATGGGAATTATGTGCGCTTCTATTTTCACTTCGATCACGATGTTCGCATTCATTGCTCACAGATGGAAGTTGTTCGAAATGCGATAATGAGTGAATGGCCATACATGAGGAATGAGTTGTTCTAGACTTTACACTTATAGATCATTGAGTGTATTCATACCCCTCCGGGCGCAGTGGTGCAGCGGTTAAGAGATGCGCAACTGCCTTACGTTGCCAGGTGCTGTCATTGTTGGGCCTTGTTTCTCTGCGCGAGCAACAGCCCCAACCTCAGCGGATAAGCGCCCGTGCTCTTCCTGGGGCCGACTATTAGTGAGGAAAGGCGTCGTCGCAGGGTCACCGACCGGCGTTGGCAAAGCAGCGGCGGCGACATCGGAAGGCGTCTTTTCTGCTTGCTCCGGGAGGAAAATAGGAGCAGCGCCATCTTGCCGGCAGGCGAACTTCCGCGGCGCGCCGACAATGTCTCGGGGCTACACCAGCCGGACGGCACCGTGAAAGACAAACGCCCCGCCCCGTCTATCCAGGACGGGGAAAGGCGAACGTGGGTAAAGTAAACCGTATTTTCCCCCAAATAGCTGCTGACCCAAGGGGATGATTTTCCATTAACTTCGCGACATAGTCCAATCTTGTAGATGCTCTCACGATACTCATACATACCCTCCAATATTGGGCGACCCGCCTTGTTTAGCCAGGTTCCCTGAACTCTGCCAGGAAATACGTTCTCAAAAGCATGTTTTGCAGCTCACGCCTTTTTTATACGCTGAAATGCGAATATAATTTATCCGCGGAAATAATGAATGTAAGAAATCAATCTCCCTGTAATCATGGCCTGACAGCGTTGCGTTACGCTAGAGGAGATCGGCAATGTGTCCCCGAAAGGTCTGATTTGATTTGATCTGATTAGATTTTTGGGGTTTAACATCCCAACACTACTCGGGCTATGAGGGACGCCGTTGTGAAGGGCGCCAGAAATATCGACCGCCTGTGGTTTTTGAACGTGCTCTAACATCGCACAGCCCACGGGCCTGTAAAGCATTTCGACTCTATCGAAATGCGACAGCCGCAGCCGAGATCGAACCCGTGTAATTCACGTCAGCAGCCGAGTGCAATAACCACTCAGCTACAGCGGTGGCTCCGAAAAGTCTAAGGTATTGCCGCCTGTTCGTTAAACCCACCACCAGCCGTATTAAGTCTTTTCGCTTGAGCTATAACTTCATGAAATACAGCAGTATCCCTAACTGACGCCAGTAGCGCTTCACTGTTTTCACATGACCGCTGAGACAAGGAACATTCTTTGCAAGGATGGAATATTCCTACAAATATTCTGTTCGTAATTGAATCGCTTCCTTAACAATTCGATTCATAACAAAAATGATTTTAACCACGTTATTATTATCCCATTTGGTAGAAAAGCTATTATATTTGCACTAGATTCTTTTCCCAAAATGACTATTCGCACCACCTTCATATACCAGTCGTGCCATACCAGCGCTGATCAACTGTATGGAAACATAAAGGCTAAGCAAAATTTATGAAGGTAAATTTAGCACTGCGAGAGGAGCCATGGAAAGGAAAACGATATGGGTAACATTCACAGCCGGGAAGAAATCAAAGCGGATCAAGAAACAAACGTGAGTTATGTACTGTTGAAATCAAGAAGAAGCAACAGTCATGGGAGGGCATGTAATGCGATGGCATGATGCTTAAAATTCGTTAAGTCTAACGTCATGGACTGCAAGAGATGGCAAGCGTAGCAGGAGGCTACGCGTGCCCTTGAGATTAGGATAAGATTAGGAAGCTTGCGGTGTTATGGCGGCTCAGCTGCCACAGGGCAGGGTTTATTGGAAAGATATGGGAGGTCTACGGCGCACCGTCAGCGTTATTAGGTTGATGATGATGATAACAATGGCGAAAATCATGAATCTGCGATGAAATGAGTTGCTTCCCCGCAGGCAGTCATTTAAGCAGAGAACAATTTGAATTCTAGAAGCACGAATCATAAGCGCCATACTTAATTGCATTCTTTCACAATTCGGATCTGTAAACTTGACTGATTAGCATTCTAAAGCGTGACTCCATCTTCACCGGCGAAAACACGACGTCAGAGAAAAACAGGGCACGAGACTTCTTGAACAGTGGCACACCTGCTTCATTGTTTTCACAAGCGTCTTGGAAGCAAAGGCGCAGCACTATGGCAAAGCGTTGCGTGCAGAAAATGCCACAGTACACAATGTTTTATGAATGAGAGTGAAAAAAAGCGCTCGCAAAGCTTTCTACCAGCATTCCGTTAGTCAGCTGTCAACACGTGCATAAAGGATTACGGCATTGTTCTAAGCACCTTCTAGGCACTTCGTGCTTTAATAGTACTTGAAGCATGAGCATTTCTTAAATAAGAAATGAAAATTCGCCGACAGAAACAGAGCCCACGTCAAAGACAGATTAACGAAATGTGACGATTCAATATTTTGGAACTCTGCGAGTTCAGGTGAAAACAGCAACAGAACTTAAACGTGAAGAGCCTTCCCCTCTGATTTTGCCGGTTTAAATTTCATCGATGCTTTTTAAAATGCACGCAAAAAACTTGAACTATAATTTTCTTAATTAATCAAGGTGAAAATCACTTGATCTGCGCCTTTAATAGCAGATAATTTTTACGTCGATAGCTATTGTACTGAGCGCAAGCAGGGAGATGTCTCATGTCTCCCGGTAACACTCGGCACCAGCACTCTCAACCCGCAGTGCTCCTAAATTCATTCCTCCTATACAGGGCTTTCAAAAAATGGTGTAAATCAACCAGCTGGTAGTTGAGCTGCTATGAGAATCACAGATTGGATGTAGTTGGATGGAGGTACTGGCCATCACAGGGACATTTTATGCTTCAGCAAAGTGTTCAAAACAGTTCAACGATTTATCTAACACGCAGCCGGACAAGGCATGATTTCAATTTTATGGTGCTTCCACTTTCTCCCGAAATCCACAAACAGAGTGTCTGAATCGGTGCTCTGATAAAGATTTGTCAATTTCCTTACGTGACAACCCCCCCCCCCCCCCTTTGCTACCTGTGGCAAGATTCCACTATCGAATGCGGGAGAAGTTCCTCACCCTTTGTCACGAAGTCAATTGTTTGGAATTGAGGACAATGGCAATCTCAAAGGACAAGGCCTCATACACCCGGACTCGAACCTGAAGAATCTCGCAGCGCCGGGTGATCTTAAAGGGGTGAGCGAGCCCCTCCGTTCAAGTACGACTGTCAGCGGCGCCGTGTCAGGGCTGCCGAAAACATCGCTGATGTCATCGAGAACAACTTGGTGCTACTGCGCGAGAGATCAATTAAGGTCATCAGAGGAATCCCCCGTTCCCAAAAGTGATGAGCCAACGTGCTCTCTGCCAAAATGAGGCCAAAATTACGCGAAACACAAACACCTGTACAAAGGCACAACAATCACCGCTTTGTATGATATCGCCCACTTCCACTCAGAGTTATACAACTCAGACCCAACTACAGCAGTACGACTGCCAGAAGGTCTAGAATAAACAAGGTTATGCTGGCCATGAATAAATTATTGCAAATCTTTCTCCTGCGCTGCGGCTACTATTATTCCATGACATTTTGACGTAGTGCAGAAACTTCTGATGTAGCGGCGATAAAAGACTCTTGGCAGGCGGCTAACTGTGAGAGACGACTGCACATTACCTGATAATTAAAGTTCCTAGCGTCATGCCCAACATTCTTGGAAAAATCTCGTTATTAAAAGATGTAAGGCAATGTTATTGAAATATTAAAGGTAACGGTCCATTCTTTAGATGTGTGGCAAAATCTTTGTTTTAAAGGCTTTCCATCGCTCGCATCAAACATTTAAGACCACCATAAGAAAACAAATTGGAACGCTTTTGATGATAGCGAAAACGTTAATGGGTAAAAAATGGAAGCCGCCTGACGGGAGATCTGCAGACATATTGACTGTCATAGTGAAATCTTACAAACATTTGCGTTCATAAACTTTTGCCCGTTAAAAATGTTTTTCTTCAGGACTGTTGGGCATGAAACAACCAAGGAATGAATATGACAAAGCAGATGATTTTCAACTCTGCAAGAATTCGCTAATGGAACGAAAAAACCAATTCAGCTTCCAGCAGGGCCATTCTTTCAGATGGTATGGGTGCATTCGGCCATATTAATTACGAAGCGCTATACGCCTCTTAATATATAAGGAGACTGACAGTAATAGCTTCAAACCTTAACAATTAAATATCAGTTAACCAGCCTGCCAGTCATGTCAGCTGCATTCTGATGCAATGCGCCGCAGAGAATGTCATGGCAAAAAAAAGGCTCTTCTAAATAAAAAATTCTATTTTTAAAACTTGCACGACATCTTAGCGAAGCACCCAGTATGTCTTTATATATAACAACGGTACTTCGGTTCGGGTTTGAATTCCTTGACGTGAGAGCATTTTGTTCTCTTCGCATTCTCAGGAATGTTACAGAGGGAAAATTGATGTCGTATTTTTCGTTCCGTTCGTGTGTTTGTTACCTTTCGGTAGTTATTTCTTTAAGAGCAGCTATCAGGCTGGGATCAGGTTGAAAGGAAAATGACGTAAATTTTAATGTCGGAGATAAAGATACTTCAAATCTTCTTATCGAAAGCAAGGAATGTGACTCCGTGTTGAAACTTGGCAAGGAAGCTTTGGGCTCTTTAGATGTGAAAAATATTGGGGCAGACATTGACACTCAGCACCCGGATCAACATGGACTCTCAAATGCCTAAAGCGTACGCATCATTTAAAGCGCCCACCTCTGCTCATGTGCGTGGGAAGTAAAAAGAAATGAGAAAAATATGCTAAAAGTCTCAGATAGCGAAGAGATTAATTACTAACGACCCGGCAGTAGCATCGTCTCACCACTTACAAGCTTCCTGCAGCGATAAATCGTGATGCTCTGGTTTTGTTATTTGCTTGTAACGGAAACGGACACGAGGAAATGATACTGTTTTTCATAACATGCAGCAAAGGAATTAAAAATTTATTTCGAAGTAAAGTTCGTCGTCAGCTACAGCGAGTTGCATGCTATCAAAAATTATTGGCCAAGCTGCCTGAAGTTAACGCGCAGTTCACTGCTAGTGTGATGGCGCATTATCGCGTGTAGCCGGTTCACGGTGCTCTGCCTTTTCTAAACAACCAATCGCTGCTCGGTAAAGGGAAACACCATTCTCACAGGGCCGCTAATGTGCGACCACGCAGCTTCTCCAAAGACTTCAAAGAGTTCGAAGATTTTATTTCTTCCTTACGAAGGAAGAGGAAGCTGAGGCATAAGGCCTCTATCGCCTGACGAGGTCTTAGCTTCCTTGTACAGTTTGCAGTACACTGCAGCGGTAAAAAAATTTAACACGTTACAAATCAAACAAATATCCAACGTATTACAGAGCAAAACAAAGACAAGGAGGCTCGCAAATTGCATGAAACGTGATCACAGCGGAGCAACAAAAATGACATAAAACCAGATTTCTCTTGCGAACAGAAAATTAATACATGAAATAGATGTCTTTTCAACGGAGGCAATACTGTTCGGGCAAAAAAGGGGTTGTATTTATTAGGTATCTATGATTGTGCCACAACGTAAGTGCACAAAAGTTTAAGAATTTAACATGTTATATTGCCTTAAGTAGCGCTTGGTTATTGCAGTAAAATGTTTGACAGCAACCCTAAAATAAAGATCACCCGAAAAATTATTTAGGGTGGTAGGCGCTTGATAGATTATTTTCTGGTTCTCGTAGTTGGTACGCGCCCTAGGAACTAGTTTTCCATGTGCTGGGAGGATAGACTGCGATGAGGAATTGTCTGGTTATTATACCTTATCTTCCGGTACTATAAAGCAGGTGCTTGTGGATATGTTGGAACAAATGAGAAAAATATGCGCGTTCGGTCGTACTTGAACATTTTGAAACCGACTATGCCCGCCATCTTCAAATTTTCACGTATGGTTCTTTTTACAAGGCCAACTAAGCTAGCGCAGCGGCTTTTTACATTGCTTCTTTGGACTAAGTAGTCTGTACGCTTTACTGCTGTCGTATCCGCCACGCGCCGAAAGTGTTGCTATTGAAGCCTTAAACTTCATAAGCGTGCGCGAAAACCTTGAATTCATCCTGAACACTTGCAGTTAATAGTGAAAAGAACAAACTCTATGGTGCATTTTTAAAAAACAAAGATCCGTTAACTTTGGCGGCATTCAAAAAACTTCGCAATAAGATTACGGCCGAACTACGAAAAGCAAAAGCACACTATTGCCAGCAATTATTCAGTGACGTGTCCAAAGGTTGGCCAGATCGAACTTGGCGAATTATCAATGATTTGCTTGGAGCGTGCCCTAACCGCCCTGATATGCTCGAGATCGTCATTGATGGGGAACCAGTTTCTGGATCTGCATTATCTGACCGCTTCAACGCCGAATTTGCCGCCAGACCAAAGAAGTACTTGTCACAAAGTAACACCTCATGCTGCCTACAGAAACGTTCCCCTGAGACCATGTTTTTAAAGCTCACAAATGAATCGGAAGTGCTTGACACGTTTCAAAGCCTGAAGAATAGTAAAGCCCTCGACATTGACAGCATTCAGATGAAACCTATAAAACATGTTCTTGCTCTCGTATGTTCATACTTAGTGCATATATTCAATCTTTCGCTATTATCTGGCACTTTTCCTGACGACATGAAACGTGCAAAAGTCTCTGTTATATACAAGGGAGGAAAAAGGAACGACTTAAGCAACTACAGGCCTATATCGATAATTCCAACCTTCTCAAAAGGCCTTGAGAAGATTATGCTCACCCGACTAGACGAATTTTTTACTAAGCACAATATCTTAACAGAATGCCAGCATGGTTTCCGTAAGGGTAGGTAAACGAAGCCTGCCCTTCTGTTGCAAAAAGAAATTATCATTACAAACATTGAAGCTAATAGATTTACCCTGGGAATCTATACAGACTTCAGTAAAGCATTTGATTCGATATGTCACATAACCCTCCTTAATAAGTTAGATAATTACGGCGCCCGTGGGTTAACAAATACTCTTTTGCAACCGTACCTAACCGGCCGATGCCAGTGTGTTGACATTAATTGTTACTATTCCACCTTCCAACAGATTTCATCCGGTGTCCCACAGGGCAGTATTCTTGGGCCGTTTTTATTTAATGTTTACGTAAATGATCTTATCTAAACTGATGATAATGCTGTGTTCGTATTATATGCCGATGATTCATGCTTGTTCTTTAGTTCCACTAATGAAGTCGATTTGTTCAGTATGGCGAATAGTGCTTTGTCAAGACTACTGAAATGGTCCGAAACAAACAGCTTAAAAATGAATGAAAAAAAGACGAGAACAATTTTATTTGCACCTAAAAACAAAGGTGTGGCCTCTAGTCATGAACTAAAACTATGACCTTATAAAATAGATGTCGTGAAACAGCATAAAATACTAGGTGTCATATTCTCCAGTCAGATGACATGGAACAGTCATGTTGAACAGCTAGCCAAAAAACTGTCATCTGCCGTAGGTGCCTAATTTCAGACGCGTGACATATTACCGATTTCCGTTAGATTACAAGTATACCACGCCATCTTCCGTTCACACCTTAACTACTGTACACTAGTATGGGGGACAACTACTAAAAAGAACGTCAATACACTTCTTCGTCTAGAAAAAAAAAAGCCATACGTTGCTTAAACAATGTATCAAATTTACTTCCCTCAGCCGAGCTATTTCGTCGGCATCATATAATCAATATTCACTCCCTTTATAATTACCGTCTCCTTCACCAGTTTCACTTTGCTAATGAAAAGTATAGACAATTCTTATTAAAACTTTCAGGTGCAACGCTACGCTGCAATATTTCTAACACACGCGCGCCTGAAAAATGGGTGATTCCACACCGCCGAACAAATTACCTTCTACAGTCATTAAGCTATACAATGCCAATGTTACTAAATAAGCTCAATGTGCCCAGTTTTATTAGCCCTGTAATAACTCGCAAAGTTTTGCGTTCAATATTTCAAGAGTGACCTGTGCTTGCATCCTATAAACACAGTAATGTTAGCTTTATGTCTAACTTGAGTGCAATTATTGTCTTTGTTGTAATTTCGTGTGCATGTATACGCTAGTCCTTGTATAACGCCTTGATGTATTTTACTCTTACATCTGCTCTTATATTTGTAAATTTATGATAAAATGTGTCTTTTTCTAAATAACAGTACATGTATAACTTTTTTTTTACTGCTGTCACTGTTGCCTGCCGCTGGCTTTCAGGCCTCGTCAAGCTGTCCCCACAGCTTTTTGCCTGGAAGACCATCAACATTGCGAAATGTTGAAAATAAAGGTGAATTGAATTGAAATTGAAATTGAGGCGACTTTATGGAAGTTAGGGTCTTGTCCGGCTCAACCTGTTATCATCCTAAATGATTCAAAATCTTTCCTTCAGAGGGTAGAGCCCGGATTCCCTGTTCATGCCTTGTCTATAAGCTCTCTGTTCTTGGTGCAGAATCTGCACAGCAGAGGCATTACTCTATATTTCCAATAGGTGCCCTCTCACATAGGAGTCAACGGCAATGAAGTAACAGACAATCCGCCCATAAACCTCTGTCAAGAATTCTATTAAAAAAGCACCTAAAGGTGAAGAGATCACTACGGGAAAGCGGTGCTCGATCATTTCAGTACTCAGTGGAGTGCGTTCCACAAGCCATGTGTGACTAAGGGACTGCGAAGATCCCAGGCGACTCTACTACATCGAATTCGCACGGCCTCTGCTCGCACTCCTGCCTGGATGCATAAGACGGGCATAGCATTGTCTCCGCTAGGTTCTTTATATGGTGTGTGCTGGGATATCGAACATTATACCATGTACTGCCCAGAGTACAACGCGGAAAGGAGTGTGATGCCCTTTTCCTTCAAGAAGGAACCGTTCACAGTACAGTTCATGATATTGTCTACCCTAGTGGAAACCAGACATGCAGAAGGGTGGATGCACGCCTTCTTTTTACATCTCTGCAGGACGCTGATCTTGTCTCTATATGGTGACAGCACGGACTATGGGCTACTGTGATTGAATGTGTGTGCAAATGGTGTTTTCTGGAGTGGACTACGTTATACTGTGAGTGAATATGTGTATAGATTGTGACACTACAATGGACTATGCTCTACTGTGACTGAATATGTGCATAGATGGTGACTTCTGCAGTGGACTGTGATGTGGACTGTGTGGAGTGATTGTGTGCATAAATGGCGACTGCGGGAGAGGAATGTATGCTATTGTAAGAGACTGTGCGCATAGCGGGGTAGATGCGACAGGATTTAGGACATTATTAACATAAAATGGAAGCTACGGTGGAGCAATTGCGGGCAGAATAAGCAAGGCTAATCCCACCTGTAGCATTTAACACCTCAACTCTACTCAACCTCAACCTTCGTTTGATCGTATGCCTTCTTTTGTACAAGTATCAATTTATTGTAAGTGCTTTTACTCGTAGTAAAAGCGTTTCAAGCTGCACATTCTCTCCTCGAAGAAGCGACAATCCGTCGGCGACTACATGATCTAATTCAAACCACACAACGTGAGCAGACAATGCCTGAAGAAAAAGCCAAGGTTCCGAGGCGTCAAGATGTGCCGTTGCGACATAGCCACGTGTTATTTATATCACTGCGACATTTACACTGGGAAGACAGTCGATGGCAGGAAGGAATATCAACCTGCTATGGCGCGTTCCCTTAGCGGTAGATTTTCTATTCGGAAACGCAAAGATACGTGAAAACATTGACGCAGGGCATAGGCCGGGCGCACTAACATATCCAAAGTTTACTCGCAGGTGCTGCGCAAACTGAGCTCTGTCGTTAGATATAAAACCGTGCGTTCTATTACTAAAAAACCTATGCACGGAACTAGCGCTTTAGAAGCGGCAATGAATATCATTCTAGAACTTTATTGAGCGAGAAACCAGCGAATAATGCTAGAGAAAGTTTGATGCAATCAAGTGAAAATGCGGAAATGAGTAAATAACACAATACAACCACGCATTCCCTACCTTAAATGAAGAACTATTCCTTGTCCATATGAAAGAGCACTGGTGTCCCTCGCCGGCGTGCACCCACCATAGCTGGTAATTTGAATCAGGCAACGCTTGAAAAATGTTAAAATGCAATAGCGCGCTCTCTTTAATTGCACTCGAGTCGGCACATAGATTAAGTACGGTATGTGCTCTTCAGGTGCATAAGGGCACGTATTGTAAGTCTTAAGCTTTCCGTGTTAATAAATATTGCCTTGTTATCTTTTTCTGATATTTTGGAGGCCATAGTACGCGAAACGATTTGCAGTTTTGATTTTCCCGTTGCCAATATTCATGTGCACCCGTAGGGGTTAAGAGCGGGGTAAAGCCGCGAAGTGTGTTTACTTTGTTCTTTGTTTACGTTTGTTGTTCATGGCTAACGCCACGCCGGCGTATCTATTTATTAGCTGCGAGAGCCGGGAACAGGGCAGTCTGGTGAAATCATGCGGAAGCGTGGCAGTTTCGACGACATTCGAGATGATTGATTGGGCTTTAGGTTCCTTACTTCATATATACTCTGCAGTCTTCAATGTGCCCACTACAGGCGATCCTCTACCAGGCGACCAACAACTGCACTTGCTGCTCTCAGCTTCGAATTTTAGACTTTTTTTTGTTTTTGGGAGCAAGGTTCCCAAATAAACAACTTGAATTCTGCGCAAGCCTGATCGTTGTTGGCTACTGTCATTGCTGCTGTCACAACCATGTTACAATGTATCCCTGGCTTAAGCTGCTACACTAAACAACATAACAATATCTTTATAAATGCATAAACAGCTAATTTTGTCTTTACAGGTATGCAGAATACATGCTAAATGCGCGAGAATCACGGAGAACTGAACTATAGTCAAGTTTACTCTTACAGTGCCATTTGTCCAATGCTGTAACCTCATAAGTTCCCAGATAGGAGGTTTATTTCCTTTAAATTTTGGAATAAAGACTTCAAGAATATAGTATTCGGGGCCTCCTACTTTGGTTACTGCAGATGTACATAATACACTGCCGGCTGTTTCTCTCAATAAATGGTTTTTCTAAACATGATCAACAAATTATCTGTCCTGAGCCGCACGGTAGCATACTGAGTCACATCCAATTCAACCTCTACATAAGCAACATGACACTTAAGTATAAATAGGCAACATTCATAGTGTACTGCAATGACACTAGCATACTTCAGTCACGCACTTTAGTTCTTGATCTTTTAAAAAAAACTAAACAGGCCCTCTATGAACTCAGTCTCTGGTCTGCACATAACTTTCTAAGAATAAATACCACGAAAACAGAAACTGTGGTTGTTCATTTAAAGCGCACATATATATATATATATATATATATATATATATAGTAATCTTTATTTGCAGTACCGTTCTACAAATATTGAACTGGCGCACTTTATCAATGATCTTGGTGCCTACATTGCAAGCCAATTACAATGAGATGAGTACGTGCTCATTCTTATCAAGTAAATCATATTTCTAGGAAATTGAAAGTTTCGCTTTCAATGGTCGGAACGAAGAAAGAATGTTGATCAGGTTGGCCCTGGCAGTGTAAAGTGGGAATTTACGTTGTGATCACGTTTTTGTTTTTTGGCAGCCGAGCTTCCCAATAATTAGTTGTAGGTCGTCAGAAAGATTTAGGATTGGCTATCTTCCTTTCTGGGAGGCATGTTTTGAATTTTTTTTGTTCACTGACTAATTACTTTAGCGTTCAACCCTGCAGTAGCTTTAGCACAGCAATGAATGCCATCGGTGTAATGAAGGGGAGAAAAAGTATTCCTTGAGCAGCAGCTCGCAATGTCGCTTCAGCAGACGGCGTTCATGTTAGGTGCACATTTTTTTTTGCGAAGGATACGAACCGAACGCAGCAGAACGATCGCGTTACTTTCCATTCAATCCTTAATACCAGCAGTATAACCATCACCAGCCGATTCGGGCGGCGCGCATTGCATGTCATTGCTGGAAGTGCGGGTGAACACGCCGTTGAAGCGACAGTACTGTACGCGGTCGACGAGGTGTCGTGCGAAACGTCACCGACAGTTAAGAGCGACAATGTCTGAACCAGAAAGCGACAATGTAAAACTCGATGGACGCTTTTGATTTACAGTACAAAGGCCAGACTGTCTCCACCACTGATAAAGCTTTCTCTAAAGCACGTTAAGCAGATAAAGGTAACGGTTAAGTAATAATTTGCTCTCAATTTAACTTCGCGGCTCACAATAAAAGAACATAACGGTGCCAAAAAAAGTTTGGTTTGGTTTATGGGAGTTTAACGTCCCAAAGCGACTCAGGCTATGAGAGACGCCGTAGTGAAGGGCTCCAGAATTTCGACCACCTGCGGTTCTTTAACGTGCACTAACATCTCACAGCACACGGGCCTCTAGAATTTCGCCTCCATCGAAATTCGAGCGCCGCGGCCGGGATCGAACCCGCGTCTGCCAAAAAAAGTAATACTGACGGCAGACTTCCTTATACTTTCTCGTGTTTGTACGAAGCTACTTGAGTAGGGCGTTTCCAGCAGTGCTTTTGTTTGCACTGCATCTTTCTTCTGCATGGTATAGTTTATTTTTAATACGTTTTCAAAACATCGAAGCATTGAATGCATGATTCAAAAGAGATAATTTAAAGCGGCAGAAAAGTTAGTCAAAACAGAAGGTAGGACTGGCTAACACTAGGGGAGACCTCTACTCGGCAATCCCATTGATGCATTAGATCTGACCGTAGACCAGAACAGTTTCCTAGGCTCCGGGGCCTGATTTTAAAAACTTCAGAGCCTAGACCACATTTTGCCACACCCAATCAAAACAAACCAACACATGGTTGGTTTAAAACTGCATGATACGCCTTCCAGTTCTGGCAGGGCTCGAGACCCTCTCCCGAAAGTACGCAGCGCGAAAAGAACATCAAACTTTCTTTAAGGAAATGGCATTGCCAGAGTGGCCACTCAAAATGATTAGCCCACTATGTTTACGTGTCCCGCCCCATACTTACTCACTATTACTCAAACTCTCTTCCTTAAGGAGCAAAAATAAAAACACGCGAAAACGCAACAAAGCACCCTCCTGTGTCTTAGGCACCCTGGGAACGCGTGACTCTCTCGCTTTCCAGCGTTAGGGCAAGTATCGATTTCACCCGAGCCGCCCCCACCGCGGGTGACGAACTACTCGTCTTTGCGACGACTGATGACAGGCGTCCTCCAAAATCTGTAAAGCGGCGCCAAGCCTGCCGTTGTTGCCTTCGCGGCGGCATTCCTTTTCTCCGGCTGCGTATCGTTAAGTCAGCTCGTTGCCCCAGAGCATACAACCTCCTTGCGCGTCGGAGTCGCCGCGGCACCGGCCAGTCGCGTCCGCACCTGACCGTGTGCCACGCTTAATTACTCCCGGTCAAGCGCGAGCGTCCCGACCCGCCTCGCACGGCGGTTTAAGCCCTTCAAAAAAAAAAAAAACCTGCCGAACTTCCAACCTAGGCGGTGTTCCCCAAGACGAAGGAGGGATGAGCTATGGCGCCTTCGACAGGGTCACTGGGCGTCTGCCTCCCTTTGCCCTCTTCTTGCCGACGCACCGACGGGGGATCATCGAGGAGAAACCGCCGCTTCAGCTCGCTTAGCCGTCAACAAAAGGAAGGATGGTTCCCAGAAAGCCGCGAGCGTCCACAGATCCCTTGCACAAGGGTACTTTTACAAGACGAGCTGCGATGCAGGAGCCCCTCTGACGTAACAGCTCGTTTCGCGGCGTCACGGCGCTCCCAACTGTAAGTGGCAGAGCATGCCAACCGACGCTGCGATTGTATTCAAACCAGACGGAAGCCCTTTTCAAGAACTATGCGGCTAGACTGATGCTCTCTCCTCATGCATACCGGCCGAGATCGCAGCGTCGTGAGGTGAAAATCACAACATACAAAACACGTTCTCCACAGGCAATTTTCTTGGTCCCTCAGATAAAAAAAAAAGAAAAATACGGAACTGAATGGGGCGCTATGTTTACTGCCATGAGAGGAAATGGAGATGGATGAGTGACATCTCAAGTCAGAGGAGAGGGTGAGAAATGCTTTCTTGCATTTTACAGCATGCCAGACGTTACCATCTTCTACTGCATCTGTGGCGCACTGCCTCCTAGGACCGCTTGTCGAATTCATTTTGCGTGAAGCACGGGCAGCAGAGTTGAGATGAGAACCCTCTCAAGCCGATGGGAATAACTGTGAAACCATAAATATCTACTGATTTATATTCTATTGAGTTCACAAGCCACATTAAGAGAGGCATAGAGCCTATAATTAGACATCTGGATGGCAATACATTCCCGCCCTAAAAACTGGAGGGGGCACATAAGCTCCGCCTTAAGGGTATGACGCGATAGCGTTTATGGGTAGACATCCATATATGCGGTAGTGGTCATTCTCTACTTTAGGATCATAGATCACTGGAAGTCCTCACAGCACTCACGGCGCAGTGGGGCTGCGGGTTAAGCGATGCGCCACAGTCTCGGCAAGTGGCTGTTTCAAACGTAACCACCGGCGACGGGGGCTTGAGACACAGGTTGGTTTTCCCTACACGCTCTCGCGAATAACCATTAATTTAACTGCCCCCTGTCACGGTGGACAGTTGACTCGCAATGTGGTGGGCAGGTTGAGATAATGTCATACGGTCACGTGGACTAGGTGGCAGGCGGAGCACCTGCATGTCTGGGCATATTTCGCTCGCGCCGCCAACGAAGATAACAGCGAGAGGCTTTCTACTGAGCAGGACCACCAACGCTAGCATGCTAATTATGGTCCTGCATTTTGTGGTTCCTGTACCTACCAATGACGGCAAGAAGTTGTGGTTACAGGAGAAGCCTTCTGCAGTTTTTAAGCAGACTACAGCGCATGCCTTGTTGCCTTGAGGACCCAGATCACCTTCTGAAAGTCTGTGGTGGACAAAGTGCAATTTCTTAAGCTACGCGTTACTATAATAATCGCTATCATACCCAACAATTCACGACAAAAACTTTTTTGAGCGGGAAACGTTTTATAAACGTAATTTTCTAGTATAATATAATATTTCACCATAATCAGTATTTAAGTAGACCACCCGACGGCAGTCTTAATATTCTTTTTCTATTAACATTTTTGCTACCGATCGAAACTTTCTTCATTGGTTTACTATGCAGAATTAACTGTCCGATGCAATCGATACATGAAATTTAAAACAAAGATTCTGCTGCATATCATTAAAAAGACCACTGAGTAGCTTTAATATTTCCTTAAAAGGATCTTACAAATTTATAATTTTTAAAATTTTTGCCCCAAATTGATGGAAATGAGTAGCTGAAGTTGCCATAGAGAATACGGGCTTCGGCGCATTCTTTTCAAGAAATCGGCACCTAAGATATATTCAAATAAATGATGTTCTTTAATACAAGGAAAGCAGCAACAACACAACCTGATTCAAACACTACCAAATTTCACATCATTATTCTGTTAATATTTTAACGAGCGTCACCTTTCACTGGAATTCGTAGTAAGAAGACCATTTGCGTTACAGAAGCCCAGTTTCTTCTTGTGTAGTTTCCAGGCCTGAAGTCGGCCGGACATGGCCAGGTAGGTCAGATGTTCCTGGAGCTCGGGTCGGGGTTAGAATTATAAAAAACAAACCAGGCCGAGCTAGGGTTGGTAAAGAAAGATCCTGCCACGCCCAGGCCAGTAATTACGGTCCATGCAGTGCAAAAGCAGAGTCTTGCGGAGCCGTCTTGACTCCAGTTTCCAATGCTCTAATTTCCATCCATGTTCATGGCGACAACCAATATTCTTCGCTGACGTTGTAGTCCTGAGATTTTATTGAGTATCAGATTTACCGCCCTCCTAGTATGGCCACTGCTTTGTCTTCAGAGATTGAGCGAGGGAACGCTTATTTTTGGGCTCATAGCCGAGCCTACTTAATCGCTCTTTTGATGGGCGCTGTGAAGCGGCTGAGGCGGAGTAGGACCACATGTCCCTTGATATAAATGGCGCTTTCAGCAAATTGCATGTGAATTTTCTTGGCGAACGGTGCATTTTATCCTCGGGGACATTTATTTTCCATCATGCATATGACAGCAGCCCATTTCAGCCCACCTTTCAAAATCTTCAGATGTCCTTTAATTTACAACTGCTTCGGCCTTCAATCTTCCCAAGTCTAAACGCACAACCGAGCACAGCAAAAGTACTCTCCTAGAAGCCACATACTGGAGTTTTTGTTTCCATTCTGCGTCAGCAATTATAAGTGAAGACTTTAGTCTTCGTCAAAACAGGTCTCAGAAATAAAAGTAGCTGAAAAGTGAGCAGTACGTAAAAGTTTACTGTGCATTAATCATTAAGAAAGCAAAGCAATTTTTTATTAGTGCCTTGCTCTCTTCGTCTAGCGTGGATCAATCCTCGCTCACCTTTGATGCTGAAATGACAGTTCACGAACAAAAGCTAAATACCACCCATTCCCCTGCCCTTTCCCAATCAGAGAATCAACAACACTCTCGTATTGCCTTCGTCAACGCCTACACTAAGAGAAATAGTTGACGTCATTGCTTCCTTTGGGCCAGACTAGAAATGATTCAGAAATAATAGGTAACCTACCACAGTTCAACACATGCATTCACAGAAGCGCTATCCCTCAGCCGGCTCGCGTTCCTTCAATGACCTCTGGCATTGCTGCTATGTGCTAGCCGGTGCAAATTCTGGAACGTTATTGTTGGAAAGGAAAACAGTCGCATCGATCTCACACGTGCGGATGATATGCTCCCTCAAAGAGACCGCTGTTGTCCTGTCGCATTTCTTTGTTGTTCTTGTTGCCATTCTGTGTTGTCGTACCGTAGTGTTTTCTCACCTTACTGTTGGAAACATTGTAGTGAATTTGGTTGTCATTCACAAGATGTCTCTAAAATATGTAGCTTTGCAGTCTAGTTAAGAACATATGAACTCCATTTTTTCAGCAATTATCCACGCATACACCTTGATGCTACTGTTTTTTTGTTTCGCTGTCCTTCAGGTCATCTATGCACCACAATTACTGCCATGTCTGAAGCTGGTATCCTTGAAGATGCCCCTTTGTCAGAGCGCTGAGCCAAAGAGAGGAGGTGTCCTACAATGATATTTCTCTTTAAGCATTCATTTCATCAAGCGCACTACCATTCACGCGTCTGAATCGCATAACTTTCTGTAACGCTGTAACCTCCTTGAATGTAATTTCTTTGTGGCAGTTGTCCTTGCCGCTTTATCGTTATCAGGAGGAACAATGCAAGATAAGGTAGAGGTGCAACAAGAAATGCATAGAGGTTGACAATTGACTTCTTGTGCATAAGAGTGGTGGACTCGTTCACGCTTCCACGGTAATTCAGCATCCAACCTTGGGGTGATTTCTAATCCCGGCTAACAGACCTCAAACCTAACCACTGTGAATCTATGCTACTTGAGGTTCAACCACAGGGAACACAGAGAAAGGGTGTTCCGGAAACCAGAAAGGATTCGACTTCCAGGTGTATTATTTGGCCATTACCTTGTATATAAATAAGTGAATTAAACGATGGACGTCATTCTGCAGCGGCTGCGGAGGAACTGGCCAAGGCCGCTGTCAAACGTGTGGAGCAGGTGAGGTTGCTAAGAATGACCGTATCCTGACAAGCCGGCTTTGTAAATTGAACGTGGAAACATTTAACGCGGCCGCCATTAAATCTAAGGCTGGCGAAAGTTTGGTCTTCGAGGATATATCGACCAATAAATGAAATGTTACAAAGTTTACCAAGGGTAACAGGGGACACGCGACATATAAAATTTTGAAGAGAAGACAAGCGTTCTGATATCGTGGTTCACAAGAAAAAATAGAGTAACGTGTGGTTATCATCAACAGCAGCAGCCTGGCCGCGCGCATTTCAGGACCAATGCCTCTACGATATCTCTCCAAATAACCCCCTCCTGCCACGAAAGAGGATATGTTTGGCAGCGCCGATGAACTGTTCAGCATTAACGATAGGGCGACAGTTAGCGCGAAGCACAACAGAAGCATTGAAGTTGAAGGTTTTGCAGATGTATACACAAAAGTCAAGTCATGCTGACAAAAATTGTCGAAAAGTTATTTTGGAGCAGTGAATAGGCAAAGAATAAAGTAAAAGCGCAGCACACTGTATAGATGGGCAACCTCAATAATAATAATCATAGTTGGTTTTGGGGGGAAAGGAAATGGCGCAGTATCTGTCTCATATATCGCTGGACACCTGAGCCGCGCCGTAAGGAAAGGGATTAAGGAGGGAGTGAAAGAAGAAAGGAAGAATGAGGTCCCGTAGTGGAGGGCTCCGGAATAATTTCGACCACCTGGGGATCTGAAACGTGCACTGATATCGCACAGCACACGGGCGCCTTAGCGTGGTAACCTCAAAAATTACGGATATAACCTAAGGCTACTAGCCCGCTTTGAAGGCGAAAACATTAATTTTTAATGAATAATTTTTCCCTTCTTACTAATGACACACCTGCTCAAAATCACACACAAAGTTCACCTTTATTCCCTTTTGCTCGGGGCTGCGCCAGCAGGACGGCACCACGGAAAACAAACTCCCCGTCTATACTGGACGGACGATGGGGACGGTGGGCGTCTTTTATGGATAGCTGCGTGCAAACAGAGGAGGATGACCTTCCATGGAATGGGTGTTCGATTTTTTTACCCTCATATAGCGCAAAATGAAAACACCTCAACAGCTGTCACAAAATCTCGCGTTAACGAAGTGGCAACCGTGCCATCAGATTTTGCTCACGCGATTATTTCTCGAACGTTTTCCCCTGCATTTCCGTACAAATGCGATGGATTTGTACCGGAATGAGGCATCAATGCCGCGGCATAGTCTAGTGTTGTAGATCCTCTAATAGTACTTGTACATACCCTTTAATATTGGTTGACACGCCGAGTTCGACCAGGTTTACTGAACTCTGCGAGGAGATAACTTCTCACAAGCATGTTTCGCAGCTCAGGCTTCTTTTATGTGCCGAAACGTGAAGATAATTCATTCGCGGAAGTCGTCGATGCCAGAAATCAAATTGCCTACCCTCATAGCCTGACGTCGTAACGTTTTCCTAGAGGAGATCGCTAATGTGTTCACGAAAGGTTTGATTTGATTTTATTTGATTTGACTGGACCTGATCTGATTTGGTGGGACTAACTCCCCAAAGCCACTCAGGCTATGACAGATGCCGTAGTGAAGGGCTCCGCAAAATTTCGACCAATTGAGGTTTTTTAAGGTGCACTGACATCATACAGTACAGGGGTCTCTGGAAATTTGCCTCCATCGAAATTCGACCACCGAAGCCGGGATCGAACCCGTGTCTTTCAGGTTAGCAGCCGAATTCCAGAACCACTGAGCCACCACAGCTGCTCCGAAAGTTCTAACTAGGGCTTATCCCGCCTGTACGTTAAAACCACCGCCAACGTATTGAGTGTTTTCGCTTGAGCTATAATCTCATGAAATATAGCACCTTCCCGCATCGACGCCAATAGCGCTTGACTGTTTTCACTTGACCCCTCAGACAAGAAACATTCGTTGCAAGGATATAATATTCTTAAAAATTTCCTATTCGTATTTGACTCGGTCCCTTCACTATTCTATTCGTAATCAGTACAATTTTAGCCACATTCTTATTATTCCATTTCGTAGACAAGCTATTTTATGTGCATTAGATTCTTTTTTTGCACAATGACTATAGTCACGCCCTTCATATAAAAGCTGTACTAAACCAGCCCTCACCTAGCGTACGGAAGCGTAAAGGCCAAGGAAAATGGATGATGCTATATTTAGGCTTGCGAGAGGAGCTAAGGAAAGGAAAACGATGGGTGTAACGTTAAGAGCCAGGAAGAGATCAAAGCGAATCAAGAAACCAACGTGAGTTAATTATATAAAGTTGAAATCAAGAAGAACCAGCAGGCACGGGCAGGGTATATAATGCAGTCGTTACGTTAAGTCGTTACGTGTAACGTAATGGATTGTAAGAGGGGCAAGTGTAGCACAGTGCTACCCATGCCTTTTTGATTAGGATGAAATTAGGAAGCTTGCAAGATTATGGCGGCCACAGCTGGCACAAGACAGGGTTAACTGGAGAGGTATGTGAGAGTTGTATGTCGTGCAGTGAACGTATATAAATAAGCTGATCATGGCGATCACAATGACGACGACCATGATCCTGCGATGAAATGAGTTGCTTTCCAGCAGGAAGTCATTGAAGCAGAGAGCAATTTGTATTCTAGGTGCACGAATCTTAAGCGCCATACTTAATTGCATTCTTTCAAAAATTCGCATCTGTAAACTTGGCCGATAACACAGTCTAAGACGTCACTCCATCTTCACCGGCGCCAACACGACGCCAGAGAAAAACTATGGACGAGACTCCTTGAAGAGTGGCACACCTGCTTCATTCTTTAAACAAGCGTCACCGAAGTCAGAGGGCAGAACAATGGCTAAGCGTTGCTTGCAGAAAAGGCCACGTTCACGATGTTTTGGGGATGAGAGTGAGCAAGACAGTTCACAACGCCTTCTACCAGCATTACTTTAGTGAGCTGTCGACACTTGCATAGGGATTATGGTATTGTGTTAAACACCTGCTAGGCACTTCGTGATTGCAAAGTGCCTGAAGCGTGAGCATTTCTTAAACAACGAATGAAAATTCACGGACAGAATCAGAGGCCACGTCAAAGACTGCTTTGCGAAATGCGACGATTCAATATTTTGGAACTCTGAGTTCCTTTGACAATAACAACGGAGTTGTAAAATGAAAAGGCTTCCCTTCTGCTTCTTGCCTGGCTGAAATACATCATGCTTTTTTAAAATCTATGTAAAAACTTTCAAATAAATTTTTCAAAATTAATCCAAGTGAAAAACATTCAAAATGTGGCTTTTATAGCAGAAAATGTTTACATCGAGAGTTATTATATTGAGCCTAAGCTGCCTCCCGCAATGCTCCTGAATTCATTCCTCCCATAGAAGGCTCTCAAAACCCAGGGGAAATCAACCAGCGGGTAGCCGAGCTGCTATAAGGATCATAGATTGGATGTAGTAGGGTGGATGTACTGGCGATCATTAAGACATCCTATGTTTCAGCAAGATGTCGAAAACAGTCAAGAGCAACGTTTCACGCAGCACGCAGCCGGACAAGGCACGGACGGAGTGTCTATTTCGAGACTCCGATATACATTTGTCAATTTATTCACGTGCCAACCCCCCCCCCCTTTTCTAACAGTGGCGTGTCTCCACATTCGAATGTGAGATAACTTCCTCAGCCTACATCGCGGAGTAAATTGACTGGAATTGAGGGAAATCACGATCTCTAAGGCCTAGGCCTCATACACCCGGACTCGGAACTGAAGAATCTCGCAGCGCCGAGTGGACTTAAAGGAGTGAGTGGGCCACTCCGTCCAAGTACTACTATCAGCGGCGCCGTGTCGGGGCTGCCGAAACATCGAAAATGGCATCGAGGAGAACGTGGAGCTACTTTTCGAAAGAGAAATTAGGGTCATCAGAGGCATCTCCCGTTTCCAAAATGAACGAGCCAACGTGCTGTATGACAAAATGAGGCCACTATGAGGCGAAATACATACACCTCTGCAAAGGCACAAGAATAACCGCTTTCTAAGAAATCGCCCACTTCCAATGAGCATTATGCAACTGAGACCCAACTGCACCAGTACTACTGCCAGAAGGTCTACATTAAACAAGGTTACGCTGACCACGAATAAATTACTGCAAATCATTCTTTTGCTCAGCAACTACTTTTTTTCAATCACATTTAACGTGGTGCAGAAACTTCTGTTGTAGCGGCGATAAAAGACTCTTGGCAGGCGGCAAACTGTGAGAGACGACCGCACATTACCTGATCATTAAAGCTTCTGGCGACGTGTCCAGAATTCTCGGAAAAAATTCTGAACATTGAGAAATGTAAGGCAACGTTATTGAAATATTAAAGGTAACAGTCCATTCATTAGAAGTGTGCAAAAGCTTTCTTTTTAAGTCTTTACTTCCCTCGCATCAACCATTTAAGTCCGCCGTAGGAAAACAAATTGGAGCGCTTTTGATGATTGAGAAAACGTTAATAGGTAAAAAATGCAAGCCTTCTGACAGGAGATCTGCACATATATTGATTGTTATATTGAAATCTACAAACATTTGAGTTCATAAACTCTTTCCCGTTCAAAAATGTTTTTGTGGTTGTTTCATGCCCAACAGTTATAATAATAATAATAATAATAATTGGTTTTTCGGGAATGGAAATGGCGCAATATATGAGACAGATACTGCGCCATTTCCTTTCCCCAAAAACCAATTATTATTATTAATATTATTATTATTAATATTATTATAACTGTTGGGCATGAAACAACCACAGAGTGGATGTGACATAAAGCAGAATTATAAATCCGAAACGGATACACCACCCAAACCTTCAGCAAGGCCGTTCCTTCAGATGGTATGGATGTACTCGGCCATATTTACGACTGGCTACACGCCTCTTAATAAACAAGGAGACTGACATTAATAGTGTAAGACTGGCCTTCGGCTTCGGAATCTTCAGAGGCTGGCGCTTAACGAAGAAGACCACGAGAAGCGGCGAACGCTCCGAAGCTCGAGTGCCGAACGCTCGGTCCCTCGTGCGTGCTCTGGACTGAACGCTGCCTCTGGTCTGTGCCTGGACTGTACAGCTGGTTGTTCGCGACGCTGTGCTTTGCAAGACGCCCTTTATTACAAGTTGTAGAGGTGCCAACGATCCCCTCGCCTTGGAGCTTCGCACCCGCGCATTGCTTACCGCCTATACAATGCCTGAGACCGTCACCCAAACCGCTTCACCGCTTCCGTCGGCTGTCTTCTGTTCCGGCGCCGCGCGGCAGCGTGAACCGACCATCTTCAGCGGCACAGATGACACGGATGTGGAGGAGTGGTTGGCCTCCTATGAACGCGTAAGCGCATACAACAAGTGGGACGATAGAGTCAAGCTCACCAACGTTATCTTTTATCTGAGCGACGTAGGCAATCTCTGGTTTCGAAACCACGAGGCTGACATCTCAAGCTGGGCAGCTCTAAAAACCAGTCTGACAAAGGTCTTTGACCGTCCCGCAGTGCGTAAGCTTCGCGCCGAGCAACGCTCGCGAAGTCGGGCCCAGCAAACCGGTGAAAACTTCACTAGTTTTATAGAAGATGTCGCCGACCTCTGCAAGCGTGTCAACCCTTCTATGAGCGAGGCCGACAAGATCAGGCATATTATGAAAGGCATTGAGGATGATGCCTTCCAGATGATCGTCGCCAAAAATCCCCAGATTGTCTCCGGTGTCATCGGCTACTGCCAAAGCTTCGATGAGCTGCGCGAACAGCGCCTTTCTGCCCGGCGTGCAGGCTTTCAGGAGGCCACACTTTCCAGCTTGGCTCTCCCAGTGGACGGTACTCTGGACCAACCGTCGCTCCTCCAGCGCATCCAGCACTTTGTACGTGAGGAAGTCGACGTCAGCTCTCTTTGTCTACCTGCCCGCCTACGCCTGCGCCATCGCTCACTTCCAACCTACAGCGTGTTATCGAGGAGCAGGTCGCTGAACTCCTGCGAACCCCTACTCAGCCACCTCTGATCGCAGCTCCTCTGACGTACGCCGGTGCCGTGGTGCGGTCTCGGCCCACACCTGCTGCCCCTGTCTACAGGCCACCTACCCGGAAGTTAGAATCCCAGCGACCTGCAACCCCACATTACCGTCCGGTTGCCCGCCCCCGATCACAGCCGCAGCCACTCAACCCCTGGCACACACAAGACAACCGCCCTATTTGCTACGCCTGTGGCGTCGCTGGCCACGTGGCTCGTTCCTGTCGCAGTCGTGACCATCGTCCCTACGAATATAGGCGTGAGCCGACGTACGACCTTCCGCCGTCGTCCTCGCCTGCATCACACGAGCCGCCTACGGATTCTTCCTCTCCAAGTTACCATCCCCGCTCCCACCGCTCGCCGTCTCCTGCCCGCCGTTCCCGCTCTCCGATGCTCCGCCGCCAACCCGCTGTCCACGCGGAAAACTAACGGCCGCAGTTTCGGAGGCACGGACTGCGCCACCTGCGACTCACTCAAGACGTGTTTCTGTGCCTGCCAATATAATTACCATGTTCGTTGAAGGAGTCGCCTTCGAAGCACTTGTTGACACTCCCGTTTCTCTCCGCACCGCAAGCGCTCAGGACATTCGACCGTTAGCCGCCTGCACCGCCCGCCTACTCATCGGGAACATTCCCTACACAATCGAGTTCGTCGTCTTCGCCCGCTCCTCTCACGACGTTATCCTCTGTTGGGACTTCCTCTCCTCACATCACGCAGTTATTGACTGCGCCCGTGCTCAGCTTGACTTGTCGCCCTACAGTGACGCCCCCTTGGATGTACCCGGTGCTGCTGGCGCTACTGTGGTCGTCTCAGAGGACACAGACGTTCCGCCTTTCTCATCAGTGCTGGTGCCTCTTTCTTGTGCTGCTCTCTCAGATGCAACTGTCACCTATACCCCCTCTTTACGATGCGCTGATCAGAAGTCTGGTTTGCTGCCTCACGTCGTGCTGACAATTGTTCGTGGCTCCAGCGCTATTTATGTGGCGAACCCGTACTCCTGCCCTACCACTTTACTTTATGGCCAATCGCTTGGTAGTGTTGTCATTCTCGATCCCGCCTCAGCATACCCCCTCGTCGATAGCACGGCTGGCATTCACGTCAGCGCCATTACGCCTGTTCGCATCACCAATCAGTCTTCTGTCGATATTTTTCACAGTTCTGTCGACGCCGCCCTGACGTCTACCCAACGAGACCAGTTTGTCGCCGTTCTGCAGCGTTATCAAGCTTTGTTTGACTACCAGCAACCTTCATTGAGCCGCACCACCACCGTTACCCACTGCGTTGACACTGGAACCCATGCCCCTTTGCGCCAACGTCCGTACCGCGCGTCAGCCGCTGAGCGCCGCATCACTGACGAGCAGGTGACCGACATGCTTAAGCGCCACGTGATACAGCCGTCGCACAGCCCGTGGGCATCGTCAGTGGCCCTGGTCAAGAAAAAAGACGATTCCATCCGGTCCTACGTGGACTACCGTCGTCTGAACAAGATTACACGCAAGGACGTTTACACTCTCCCCCGTATCGACGATGCCCTCGACTGCCTGCAGGGCTCTGAGTTCTTGTCTTCATTGGACTTGCGCTATGGTTACTGGCAGGTGCCGATGGCGGATGCCGATCGCCCAAAAACTGCATTCGTCACACCCGACGAGCTCTATGAATTTAATGGTATACCCTTCGGCCTCTGCAATGCGCCCGCCTCATTCGAGCGCATGATGAACAACATACTTCGAGGGCCCCAATGGCACACTTGCTTTTGTTATCTAGACGACGTTGTGATCTTTTCCCCGGACTTTTCGTCTCACCTCCAGCGCCTTGAGACTGTTCATCGCTACCTGGCCGATGCAGGCCTCCAACTCAATTTGAAAAAGTGTTGCTTCGGAGCTCGGCAGCTCACTGTTCTCGGACATGTCGTGTCGAAGGATGGCGTTCTCCTGGACCCGGCGAAGTTGCGAGCTGTGGGCCGAATTTCCAACGCCCACTTCTGCAAAAGACCTCCGCAGCTTTGTCGGCCTCTGCTCCTACTTACACCGCTTTGTCCGCAATTTCGCCACTATCATCGACCCCTGACCAAACTCCTTTCCAGCCACGACCTTTCGGCCTGGTCGCCAGCCTGTGATGAAGCGTTTACGACACTCCGTCGCCTCCTGACCACTCCACCAATTCTGCGTCACTTCGACCCTCGTGCTCCGACGGAACCCCACAGCGATGCCAGTGGCGTCGGCCTCGGTGCAGTAATCGCCCAGCGCAAGCAAGGCTTTGACGAATACGTAGTAGCTTACGCTAGCCGGACATTCGCAAAAGCGGAAGCCAACTATTCTGACACCGAGGAGTGTTTAGTCATCCTTTCGCCCCTACCTGTACGGGCGCCCTTTTGACGTGGATAGATGGATGGAAGGTAGGAGCGTCCCCTTTGAAACGGGGCAGTGGTAGTTGCCACCATGATCAGTTTTTTCCTTTATTTTTGTATAACTCTGCTGTAAGTTGTTAATAAAGTTCGCCATTTTCTTTAAAATACATCTTCCTACCCTTTAAAACTTGTCACCTCTCTGCTTTTGAGCCACCAATCCTCCAATCGCTTTTTGCTAATTTCTACCGCAGATTCATTTACATGACTATTGTTATCTCTAAACCCTAAGGCCTCAGAAAGAGTGAACACACTGATAACTTGTGTTCGAGATATAATATACCCAATGTACTACGCATATACACGCGAAGTCTTCTACATAATTAAAGCCTGAGATTTAAGGAACATATTGCGACTAAAAAATTCAGCGAATCTAGAAAGAGAAACAACTTTACTGAAGCACCAGTCAATGAACGCCAACAGAAGTCCATCTCCCCCGTCGCCCGTAGTCGTCAGCCGGAATCCCTTGAGACGCTGCAGCACCAAAGGCTTGACTCATGATGTCCTGCTGGTCGTTATGGTCTGCGCTGCAGTTGAACGCCTCCCAAAATTCTAAAGGGCGCGATCCATCGGACCTAGTCGGACATGTCCACATCAACCGGACAAAGGTTGCTGGCTCATCGCAATACTTGCGCTGTGATTTGGAGACTTCAGGGTGCCACTTTCTCTACAGTACTGGGTTGGAAAAAACTTCCGTCTGTAATTTTCTCCACGTAACCTCCTCTTTGTTATTGAGCTTTCTGTCCGCTGGCGGATAAATTTGTCGATTTAGTCGGTAGTATAGTGTGATTTCCTGGCATGAGCGCATATCCTCTCCGCTGTTTAGAGTTTTGGTGACGGGAGGTTCCAGGGGTCGACCGGTAAAAGACGTCGCGCGAGCGAATGAGCTCCTGGTTTCCTCATCTTTGTGAGCTGGTGCCAAACGAAAAGAACCAGTTCTCTGGGTCCTCCTTCCCTGTCTAATATAGGAAGGCAGTCTCCGTCACTCTCCCCGATTCGTAATTTCTTTTGAGTCACTGATAACAACCTTGACCCCCACCCCCTTTTGCATGACGGCCAAGGCTATGGCCACCTCCTCTGGTTCTACGGTCTCGACGCCACGGAATCTGCAGCATGCCACCGGGGTTCCGTCTACCCTAACCGCCACGGCCACGTGTGCCGCTTTGCTCTCTTATACTGCAGCGTCCTTATATAGGACATCCTGTCGACCTGTATACATAGCTTGTAAAGCATCTACTCTGTGTTTTACGTCTGCCGTCGTGAAAGGGTGCATGTTTCTGGGCAGCGGAATGATTTTGGCTGCGGAAGATTAAAATCTTTCCACAGCCAATGTACAGAAAAACGCTTCCTCGTGCAACAATAGATCAGAATTTTAGAGTATGCCCTCGATCCCGGACCAACTATGGTTAACAAATCATAAAAAGCACACTGACAAATTTACTTTACACCCTCCATAATCACGGTATTGACAGGCTTAATCTCACACCCGCCGAATAAAGGTGCGTCTCCACAATACATACCATATTGCCCAAATATAATATAACGGCTGTAAAATTTTGTACATTGTAATCTGTGAAAAGTGTAATATGTGCTACATGTTAACTTTGGTACATATTGAGCAATTTTCTTTTTAATTTGTTATTTATATTTCTGCATTTCCTATTTTTACGGTATGAAATTGTCTTTTAATGCGTTGTATGATGTTTTTGTCGTCTGGTACACTACTTTTGTATTATTCGCGTTTTAATTTGATTTCGTGTTATGCATGTGATCGTGTGACCGCGTGCGGCTCGTCTAAGATGCTGCTCGGTCGACACGGGTTGAGGGCTGACAAGCCGCTTGTTTGCTGCTTTCATCTAAGCCTTCACATTTCTTGGAAATGAAATGAGAAGAAGAAAAAAGAAATTATGTGCGTACCGGCAGTGTTCGAACATTCCTCACAGTTACCAACAGTTTACCAACCAATTGAAAATCTCCGTGTGCGATGCTGACTGCTATCGCGTATCAATCAAAATAAGGGAACAACTCTAACTGGAATGTACAGAATGGAGAAGCTTTGGGTATGCGTTGATAAAGTCTAAACAATATATTTTCAATCAACTATCTTTCGCCAACCACTTGTCGCATCTGGACGTTTTGATGTTAGCAACTAAGAAAAAGCCAGATTTCAGTCTTATATAAGAGTTCCCAGATCATTGGCAGAACAGCAATTTGTTTTCATGCCGTAGAAGCCGACAGCACACAACGCAGTACTTCTGTGAAGATGAAGGCACTGTTCATCACGCTTCTCGTAGTAATTTTTCTCGATGCCGCAGAGTGAGTATGAGCGCTCAAATTCCCATAACAATTGTTTTTCAGCTCGTTTTCCGAATACACTTTCAAGAACATAAATAATGAGATAGTTCTGGTTGCGTCACGGGTTGGACTGTTTGTCCCGCGGAAGCTAAACCATATCTTTTAAACGCTTATCCTCATCTTGCATTGTTTCAGTCATTTGCTATGGTAGCGACATGGTAAATCAATTTTGCGCACAGTTCCAAGCGAGTGACAGTCATTGTAACCGTAAACTTAATATACATAATTGCAGGTAACAACGCAAATCCATTCCTAGTACACTTCTCAGCAACGAAATGCACGAATATTTTTCATCCACCTTAATGGCGCACCCGAATCAGACGAATGCCAACACTGCCTTTAGGCGTAATAAAGGTGATATCAAGCACTTGAAAAAATCAGAGACTGATTAACTTAGTGTCCGTTTCTTACCATGAATTTGCTTAAATAATCGCTTGTAGAGGTGAAGAAAGTTAACCTTTCACACAACCAAGCAGCAACGCTGCCGTGTGAAAAATTGTAGACAATAGACAATATTCATTACATCATTCAAGTGATAGAGACATGGGTAAGGTGTAACCAATCCCAACACATACGCGTCACATGTTACGCAAAAGCATCTGACATTACTGAAAAAAAAACAGAAGTCATACAGGCATGCGAAACCATGGTGTCGAAGAGGCATATGTAAAACCGCTGGAATGTATCCACACAGACACCACTGCGAACATAATCTTTAGCAGGGCAGGTATGGTTTGCTACACGCGCGAACGGAACAGAGATTTCTACTGTCACGTATAGGCCCTGAGTAGGGGAGGTGCTTGATGGAACCGTCGGACAACAGAGGAGCCCACGTTTAAAATGCGCAAACTGTCTCGTCGCCACAAACGCTGCCGATGAATCCGGTTCGCTTGCACGGCTACAACACAAACGCCGAAGCATTTCGAAGCACAGTACGGCCAGATGAGGCATAGCAACAACGGCAGCAGTGATTTTATACTCGTGCGCTTTCTCCGACGATTCCCAGTAGCCCACTTCCAGTTTCACGCAGGAACTAGGAGTACACTGAAAGCGGCACCTTTGGTTACAGGCCTAGTGGCTTGCTTCCTAGGAAGTGGTGCCCTCTGGGATATATACGAATTCTGATGCATAAAGGGAGTGATTTCGGCATGGCTGAGTGGTGTGTGGTGTCGTGAAACGAAACTCCTCATTCAGCACAGGGGCTGTTCAAGTCCTGCTCTCTGCTCTGAGGTTTCCTTTTGGGGTCGTTGTTGGATACCATCTGGGCAGAAAAGGGGCCTCTCGAGGCCGCGGCTTTCGGGGTGAACTTCACCGCGATTTTGCGACGATATTTGCCTTAGGTCGCTGAGAATACGAAATGCAAAGCGTTTGTGCTTCAGCCGAAGTAACTAACAGCGAACCACCGTTACGAGGCGTGCAAGTAGGCTGTTGTCCGGCGCTGTTTAAACAAAGAATGTAGCGTTATTAACTCAACGCACAGAAATGGTGAGCACTGTAAAGATGCCCGGATTTTGATGCAGCTAAGGTAGAGGCGGAGTCGAAGGCGTGAAAATAGAAGACGGAGCCTGTCCTATCCAGGGGGTACGCCTGAGCTTAGCGTTCCTATATATGCTCCCGCATGGAGCAGGTTTGCGCGACTGTTTTTCCCGTGACACTTGAAACACTATTCGCGGAGAGCCGATCACAAGATTCCGATGACGTCATATGTTACAATTCGCGTCGGCTCATACCCGACATATGAGAGCTTGATAAAGACAGTCGCTTCGTTGTTGAGCGCAGCCTGCTTCGTTATCCGGCTGAGGGAGAATCGTATAGACATCAGCAGGAGGAAGAGCGGCGGGTGCCTCTGAACTGCCTTCTCGTGTGGCTCGTACCGCCGGAGAAGCGGCTTTCCCGCACAGCTTGGAACATAAAGGCGGACTTTTGCGCAACTATGCTCCCTGCGGTGACATGTACACGACCACTAACTAAATCTGGCATGCTTTTTAAATTGAGTACCCACGTCGTCGCACAGAGCAGAAGAGTAATTGGACCGTGGCTGGCGCGGTCGCCTACACGTCAGATTTCTCCTGAATTGGTAACGTTATAACTGAGCATTCCTGTTCCCTAGAGTAGTTTTTGGCGATTGTTTTAACAGCACGATTTGATTGCTTTAGCTTCCGGTCAACGTCGACAAAATCCGTGCTACCGCAGCAATCCTGGATTCAAGCAGCATTTGATGCTGCTGCACGGGTTTCGAAGCAAAACCCTTTTCTTCTCCTAAGTGCTCGAGAACAGCGGCAGCAATTTCACAGCACATTATGGGTACCATGGTGAAGAAACGCTACCAAGGAAGCAAACTTCGTGCCAAGGAACAGCGTCAATATTCCAGAACATTTCTTCGCAATACACGCACTACTCGCACGAGACGTGTTCAGTACTTGTTTCAATCAACTTTTACAAAACTGCGCTAGTAGATTAACGAGGAAAATATGTGTTCACGTCGGTTGTGCTTCGAACGTCCTTTTATTTTACGCATGCAGTGGCTGTGAGGGCGGACCAAAGGCAGCAAATCGAGTGAAAAAAATGGCAGGCCTTGCACCACAGCATACACGTACTATCTTACAACCGTGTGCTATTGGCATTGCACTAAATATAGTTAGGCTTCCACTGCACTAACTTTATGTATAACACTTTGCGTCAGTGCGCAGCATATCAAGCCAAGTACCTCCAAATCTTGCATTAGGGGTGCTGCAAGCAGCAAGCACTCGCAATGTTTGAACAGCGGCTTCATGTGGTGAACGGCGCTGTTAAGCAGTTCTAGCCCAAGCAGAGGTAGGCGTTTGTACAACTGAGTGACTATTACTAGCAGAGCGATCTGCTTGAAAACGTGCTCTCCATTTTTATAAATTAAAATTATTCAATATGGGCGGTTGTTGTGCTGTGTGTTCCAGGATAAGGGGGACTCAATACATATAACTGCAAGTGTTTGCATCGCTTTTGTTCTAGCCAAAATTTCTGACCGGTAAGACTGTAATGCCGGGAAGCATAGTTACTGCTTTCACATGCGCACTCCAATCCCTTTCGCGCACCCGCTGTGGACCAAAAAAAAATAAACAACGAGAAGTTTATCGTGGAGAAAAAATTCTAAAGAAATGCATCGACGCAGCGGTCAAAGCGCACGCATGCACACACACGCACGCACACACACGCGCGCCCCCCCCCCCCCCCCCCCCCCCCCCACACACACACACACACACACACACACACACACACACACACACACACACACACACACACACACACACACACACACACACACACACACACACACACACACACACACACACACACACACACACACACACACACACACACACACACACACACACACACACACACCGGGCACTCCAGCTAACTTGAGCCAAGGGTTAAAAAATAAATTACAGACAGGCGAGTGAAACCAGTTGCATATCGGTGACACCCATCCTGCCCACAGAAAGCAATTTTTTGCTTCGCAAATAATTAATACTTCAGTTAGGTTAAATATTTAAATTATTAAATATTGACTTTACATTACAAATTGCATATGAAGACTGGTCGAGCACCTTCAGAAACGCCCATTCTATTATTTAGGATAAGGAAACTCTGACGTGTCTTTTATTTACAGCTTCAAAGAAAGCGCGCAAAATACAAAAATAAACCACATGACACCCATTTCCGCGCCACGATCGCGCTCCTCTTATTCGTGGTTTGAGCAAACGAAATCACCTTCAGCCTTGACTCGTCGACACCACCGCAGCAGCACGCCGATATGTTGGCGGTGGTTTCTCGCCTGCGTCAGCCAGTCGATGGACCCGCAGCAGCGGCAGGCCGATATGTGCTGGCGGCAACTCGCACCGCCATGTGTGCCAACTGGCTGACGAAGGTGAGAAACCACCGCCAACATATCGGCGTGCTGCTGCTGCGGGGCCGTCGAGTCAAGGCTGAAGGTGATTTCGTTTGCTCAAATAACAATTAAGAGGAGCGCGATCGTGGCGCGGAAATGCGTATGTCACATGGTTTATTTTTGTATTTCGCGCGCTTTCTTTGAAGCTGGAAAAAAAGACACGTCAGGGTTTCCTTATCCTAAATAATGGAATGGGGGCTTCTGAAGGTGCTCGACTAGTCTTCACATGAAATTTGTCGTCTGAAGTTAATATTTATTAATGTAGATAATTAAACTTATATAAACTATCGCAAGATGGCTGTCAACAATATGCAACTGGTTTCACTCGCCTGTCTAAGAGTACGAGGGCATCATCGCGCATGCCACGGTAGCGTGTGGATCACCACAACGTCGACACGGCAGCACACAACCTTGGCCTTGGTGCCCAAAGACCCCGCAACAGGCGCAGAACAGAGCCGTGCACTGCGCTCTGAAGTGTTAAGTCGACCCAATTTTTTTTTAACCTTTGGCTCAAGTTAGCTTGGGACATCTGGTATACTAATGTTCACTCATTGCGATGTGCTTATGCATTGAGCTGTTGATTACTTCTGCGTATAATTCACGCAGGTGCATATTCCCACACATTTTATTCCTTTAGCGTTGCTCGTCGCCATCCGCATCGAAAATGTACGTTGCCAAACACCTGCTTTGTTTTGTTTTTCAGCCTCTGCAAGCCTCTCGCTTGGGCAGAGTTGTACAAAATTTTCAAAGTAACGGCTCTATCCTAAAGTTGATGTGCGTCGGCCCAACTTCATGAAATGTTGCAAGAAAATTAACACGCTAGAGAAATAGCGGCGGCCCTTGAGATGCCATCGTCTAATATTTGTTTTGTTTCTTTTGTTGTTTTTAAAGACCTGTTTTTCTTCGTCTCTACGCAGTCACGGTAAATGACCAAGAACGCAGACACATCTGGTTCGCACGTTACTTCATATTTCTGAACATTTATACGTAATTTCAGCTTAAACGACTAAAATGGGATAATTGGCAATTTGGGATTTTTGTTGATGAAAAAATAATGAAATGACGACCTTCTTGCAATAGAAGAAAACACATCTTCAATTACTGTGTATATGTCGTCTTGCAATACGCGGAAAGTTGCAAAGAGATGCGAAACATATTTACAAATAGCCCAAGATGCATTTGTTTATTGTTTTTCACTTCTCGACGCCATATACTTGATACTTTCTAAGATCTAAAATACCAACAATTCATTAGTGACGTTCTAATCAGGTCTTCGCTGTTGGCAAGACGGCGCAATTTTCAAGCTAGAAATATTCTTCCTCTCCTAATAGGGCGCCTTTCCGAGAAACAATTATAAAGGCGATTGTGTTCTTATTTTCAGAATAACCCAGAATGCAACAATACGAGGCACCACTTATTTTTAGTGGCGTTGATTAGAGTTAATTTACAATAAGTTTGATCTAATAAATATTGCTACTGACAAGTAAAAACGCTGAATTTCAGCAGTGAAACCGGAGAGGGAATGGCCCATGCGTTCACTTCATCACATAGATAAAAGTTGATTGGCGCAACGGAACGAACACAGGAAGACACAAACAGAAAGAGCGCGTTCGTTCATTACCTTGAGCCATTCAACTTTATGATGAACCAACTAGCCCAGCAGGAAGTAGTACCCTCACATAGATAGGCACCGCGCTGATGATGAATTTCAAGTGCGCATAGAGAAAGACCACCCAAAGCACTGCAGTTCTTTCTCGTTTAATTTTCTTTATAGAGCAAGGTAGTTAGCTACTGCTAACTAAAAATTTTCTCAGCGTCAACGCAATGCTGCAATGATGATCAAGCCTAAACTATTGCCTGATCAAGCCTAAACAATGCCGCGTGAGCGACTTCGGAATGAATATCTCGACCAACAAAAGTGCACATAAACTGTGCATTGGGGAGACCGAGAATGAATGGAGCATTTAGTCGTTTTGTCAAACGTACGCAAGGTACATAAACCAGCTATTATTGGTATTGCCTCCAGTGACGGCGTGTTAAAACCGCATGCTTATAGAGGTTGCGCAAGGTCATTGTGAAACTATTCCCATTGAACACCCGTATACAGCTATTATCCGCTGTGCCTGTTAAAATCTATTCTAAGTGTATGTGGCCAGTCACTTTGCATGCGTTTCTCGAGTCAATTTCGAGTCATTTTTATCTTTTTAAATGAAGTGACTAGGACAATTTTTTGAAGGATAAAAACAAAAAAATGCACCGTAGGAAACTCCAGGTTTAAATGTGCATTAGGTACATCTTTCGTATACGCGTTTTGTGTGCAAATATATTAAAAAACATTTTTCATAGAGACCTTCATTTGAGAAATCACTTATGAATATCAGCGCGGGTATAAAGCACCCATCTTGTGCCATTATGTTGAATAAAAACTCAGATAATCACACTGTATACGGCAGATTTTTTCGTTCTGCAAATAAGTAGGCCGATGTGAGAACACAATAGTAATTAAGGAAGAGCAGGAAATTAGTAATGTGCAAATAGTTTCTTATTTTTACACAACTGTTTTAAGTATGGGCAATCTGCAAATAGCAGTAAACAAGCCTATAAACACCCGCCTGTATAATAATTTATTGCTCCCATAGATTTCAAACTAGAATTCTTTTTTCATTTTCAGATGCAAACCGAGTTTTCCTATTTTTACGGTGGACCTCCGATGCAACGCCTGGGTAAGGGCATTTGTTACCTCCAGTGCGCGTAAAACACAAGTTTGAAAATTGAAAAACAAGTAAACCTGCTCGAAAAACACTCTAACACTCACTCTACTCGCTACTAAGAGCAGCACTGAGACGTTAAGATGAATGAAAAACGCGTTTATTTTCTGGATAAAAATCTAGCAGGAAAGAGCAGCAGTGTGTGCATAGAGAATGTTTAAGCTTTTTTAAGTATTCGGTACGAGAAACGTTAATAAATATTTTCGCTATTTGGCTGGTAGATGAGAAGTGGTAGATTTGTTTTTATTAACAGTAGTTGATAAGCGTCAACCCCTCATAGCGGTTTTGGTGGCACACTGGAAACAAGAACAAAGTTATCCGTTAGTACTAGGGACGCCTTCTAACATGAAGCAGACATGGAGCAAAACAGATAAAAAGAAGAGTTCTAAACAGATACGTGGATTCTGTATATACTATGCACTCGACTATCGTATCTTGAGAGTCTCATGTGTTCTAAAAAAGACACGCCTTTTATTATTACGCAAAAAAGAACTTAAAGGAGTTGTATGTTGCCAACACTCAGCAAATTCGGGACAAAATCATTGTTTGCAAAGAGTTAAAGAGAGCAATGCTCTTAATATATTTTAACATTTCACTATAACAAACTATGACCCGTCCCAATGCTTGAATTTTTTTGCTGCTAAGTTTTTGCATTAGTCAAATGCGTTACCCGTTAGTTTTCTACGTAAGCCTTAACTGCTCGACGCGACCGAAAGAAAAACTTTTAAGACGAAGATTTTGCTAAGCATCGAATACAAGGACCATTCCGTTAAATATTCTCACGGAGTTATATTAAAATATCCCAATTTGAAAACTGCAAAAATGCGGCACATAAGAACAAAACACAGGCTTGCGGGAAGTGGTGCTTTGCTTGCCTCGTCTCCAAACACATATCTGGAGCGGTGTAGCCGTGGATAGTGTGTATTTTTCAGATTCCTATATATTTAGATCGTGAACGCAGATGGCGCAAGCAGTGCTGATATAGTCCAATGGTTTCTCGTGATTCGAGTGACAAGAAGGACCAGATGATGAGGAAAATTCTAAGGTCATAAATGTCATCGTGTTCGCAGACGAGCACATAAATCATGCGAACACAAACGAATCCCCTAAGTCAGTATAGGTCACTTCTTAAAGCTCCTTGTCGGAATTATTCCAAAGATGGCAGCCGATGTGAAACCACTGTCATGTGTGCAATTCCTAGAAGAAGTTCAATGCTATTTTACGCTTACTAATTCTATTCAGAGTCCTCTATAAGGCTGCAAATTTGAAGTAAGTCTTCAGGCCGCACAGTTATGCGGGTTCTGATCCGGACATATTGTATGTTGGTCTTTCATATGTCCCTACAAGCATTGACAGGCTGATTGATGAACTCGAAACTAGGATTAAAGCCTAGTTTACTTGAAGCGTTGCGCGTATTGGGGGCAAACTATTTATTACATTTTCGTATAACTCCCTGTGTTAAAATTCTGTAAAAATTCGTTTTTTCCGTTTAGTGTCCGCTTACTGCCAGTAAAAGAGATAAATGCAGAAAACACCCAGATGTGGAATGTGTGTGCGGCCCGACCATCCCTGAAGGTCCCTCTGGAGAAATGAGGTGCATATTGGCCAGTCAATTGGGATAAGACCGACGTATGAAGCCGACGTATGAAGCCGACGTATGAAGCCGTGTTCATGGCGGCATAAAAATAAAGCGTATGTGTGACCGAAATCCTTACTGTTCTTGTTTCTTCCTGCAAAGCAAAAAAAAAATTGCAACGATGAGGAAGGTGTGTCACAAGGATTCCCGATTTGATTTATAGTGCTCAATGATACTTGCGCTTCAGCCTTGCTCTGTTAATGCTTAGTTTTAATGCATAGTTGGATTTTTGCATCCCTATCATTGGACAATTAAATTGAAGCACACAATTTTTAGGGTGGCGTATTTGAACGCAAGTGTTATGCTTGATATGCAAAATGTATTATTGCGTAGCCTCTCTTTTGTATTCAGAAATTCGGCACATTGAGCCTACTTATCCTTTTAAGAACTTAGGTGCCAGAGCAACATGCAGAATAATACTTTTCAGTCCTGCTTAGTTTCTAGACTATAATGGAATGTCAATGGTAGAAAACGTTTTTACTAGAAGCAGACTTTCAAGAAGTAGAGATAGGAGATGCACCTTCATCCACAGAGCACACCACGAATGGCGGTTACACCCGTGGCAAAGCGGCAATGTGTGCAAGAAAGTCTTTTCTTATAGTTGCATTGTTTTTTAGTCCTGCTGACTAGGATGTGTGGGTGACGGCCAGGGTTTGGTCTTGAATTCGCTAAAGACGAGATTGAGCATCTATGTCTTGAAGTGAATTATCAAGCAGCGTCTCAAGCGAGTTTGTTCTTTCTGCCGCCGCCGCCGCTGCTGCTGCCGCTGCCGTTGCTGCTGCTGAGACGCGCAGGATTTCGCGCATTGCGGTCATTTTACTAAGTAACCGCAGTGGTGGCCAAGTGGTTGAGCATCCCCCTCGCATGCGGGAGGTGCGGGGTTCGATCCCCAGTGCCGCCGGGTACCCACCAGTGATAGAATGGGTGTAAGCTTTCCCCTGGTCTGATGCTCGGCCTCTTTACCGCTAAATGCTTGGGAAATGAGTTTTTGACCCCACCTAGAGGAATTAAAAATACCTTACGTCATGGCGCTCTTGGGCCGTAGATGCCCTTGCGTCATGAAAATCCATAATCATCATCATCATTTTAGTAATTTATCTTCAATGGCCCATCAAGGGGCCTTAAAGCTGTAGTCGGGACTACCTGCAGTGTGGCCGACATCATAAAGACGAAATTACCGCCAGATATGGGACGCGACCTATTAGCAAAGAGTAATGTGATCGCAAAAGCCCGATGCTGGCAGTCAGTAAATACCTCGTAGAGCCTGGGAACCTACAGCTTTGCTGCCTTCATTCCAATTTCATCTGCCTTTTGCTTTGTGCTGTATGCTACAACTGCATCCCTGTCATGGCGTTGTTTTACCTAGCTTGGTGCGCTTTTGTTATCGAAATTATCTACCTGTAGTGTCGATGACCAAAGCGGGGGCGGGGCAGCGCCATCGCTACGCGCAATCGATGGGAGGTGACATACCTCAGCGAAATCGCGCGTGATCACTGAGGCTCACTCACGCAAAATTTAACGGTCATGCGAGCTCTCTGAAACACGGAGTCAAATAGGCCCTGGCCCAATCGAACTCATGAACTCAAGCTGAATATGGGTGACAATCAACTTGTGCTTCCTCTAACCCACGACTCATCCATGGTTAACCACTGGTACGACTGATTTCAACTGCCCACTCATATGCACTTACTCATTTCCGCTCACGACGCTTTTGGGCGCACTGATTCCTCTTGACTCAAACCTGATTTGGTCTCACTTCTTCAATGCAACTCGCGAGCCTTTGAGGATGAATCACTCCCCATTGTGCCCGGCACTTCTTGGACCCGATTGGGACGCCCCTTAGACGTGTACAGTCAACATATTCAACAAAAACCGTGCGTATTACGTGAGCATACCAAGAAACAAAAGCAAGGTCGGCTGTAACGGAAGAGTCCGCGGTGCGAGTTAATGACGCAGAGTCCGCGTGACGCTTACTCAAGAAGCACTTGGTTGTAGGCGTCCTTCAGATCCAAAGTGCTGAAGTATTCACCGCAATTTAAGCTTGCGAATATAACCTCAAACACAGGAAGTGGGTCATGGTACGCATCAAATTTAGGGTTAAGCGTGACTTTATAATCACCGCATATGCTTAAGGTGCCGTCATTTTCCAGGTCAGCTACAATGGGCGTTTCCCATTCTTAATGTTGCTCAGGTAATAATATCCATCGCGACACTACACGACTAATTTCACGAGAGACGTTATCGCGAAGGTTGTAAGGAAGTCATCTCACCTTACAGAATTTAGGTGTCGCCGTTTCCTTGAGCATCTGGCTGGCTGGCGCTCCTTTCACAAGTCCCTGGTATGTCGAAAACACGTCCTCATACCCAGGTTGCAGTCTGTTCACCATGTGGTCGCATGGCTTGTTTCCCGTTGTCGAACCCATTGCAGTGATGTCTTCACTCTGAACACCCACACTGCCGAGCGCCGCATTCAAATCGCCGTCACAGAGGTTTGGTCCCGAATAGTCAAGCACAGCACGTGGACAAGCTACGGACACATTTTTGTATCGCACCGAAAGTTCGAGTTCCCCAAGCACCGACGGTTGTCCCGCGTAACATGACAACACTACTCGTGGAGATTTTGAAGCGTGGCCACTGTGCGCGGTGTCTGTCGTAAACTTGCCGTGATATCATGCACACCGGACATCCAGCGTCCACTTCCATGTCCCCCAGCCAAATTGTGCGGAGTACTGGTGGTTCCGAGACTTTTTTCTTCTGGGAATTAACATCTATGCGTGTACACCGTACAAGTTCCCCTTGCCTAACTGTTCTGTGGCTTTTGCACTCCAGGTGCGCCTTGCAGCGATCACGTCTCTTGACGCTCTGCTGCATTTATTTGCAATGTGACCACGTCGCCTACAGTTAAAACTGCAGGCGACTCCCTACGGCAGGCGTTATCATCCTGCTTCCTGCTTCCACATCATCTGCATGCGCTCTTGAGCTGCGCCGCTGGTATGGTTATCTCGCGACGATCAGCGATGATGAGATCGCAATCTGATCGCCGGCGGTAGTTCTGCACTCGTGTCTTTTCCATCGTTGTCGGCTGCTTCTGCTGCCGTTGCTTGGTCCTCCTCAAGCGTTGTCTTTCTTTGTTAGTAATTGTTTGCGTAGGTTAGTTGAGCGCACGCCGCAAACAACTCGGTCCCTCAGCATTACACTTAACGCATTTCCAAACCTGCAGTCAGCGCCTCTTATTTTTACACAGAGGAGGCGCTGCTGCAGTCGTCCGCTGTGCGTCGTATTTCAACCAGGAATGCGTGCACAGGCTCCCCTTCTCGCTGGTAACGGACGAAAAATTGATAGCCTTCTGCTGTCTCGCGGCGCTTCGGGTCGGAGTAGTTCAAAGCTGCGAGCGCTTCGTCATAAAGGTGTGCCGACGCAAGCAGCGCTCGCTGTCGTTTTGGTTCAGTAATAGCAGAAGCCAATGTTTTTAGATAAGAAAAACGTTGGCAGTGACAGCAACATATGCTTAAACGATAATCGTGTTTCACTCATAGAAGGTCGGCGCCTGGAGGCTAGTCATAGCTCTCGTCGGTGCTTTATGCTGCGGCAGCTCGTCGGCTCCAACATTTACGGCATGGGTAGTTTCCGAGTTCGTTGCCGTTGCAGTCGAGCCCGCGCAAACTCCACAGCAGCTCCAACGATGGACGGCTAGTGGACAACGTTTCTTGTCAAGAACCGCGATTATATACCCTCGCCTATTTGGAGGGCTCTAAAAGGGTAGAGAGGCCGTGAGCGATAGGAAGCCTGGCCGAAAGGGGCGCGATAGCAGCTGCTTTGCTGGCTACAGAAACCAAACGAATACAACAATGTCATAAAAATTAATAGAAAAAAACATGTACAACACTGAGCCTACTCTTAACAGTACAAGGTGAATGCGTTAAAGATCCTTCCTGCGCAATTGCTTCTTTCTTTGTACAGAGAACTACGCAGCAAGGTGGAGTTGTATTTTGTGCCTGAAGCAGAGGCTTATGTGTATTGTTCAAGTGCTTTAACGAACGTCGGTAGGCAACGACATAGTTTTAAGGATCACGCGAGCTGTGTCGTTATTACACGCCACTTGTTCCTTTTAGATACACGCTCTTTTAATGTGAAACTTATCGATCATCAAACCCCGGACACGACAACAACAAATTTCACTGTTCTTTGCGCCTATCTCCCGCCGACCGTTCTAAATGGATCCGCCCTATCCCAGCAAACTTCTTAATCTCATCCGCCAACCTAAATTTCTGCCGCCTTCTGCTGCGCATTACTTGCTCTGCCAAAGCTCATTTCTTACTCTTAATACCCACTAGTCATTAACCAGTGTTTGATCACTGACCCACTCTGCCGTCTTTATGGTTTTTGACGTTGCACTTGTCATTTTACTTTCCATAGGTCGTTCCGCTCAAACTGCAAAGGCCGATAAATAAGTATTCTTGATTGATGGTATACTGTTCTATATTTTTGCTGTCGTTCCATTTTTGTATATTTAGTTTCTGACTAATTAAAGGATTAACTGTTTGTCAACGCTTGTCCTGTGTGCCATTTCTTCCATGTCTTATTCTGTTTGAGCTGTTTTTGCAAATTATTATGCTTGCAAAGTATGATACTAGCAATTGTCCTGCAGTACTGCACCTGGCAAAAACGGCGCCTCTAGTACACTCCAAGCAGCTGGAGTATGTGCTTACAACACAGGCCTGTATGCTCTGCAATGTCAGTGAATGTGAAACAACACGAAGTGCTAAAAATTTATTTCATGCCTACCCTACGGCTCCACTACTCCCCCTAAATGGTGGGACGTCTGGGAAATACTAGATGTAAACAGAAAGTTATGGAAACAAAGAAAAGAATGACGCTCGAGCTCACTCTTCGTTTAGTCACTGGAAAATCATCTGGCGATAAGTTGGTTAAAGGGAAGCTGACACGGTTTTCAACTTGCACGAAACGCTGAGGTTGGGAAGAAGGGACTGAAAATCGCGAGCTTGAGGAAACATCCGAGCAGGTAGCGCATCCGCAAAATCTAGAATTCCACTGTGGACAAATCAAATGCACGCTAGTATTGGAGAACAGAAAGCAAAAGACAAAAGAAAACGTCAACTCATTGAGGAGTTTTGCCATGAAGGTAGCCCTGAGCAAAGCTGCGTCAACGCGCCTTCGGTCACCTTATAGAAAAATATATCTGAAATTTACAGCGATAGCTGTTAGGCACCCGTCCTTGGCTTTCTCGTCGCCGTTGCTGTAGGCGTAAATGGTAGGTGCGTTAACGATGAGTTAAAACATAGCGCGATCAGCTATCCGCTACCGCGGGGCACCGCTGGGTACAACATGCTGATGGGTCCTGACGAGGCTCGCGCGAACGTAGCTGACGGGCACGTGGCGCCATCTGTCGTCCATATGGCGATCTGCACATGCGCAGTGGCACCTCGCGGAAGCGGATCACGGTAAAGGACCGCAGATCGCGCTATGCTACAACTCTGTAATGTCACGGTCAACCTGGGTCGTATAATGCTACGCTTGGCTCTGTTTGGAACAGCCGCCTCCCAGTGCAGGGCTGCATCATATGACCACTACACCAGTGCAAAAGGAATATATTGCTACGGACGCTGGGAGGACGACGAAGCGCGGTGAATGCCCAGAACTAGACGCCTAAACAGCTATCGCTGAACGTCCGTTACACAACCGTAACCGTCGTGTGATATTTTTGAAGAAGCATAAACAAATGCGGCAGAGACGCGCACCTGTCCATTGTTTCCTTTTTTTTCCCACTAGGGCACGGGCTCCATTCTCTGCCGTTTCCAGGAGCCGCTCTGAACGGAAGTCATAGCTAAGGCGCCTTCGTGACGAATAAGGGCCATACAGAGGCTCTCCTTTTTTTGGAGGAAAACAGTCTACTAAAATCATGGACCGGAAGATTGGTGCTACGGAAGCTAAGATACGAGGCGTCGCCACCTGGGAAACCAGAGGAAAGATGCAAGCTCAGTTACGCCAAAAGAACAGAGTTAACGGTAGCACCTATTCCCAAAAACGTTGTGCTGAAACACCATCAAGGAAGAAAAGAGGCCCGCTTAAAAGCAACAGAGAAAAACGTAATCGAGGCAGAGGAGGGCATACTGCACAAACGCTGGAAAATGCGGAGGCATCGTTGCCGAACTAGCAACGGTTTTGGAGAAGACAAAAAGCACCCAACAATTCTCGACAAAAGCATTTTTGAACGGGAAAGAGTTTATGGGGGGAACTTCACCCTAATAATCAAAATATACGCAGATCTCCCATTGACAGGCTTGAATTTTTTTGCTCTTAACGTTTTTCTTATCGTCAAAATCGCTCCCCCTTTGTTTTCTTGGCAGTCTTAACTGCTCGGTGCGAGTAAAAGAAAGATTTAAAATGAAAGGTTTTGCCACAGATCAAAATAAAGGACCATTTCCTTCAATTTTTTACAAAACTACCTCGCTTACAGTTTTACAATATTCAAAATATATTTGCCCATGAATATTTGACATGTCAAACTGACCAAACTAAATTGGAAGAAGTCGCAATCGCACTAGCGATCAAAGAAGCAAACCGAATTGGCTTTGAAACAACAACAATCTCTGATTCTCAAACTGCTTGCATAGCATCCTAGGAAGGGAATATAGTCAGAGAAGCCTGCCGCATTGTGCAAGTGAACGACAAGGTCATCCCTGGAAGACGCAAAATTTTATAGGCCGTGGTACACATTGGGGTCAGCAGGAAACAATACCGCATAGAGCTGACGACAACAGGCTACACACACCTAGAGGTCTTGGGCAGGTCTCTGCAGTTATCCGCGCTAATGAAATATAAAAATGATCACATACTTTAAACTAGCGCCGCCCAACAAGGAACTCAAGAGGGCACAGGTGACAGCTTGGGCGCTGGCACCTGCATCAACTCAGCAGAACACCAAGAAATTTTGCCACAAAAATATCAAAGATTATACCCGCCATGCAGAGATGCCTGGAGCCTATACCAAGCTGTCTAGGCGCGTAGGAAAGCAAACTCCAATATTTAGGAAAACTTGAGGAGCCTCGAGAAGTGGGAGGTTGTAATGGCCTGCCTGGACCCCTCGACCCACCTACATCTGCTGAAAAGGGCCTGGCAGGAAGCAACCGCCCTTGGACTCCCGGACTTGGGAGAACTACCCAATATTCTGAAAAGATATATAGTTTTTCTATCTCTCTGAAGCTTCAACTTTTCTCTGCACATGATTTGTGGTCAGTTCGTGCATATAACTCTTTGTTGTATTAAAAATATAAACAGTTGATTATAGCGCATCGTCCGGAGTGCTAGTGCGTTCTTTCCGCCTAGTACTGGACATTTAACAAGCTACCGCTATTAGACTATAAAATGAAATACCGAAAAGCCAAGGACCGAGCTATTTTGAGAGGTAACATTGTTTGGCTTTTGAGATGTAACAGGTAACATGGTTTGGCTCTTCGTTTCATTAAGGATGCAAACGGGAGAAGTTTTTTTTTTTTTTTAGTCGAGAAGTGTGCCATGAGGCATAAGTTGAAAAAAGGAAGGGGGCGGGGGAAGGAATGCACGGGATTGAAAGTTAAAAGAAGGAGTGAAGAACCGCGGCGCTGAGGTAGTCGCAGAGGTTGCTAATGAAACGGTTCTCCATAGTCCACTACACGTAGTCACTTTCGCGGTTCCACCGCAGGCCCACCTCCCTGAGGAGCCGTTTTCTGATAGCAGGCGTCGCTGGGCACGTCCACAACAAGTGCCGCACATCACAAATGTACGGTGCAGCGCTACAGTGAGGACACCTGTCAGGTGCTGGTAGGTCTTTGGCACGCCACCGATGACGGACAGATGGTGTCAGAGCCGCCCCTGCCCGAATCCGGCGCACGGATACCTCCTCCTGCCGAGTAAGGCTACGGGGGAGAGGGTGCGAACACGGAGGAATTAGAGTGCGTGTTCGCTGGCGCAGAACTTCGGAATCGGAAACATGGGACAGGAACGGATCTGAGGGAAGCGGGGAAGGTGGCGGAACGTCTAATGTATGAAGATGAGTCATAGCATCCGCTTGAATGTTATGTGGGTCCTGGGCATGGCCGCGAATCCAGTGTATGCGCACAGGACATGGATACTTTGCGCAGAGCACATGAATTGATTGTGAAATCTGGAACGTCCGTCGAACAGCCTTAAGCTGTTTAAGGGCGGCGCGGGAGTCGGTGTAAATATGAACTGTATTGAATGTTGGAACGAGCGTAAGGGAAGCAATGGCATTATAAATGGCTTGAAGTTCCAATGCCAGGGGAGTGCACGTATCCACAGTATACGTCGCGCGACAGTTGAGATGCGGATGAGATGAACTATACACAGCAATAACTCCCCTCTCTGCAGAATGTGATGCATCCGTGTATAATATGCACCCTTCAGGCAGATACGCTGCTGATACCGACGGGGAAACAGTGGGGCGACTGTCAGTGAGCTGGCAATAGGACCACGGTGGAAGTGTCTTTAAACGATGAAGTTTGAGAGACTGTTTCCGAGCTCTAATTGCTACCCGTTGGTCGATGATTTCACTGAGTGTATTAAGTTGGGCGAACTCCTGTAGCACAGGTATGGGTGTTAAACGAGGCAGTTATGTTATGACGCGCATAGCCTCACGATTGATAGCTTCAAGGGAGTCCCACTGTCTGCGGGTGACACGTTGAAATTGTGCCTGATATATTATCCGTGGCTGAAGGATATAGTGCACAAGCTGGCGGGCCGTATGAGCACGTGCGCCACCAGAGCGCATAGCTATGCGACGAATCAGGCCTAGAGTAGCGAGAGCCGATTTACGGGTGGCTGTCAGCCACGGGGTGCCAGTCCCAGATGTATGGAGGAGAAGACCAAGAATGCGAACAGTTTCTACCTGAGGAATCAGAGAATTATGTACCGTAAAATTTAAAGGGGGAGCTTTCCGTAAGCCGGCTTTATTTCCTATTCGAATGAAACATGATTTAGTAGGAGAGAGTGTTAGACCCAGAGGTGGGAGGCGAGATGTCAATACATCCAGCGCGTGTTGAAGGACTGACTGATGAATAGACGCATCTGGATGACAGCACCACAAGGCTATATCATCGGCATACGCAAGCACGCGGATAGAAGGGATGGAAGGGAGAAGTAAATCTGCCACTGCTTAATGGGCACCCGAATCTTGGCGTATCGGAAGGGATGAAGAAGGCAGCACAAGAAGGAAGAGGTGTCATAGTGGAGAGCTTCGAATCTTAACTGTGCAGCGACATGCTGTGCATGCGGGCGGAAACAAACACTGCAGCCGTATAAAACAGATTTGTATTATATATTATTGATCACATCGCAGGACATTACATGAGGGGTGGGGTAAAGTACGAAAGTAAACATTATACATGGTTAAATGACGGCATTAGACGAATTGATATGTTTCTTCGATGGCAGACTTGAGGAGAAGACTCAGCACCTGAGTGATATAACCGCTTAGCTACCACGGTGCGCCATGCCACTGAACAACGTCGTTGAGCTCCACGCTGGCAGTAGTTATTTGGCCGCGCATCAATTACGTAAGGTGGTCAGAGGGTTGAGCTATGCACGTGATCACTGGCATCCACAAGACTGCTTCTTAAGCTAATGGTCTGCTCTCGCTTAGTGCTAGCTGGAGACAGCTTTAGGAGTATCAACATTAAGGAACAGACTCACAGCATAGTGGCGGGAGGAGGTGTGCTGATGGAAAAGAATGAATATGCGGACTCTTGGGCGCAGGAGCAGAGGGGGACGTATCTGCTTAGGTAGATGCCGCGGCAGCAGAAGCAACGAAGTGGCGAATATGCGGGGCGGTGCCACATGCTCAGGGCATCGGCAGCTATATATATAACCTGCGACATGACCTAACAAGAAGTTCCCTGGTGTGGACGTTATAATTGAGCTCAGACAATAAGAATGTAATAAGTCAAGTGAAGCACAATCTGCAAGCTGCCAGTCTAGACGAGATGCGCAGGGCAGAGCAAAACGCTCGGAAGCGTCCTGCCCAGTGCGAGTAGTTCCCTCATATCATATTAGGAATTCGCAAAGCAAGCCACAACGCAGCCTAAAAGAAATAAAAGGCAGACAGCTAGCCATGACAGCCTCTGCTACGAAGGGTGTAAGCGTTTTTAAGCTTTTTTATCCATTTACATTCTATCAAAAAACCAACGCCGTGGCCTGAATTCATCCCGCACCCTCGATTTAGCAGACGAATGGATTAACTCCCGAGACAAGGAATTAATGAAGGAATGTGAGGTAGGAATAGGCGAAGTATTCAGTGGCGCTATGAGCACGAGGCGAGAGCTTGCTCATGCGCGTCATTTTTACATAGTCAAGAGCAAACCCTAGGGGAGTGGAAACCGATTTCTCGCGCTTTTAGCTGTCATCATTATCATCATCAGCCTGATTACACCCACTGCAGGGCAAAGACCTCTCCCATGTCTCCAATTAACCCTGTCCTTTGCCAACTGCGCCCACCGTACGCCTGCAAACTTCCTAATCTCATCCGCCACCTAACCTTCTGCCGCCCTCTGCTACACTTGCCTTTTCTTGGAATCCACTCCTTTACCCTTAAGGACCAGCGGTTATCTTGCTTTCGCAGTACATGCCCTACCCAAGCCCATTTCTTCCTCATGATTTCGGCTAAGATGTCACTAGCACGCGTTTGTTCTCTCACCCACTCTACCCGCTTCCGTTCTCTTAACGTTACACCTATCATATTTCTTTCCATAGCTCGCTGTGCTGTCCTGAACTTAAACTGAACCCTTTTCGTTAGCCTCCACGTTTCTGCCCCGTAGGTGAGTATCGGTAAGATACAACTGTTGTGCAATTTTCTCTTGAGGGATATTGGCAACCTGCTATTCATGATCTGAGAGAACCTCCCATTGGCGCTCCACCCCATTCTCATCCTTGTACTTAATTCCCTCTGATGATCCGGATCAGCTTCACTACCTGCCCTAAGTAGACGTATACATTTACCACTTCCAGCACCTCGTTGACAGTTGTGAACAGCTGTTTCCTTGCTAGACTGTTGAACATTACTTTGGTTTTCTGCATGTTAATGTTTAGACACACCGTACTCTGTCTAACTCATTGATCGTGATTTGCAGTTCACCTCTTGAGTGACTCATCAAGGCAATGTCCTCAGCGAATCGCAGATTATTTACGTATTCTCCGTTAACTCTTATCCCCAACTGTTCCCAAGTTAGGTCTTGGAATACCTCCTGTAAACAGGCGGTGAACAGCATTGGCGAGATCGTGTGTCCTTGCCTGACGCCCTTCCTTATTGGAATTTTATTGCTGACTTTATGGAGGACTGTGGTAGCTGCACATTTCCTATATATATCTTCCAGTATTTTGACATAAGGCTCATCTACACCCTGATTCCGCAATGTCTGTACGACTGCTGAGGTTTCAGCTGAGTCAAATGCTTTCTAAAGAGATACGCTAAAGTAGTGGAAATGCATATCCCTTTCAGGCTCCATTTTTTGTTGTAATAAAGACCAATTATTTCACCTGAATAGTGTACATTCAGGCTTGAAGAAAGGTAATTTGTTTTCCGGCAAAAAGGACCAGCGGGAAAGTTTTTACAGGCATGTGTCAAATTCCATACACAGTGTAAGACTGGTCGAAATAGTCGCATCGAAAGGCTAACATTTTTCAAGTAAGCACCCTATGCATCATGGAATCCCTTTTATTTTCGAATGTGCACAATAAGCTCGAACTTGAGCAAAACGAATTCATTCTATCACTCGTGGCATAATCAACCTGCATAAAAATAGAGCACGATATGCTGCGTAACTGTTTCCTGAAACACTTACAGCGTTCTCTGTATGGCGAGAATAAAACTTGTTTGCAACAAGGAAGATACTAAATCTACTGAAACAATAAAATCACTGGTAAGTGCAGTACTGTCGGAAAAAGCTGCAAGCTTGCTGTGTACACAATTGCCTATATATTGTATATATATATATATATATATATATATATATATATATATATATATATATATATATATATATATATATATATATATATATATATATATATATATATATATAATGTAACGTGAAGATGTGCACACCAAAAGGGAAAAATATATTTACAGGGAAACAGCTTACAGCCACGCAGCCGAACAACCGGGCACGCGAAGCCCAGCAGCAGAAACGCACTTCGTCCTCTTCGCGTTCCAAGCGCGAGCGCACCAAGCACGAGCGTTCCAAGCACAAGCACAACCGTAGCATAACTCCCGGCGGCAAAAGCACCGTCCCGGTGCTAAGTGGATGATGTAGCAGGCGTGTGGTACGGTTTGAGACGGACTACATGAACGACGTCAGTCAAAGGGCTAGTGGACGACGTCGGAGCATGAAGAGGTGTAATCTCGTAGGTCACGTCGGTCACCTGACGGAGAACTCGATAAGGGCCACTGTACTGACGTAGAAGTTTCTCAGAGAGACCGACATGGCGAGAAGGAGACCAAAGGAGGACGAGTGAGCCCGGCGGATAGTGTACTGGGCGATGCCGGCGGTCGTAAACTGACTTCTGGTAGGTCTGAGATGCGGTGAGCCGGTCTCGGGCGATTTCACGGGCCATAGTTGCTCGGGAGATGGCGTCACGTGCATACTCTGTGGTCGAGGCAGTAGAACTCGGTAGTAATGTATCCAATGGCAGCGCAGGATGCCGACCAAACAGAAGGTAGAAAGGAGAATAGCCGGTGGTATCATGCCGCGACGAATTATAAGCAAATGTTACATAAGGCAAGGCAACGTCCCAATCGCGGTGGTCGGGCGAGACATACATGGATAGCATATCGGTCAGAGTCCTGTTGAGGCGCTCGGTAAGCCCGTTCGTCTGGGGATGGTAAGCTGTAGTGAGCTTATGCTGCGTGCCACAGGACCGGAGGATATCGTCAACTACTCGGGACAAAAAGTAGCGGCCGCGGTCCGTCAGCAATTGGTGTGGAGCGCCGTGGTGAAGGATTACGTTCTGCAATAGGAAGTCGGCGACATCGGTTGCGCAACTTGTTGGTAACGCACGCGTGATAGCGTACCGGGTCGCATAGTCGGTCGCGACAGCAATCCAACGGTTGCCGGAGCAGGACGTCGGGAAAGGTCCGAGAAGGTCGAGTCCAACACGGTAGAATGGTTCGAGAGGTACGTCAATAGGCTGTAGAAGGCCAGCAGGCAACGTTGATGGTCTCTTCCTGCGTTGACAGAGGTCGCAGGAGGCAACGTAACGCCGAACAGAGCGGTACAGACCAGGCCAAAAGAAGCGGCGTCGGACCCGATCGTATGTGCGGGAGACGCCGAGGTGGCCTGCGGTCGGTAGGTCGTGTAGTTCCGCTAGGACAGATGAACGGAGACGCTGGGGAACGACTAGCAGGAGCGGAGGTCCGTCAGGACGAAGGTTGCGGCGGTATAGGACGCCATCCTGAATGACGAACAGTTGCAATGAAGGATCTCGGCTGGCACAGTTGAGGCGATCAATGAGAATACGCAAGGAAGAGTCTTGTCGCTGCTCGTCCGCGATGTTAACCAGACAGGAGATAGCGAAGAGGCACGGGCCGAGGTCGTTGTCTCCAGGATCAGGCGGCTCTACAGGGTGCCGGGACAGGCAGTCGGCGTCTTGATGGAGACGCCCTGACTTGTAATGAACAGTGTAAGAATACTCTTGGAGGCGCAACGTCCAACATCCGAGCCGGCCTGTGGGGTCTTTCAGTGAAGACAGCCAACAAAGGGCGTGGTGATCGGTCACTACGGAGAATGGACGGCCAAACAGGTACGGTCGGAACTTAGCAACGGCCCAAACAAGAGCTAGACACTCGCGCTCTGTAATTGAGTAATTTCGCTCAGCTGTAGAAAGGAGGCGGCTGGCATATGCAATAACGCGTTCTTGCCCTTGGTGACGTTGGGCTAGCACGGCGCCAATCCCATAACCGCAGGCGTCTGTGCGAACTTCAGTCGGAGCCGACGGATCAAAATGGGCCAGAATAGGTGGGGAGGTGAGTAAGTCGACTAGCGAAGAAAAGGCCTCCTCTTGGGCAGGGCCCCAGGTAAAAGGGGTGTCTTTCTTTAGAAGGTCGGTCAGGGGGCGAGCGGTGCCGGCAAAATTTTTGATGAAACGGCGGAAGTACGAGCAGAGGCCGACGAAGCTGCGCACATCCGTAGACGACTGGGGAATAGGGAAGTCCTTGACGGCTTTAACTTTAACAGGATCCGGGCGGACACCAGAAGCGTCGACTAGATGTCCGAGAATGGTGAGTTGGCGGCGACCGAATTGACATTTCGACGAATTGAGCTGTAGCCCGGCTCGACGGAAGACAGAAAGAATGCTCGCCAGTCTTTCGAGGTGCGTGGTAAACGTGGGCGAAAAAACCACAACATCGTCGAGGTAACATAGACATGTGGACCATTTAAAGCCGCGAAGCAAGGAGTCCATCATTCTTTCGAAGGTAGCTGGCGCATTACAGAGACCGAATGGCATAACTTTAAACTGATATAAGCCGTCCGGTGTGACGAATGCCGTCTTTTCGCGGTCATTGTCATCAACAGAGATTTGCCAATACCCGGACGGAAGGTCAATTGAAGAGAAAAATTTGGCTCCGTGAAGGCAGTCCAAAGCATCGTCTATTCTTGGGAGTGGATAGACGTCTTTTTTTGTTATGTTATTTAGGTGCCGGTAATCAACGCAAAAGCGCCAGCTGCCGTCCTTCTTTTTAACCAGCACAACTGGTGAGGCCCAAGGGCTCGACGAGGGCTCTATGATGTCTTTACTGAGCATCTTGTCCACCTCTTGCTGTATGATGGTGCGTTCTGTACTGGACACTCTGTAGGGTCGTCTGTGAATAGGAGCTGCGTCACCGGTGTTGATGCGATGCGTGACCACAGATGTTCGAGCCAAAGGGCGGTCATCGAAGTCAAAGATGTCGCGAAAAGACGACAGAAGATACCGAAGGTCGTGAGCTTGCCCTGGTAAGAGGTCAGCAGCAATCATTTTTGCATATTCATCAGGTGGTGGGACGTCAGAGTCGCGGCAGTTCGACGAGGGTGGGACGCTTCTCACCGCCGATACGACGCATTCGGCAGCAGGGCACAGCGTGGCGAGCGACATACCTTGTGGGAGCGGCTGAACGTAAGAGGCAAAGTTGAGAACCGGAAGGGACGCTTGATTTGCCGACATGGTGACAACTGTATGCGCAAGGGCAACACTGCGTGTAAAGGGCACATCAGGAACCGGAGTAATGATGTAGTCACCATCGGGAACTGGCGGGACAGAGGAGAAACGGACATAAGTGGCGGCATCGGGGTCCAGGCGGACAAAGTCGGCGGTGCACAGTCGGTGAACAATTGGATCCGGTGGCTCTGAAGGAACAGGTAGAGCGAGTTGAACGATGCTTGTGGCACAATCTATAAGGGCGGAATGGTCGGTGAGAAAGTCAAGGCCGAGAATGATGTCATGAGGGCAGTGTTCGAGGACAGTGAAGAGCACAGAAGTATGGCGGCCGGCTATTGAAACACGAGCAGTACACATTCCGACGACAATAGACATACCGCCATCTGCAACACGGACCACAGTTGAGGGGGCAGGAGTGAGCACTTTCCTTAGGCGACGGCGAAGACGAGCATTCATGACTGAGACGTGCGCTCCAGTGTCGATCAGAGCGGTAACACCTCGGGAGCAGTTAAAGCAGATGGGCCTGTCATCAGGTGTTCTCCATTCATCTGGATTGCGGCTGCGTCGAGGGTAGTATGCACGTTCAGAACCGAGCTCCGGGGACATGCGGCGAGCATATGGGGCACTAACTGAGCAAACAGGTTGAATCCCAAGATTGGCAAATTCTTTGCGAACGACAGCCTGTATAAGGGATACTGCTGGAGTACTGTCTGTTGCGGGTGGATGAAACGCAACGGGGGACATTGCCTCTACTTCTTGGCGCACAAGTCGTGTCAGGCTCTCAGATGTCGGCAGACGGCTCGGTGGAGTCGAGTCTACACAGGACGACGTCGCAGTCGTATTCGGCAACCGCGTGAACTGCGGAGAATTTCGGCGGCTCTTCGCTTGTTCGAACCGGCGGCATTCCTTGATGATTGCGTCAACCGTTCCGCAGTCCTTGTATACAAGAAGGTTAAAGGCGTCATCTGCGATGCCTTTGAGCACGTGACCTACTTTGTCGCACTCTGACATAGTGGCGTCGACTTTCATGCAGAGAGCTAATATGTCCTGAATGTATGATACATAGGACTCTGTGGACGTTTGTGCACGGCATGCGAGCTCCTTCTTCGCAGCGAGCTGACGCCCGAATGGCTTACCAAACAGGTCACAAAGCTTGCGCTTGCAGAGATCCCAGCTGGTGAGTTCATCCTCGTGGGTCTCGAACCATACCCTGGCAGTGCCCGTCAGGTAGAAGATGACGTTGGCCAACTTTAGGGTCGGGTCCCACCTGTTGTGTGTGCTCACGCGCTCGTACATTGCGAGCCAGTCCTCCACGTCGACGCCGTCCGTTCCGTTGAAGGTCCCAGGATCTCTCGGATGGGCAATGATATATATATATATATATATATATATATATATATATATATATATATATATATATATATATATATATATATATCTTCCAGTATTTTGACGTAAGGCTCTTCTACCCCCTGATTACGCAATGCCTGTATGACTGCTGAGGTTTCCACTGAGTCGACTGCTTTCTCGTAATCAATGAAGGCTATATATAGAGGTTTGTTATATTCTGCGCATTTCTCTATCACCTGATTTCTAGTGTGAACTTGATCTATTGTGGAATGTTCATTACGAAAGCCTCCCTGATCATTCGGTTGATTAAAGTCTATGGTGGACTGGCTCTATTAGCAATTACCTTAGCAAATACTTTGTAGGCAACGGATAGCAAGCTGATCGGTCTGTAATGATTCATGTCCTTGGCGTCTCCCTTCTTATGAATTAAGACATTGTTTGCATTCCTCCAAGCTTCCTGTACGGTCGCGGTCATAAGGTATCGCGTATACAGGGTGGTTAGTTTTTCTAGCACAATGTCCCCTCCATCTTTCAACAGATCTGCGGTTACCTGATCCTCCCCTGATGCTATTCCCCTTTGCATTGCTCCTAAGGCTTTCTTTACTTCCTCTTTCGTTACTGACGGGATGACGCAATGATGTGCACTACTGTCTTTCTCATTAACGCTCTGATTTCATTGGCTACTGTGCAAATTTTTGTAGAACTCTTCGGCTGCTTTAACTATCTTATCCATATTGCTAATGACATTGCCCCGTTTGTCTCTTAAATCATACATCTGGTTTTTACCTATTCCTGGTTTCATCTTCATCGCTTTTAGGCTACCTCCGTTCTTTACAGCGTGCTCGAATCTCCCCATATTAAACTTTCTTATGTCGGCTACATTGCGCTTATTTATTATTTTCGATAGCTCGGCTAGTTTTATTCTGTCTGTAGGCTCAGAAGCACTCATGATTTTGCGTTTCTTAATCAGATCTTTTGTGTCCTGAAATAGCACGCCGGTCGCATGCTATTTCGCAGAAGCGATCGCATGATCCCGCTGTATATCGCGCTTTTTCCTTGGAGCTGGAAAAAAAGGACACGTCAGGGTTTCCTTATCGTAAATGATGGAATGGGGGCTTCTGAAGGCGCTCGACAACTCTTCACGTGAAATTTGTTGTCTAAAGTGAATATTTATTAATGTAGATAATTAAACTTAAACTATTGCAAGATGGCTATCACCAATATGCAACTGGTTTCACTCGCCTGTCTAAGAGTACGAGGGATTCCTAGCGCATGCCACGGTAGCGTGTGGATCACCACTACGTCGACACGGCAGCACACAACCTTGGCCTTGGTGCCGAAAGACCCCTCAACGGGCGCAGAACAGACCCGTGCACTGCGTTCTGAAGTATTCAGTCGACCCAATTTTTTTTTTAACCTTTGGCTCAAGTTAGCTGGGACATCTGGTATATTAATGTTGACTCATTGCGAAGTGCTTATGCTTTGAGCTGTTGATTACTTCTGCGTATAATTCACGCAGGTGCATATTCGCACTCATTATATTTCTTTAGTATTGCTCGTCGCCATCAGCATCGAAAATGAACGTTCCCAGACACCTGCTTTGTTTTGTTTTTAAGCCTCTGCAAGCCTCTCGCTTGGCAAGAGTTGTACAAAATTTTCAAAGTAACGGCTCTATCCTAAGGTTGATGTGCGTCGGCCCAACTTCATCCAATGTTGAAAAAAAAATTAACACGCTAGAGAAATAGCGGCGGCCCTTGAGATGACATCGTTTAATATTTGTTTTGTTTCTTTTGTTGTTTTAAGGACTTGTTTTTCTTCGCTTTTACGCAGTAACCGTAAATGACCAAGGCCGCAGACACATCTGGTCCACACATTACTTCATATTTCAGAACATTTTTGCGTAATTTCAGCTTAAACGACCTAAATGGAATAATTGGCAATTTGGGATTTTTGTTGAGAAAAAAACTAATGAAATGACGATCTTCGTGCACTACAAAAAAACACATCTTCAATTACTGTGTATATGTCGTCTACCTGCATTTAATGCGCTGAAAGTTGCAGAGCGATGCGAAACATATTTAGAAATGGTCCAAGATGCATTTTTTTTTCACTTCTCGACACCATATATTTGACACTTTCTAAGATTTAAAATAGCAACAATTCATTAGTGTCGTTCTAATCAGGGTTCGCTCTTGGCAAGACGCCGCAATTTTCAAGCAAAAAATATTCTGCCTTTCCTAATAGGGCGCCTTTCCGGGAAACAATTCTAAGGGCGATTGCGCTCTTATTTGCGGAATAACCCAGAATGCAACAATACGAGGAACCACTTATTTATAGTAGCGTTGATTAAAGTTGATTTTCAAGGTTTTTTGTCTAATAAACATTGCTACTGATAAGGAAAACCGCTGAATTTCAGCAGTGAAACAGGAGAGGGAATGGCCTATGCGTTCACTTCGTCACATAGATAAAAGTTGATTGGCGCAAGGGAACGAACACAGGAAGACACAAACAGAAAGAGCGCGTTTGTTCGTTACCTCGCGCCTTTCAACTTTATGATGAAAAAACTAGCCCAACAGCAAGTACTTCCGTCACATAGATAAACGCCGCCCTGATGATGAATTTCAAGTGCGCAAAGAGAAAGACCACCCAAAGCAGTGAAGTTCTTTCTCATTTAATTTTCTTTATAAAGCAAGGTAGTTAGCTAGTGCTAACTCAGTTTTCTCACCGTCAACGCAATGCTGCAATGATGATCAAGCCTAAACTCTTGCCTGATCAAATCTAAACAATGCAATGTGAGCGACTTCGGAATGACTATTTCGACTAACAAAAGTGCACATAAACTGTGCATTGGGGAGACTGAGAATGAATGGAGCATTTAGACGTTTTTTCAAACGTACACAAGGTACATAAAGCAGCTTCTATGGTTATTGCCTCTAGTAACGGCGTGTTAAAACCGCATGCTAATAGAGGTTGCGCAAGTTCATTGTGAAACTATTTACATTGAACACACGTATACAGCTATTATCCGCTGTGCTTCTTAAAATCTATTCCAAGTGTATGTGCCCAGTCACTCTGTATGTGCTTTCTCCAGTCAAGTTCCAATAATTTTTTTATCTATTTCAATGGATTCATTAGGACAAAATTTTTTGAACGATGAAAAACAAAAAAATTGCATCTTAGGAAACTATAGGTTGAAAAGTGCATTAAGTATATCTTTACTCTTCGCGTCTTGTTTCCAAAGTTATTTAAATGACATTTTGCGTAGAGCTCCATTTAGATAACTTCATTTGCGAAATGTCTTATGAATACCAGCGAGGGTATGAGGCACCAATCGTGTGCTACTATATTCAATCAAAATCAGATAATCACACTGTATTCGACAGATTTTCTTCGTTCTGCAAATAAGCAGGCCGATGTGAGAAGGCAATAGTAAGTGACGAAGTGCAGGAAATTAGTAGTCTGCAAATAGCTTGTTATTTTTACACATCTTTTCTAATTATGGCCTATTTGCTAAGATCAGTAAACAAGGCTATAAGCACCCGTCTGTATAAAAATTTATGACTCCCATAAATATCAAGCGAGAATTTTTTTAATTTTCAGGTCCAAACCGGGTTTTATTCTATACACGGCGGACCTCCGATGCGACGCCTGGGTAAGGGCATTTGTTACCAACAGTGCGTGTTAAACACAGGTTTGAAGATTGCAAAACATGTAAAACTGCTCAATAAACACTCTAACACTCACTCTACTAGCTACTAAGGGCCCCATTGAGACGTGAAGATGAATGGAAGAGGCCTTTATTTTATGGATAAAAAACTAGCAGGAAAGAAGAGCAACGCATTCAAGCAGAATGTTTAAGTTTTTTTAAGTATTCCGTACGAGAAGTGTTAATAAATACTTTTCCTATTTGGCTGGTATTTGTGAAGTGGTAGATGTTTTTATTGGCAGTAGTTTATGCGCGTCAACCCCTCATAGCGGTTTTGGTGGCACACTGGAAACAATAAAAAGTCGCCCGATACTAATAGGGACGCCTACGAACGTGTAGCAGATAATGAGCAAAATAAACTTTAAATAATTACTAGTAATCCGATACGTGGATTCCGTAAATACTAAGCAATCGACTACCTTGTAATGAGAATCTCGTGTGTTCTAAGAAAGACATGCCTTTTTATTATCACGCAAAAAAGAAGTTGAGGGAGTTTTACGTTGCCAACACAGCAATTTGGGACAAAATACATTTTTTAATGAAATAGTTAATGAGAGCAGTTATCTCACATATTTTAACATTTCACCACAATAATCTGTGACCCGTTGCCAGGGTTGAAAGTTTTTTGCTGTTATGTTTTTGCATCAGCCAGAAATGTTACCAGTTGGTTTTCTACGCAAGTCTTAACTGCTCGACGCGATCGATCGGAAAACTTTTAAGGGAAAGATTTTGTAAAGCATCGGATAAATGGACCATTTCCTTCGATACTTGTTACCATTAGCCTAAAATATTTCCATTTGACAATTTTGGTGATGAACGCAGGAGCTGAGAACAAAACACACGACGGCGGTAGGTGGTACTTTGCCTTCTTGCCTTGAAACACATGTCTAGAGCTGTTTAGCCGAGGGTTGTGCGTATTCTTCAAGTTCCTATACATAAAGTGCGCCCAAGTGAATGGCGCCAGTAGTGCTGATATAGCTAAAACATTTCTCGTAATTCGGGTGGCAGCAAGTACCAGCTAAAGAGGAAGCCCCTAAGAAGGTCAGCAATGCCTTCGTGTTCGAAGACGAGCATATAAATCGTGCGAACATCAATGCAAGAGTTAGTCAATATAAGTCAGTTCTTAGAGCTTCTAGTTGGAGTTATTCCAAAGATGACAGCCGATGTGAGACTGCTGTCACATGTGCAATGCCCATAAAAAGTTATTTTCTCTTTTACGCTTAAAAATTCTATTCAGAGTTCACTCTAAGGCTGACAATTGAAAGTAAGTGTTCAGGTCGCACCGTAATGCGGGTTCTAATCCGGTCATATCCGTAGTGTTGGTCTTTAATATGTCGCTACAAGCAATAACAGGCTGATTGATGAACTCTAGACTAGGATCAAGGCCTAGTTTACACTAAGCATTGCTTGTATTGGAAGGAAGCTGTTTAATATAGTTTTGTATAACTCGCCGAAAATCAAGTTCTGGGGAAAGAGCATTGTGCACTGTCTGTTCTGCAGTCGTCACGTCTGTAACAATTCATTTTTTTTTCTTTTAGTGTGATCTTGGGGCCAAAGACGGACAGAAATGCGGAAATGACCCCGGTGTGGAATGTGTGTGTGGCGCGACCGTCCCTGGAGGTCCCAACGGAGAAAAGAGGTGCATATTGCCCACTTAACGGGATAAGACCGACGTACGAAGCCATGTTCAAGGCGGCATAATAATAAAGCCTATGTGTGCACGAAATCCTTACTTTTCTTGTTTCCTCCAGTAAAACAAAAATAATTGCAACAAAGAGAAAGATGTGTCAAAAAGATTCCTGATTTCATTTATAGTACACTATGACACTTGCGCTTTAGCATTGCTCTGTTAATGCCTAGTTTTAATGCATAGTTGGCTTTTTGTATTACTATCGTTGCGCAATTACACTGACACACATAATATTTACAGTGACATGTTTCAAAACAAATGTAATGCTTGATATGCAAAATATATTATTGCATACCCTGTCTTTTGTATTCAGAAATGCGACACATTGAGCAAACTTAAACTTTTCGGAAAGCTTGTGGCAGAGCAAAAGGCAGAAAATTACTTCTCAGTCCCGCCTAGTTCCTAGATTATAAATGAATGTGGATGGTAGAAAACGTTTTTTACTGGAAAGCAGGCTTTAAAGAAGTAGAGATAGGAAACGCAGCTTCTTCCACCGAGCACACAATTAATGGCGATTACGCCCGTTCCAATGCCGCAATGTGTGCAAGCCGGTCATTACTGATTGTTGCATATGCTTTTGAGTCCTGCTGACTGGGATGTGTGGGTGACGGGCAGTGTTTGGTCTTAAATTTTCTAAAGAGGCGCTTGAGCATCTGTATCGTGAAGTATATTTTCAGGCAGCGTCTCAGGTGGTTTCATCCCTTGTTCTACTTGCGGCATATTTGGTGTCACGGTCTCCCACACGAGCGCAATTATCAGGACACGAGGCTCTGCCTCAGCCGCATGCGGGCGTTCACCCAACACGACTTTCGTGCAAACTTGCCTGCTTCGACTTTATGAGACAGCCTTTGCTGCTGCAACTGCGGAAGTGCGCAGGAGTACACGCATTACAGTAATTTTAGTGAGTTATCTTCAGCAGCACTACAAGGGAATTTGAAAGCTGTAGTCGGGGCCGCGCTGCCGATGTGATAACGATAAAACTAGCGCGACATGTGAACCGCGGCCCATTAGAAAGGATGTCCATGGAATCTAGAAAACCACACGTTGACAGTCATAAAATGTCTCAAAGAGCCTGGGAACCTTCACCACAGTTGCTTTCATACCAAACTAAACTTCTTGATGCTTTGCTCTAAATGCTACAACGGCATTTTTGTCATTTCGTTCTTCTACCTAGCTTGGTGTGCATTTATTCAAATTATCTGCCTGTGGTGGCGATGCTTTAAGCGGGTGAGGGGCTGCACGGTGGTGCCTTCTCTACATGCACGCGCTGAGAGGTGAAAAAAAGAGCGAGTGACCTCTCAAGGTTAAAAAGGCAAAATCTGGCCAACGTACGGGCTCTCTCAGACTGGGACTGAAAAAGGTGTTGGCCCACCCGAACTCAACTCAAAAGTGACTGAGGCTGACAATGAACTTGTGTTTTGCTTCCTCAACCCACGGCTCATCCAGGGAAAGCCACTGTATATGACTCACGTCGACGCCATACTGGTCTGTGCGGAGTCACACTTTTCGACTGACAACTAATATGGACTTACTTATTTCTACTCACGACTCGTTTGGGCCCACTGACTCCTTTCGACTAAGCTCATTTAGTATCGCCTCCTCATAGGAACTCACGAGTCTTTTAGGCTCAGTCGCTCCTTATTGCGCGAAGTACTTTCCTGGGCCCGACTGGCACGCCTCCGAAACGAGAACACTATACATATGCGGGAAAAACCACGCCTAGTACGTGGGCGTTCCAAGGAATGAACACAACTCGCTCACGTTACTTAGGCAGGAAGCTTGCATAAAGGCGTTGTTGCAAATGGGTCGCAAGACCCAAGGGTAGCGTTGGCCTGGCGGCCTGGGGCACAGCTGGAAACATCCGAAGGTCCTGGCAAAGGATGAGTCGATTTCCAACAGAACAACTTGTTTATTCTAGCATCGCAAAAGAGCAGCCGGTCAGGGCGACCACGTTACTCGACGGAAGAAATCGAAGTCTCCTTTTGGCGTCCGGGGCAGCTGCCTTTATACCCTCGGAGTCGAGGGCAAGAAGGAACGGCTCGGGATGAGGCGCACGAGACGGCGACGCACGGACATGTTGAGACGTGACGTGACGCGTCCGCCGGGCCGGCGCCGGTCAGACCTCCTCGCCTCCCAGTTGGGGAGCTCCTCTCCCCGGCTGCCGCGCTTTGACAAGCGTGGGCACCAACATGCACACACACACACACACGCACACACGAAGACACGTGGCATTGAAACCTGCCTGGACGCGCTTGGCGGGAGGCGTTGCGGCAGCACTGAACAGGCCAAAATCACCGCCACTTGGAACGAAGCCCCGGCGTCCGTTGCATCCGCGCCGGCTATACCGCGCGTCGTAGGCGAAACGTAACAGACCGCCCCGCCGGGAGAAGGAGATCCCGATGGTCAGGGGACTGCATCCGCTGTCCGGAGGGATGTCGCTCGATGGTGCTCGTAATCGAAATCGGTCGTCCCTCGGCGTTGCTTGAGCGCAGCGCACAGAGAAGGCCTCGTTCTCAGGTTCAGGTTCACACAGGACACTGCAAAGTGATTTCGGGAGAGTTGCCATTTTTGTTCTCGTTCCCAGCAAGCGTTAGAACTACGCCGAAACGCAACCGCTCAGTCAGCAAGCACGAGACAACCCTCACTAAGCTCTGCCGGGCTCTTTCCCCTTTTATACTACTGCCTAGTTCCTTACAGTAGTCAAGCAGCACTCAGAACGCGTCCACAAATGGGAAAATTGCACTAGAAAGCACGTCATCACTTTGAAACACTAAACAAAAGCAATATGTTAAAAATCCTGCCTCAGGAAGAAAACATCAGTAACAAACAACTTTGAGGCGGATTCCTACGTTAGGGGCCTCGACTTAAGCCATCGGCGTTACCGTTGAGACTCCCCTTTTTGTAACGCACCTCAAAGGAATATTGTTGCAAAGCGAGGCTCATGCGCAGGAGGCGGCCATTTTTGGGAGAGATGGTCTGCAGCCATTGGAGAGGGCAGTGATCCGTCTCAATGATAAACCTCCAGCCGGCCAGGTAGCATAAAAATTTCTGAACGGCCCACACGAGACACGCACACTCTTTCTCGGTGGCGCTGCACGCCTGCTCACGACAGGTCACCTTACGACTAGCATACAGGACGGGGTGTTCCACTTCTCCATTTTCCCGTTGGCACAGTACAACGCCCACGCCTCGCTCACTAGCATCGCACTGAACAACGAACCCTTTTGTGTAGTCTGGCGATCGTAGCACAGGCTGGCTTGTTAGGGCGCTCTTTAGGGCGCTAAAAGCTCTTTCCTTTGTCTCGCCCCAGACGACTGTTTGGGGTTCCGTTTTTCTTAGAGCATACGTCAGGGGAGCCGCGATATCAGAGTACCTGGGGATGTACCTCTGATAGTAGCCGGCGACACCTAAGAACGACCGAATATCGGTCTTCGTGCGCGGTTGCGGGAAGTCTCGCACAGCGGCCACCTTTATTTCAGAGGGGCGGCGACGACCCTGTCCAATCACGTGACCGAGGTAGACAACCTCGGCCTGTGCTAATTGGCACTTGGGAGCCTTGACTGTCAAGCCCGCTTCGCGCAGGCGGGTTAGCACTGCCCGCAAGTGTGCCATGTGCTCAGACCAGGATGCGGAGAATATCGCTACGTCGTCTAAATACGGTACAGCGAATTCTTCCTGTCCCCGCAACACTTTGTCCATGAGGCTTGAAAAGCAGTATGGCGCGTTCTTCAAACCAAAACTCAAAACTTTAGGACGGAATGTTCCCATTGGTGAAATGAACGCCGCATACCTACTAGCCTCTTCTGTAAGTGGAACCTGCCAATAACCCCTGACAAGATCTAGGGTGGAAATAAACTGAGCGCTACTAACTTTCTCAAGGCGCTCCTCGATGTTAGGGATCGGATAAATTTGATCCTTAGTGATGGAATTAAGCCTGCGGTAGTCGACGCAAGGACGAAGTTCCTTGCCCGGTACCTCAACTAAAATCAAAGGGGAGGTATAATCACTCTCACCCGCCTCAATAACACCGAGCTGTAGCATTTTCTTTACCTCAGCCTAGATAATATCCCGCTGGCGGGGTGACACCCGGTACGTCTTGGATCGTACTGGCTCTGGGGAGGTAAGTTCTATTTCATGAGTAAGGACAGAAGTCCTACCAGGCCTCTCAGAGAACTGTCCTTGAAACTCTTGTAAGAGTTGGTGTAGTTCGGTTTTCTGCTCAGGCGACAGCGGTGCTTTACTGAGTAAGTCACTAATGACCTGATCGGTGTCTTCCCTGTTCGTCACTGAGCCTAGTCCCGGAAGCTCGACCGGAAACTCTTCGGGAACGTTTACCATCATACACACCACTGCTTCCCGTTGTCTATAGGGTTTGAGCAGATTACAGTGGTAAACTTGCTGTGCTTTCCGTTTTCCTGGCAGACTCACCACGTAGTTAACGCCCGACAGTTTTTGAACAATCCGTGCTGGGCCCTCCCACTGCACGTCGAGTTTGTTTTTTAGCGATGTGCGCAATATCATTACCTCATCGCCCTCCTCAAAACGACGGGCCCTGGCTGTCCGATCATAATAAACCTTGGCCCTCTGCTGGGCCTTTGCCATTGCTTAACCTGACAACTCCTGTGCCCTTCTTAAGCGTTCGAGGAGCCTAAGCACGTACTCGACCACAACTGGGTCGTCGCCCCTGCCTTCCCACGAATCTCGAAGCATGCGAAGCGGAGACCGCAGCGAGCGACCGTACACCAGCTCAGCTGGCGAAAACCCCGTAGCCGCATGCGGCGCGGTCCTTAATGCAAACATCACCCCAGGCAGACACAGCTCCCAATCACTTTGTTGTTCAAAACACAATGCTCTCAACACGCGCTTCATGACGGAATGGAGCTTCTCAACGGAATTCGACTGTGGGTGGTACACTGAGCTGTGTAACAGCTTTACCCCACACCTTTCGAGAAAGGCTGTCGTCAAAGCGCTAGTAAACACTGTGCCCTGATCTGACTGGATTTCCGCAGGAAAACCAACTCGCGCAAATATGGACAGTAGTGCATTGACTATCTCAACTGTGCTGAGTTCTTTAAGCGGCACTACTTCAGGGAACTTTGTCGCTGGGCAGATCACAGTCAAAATGTGTCTGTACCCCGTGGCTGTTACCGGCAGAGGTCCCACTGTATCCATAACGAGCCGTCTAAAAGGCTCCGTAATGATAGGTACCAAATTTAACGGCGCCCTCGATTTGTCCCCTGGTTTGCCAACCCGCTGACAGGTGTCACATGTCATCACAAAGTGTTCTACGTCACGAAAACACCCTGGCCAATAGTACTCTTGCAAGAGACGGTCCTTAGTCTTCTTAACTCCTAGGTGTCCGGACCACGAACCGCCATGCGACAAGCGCAACAGATCCTGACGGTAGCACTGAGGCACGATCAGCTGATCGAACTCCACTCCCCTGCGGTCTAGATACTTCCGGTACAGGACCCCACCTCTTTCCACAAAACGAGCATTTTTCTTGGCGATACCTTCCTTGACATTGCAGCGCATGTTTTCTAGGCTGCCATCTTTTTTTTGCTCTACTATCAAAGCCGACCGGCTGACTTTTAGCAACCTATTAAGTCCATCTGACGTAGGCGCGATGAGCAAATCTGCAGATAGCTCTTCTAACTTTCCCGTGTCGGGCATTTCGTCTCCAGTGCCTGGTGCCTTCAACGCTACAGGCTCAATTTTATGCAGTTCGGACGTGCTCTGAATATCAGCTTGCTGCGCCTCCGACCCTTTCTCATTGTTCGACAACGTCGGCCCCGCAACTACCGCCTTTGCAGTGAGCTCCCGAACTCTCGATCTGGTTAAGGCCTGAACGCTAGCCTCACCAAACAAAAGCCCCTTCTCGCGCAGGAGGTGATCGGACCTGTTCGAAAATAGGTACGGGTACTGGGGTGGCACCATAGATGACACTGCGGCCTCCGTCTCAATTGCTCCGAAAGGTCCTTCAATAAGCACTTTTGCTACGAGCAGACACACGCTATGAGCTTCCACGGCTTGCTTGATCCATGCGCATTCGCCCGTGAACATATCGGGTTCTACGTAAGAGGGGTGAACTACATCCATTGTAGCTGCGGAATCACGAAGCACTCGGCACTCTTTCCCGTTCACGAGGAAGTCTCGCATGTAAGGCTCGAGAAGCTTCATGTTCTCGTCAGTGCTGCATAATGACAAAAACACGACTTTTGTTTTTGTTTCTGGACACTGCGCCGAAAAGTGACCCGGCTTCTGGTACGTATAACAAACGCGCGCTTGCCTCGTCTCGAACCGCTTTCTGCGTTCGGCTTCGGCTGCCGCCGTCTCCTTACGTTCGGTCGGACTGCTTTCACTCGCATCCGCACTACGTGTGTCCCCCCTTGCTCTCATGGGTGTGAACTTCGGCCTCTCAGACTTGGAGCCAAATTCACCCTTTTGACCGTCCTTAGCTCCGCGAGCCCGACGCGTCACAAACTCCTCGGCTAGCTCGGCGGCTTTAGCCACTGTACTAACGTCTGGCCTATCCAAGACCCAGTACCACACGTTCTCAGGTAACCGACTATAAAACTGTTCCAGCCCGAAACACTGCAGAATTTTCTCGTGGTCACCAAACGCTTTCTCTTCTTTGAGCCACTCCTGCATGTTTGACATAAGCCTGTAGGCAAACTCTGTAGATGACTCACTTCTGCCTTTTTCATTTTCCCGAAATTTCCGACGGAACGCCTCCGCTGACAGCCTGTACTTTTTTAGCAGACTCGATTTCACTTGGTCGAAATCCTCTGCCTCCTCTCTCTTTAAGCGAGCGACTACGTCGGCCGCCTCGCCGGGTAACAAAGTGAGCAAGCGCTGTGGCCACGTTTCCCGAGAGAACCCCTGCTTCTCGCATGTTCGCTCAAAGTTAACCAGGAACAAACCAATGTCCTCTCCAAGCTTAAACGGCCGCATCAGGTCAGTCATTTTGAACGATACTCGTTCTCCTGCACCGTGTGCCTGACTTCCAATACGAGCGCGTTCCATCTCTACCTCGAGACGCTTCATTTCCAAAGCGTGTTGACGGTCGCGCTCTTCTTTCTCTTTTTGCTCTTTACGTTCGCGCTCGTCTTTCTCTTTTTGCTCTTTACGTTCGCTCTCGTCTTTCTCTTTTTGCTCTTTACGTTCGCGCTCGTCTTTCTCTTTTTGCGCTTTACGTTCGCGCTCGTCTTTCTCTTTTTGCTCTTTACGTTCGCGCTCGTCTTTCTCTTTTTGCTCCCTCTCCTAAATGGTCTCAAGGCATTCCGACAGCTCGTCATCCTCAGCCTCCAACTCAAGAATAGCCCTTAGCAGTTCTGGTTTTCTGAGTTTGTCTGAGACATCCAGACCCAACTCTCTTGCAAGCTCCAGCAATTTCGGTTTGCGCAACGACTTCAAATCCATGGCTGCTCCGAATGCTGCTTTCTCTACTGCCGACTATTGTCTTGCCGCAAACTAACCCGGCAGCAACGACAACCTCAATTACCAGCTCTGTTTCTGACACTAACAAAAGCCTGGCAAAACTCAGAAGAAGAAAGTCCCGCACTCACCAAACCTCCCAGCCAAGAATTCAGCGCAGTCGTTCCGCTGCAGGCATCCAGTCATCACTCAGGGCTCGTTGCACTGCTCCCGGATGGTCGTTGTGCTGCTCAGCATACAGTCGACCGCATATCTTCGCTGCTGGCCTCCGTTGTCGCGATCTCACCGCTGGCAACCAGTTGTTGCAAATGGGTCGCAAGCACCAAGAGTAGCGTTGGCCTGGCGGCCTGGGGCACAGCTGGAAACATCCGAAGGTCCTGGCAAAGGATGAGTCGACTGCCAACACAACAACTTGTTTATTCTAGCATCGAAAAAGAGCAGCCGGTCAGGGCGACCACGTTACTCGACGGAAGAAATCGAAGTCTCCTTTTGGCGTCCGGGGCAGCTGCCTTTATACCCTCGGAGTCGAGGGCAAGAAGGAACGGCTCAGGATGAGGCGCACGAGACGGCGATGCACGGACATGTTGAGACGTGACGTGACGCGTCCGCCGGGCCGGCGCCGGTCAGACCTCCTCGCCTCCCAGTTGGGGAGCTCCTCTCCCCGGCTGCCGCGCTTTGACAAGCGTGGGCACCAACATGCACACACACACACGCACACACGATGACACGTGGCATTGAAGCCTGCCTGGACGCGCTTGGCGGGAGGCGTTGCGGCAGCACTGAACGGGCCAAAATGACCGCCACTTTGAACGAAGCCCTGGCGTCCGTTGCATCCGCGCCGGCTATACCGCGCGTCGTAGGCGAAACGTAACAGCGTCTACGTTCATTTCGATGGGGTGTAGTACTCGCCAATCGACAATATGCCCAAGGTTAGAGACTGAAGGCTGCCGGAAGTTGCATTTGTGGACCGTAAGCTTAACCCCATGCTCACTGAACCATCCCAACACTTTCTTGAGCCGCTCTTCCTTGTCACATTTGCCTTCTGACATTACCACATTGGACGCCTGGTAGCCCGCCGAGTACTGTGTCACTATCCCTTTGAAAAATAGCTGGTGCAGAAGCTACGCCGATCGGAAGTCAGTTGTAGCGGTGTGTGTTAATGACGCAGAGTCCGTGTGACGCTTCGTGAAGGGGCACCTGGTTGTACGTGCCTCTTAAATCTAAGGTGCTGAAGTATTCACCGCTATTAAAGCTTGCCAATATGTCCTCAAACAGTAGAACGGGGTAATGCTCCTCATCACATGCAGTTTTATGCGTGACATTATAGTCACCGTATATCCTTAAGGTGTCATCCGTCTTCAGATAAACTAAGAAGGGCGTCGCTCATCATTAACTTTGCACAGGTGATAAGGACCCTCGAGACTCTAACCGACCAATTGCATGAGAGACGTTATCGCGAAGGGCGTAAGGAAGTGATCTCGCCTTACAGAATTCGGGTGTCGCCATTTCCTTGAGCTTCTGGCTGGCTGCCGCTCCTTTGACGAGTTCCTGATTCATCGAAAACACGTCCTCATACCGAGGTAGCAGTCTGTTCATCATGTCGCCGCTTGGCTTGTTTCAAGTTGTCGAATCCAGTGCAGTCATGTCTTCAATCGGAACACCCACATTGCCGAGCGCCGCAGTAGTTACGCGTTCAGGAAAAGCCACTGCGACGAGAATAGAGCTGTGTTTTGTGGGCATATTCTCTAGATATGCTTATTTATCTTCAGATTATTCAGCGTACCGTTGCTAATAGTAAAAAAGAAAGCTACTCAAAAGATACGAAAGAATATCAGTCGTTGAGATTATGTCTTGAAGCGATAATGCGTTTCCACAGCATGTGCGTTAGACAAGGATATCATCGTACACGACACACGTTTTCCAGTAGCCCTTTTTGACAGAAAGGACATGACTTCATTGCATATGTGGCCATTACTAAACATGACAGGTGATATTAAGGCTATGCGCATGGGTTAATTCTAAGAGGTCACCCTTGCAAAGTGCCACTGGCGTTGCCAAAACTTGTTTTTACTTCTACTTCGGTGCGAACATGGCACTTCAATACCTTCAGCGTTGCATTCAAGGTGTTGACGTTTGTATACGTAAATACGGGGTTGCTTTCAGATTGAGGTGATTGGAAAGCTTCTACTATGTTAACTGCATATTAAATTGACAATGTACAACTGAGTATCGACGTCAACAGGCAAAATTGTCCATTAATGTTCTTAGATACTATTAGAAAACAGATTGTTAACAATAAAGGTATGTGGTAACCTGCAGCTATATATTCATAGATATGGCTCGATAGCTGAGGAGAGCACTGTTTGTGGTAATGACGTAGCACACCGATGCACGAAGACACAAAACCTACATACTAGATGTTTGAGAACGCCCGCATCTCCTTTTTAAAGAAAGGTTTTAATGAAGAAGGATGGCTTTTTCGTCACAGCATTACCATTGAGGGCGCACATCAGAAAATAGGGCAATCATGTTAACTACTATGCCTGGTAGTTACACTCTAACTGTAAACGTTTTAACTATTTCGCGCAGGCACATGAATTGCAGATTTTAGATGACAAATGAAAATTGCAACATCTGTTAAATAATTTAATCTTTGTTCGGTTTGGTGCTGTGGCTCAAAAGATTTTGACCATCCCTAGTGCTATAGATACTTGGCACAAGTCGCTTTCCCGCAAAAAGAAGTCACCGGCCAACGTGCCACGTTATACTCACTTCCCTGAATGGTATGAGCAACGAGCAGTGGTAAGCAGTGCTGTGGGCGGCACACAGGTGGTCACGTAGCACAAGTGCCACGGTGGGCTCCAATAAGATAGTCGTCGTTGTCCGCTGACAACCCGCTCATTCAAGAGAAATGGCCAAGATCGGTAGAGCAAACCGCCAATGGTAACTGCACTTCTGAACTGCTAAAAAACACATATAACTGCTACAAATGGTGATCTACATATCTCTAAACGCAAGCATGTGCCTACCTGTAACGGTTCAACAGTTAACTAACAACTTCTGCTAAACATCCCAGTACGTAACATGAGAGTAGTCTAGGGTTTCACGGAATCCCGTCTGGCGAGGTGGAAACATAATATTAAAATAGAAGTGGAGTGGCCAAATTTAGAAAAAAAATGAACAAACTTCGATGTATCGGAGCCCACGCGGGTCCCTTGAAAAGACAACAATAGCAGCGGGTGGACGAAAGTGGTGACCGAAATACGGCGAAGGTTGGGTAACTAGCGCGCGTAAATCTCAGGAAGATTGCCCCGCGTCCGGTTTAAATCATGTGGCGTGGTTTTAATGTGTAGTGACTCCAGAAGTAGGCGGAAAAAAAATGTTTAATCCCGCCTACTTCATGATGGACTCCTCTCTTCCAGATAGAGGGTAGCGCTGCTGGGAGAAAATGTTTGCTGCACGCACACAACGAGCACAATGGAAAAGATGGTTTCGTTTTCAATGCTTCCAGTGGACGGCTTTTCCACTGCCCTATTTCCGTCTCGGAAAGAGTTATAGAGTAGGGAGACATGCTATCAAACCTCTTTTTCTCGTCAACTGTTTAACACCTTTCTTTGTGTTTTTTTCTTCAAGTGTTTTGCAGGTTCTAAACTTGGAGAAAGTTGCGGCGATGGCTGTGTGTGCGGCGTCCATATTGTCAAAGGTAGAGGACCTGGCGGACTACTCCACTGCATGAGGCGTGTTCCTAATGCCGCACGCGGTCACTTAGGAAGTGGCCGCTGATATCCTTGATGTAACAAATTAATAAAGAAGGAGTGCTGAAAAAATTCTTGTTTGTATACGCTACAGCAAGCCGACTGAACATGAATACACTGACGCCAAGAGAGAGAATACTTCTAACCAGTAGTGCCTACACTTACTGTTGATGACTCTCGAATAAAAGGAACTTCAACAGGCTTTCACGCCGGTGAAGACTACGGCGGCAGAAACAGTCTAGAAGCCGCGCCTGCGCAAGACAGAGCGCGAGAAAAGAATATATTCAGTTCGGTTACACCAGGCTGCGTAGCCGCTAATCTTAGCAGCAACACACGTAAACATGGTATCGTGTTTTTATATAAATTTGCCCTTTTCATTTCTACCTTATATGCTTTTATCAAAGGCCCCGTCTATATATAGACGTATTGGCATCGCGCTTTTCCTAATATCTACTTATGCCTCATGGTAACGCGTCCACAGCTCTTGATTGCGTTTAACTATGGGGCTCCTCACCGCGACTACCCACGACTAGAGTAACATCCGCGTCCTCCGGATCAGCAACCGACTAAGCGACGTAGGGAGTGTGTGTGTGTGTGTTTGTGCGTGTGAAGGTTTTCTTGGTTTTAAGGAGAGGAAAGGACCCAATCAAACAAAAGCCCCACTACTGGCCCCAGGTGACAGTGTTGAAAAAATGTAATTGTGATGCATATAACAGACGCAAGTCGAATCCGCCAGTTCCCAAGCGATGACGACGGCGGCGGGAAAATCGAGGTTTGAAAAAATTTATTGATAGATAAAGAAGGAGAGAGCGCGGTGGACAAGCTCAAGAGGAAATAAAAACGAACCTATAATGTCCACCACGCTGTCTGCATTGAAGCTGACATAGGGTGATACTGCACTTACATGTTTGAAAAGGGTCACTGACGAAGCAATGAAAGCGATAGGCTGCACTGATTGAGGTCCATGATTAACAGGGGCCGCGGGATCGAAAAAGCATTGAGGGCCCCAAAAGTACCGTGGCAGGGTTCGCCAGAGACGCATCCCCCCGCAGGATACGCAAAATGCCCTTGAAAGCTAACAGCGAGGACGTGAGGGACAAATTTAGAAATGCAAAACATTCCGTGGTCGTTCAAGAACAGCACGAGGCACAGGGCTGGTGGCGCCTGACGAAAAAAAAGAAAATGTAGTCTGCATCTGAAAGAAGGCAGCCAGTATGATGGACTGATCCAAGATAGCGCCTGTAAAGCTGAGGCAGGTGAAATGTCGGCGCCCTTCGCACACGAGCTGCAATGCTCTCTGCTACCGAAGACCACACACCATCCCATAATCCGGCACAGTTGTAGGTCACGCCCAATATGCGCGTCTGCGCGCACCACTGCATAGGTATCCCGGATACGACACGAGTTTGGTTTGGTTTGGTATGTTTTTATGGATGTTTTAACGTCGCAAATCCACTCAGGCTGTGAGGGACGCTGAAGAGCTCCGGAAAATTTGACTACCTCTGTTTTTTTTTTAAATGCACTAATATCGCACAGTACACGGGGTTCTAGAATTTCACCTCCATCGGAATTCGACACTCGCAGCCGCGATCGAACCCGCGACTTTCGGGTCAGCAGCCGAGCAACATAACCAATGAGCCACCGTGGCGGCTCAATACTAGCTTGGGAAAACCGCACAAAGAAATAATCAAACTAATTAAGAGCAGCCCCAAAAGAGGAGGCGTACTCACAAAACACATTTAAAGCTTCAAAGAGGCTGTATTCATAAGCACGTTTAGGGCCTTAAAAAAGATTATACTGGAATCAACTGCTTTCAGATTTGGCGCCAGATTGTTTTGACCGTACGTGGTCCCACTTCCACAAGGAATTACACAAACGAATACCGATTCAAAACTGTTGGCGGGTGATAGATGCGCGGAGAACACCAAAATTTGCGATTCTCGTGCCCCACATTTGGTGTTCGATATGTTTCACTTTAAGACAGCTGAACCAGGAACAACAGGCGTGTGGTAACCCGCACCTTTTCTTTTGTGAACTACATGTTGACGCTACGACACAGACACGCGTTAAGATTAAAATTGTGTCGTTGCCTAGCGACGTTCGTTAAAGTACTTGAACAATACCCATAGACATCTGCTTCAAGTACAAACAAAATACGATTAAAACTTGCTGCGTACTTTCCTGCACAAAGAAAATGAGTAATTGAGCGGGAAGCATCTTTAACGCTGTCACACTGTTCCGCTAAGAGTAGGATAAGTGTCATCCAAGCTTCTTCCTTAAATTTTATTGCACTGTTGTATTGCTTTGGTTTCTGCTAGAGGGCAAAGCTGCTGCGAGCCCCCCCCCCCCCCCCCCCCCCCTTGTTGGTCTGACTTCCAATCTCTCGCTTCTCCTCTTCCCTTCCCCAACCCTCTCAGTGCACGAGGGTATATAATCGGGGTTCTCGACAATAAACGTAGTTATTTACTGCCAGCGGTCGTTCATGCTGCTGCGCAGTTTGCGCGGGCTTTACTGGAGTGGCGACGAGCTCGGAGACTACCCATGCAGTAAAAGCTGAAGCCGAAGGACTGCCGCAGCCTGATTCACAGACCATAGTCATCACCAGCCTCCAGCTCCCGACCTTCGACGACACATCAGATAAGTGGAAAGCGTATTTGATAAGGGCAGAAGCATATCTTGAAGCCAATGCGATTACTGACCCCCGAAAAGCAGCGAGCGCTGGTTGTGGCAGCACTCACTTATGACGAAGCAGTCGCAGCGTTTAACGACTACTACGACCCGAAGCGCCCCGAGATAGAGGGATATCAATTTTTAACCCGTTGTCAGGAATAAGGGCAGTCGGTGCGCGAATTCCCAGTTGAAATATGGCGCATAACAGACAACTGCAACTTTGGAAATGCGCTAAGGCTAATACTGGTGGACCGAATTGTTTGCGGCGTGCGCTCGAACAACCTACGCGAACAATTTCTGGCAATGAAAGACTTAACGCTAGAGGAGGCCGAAGCAATGGAAACTGCAACAGAAGCAGCCGACAACGGTGCAAAATATGAGTGCAGAACTACCGCGGGTGTTCAAAATGCAAGCTCAACATCGGTGATCGTCGCGAGATAACCGGAGCAGCGGCGCGGCGCAAGAGCGCGGACGATGTGGAAGCACGAGGCATGTTGATAACGCCTGCCGCTGGGCGTCGCCTGCAGTTTTAGCTGTAGGCGACGCGGTTACCTTGCGCAGAAATGCAGGAGAGCCTGATGAGATGTTATCGCTACAAGGCGCACCGGGAGTGCAACAGCCACTGAACATTTGCGTAACGGGAACTTGGAAGGGGCTCACGTCTGGACGTTAATTTCTGGAAGAAAAAAGGCTCGGAACCGCCAGTACTCCGCACAGTTTTGGCTGGGGGACATGGAAGTGGACGCTGGATGTCCGGTGTGCGATATCACGGCAAGTTTACGACAGACACCACCCACAGTGGCCGCGCTTCAAAATCTCCACGAGTAGTGTTGTCATGTTACGCGGGACAACCGTCGGTGCTTGGGGAACTCGAACTTTCGGTGTGATACAAAAATGCGACCGTAGCTTGTCCACTTACTGTGCTTGACTACTCGGGACCAAGCCTCTGCGGCGGCGATTTGACTGCTGCGCTCGGCAATGTGGGTGTTCCGATTGAAGACATGACTGCACTGGATTCGACAACTTGAAACAAGCCAAGCGGCGACATGGTGAACAGACTGCTACCTGGGTATGAGGACGTGTTTTAGGCTGATCAGGAACTCGTCAAAGGAGCGGCAGCCAGCCAGAAGCTCAAGGAAATGGCGACAACCGAATTCTGTAAGGCGAGATCACTTCCTTACGCCCTTCGCGATAACGTCTCTCATGAAATTGGTCGGTTAGTCTCGAGGGTCCTTATCACCTGTGCAACGTTAATGATGAGCAGCGCCCTTCTTAGTTTATCTGAAGACGGATGACACCTTAAGGATATACGGCGACTATAATGTCACGCATAACACTGCATGTGATGAGGAGCACTACCCCGTTCTACTGTTTGAGGACATATTGGCAAGCTTTAATGGCGGTGAATACTTCAGCACCTTAGATTTAAGAGGCACGTACAACCAGGTGCCCCTTTACGAAGCGTCACACGGACTCTGTGTCATTAACACACACCGCTACAACTGACTTCCGTTTGAAATAGCTTCTGCTCCAGCTATTTTTCAAAGGGATAGTGACACAGTACTCGGCGGGCTACCAGGCGTCCAATGTGGTAATGTCAGAAGGCAAATGTGACAAGGAAGAGCGGCTCAAGAAAGTGTTGGGATGGTTCAGTGAGCATGGGGTTAAGCTTACGGTTCACAAATGCAACTTCCGGTAGCCTTCAGTCTCTTACCTTGGGCATCGTGTCGATCGGCAAGTACTACACCCCATCAAAATGAACGTAGACGCCTTTATGCAAGCTTCCTGCCTAATTAACGTGAGCGAGTTGTGTTCATTCCTTGGAACGCCCACGTACTAGGCGTGGTTTTTCCCGCATATGTATAGTGTTCTCGTTTCGGAGGCGTGCCAGTCGGGCCCAGGAAAGTACTTCGCGCAATAAGGAGCGACTTAGCCTAAAAGAATCGTGAGTTGCTATGAGGAGGCGATACCAAATGAGTTTAGTCGAAAGGAGTCAGTGGGCCCAAACGAGTCGTGAGTAGAAATAAGTAAGTCCATATTTGTTGTCAGTCGAAAAGTGTGACTCCGCACAGACCAGTATGGCGTCGTCGTGAGTCAGATGCAGTGGCTTTCCCCGGATGAGCCGTGGGTTGAGGAAGCAAAACACAAGTTCATTGTCAGCCTCAGTCACTTTTGAGTTGAGTTCGGGTGGGCTAAGACCTTTTTGAGTCACAGTCTGAGAGAGCCCGTACGTTGGCCAGATTTGGCCTTTGTAACCTTGAGAGGTCACTCGCTCTTTTTTTCACCTCTCAGCGCGTGAACGTAGAGAGGTCACCGCCGTGCAGCCTCTCACCCGCTTAAAGCATCGCCACCACAGGCAGATAATTTGAATAAATGCACACCAAGCTAGGTAGAAGAACGAAATGACAAAAATGCAGTTGTAGCATACAGAGCAAATCATCAAGAAGTTTAGTTTGGTATGAAAGCAACGGTGGTGAAGGTTCCCAGGCTCTTTGAGCCATTTTCTGACTGTCAACGTGTGGCGTTCTCGATCCCATGAACATCCCTTCTAATGGACCGCGGTTCACATGTCGCGCTAGTTTTATCGTTATCACATAAGCAGCGCGGCCCCGACTACAGCTTTCAAACCCCCTTGTAGTGCTGCTGAAGATAACTCACTAAAATTACTGTAATGCGTGTACTCCTGCGCTCTTCCGCAGTAGCAGCAGCAAAGGCTGTCTCATAAAGTCGAAGTAGGCAAGTTTGCACGAAAGTCCTGTTGGGCAAACGCCCACATGCAGCTGAGGCAGAGCCTCGTGCCCTGATAATTGCCCTCGTGTGGGAAACCGTGACACCAAATATGCCGCAAGTAGAACAAGGGATGAAACCACCTGAGACGCTGCCTGAAAATTTACTTCACGACACAGATGCTCAAGCGCCTCTTTAGCGAATTCAAGACCAAAAACTGCCCGTCACCCACATATCCCAGTCAGCAGGACTCAAAAGCGATGCAACAATCAGTAATGACCGGCTTGCACACATTGCGGCATTGGAACGGGCGTAATCGCCATCAGTTGTGTGCTCTGTGGAAGAAGCGGCATTTCCTATCTCTACTTCTTTTAAGCCTGCTTCCTGTAAAATCGTTTTCTACCATCGACATTCATATATAGGCTAGGAACTAGGCGGGACTGAAAAGTAATTTTCTGCCTTTTGCTCTGCCACAAACGTTCCTAAAAGGATAAGTTTGCTCAATGTGTCTAATTTCTGAATACAAAAGACAGGGTATGCAATTATATATTTTGCATATCAAGCATGACATTTGTCTTGAAACACGTCACTGTAAAAATTATGTGTGTCAGTGTAATTGCGCAACGACAGGGATACAAAAAGCCAACTATGCATTAAAACTAGGCATTAACAGAGCAATGCTAAAGCGCAAGTGTCATAGTGTACTATAAATCAAATCAGGAATCTTTTTGACACATCTTTCTCTTTGTTGCAATTATTTTTGTTTCACAGGAGGAAACAAGAAAAGTAAGGATTTCGTGCACACATAGGCTTTATTATTATGCCGCCTTGAACATGGCTTCGTACGTCGGTCTTATCCCCGTTGAGTGGGCAATATGCACCTTTTTTCTCCTTTGGGACCTGCAGGGATGGTCGCGCCCCACACACATTCCACACCGGGGTGGTTTCCACATTTCTGTCCGTCTTTGGCCCCAAGAGCACACTAAAATAAAAAAAAATGAATTGTTACAGACGTGACGACTGCAGAACAGACAGTGCACAACGCTCTTTCCCCAGAACTTGATTTTCGGCGAGTTATACAAAACTATATTAAACAGCTTCCTTACAATACAAGCAATGCTTAGTGTAAACTAGGCCTTGATCCTAGTCTAGAGTTCATCAATCAGCCTGTTATTGCTTGTAGCGACATATTAAAGACCAACACTACGGATATGACCGGATTACAACCCGCATTACGCTGCGACCTGAACACTTACTTTCAATTGTCAGTCTTAGAGTGAACTCTGAATAGAATTTGTAAGCGTAAAAGAGAAAATAACTTTTTATGGACATTGCACATGTGACAGCAGTTTCACATCGGCTGTCATCTTAGGAATAATTCCGACTAGAAGCTCTATGAACTCACCTATATTGACTAACGCTTTCATTGATGCTCGCACGATTTATATGCTCGTCTTTGAACACGAAGGCATTGCTGACCTTCTTAGGGGTTTCCTCTTTAGCTGGTACTTGCTGACACCCGAATCACGAGAAATGATTTAACTATATCAGTACTACTGGCGCCATTCACTTGGGCGCATTTTATGAATAGGAACCTGCAGAATACGCACAACCCTCGGCTAAACAGCTCTAGATATGTGTTTCAAGGCAAGACAAGCAAAGTACCACCTACCGCCGTCGTGTGTTTTGTTCTAAGCTCCTGCGTTCTTCACCAAAAATTGTCAAATGGAAATATTTTAGGCTAATGGTAAGAAGTACTGAAGACAATGGTTCATTTATCAGATGCTTTGCAAAATCTTTCCTTTAAAAGTTTTCCGATCGATCGCGTCGATCAGTTAAGACTTGCGTAGAAAGCCAACTGGTAATATTTCTGACTGATGCAAAAACAGTAGCAGCAAAAAACTTTCAAGCCTGGCAACGGGTCACAGATTATTGTAGTGAAATGTTAAAATATGCGAGAGAACTGCTCTCATTAACTCTTTCATTAAAAAATGTATTTTGTCCCAAATTGCTGTGTGTTGGCAACGTAAAACTCCCTCAACTTCTTTTTTGCGTGATAATAAAAAGGCATGTCTTTTTTAGAACACACGAGATTCTCATTACAAGGTAGTCGATTGCTTAGTATTTACGGAATCCAGGTATCAGATTACTAGTAATTATTTAAAGTCTATTTTGCTCATTGTCTGCTACACGTTCGAAGGCGTCCCTATTAGTATCGGGCGACTTTTTTATTGTTTCCAGTGTGCCACCAAAACCGCTATGAGGGGTTGACGCGCATGAACTACTGTCAATAAAAACATCTACCACTTCACAAATACCAGCCAAATAGGAAAAGTATTTATTAACACTTCTCGTACGGAATACTTAAAAAAACTTAAACATTCTGCTTGAACGCGTTGCTCTTCTTTCCTGCTAGTTTTTTATCCAGAAAATAAAGGCCTTTTCCATTCATCTTCACGTCTCAATGGGGCCCTTAGTAGGTAGTAGAGTGAGTGTTAGAGTGTTTATTGAGCAGTTTTACATGTTTTGCAATCTTCAAACCTGTCTTTAACACGCACTGTAGGTAACAAATGCCCGTACCCAGGCGTCGCATCGCAGGTCGGCCGTGTACAGTATAAAACTCGGTTTGGATCGGAAAATTAAAAAAAAATTCTCGCTTGAAACTTATGGGAGCCATAAATTATTAAACAGACGGGTGCTTACAGCCTTGTTTACTGATCTTAGCAAATTGCCCATATTTATAACATATGTGTAAAAATAAGCTGATAGCAGATTACTAATTTCCTGCACTTCGTCACTTACTATTATCTTCTCACATCAGCCTACTTATTTGCAGATCAAAGAAAATCTGTAGAATACAGTGTGATTTTTTTTATTTTTATTGAATATAGTGGCACACGATTGGTGCTGCATACCCTCGCTGGTATTCATAAGAAATTTCGCAAATGAAGGTTTCTATAAGAAGCTCTACGCAAAATGTCATTAAATACCTTTGCAAACAAAACACGCGGACGGAAGATATACTTAATGCACTTTTAAACCGGCAGTTTAATAAGATATAATTTTTTCTTTTTCACCTTTCAAAAAATTGCGCCCTATTAAATTCATTGAAGTAGATAAAAATGACTCGAACTTTACTGGAGAAAGCACATGCAAAGTGACTGGGCCCGTACAATTAGAATAGATTTTAAGAGGTACAACAGATAATAGCTTTATACGGGTGCTTAATGTGAACCTTGCGCAACCTCTACTAGCGTGCAGTATTGACACGCCGTTACTGGAGGAAATATCCATAGTAGCTGCTTTACGTACCTTGCTTATATTTGACAACACGCCGAAATGCTCCATTCATTCTCGGATTCGCCAATGCACAGTTTAAGTGCACTTTTGTTAGTCGAAATATTCTTTCTGAATTTGCTCACATTGCATTGTTTAGGCTTGAAAAGGCAAGACTGTAGGCTTGATCATCATTGCAGCATTGCGGTAACGCTAAGAAAACCTTGAGTTGACAGTAGCTAAGTACCTTGCTTTATAAAGAAAAAATAAATTAGAACTGCATTGCTTTGGGTGGTCAATCTCTATGCGCACTTAAAATTCATCATCAGCGTGGCGTTTATCTATGTCACGAAGTGAACGCATGTGCCATTCCTTCTACTGTTTCGCTGCTGAAATTCAGCGGTTTTCCATGTCACTAAAATGTTTATTAGATAAAACTCCGTGAAAATCAACGCTAGTAAACACCACCATGAAGTAGTGCCTGGTATTGTTGCATTCTGCGTTATTCCGCAAATAAGAACGCAATCGACCTTAGAACTGTTTCTTTGACATGCACCCCAGTAGAGAGGCAGAATATTTCTAGCTTGAGAATTGCGCTGTCTTGCCAACAGCGAACACCTGTTTATTACGTCACCAATGAAATGTCGGCATTTAAAATCTTACAAAGTATCAAATATATGGTGTCGAGAAGTAAAAAAATAAAAAGTACTGCTTGCATCATTTCTAAATATGCTTCGCATCTCTCTGCAACTTTCCGCGTATTGCATGCAAATAGACGACATATACACAGTAATTGAAAATGTGATTTATTCTAGTGCAGCAGGATCCTCATATCATTAATTTTTTACTCAACGAGAATCCTAAATTGGCAAGTACCCCATTAAGTCCTTTAAGTTTAAGTTACGCATAAATGTTCGAAAATATGAAGTAACGTGTGAACAACACGTGTGTGCGGCCTTGGTCATTTAGGTGACTGCTTAAAGGTGAAGGAAAACAAGTCCTTAAAACTACAAAAGCTACAAAAGAAATAGTAAATGATTTCATCACAAAGGCCGCCGCCATTTTTCTAGGCGTGTTAAATTTTTTGCAACATTGCTTGAAGTTGTGCCGACGAACATCAACATTAGGATAGATCTATTTTTTTGATAATTTTCCGCCACTTTGCCCAAGCAAAAAGCTTGCAGAGGCTCGTCAGGTGGTTGGTCACGTGACCAGTCACGTGGTTGGTCACGTGGTGCGGTTTCCAGAGGATGCGCAAACCGGCAAGGCGTGCCAGCTGTGCGCTGTGTGACGTCAGTTCTCCTCGCGCATACGCAACACGACTATACACTGTAACGTACACTGTAGACGCTACACTGTGTTGCTTACGCTGCACAATAAACCACGTGACTAACCTATTTCCGCGCCATGATCGCGCTGCTCTCAAGTGTGGTTTGAGCAAAAGAAATCTCTTCAGACTTGACTCGACGGCCCCGCACTATACGGAACGCCGATATGTTATCGGTGGTTTCTTGCCTGCGTCAACCAGTTGGCACACATGACGGTGCGAGTCGCCGCCTGCAACATATCGGCCTGCGGCTGCTGCGGGGCCATCCAGTCAAGGCTGCAGACGATTTCGTTTGCTGAAAGCACGTTTGAGAGCAGCACGATCGTGGCGCGCAAATGCGTTAGTCACGTGGTTTATTTTTCTATTTCGCGCGCTATCTTTCGAGCTGGGAAAAAAAAAGACACGTCAGTATTTCCTTATCGTAAATGCTGTAATGGGGGTTTCTGAAGGTGCTCGACCACTCTTCAAATGCAATTTGTTGTCTAAAGTCCATATTTTAAAATTGAGATAATTAAAGTTAATTAAATAATTATAAATTGCGAAGCGAAAAATTTCCTGTTGTGCGAAAAAGGCTGCAACTGGTTACACTCGCCTGTCTCATATAATTTATTTTTTAATCCCTGGCTCAAGTTAGCTGAGGCACCCAGCTAACTTGATATGGAGGCTCAAAATGGAGGCGACTGTCTTTATCGGGCTCTCATATGTCGGGTATGAGCCGACACGAATTGTAACATATGACGTCAGCGAGATCATGTGATCGTCTCCGCGAATAGTGTTACAAGTGGCGTGGGAAAAACAGTCGCGCAAAACTGCTCCATGTTGGACCATATATAGGAACACAAAACTCCGGCGCACTCCCTGTAGAGCACAGGCTCCCTCTTGTATTCTAACACTTTCGACTCCGCCTCTTCATCTGCCTTTGCAGCATCAAAATTCGGGCACCATTACAGTCCTCAGAATTCCTGTACTTTGTCTTAATAACGCTACATCCTTTGTTTTAACAGAGCCGGACAACAGCCTACTTCCACGCCTCGTAACGTTGGATCGCCGTTGGTTGCATCGGCTGAAGCACAAACAATTTGCATTTTTAATTCTCAGCGAACTATGGCGAATATCGTCGCATAATCGCGGCGAAGTTGACCCCGAAAGCCACGGCCTCGAAAGGCCCCTTTTTTTGCCCAGATGGTGCTCAACAACAACAACAACAAAAAGAAAACCTCAGAGCAGGAAGCAGGATTCGAACAGCTCCTGTGCTGAGTGAGGAGTTTCGTTTCCGGACACCTCACACCCCTGAGCCAAGCCGAAATCACTCGCTTTATTCCTTCGAATTCATATATATGTATCCCAGAAGGCACCACTTCCTAGGGAACAAGCCAATAGGCCTGTAACCGAAGGTGCCGCTTTCAGTGCACTACTAATTCCTGCGTGAAACTGCAAGTGGGCCACAAGAAACCAGTCCCAGGAAGCGCATGAGTATAAAATCACTGCTGCCGTTGTTGCTATGCCTTACCCGGCCATACTGTGCTTCGAGATGCTCGGCGGTTGTTGTGCTGTAGCCTTGCAAGGGAAACCGGTTAGCCGGCAAATTTTGTGGCGACGAGAAAGTTTGCGCACTTTAACATGGGTTCCTCCCATGTCTGACGGTCCTATGAGGCACCTCCCTTATTCAGGGTTTATACGTGGCAGCGGGAACCTTCGTCCGGTTCACGCCTGTTGCAAACGGTACTTTTCCTGCGAAGGATTATGTTCGCCGAGTAGTCTCCATGGGTACATCACAGCGCTTTTACATATGACTCTTCGACACGTCGGTTACGAATCCCTGCATGACTTGCCTGCATTCAGTTATGTGAGATGCTTTTGTGTAACCTGTGACAGGTAAATGTTGGTATTGGTTACACTCTACGCATGTCTCTGTCACTTGAAAGATGAAATGAATGTTGTCGGTTGCCGACAGTTTTTCCGAATGCCAGCGTGGCCGCTTGGTTGAGTGAAAGTAAAAGTTTGTTGATCTCTATCAGTGCTTATTTAAGCAAATACCTGGTAAGAAAGGGACACCAAGTTAATCGGTCTCTAATTCTTTCAAGTGCTTGACATCACATTCATTAAGCCTAAAGAAAATATCTGCGCTCTTCTGATCCGGGTACGTCAATAGATAGATGGAGGAACAATATTCGTGCATTTTGTCGCTGAGAGGTGTATTAGGAATGATTTTGCGGTGTTACTTCCGATTAAGTATATCACGTTCATGGGTACACTGACTGTCACTCGCTTAGAACTGTGTGCGACAATGATTTACCAAGTGCCGATGTAGCTACCATAGCAAATGACTTAAACAGCATGAGGTAAAAATGTTCATGTAAAAGATACGGTTTAGCTTGGGCGTGACAGGCAGATCAACACGTGACGCTACCAGAACTCTGTCATTATTTGGGTTCTTGAACGTGTATGCGCAAAACGAGCTGAAATGCATTTGTTAAGAGAATTTGAGCTCTCATACTCACTCTGCGGCAGCGAGAAAAATTACTACGAGAAGCATGCTGAACAATGTCTTCATCTTGACGGAACTATGTTGTCTGTAAGTTCGGCATCTACGGCTTGAAAACGAGTTCCTGAGGTGCGGGTGATCTGGGAACTCTTATATGCGGCTGAAATCTGACCTTTTCTTAGTTGCTATCATCAAAACGTCTAGCTGCGACAAATAGTTGACAAAGATGCTTTGATTGAGAATAGATTGTTTTGGCATTTTTAATACACTGCCAAATCTTCTCCATTCTATATTTTCCAGCAATAGTTGCTTCCTTGTTTTGTTTGATATGCGATAGCATTGAGAATTGTACACGGATATCTTCACTTGGTTCGTAATACTGTTGGCAACTGCGAAGAATGCTCGAACGCTGTCGGTGTGCACTGAATTCCTTTCGGTTTCTCATTTAATTTCCAAGAAATCAGAAGGTTTAGGTAAAAGCAGCAAGCAAGCGGCTTGTCAGCTCTCAACCCGTGTCGACAAAGCGGCAGCTTAGACTAGCCGCACACGGTCACACGATCACAAGCATAACACGAAATAAAATCAAAAAGCAAATCATACACAAGTACTGAACCCGACCGCGGCGGCTGCGTTTTTATGGGGGGAAAACGCTAAGGCGCCCGTGCCCTGTGCGATGTCAGTGCACGTTAAAGATCCCCAGGTGGCCGAAATTATTCTGGAGCCCTCCACTACGGCCCCCCTTCTTCCTTTCTTCTTTCACTCCCTCCTTTATCCCTTCCCTTACGGCGCGGTTCAGGTGTCCGACGATATATATGAGACAGATACCGCGCCATTTTCTTTCCCCAAAAACCAATCATTATTATTATTACACAAGTACTGACCCAGGCGACATAAACGTCATAGGACGCATTACAAGAGAACTTCATACCTTAACAATTATAAATAAAAAATGTAAATAAAAAATGCGAAATAAAAAATACTGATTGCGCACAAAAGTGAACACGAAGCACTTCTTGCACTGTGCACAGATTACAATGTACAAACATTTACAGCAGTTATTCCATTTTTGAACAATGAGGTATGTATTGTGGAGACGCCATTTAACTGGTAGGGTGTGACACTGAGTGTGTCATTATTGTCATTATGGGTGGTGTTATGTAACCTTAGCATTGTACTTTTTGAAGATTTCTGAACCATAGTTGGTTCGTCATCGAGGTATATGTTCCAAAATTGTGATCTTCTGGTGTGGTACAAGGAAATATTTTGTTCTACATTGGCTAAAGTTTTCAGAGCAGCAATACCTTTCCTAATTTACCATTTTCGGAAAAGCGAGCGTCACCTGTCGTGCAAACAGAGAAGTTCCGCTGGCACTTTTGGTTGAAAAGTGGTTCTCGAGCAAACATGTGCAACGTAGCGTCCAGCAGTTCACGTGCGCTTGTTTTGTTCTTTTAGTGTTGCGTCTCTGTCGGAAACGTGCGTTTGATAACGAGAGAGGATGGTAGAGGAGGAGAACATCCCATTTCCGAATTTAGAAACACGGTGGAGCGAAGAGTTTTCGCCTTGCAGCCTGAAAAACGACCATGTGTGGCAATACCTGCACTGTACTACCTGAACAGAGCGCCGAATGACCAAATGAAAATGTGCATGATTGTTCGCGGTCTCCGACCCCGGATGCACTACAGTGTTGTGCGACTCTAGAACGGCAGTGAAGAACTACACCAAAGTAGGGTATGTAGTGGGGCCGCGCGCATACTGCGCAAGGCCGAAGACATCGGACGCAAAAGTGCTGTGGTGATCAAGTGGTTTCCGGCCAACATGGGCAGTGACGTGTCGGAACGCGGGAACGTGAACCACAAGAGACGGCCAACTCGGCCGCGCGAGGACTAACCAACCGCGCGGCTGCAAGCACGGCCGACTCGGAGTGTTGGTCGCGGTGCAGTGCCAAGGACAAGATGACCACCTTCAACGAAATAGTGAAATGGTACCGACTGAACAGACAGGCTATGCCGCCACCTCACCCGGGGCTTACGTGGAAGGAGGCAGTGTTATACAGACAGTTACAGATGGGATCCCTGCTCACCCCGGTGCTAGCTAAGCACGTGTGTCCGAGTGTGTACGCGAATGACTTGTGCAGATTGTGCTCGAAGGAGAGAGCCACCGCGGCTCACATCCTTTGGGACTGTAGTGTAAATCCGCGAGAAGCCAGCGAGAAGACGACGATCCCGCCTCAGCTAGAGGCTGCAACGAGGAGCTACGATCAAGAGACACAACTCAAGGCCGTCCAGCAGGTCTGGGCAGCTCTAGAAAAGCAGCGACCGAGCGAAACCGAGGAGAAGGGGGGCAGCACCCCCAGGAAACGGGCGGCGACCCTCTCGGACCCGCGGAAGTAGCGAGGGACCAAGACCTCGAGGAGCACAACGCACGAGACTGATGTAGTGGCCGCGTCGCGGTAAAAGCTTGTCCTCCCTGAGTAGAGAGGGCCCAACCGATTCTGCAGGCATTTTCGATAAAGGTGTCCTCTCTCTCTCTCTCTGAATGTTCGCCTATGCGTGGGTGAGTGTAACAGTATCATGGGATGTACTTTCCTAATGTGCACAGACCTATATTTTTGCGCTTCCTTGATAGAGCCGGAATTTCTGCTAACTTCATGCAGCACCTTTTGCCGCAGGCCACACTTGACAGATTATAGTAAATGACCCTTTGTACTATTTTAGCCGCGGCTCGTGCTGATTCGGCAGAGCGTTGCTTTGCGTGCTAACGGGCCGCAGTGGTGTTGGAATGCGCGGATATATGCGAGGTAGCGTTCTGTCGTGATCCTGCTGATAGCGTTGCTTCACATTCTAGAATTTATTGTGAATATTCATATTGGTTTATATAATTCTCCTTTCAGTGAAAACACACATGTGTCGATCGCAAAACTCTTCTAGAACGACCGAGCTGTGTGCACTTGGCAGCTTGACATTGTAGATTTTTTTGTGAATGCTCATACTGGTATGTATAATTCGGTTTTCACCGAATACGCACATGCGTCGATAGGAAAACTTCTAGAACGGCCGAGCTGTGTGCACATGGCAGCAAGCGCGAACACCCGTTCCGAAACGTGCTGGATGCGCGCTTTCCTGGCCCCATCAACGGCTTCGTCTTTCGCGCCGTGTATCTCGTCGCGGCCTTTTATTACGTGCAAGTCTCGCTGTTGTAAAACGCACATGGTTTGTTTAGATAAAAACGCGCTGCAGTTGCGTGTTAGTTACAGCTCACATAAGTCGCCACACTACAGCACCAGTATTCATGGCCGGCTCATGCTTTTCAATCAAAATTAAATCGCCTATAGAGGGCGCTGGCAGCGCCTTCACCGCGCATGCGCAGAAACTTTTCCGCAAATGGTCAGTTCTCAGGCTAGAGTTGAGTAGACGATTGCAGGTGTATATGCATTTTGTACCTTGCCTGTGTTACATTTTGTACACAAGTTGGCAGTGCGTTTAGTATGATAGATATTGGCTATTATACGTCTTTTTCTTCGTTATAAATAGCTTATTAAGGTTTGAATCTGTCATTTTACCCCAAATAAGATGGCAATTATTTATGTAGGGAATGAATAAAATATTACTGCTTACTGTTTTGCAAGAATATACCTGTTTCGCTTTAGTATGCCTCTTAAAGCACTGAGCTTTTGTCGTACTGCCGTACGAAATTCACATGATCATCCCAGTGTGATGTGCTTGTAATAAAGGTGTAAATAACTGTGACACTGAGACAGAATATTTGACAGAATATTTGTAGAACTGTACTGCAAATAAACATTAATAGATATATGTGTGCCCTCTTTTTTGAAAAACCAATGCTTCTGTTTTGTGGTATCTATTCTTAGAAAGTTATGTGCAGACCAGACGAAGAGTTCCTAGATCTCTTCATTAGCTTTTTTTATATGTCAGGGCGCGAAGTGGACGACAGAAATATGCTAGTGTCATCGGAATACATTATGAATTTTGCATGTTTATACGTAAGCATATTGTCGCTTATGTAGAGGCTGAATAGGATGGGTCTCAGTATGCTCCCTTGCACTGCATCGTTTATTATTTTTCGATCATGTGGTAAAAAGCCATTTATTATAAAACCTTCCAGTGATGCTGCAGTTACAACTGTAGTAAGTGAAGATGAAGGCTCCGAGTGGCTTTTTTGCTTAAAATTGTAATCTAAAATTTTACGCAATTAAGGCTCCTATCGGAAAACTTCAAAGATAACAGAATTCTCTAAATGATATCGTATGAGGAAGCCTGACATCAGCGCCCCGTGAGTCCCGCGAATTAAGTACATGTATTCTGCTTACTTGTACTGAATTATGCATGCATATAGATTTTATATGCGGTTTTGTACCACAGCCTAAGCCAGGAATACATTGTAATAAGGTTCGCACAGCAGATAACACAGCAGCCAACAAACGGTGAGGCTGGTGCAGAACGGAAGTTATTTATTTGGAAACTTTTCGCCCCCCCCCCCCTAAAAAAAAAACTACAGTTGGAAGGCGAGGGAGCAAGTGCAGCTGTTGGTGGCCCGTTAGAGAATGCCGGTAGCTTTATGCAGTGGCGCGCTTTGAACGCAACAGAGTAGATAGAAAATAAGAAACCCCACGCCCGAACAGTCATCTGGAACGTCGTCGAAATAGCCGCGCGCCAGCATGATTTCACAAAAGTGTTCTGGTTCCGGCTGTCGCAGCCAATATACAATGAAAGCCGCGTGGCGCAAGCCACAAACAAAGTACGTAAGAAAAGAGCAAAGGTAAACCAACAGCGCTTCGCGGCTTTACCCCGAGGCATAACCCCCTCGTGTTCGTATGAAAATGAGTGACGGAAAAATCAAAACAGGAAATCATTTCGCGTATTATGGCGTCCAAAATGACGCAGAAGTGAATAAGACCAATAGTATTAAGAGGAAAATGTTAAGAGTTACATACGTGTTCTTATTGATGTTAACTGTACTATCAGCAAGAAATGAAACCGGAACAACTCAACTCAGCCACGAACCGCAAAATATAAAGCTCATAGCCAGGGAAAGCTCAATACTGGCGGAAGGTAACTTAACTTCGAAAGCGCGAATACTATTCTTCAAAAGTGTTAATGAAACTCTCATGTACTTCTTGTCCAGGAACTATATGTTGGTGTTTTTCTTTCGCCTTTTCAGTTTTCTTGTTCGCGTTTCATTCGTTTCATATTGTACATACCGTACTTAACCTTTGCGTTGGTGCGAACGGAAGTAAACGGAGCATGCGATTGTGCGTGTGACTTTTTCTGTGCTGATATTATCTGTGACTTTATATGTGCTTCTGACTGTCTGTGGTGTCTGGACCAACTTTGCCTGTGACTTCATCTGTGCTGACATTCTCTGTGACTTTATCTGTGCTTCGGTCTATTCTGCGCCTTTGGAGTTTCATGGGTTTTTTTGTTTGTTGTTTCTATTTTCCTGCTTTTCTTTTTAAATTAAGTTTTTTTTTAGCCTTTACCTCCTTTTCTTTTCTTAATTGGCTTTAAGCCCGGTAAAGCGTTGCTGGTCCGGGCTCCCTCTCTCTTTCATTTATGTTGTTTTGTATTTTTTCTGAGAGGACCAATAAAAGGGTGAGACCACTCATGCCACGCTGTCCGCCATTAACTTATGCCACAGCCAATTTGGATGTCATACTGCACTCATCAGCTTGCCGTCACATAACAATATTTTGGGGCCTTAATGACGTATAAAATTCCCACGAAACGTAATTTTACGGTTCATTGGAGAGATATGGGTACGTCTTTTTATTGCAGTGGCCGTTGTAAGGCTGATGATGATGATAATGATAATGATGAGTGGCACTACTGTTATCCCCTTTTTTTGTGCAGTAGTTTGGGGCTTGTACATCGTGCGTAGCCCTGAACCTGGCGTTTTCATCAAACATTCAATCAAACGGAGTCATCTAAATACTTCGATATTGTTAACCTTTATAGTTCAGTCGTGTATTTTCGCAACAGCAATTGTTATGTGGTTGTTATATTTCAGTTTGGAAGGATAAAGACATTATTAATCTTTGAGAGAGCCTATGAAACTAAAAGGACACTAAAAAGCTTCTAATTAAATTGGGAATAGTGCTGTGAGTAACGGGTAAGAAAAAAGATGAAGTATCAGTAATCAATATTTAGAGTGAAGAGTGCTGTACGGAACAAGTGCGAGTGCTGGAAAACCTATCTTGGATCACGAATGACGAAATTAGTATGGTGGGGAAGGCAGGTAGTACGAGGAATAAATTAGCAAACGTACATCAGGATACGATTTGTTTCAAAGATAACGAAGAAGTAGCACTAGTTGGTGGAGGATACGGCGGGTAGGCGAATTTGTGATTGGATATGCTGGTCACAGGCACAGGTATATCAAAGAGGAATACATTTTTCTTCAGTTATTGCAGCCAGGCTAATTTCCTTTGTTTCTCTGCATCTACTGCAGACAGATAACCGAAAGCAAGAGCGCCGACTATAACTAAAGTTCTTTTTCGGTTCGCATGCCAATAATTTTAGAGTATCAAGTCGTAATACCATGCATCATGCATATCATGCATTTTGCGCCTTCATTTGCATTTTTGAGCACGTGGTGCTGCAACTTTATGTCATGATGCTAAATAACATGCTGGAAGCCAATAGTTTCCAAATTCGCGAACTGAGGTGATTCTTTGTAGCACGTGTCGTTGCTGTGTTTGCCAGAGCTTGTTGTTATCTATTTCACTTTCTGTCTTGAGCTTTTTCACATCTTTTAAATCATCATCATGAGCCCGACGAGCCATAGAATTGCCGCTAAAGTAGACGATGTTTTAAATTTGTTGAAAATAAAATGGGAACAGTAGTCAAAAAATGACGAATGCGATAGGGTATATTTGTAATATGAAGACCCTAACTTTAGAGGTAAAGCTTCGTGTTAACTCTCCAGCAGGGTCATGCAGCATGTCCGCCCATGTTGAATCTTCGGCTCCACATCTTACAACCACATTTTCAGATAAGTCAGTGCACGTTAGAGATTCCCAGGTGGTCGAAACTATTCCAGAGAAAATCCCTTACAGCACCTTTCTTCCTTCCTTCTTTAACTCCCTCCTTTGTCACTTATTTTACGGCGCGGTTCAGGTGTGCACCGTGATAAGCGAGACAGTTACTGCGGTATTTCCTTTCCTGAAAACCAATTGTTATTTTCATTTTTTTCGCGCTAGCTGCATTGCGAGTTAGCCTTGCGTCCAATGAAAAGAACAAGAAGTCTTTTCTTCGCCTGAAGTCTTCCAAAGAAAAATGCCGCGCATATTGTTTTCTTTTATGAATTTTGACTGTTACCGGGTTTTCCGACAGTGCGTTGCTTGGTCGCAATTTAGACACTGCATATCCGCACCATGATCACATTTTTAATTCCGAATGAAAATTAAGGAGTAATCTTGTGTGTTCTTTCCGGAAACTTTAGAAGTGCATCTTTATTGTATTTAGTTGTTTAATAAATTAATACTTGTTTTTAAGTATTATTTTTCTTTACAAACAAGCACGCATTTTTCAGCAACCAAATAGTTATGTAAAACGAAAGATGGCATATTAAGCACAGTGACCTTCTCTTTGCAGAAATTCTCTGTGGATTCTCGGAAGGACATTTATCTGTTTCCACTGAGTGGCAGGTGGTGGTGATGTGTAAAATTATCTTGTGGAGCACTTTTTCACACCCATTTTCGGCCTTTTCGCGGAAACAACCCCTTTACGCGCAGTGCAGACCCGCGTGCAGATTACAATGAACATCAGACCCAGACATAGTGAGAAGAATCATATTAGTGTCAGTGGCAACAGCCTGCTTCTCGCATTTACTAAGGGTCGCATTCTTTTTGCTTTACAAACAAGCAGACACTTTTCAGGAACTTAATAAATATGTACAAGCAAATATGATATATTAAGCACAGTGCATAAATTCTGAACAGATTCTGAGGTCCTCTATCTGTGCCAACTGAGTGGAAGCTGGTGGAGATGTGTAAAAACTACCCTGTTGCGCACTTTTTCACACCTATTGGCGGCCTTTTCGCTGAAATGACTGCCTTACGCGCCGCGTAGACCAGCGTGCAGATTGCAATGAACGTCAGGAACAAACATTGCGTGTCAAATAAATAGCAGTGTCACTGGCAACAACCGGCTTTTCGTGTTTGCGAAGTGTCGCGTTCTATTTGCTTTCCAAACAAGCACGCATTTTTCAGCCACTAAATAAAGATGTAAAAGGAAATATGGCATATTAATTGCAGTGACCATCTCATTGCAGAAATTCTGAGTGTATTCTGAGAAGAACATTTATCTATGCAGACTTAGTGACATGTGGTGGGGTTGTGTAAAACTTATCTTGTTGAGCGCTTCTTCGCGCCAATTTCGGCCTTTTCTCGGAAACGGCTGCCTTACGTGCAGCGTATAAGCGCGTGCAGGTTGCAATGAACGTCAGCAACAGACATTAGGTGGAAATTTATACCAGCGTCACTATCAACCACCTGCTTCTCGCGTTTACTAAGGGCTGCGTTCTTTCTGCTTCACAAACAAGCACACAATGTTAAGCAACTAAATAAATATATTAAAGTAAAGATGGCATTTTAACAGCAGTGACCTCCTCTTTGAAGAAATTTTGTTAGAAGGACCTTTATGTATGCCGAATGAGTGACATGTGGTGGGGTTGTTTAAAACGTATCTTGCTGAGCGCTTGTTTGCACCCATTTTCGGCCTTTTCTCCGAAATTACTGCCTTACGTGCAGTGTATACACGCGTGCAGATTGCAATGAACGTAAGCAACAGACATTGTGTGGAAATTTATAGCAGCGTCACTGTCAACAACCTACTTCTGGCGTTTACTAAGGGTCGCGTTCTTTTTGCTTCACAAACAAGCACACAGTTTTCAGCAACTAAATAAACATATAAAAGGAAAGATGGCATTTTAATAGCAGTGATCTTCTCTTTGCAGAAATTTTCTGAGAAGCACCTTTATCAATGCGGAATGAGTGACATGTGGTGGGGTTGTGTAAAACCTAGCTTGTTGAGCACTTGTTTGCGCCCATTTTCTGCCTTTCCTCTGCAATGACTGCCTTACGTGCAGCACATACGCGCGTGCAGATTGCCATGAACGTCAGCAACAGGCATTGTGTGGAAATTTATAGCAGCGTCACTTTCAACAACCTGCTCCCTGCGTTCTTTTTGCTCCACAAACAAGAACACACTTTTATTTATTTTATTGATTTATTTAACAAATACTGCAGGCCCCAAGTGGGCTCTAGCAGGAAGGACGAAAAAATACAGCATTTTGAATATCAATTCATCGCGTTAAACTTATTTAAGTAAAATACACTGAGATATGTTCAACTCTAACAATAAAACATGCATAAACACGAAACACGACAATGAGGTAGACGACAACAATTTGCCAATGGAATCAATGAACATGAAGACATCAGAAGGCAGCTTGTTCCATTCCTCGATAGTGCGTGGTTAAAAAGAATATTTAAAGGCATTAATTTTAGTTTGATACGGCGATAAAGAACCTGCATGATTTTTTGTGGGACGATTGCAAGAGGTGCAAGGTCAACATCGAAACTCATGACGAGTTTGTTGTTTGTCATCATTAAAAGAAATTTTAGTCTCCGGATTTTGCTACGTAATTGCAGTAGTGGGATGGCATTTTTTTTTCATTAAAATGGAAGGAGAGTAAGATGTGCGATATTTAGAAAAGATGAAGCGCACGGCTCTCGGCTGTACAGCTCCAATGCCTCAATATCCTTTTTGGGATAAGGGTCCGAGACTGTGCAAGCATACTCTAGTTTGGGTCTTATGAGGCTGTAGTATGCTAACTGCTTTATCCGGGAAGGAACGTTTTTAAGTTTGTGGCGAAGAAGTCCAAGTTTTCTGTAGGAGGATGAGCATGTATTGGCAATATGACTCTTCCAACTTAAATTACTAGTTATAGTAACATCGAGGTATTTATATTCCTTAACTTCTATAAGATGTTGCGAAGGGAGGTTGTAAGGAAATGAATGTACAATTTTTTTGCTGGCGATTTTAATTAACACTTTTTTCGCGGAATTAAGCTGCATATCCCAGTTACTGCACCATGTGTCAATTTTCCGGAGGCTAGAGTTAAGGACGATTTGGTATTTAGGGCTAATAATTTTGTTGGACAAAATGCAATCAGCAAAGAGCCTAATTTGGACCAATTCAGATAAAACAATAATGAAATTATTTATAAATGTCAGAAATAACAACGCAACTGGCACACTACCTTCTGGAACACCTGAAGTAACTGGTAAAGAATTTGAATGATAACCGTCAATGCTAACAAACTATACACGGTTGGTGAGACATGACGAAACCAACGTTATTACAAATTTAGGAAGACCAATTAGTTCAAGTTTATATATTAGTTTAGCATGTGACACAACATCAAAAGCTTTCTGAAAATCTAAAAAAATGGCATCGACCTGCCCCGAGTGGATAAGGACTGTTGCAAAGGTGTGAATAACCAATGTTTATTGGGTCACAGTGGAAGAGCCTTTCCTAAAACCATGTTGAACAGAAGAAAGTGCACCATTGACATCTAGAAATTTGGTTATGTAGTTAGCTAAAATATGTTCTGCCAATTCACAACCAGTGGAAGTGAGTGAAATGAGACGATAATTAGCAACAAGTGCCACATCACCCTTTTTAGGCACAGGCACAACACAAGCTGACCTCTAGTCGGAAGGCAGTATTCCTGTTGCAAACGACGTGCTAAATATTATTGAAAGAAATTTTGAAATAACTTCTCCATAACGACGCAAAATTATGTTGGGGATTTTATCCGCAACAGAACTGGACTTAGTTTTAAGATATACCAACAGCGAAGTTAATCCTGGCAGTGATACAATGTCTGGATAAGGAAAACAAAATGTATCACTATGAAACCTACATGGATTTGGATTTGAGAATACACTATGGAAGTGCCTATTAAAGTGCTCGGCAATGGGAGTTTTGTCAACAACGATTGCACCCTCGTGCATAATTCGATTAATGGGCTTTTTCTTTTCTGCTAAATAGATCTAAAACTTTTGGGGGGAGTCATGAATAAAGTCCAGTAGTGTGTGTTCAAGGTAGTACCGTTTTGCTTTCTGAATTTCTTCAGTAAGGTGCGATTTGAGAGTTTGAATTGTGCATCGAGTGGAGCCTCTTCGTTTAAACCGTTTAACTTTCCTCCTAAGATATAGTATGTTTCGACTGATCCAAGGATTTATCTGGCGTGTTTTCTTCACTTTCGTAGGGATAAAATTGTTTATGCTGTGCAAGCAAATTTTTCTGTCTTTCCCATAATTCATCAACATCAGAACCATAAAAAAAGTCAAGGCAGTACTCAAAGTAATCGAGCACACTTTCGTGGTTTGCATCTGAAAAATCCTTGAAAGGAACTATTTTAGCGATAGGTTTTTGTTCACACTATACACAGGAAATGAAACGTAGACCATGCTGTGATCAGATAAGCCCCATTATATCGACACTGAAAAATTTCGAATGAAACGACTCAAGAATACAAGATAAAGCACAGAGGCAGAATCACCTTGCACACGTCTTGGTTCTCTAACAACTTGTTGCAGGTCATGACAAAGCATTATATCACATAACTTATCAGCATGGGCACCAAAGCCTGAAAAAAGAGGTGGGTAATCCTGGCAGAATAATGTCTCCCGCCAGTATGATTCTGTCTTCCTTCAACAACTAAATAAATATATGAACGAAAGGTAGCACTTTAAAGCAGTGACCTCTTTGCAGAAATTTCTGAGAACGACCTTTATCAATGCCGAATGAGTGACATATGGTGGGGTTGTGTAAAACTTATCTTGTTGAGCACTTGTTTGCACCCATTTTCGGCCTTTTCTCAGAAATTCCTGCCTTACGTGCAGCGTATACGCACGTGCAGATTGCATTGAACGTCAGCAGCAGGCGTTGTGTGGAAATTTATAGCAGCGTTACTGTCAACAACCTGCTTCTCGCGTTTACTAATGGTCGCGTTCTTTTTGCTTCACAAACAAGCACACAGTTTTCAGCAACTAATTGAATATATAAAACAAAAGATGACATTTTAAGAGCAGTGACTTTCTATTCGCAGCCCACTTTCTTCTTGTTGCGCAGTTTAGAACTTACTGTTCATTTACTAATGTTACAAAAGTGATGCTATTTGAGTGGTGGTGCTACAAAGCCCCGAGTGGGTTTTTTGTTGTGCTTCAGACGCTTTTCGAATAGCCCGCTCGCTGATGTTGTTACTTAGTGGCGACACTGAGGAAAATCCAGGCCCAGTCACGCTCGACCGGATTTCAAAAGGGGTTCATGAAATTAAGGCCGCGCAGGGCACTCTAGCAGAAGGATTGCAGGGCGTTCAATCATTACTGACTGATACAGTAGGGCAGTAGACTAAGCTAGGTGGTATACTTTCATTATGATAAATCCGGGCGCTCACAAACGCCGACACCGAGGAGACACAGGGCTGACAGGACTGACAGGACTGACTGAAAAAGAAGTTATTCTCGCATTGCTTGAACAACAGCACGAAAATCGAAGTGCAAGCAACCGCAATGGGCAAAGATGTCGAAAGGTTGACCAAAAACTAGATTACGATAGAAAACAGAAGCCGCAGGAATAACATTAGTGTTTACGGGCTGGAAGCAAAAAGCGATGATAGTGGTTGAGATCTAGAGCAAGGGGTAGTTGAAGGTGTGTTCAAGGACAAACACGGATTAGAAAGCAGACCAGTCGAGCGTGTACACCGTACCGTAAATAATAAGAATGACAGTACATGGCCAGTAATTATAAGGTTTTATGACTTTGCCGAAAAAAAAGACATTTTTTTTCATAACGCCAAGAAGCTCAAAAATAGCTCATTATCTATATCAGAAGAATTCTCGGCCTCAGTACGTGACATACACAATAAACTATGGCAGTTCTATGGTAGAAGAAAAGACAACCACAAGACCTGGCAGTTATATCCCAAGCCGCGATCTCTTTGGGTTCTCTAAAGGCTTCTTTACGCGTTCCACTGCGCCTGCCATCTCCTTATTGGTGTTCAAGCGGCAGAGGTCCGGTGAACCACCATAGCCTAAACAGGAACCTTAAGAAATGCTCCCGGCGTCTCAATCTGGCCACTGAGACTTCCATCTGTTGTGCCTGCTTGAACGGCGAATTTGCTGGCTCTGTTGCGGCGCCTCACCGTTGGCGTAGAGGCGGTATCCGGATGGAAGCTTGCAGTGCCTCAAGCCTGTGATCTGCACTGCGTATGGTGCTAATATGCAACAAGTTGTTTGGTTCGGTGTAGTAGCTTCGAAATATGATTTGAGTCTTCGTGGTTTACAGCACCTTTCGTATTATCCTTTTACTCACGAGCTTGTTTCCTGCACCTGATGGGTCTAAGCCAGCTGGAACGTTGCCGCTTTGTGGGACCACATCGTTTTTCGTACTGGTTGCTTCGGTTACTTAGTTCTTGGTGAAGGGGGTTCATTACACGCTTTACTTTGCGCCAAAGTATGTCCAGTGTCGTTTTCTTTCATTTCCAATGCACTCCAGCAACCTTTCACGTTTGCACTGTTTTATTTTCACATGGAATACACCAGGGATTCGGCTTCCACTTGTGGTGCGTTACTCTTAAGAGCTTAAACGTGTCTTGAAGCCTATATGTTCTGTACCGGAAGCACGCCAAATGTATCGGATTGTATGAGACTTGAATGAGGTTTTTCACCAAAGTACAGTCGCTATCCAAGCGGAGACCACGAATTTCTTCAATCATCCCGATTTCTGTGGAATTGTATGACCAAAATCCCGTCAAGAGAACCGGGCTCGAGCGCTAAGCACCTTCTGGGTAGCCCGTTTTCTGACACTTACTCTTGACGTGTATGCCCTTCCAAGCGTGGCGAGCTGGCTTCATCTGACGGAACGTGTCGACTCTGCCATGTGGGCGTAGAGTTCTTTAAATGTGCGGGCAGTGTGTTTCGGAGAACGGAGTAGGCTGTTGCCCAGCCCTCGAGCAGTACAGACTTAAGGTGTATCCGTACATTACAACACTGGCAGCTCTTGCTCTCGGGTTTTGCTTTTGTCTGGTAGCCTCGCAAGGATTCGTTTCGTATCCGACTTCTGACTGGAGCGCACGATTTAAATCTTCTTGGGTTGCGTCTTCTTCCTATTGGTGCCTTAAGCTAGCGTATTTTTGTGTGCCGCGTTGACGTCTCAAGAGTATAGCGGAGTTGATGACGGATTATTTTCATTATGTTGAAATTAAGATTTGTCTTCTGTAGCGCTTACGCAGTGCCGCCTGTATATTCTTCTTTAATTTCTCCGTAGATACAGGAACATTATAATACGCCTGCTTCATACCTGCAGCCTCCGCCTGACATTGGCCGCGAAAGGTTTTTAGGCGGGAATATATTTACGTTCAGTCGTCAGCACATTGTCTCCTTGCGTAGCGCTGCCCTGGGGCATTATGTTTGAAGCCACTAAGGTTAATTCTCTTGTAAGCCAACTTTGTATCGAGAAGACAACTCGGGATTCACCGCACTGTTATGGAACTAGGAAGAGTTGCTAGCAGGCCACAGGATGTGGTTCGCTCAATGGGGCAAAGATTGGAATGGAGGGCATCTGAAGAAATCTGGGCAGCGGACAATTTTTGACAGGGAGACATACTGCCTACCGAGGCCGTCCAGAATCGGGCTGGATGTTATAGTCGCGTGACTGTAGTATGAGGCTCGAAAGTAGTAAATTGAGGCAGGCCGTTGTATTGTTCGGCTCTAGTGTCCGGAGTTCGTGAATAGCAGGCGCTCGGCCTTAGAATTGAGGCACTGTTCTGGAAAGAATTTACACCAATCAGATAAACGGAGTTCAACGCCGCCAGTCGTTCAAAAGAACGGCTTATATTCCAGCAAAAACGTTTGTAGTTTCCCAGTGAATTGTGTATGTGACAGAAGTTTCACAACTTTTGTCATCTGAGGAATAATTCCCACGAGGAGCGTTAGGATTGAGCTATATTGGCTAACGTGATTTGTTGGTGTTCCCATGATTTACGTGCTCTTCTTCTAACTCGAAGACATTGCTGACCTTCTTAGTGTTTTCCTCATCAGTTGAACCTTGTTGTCACGCGAATCACGAGAAACCATTTAACTCTGGCAGCACTACTGGCGCCATTCGCTTTGACCAACTTTATAAATTGGCACCTTTAGAAGACGCACTATCCAAGGCTACACCGCGGCAGACATGTTTTGAGGTGAGGCTATAGCAAAGTACCATGTCCTGCCGGCGTGTGTTTCGTTTTTACATACAGCATTCTTGAAGAAAAATATGCAAATTGTGTTATTTTAAGATAATGTTATGGAAAGATTGAAGGTAACGGTCCATTTTTTCGATGCTTAGCAAAATCTTTCTCTGATCTGCTTGACACAACGGACAGAAAAGCTTTAAGTCTTACATAGAAAACTAATGTAGAATAAGGAACGCAGTTGAATACAAAAAAATAGTTGACCGCAAAAATAGTCGAGCCTGCCGACCAGTGATCTGCAGTTATATAGATTTTAGTAGTGAAACCATAAAACCTATGAAAAATTTTCGTCAATAAATATTTCGTAATAAAAAAAGATTATGTTCAGATTGGTTGGAGAATCGCGACGCAGAACTACATCAAGGTCTTTCTTGCGTGATAATGAAATTGCGTGTGTTTTTTTTTACAACACGTGATGTTTTCACTATAATGCTGTCAATTTCTTAGTATGTTTAGTATCCACATATCATATTTCAAGTTATAGCCGCCGCGGTGGCTGAGTGGTTATGGCGCTCGGCTACCGGCCTGAAAGACGCGGGTTCGATTCCGGCCGCGGCGGTCGAATTTCGATGGAGGCGAAGTTCTAGAGGCCCGTGTGCTGTGCGATGTCAGTGCACGTAAAAGAACCACAGGTGGTCGAAATTTCCGGTGCCCTTCACTACGGCGTCCCTCACAGCCTGAGTAGCTTTGGGACGTTAAATCCCCCATAAACCATATTACAAGCTTTTTTCTCTCTTTAGCTTCATGTCTTCTACACGCTCGAAGGCGTCCCTGTTAGTAAACGGTAGCTTCGTTCTTGTTTACAGTGCGGTACCAAAACCGCTATAAGGGGTTGATACGTAAGAACTACATTTAGTAAGAAAATCTACCGCTTCTCAACTACCAGCCCCAATAGAGACAAGATAATTACAGTCCTCGTACTGAAGACTTAAAAAAGGTTAAACATTCTCCTTGCACGCGCTGGTGTTTTTTCCTGCTAGTTTTTTATCCCGAAAACAAAGGCGTTTTTCATTGACCTTCAAGTCTCAATGCGGCTATTAGTAGCAAGCAGAGTGAGTGTTAGTGTTTATCGAGGAGTTTTACATGTTTTGCAATTTTCAAACCTGTGTTTTACATGCACTGAAAGTAACAAATGCCCTTACCCAGGAGTCGCATCGGGGGTCCGGCATCTGCAGAATAAAACCCGGTTTAGATCTGAAAATTAAAAAAAAATCTCGTATGAAATCTTTTGCAGCCATAAATTATTAAACAGACAGATGTTTATATCCTTGCTCACTCATCTTAGCAAACTTCGCAGTTTTAGAACACTTGTGTAGAGAAGTAAAGAAGGTATTTACTGGTTACGAATTACCTGTATGCCGTTACTTAATATTGTCTTCTCACTACGGCCTGCTTATTTGCAGTATGAAGAAAATTTGTCAAATATGGTGTGATTATTTGATTTTTGCATTCGATATACTGGCATATGATTAGTGCTTTATGCTCGCGTTGATACTCATAACAGATTTTGCATATGATAGTCTCTTAATTTAGTTATGCCCAAAATTTCAGCTAAACAACTTTGGAAACGAAACGCAAAGACGAAAACTATACTTCATACACTTTTCCACCGGGAACCTCTTCAGATGCTATGTTTTAACCTTCAAAATATGGTGTCCTAATGAATTAAGATAAAAATGACTAACTTGACTCGAGAAATAACTCGAACAGGCAATCCAGGAGTTACGGGGCTCCTAAACTTGGGATTGAGTTTAAGAAGGACATTGCGTAATAGCGCTTGGGGTCTTCGTTCTGCATGCGCACTAAAAATTCAACATCAATTCGCCGTTTTTCATTGTGATGAAGTGTACGCATGGACCCATCTTCTTCTTTATCACTGCAGAACTTGTGTTTTTCCCTGCCAGTAGCAATGTGTATCCGGATAAAACTCCATGAATATCAACTATAAGAAAGGCCACTTCAAAAATACCATGCCTGGTATTATTGCATTCTGCGCTAGTGCGCGAATAAGAACGCAATCGCCCTTACAACTGCTTCTTGTAAATGCGCTCTCGTACGAGAGGCAAAATATTTCTAGCTTGAGAATGGCGCCGGCTTGTCAAGAGCGTAAACCTGTTTATAATTTCACCAGCGAAATCGATGCTTTGTAAAATAATAATAATAATAATAATAATAATAATAATAATAATAATAATAATAATAATAATAATAATAATAGTTGGTTTTTGGGGAAAGGAAATGGCGCAGTATCTCATATATCGTTGGACACCTGAACCGCGCCGTAAGGAAAGGGAGAATGGAGGGAGTGAAAAAAGAAAGGAAGTGAGAGGTGCCGTAGTGGAGGGCTCCGGAATAATTTCGACCACTTGGGTATCTTTAACGTGCACTGACATCGCACAGCACACGGGCGCCTTAGCGTTTTTCCTTCATAAAAACGCAGCCGCCGCGGTCGGGTTCGAACCTGGGAACTCCGGAGGGCACTTTGGCTGAGGGAACAAATGTTGCATTTGAAAACATTCCAAGAACTGAGCAGAACCAAAACCAATCCTACCCCGAAAAACTTCCATCGCCATTGGTTCCTCTGAACATTGGGCATGAAAAGAAAAGTTTATGCTCACTCTGAAGCTGCAAGGAGTGCCAAAAACAGAAGCACGCAGAGAAGTGCCGACTTCATGTCAAAAGGTGGAGAGTTATCGGGCTGTTAACGGAGCAAATGTGTGCCTAAACTCCTGGCACCTCTCGCTGGTGCCTCGATATTTACATCCGATGAGGGCGTGTTTATGACTGCTGAATCGCGGTTCAGTTATCAATTTTTTACATGTTTCTTTCAGTAGTGTGTGGCGACACGAAGCTAAATTAAATCATGAAGTCAAATTAAATGGATGGAAACTGATATATTAGAACATTTTTTTAAATTTTCGAGTAATTCTCGACGCACACTGGTTATGATTGTTAAACATTTTATAACAAATAAATTCTTGCCTTCATATGTAAAAGTGCTCATCACAAAATTCGAAAGCAAAAATATAAACGAGCGGGGCGGGTGATTCGCAATATTTTTGCATATGCCAGCGACTAATGGACGCCAAATCGTTTGCCCAACTGCTGTAATTATATGCTTGCGTTTGTATCAAATCATGCTGCATTGTATTTTCTGTTAATATTTTTCTTTCTTTTCCTGCCACTAAGTTCTAGATTATGTTGTAAACCCCCCCCCCCCCCCCTCACACACACTATGATGTCAAACAGGCGCTCTTGTTAATGCGATAAATAAATAAATAAGTAAGTAAATCAGAAAGATTTTAACACCGTTTCTGTTACTAATTAGTCGCCAAGATCACCCAGGTTCACCCTATTTTTATTCCTTTAGGCATTAATTATTTCCTAATTAGGAAAGAACTTAAGGTTTCTCATGATATTATCAATATCTATGAAGTGACGAAGGAGCTGGCAGTCGTTTTTAGGCGAAGTGTTCTCGAGTCACTATTATATATCGGCTGAACTTACCAATGAGCTTTGAAGTATAAACTTCCCTCAGAAGACTGTCCCTAGCTAAGCCTTCATAAACTATGGAATGGGCGTAGGAGCCGCATCTAATACACGATTCTCTTGTAGAGGTTAATTTTGGACATACAGAGATCATGGGACCGGCATGCTGGTCACATGGTGGGTTTCCCATTAAGCGGCGGCATGTGTAGTTGGCCTTACAGTTCACTCGTCGCAGATTATGCTCGTCGTATTAAGCACCTGAAACCGTGCAGATTGACGGCGACCTAGAAAGTGTGCTTGCTCACGATGCGCAAGTAAATAATGCATTAGCGGTTTTGAAAATGCGGCCTCATTACAATTAGCTCAAGAAGCTCTCTGGGCTAAAGACCCAATCGGAGTCTCATTCCCGGCTAAAATCGAAAGTAAAACCCCGATAAAAAATATTCATGACTGAACCAACTAGACTGATTCTCTTGCTGGTTTTTCGTGACAGATATTTCTGCAAATGAAGCTAAGAAATAAGTGTGCGAGTTAAAGATTTTTGGGAAGTCATGCTGTCGCTCAGGGTTTTTTTCTTGCCTAGGTCGTTTCGTATGGCTTATGTTTATTTAATAATGCAGAAAAGAATTCGCGCCCGCTTCCTCGCTTCGCGTTGTCCGTAAACTTTTCTCCTTGCCTTCGTTCTTCCATTTCTCTTTCTATGAAACCGCAGAGTTATCGAAAATAAATTATACCCCGGATAAATTAAGGCCTCGCTGAATTTCAAACGTATGCCTCTTTGATGCGCAAGAAGAAAAAACTGTGTGTGCTGCATTCGTCGACAGCATCATTGCTGAAGAGCAAACATGTTGTTTTCAATACGATCATCAAAAATGGGGCAGAGCGGCGAATGGCCGTCCGCAAGCTATCCGTCGTCGATAAAAGTGCTGCGACAGAAGACCAAAACAAAGAAAATGGTGATAGTTTTTTTCGATCCCAGAGGTGTTATACACCACGAGTTCGTCCAACAAGGACAGGCGGTGAATCAGGAGATTTATATCCGCGTGCTCCAAAACATGCGTGATGCACTGCGACGCCGTCGCCCTGACTTATGGGCATGTGGGCAATGGAGCCTTTTCCACGATAACGAAAGGCCGCGCACTGATCTCAGTGTGACACAATTTATCGCCAAGTACAATATTACTGTATATCCCCTTCCCACATGCTAGCCTGACCTCTCCCCATGCGATTTTTTCCTGTTTCCTCGTGTGAAGAGAGCCCTAAAAGGTCGCTGGATGGAGAGCGTGGAGGCCATTCAAGACGCCACGACAAAGGAGCTTACAGCGCTGCCAAAAGAATTTTCCGACCGTTTCCAAGACCTTAGGAAGTGTTGGAAGCTGTGTAAGACTGCAGGGGGACTATTGTGAAGGCGGTCTCCACAAATTATTCCAATGTTAAACGCAATTTTGTTAATACACTCAGTCTCGGAATTTTAAGGACAATAGCCGTATATCGGGATGTATACGTTTACTGAAAGGAAATATTTTTATTTAACTCGGCGTTTAGATCGGAAAAAGATTAGTCCTCCGATCGAAACGCCGAGTCAAAATTGTTTTCTTTAACGAAGCGCTTACTTCGCCATATTCTTTTTCAAGCAATCAAGTACGTCATCCTCTGGCAAACTAAATATTAGCAGGCAAGAGAAGGGAATACAGGACGCGGTAATACAGGACGTACTACGCCCACCGCTATGGACGAGTGTGGCGCTGGTGAACACTCTGAAAGTTCGCGTACACGCAAAACATAAATACCCACGACAGCAGCAGACTGGACAGCCACGCCGTAGCTCGATTGACAGAGCACCGGACACGAAAGCGAAGTTCGGAGGTCGTGAATTCGGTTGCCACCGGCGGCGTGTGGTTGTTTTTCATCTGCCATTCTTGTTAATTGCCTCTAAGCGGTTAATTCTTCACGAGTGGTCTGCATTGATCAACAACAAAAATTAACAACATCTCCTGTGTTCTTAGTTTCTCGCTGTTGGATTCTGCCACACACACACACGCATATATATATATATATATATATATATATATATATATATATATATATATATATATATATATATGAGCGTATTTTGTTGCTAGAGGTGAAATGGAAAGTTGAGAAACGCTTCGTTTAGGCAGATGTTTAATTTGAGCCCACGTTTCGGACACATGAAGTCCTTTCTCAAGACTGAAGTTACAGCGAACTTCCTCCTCTTCTTAAGGAGTTGGAATCGGCACAGATCTCCGACACAGGAACAAAACAAGAAGCAAACGGATGCAGAAAATAAGACGGGCTGGGAATAGGAATTACGAGAAAGAGAGAAAAAGACGGGGAAAATAATAACGTGGTCTCACTGCGCCACTGATTCCGCCTTGACTCTTCGTGCCAAAGAGGCTCCATATGACGGAAGTCTCCTGCCCTCTCTGCATTTCAATTTCTTTATTTGTTTATTTCTTTCGGCTGGTGGCAGCGAGTGCATGCATCTATAATTCTTATCTGTTCGGCGATTCCGCCACCGTCTGTTTCTGTGCACCTTACTCGCCGCCGCACTGTTGTTGCCTTCAGGGGGGCCTATTCTCCACTCCCGCTCCTCATTTTTTTGCTTTTTTTTTGCTGCCTGCTTCCCACGGCTGCAGTGTGTGCGGCGGACGACAGCGCGTTTTTCTTGTAAACAGAAGGAGGAAGCGATGGGAAGACAGCAGCAGCACATCACCGCGAAAAAAAATTTCTAGCGGAAATTCCTACACAATCCATTTGGCCTTCTGTGTTCTGCATATGGCCGACTGAGGTACAAGCGAGACCTCACCTCTGCAACAGCGAACACGTTTGGCGGGTTAAAGAGAATATTCCCCCGAAGTGACTTAAGTGGTTTTGGTGTGTTCCCGCTTTCTAAGGTGTCCTTGACACAACAAAAGGTTCATTTATACTGTGTGAGTAATGGTTATATATATATATATATATATATATATATATATATATATATATATATATATATATATATATATATATATATATATATCCTCCCAAGCCTACAAATTTCTTTCTGTTAAAGTCGGTTGCGGAACGGCTGATTTCCTCCCGACTGCGACATGTTAACCAGCGCGAATAAAACAGCGGAACGAGACAGATAAACTGACGGGACACACGCCAGAGTCCGCTGTGTCTCTGTCCGCTGTATTATTCGTGCTAGCTAACATGTCGCTGCCAGTGTCTCAGAACAAACTAGGCAAACTTTCTTGTTTAATCTCCTCCCGAGTCCCGCCATGCAGGTTCACCGACATTTGTACAACTCTGGTCAGTACGGGATCAAGGGATCGGTTGTTATTGTTCCGCTAAATGACACAAATCATGCTCTAGTCTTAACAGAGTGTTTCTTAGATTTTCGCACATATAACGCACTTAGAAGCAGGGTTAAATCACCAATTATTGCTTGTAATTAATACAGCTTCATTTACTTATCCACACGGTATGGGTGTGCTTTTCTTTATGGCCCAACTCTCTGTTCTGCGAACTTTGAAACGCATCGGTATGCACGAGAAGCAACCCCACTTGAACTAGGTCTAGTGGAAGGGCCTTGTGTTTGGCGGTACTTACAGTTTTCACCGCAGGTGTTTCAGCCTCAAGGGGTGCACTAGGTGGAAGAAAAAGCCAGAAGTTAATAAACTGACCTGAAATTACATCCTAGTTTCTACTTATATTGGTTAAAAATTTTAATATCTGTATGTAACAAACCAGCTTAGCAGATAAGATTTTATTTTTCTGACATTCGCCAATGCTGTTCTTTTATTGATTAAATACTCTTATCTCTTTCTTTTCAACACTAGCGCAACAAACCCAATGCCTAGAAAGAAGCAAAAAACAGGAATTAATTGTTCTCGTATAATCGCAAGAACAAAAGAGCAAGCGCAGTGTAGACAAAAACTAAATCGGGAACTGTCACAGAACAAAACAACTGCATTGAACTTCAATTGTGCGTATTGTGACTGATAGACAACAAAGTGTTCAGTGCAACGATTGTAAGCGTTAAAAATTGTCTTGTGAGTACTAGCTGTGAAGTGAACGGAGATAACGATTTTGTGTTTGATGTTGACTGCTGCAGTTCATTTCAATCTCTGGCTACCCGAGGAAAAAAAATGATCATCGGAATGTGCCGTTAGAAAAAGAACCCGTAATTAGAGCATAGTCATGGTGGTGATATGTTATTCGAGATTACGAATATGAAATCTACTGGTAAGCCGCTATAGTGTTGAACGTGCCCTCCTTTCAGGACGTTGTGAACTTCTGTCGTCCTAACTTCATTAAAACCATTGCCATCCAAGTAACAGCCGTTATTGCAATGAAAGCTGTTTGGCTGACCTTTCTCGGAAACATTTTCATGTTATACGTTTTATTTTATATTTCCAATGGCAGCTGATCCGGATCCAGTAGCACTCCAAAGAGAAAATTATGAATTCAGTTTTGACTTCGCCGGTAAATGAAGCACACGGAGAAAGCAAAATTCTCACTTGGCATAGAATTGAGACCAGCGACTCAAACAATTTAATTATTTAAACCTTGAAGTGAAAGGGCACATTGCCAAGACGCAACACAGCAGCCATGCTTGGCCACGATTTGGAAATAAATAAGCAGTAGTCACGCTCAAAATGACGCCTCATTATAATTAGAAGTATCCGGACAGGCTGCCTGAACTAATGCTCTGTTAAAGCTTGACACGCTGAAATATTATTGGGTGAACAGGCTAGAGCGCTTTTCTCTTCGGTTTTTCCTAAAGGATATTTCTAGAACAGGAGAGAAAATATGCCGACTTCATAATGCAATTATTCAATATTATCTAGGTTCGTAAGTTGTGCATCGTAAAAATGTCATGCTAGCTTTGAGGGAGTTGAGTTGAGTGGTTGTAAACTACCGGTGGGATTAGCCTTGCAGTTGCTGCCGGCAATTGCTCCACCGTAGCGACACTTAAACAGAAAAGCGTCGCTATTTTGCTTGCCTATAATTTTTCATGCGTGATATTTATTTAATGATGTAGAAGAAAATGACCGCCTGCCACTTTGCGTTGTGCATTTCGCCAATTTTTCCCTCAGTCCATGGCACTGTAGAGAGACCTAAATTAAATTGCACCGCAATACATGCTTTTACTGGGTTTCAAACGTACGCCCATTCTATGCACAAAAAAAGGTCGTTTTTGCGCCTTCCGCTCCTCCAGTATCGCTGAAAAGCACCTCACGGTTTTTTATGTGAAAATTCCCTTTAGAAAAAAAATGTGTTCTACCTTGAGAGTCAGAAGTGATTGCTTTATATCAGATACGCCGAGCGAAAATGCAAGCAGGGAGCAATAAGAGACCCAAGAGCACATAGTATGCAGCATAAAATATGGCGAATGAATCTTCTTCGTTTCAAGAAATTGAGAAGGAGACGACGGGACCAAAGGAGAGAAAATAGCTTCCTTATCCGCAATGCACACTATCCAATCCTCTGCCATGGATACGTACCATTAAGATTGATGACATCATTATCTTCATCATAATAGCTTCGTAGTAAAATTTCATCGGCTGCCCCGAACGCTACAAGAGAGCCAGGCCTTCATGGCATAAAAGCAGCGGACAGAAAATGGAAACGCAGCTTCACAAACCTAGAATGAAAGCCATTTGAAGAATGATGAGCCTGACTACACCCACTGCAAGGCAAAGGCCTCTCATGTCTATCCAATTAACCCTGTCCTTTGCCAGCTGCGCACACGCTATGCCTGAGTTAGAAAAAAGCAGCTACTGGCTGTTTCTAAACAATTAACAGATGTGCACTTACATCCAAGTGCCATAATGTAGTAGTTAGAAATTAAAAATTAAAATTAAAATTGGAATAAATAGCTTTATAGATTAGATGACTCGTATGTTTAGGTTGCCAATACTGCGATGTACTTGTTGTTTACTATTATTTATTAATTTCACAATTCTGCAGCTCTTTACTTTAAGCCCACCAAATTAAAAAAAATTTAATTTATTCTTCGCGCATAATTACACGTACCACCGCATGGCCACATCCTTGAAAGGAAAATCATAAAATATTAGACAACAAAAACATGTATACTCAATTTCAGTTTTAGGTATTGTCGGTGTTAGATACTCATAATCCAGAGTGACCAAAGGAACACTTATTTAATATTCTCTTTAGATGAGTATCAGCTGTGTACGAAGGAAGGTAATTATTTTTTTTTGTGCGTTATTGACGAGCTTAGTTCGTTGTATTTTCTGACTACTCAGGGAAACTATCAGTGCCACAATATGTTGTTAAAATGGAAGACTTGTTTAGCGAATGTTTGTGTTGGTGATGTGCTATTGTAAACAGCAAATATGAAATATACTGGTACACCACTACAGCTTTCTGCGCGCGCTACATTTAGAACTTTCCGTACTTTTTCTGCCGTTCTAACATCTCTAAATCCTCTGACATCCCAGTTAGGTACCGTTAGCTCCTTGGACGCTGCTAGGTTAGCCTCACTCGAAAAGATTCATTCGTGATACGTTACTAGGTGTGGATTCCGCTGGTAACCTTTCTAGCCTATCTGGCTCCAGTGCCACTCCCAAAAGAAACGCTTGTCGCGATAAATTAAAAATTATAAATTTCTTTTGTTGAGTGCTGCAAAAGAGGCGAAAGGCGAAAGCAAAGTTCTCACTTTGGAGAGAATTGCGAGCTGCGATGAATAAATAATTCCAATCATTTGAATTCTCAGACGCGTAGTTAAATTGGTCTTGACGGCAACCTAGAAACTGTGCTTGCTCGCGATTCGCAAGTAAATAATGCAGTAGCGGTTTTGAAAATGAGGCCTCATTAGAATTAAATCAACAAGCTCTCTGAGCCCCGATAAAAAATATTCATGACTGAGCAAACTAGAGTGAATCCCTTGCTGATCTTTCGTGCAAGATATTGCTGCAATAGAATTTAAGAAATAGATGTGCGAGTTGAAGATTTTAAGAAGTCACGCTGTCGCTCAGGGGCTTTTTTGCTTGCCTAAATCTTTTGCATGGCTCATGTTTACTTAATAAGGCAGAAAAGACGTCGCGCCCGCTTCCTCGCTTCCCGGTGTCCGTAAACTTTTCTCCTTGCTTTCGTTCTTCTGATTCTTTTTCCATGACACTGCAGAGTGGCCGAAAATAAAATAAGCCCCAAAGAATTTAAGGTCTCTCTTTGCGCTTTGCGTACTTCTCCTAGCGTACTTTGCATACATCTTCTGGCGATTAACCTCACTAAATCATCTGAGGTCCCAAATAGGAGCAGTTAGCTCCTTGAACGCTGCTAGGTGAGCCTCACTCAAAAACATTCATTTGTGGTGCGTTGCTAGTTGTGCCTTCCTCTGGTGACCTTTCTGGCCTATCTGATTCCTGATCAGCTCCCTAAAGAAACGCTTGTAGCGAGAAATTAAAAATTATGAATTTCTTCGGTTGAGTGCTGCAAAAAAAAAAAGCGCAAGGAGAAAGCAACGTTCTGACTTCGGAGACCATTGCGCGGTGCGACGAATAAATAATGGCAATCAATAAAAAACTTAGCCGGACAGTTATTTTGGTCGTGACGGCCACATAGCATTTGTACTTGTCCACGATATGCAAATATATACTACAGTAGCTGTTTTGAAATTGAGGCCTCAATAGAATTGCCTAAGAAAAGCTCTCTCAGCTAAGGCGGATTAATAAATATTCCTGAGTGAACAGCCTAGAGCGATTTCCTTGCTTGTCGTTCGTGAAAGATACTGCTGCAATAGGATTTAAGAAGTAGATGTGCGAGTTGAAGATGTTGAGAAGTCACGCTGTCGCTCAGGGGCCTTTTTGCTTGCCTAAGTCTTTTGCATGGCTCATGTTTACTTAATAAGGCAGAAAACATTTAGCGCCCGCTTCCTCGCTTCCCGGTGTCCGTAAACGTTTCTCCTTGCCTTCGTTCTTCCACGTGTCTCTCCACAGCACCGTAGAGTGACCGATAATAAAATAAACACAAAAGAAGTTAACGTCTCTCAGTTTCAAACGTATGCCCCTTTGATGCGTAAAAAACTGTGTGCGCGCGCTTGGAGCACCTAGCATATGCCGGCGAAGCATGTTAGCATTTTTCCAAGTTGCATTTTCGATTAAGAAAGTGCGTTTTCTACCTTGATCGCTAGAAACGATTGCTTCATACCAGACACACCGCGCGGAATTATAAGAGAGGGGTACAAAAGACTCAAGCACACGTAGCGGTAAATAGGTCGAATTCATATTATTCCTTTCGATGAATATAAACTTAAAAATAAAGCGTCAGAGGAGATGAAAGTTACTTCCTGAAAAGATTTCGCTGGGCACAACGAATGCCACAACAAATCAGCAAAGCCTTCATCGCAGAAAAGCAACTGACAGAAAATAAAAACGCAGCTACACAAACCGAGAAAGCACCAGGATAGAGAGAAGTTGCTTGCATCGATCGAATAATTCGGACGATACGACTGAGCGATCAGAGGAGGTAAAAGGGGTTACATGGGGCAAGTTCACTCTGCGCGAAGAGCTTTATTAAATGAAGCTTTATATTGCTTTATTGAGAATGCTGGGTGCGTACACGTGGCAACCAAAGACATCGCAATGGATTAACAGCTGCTGTGGGGCAGTCAAGTTGCTGCACTGATTATCCCCAACATTTATCACGTATTACCTAAATGTCACCCCTAAAGGCCTTTTTACAAGAAGGGCGCAGGCGACACATTTAAAATAACAGCAAACTGGCCAAACTAAGCAACGCGTAAAACGCAGAAAAGGGACATCAATTTAACACGACCATAAAGAGCAAGGCATGAATCACAGAACTTCAAAAAGAGAATGACCGAGATCAAACCACCTTTCTGTCGCAGCGAACGAGCTATTCTTTCGCAGTAATGAGTTTACTGTACATGATGACAAACATATACCGAGAGTTTCAGGAAAAACCCGACATGGTAAAATGCAGGCTTCGGAAGTACTGCAGTATATATATAGGGGGACGCAAGAAAAATGTTTAATCACGGCACCTGATCCTCTGGTTAACTAAATTTTGCGATTTTCTTTTTAAAAACAAATTCACAGAGGCACCAGGCTGAGACACAGACCTTTAAATGGAAGGTATTGAAGCGAAATCATTTTTGTACAATTTATAAAAAAGCGGCAGGCTTTCTAGGAGTGGCTGAACAAATATTGGGAGTTTCATGGAGTGATTCGAACACCATGTGCCCGAGGAGTGCGCAGGGCGACGCCCTCCTTTTTACGTCACTCCGCAACGCACTGCCACGTAAACCTCCTAACCTGCCTCAGCTGGAGGGGCAAGCATCCAAAAGCGGCGAGCCCCACGCCGCTGCCCAGAAAACAATGGCCACGTGTTACATGCGCTATTGAGCGACGTTCAGCAGTGGGCACCGCCTTTACCGGACCGCCGGCGAGTGGTTTTATAATCGCTCGTAAAATTACCGAAATGTTTTAGCAATATCACCCAGAGAAATCAGGTTTTCGAAATTGTCAAAAGAAATGGGTATTGGTATTGACCAGCAACATGTCTCTGATTGCAAGCAGATGCCCGCCTGTTATAGTTGAAAATTTGGACATAGTAATTTATTTATTCAGTTTAGTAGTTACAATAATTTAATGAACCTCAGTGCCCATTTTTTTAACGTTATTTAATGCCATCTATTGACCTCAGGACCCATTCAGCATCTTAAAGCGGCATGCACATGGAAAAACATTATTACAATAAAAAAAAGCACTGTAATCACTGACACGCAGGATCAAACCTTTGTCCTTCATATCAGTCCTGCCCACAATGTTTCACAAGAACCCTCGCAAATTCTGGAAAATCCACACTTCGCAGCCTTTAACAATACATGATGAAGACACAATGCCGCTCCTGACCATCACAATTGCCACGTTATTTATTGCTGTTTGGCTGCGTGTTCGTGTAGAGTGCGGATTCTTGGCGCAAGGGCAACATTGTACAAAGAGCGCCATGACTGAAGGTATATTTCATCTGCTCAGGGTGGGGTTCATAACCCTTTTTCAATCTTTTCGACACCTGTCACGGTGGCTCAGTGGTTAGGGCGCTCGGCTAATTATCCGGAGTTCCCGAGTTCGAACCCGACCGCGCCGACTGCGTTTTTATGGAGGCAAAACGCTAAGGCGCCCGTGTGCTTTGCGATGTCAGTGTACGTTAAAGATCCCCAGATGGTCGAAATTATTCCGGACCCCTTCACTACGGCACCTTTTTCTTCCTTTCTTCTTTCGCTCCCTCCTTTATCCCTTTCCTTACGGCGCCGTTCAGGTGTCAGCCGATATGTGAGACAGATACTGCGCCATTTCCTTTCCCCGAAAACCAATTTTCAAATTTTTGAAAGGAAATGGCGAAGGATTTTTACGCGGGATACAGAGCAGGCCTACGCAGTATTTGTTTCTCATATCGGCGGACACCTGAACCGTGCCTAAGGAAAGGTATAAAGAAGTTACTGAGAAAAGAGAGGAAGAAAGAGGTGTCGGAGTGGACGTCTCCGGAATGATTTCCACAACCTGGTGATCTTTAACGTGCGCTCATATCGCACAGCGCACGGGTGCTGCAGCGTTTCGCCTCCTTCGAAACGCGGTCGCCGCGGTCGGGTTCGAACCCAGGCACCTCGAATCAGCAGCCGAGCGCCCTAGCCACGGCGGTTGGAAGGTCCAGTCATCACGAACTGCTATCGGGGCCAACCGCTCGTGGCATCTCTACTCTGCCGTCATGCTTCCGAGCGCCACAAAAGGAACGTTTTTTGTATCCGACCTGACTAGAGAAGCAGTTAAAAAGATATCAACTGCGAATTACATACCCATGCCTGTATTCGCGTCGGGCATATTAAGAAAATTTGAGCTTCACAGGTATAACGCTCCGATGACCCATTAAAGAAGATGGATTTAGGCTAGTTCCTTCGAAAAGGAAAAATTTGTTTCTGAGGAGAAGGAGAAAGCTTTTTTCTACTCTGCGGTACTGGGGCATCTTATGAGCTCACCTTGGTTGTATCCCCAGGAGTCTTCTCTGGCGAGCTCGCTCACTTTTAATCAATGGTTGCTTGACTCAGTCCAGGTCTCCACTCGCCACAGCCGCCCCTTTGAGCTGAAAAACGTGGCCGCCGCCCGTCTCGAGCGGATGCGCCTCATTTCGGCTCCGGCAATTTTCGTGCGAATTACCAAAAAATTGCATACGACCAGGAAAATTTTGATTCTGCTAGACGGATAACATGTCCCGACACCCGAAGATATTGTTCTCGACAAGGTGGCCCAATTTTTGGGCCTTTTAGGACCATTTATGTCTTCACCTTGTGGGAGCTCCAGCTATCTCTAAATCCAATAAACCAGACTCCAGCGTTCATCGCTGACGCCATGGCGGGCTCCGTTCGCCGCGGGTACAATCCCGAGACGATGGCATAGACAGAAATCGTCGCAGGCGCCCTGTCTCCGCCGGAAACTTCCACTCCGACGCAGTGGATAGTGGACGAAGGTCTTTTCTCGTTGGTGGCACTACCTAAGCGCTAGCAACGCCTGAACACCACGGCTGTCAACGGACCCTCCGTGAGTGCCGCTGTTCCTCTGCATCTGAATACTGCAAGCTCCAACCCTCTGCTCTCTCAAACAGTGGTATCGAAGAAATGGCGGCCCAACTCTATGCCTCGACTCCGCAGAGAAGATTTCACCATCGTCATCAAGCCCAGAATGACGATCTCCCTGAAGATGGTCCTACAGAACGGTGAGCTTGGCGCTATGCTCTCAGCCTATGTAAATGCCTCTTTGGTGGACACGTTTAGTATCTGGCCCATCTGGGATCAGAATATCATCATCGCCATCACTATAGACGTCAATGCGGTGAATGCGCTTGCTCGTGAATTTACCCTTAAGTCTTCCAATGACCCCATTTCGATGGTCAGCCACGCCAAAGTCGACGGTGAAGTCTGCAGGGGGATTATTACGGTCTATGAGCAGGAAACTTCTAACACCCTGAAATTTAAAGTCCAGTGGCGCGGAGGAGAGATAGCCTTCTTACGCAAACTGGGGAAGTCAACGATTGCCCTGCTCACCTTCGTGGGGCGTAGAGTACCGCGTTACGTGCACTGTAACAGTGTGGTGACTGTGGTGCACGAATATAAGCGGACTATTTCCGCGTGTTTCTGATGCGGCACCATCGGTCACCGCGTGGACGCATGCCCGAATCATCAAGACAAACGCTGCGGACACTGCGGCCAAACAGTTGCAGTCCTCGAAGACGGCCACATGGCGTCCCACGAGTGCAATCCCTCCTGCAGTGTCTGTGGTGGCGCCCATCTTACGGGCTCGCACGACTGCAAAGCGAAGTTCGGACGGCTGCAACAACCGGGCAACACGGCCGGTCATAGAAAAAAAAAACCCAGAGTGCAAAGGTCCCGGGTCCTGGAAAGCTCCAAAAGTCCCCCCGCCTAGCAACACGATAGTCCAAGGCACAATCGGACAAGCGCCACCGGTGGGCGTCTTGTCCGGGCGTGCCCTCAAGATTCCTCGATCAACTAATCAGAAAGCGTCACATGATCGAGGCGCCCCCGCATTCAAAAATGGGGATTTTCCGGCTCTCATGCGCCCTCCGCCAGGAGCGCAAAAGAAGACATCAAAGCCCAAGGTAGGCAGCCGAGATGAACCTCCTCCGCCTCCCCATACTCCCCTACGTTCTCCACCAAATCTTCCTCCTCCCCCCCCCCCCCTAACTCTGACGTCGCGGACCTCCGCCGCGAGCTCGAGACTCTGCAGGCACAAAAGCCCCAACTCCACGCCAAAATTCACGCGATAGAAACGGCTGAGTCCTCCCCGTCCACTGCCCAGTTAGCTTCGGAATCGATGCAAGAACTGCCGGCGGACCCGACATGCTTTAGCTCTGACGTGCATTTCACCGCCCCCGAAAATGCCCTCGCCCAATTAAGGACTCAGATGTCCAATTTTGGCCTAATCCAAGACTACCTGCTCAAGGCAGTCACGACCACAGTTACGGCCGCAGTGACAGCCAACAGTAAGACGTGGCTAGAGTCAAAACCTTGGCTTCTCCACCCAATGGGGCCCCTTAAATACGCGAACCGCTCATCAATATTCTACCGGCCCATTGATCTAACCTAACTCTCAGAGAAGCTGGAATCGCTCCCGCTGCGGTTGACGGAACCTGTTTGGGCTCTTCAAGGCAATCTCCCTCTAAATCAGCATGGCTGCGTCCCCTCCCAACTAACCGCCTAGAGGGCGCCGCCTTCCGCAAAGACAGCAAGCTATTTTCCTTGTACAGTGGAACTTTCAGGGTTTCGAATACAGGACCAAACACGTCAATTTAAGGGCGTACATTGACAACCTCGAACACCCCGCTGCAGTCCTTGCGTTGCAAGGAACCGAGGATGCGGTCAAGCTCTCGGGCTAAAGTACTTTGCAACGAGACCCGCTCACATGTCTTCTATCCATAACGCCTACACAGCGCAGGATGTTAATTTCGACCTAAATATGAAATATTCGTACCTGATGTTCTCTGTCGTCCCTCTACGGCGAACAGATAGCCCCGCACCATATAGTAAATATCTACTGCCCCCCGACACTCAAGAACACCAGTTTTTCTAAAATATTTAGCACAGCGCTAAGGATCGCGGGTCGCGACCCCCTCATAGTAATGGGCGATTTTAACGCCACCTGTCCCATGGGGGGCTATCGCAAGGAAAAGCCGCGGGTCGTAAGTTGGCGGAACTGATGTCTACGCTAGGCATCACTCTTCTAACCAACCCCACCCACCCGACACGTGTAGGGAATTCCGTCACTCGGGACACCCGCCCCGACCTTACCCCCACGAAACACATCCGACACACAGAGTGGACCAACACTGAGGACAACACCCTCGGTAGCGACCACTGCATACTGAACACTGTAATTTATACTCGGGCCTTACATAGCCCCTTTGCACAACCCAAAGTTCCCGACTGGAATGCTTTCCGCCAGGTGCTCCCAGTAACTTCCCTCTTGGAGCAAGATTACTCAACTTACGCACACGGACTCAAAAAAAAAAACACACAGTTCACACGAAAAGCAGATCCAGCTTACAGAGCGGGAATCGGACATAGATAACCACCTGATTCACCTCTGGGAAGCTCGCCGCAGCCTCTATAAACTATGGCGGCGGCAGAAACCTAATCGTAAGCTCCGCACTCGCATCTCGGACCTCACCCAGCAAATTGCCGAGTATGCTGCCCAGCTCGCTCACAATAACTGGGTAGATAGATGCAACAGCGCAGCAAGACAGATGTAGAGCCGCAACACTTGGCGGCTCTTTAGGGGTCTCATGCACCCTACACAAACACGCTCGGAAGCCTTGAAACAGTTCACTTGCGCGATACACAATTTTCAAGGAAACACAGAGCAGCTAGCGAACGTCATACGCTCACAACACCTGAATCAAGATCAAGATCCCAGCGGGAAGGATTATTCGTATGCAAGTAATGGTAATCCGGAGCTGGATCAGCTTTTCCAACTTCACGACCTTTGCGCGGTTCTTGGCAAAATGCGCAGGGGGACGGCGTCCGGGAGAGATAACGTCACATTCACACTATTGAGAAACCTCCCCGATCGGGCATACGGAACCCTATTTAATATATCAACGCCAATTAGACCGAGGACACTTCGTTGCCACTCGATTGGAGGACATCATTGGTAACCTTTATCCCGAAGGCGGGTAAACAGCTAAAACAGAGGCAACCTCCGGTCCATCTCCCTCACTTCATGCGTAGGGAAACTAATGGAAACGATGGTCTGTGACCGCCTCTCGAATTATCTTGAGAGCAAGAACGCCTTCGCGGACACCATGTTCGGCTTCCTACTTCATAAGTACGCCCAAGACATACATTTACAGCTTCATCACAAGATTCTCGAACCCATAGACCACCCCAACAACGACAAGATAGTCCTAGCACTCGATCTTAAGGGTGCGTTTTGCAATGTTAAACATGGCGCCATATTTAAACATCTTAGCCAGACCAACTGCGGTCCTCGCACATTCAATACATCAGACATTTATGAACAGACCACTTGGTCTATATACGTATCTCTGCCCGGCGGATCCTACCCGCGGACCCTGGGGCACCTTAATACTTGGGATGCTTGGAACACCCTACTGCGCTCCGAGGACCCGGTCAAGCAAGCCATCGCCACAGGCCGGGCTGCCAGCGTCATGAGCCTCCGGGACATCAACGTTTGAGTGCGGTGGAGCCGTGCAAGGGCCCAAGGGCCTGCGTGTCCAAAACTCCCCTGTGTATATTAAAGTTTTCACCACCACCACCATAAAACAGGCCGAGTACGGCCCGTTTGAGATGGGAACGCGGGGCACACCACAAGGCGCTATGTTGTCCCCGCTTCTCTTTAATATTGCCATAAGGCACGTCCCGGCTTAGCTGGCTGGAGTCGGCAGTGTTCAGCATGCACTGTACGCCGATGACATCACCATCAGGGCTACTACGGGAAAGATAGGAGAGATAGATGAATACCTGCAAGCAGCAGCGAGCACAGTAGACCACAATGCTACGTACTGCGGCCTCCAGTGCTCCGCGTCCAAGGCTGAATTTGTGCATATTCAACATTCTTCGAAACGTGGCGGTGGTAGTGGTTTTATTAAAAATAATAGTAAAAATTAAGGAAAAGATTTTTGCTAGCCCCGGCATCTGCCGTCGATACTGAAGCACCTGAGCTGGGGCAGAGGAAATAAAGGATAGCAGGCAGAATGGAGAAATAAAATGAAAGAGGTGAGGGGACAGGAAGAGAGGACAGGGGGAGAAGTAATATGTAAAAAATATTTACGCAATAAGAAATGTGTCCAGCTTGTGCGCGTGATTAGTTCATTTTAGAGGAATTAAATCACACACGCGCACAGCACTGTGATAGTTACAAATGGAGTGGGGCGTCCAGTTATTAATCGTTCAAGGTAGAACTGGCGGAGCGTGCGGTCACTGCGTGTAACTACCTGATGGAGAACAGACGGGTCGTCAAGCCCGTGTGTTCGAGGAATGCACAGATGCTCACCAAAGTTAGCTCACGAGTGCGCGCACTCCCCTGCGGCACAATAGCGTCTTGATGGACTCTAGTAGTATGCCTTGCGCCCTATAGGCCGCGAGCATTTCGCGACAAGCATCGGCGAACGCGGCACAGTGAAGGAGCAGGTGTTCTAGTGTTTCCACTGCACCGCATCCGTCACACACAACACTCGTCGCGATTTCGTGACGCACCCGTCGTTCCCCGGGCCACACGCAGCCAATGCGCGCGCGGAGGATCATTGCACGTTGTGACCGTGTAAGAGCGCTACAGCCGGTGACACTGTGGATGCGCTCACCTCCCGCGTTGCGTAGGTCGAGGTGCTGCTTTTGGAGGTGGTGGTGGATGGCCGCACGCACGTCCTCCAGCGCAAGGGGCAGATCGCTGGCAGGTAGTTGGTGTGCAGCGGTGGCGAGGTCGTCAGCTTCTTCGTAGCCGGCGATGCCGCAGTGACCAGGCACCCACTGTGCACGCACGACACAACCTCTCTGCGCGAGGCGCTCGATGCGCGAGCGAATTTCCCGCACTAGTGGTGTACCGCGGCCGTTAGATTGCAGGCGGCTGAGTGCGGCGCGGGAGTCGCACAGCAGAGCACTCCTGGGCGGCGGAGGGCCGAGGGTGAGCAGCAGGTCCAGCCCGAGCCGGATGCCCATCAACTCCGCCGTGGTGGAGGAGCCCAGGAAGGCTGCGTGTTGCTGGCTGTGCAGTCGCAGGGCGGGGATAGTGGCCGCCGCAGCAAGGGAGCAGCTGTCGCGGGCCACTGAGCCGGCGGTGTACACGAGGAAATGGTCCTGGAGCTCCTCGTGTGTGACGGTTCTGGCCAGCTGCTGCACAGCACAGAGGGGTGTGCTCCGCTTTCCCGCAATGCCGACGATCTCTCGCTGTACCTCCGAGGCAGCAGGCCAGGACGCGCAGGAGCCGTAGGGGGGTGGGCCTTGTGTCAATTGCTCATACTCGAGCAGCACCGCTCCCATTCGTGAGCGCGGGTGCGAGCGCATACGCTGCAGCAGCGAGCCGCCGTCCGGTGCGCGGTGAAGCCGGTCGATGTGATTCAATGCCCTGCGCGCTGCTTGGAGCTCAAGTGGCCACGCTCCTGCCTCAGCCGGCGTTGCGGCGCACTGCGAGTTTTTGGGCAGGCCTAGGGACACGCGCAGGGACTTGCGGTGCTGAAGCTCGAGTTTCTTCCAGCACGGCTTGCGCACCGTGACGAGCGGCTGCGCATAAAGCACCGCCCCCAAACCTGCGGCATTGTATAGACGCAGCGCGGCTTGCTGTGAGATGCCCTGGCCTCGAGCGGTGAGCTTGCGCACGGCGGCGGCGATCCTCCTCATCTGCAGACAGGCCTTGGTCGCCGCAGGGCGGAAGGAAAGGCGCCAGTCGATGTCCAGGCCAAGGTACCGCACCGATTTACGCTAAGGAATCGGAGTCCCGTCCAGTTACAGTGGCGCAAGGTGCGCGCGCGAGCGCGAAACGCAGGCCATGGCCACCGATTTGTCCGAGCTCGGCGACAGACCAAGGCCGCGCAAGCTGGCATCGATTGCGGTCACGGCTCCCTGAAGGCACCCCCGGACGCGAAACGCCTCGCCCAGTTGTACCCGGAACCACAGAGCTATGTCGTCTGCATATATGGACATGTACACATGGTGTCGGCCGCTCGTGGGGAGGGAGGCCGGCACCACCGACATGGCCACATTTAACAGAAATGGTGATAAGACAGAGCCCTGCGGCACGCCCATGCCCACCGGGCGAGGCTTGGAGAGCTTACCCCCTACTCGTACGCGCATGGTGCACCCGCTCAGGAAGCCATGAACGTATCGCAAAAGGCGCCCGCTCACACCAGCCCCCTCAATCACCGCGAGAATTGGTGCGCGGTAAACGTTGTCAAAAGCGCCCGATACGTCCAGTAGTAGCAGCAGCGCAACCTGGCCTGCCGCCCTGGCATGCTCCAGCGCTGTAACAACGTCCGATACAGGGTGTCAAACAGCCTCCGCGAGCTGACATCTTCCTCCATCCTTTGACATAGTGAAGCCCACTGCCGGCGGTATAGCTTGTTGGCGTGGCGGCGCGCTGCTGCGTCCAAGCGGTTGTAGACAGTCCAGTCGGCGGCTCTGTCAGTCCGTCGCGCCCGTCGCTCTGCGCGAAACAGAAGCCTGTAAAATACAGAAGCCTGTAAAAATGAAAATTGGTTTGTTCGGAAACAAGGTTGCGCAGTATCTGTCTCGCATCTCGGCTGGGCACCTGAACCGCGCCGTAAGGGAAGGGGTAAAGGAGGGACTGAGAGGAGAATTGAAGAGGTGACGCTGTGGAGGGATCAGGAATAATTTCGTCCACCTGGGGATGTTTAACGTGCACTGATATCGCACATCACATAGGTGCATTTTGCGTTTCGCCTCCGTCGAAACGCGGCCGCTGCGGTCGGGTTCGAACCCGGGAACTCCGGATCAGTAGCCGAGAGCCTGAACCACTGAGCCACCGTGGCAGCTTATCGCGAATATAATCCCATTCTCTGCCGCACCTATTCGTGCTAGAGTGCCTTGATGCCATAATCTCTGTTAGATTTTATTCTGAAATAAGGCTTCAAGGCTAGGCAATAGTAGTGAACGGCTACATGCCATAAAATTGGGAACCGCCTATATTATGCAAAAATATTTTGGTATTGCTCTATTGAGCCGCTGGCCCAGAATCGCATGCGCAACGCGGTAGCTTGCAGTCAGTGTGCTTTTCATAGCTGATCTAGATTGGCGACTAGCAAGAGGGCCGTGCGTATTTGATCGAAGCCTTGCCCGCTGTGTTCGTTCGTGTTTGTGTTCCGAGTAAAAAATTTTACTATGAACCTGAATTTGGCCGCAGCCATCGTCGTCCTTTCTGCGCTTGCGGCTTTGACGCGCCTTAGCGGTGCTCACCTATGGGGCGGAAGCTTGGAGTTGAACAAAAGGGTTGACCTTAAATTCAGGATTATCCAGCGAACAATGGAAAGTAAAATGATAGGTGTAACGTTCAGAGTCGAGAAGAGAGCAGAGTGGGCCAGGAAACAAAATGCGGGTTAATCAAGAGGAAGAAATGGACTTGGAAGGGCATATATTGCGAGGTCATGACACCTCTTGTTCTCAAGGATAACGGAATGGATTCTAAGCTAGGGCAAGCGTAGCAGGGGGCGGCAGAATGTTAGGTGGATGGATAAGATTAAGAAATTTGCAGAGATACGGCGGCCGCGGCTGGCAGAGGACAGGATTAATTGGAGAGACATGGGAAGGTCTTTCCACTGCAGTGGGCGTAGTCAAGCTGCTAAGGATCATGATGAAAATTTTCTTCACTTAATGGTTGTCAATTCAGTTGCACTATTATAAGCCTCAAGACTACAAATAGCGTGTTTATTTTCACAAACTGTACAATTTTTTTGTAGAATTAAGAAACATATTGCCATCTGAATATTGACTCCTCATCATGCCACCTCGGGGAAGAAGCAGCAAAGCTAATACACATAATCATAAAAAACACAAGCATACCTTATGTAACCGAGGAAGAGGAAGTGAAGATATTCCTGCTTTGAAACCAAGCCGTTAATTTGACAGGAGAGGAATAACAGGAAATTAATACATTTTTAAAGCCATCTTTCTATAAATACGGGCAATTCAGCGTGGTTAGGCCGAATGAGTATTCAGTGCGCTAGAATTCGGCTCAGTTTGGCAGTTGGACGGAATGTGCCTGATAATTAGTGCTGGTATTAAAACTTTTTTTTTAAACATGTGCGGCAGTACTTCTGGAGGGCTCAAAAAACTTATCAAAAGAAAAACAGAAAAACTATGAAATAAGTCAGCACAAAGGAATATAAAAAAAATTCGTTTAAAACCTTTAATCCCGTAACAGGGGAGCCACCAGTCCAAAATCATTATTTCATAAGTTTCTTGAAAAAAATGGCCAATGTGCTACTTCGTCACCTCTTTTCCGGACACTGTCTAGAGTGTCAGTTATGCGTGTCCTAAAAAATATAAAAAATAATATGCATTTTTTCTAGACGTAGTGGACAATATGTGCTTGGTTGGTGTATATGCGTGAGTGGCACGGAAGCTCGCAAAGCCAGTGACAAAGCAGGACGCCATAAAAACGTCCAAAAACCATTTTGTCGCAGAGTGGCCACAAAAAGTATGCCAATACAAACAATAAAAGCTATCCAGAAATATCCGCTGGAGTTTGGGAGAATAACCTCCCTTATTTTTAGCACTACTTTTATAGGCTGAGACTTGCATTCCGCTCTTCTATTGAAAAATTATGCGCGTCAGTTGAGCGCAGTCCTAGTATACGAGGACTTAACTAGTACGCAGTGGTCTTGTGAGGATTACACTTCATGTAGCGTAGGTTAGACGACGGTAGGTATGTTGCCTATAAAAAAAATTCTGAGAAAATAGCCAATCCTAAGCAGGCTCACTAATACCACTAGTGTCGTGTGTGAACGTTACGCATCGAATGATAGCAGTTTATGCTTACTTTGAGGCTGCAATGAGTGCCAAACTTAGAAGCACGCGGCGAATTGCGGACTTCATTTCACAAGACGGAGACTAGTCCAGCTGTAAACGGGATAGACGACCAGCCTACATGCCTGGAATCTCTCGCTGGGTTCTCGGTATTTATATCTCACGAGTGCATATGTGTTAAAGGCCTTCGTTCTTCAGTTATATTTTTGTTTAATTACCCACATGATTGAATACTGCGTCGTTTCGTTTTTTTTCCGAAAATGAAGAACAATAGCAGCAAAGCTATTTACTAATCCTGTTCTAATATCCGAGCTACTCTCTGCGCACCCAACAATTATTTCTAAAAAATGTTAACGAAAATAAACTTCATTTTACTTTGCTCCAGTACTATATTATTTATATATTAATATGTCATATACTAATATTATATGTTGATCTATTAAGATTATATGATAGCATACTATGCTATTTATATGAAAGGGGACATTCCTAGTCGCATTTAAGTTACACTGTCAAATGACCAGGCTGCATAATCTAGCAAATGGTTGACGGTACCGCATCTTTTTCACAATGTTTTTATTTTTGCAGTTTCTGGAGGGAATACAGACATTTTTGACCAGCATGCTGGTCAGTTGGTTGTATTGGCGTTTGGCGGCATGTGTAGTAAGCCGCGCAGTAGACATCTCTGAGATCACTTCGCCTGTTTAGTATATACTAAACAAAGAGAGAGCTCCTCCCATCGCATCCGCATCAGACAGCCTCTGTCCTCTAGCAATTTTGAAAGCGTTCCACTCATGTGTGTCATCGTTCAGCATTCTGGCAGTCTCAAACAAGTGACGGAGTGCAGTTTTATAACCCACGCATAACGATTTATTTAAATTTTTGTCGTTTATTAAGAGAATGCGGGTACACAAGAAAAACCATTTATTAAACACGCAAAATGCCGGAGGTAAATAAGAATGGTGCAATGGAGAGCGTGCTTTTATAGGTTCACCGACGTGTAGTCAAACTTGGTGATGGCGGTATTGGGAGGTGGATTTTTCTGGTCAGAGACGCGATACCTCTCATGGGATAGACAGGAATGCAAGAGCGAGGAAAAAGATCTGGACCGCAAGGATTCTGTAATCATTTGAAACTCTTACTGATGGTTGGCATGATGAAGCTTCCTGCGATGAGGATTCTGTTGTTATGTTAGCAGCGGCATCCACGTGAAAGCGGAGCCCCAAGCAGTACGCCCCAATCCATTTTTTTTAGCTTGCTGGAGTCGTTTTCTTCTCGCCGTCGGGGCCGCTCTTTGGTGTTAAACTCGCAAAACTCGCCAGTTTCATGCACAGGCCGGCCTTATGCCGCATATCATTGCCATCGCTACCATCGCTCTAAGAATGTTTACTTGAGGTGCCACACCTCAACCAAATTTTTCTACTTAGCACTCTCCTGTGCAAGCTGCAGCAACCTCGTCTCCGCAGACTTCCTACTACTGCTACTGCTGTTGCTGTCAGGAAAAATGAGAAGGAAAGTGCAAGGGCCTGCCTACTGGCTCAAGCTGAGCCACAACCGTTTCCACGTGCCGAAAGTAGGAGAGTTAAAAGATAGGAGAGGAAAGATAAGGAAAGACGCGCGCGCGCTAATATGTCCCAGGCCGATCCCGGAGGCAGAGCAATACCGGGCCAACACGTGCCGGAGTGCTTCAAGCACTCCGCCATGCCTGCCTTCCCCTACTATCCATTAAGTTACTCTGAGGGTTCATTTAGTATCTTGATTTCGTATCACATGCCCGGCTCATGCCCACGTCTTGTGTATGTGGATTGTAATCTCCTTAGCTCACGTTTCTTCCATGATGAACTCAGCTATCGTGCTGTCTCAGAAAATTACACCTCCCATTATGCTCTTAATGCTCTCCACCCCTCTCCCCATTACGAGCTTTATGACGTTAGTTTGCGTAAAGGGCTCCCAAATAATGGCTTCCTAATCTAGTATTCCGGTATTATTGTTTTATATGTTAGTAAGCTGAGGGAGCATGTGGACACTTTTAAGGCTCTTTTGAGAAGAAACACTATGCGGCATTGCTGTCCGAGAAATTGAACTTCAGGTTGCTCTTTTTGTGAGTAATGGACATAAAAAACAGTTCTCAAAAGATTCCGACATCTACCAGTCTTCACACCGGGCAACAACCTTCTGAAATGCATCATTTAACAATATTTGATCCGAAGGGCTTTCTATTTTTGAGTAGTTAGTGGTATTATTAAAATTAATAATAAACAAGGAAGAAAAATATTTCTGCTAGCCCCGGCATCTGCCATTGATACTGAAGCACCTGAGCTGGAGCAGCGGAAGTAAAGGATGGCAGGCAGAATAGAGAAATAAAATGAAAGAGGTGAGGGGACAGAAAGTAAAGTTAAGGGGAGACGTGATGTATAAAATAACTATTTACACAACACTTTTCCTGTTGAAATCCAGGGTTCGACGGAAACCCGTCTGGTCGGGTATGTTCATGGCGGAAAATCTTCAAGCGCCGACCAATCGTTAAAAAGATGACGTTTCGGCCCCTGCTTACGGGGGCCTTGTTCACAATGTGAACAGGCCTGAGGACATCGTCATGTATTAAGCCTGAGGACATCGTCATCTTCTTCATCACCAACCCGTGCCGTTGTCACGGCCACACCTAGGGATTCCTTTTCTGTTGGCGCAGTGCCGAACTCGCTTCGAAGACAGACTCATCTGCTGTACTCTCGCAGAGCGCAGCGACCTCTCGACACTGTGAGCCTGTCAACCCTCAAGTGTATTACGAACCACCTTGGCAGGCTGATTGCGTTCGAAACTGGTTTTGCCCCGGAGGGCGCACTGGGGTTTGTGGAGCTTCTTCCAAGCGTACACCCCTGAGGAAGTCGGGCGCCGGGCCGGGGGACGCTCGTACCCATTTTTACCGGTGGGTTGCCGCCGGTGGGTTTCGAACCAACCACCTTCCGCAGCTGAGGCGGTCGCCCAAGCCACAATGTGAACAAGGCCCCCGTAAGCCGGGGCCGAAATGTCATCTTTTTAACGATTGGTCGGCGCTTGAAGATTTTCCGCCAACACTTTTTCTATGTACAAAACACAATCATCTGCATATAATTTGATATTTACTGGAACATCATTTACAACGTTATTTACATAGAGGAGGAAACAGTAACGGCCCAAGAACCGAGCCCTGGGGAACGCCAAATTCCACAAAAAAATTACCAGAGTCTTGATTTTTAAAAGTGAAGAATTGTTTAGGCGCATTAAGGTAATCTTAAATCCAATTTCTTAGGTCAGGGTTTTTAAGAATTTTATTTAGTTTATGCAGTACTTCACGGTGAAAGCCTTTGTCGAAAGCTTTAGAAAAATTAATAAATGCCGTGTCTGTCTGCTTGGCGTCATTTATAAATTTGCGACGACATAAATAGTTTGTATGAATTGAGTTATCGTTGATTAGCCTTTCCGGAATATATTCTGATGAAATGTTAAAAAGTTGTTTTTTTTTCTCGATCTTTCCTTTATGCGCGATAACCAGTAGGAACAAACTCGCTATCCAGTATTAAAAATAAAAATTAGTTTTAGAAGAAACGAAGTGGCGCAGCGTCTCACATGTTGGTGGACATCTGAAAGGTGTCTAAATTGAAGGGATAAAGGAAGTAGCAGTAAGTGCTTACTTTAAAATAAAAACAAAAAGCAAGGTAGAAGATTTTTGATAACACCGGCATCTGCCATGACTACAGTGGCGGCACCTGAGCTGGGGCAGCAGAAATAAAGTATAGCAGGAGGTTTGAAGAAGTGAAATGATAGAGGTGAGGGGACCGTAAGAAATGATAAAGGAAGAGGTGGATATAGGAAGGACTGAAAGAAAAGGTGCCGTAGTAAAGGGCTCCGGAATATTTCCGACCACCTGCGGATCTTTAACGTGCACAGGCATCGCACAGCTCACGGGCGCCTTTTGCGTTTCGCCTCCACCGAAACGCGGCCGCCGCGGTTGGGTTCGAACACGGGTACTCCTGATCAATAGCTGAGCGCCCTATCTACTGAGCCACAGCGGCGGGTATGTACTGAGTCATTAACCAGGTTAAGTGAACAGTTTAACATCACTAATTGAACAGCTACCTGCTACAGTGGTCAGTTCATTCACACTGCTGAGGGCAGGCTGTGGTAACATCACAAAGACACGTGACCAAAGTGGCCCACCTAGGTTGCTTCAGACACATCGGCGCAATTTCGCACTTTCGTCGCCATATCATATCAGTAGCGAGTTCCAAATTGGAACGTCGGCACTTTTTATTTAGAATTTTGCACAAACGCTATTGCCGTCCCCCTGAAAGGTATTGCTAAAAACACAATTGGATATCCCCTAGGCATGTGGCTGAGTATCATGAACCAGGTTTTAAGCACTATTGCCTACATTATAAACGCTTCATAACTTTTATAAATTGCGTTTTGAAATACGGCGAAAATTTTTCGATCGTGCATACGCCTGCATATTAACGGGAGAAGGTTAAGGCTCCCGTTTTTTAGAAAATCCGGCGTAGTCGTCGGCAGCGGTGGCATTGTGAGCGAAAAATGGGCTGAGGTGGGGTAGCCAACAGGGCCAGCGTACCCCTATGCGGCAGCAGGGCCACCTAGGTCGCATGACCTTGTCACGTCATCACAACCTGCCCAGAGGATTGTGAGCAAACTGCCACTATGGCAGGCGGAAACAAGTGGGTCTCATGAGCCGAACCGGCGGCAGCACCTGTCATCGCAGGGCAGTAGCGCATAACTTAACAGCGGTGCCAGAGCGCCAATAGCTGTGTGAGAAGTCCCAGCGATTTAGTAATGTAAAAAAGAGAATGACAAATTCTGCTTATATATGCCCAATAACGCTATCGCGTCAGACCCCAATGGCGGAGCTCAATTGGACCGCTCCAGTTTTTTTCGTTCGCTTTGAGAAATAAGTAATATTAGCATATCACCGTCTGTCCAGCGGAATGTACTTCAGTAGAGTTAGTTCTTGAGATAGTTGATATTCTTGATTCAAGCTCGTAGTCTTTCAGCGCAATGGCACACAGCGCTGTGTTCGTCTTTCTTCGCTTCCAGCGGAGTAAACACCCAAATGCCTACTATGCCCCCGCTCAAGAGCCATGGCGCTCCGTCGGGCTATTTAAATAGCCGGACGTTTGTCAAGTTGTTTTGGGTCTGGCATGAACTATCGCTGGAAGTCGTCCACCATATCAAACACATTCATTTGAAGACCACCACTGAAGGCAAAGCTTCATAGCTGTCACAGAACTCATGTCACAGAATCATGTCTCATAGCCCACACCTTATAGAACAACATATTAAATATTGATAGCGTCGGGCTCATTTCGAGTCTGACCGAGCCTGCCTCATCACAAGCTCTAAGTCATTGCACATTCGTAGTGGTAGTATATATTCTTATATTTATTGCGGATTCAGAGACTCAGAGCTCCTTAACATAGTTTTGAAATAAAACCTTATTACGTGCCGGCCGTGAATGTGCTGGTTTTGCACTTTGCCATTAAATGTTTCGCCAACAAACTGTCCACATAATTTCTTGAGTCTCTAGTTGCGTTCGTTCCGCCACGTCATCGTTATTTAAAAGCCAAACATGTAGCCCAACTAACACCTGCTTCTTTCATTTCGTTTATCGGCTCACTATTTTAACAGAACAAAAATAGAAAACTTCAACCTCTAGGTCGCTGGAACAGATTGATTCCCTCCTCCCACGTTATACTTACCCTTTGTAGGCTTCGTGTGTAACAGAAATCAATACACAGGTAAATCGAAAATAAGTACAGGAATATTCAAGCACACCGTCTGGCGAGCACTGCAAGTGCGCAATTGAGTGTGCGTATCAAAATTAAGTATTAATTAGTAATTTAAGACATGAAAATAAGCATTAAAGGGACGATAAAGTGGTATTTACTGAGCTTAGGAAAAGCACATGAGTGATCGGTATTCCGTCATTTGTAAACACGACGAAATTATTTTAAAGCTAGCTTCATAGCACCGTAGATATTGCCGATTACAAAGTAGGCTTCTGTTTAACCTCCAGAACTCATACGCGCCTAAGCGCAGGAATAAAAAAAAAAAACAGGCCATGGCCGCACCCCTCCGCGCAACATCCTGTGGATGCCACCTGGCGACGCCCCAATTAGAAGGCTCGCCCAGATTGATCAGTGACCTTATCGTGGTAGAGACAGACTGTGACAGACCAAGGCAGACTACTATGAAGCGGTACCCATTAATGGGAGCTTAGAAGCTGTCGCTGTATAAAAGGCTAGATGTACAAAAATATCAGAGCACGTTCATGAATCATGAACCAGATTCAACTAGCCCAATTTATCACCTTACTACTATTACTGTTTCTGTTTCTTGCCGCTGAGATTCCCGGCTTACGAATAATAGCGTGAGCACACATATATATCTTTTTGTCACGCTCAGTGTTTCGCAGGAGTCCCTACACTGAATTTCTGCAACAGACGGCTGCACCGGAGCGAACGCCTGTTCACCTTATGTTTTATACAAGACTAGTCACCTTCATGCATGCATACTTTTGGTGATCTATTTTCTTCTGCATGAGTATATTCATGTTCATTCGGCTTGAGCCGTCGAATATAAAACTGCGTTTATTGAGCACTCCTGGTTTATTGATGCATTTACATCAACCATATATGCGCCCACTTAGCTAACCATGAGGGCTACCTGGAACGCTCTGCACACAGTGCAGTACACCACGAGGTGCGGGGCGTCTGGCAAAGTTGACGCCGCATACACAGTCTCCACCGCAGGGATTTCCAAGTCTGGCTCCACGGTTGCACTAGGTGGAGGAAAAAAATCGTAGGGGGAGAGGAGGTTACTAAAACCAAACAGGTTAAAATGCCCGATAGGATGACGTCTTCCTCTAAAGCTCTTTTAGGCAGGCAAAAAAGAAATTAAAAATGCGTCCGCTTGAAACATTGAGAACCAAAAAATGTTTTGAGTTTACTTTCTTAATGTGTTTCCGGAAATCTTCTTGTCCGCAGCTTCAACTCTCTTGCGCGAATGGAACAGTAAATTAATTCAACGTCTCATTGTTACGTGTTGAGAAACTTCACTGTATATGTCGCTCGGCTGCTGACCCAAAAGGCGAAAGTTTGACCCAGGCCGCGGTGGTTGAATTTCGATGAAGGCAAAATTCTATAGACCAGTGTACTGTACGATGTCACTGCACGTTAAACGACCGCAGGTGGTCAAACATCCTGGAGCCCTTCACTACGGTGTCCCTCATAGCCTCAGTCGCTTTGGGACGTTAAACGCCCATAAACAATTGACCATAAATTTAGCAATATTGGCAACTTTGTATGAAGACCAGTATTTTCTTTTAACAGTTTAGCAGCCGTCCAGGCTATCAGCAGGAATTTGCCTTCGTTCATGAATTGTGCATGCCCAAGTCATAGATCACAAGAACGCACTTAATGAAAAAACGTCAGTGCGACAGCAGTAAATGTCAATTGAAATCATTCAGTGGCGGTGCCGCAGTTTGTGAAAACAAAACGAGCACCTTCGCTTCGAGACATTTGAAACGCTTAAGATAGGACAAAGGCCCGCTGCTATATTATCTAAGAGGTATTGCTGCACACAGCGATACTGATGGAGTGAGGAGGCCGGTAAAAGAACTGCTCCTATAATTTATCCACGCAGTGGAGCAGGTATTTACACAGAAGTAGAACCCATATTTGTGATCTCAGGACTGCCTTTCAGTTCAAGCTCATGGAAGGAGTTTTTGAGTAATTATAGTCACGATCGCAGAAAAGCCATCCCCCCGGCGTTTAAAAATGTAACTAGCAATTGTGCGTTTTGTAGCAATAGCCACATTACGGTTGCATTTCGAGCCTACAGCGTGGCGGCGCCTGTGCCGCCTTGGCACTGCCGCGGCACCGCCACGGAGTTCCACTCGGCCAGCTGCAGCTATCGCGGCACTCCAGGTTTAGCCAGAGCTAAACCACCGCCAATTTTTTTCTTCTGTCAGATTGTGCACAAAAACCTATTCTGCAGAATAAAATCATAAATTCTAGTTTTCATCCTGTGCACTCATCGAACTAACTGATAAACTGCAGAATGCATAGTTAATAGAGTTTTAGTTTCACGTACGTAGAGGCTCCACGTACGTGGAGCTCTTACGGGTGACTAGTGGGCATGCGCAGAACGCGAAGGGTATGCGCGAGTCTCACGTACGTACGTGAGATTCGGATTTTTACGTTGCGGTCTTTGCGTTGCTTGCGTACGTAGCGTTGACAAACATGGCGGTGCCCTGCCCGCCGCTTCACAGCGATAACAGCTTCGTCGCTAATCCCTCGACGCGATATCGTGTTCTAAACTGTTGTATTCCCCTTCAATTTGCCCATTCTTACCCCGGCAGAAGGTTTAAAGCGCCAAATAGCTTTTGCTTTTCAGACAGTAGGCCGATTTTTCGGCTGTTAAGCCTGACGAAGTAGCGTTGGTCGTCGTCATAGCAACGGTCTCGCGAGATCTCGAACTGAGAGAGCCCCAAACCAGCCAAACATACCCAAACCGCCAAACACGAGGACAGACCGAATGGCTTGGCTTAAAGACTCGTCTGGGATGATTTAGGCTGCAACCAGTGTCTGTGTTTCTTAGTAGATGGCGCTAAGAGTAACGCGCGGCGTGCGTCCCGTACGTGTAATTATAAGGGTTCCAAACGACCTGCGTGAACAAGGCCCCCGTAAGCCGGGGCCGAAACGTCATCCTTTTTAACGATTGGTCGACGCATGAAGATTTTCCGCCATGAACATACCCGACCAGACGGGTTTCCGTCGAACCCTGGATTTCATTTCAGGCTACGTAGACTTCTCACGTTTGCGTATGTGAACCCTCTACGTACGTGAAACTAAAGCTCTCTAATAGAAAATGTTTCTGATAAATATAAAGACCATTCGCCCCGGTAGCTGAGTGGTTGTGGTAGTCGCCTGCTCACTTGGAAGAAATGAGTTTGATCATAGCAGCCGCGGGAGCATTTTGATACAGGCGAAAGCTAGCAACCCGTGTACAGTGCGATTTCATTCACGTTAATGTACTCTGGTCGCCGAAATTTTTCCGAGCCCTAAACTGCGGTGCCCCTCATAACATTAGTCGCTTTAGCACGTTGGAACTCACATAAAAGCAAAACAAAAACAATTATTAAAATCTATTGCATGTTTAGATAGCAAAGTCCAATTCTTTACGCATGCCTCCACGTATTAGGTTTGTTGAAATGATGATGCTAAACGGATATCGAGCGGCGTATTGGTAGCCATCGCTGGAAACGTGCGAGCGGAGAAAGCCTACCTTAAAGCTTATTCCCTTGTTTGCATCGTTTAGCGTCCTCTATGCGTGTGCTCTTGATCAGAGAAATTGGCATTGAAAAAATCGAATCTATAATCTTATCTATCCTCCTGGTTGTGATCCTAGGATAGTGGTGTACGATAGTCAGGAACTCGAGAGTTTCGTGATGCAAAGGAACCACCAGGAGCGGGAATCAGCAGCAATTTTTGACGACCACTCAAAGAAACGTCAGCTTGGATTTCCTATAGAGCCATATCATGACCATATCGCGACCGGTGATTTATTACCTGGTTTTGGACGACCTGTTGTTTAATGGTATCGACGAAAGGTATTAATACTCTTGCTTGTAGGAATTCAGCAAACAGGGGAAGGGAAAGTAAAGGCTCGTTATGACATACATGCGCAACCAACTGTCACAAAAAACAAAGAGCATAGGGGATGTTTTCGTTCTTAATTTTGTAGTGTTGATCAGTGAGAGATTGAAATAGTAGTTATGTTTTGCTAACCTTTTAAAGATAATTGTTTATATAGCAGAAGAAACAACCACATGCCACCAGTGATATGCGAACCAACCGGCGGCATGTGGCTGTTTCTTCTGCTTTCTCGTTATTCTGAAATGTTGGAGTAAATTCCTGTAGCTTAAAAGTGTATCAGAGTAATTATGTTCCTGCGAATTCTGGGGGAGCCGCAGCAATAGCGTGTGGGCAGCGGCGTGAGCGCCTTCGTTTCCTACTTTCCTAAGGTATCCTGGGCTCCATATGGCTGTGGAATTAAAGTCTGTATCTTCTTTAGATCTGAGCATTCTCTTTGCGTGTTTATCATTCCTTGTGTAGTTACGACGTGCAGTCAGGGAGGCCGTAATAATACACGAGACCTTCCTGGAAACAATCGCTAAAGCTATCGCCGCTTCTTCAGCCTTGGCGATTCCATGGCATCGAACTGATGCCCCATTAACTAATTTCATTTGTGCATCCGTGCATGCTATCGCTTGAAATAAATAAAATTTATTCCGTGAACGTCGTGTTTCATGTTTTTAATTGCCATAAATGTGATAAAGCGATGCCTCGGCTGTCAAAACGGGCTCCTAGAAAACACGCGCGTTCCACCTACGTACGTATCCTTGGTTAGTGCACTTGCTATTGAAACGCACAGGCGCTTTTCGAAACACTCTGAATAATTGATAATCCTCGTAGCTTTCGTTTGGGTTCCCTTTTTACTAATACAAAAGGTGTATTCTATGAGCAAAAAGTGACTGAGCACCTCTCGAGCATATCATTCTATAAGACAGCCCTTTTCTCGTTTCAATAGCTTTTGCGCGACCCTGGAACTCCCGCAATTAGAATTGGTTAAAAGTATTCTCAGAAGTATTTGCATGTGCGAGAGTTGTATATATTTACCAGTGCACGAGGACAAGTGGTTTGAAAGGGCCGCGGTCCGCCTAAAAAAGCTTTGTTATGAAATTGATATGAAGGACCTGGAAGCATCTGGCACCTGCAAAATGAAAAAAAAAACGGCGTAATTTATCAATACCCCTGAACTGTCCAAGAAAATCAGCTAACTTCGTTTGTATCGCTTAAGTTCAATTTGTTTGTTTTTTTCACAACGCGTCCTTCAAAAGATAAGCGTCTTCAGATTTCTTTTATGATTCCAAGACTTGCAAGGCGCGTAATATTTTACTAATTACTCAAAAGAAGAAAGCATACAAAAAATGGCACGTAAGTTGTGTAGTGAAATTAATAAATTATCAACCACTTATTATTGGTGAAATGCATCGTAGAATCAAAAAATGAATGTTGGATTTATTTTTACAAAGTATAAAGAATACAATGAAATTCCGAAAAAAAAAGCTACTGACGGAACTTGTACAGATCCAAAGCAGTTTTGTGGCAGAAGCACAAAGGCAAATGCAGATATTCATAAATGACACAAAAGTACCTCATGTGACCACAGAAGCAAAAAGAAAGATTAGCCTGCTGTGGAAGAGACCAATTCATATGGCTGGGCTGAAATAGTGGCAAAGGAAAGCATTTTAATATACGCCTTAGAAAAGAAAAAAAAATATAATTCTTTCTTTTATGATGAAAAAGGAAAAGAAGATTGAATGCCTAAATGAATTGCTTTTAGCCCAAAACTTTAAAAAATTCTGAAAGTAAGCTTGTTTATTATTTACCCAGAGTAACAGGTCATTTCGTTTGCATAGGTGGACCGCGAATGAGCCACAGTCAATTGTAGAAATCCAGCGCACCCAATTTCTGTGCTGTAATTCAAGATGGGCACAGACCTTCTTTCAATTACCTTATTTATATACCCCTTACGCAGGTTAAGAGTAAATATCAAATGGTTCGAAACTGGTTTGAAGAAGTCCTAGCGAAGGACAACACTTGAAGTGGTTCGAAAAAAAAATATATAACCCTTGTCTATTAAAAACTGCTTGCCTGGAGGGGAATAAATCGGGCACACTTCTTTTCAGTTACGAAAATTCTATTTAACGTTGAAAAAAGGTGTTGTGCCTGAAATGAGGCAACAGTAATTTAAGCGACAAGATAAAAGTCTGTAGTTTAACACACTGAATATTTGTTTAGCCATCAACAAAATACAAGGCACTTAACAGCCCTTACCTGTCGAAATATTTATATGATGATTCGATGACATATATTGGGTAATGACTACTTCGAATTTTTGAACTGAACACACTAGTTCAATATTCGAGCCAAAGTGTGCAGTATTCATTTTCTCGGTAGCCTTTTTTCTCCCTGCCTGAAGCTCAAGGCTTTGCTGTCAATTTTGATACAGTTTACAACCAACCAATAATATATATTTCTTTTCTACACCATTTGAGGCTAAACGAATCCTTAAGCATGGCATGATTAACGCCTATTTAAATTCTGGTATAGTTATATTTTATAGATCACATATATATATATATATATATATATATATATATATATATATATATATATATATATATATATATATATATATATATATATATACGTCTTAAAAAATAAAAAATACAGTTCTTTCTTTTATGATGAAAAAAGAAAAGAACTTTGAATTCCTAAATGAACTGCTTTTAGCCAAAAACTAAAAAAATTCCTGATTCCTGGCGCTGGTGCACTCTCTCATGGTTAGCTTACACGCAAAAATAAATACCCACGAAAAGAAGCCGATTGGGCAGCCGTCGCCGTAGCTCAGTTGGTAGAGCACCGGACACGATATTCGGAAATCGTGGGTTCGGATCCCACCGGCGGCATGGTTCTTTTTTCTGCTGCTTTATAAGTAATTTTTTTTAAACCAATTGATTGATGCTACAAATTAAAAAAAAAACAGAAACATTCCCCTGTGCACCTTGGTTTCGGTGACTTTATTATTCTTTATTCAAGAGTTACCCCGCATTTGCCCGAAGGCGTTATAGCAGGGGGGTTACAGATTGGCAAAAAATACATCTTCACTTGCAGAGCACACTTGCTCCTCGGAAAGCCGGTTCCACTGTTGCACTGTTTTAACAAAAAATGAATTTGCAAACAAGTTCGTCCTGGTACGGTACTCTCTAATTTTACGGGAATGGTCATGTCGTTGAGAAACGTAAAAGGGCTGTTTTAAGTAATTTTCAAAATCAATCCCCGTTTTTCCGTGAACTATTAGGTACAGCAATTTTAGCCTCAATTTTCTTCTACGGGAAGCGAGTGGTTCCCATTGCAATTCTTTTTTCATTGCTGTACAACTATCCCTTCGCCCGTACCTGCCCAAGACGAACCTTGCTGCTCTGTTATGAATTTTTTCAAGTTTTTCAATTAACACCCGATGTGCAGGGTCCCATACAATACAGGCATATTCAATGATAGGTCGAACACAAGAGAGAAAAGCAGTTTTCTTGAGGTTTGGCTGCGAAGAGCTTAAACTCCGCTGTATGAAATTTAGTGCCCTACCGGCTTTGGTAACCACATGATCCACGTGAGCATTCCAGGAACAGTCATCCGTTAGTATAACACCTAAGTATCTGTAAGTACATTTCTGTGTGATCAATTCATTACTTATGCGATACTGAGCTTGGACTTTGATTTTTTTTCGTGAAAAACAAAGATGAGCGCATTTCTCCATATTCAAAGACATTTTCCATTTCAGACACCAATCGTGGATAAGTGTTAAGTCAGTTTGGAGCTGAACGACATCATTGGCATTGTTAATTTTCCTGTACAAAACGCAGTCATCTGCAAACAGACGTATACTTGAGGAGATACCGAGTGAAATATCATTTATATAGATTAAGAACAGGAGTGGCCCCAGGACCGACCCCTGTGGGACCCCTGATGTCACATCAACGTAATCTGAACATACACCATTAAGGACTACACGTTGGCGGCGGCCGAGCAAATAATTCTGAATCCATACTATAACAGCTGTGTCCAGATTCAACATTTTTAGTTTATAGAGAAGGAGTGGGTGTGACACAGTGTCAAACGCTTTCCGGAAATCCAGAAATATGCAGTCTGTTTGGCCCCCGCGGTCAACTTCAGATACAAGTTCGTGATAAAATTCAACAAGTTGAGTTGTACATGATAAACCTTTTCGGAACCCATGTTGTTCCTTCATCAGCAAATCATTCTTTACCAGGTGGTTCATTATTTCTGTGTATAAGATGTGCTCAAAAATTTTGCATGAAACTGATGTTAGAGAAATAGGCCTGTAATTTGATACATCTTTTCTTGATCCGCCTTTGTGAATCGGGACCACATGAGCTATCTTCCAGTCGTGTGGTAAAAGACCTGTATCCAAAGATTTTTTATAAATAAGGCATAGATACTGTGAGATAGGATAAGCACAGTTCTTCAGCAACTGTTGGCTTCCTTCATTTGTTTGTCAAACGAGCCCCTCATTTCATTTGCTTTGTCTGCTAATAGATTAACGAGGGTCTCGGTTCTAACAGTCTTGATACCATAGGTAGCATAAGAGGGTTCTTGCACAGTTCCCGCCCTCGCCGTTAGATCACGTTCTACGTCACACTCGCAGTATTAGAGGACGTGCTACGTCCACCGCTATGGACGATGGTGGCGCTGGTGAACACTCTCAAGGTTAGCTTACATGCAAAATATAAATACCCACGAAAAGCAGCAGATTGGAAAGCCGTCGCAGTAGCTCAGCTGGTAGGGCACCGGACGCGATATACGGAGGTCGTGGTTTCGGATCCCAGCGGCGCATTGGTTGTTTTTTCTGCTGCTTTATAATTAATTTTCTTTAAACAAATTGATTGGCACTACAAATTAAAAAAAAATTAGAAACATTCTCCTGTGCATTCGGTTGTGGTGACTGTTGGCTTCCTTCATATATATATATATATATATATATATATATATATATATATATATATATATATATATATATATATATATATATATATATATATATATATATATATATATATATATACCAGAAGACTTCAAAGAAAATTCTTACCGTATGCAGGAGGTTCTGAGGGACCAATGCTATCCGGCCTCTATTATTGATGATGCCTTTGGGAAAGCGGAAGCAAGAAATCGTAACGAAATGTTTAGGGATCCCCCTCAGCAGACGCCAATGAACACCGCTCTAACCTCGTCATAATCTTCGCAAACAACCTTCTTAATGTCAACAAAATTTTAAATAAACATTTCAACATAATCGAACAAAAAGATAGACTGTCAAAAATTTTTCCAGCAGTTCCACGGTTACCTACAGACGACCAAAAAACCTACAGAATTATGTAGTTCACTCTACTGTCATTACGGGAAAGCCTGTGGGTTAGCTACCTTGCCGGAAGGATCGATGTCAAGTTTGCCAGCACATGCGGACAAGAACACTAGCTCAAAGCAGACACGCTAACTTCAAACACTCCGTCCGTGAGAAGTTGAATTGCGACAGTAGTAACGTAGTATACATGCTCGAGTGTGGAGACTGTCAGATGCAATGCATTGGCCTAACCGAAAATTCCTTCCGAATTAGATTCAATAACCACCACGCGCCCACCAGATCTGTTCCTCTCCTCCCCCTGTCGAAACACCTTTCCCAGGAAAGTCACGAGTTTCACAAACTAAAAGTTACGCTACTACAGAGCGGCTTCCAAAGTACCCGTGAGAAACGAGAATCATACTTTATATATAAGTTTAATACTCTGCAGGCCTGTATGGATGAGAACCTTGGTACTCTTTCCATACTTCACAGATCAGAGTCCTAGCCGTACTGAAATTCACAGCACCCTGACTGCATCGCCTGAGGTCCTGCCAATTTGCGTGCTTGCTTCCACATGCCGCCCTCCTCCTCCCCCTGCCATTCTTTCTTGCTCACGACCAGAGAAAACAGTTGTGACAGCAAAGCATATTGCCTATTCCCCCCTCATTTTTTTATATTTTATCTATTTTATTCTTATTTATTAATTTTTTCTTGCTTTGCAGATAGTAGAGCGTGATGCTTTATATAGGACAGTAGCCCATTGCAATATAGGACACTTGTGCGATTTCGCGCCTTCGTTCTCCATTTTCTTTCTGTTACTCTTCTCTCTCTCAGTTTCTAGGAAGGAGCCCTCTTTTTTGTCTCCGCGACGCAACGCGGTGCGGAGGCGCCCTTCTGACGCTTGGAAGCGCGGAGACATTTGCGCTTTGCGGCGCCCGGCTGCGGGATCGGGTTTCTGCGGGGCGTTTGGCAGGCCGCCCCGCCGCCGTAACTTACATTTTAACTGTCAACAGCCGCACCCGTGGGGAGCGCATCGCACTCTGATGCATATGCGCGCACTGCTGTTTTTAGTTCCTTTGTTCATTTCTTGCTGTTTTCTTGTTTCTGATATTTTCTTTCCTCGTGTTCGAACCTCTCGCATCCCCCGAAGGAAGCTTCCCCCAATAATAATTCTTGTCGGCGCCCCCCCCCCCCCCCCTTCCGCCACCTCCCTTTTTCTGTTTTTCGTCTGTTCCTTTCACCACCCTCCCGCTTTCCCTCAGTCGAAGGGAGGAGTCTGGTCGCTCGCTGTTTGTCTCTTGTGTGATCAGTTTGTTTGCTCAAAGGAGGGCGTTTTTCTCCTCTCCACGTGCATTCGGTGCTCCGAAAACGCGAACCTTTGTGTTCACAATTATCTTATCCTGATGAAGAACGGTCCACCGTTCGAAACCGTTGGTAAAGAAAAGTTTCTTCAAGTGTACTTCAACTCTTTTCTTATGATATCTGCAGTCGAGGAAGTTTTTCATAAATTTCGTTTCAAGAAGCTATACGACGAACAGAGATATTTTTGTAATGATTTAGAAAATAAAAGAAGTATATATACTAGAAAATTTTTCAAAATTTCATTCCCTCTTCGAAAAATTATGGTCCATAATGTCCACGCGAAAGATAAAAAGCTAAGACCCGCCGCGGTGGCTGAGTTGTTAAGGCGCTCGGCTACTTAGCTGGGGTTCCCGGATGCTAAGACGGCCGCGGCGGCCGCGTTTCGATGAAGGCGAAACACAAAAGGCGCCCGTGCGCTCTGCGATGTCAGCGCACGTTAAATATCCCTTCGTGGTCGAAGTTATTCCGGAAACTTCTACTACGGCGCTTCTTTCTCTTTCGTTCTTTCGCTCCCACCTTCCTCCATTTTCTTACGGCGGGGTTCGTGTGTCCATCCAGATGTGACACCAATACTGCGCCATTTCCTGTCCTCAAGAACCAGTTCTCATTTTTAAGAATATTTAATGACAAACAATCGACAAAGCAGCATGTCAGACGTAAGCTGAGTTTTCGTCCCTTCGAGTGGCGAGTGGGTCAGATTGAAATCAAAGAACTTAGGTGTACATCTAAACTTAGACAAAGAGTTCCTCTTGCTCTTAGCTAAGCCAATGAAATTGATGTGTGCTCAGAACACCTGAAGAAAATTACACGCGACATAAACAAGAATATAACCCATGGAAAACAAAGCACAAAATGGTAACAAAATGGAAGAGAAAATGTTCATTGAATTTAACACACCCTATTTGGCCGAACACGAGTTTTAGACGTGTCTTGCAAGTTTTTCTTCCTTTCAAAACAATGAAAATGCATGCCATTCCTTATTCACAACCATTCTTCATCTCTTTTTCAGACACTAGATGAAGTGCCAGTCATGCATGTCGAAAAGGAAGCATGAAATTTTTAGGGTCTCTTTTCTATTGGTAGTAAACAAAATTTACTAGCTTGCCAGTTCATCATGAATGGCACAGAGTATTTTAATTCCTGAGTTGAAATAGAATACCGTATTATCACTGAAAGCTCCCTTTTTCTGCACAGCTGGCGACAAACCTGATATCCGAGTAGCAAAAAGAACATATTTCAAATTAATATCCGTGGTATGACAAAGCAGCCTGGATACTTTTAAGCACTGCCTTTGTAGGCTGTAACAACCATCCAGCTGTAATTTAAAAAGGAGAGGCGTCAGTAAAGCGCAGTGGCAATCTTCGAATGCCTGACTGTCAAGCGTTGTCTAGGGGCGAAATACACCCCATTTAAGCAAGATCAGATAAATTCACATGTACTGTAGATTGCAAGCAATTTTTAAAGGGGTGCGATACTAGATGCAACTGCAGACAGAATTCAGTTCATTGCTAATGGTTCGTGCGAAAACTATGCTTGAAACTATAAAGTATATGCTTACATTGAGGCTGCAATCAGTGCCAAAAAGAGCAGCACGCAGGGAAGTGCAGACTTCATTTCAAAAGGTTAATCCTCGTCGCGCTGTAAACAGCAGGAAATATGAATCAGAAAGCCTGAAATCTCTCACTGCAGGCTCGGTATTTATACCCTAGGAGCGCACCTCTGTTGTAAGGCAATGACGCTTCTGTGATGTTTCTTTAAATGCTGGTTTGATTTATTGGTGTGCGGAGTTTCGTTTTTTTTTTGGTTGAAGTGAAACAAAATACAAGGATATAGATAATTTTAAAGATAGCTGTGATATCGCAGTTACTCCCTGCGCACGCTGAATAATGAATACTGAAATATGTTAAGAAACAATTTCGCGACTTTCTTACACTCGGGCTTGCATGTGTTCCTTAATAATTGTCTCCTTGGCATCGTTTTAAGATGAACAACTGATATGTGACGAATTGCGTCAATATAATTCATATACAATAAAAGTGGATAGGAGCAGTCGCCTTCCTCGCCGTGTAAAGCATGTCACTGGTGTACTGCATGTTTGTTCCGCCCTAAGTGTGCCGATGTGCGTCCGTGAAAAATAGCACAATTCTTCACTTTGGAAACGTTACAAATATCGTTTACATTTGTTTATCACCTTCCGACGGCGGTCCGTATTAAGCACGCCAATCAGGCAACCAATCACCCTTCACCTATGTTCCATAAACGTAAAGTCCAAGTTTGCCACATTATCTTTCCGCAAAATCTCAGTGCAAAATATACCTGCTCCTTAAAATTCTGATGCAATACATAACGTCTTTTTTACATATAAAATTCATGTTACGGTGATTGCGTCAGTATTTCTATTTCCGCAGCAGTGCTTTCCCGACGTTTTTCCCGACGTCTAATGCAATAAAATTAAAATCAGCGCAAGAAGAAATCATTCATATTTAAGCTAGTGCGTTTTTCGATACCACGATGGTGCTGAAGCATTAGCAAAATTTAGCTATTATTAACTCTTAATTTTCCATCGCTTGGTCCTGATTTTCAGTTTTAATTAAAAAGCCTCAAACCTGCATGACTTCGTTTTCCCTTTGCCATTTATTGTTAAACACTGCATATGATTTTTTCATAATTGCCGGACACTTCAATTTTCATTAAAACAACATCGCTAATCTATAGCGGTTTCACTTCCGCGCCTGTCCGAATTCAATTTGTCTTGTGAACCGTGTGCATAGCAACAAATGCCAACAACTTAGACAGCACAGCGAAACAGAGGAAATATCGGACGGCTGTTGTTATATTTTAAAAAGCCTTCTCTCGAAGATGTTCTGCATACCACTTGCATGACGATAAATGATTACTCTGATACAAAGGCGAAAGAAAAAGAAGCTGTGAAATTGTGGTATTCTCAAATGATTACATATAAGACTAATAATAAGAACCGTGACTACTGTTACGTTTTCCGTTCGGTTTAAAAAAAACACATTTTACCGAACTGTAAATTAAACGTGAATTTTATTCTGCTCTTCGAGTCTTCCTATTATACTTTTTAAAGGTCGTGTTACTGGGTGGAACCCCACGGTATTGAAGAGAACAGTTGCCCTTCCTGGCGACATGACCAACGAATTCTAAAGGTCTCGAATTCCTGCAAAATTTCTTCGCCGATGTCTTGCATGCATTCACGTCGGCACATTTCTTCCTATCCAGAGCTTCAAATAAGAAAGCGGACAGCATGTTGTTTTCAAAACACACTATTGGCATCCCACATGTGATTCGCGCATCTGGATTCTAAGTTTCATTTGATAATTATTCAGTGGTATGAGTATTGCCGCCGGCCCACTCTTACATCAATAAGGATCAACGAAATGGAGACCGATTTATGTATTCTGGGTGCCAGTTGGTTCAGTATTATCCTGTGGTGTTTTATTCCACTCTTCCCCTAGTAAATAACAAATTGGTTTTTGGGGAAAGGAAATGGGGCAGTATCTGTCTTACATATCTCGGTGGACGCCTGAACCGCGCCGTAATGGAAGAGATAAAGGAGGGTGTGAAAGAAGAAATGAAGAAAGAGGTGCCGTAGTGGAGGGATGTCGACCACGTGGGGATCTTTAACGTCGACTGACATCCCACAGCACACGGGCGGCTTTGCGTTTCGCCTCCATCGAAACGCGGTCGCCGCGGTCGGGTTCAAACCCGGGAACTCCGGATCAGTAGCCGAGCGCCTTGACCACTGAGACACCGCGCCTCCTGGTCGAATCTGTTAAAAGCAATAGCCGTTCCCCGCCAGGAAACCCGGCGGAAGCCATTTTCAGTGGCGGCATCCGAGGCTTGCTAAGAGCCGAATGCAGAGGCAAGGGTAATAATAATAATTGTTCTTTGGGGAAAGGAAATGGCGCAGTTTCTCATATATCGTTGGACACCTGAACCGCGCCGTAAGAAAAGGGATAAAGGAGGGAGTGAAAGAAGAAAGTAAGAAAGAGGTGTCGTAGTGGAGGGCTCCGGAGTAATTTCGACCACCTGGGGATCTTTAACGTGCACTGACATCGCACAGCACACGGACGCCTTAGCGTTTTGCCTCCATAAAAACGTAGCCACCGCGGTCGGATTCGAAGCCGGGAACACCGGATCAGTAGCTGAGCGCCCTAACCACTGAGCCACCGCGGTGGATTAGGCAAGGCTAAGAGGATTGGTTTTCGGAGATAGCGCTGGAATCTTCCTCTCCCTATATTGAGCATGCCCAGACGTTGCACAGAAGAACAATTAAATAAAAGCTGCGGTAACTATTTGACCTCTCATGTATACCTGAACTTAAACTTGACGGAAGGAATGAACGAGGACAAGTAGGAGGGATAGAAACGCTCTCCAGTGGAGGATTCCAAATATTTTTCTTCACATTGGAATTCTTTAGCTTGCACTACAATCGCTTAGCGCATGAGCGCCCTTTGCGCTTCGTCTTCATTTAATAGCGACTGCAGAGAGGGGAATTTCACTCCGCGCTCCCGATAAAACAAAAATCGGTTTGGGGAAATGATACGCGCAGTTTCTGTCTCATATCTCGGTCGACACCTCAACTCCACCTTGAGGAAAATTGAGGAGTGTGGGAGTGAAAGAAGAGGGAGAGTGCTAGTATAAATGGTGGGCTCCGGAATAATTTCGACCGCCATTAACGTTCACTGACATCGCACATCCCACGAGCGCCCCTTTGCGTTTCGCCGCCATCGAAAAGCAGCCACCTCAGCCAGGTTCCATCAAGGGTTAGTGCCCAAGAGCACTTTCGGAGAGAGAGAGAGAGAGAGAAAAAAAACTTTATTCTTAGTCTTCAGCTGCTCCAGATGGTGGGCAGTTTAAATCTCTCGGTGACCTCTTGCGGTCTTGCCGTGACCCGGGACTGAACATCCGGGTCCGGGCTGGCCAGAGTAGCTTCCCATTTTTCAAGCGTAGGTTATGTGACTAGATGTGCTAGAAGTGGAGCCTCCGTGCATTCCCAGATTATGAGGTCTAAGGTGGCAGGCTCGCACAGCTGACAAAGCGGATTAACCAAATCGGGAAAGATATTGAAACAGGTTCACGGGTTTGGCTGCGACCGCGTTTGCAGCCGTCTCCACGTGGTAGCCTGTTCGCGGCTGAGCGAAACGTGTGGAGGAGGCAGGCTCACTCTAAGCTCCCCGTTATAGTTGGTTATAACCTGATATGTAATTAGCGTCTCGCCACTGGGGACATCCGGGTCCGAGACCCCCTCACCGGCTCGCCTGAAAAAACCTCGAGCATATTATTGAGCGGCCTCGTTCTCTGGAACGCCCGCGAGGGCCGGGACCCGCACCAGATCCACTTCCTTGCTATCTTTTCGCATCGTACAAATAATTTTGTGTGCAGTGGCGGAGATGCGTTCCCTCGCAAAGTTGCGAAGAGCCGTTTTCGAATCACTGAGAATGCTGCTGGTGCCTTCCTGAACGATCCCTATAGTGCAATTGCAGCCTCTTCGGCCTCTTCCACTCGGTCCATGACCCCCGTAGCCGCCACCTTGCGCGAGATGCTCACTGCGCTGACAGCGAAAGCGTCTTTGCCTGTAATTTTATAATGTGCCGCATCAACATACATGGCACTATCGTCCCCTTCAGAGATTTTGCCACGCCGTTCTCTGGCAGGGTAAGATAATGTCGCCAGTTTAACATAGCATCCTGGTTCTCATCGAGTCCAGGGCCTTGTCACATCGGTAGCCGATTATGACATTACGCGTACTAGGCTAAAACAAAATGAGCCATGAAATATATGCACGAAGTTATAAAATAACCGACCTATGTTGAATGAATATATTTGTTGACACACATACGATAACGAAATTTTGTAATGTGCTTTTCAGTGGTCAGAAATTTTGAATAGTGGTGAGGGATTATTTCTGGCACCGTCATTGCTGCGACTGTTTCCGTTGGAGCGAGTGGTGAATCGGCTGGAGCGGCTGGCCCCAAAGCGCTGAAATTTATAGATTGAGTAACATGATAACATGAATCCCCCTGCACTGAAAAAAAAGATATCATTAATTCTATTGGAGGGGTTTGTTTACAGGGCGAGCTGAAGTGCATATAATGGCAGACTGCCTATCGCGTGGTGATGATACTTCGAATTAGAGTGTCTATATATATATATATATATATATATATATATATATATATATATATATATATATATATATATATATATATATATATATATATATATATGCTTTAAGCACGGAGTCCAGGTCTCTTCACTTCTATACGCCACGTACTCGCAATATGCATTCAGACTGCTAAATTTTAAAAACTTGCAAAGATTAAATAATGGAGAATTGTGGAGTAATCTTGTTTCTTATTATGACAATTCCCTGCAAAGAAAATTATCGTGCAAACTGCAGAATTTGATGGAAGATTTAAACTTGTAAAGGAAAACTGCGCAAAAGACAAAAACTTAGAGGACCCATTATTTTCATTAGCTGGGACAATGTGATATCATAACAACCTTGTTGTGAGCTTCCATGCGTGACTACAGTTATGCAGATAAAAAGACAAATTTCCGTCTCCCCTGCCAACAGCGGCAGGCAGAAAATCTCTGCGCCTCATCCGTTTAGAAACCATGGCAGCTGTATTTTGCATCCGCAAAGACTGTCTTTTGCATCCGCACAGACTAAGATGGCCAAGTATGAAACTGGTGATGGATGTGTGGACATGGAGCTCTTCTTCTATGACATAGCGATTTTAAGAACACTAATGATGAATCAACATTTATTAAGCCCAAAATAAATCGTTAGTGCACTCAGGCACCAGACGTGGTGGTTCCCTAGTTACGGGACCCATATGTTTCCAGCAGCTCCTGGCCCCTGTCCGTCAGTGCGAGCTGAATCGGTAGTGCGGGGCTGGATAACAGGTTTCCCATTGCTCAAGGTGTTGGGGATTGGGTGTTGGCGGGAAGGGGAGGAGGGGGTTATTGAGCTTTGTGCACTCTGCCAAGACGTGCGGCAGGGTGCCCTTTTCTCGTTTGCAAAAAGGACAGAGCGTATCGTGTTCCGCAGGGTGCATGCGGTTCATCAGTATGGAATGCGCAAGCGATCCCGCTTGCGCTCGACGCAGGATCGTCTGTTGTTGCCTAGTGAGTTTCGGCTGCGGTTCTGGCAGTCTGTACCTTTCCTCGCGGTACATCCGGGTAATGTCTCGAAAGCTGGTGACCAGGTGCGGTAGTTCTTCCGGCTCGTGCTCGGCCCGGATTGACATTTCTCGGGCATGGTAGCCGGAGACGATGTTGCCTGCTACCTGCGAGTGAGCCGGGACCCACACGAGCTCTATGGCTTTTCCCGGAGGCTTGCACTTGAATAGAATGGCTCGGGCGGCGGAGGAGATTACGCCCCCCCCGCGGAAGCTTCCGTAGGCTGTCTTTGAGTCGGTGACCACGGTGTCCACGATCGGCTGTGCGAGTGCGAGGGCCAAGGCCGCTCCTTTGGCAAATGCGGGATCTGTTGTCTTCAGGGACGCGCTGACAATCATCCTGTCTTTTGACGTAACCACCACCGCTGCACGGTCACTGTGTTTTCGAAGCGAGGCAACAACATTAAAGCACTGCTCAAAACTGCATAATCTTCGACAAATAGAAGTTGTTCTAGAGGATGCAAATTAAGGTTTGACTCTAAAATTATTGCTGTAGTTAGATCCTCTATTTCGAGGCTCGTAAAAGAGACATCTTGAATTTTCACCACCCCTTGTGGAATTACTGGCACAGGAATCATCGTCTAATTAGGAACTTGCAATGAAAGGAACTTCTGAGGTATCAGTGGATGAGGGGATGATCAGGAGAGATATAGACAGTTGGCAGGTGTGGCAGGTAGATAGATGGAGCGGGGAGAGTTATGACAGGTGTAGCAGGTTGGCAAGATTCATAACTTGATCACATCACAGCAGTCTCGACCAATCAGTGAAGGTCATGGCAACCGTCAACGCTGGGTTTTTTACTGGATATTTTAACAAAATAAAACCCGAGGTTTTTTTTCTGACATGAGTCTTCTATTTACATTACAATAAAGCGGTTATGAATACGCCCAAAGCAGATCGCATTGCTAGCTGCTAAGCGCTATTTTCGGAAATACAATGCCACAAGCTGGTAGCCGAGAGTGAAGGCAAAAAAGGCACGTCTTCAGAGTTCGTTATACTGTGAGCATATCTAATGAAACGTATTAAGGAATGACCAACATATTCGTCATGATTACTGTTAGGCTCCAACAGGCTCCTTGCAAGAAGGCGGCATAGTTTTGATATCGCCGCGACAAAAAGTACTGCTTAGAAACAGCGCCCTATTATTAGGTTGGCTATACCCTCACTGCTATTTCTGCTGTTCACGAACATCAAAGATTAAATTATATGTTAATAGTTCAGACACGCGTGTTTAACTGTAATAAATAAAGGAAGTCGTCCAATCACTAAAGGTTTAAGTACGCGTTAAACGTTACCTCTCTTGTTTCTTTACTGTTCCTTGTTCCCTTTGGTGCATCAGATCAGAATTCTTTATGCATTGGGCATCCCCAATTGCTTTATTGAATTCTGGCGTCTTATATGCGATATGGTGTTGTTTAAAAGAACTGTCTTGGCTAATTTTAAAATTTCGAAATATAAGAGAAGTGCCCACAACTATTTCCGCGCTTCGTGAAAATACGCCTATCTTAGCTTCCCAAAAAATTGCTTTTGAAAAGCGCCAAACTGATTGTGGCACACATTTAGTTGTAATTATGAAAATCCCTTAATGAAGTTTTCATCAGCCGTTTCCCGGTGATTTAGAAGCCGATCAGAAGGCCATTATATACCATAACCGGGTGCAAAGTGTTCCCATGCGGTAGTTCTACAGGCTATCGATATGGCGGTTCTAGGCGGCTCCTACCAATGTTTATAAAGGGAGCTTGCATTGCCCAAAAAGAGCTGCATATATGGAATAAACAAGTATACTATTTCTTTTCCAGCTTAGAAGAGCGGCTTGAGACATTTATCGCAGATAATGTGAGTGGCGGGAAAGTATTTAGAACCAATAGTCGGAAACTAAGCTTAGATTTGGCTATAGGTGCTTGAGAGGCTCCTGCATCCGACCGCTCGTGTGTGAAACTAAGGTGCACCAGAAACTACCCATGGTAATTACTCGGCGCCTGCAATGTACGCGTTATTGATGCTAATTGCTTGATTTGGCTCTCGTACCTGTGCGAGTATGAACCAGAGATAGCGCAGTGTGGATGCCAACCCAGCTTGCTCCAAAGGGAGTTCAGCCAGTCAGCTATGACTTTTTTGCTGCCAATTTGCGTGCCGCTACCACTGCGCCAGCATGATTGCAAAAGCAGAAGTGGGCCAGATCTTTAAGCCTCCATATTTTAGCACAGTGAATTTTGATTCGTCCTGTGAAGCACAGGCACAGAGTGCCACAGCACGAGGGAGACTAAATAAACGAGGGTGCTACAAGAACTAAACTGAACGACAGTGCCGACTTCTTTTGGCGGCGTGCAGGAACAAGTAGTGGGTCGCCAGTGCCAGCTGCTGAGGTATCCAATTTTTCAGTACAGAGAGTGGTTGATGAAGGCTGTTTTGCGCAAGTGTTCGTTCCTAACGTTTTGAAGATATAGTTTCTCGTGGTCAAGGTTCTGGCGAGCATCTGCGAAGTTTTAAGCTAGGGGTGTTTCTAATTATGGCCTGCTTCATCTCTTGAGGTTGTCTAATCTATTCTTTCAAGAAGGAAATGTTTCTGCACGTTATACCAATGTGACTGCTTTGGTTCTTATTGGTTCAGCTCAGCTACGTTTTGTGGCGTGAGTTTTTATGAATTGGGTGATATCCGCGTATTAGCGCCACGGCACACGTCGAAGGAAAAAAGGACCAGGACAAATCACAGCGCTCTATTCTCCTCCATCTGCTCTCATCCTTGGCGCTGTTCTTTTGCGCTGTGCTCCATCATCATGCAAAATCAACTGTCCAAACAGTTCATTTGTTTAGCAGTTGTTTCGCACCGGCGTGACCTCCAATCTTTTGGAAAAAAAAAGAGCAGCAGTTATTTGTTGTCTTTAACATGGCCCTGCTCACGATGATAGAATCTAACGTACTATTTCGTTGATTCCTACATGGCGAAACTATTTGAGATAGTTATGTGAAAGCTTTTGTTAAGTTAGAAGCCTACGGCGCCGATGGGTCGTTTCCCACATCGTCTCCCTTTTTTCCGGGAGCGGTCGTCTCCGTGGGAAGTAGAGGGGAGTTTACTGAGAGGCGCGACGCCCACTCTTAGGGTGCCTCGATGCCAGCTACCAGCTACCCTTTCGGCTCTGGGCCCGAATCATACCGTGCTGACCGGCCGTGCACGAGTAGTAGAATGGCGACAGTGCATCGCGCCTTTCGGACGCTGCCCAAAGCCGTGGGAAATGGAGAGAAGGACCCCGAACTGTCTTGTCAGAGTCGCAGGGGGCCGACGACCTTTTCCTGGTGAAGAAATTCCTTTCGCTGTCAGCGGAGACAGCAAAGCCGATGCGTGGCGTCTCGATGAAATGCACCTGCAGCGAGCGGCATACGCAAGACCGTGCGGCCTGCGCATTCCAGGAGGCACAAGGTCCACTAGGTCAGGCTCTGGTGAGGCCTGGGTTCCGCCCACTTTCATGTACGATGCCATTGCACTGCTATTGGTTCGAATTGGGCGAGAGCTGGGTTAGTAAAGCTCCGCCTAATTATTGAAGGGTTTAAAAGCCGCTGCAAACAAACTTTGGAGGAGCGCGCCGAGTCTGTCTCGGCCGCTTTTAAACAACCTTTTCTTTAAACTGCCTTATCCCCACTGCCTTGTATTCCAGTCCCGTGTTTAATGAATAAGTTTTGTCTCAAGAAGTTAGAATCACTGCCCCAATCGGCAACGTGCCGCCAGACAAGCGGACGAAGACCTGAAGGCTCTTCGTACTGCTAACCGCCGTGTATATTCGATCATCGGCCAGAGTTCCATCATCATTCACCGCTCGCGACGAGCAACAGACCAGTCCAATCCGGCCATCTCATCAGAGAAAGGCAGGAAAGTTTAGCTGCTCTTTTTATTTCACTTAAATAGTCTGATGTTAGAAATGGGGTTATTACCAGGCCTACTGAAGTGGTCTTGGTGCTATTTGCAAATGTTGCTCCTCTTTGTACAAACGGCGGAGAAATAGATTTGACACAATGAACACCAATAGATGAGGTCCGAATTTAAGGTGCGAATTTGAAGACACAGTGTGCGGCAGGTTGTTCCGCAAGGCTATGTAGCTGTTCCTTCGATGCTCAACATATTTATTCGTGTCTCTACTGCTCTCATCAAGAAACAAAATTTAAATTTATTGAAAATAACCACCGGCATAAGGCAGCCACACAGTACGTGCATGCAGGGTGTCCAACCAAGGAGGGCATCTGCACTACTGCGGTGGTGCACGAGGGAAAACAGGTGAAAGGGCTCTCGGTAAAAACCCGCGACGCGCAAATGTTGAAGGCAGTGGCGATTGCATTGGCCGCCACCCACTCCGACGCAGCGAAGATAATGTCGGACTAACAGCAGTCCTCCGAAAATTACGCGGTGGGTAGAGTAGCGCCACTCGCCCGCACAATGCTATTGACATTTGAGAGCAATTCGAAATCGGCAATTAGTAAAAAACAGATAGTATCAGTGTGCAGTCACCAGGGGGTTGAGGGGAACGAGGTTGCTCACGCGGCTGCCCGAGCGTTCCTTCCCCCGGGTTCCACTCAATCCCCCGGTTCCGCCACAGGAATCATACCAGTAATCCCGGTAATCTTTTACGCGGATATTACAAACGATCTATGCCTCTGAAGGAGGGTACTCCTAGGACCAGCCAATAGTCTCGACAGAACCGAGGAGTGCCACCTTATGGAAACAATGAATAACTGCGCAAAAAGGACGGGACAAGAGAGAAGAATCGCACGAGGCAAGCGTGTGATTTTTCTCTCTTGTCCCGTCCTTTTTGCGCAGTTATTCATTGTTTCCATCATGTCGTACCAACTAGCCCATCACGGCACTTTTATAGGTGCCACCTTAGACGACTCCAAACCGGTCTTTCTTAAATCCCGCCATACTAAAACACGTGGGTCCTACATTCACGCACAGGTGCAAATTCTGCGGGAAGAATATGCTGGCCTATTAAATACCACATGGTGTGGGCCTGCCAGTACAGTGAAATTACAGCTGTTATAAGTCAGCCAACTAGACAGGGCTAGGAGGCGGCCCTGTCCAGCTCGGACCTGCAGTTCCAGGGAGCTGTGGTCCAAATAACACGGGTAGCGGCGGCGGCCAAAGGCGTCCCGGAAAAAGGACTGCCACCCAGAGCAACGACCATACCACCTTCCTTTCCCAATTAAGTACCGTGATGTAATAAATGTTTTCTCCTCCTCCTAATTGCATATGCAAAACTTACATGCCTGCCCCAGATATCCACGAATGTAGCGTGCTACAGGGTGATATTTATAATGTTCCAAAAAGTTGCACTGCACACAGCCGTAATGGCTACAAAACGCAGGGGAATATTTTTTTCTCACGGAACCGTGCGTCTACTGTGTTTTCTTCTCCACGGAGGGAAGATAACACCAAAAAATAAAAGACCACTGTCAATGTAGTGGTTCAACCCAACACTTATCAATCTGTTAACTCCATCGTTCATTCTTTATGTCCTTATTTTGTTTTTATTCAAGAATCACGCGTGACCTAACTCACCGAGAATTTTTGATGAGATTATATTCTGAACCTCTACACTTTAAGCTTCATTTTGCTTCGGGAGATTGGAACACAATGAGCAATGTACTTAAACCAGGAAATAAGAATGTGTAGGTCTGTTCTCTTCACTTGTTACGAGATAGGCAACTCGGTCGCAGTTTTTTGACGTATATTTAAGAATACTCAGGCGGTAAAGCTTTAAATGTTTATTGCTCAGTGGTGCGTAGGCGTATACGTTATCTTGCACCTCTTTCACGAATACTTGTGGTTTCTGCCCCTTGTTATTGAGGCTAAAGTGTTATTATTATTAAGTGTAAACATACCCTCTCCTTAGCAGTTTGTGCATTGTATCGTCTTAACCTCATAAGGCCGTATAAAATTTCATTCACCAGCCTTTAACTCCATGATCTCTGGCACGCTAGCATACACGAAAACGTTTTTGCGGTAAACGTTGCCTGTTTGAGCTTCCTATGGCGGCTAGTAACGAGCATACGAACCCCCCTCTCCCCCACAAGAAGGTCACTTGCAGCAATAAATAACGTAGCAAATTCAATTCATTGGCAGCTGTTAATAATTCGTACACGGGGAAATCGAAATTGCCGCTTTGTAGATAATTGAGTGGTGCGACGCACAAATCATTGTAATCATTTGAACTTTTAGGCGAAAGGGCACATTGGCAGACGACGACAATATAGCAGCCGTACTTATCCATGATGTGCCATGTATAATCAATTAGCAATTTTCAAAACAACTGTGCATTAGATTTGTAAGCATCGCTATAAGTACCCTGAACGAATGCTAAATTTCAGCCGGAACATGCAAAAGAAAAATTATGGGTGAAAATCCAAGGGCGGTTTTCATGTATGACGTTCGTGAAAGATATATGCACAAATTACAAAGTAATATATGCAAAATTCACAGCATCGTCTCCCGCTATTCATCTAGTTTGGTTTGACCATTCTGAAGATGTGCTGGCGCTCAGGGGAATTTCCGCATGTCTACGTTATTCAATAATAAAGAAGAGATTTGGTGCCTGCTTCTACATCGCCTAACCGTGTCCGCACGTTTTTTTTTTCTCATTCTTGCGTTCTCCCACCTCCCTGAAAAAAAATTACACTTTAAAGAATGTTATGACTCACTGTTTTACAAAGATACGCCCCCTCTGTGCCACAAAAAGATCTGTGCGTGACCTTCAAGCACTGGGCCTATAGCAGCAAAGCATATTAGGATTTTCCATTGGGCGTTTTCGGTTTAAAACATGCGTGCACTAACATAAACGTCGGTCGGGACTCCTTTAGGGCAGAAAATAGCAGAATTTAGTCTCAGAGAACCAAGCACGCATTGCTTGCTGCTTGAGCTACGACGAAAAAGCGCTGTACGCTTCGATTATTTCGCTGAAATACTGAGCTGATTGCATTATTTGCTATTAGCACTGGTGAGGAAGTTGTAGGTTTGACGTAGAAAAAACAATCGCGTGTTGCAACCATCGGACGAAATGAGTAAAAGAAATGGTGTCCGATGTACAGAGAGGGCAGGCAGTTTGTTTCTGGACACACACAAATTAATCAGGAGAGAGAAAGGTGCACAGAACCATATCCACACCCTGTAATAATTTTTCAACTTCGAACATTGTTTAACAGGCGTGACGTGACCTTTATAATGGCGTGTGGGGTTTTCTTATATAAATCTACAACCACGGCTTTGAAATCTCTCGAAGTCATTGGGCCCGAAATGACTATGGCGTACTCAATATTTATTTATTGCCATATGGGTATGAAACACTACATGAAAAAATGGCGCTGCTGCTACAAAATGGTGGCACCAGTGGGGTTCATCAAATGAATGTGTTGAAAAGGTGCGCGGCGCCGAGAAGCAGACCTTTGCAGATGCGAGATTAATTGCCAAAATTTGAACATTCGTAAGCAGGGAATCATGGATCGGGGACATAGAGGGCCTTGCCGTTGTTGGTTTACGTACAGAGACAATAGGTATGATATCAATGATGTTTCTAATACCGAATGCAAACAGCTATTAAGACACGATCCAGAAATTTTCTGTCGCGCTCCAAGGTTAGATTGCCTCAGGATTTTAAGCCAGATAAATTAGTGTAACACTAATGATGTCAGTGTATGAACAAGATAGCCGAATTTTACATTTTGTAACTTTAAGGAGAGGTTAGACTGGAGGCGGCGTTATACTCCTCAAATGTATTGAAATTTGAGACGAGTGAAAGTTAGATACGTTAATAATTTCGATCGATGGCGTAGGAAAATGCTAATTACGACGTATATGGAAAGTATGAGGCTCTCCGGACAAGCGACGTTTATTACAGCGGACGATCAAGATAGATTGTGATTTAGAGCAAAACCCAAATGCTTGCAGGAAGATACAGTTGATACTTCACGTTCAGAAATGACGTGCTTAAAATGAATTTGCGACTAATTCTCTCAGTAACATCGCACAAAGTGTTGATTCGAATTAGAATCGAAAAGTCTGGTTCCGACTGCTGTTAAAGATAGCGCGGTAATTTAAGCAATCCTCGGTTAAGTGTCGGAGGCTAGATGAGGTAATAATAGCAGCGATAGCATTATTTGATAAGGGAAAAAGGGTTCAAGTACTGTATCTTGACAATCGGCTTAAATAACAGGAGAACAAAAGGGCGGAATATTTGTTAATGCTGACTAATTCCTCTATAGTACTCTAAATGTAGAAAATATATTTTGTTCACAAACAAATATTGGTCATGTTAGGAAATTTTAGAAGTAGTGTTTTCTAAGGAAGTTTATAGCATGCCTTCTTAATGTCTAAATAAAGGGCGCCAATAGGAAGCACTAGGTTTACGTTTGAGCTTAAGTCTTTAATAAGGATTTGCTAGGTGAGTTCACAAAAAAATCCTTTTAAACAGCAACGTTGTCTAGAGGTAGTAGGCGCAAGCAAGGCTGTTGACAATGAAAGAATTAACTATATGCTTCATTATTTTCGACAGATGACTGGAGTTTAAACGAAAGAGAAGAAACCGTTCCGTGCCCTAGAATGATGTCAAATTTCCAATGTTTTGGAAACACATCTAATAAAAGTGACGTTTGAATTGTTCCAAATGTCCTTTTATATTTTAGAAATTAACCCCTCAACAGCATATAAAGACTTGGTTTGAATAAGTTGATTAGTTTATGACTACTATCGGCATAAAATTTAATGTCAGGCGACACAAAATGTTCCTCGAGGGAAAAATCTAGTTCGCTCTCCATGGGCCCCCTGCAGTGCAAGACAAAAGTCGGGAGTGACTCACAATGCTTCCACGGAGGATCGTTCTGAGATGAACAATGGTCTTTTCTTATTCTTCTTTAGTGTATAGGCAGCAAAACAACGATCAATAATGGCGGAATCGCCTTTTATTGCAGCATCAATCCTTTATTTCTCGAGCAATGTTTCAGAGTGGTCCTCGAAGGTTTAACGGTTTTCCAAAATTTGGATGGATCAGTGTGCACCATTGATGGTTGGAGTCGTATCACGAAAAAATACTTGATGTTTCCTGGTAGAAAATAGCGAGTGTTTCTTTTGAAACAATACTTTTGCTATGCGCCAATGGTTCTCTATTGTTTAGTACTAAAAAACCGCGGTTTCTTTTTGTATTTGAAGCGTGTCAGACTCTCTGTAAACAATTTCGACAATTTTTGTCATGCGGATGGCAGAAAATTGCTTGCGTTCTCTTACGCTTCATTGAGATATATTCCAGCTAATAATTGCAGCTTTGTTGGAACGGCGTTCAATGCAGAATTGAGTAAATTATTTTTAACTTTGAAGTCAAATTAACTTTTTTATATCAAACAGTGTTTCACATCTTTGTATCTGAAACATCATTCCGGTTATCTTTTTGTTGAATATTCTCTTCGCAGTGAGAGCCTAGTTGAAGGGTTTGAACCTGCAAGCAGGATCTTAAAGAAAAAAGCAAGGCGCCGCTGCCGGCAGCCACGCCCATCTACATTTGCATTTTGCGTTCCTCACATCGTTTCTGCGATGTTCTGGGCGCTAATGATTCAGTACTGTTGGTCAGGCTTCCACTCAATTACAAAAAAATATGTCTATGAAGCCACTCTTTAAAACATTTTGAATATCTCAGTAAAGTCAGTATTCCCAAACATAGTTCTGCACCCGAACGAATGAACAGCAGGAAGTGCCCACATAACAATATACGAGGCGCTGCAGAAAAATCGGTGATTAAATTTGAAAAATTCGCTGTAAAAAAATTCGAGAAATCCAAGTAACAGCCATTATCTCACTGAACGCTACGCTGCTGGACTCTCTCGAAAACATATTTACGTTATATGTTGCTACGTTCCACTTCTTATGGCAGCTGATGCTCCCGTAACACTAAAAAAAAACGCTTGAAGCGATCAATCAAAAATTATTGATTCACTTTTAAGTTCGCCATTAAACGCAGGGCACGCAGAAAGCGAAATTATCACTTCGCATAGAATTGAGACCAGCGACTCATAAACAATCGTAATTTTATGAAATTTTAGGTGAAAGGGCACATTGCCAAGACGGCAGCATAGCAGCTGTTCTTGCCCACGATGTGGAACTAAGTAAAGCAGTAGCGGTGCTCAAAATGAGGCTTCATTATAATAAGATGTATCCGGAGAAGCTGTCTGAACAAATGCTCTACTACAGCTTGACAAGCGCCAATATTCCTCGGTGGACACACTAGAGCGGTTTTCTTGTTGGCTTTTCGTAAAGCATATTTCTATAAAAGAAGCACAAAATAGGCCGACTTCATAATGCAATCATTTGTTATTGTATTCGTAAGTTGAGTATCGTAAAAATATTATGCTGGCTTTGAGGGGTACTATTGCTTGCCTATGATCTTTTATGCTTCACATTTATTTAATGATGTCGAAGAAAAATACCACCTGCTGCTTCGCTTTGCGGAGTTCCATAGCTTTCCTCCGCTCTTGCGTTGTCTCGCCTCTGAGTCCATGACACTGTAGAAACAGTGAAATTAAATTGCACCGCAATACAAACTTTTACTTGGTTTCAAACATATTCCCTTTCGATGCACAAAAAAAGGCGTTTTTGCGCTTCCAGTTCACCCGTATCGCTAAAAAGCGCCTCACGGTTTCTATAGGAAATTTCTCATTGGAAAAATTTTGTGTTCTCCATGAGCGTCAGAAGCGAATGCTTTATTTCAGAAACGCCGAGCAAAAATGAAAACAGGGCAATAAGAGACCCAGAAGCACATGTGGGTTCCATAAAATATGGTGAATGGAATTCGTTCGTTTCAAGAAATTTAGAAGAAGCAGACGACGGGACCAAAGGAGGGGAAAATAGCTTCCTTATCCGCAATGCATCCTATCAAATCCCCCGCCACGGATACGTACCGTTAAGATTGATGACATCATTATCTTCATCATAATAGCTTCGAGGGAAAATTTCATCGGCTGCCCCGAACGCTACAGGACAGCCAGGCCTTCATGGCATAATAGCAGCGGACAGAAAAGAGAAACGCAGCTTCACAAGCCCAGAACGAGAGTCACATGAAGAATAATCAGTTTCACTGCACCCACTGCAGGCCAAAGGCCTTTCCAATGTCTATCCAATTAATCTTGCCATATGCCAGCTATGCCTGAGTTAGAACAGAGCAGTTATAGGTTGTCTCAAAACTATTAACAGATGTGCAATTGCATCAAGGTTCCTCCCTGTAATAGTTAAAAAGTGAAAATTCAAATAAGCAGCTTTCTAGATTACATGACTAGTTTTTTTTTAGGTTGCCAATATTGCGATGTACTTGTTATTTACTATTATTGAATAATTTCACAATACTGGCGCTCTTTACTTAAAGCCCACCAGATTGCAAAAAAAAATTAATTTATTCTTTGCGCATAATCACACGTACCGCAGCATGGGCACACCCTTGACAGGAAAATCATGAAATATTAGACCACAAAAACATGTGCACTCAATTTCAGTTTTAGGTATTGACAGTGTAAGATACTCATAATCACGAGTGACCAAAGGAACACTTAATGTACTCTTTAGATGAGTATCAGCTGTGCACGAAGGGAGGTAATTATTTTTTTTTGTTATTGACGAGCCTAGTTCGTTTTATTTTCTGACTACCCGCGGAAACTCCTCAGTGCCACAATATTGTGTTAAAATAGAAGACTTGTTTATCGAATGCTTGTGTTGGTGATGTGCTATTGTAAACAGCAAATATGAAATTTACTGCTCAACCACTACACCTTTGTAAGTGCGTTCCTTTCAGGAGTTTGCGTGCTTCTTCTGGCAATTAACCCCAATAAACCCTTTGAGATCCCAATTAGGAGCCGTTAGCTTCTTGAACGCTGCTAGGTGAGCCTCACCCGAAAACATTCATTTGTGGTACATTGCCAGGTATGCCTTTTTGTGGTGACCTTTCTGGCCCATCTGATTCCAGATCAGCTCCCAAAAGAAACGCATGTAGCGAGAAATTAGAAATTATAAATTTCTTCGGTTTAGTGCTGCAAAAGAAGCGCACGGAGAAAGGAACGTTCTGACTTTGGAGGCAATTGCGTGGTGCGACGAATAAATAATGGCAATCATTAAAAAACTTAGCCGCACAGTTATATTGGCCGTGACGGCCACACAGCAACTGTGCTTGTCCACGATATGAAAATATGTAATGCAGTTGCGGTTTCGAAAATAAGGCCTCAAAAGAATTGCCTAAAAAAACTCTCTGATCTGAAGGCGGATTAATAAATATTCTTGAGTGAACAGACTAGAGCGATTTCCTTGCTTGTCGTTCATGAAAGATGTTGCTGCAATAAAAGTTAAGAAATAGATATGCGAGTTGAAGATTATAAGAAGTCACGCTGTCGCTGAGGGGCTTTTTTGCTTGCCTAAGTCTTTTGCATGGCTCATGTTTACTTAATAAGGCAGAAAACATTTAGCGCCCGCTTCCTCGCTTCCCGGTGTCTGTAAACGTTTCTCCTTGCCTTCGTTCTTCCACGTGTCTCTTCACAGCACCGTAGAGTGACCGATAATAAAATAAACACCAAAGAACTTAAGGTCTCTCAGTTTCAAACGTAAGCCCCTTTGATGCGTAAAAACTGTGCGCGCGCGCTTGGAGCACCTAGCATATGCCGGCGAAGCTTGTTAGCATTTTCCAAGTTGCATTTTCGATTATGAAACTGTGTATTATACCTTGATCGCTAGAAACGAATGCTTCATGCCAGACACACCGCCCGGAATTATAAGAGAGGGGTATAAAAGACCCAAGCACACGTGTTACGTAGCGGGAAATAGGTCGAATTCATATTGTTCCTTTCGATGAATTTAAACCTAAAAATAAAGAGTCAGAGGAGGTGAGAGTAACTTCGTGAGAAGATTTCGCTGGGCACAACGAACGCCACAAAAAATCCGCAAAGCCTTCATCATAGAAAAGCAACGGACAGAAAATATAAACGCAGCAACACAAACCGAGAAAGCACCAGGATAGAGAGAAGTTGCTTGCATCGATCGAATAATTAGAACGATACGACTGAGCGGTCAGAGGGGGTAAAAGGGGTTACATTGGGCAAGTTCACTCTGCGCGAAGAGGTTTATTAAATGAAGCTTTATATTGCTTTATTGAGAATGCTGGGTGCGTACACGTGGCAACCAAAGACATCGCAATGGCTGAAACAGCTGCTGTGGGGCAGTCAAATTGCTGCACTGATTATCCCCCACATTTATTACGTATTACCTATTTGTCACCCCTAAAAGCCTTGATCCAAGAAGGGCGCAGGCGACACATTTAAAATAACAGCAAACTGGCCAAACTAAGCAACGCGTAAAACGCAGAAAAGGGACATCAATTTAACACGACCATAACGAGCTAGGCATGAATCACAGAACTTCAAAGAGAGAATGAACCGAGATCAAACCACCTTTCTGTCGCGCGAACGAGCTATTCTTTCGCAGTAATGAGTTTACTGTACATGATGACAAACATATACCGGGAGTTTCAGGAAAACCCGACATCGTAAAATGCTGGGTTCGGATGTACTGCAGCATATATATAGGGGGACGCAAGAAAAATGTTTAATCACGGCACCTGATCCCCTGGTAAACTAAATTTTGCGATTTTATTTTTAAAAACTAATTCACAGAGGCACCAGGCTGAGGCACAGACCTTTGAATGGAAGTTATTGAAGCGATATCATTTTTGCACAATTTATAAAAAACCGGCAGGCTTTCTAGGAGTGGCTGAACAAATATTGGGAGTTTCATGGAGTGATTCGAACACCATGCGCCCGTGGAGTGCGCAGGGCGACGCCCTCCTTTTTACGTCACTCCGCAACGCACTGCCACGTAAACCTCCTAACCTGCCTCGGCTGGAGGGGCAAGCATCCAAAAGCGGCGAGCCCTACGCCGCTGCCCAGAAAACAATGGCCACGTGTTACATGGGCGATTGAGTGACGTTCAGCAGTGGGCACCGCCTTTACCGGACAGCCGGCGAGTGGTTTTATAATCGCTCGTAAAATTACCGAAATGTTTTAGCAATATCACCCAGAGAAATCGGGTTTTCGAAATTGTCAAAAGAAATGGTTATTGGTATTGACCAGCAACATGTCTCTGATTGCAAGCAGATGCCCGCCTGTTATAGTTGAAAATTTGGACATAGTAATTTAATTATTCAGTTTAGTAGTTACAATAATTTAATGAACCTCAGTGCCCATTTTTGCTGTTTTGCTGCGTATTCGTGCAGAGTGCGTGTTGTTAGCACAAGGCCAACATTGTACAAAGAGCGCCGTGACACAGGGTATATTTCATCTTCTCAGGGTGGGGTCCATAACCCTTTTGCAATCACTTCACCACCCGCCGCGGTGGCTTAGTGGTTAGTGCGCTCGACTACTGATCCGGAGTTCCCGGGTTCGAAGCCGACCGCGGCTGCTGCGTTTTTATGGAGGAAAAACGCTAAGGCGCCCGTGTGCTGTGCGATATCAGTGCATGTTAAAGATCCCCAGGTGGTCGAAATTATTCCGGAGCCCTCCGCTACGGCACCTATTCTTCCTTTCTTTCACTCCTCTCCTTTATCCCTTCCCTTATGGCGCGGTTCAGGTGTCCAACGATATATGAGACAGATACTGCGCCATTCCCTTTTCCCAAAAACCAATTATTATTATCATTTTTGAAAGGAAATGGCGAAAGAATATTACGCGGAATGCAGAGGCGGCCTACGCAGTATTTTATTCACATGTCGGCGGACACCTGAACCGTACCTAAGGGAAGGGATAAAGAAGTTATTGAGAAAAGAGAGGGAGCAAGAGGTGTCGGAGTAGACGTCTCCGGAATGATTTCGACAAGCTGGTGGTCTTTGACGTGCACTGATATCGCACAGCGCACGGGCGCTGTAGCGTTTCGCCTCTTTCGAAACGCGGTCGCTGCGGTCGGGTTCGAACCCAGGCACCTCGGATCAGCAGCCGAGCGCACTAGCCACGGCGGCGAGAAGGTCCTGTCATCACGAACTGCTATCGGGGCCAACCGCACGTGGCATCTCTACTCTGTCGTCATGCTTCCGAGCGCCACAAAAGGAACATGTTTTTTGTATCCGACCTGACTAGAGAAGTAGTTAAAAAGATATCAACTGCAAATTACATACACGTGTCTGTACTCGCGTCGGGCATATTAAGAAATTTTGAGCTTAACAGTTAAAACACTCCGATGATTAATTAAAGAAGAAGGATTTAGGTAAGTTCCCTGGAAAAAAAAAATGTTTTTCAAGAGAAGATAGCTTTTTCTACTCTGCGGTACTGGGTTTCCGCTGCACCACATCCGTCACACACATCGCGACGAGTGTTGTGTGTGACGGATGCGGTGCAGTGGAAACACTAGAACACCTGCTCCTTCACTGTGCCGCGTTCGCCGATGCTCGTCGCGATATGCTCGCGGCCTATAGGGCGCAGGGCATACTACCAGACTCCATCAAGACGCTATTGTGGCCGCAGGGCAGTGCGCGCACTCGTGAGCGAACTTTGGTGAGCCTCTGTGCATTCCTCGAACACACGGGCTTAACACTTGGCGGCTCATGAGGAGTCTCATATACCCTACGCAAACACGCTCAGAAACCCTGAAACAGCTCACTTGCGCGATACACAATTTCCAAGGAAACACAGAGCAGCTAGCGAATGTCTTACGCTCACAATACCTCAATCAGGATCAAGATCCGAGCGGGCGGAATTTTTCGTATACAGGCCATGATAATCTGGAACTGGATCAACTTTTCCAACTTCATGACCTTCGCGCGATTCTTGCCAAAATGGGCAGGAGAACGGCGCCTGGGAGAGATAACATCACAGTCAAACTGTCGGCAAACATCCCCGATCGGGCATACGAAATTCTACTTGAATATATCAACGCCATTTGGACCAAGGACACTTCTTTAAGACATCATTGGTAACCTTTATCCCAATGGCGGGAAACTGGTAAACCCAGAAAAAATCCGGCCCATCTCCCACACTTCATGCGTAGGGACACCGATGGAAACGATGGCCCGTGACTGCCTCTCGGATTATATCGAGAGCAAGAACACCTTCGCAGACACCATGTTCGGCTTCCTACCTCATAAGTCCGCCAAAGGCATACTTTTACAGCTTCATCGCGAGGTCCTCGAACCCATTGATCACCCCTACAACGACAAGATAGTCCTAGCGCTCGATCTTAAGGGTGCGTTTTACAATGTCAAACAAGGCGTCATATTAAAACATCGCAGCGACACCAACTGCGGTCCTCGTACATTCAATACATCAAACATTTCTTAACAGACCGCTTGACCTATATACGCATCTCTGCCCGGTGGATCCTACCCGCGGATCCTGGGGCACCTTACCACTTGGGAGGCTTGGGAGACCCTATTGCGCTCCGAGGACCCGGCCTAGCAAGCCATCGCCACAGGCCGGGCTGCCAGCGTCATGAGCCTCCGGGACATCAACGTTTGATTTCAGTGGGGCCGTACAGGGGCCCAAGGTCCTTTGTGTCCTAAACTCTCCTGTGTATATTAAAGTTTTCATCACCGCCACCATACAAGAGGCCGAGTACGACCCGTTTGGGATGGGAACGCGGGGAACACCACAAGGCGCTGTGTTGTCCCCGCTTCTCTTTAATATTGCCCTGAGGCACGTCCCGGCACAGCTGGCGGGTGTCGGCAGTGTTCAGCATGCACTGTACGCCGATAACGTCACCATCTGGGCTACTACGGGAAACATAGGAGAGATGGTGGAATGCCTGCAAGCAGCAGCGGGCACAGTGGACCATTATGCTACGTACTGCGGCCTCCAGTACTCCCCGTCCAAGTCTGAATTTGTGCTTATTCGACATTCTCTGAAACGCAAAATCTCCGTTCAGCAATCTCTCGCCAGCGGCCCCATCGGTGAAGCGCCGGAGCTGCGAATACTCGATCTCTTCATTATTGAGCATTTCAAGGCAGAAACAACCCTTGCCAAACTCTGCAAAGTCGGCGACCAGATGGGCCGAATGGTTCACCGCGTTCCCAACAAGCGAGGAGGGTTGCGTAGTGAGGAGGCGGAGCGTCTCGCCCATGCCTTCGTAACTAGGAGAGTATTGTACTCGACTCCTTACCTCTGCTTTCGGAAACGTGACGAAGATCGCTTGGAGGTTGTACTCCGCAAAATTTTCCACAGACCCCTCGACCTCTCGATATCCACTTCCAACGCGCGACTGCTCGCGTTGGGGATAGTGTGAACACCAACCGAGAACTTCGCGAGGCGCATCTCATTAACCAATACACCCGTCTCTCCCAGACCGTGTCTGCTCGCCGTCTCTTGGACCAGTTACATATCAAACATGACCACCATACGATGGAACGCGTTTGAGTGCCCGAACTATAGTAACGCGCCCTCTACATTCGATCCCTTCGGACTTAGATAAACAAGGACTATAATGACCAGCGACTGGTGCAGCGGATGCCCTGCACCGCCACTATGGCTCAAAGAAACACGTCTTCTACTTCGACATTGTAGGCCCCTACCACTCCATGGGGAATCGTGCACGGCTGCAGACATACACGAGGGAAAACAGGTGGACGGCGTCTCGTTAAGAGCGCCCAGCTCAACTCATGCGGTGGAGGTAGCGATCGCTCTCGCAGCCCCCCATCCCGACCCTAAATTCATCCTCACAGACTCTCGCGCAGCCTGTCGTAACTTATAGTTCGGGTGGATCACTCCACTTGCTCACCAAATTCCTTACCACAGTACTCGCGACTGTGATCCAACTCATCGCTCAATCATATGGATCCCCGGCCACCAAGTAATTACAGGTAACGAAGCCGCCCATGAGGTAGCATGCTCACTAACTTACCGGGCACCAGGCGTTCCTTAGAAGGTTCTTAACCCAGACCAAAGCCCTCTTCTTTTTTAAAGGTAATACTGAGCACAATCGTGGCGAACACCGGCGCTACGGGTTTCCGATGCAGGGAATGGGACAAGCTGGCGAACGAACTCTCTTTGGGCTCTATACAAGCACCCTGCAGTGCCCGGCGGTTCTCAAGCACTGTGGCTGTTTATTTCGCTGCTCGTTCTGTGCGGAGGTGGCCGACACCTTTCACGTGGTTTGGGCATGCAGGCAAAATCCTTCTCTCTTCCCCATCACCATTTCCTCTAACCGAGATGACTGGGAGGCAGCTCTGCTCGGCTGCCAGGAACTATGGATCCAACAGGCCCTGGTTCGGCGAACCTGCGCAGTGGTCAGGACCAACGGGGTCCCGTAATGAGGGACTCCGCCTTCTATTGCAAGGGGTGAGACCCACTAGTTAATGGAACATATAATTCTCAATCGGCTACAAGAATACGCTGAGGACAACAACTTACTCCCTAACTCCATGCTAGGCTTCAGGGCTAATCTTTCTACCCAAGATGTTATGCTGCAACTCAAGGCAGACATAATAAACATGGAACGCAGCAGAGGAACTAAAGCCATATTAGGCTTGGATTTGAACAAGGCGTTTGATAATGTCACGCACGATGCTATCTTAAGGAATCTCTCGGACAACAACCCAGGGGAAAGAACTTTCCAGTACATCGAGTCATTTCTCAGTAACAAAACGACAGAGATAGCAGTGGGAGAGATTAAATCACTCTATCTCACTTTGAGGTAAAGGAACGCCACAGGGCTCAGTCCTGTCACCCTTCCTTTTTAATCTCTCACTAATTAAAATTCCTACTAAATTAGCAGCCATCACGGGGCTGCAACACACATTCTACGCAGATGATATCACTTTATGGACTACAACTGACAGCAATGGTCAGATAGAGGATCCCTGCAACAAGCTGTAGACATAATACAAGACCTGGCAAGTAAAGCAGGGCTAACCTGCTCGCCCTCCAAGTCCGAATTATTTCTAATCAGATACAAACCAAGGGGCCCTCGAGCAAAAAATTACAAACCTCCGCCTCCACTGAAAATCTGGGTGGAAGGGCTCCCTGTAAAGGAAGTTCAAACTATAAGAATGCTAGGACTCTTCCTTCAGTCGAACCGGAAGAACAAGGAAACACTACAAAAACTCCGGACAACCGTCAATATGACGGTAAGACTAATTAGACGAATTGCAAGCAAAAGGAAGGGAGTGAAGGAGACAGAACTTTGCAAAATAGTACAAGCATTTGTAATAAGCAGGCTTGTCTACGCACTCCCATACTTAAAATTAGACAGTAGTGAAAAAGCCAAAGTAGAGTCTATGATTAGAACAGCATACAAGCTAGCATTAGGGCTACCGAACTGTACCTCCACCGAAAGGTTTCTGTGCTTGGGAGTACACAACACCTTAGACGAGCTTACAGAGGCACACTTAACAATGCAGAGAGGCCGGCTTTGCCGCACCAAAGCAGAAAGAACCATACTTGATCGTTTAGGACTAGGCATACAGTTGCCACCCCAAGATACCAAAACACAGATACCTCAACGCATCGCTAAGGTAATAAGAGTTAAGCCACTAGCTAAGAATATGCATCCTGCTCACCACGAGGGGGGAAGAAGGGCTAGGGCAAAAGCTCTACACAACGTATACCACCAAGATGAACATGCAGTATATGTAGATGCAGAATATCCCCAGAAACAAGCGTTCGCACTAACGGCGGTGGATACGCAAGGTAAACTGATAGTCTGCGGCACTACCATAACGAAATCCTCGGAAACGGCAGAAGAGGCGACAATCGCCCTTGCTATCATTAACACAGAAGCTGTTACCATACTCAGCGACTCTAAATTTGCCATACGCAATTATGCGAGGGGCAGAATTTCTCAGGCAGCAATGAGCATATTGGGTCAAACCAAAGACTTAGACCAAATTATTGAATTGATATGAGTCCCGGCTCACTCGGGGAACCCTGGTAACGAAGCGGCACACATAACAGCTCGAGGATTCGTCAGCCGAGCAGGGGACGCTGTCGTTGCTGAGAGTTTTTCGAAGGACGGCCTATTATCTCTTCACGATATTACTAATAATTTTAAACTTGAAAGGAGGATATTCCCTCCTCCAGACAAAGCCTTTAATAAGGAGCAGGAGACCACTTGGAGGCTACTCCAGACGCGATCCTTCATGACGCCTTACCTGTTGTCAAAATTCTACCCCGGTGAATACGACCCTGCATGTACATTATGTGGTGATTTAGCCACTTCTGATCACCTATTGTGGAACTGTAAAGAGGAGCCGCCCCCGAAATCTCTAATACAGATTCCTACTCTCGAGCAGTGGGAGACCGTGTTGGTCAGCTCAGACTTGGGAGTTCAAACCCGGGTCATTGAATGGGCTACCCAGGTTGCTGTCAGCCGTGGACTGATAGCCACCTAGCACGGATCGTCTGCATTCTGCATTTTCTGATGAATTAAATGTTTTCCAATCCAAATCCACTAGGGGCCTCTCCCTGATCCCCTCTCTTTACATACTGCCGCATGCAAGAAGACGTTAGAGAAGACAAATGGGTCTACGAGCGCGAGACTGGAAGAGGAAGAAGCTGAAACGCGCGGGGACTCTTGCTGGTTGACCAGTAAACCGTTTTCTCGGTAAGCACTCCTCGGAGTATTACCGAGTTGGGACACTGGTGGAGCGCGTTGGTATGCACAGGACTCCTTCCGGCAGTCCACAGCGGGTACCGGACATCGACACGCCTGTCCATCGCGTTGGCCACCGTCGTCTAGGCCTTGCCCCGGTGTACAACGATCTTCTGGGCGACTCTTCAAACGTCTATGTTCGCGAGGTCTCCCAAGCCATGGCACATTCCACCCCGACGCCGGTGACTCTTCACAACCCCAAGGTGCTAGGGTGCTTCCGCGGGAACGCGTTTGAAGTTGTGGTAGTCTGGCTCGACCAGTTTGAACGAGTGGCCAAGTTCAACCAGTGAAGCTCAGTCCAGAAGCTTTGCAACGTTTATTTTGCCCCTCAGAATACTGTTAGAACTTGGTTTGGAAACCACGAGGCCAGCTTGTCCACATAGAGCGACTTCCGCCGCCAGCTGCTGGGCCCTTTTGCCAGTACTGATCGAAGAGAGAATGATCTGCGCCTGCTTGAAGTGCGCGTCAAGAAGCCCTATGAAAGCGTAGCTATGTTTTCGGAAGACATGGCTCGCCTTTTTTGCCGTGCCGACCCCGACATGAGTGAACAAAGGAAGCTACGGCATCTCATGCGTGGTGTCAAGGAGCAGATGTTTGCCGGCTTGGTGCGCAACACACCTCAAACCGTCAGTGAGTTCGTCAAGGACGCTACAGCAATAGAGCGAGCCCTCCAGGAATGGGGCCGCCAGTACGACCGACCTTTCAACGGTGTTCCGACGACTGCGGCGGCGCACACTGCAACCGAAAGGACCAATCTTCGAGAACTCATTCGAGAAATTGTCCTTGAGGAGCTGCAGTGAAGTAGTTCTACGTGCGTTCAGTCACCCGAGGCCGTCCCAGCAGTTGATAAAAAAGAGCTCCAGTACGACCTGTCACTGTCTCCACCATACCACGAGTCTCACCCAGTTCACAACGCGGTAGCCATTTGCGAACCATACCACTTGCGACAACCCGACAGCAACACGGTCGTCATTACTGCACCTTACTACGAGCCACAACCCATGAGATATGCGGAAGTCCTTCGTCGCCCGCCGCCAGACCACGCCCCACCGAGCTCACCGAGCCGCCAGCAGACGAGATTCTTTCAGGGGCCTCAGTGGGCACCTCCCGGCCGCTATGAACCACGCCGAACTGACATGTGGCGCTCTTATCGCAGCCGACCACTCTGGTTCTTTTACGGATAACCTGGCCATGTGTATCGGTATTGCCGCTGCCGCCAAGAGGGCAGGCCTTTCCGCCTGGATCTCCTCACCCCCATTTCGACGCTGGACGTGCCCAAATCGAGGTCAGCCGCTCAGCAAGGAAGCCGACTTACCTGGCTTCCGCCGCCGGTCCCCATCTCCACAGCGTTATCCTTCGCCGACGCTTCGTAGCGATGCTGACGTAAGCGGACGGCGGACCCCGAGCCCTCGCCGGAGAAACTAATAGCCGCAACCTCGCGAGGGGAGGTTGCAACCAGTCGAAAAGTTTCAAAGCCCTCACTTCCGCCGCAACTACCAACCGCAACCCGTGATTCTGACGCCACTGTTCACATTGACACTGCCGCACTACCACCGAAAATACCGCACCAGATGAGCAGCCCTGACGACGAAACTCACAGCGCCGACCTTACGCACGTCCGCCGCAAATGCCGAAAGAGACGAGCAACCCACACGATGTTGTTAGCGCTGACCTCGCCGTTTGCATTGATGGGCTGGAGGTACACGCTCTGGTGGACACCGGAGCGGATTTTTCAATTATTAGCCGAAACCTGGCTGACACGCTGCGCAAAGCAAAAACCGAATGGAGTGGGCCTTTAATAAGAAGTGCTGGAGGTCAGCTACTGGCACAGACTGGAAAGTGCACTGCCCGGATAAGAATAGGAAACTCAGTGTTCGTTGGCAGTTTCGTTATTCTTTCTGACTGTTGCAAAGACCTCATCTTGGGCATGGACTTTCTGCGCCTTAATGGGGCTGTAATTAGCTCTCGGGAGAACCTCATTGCTTTCACCAAAAATCATGAAGACCTGAGTTATGTGGAAGTACCACTGTTGCCCCTACACGTCGCCAATGAGACGATGACATTACCTCCGCGATCATGCTCTCTTGTTTAAGTGAAGTGCGACGGACGCATACCAGCGATGGAGTCGCCGAACGAGCAGTCACACTGAAACTCAGCCGAGGTGTTTCTATAGCGTGGGGCTGAAAGAGGAAGAAGCTGAAACACGCGGAAACTTGCTTATTGACCAGTAAACCGTTTTATCTGTAAGCTCCCCTCGGTGTTCTATCGAGTCGTGACACTATAAGTAAATGGTTTTCGTCGCACGTTGAGCTCCATCTACCAGACCTCGTACACTTGTGCCAGTCCTTGTACCAAACCTCGATGTACCTTATTGGGTGCTGGCACGAGTTCTCTGGTCTCGTCGGATGCTCGGAAAGTAGTGTATCATCGCGCTATAATGTCGGCCTCTTGGTTCCCTGCGACTCCCGTGTGTCCCGGCAGCCACAAAATTTTGTGTGTTCTTGTCGTTTTCTTCATTATTTTTAATTCTCTCGCTCTCTGCGAGGAGTATACAGAACACGTGACGGCCTATCCTGCCATTCTTGTAATTTCGGCAGGCTGTTCGAGAGTACCTAAGTATTGTTAGCGACCTCCCCGTTCTATCGCCCTCCGGCACCGCTAGAGCGACGGCTACTTCCTCGGCTTCTGCTAATGTGCAATCTCGCATAGACGCGCTGGTCTCCGCGTAGAGACGGATGGACCGCCGTGTCCACTGCAATTTTGGTGTCTTCTCTCGAGGACGTGTCTGTGTACAAAGTCGTGTCGTGAGAAAATGTAAATTGGAAAATTGGTTTTATATAGGAAATTAAATGGCGCAGTATCTGTCTGACTTATCGGCGGACACCTGAGCCACGCTGTAAGGGAAGGAATTAAGAAGGTACTGAGAGAAGAAAAGAAAAAGAGGTGCCGTGAGGAGGGCTCCGGAATAATTTCGACCACCTGTGTATCTTTAACGTGCACTGACATCGCACAGCACACGGGCGCCTTAGCGTTTTGTCTCCATAAAAACGCAGCCGCCGCGGTAGAGTCCGAACCCGGCAACTCAGGATCAGTAGCCGAGCGCTCTAACCACTGAACCACCGTGGTGGGTCTCGTGCTGTGAGGAGCGTATATTTCCTGGATGAATTCGGCCCTCCCTTTTCTTTTCTCTTGGTGGATTTGCGAAGCTCGTCGGGGATCGCCTCCGTCCTCGTCATTTCTCGCATCTACTCGCGGTATATGAGTCTCTGTAAGAGCGCTCTTCCAATCGTCTGCGCAGCCTGAGTTTTGAAGCGAAAAGCTGCACTACGCCAGCTTTTAGAGGTCAGCGGGGCGGAAAGTTTAACATTTAATGTAGCTAGAAGTCAAACCATGAGCATAACTGGTGGTATTCAGGTTCGACACATGAGGTCATCTACAGCAGCGACAACAGCGGCTGTTAAACCAACTATTTCGAATTTGACCTTTGACCTTGACCTTTTGCTTTTGATCTTTGGCCCTGACCTTCGGTCAAGCGGGAAAGCGTCTGTCGGGATTGTATGAAATTAAATTAAAATTGGTTTTTGGGGAAATAAATGGCGCAATATCTGTCTCATTTAGCGGCGGACACCTCAACCGCGCCGTAAGGGAAGGGAGGGATAAAGGAGGGAGTGAAAAAAGAACGGAAGAAATAGGTGCCGTAGTGGAGGGCTTTGGAATAATTTCGACTACCTGGGGATCTTTAACGTGCCCTGACATCGCACAGCACACGGGTGCCGTAGCGTTTCGCCTCCATCGAAACGTGGCCGCCGCGGTCGGGGTCGAACCAGGCATCGCATGCGCAGGTCTTCAAAGTGGGTTCTGCTTAATACGCCGCGGCACTTTGATGCTTTCAGCGGAACGCTAGTTGTGATCGATGCGACGCCTGCCGTGGAGAGCGGCAGATGTGCGATTCGTCACAGCGTTGCGGAGAGGAGGAAAGGAGGCATCCCAGGCGTGCTGTCTGATTGATTAATTTCCGTCAGAGCTTTATTTCTACCAGACAGAAGGCAGCGCCATCCCTGCCCCGGCACGCAGGTCTGCGAAGACGGGGAGTCGTGCGCTCATGCACTAAAGGCTGGCAGGCGGCCTTTGGTTTGTTGCGGCGTCTTCGGCCGGATGCATGGTGCCTCGCTAAATGGCAGGGTCCGCGCTTCGCAGCACGGTCTCCCAGGCTTCATTAACTATAATTTGTCCCACCCCTGGAGATTGTGGGCCTTGTTGGGATGGAGTAGCGTGCTCGGGCCGGAGAAGGGACGAGGAGCATCGGAGACGTGGTTACGAAGGGGAAAACAAGGAAATCTTTATACAAAACTATTTATATATTGTACAAGTAAGGGCAACTGAGAGCGCTTCTCAGTAAAAAGAGCTTAGCAGTCGGAAGTCTCTCCCAGCAAAGGGTATCTCTCAAGAGGGGGGCTCTCTTCTGGTACCAAACCAGCATCTCCTTAAATACTATTCGTATTCCCCAGATCCCTAGCTGGGGAATATAGTTCGAAGAATGATGTCCAATCACACGATGGCACTAATGGTACCTCCCACGGCAGGGTGGTCCTGATGTTCTCTCGCAGCTCGGTCGAGGGAAAGGGAACAGGACCCGGTCACGTTGTCTTCCCCGTGGCCCCCACGCGACGCGCACGTATGTCCGGACCGCGCCCATGTGGACCCGGAAGGCGCCTTCGTGACACAGGAATGGAGACTGTCTCCCAGCAGGGGTTGAAAGAATCTTGTACTGATGACCGGAACGCGGAACCTCTGTCGAAGGCGCGGCACTCGTGCAATTGTTCAATCCCAGCGGGACTGAAGAGGGCAACGCTGATCCTCTACTTCGTCGCCATATGACCGGAACGAATACGTGGGGACGCTATGGTCGCCGCTGCTTCCGGCATTCCTTCACGGTGGATTTCTGGAAATCCGGGTCGGGGAGTCTGTGTCTTTATTCAGTTGTTCGGAAGGCACGCCAGACATAACAGCCTACTCCCTCCATGACTGTACACACCTTAACCGAGTGGAGCGGTACAGCGTCTGCTGGAATCGCATGCTCAGCGCATCAAAGCGGGTTCTGCATTAAACGCCGGTGCACATTGATGCGTTCAGCTTAACGCTAGGTGTATTCGATACGACGCTTCCCGTGGAGAGCGCGAGTTGCTGGAGCACGAACGTGGCCAAGGAGATGAAGCTTTTCGCTTTCAACCGGTGTTAACCAGAGCTAAACCACCAGCAATTTTTTTGCGACTCAAGCTGCGCCTACTGTGGCTCCTCGAAAATGTTTTGCGATTCCCGGGCCATGAGTTTTCTTGTTGATGTGCTGTATGGTAGTCGGAGCACAGTCTTATACGCTTTGCGTAGCAGGGCATCCGCTTGTTGTATTTCGCTCTTGTTGAGGCATTGGAAGGCTAGGCTGTACGCGATTCGGCTAACGGCAAGGTTTCTGACCAGCTATAGTGTGTCCTCTTCGCGCATGCCATGTTGCCTGTTGGTGATGCGTGTGATCATGCGTGCGACTTGTAGCGTTGTTGCTTTGAGGAGGGTTAAAATGTGAGTACTGAATTGATTGTTATGAACCCACATGCCCAACATTCGTATTGTTGTCTTTTCCGGTATGCCCGTTCCCTCTAGGTAGACCTTGAGTTTCAGGTCTTCACTGGTAGGGTGGTCCGGTTTTCTTGCCTCTCCGGACTCGCAGCAGTCTGGATTTCTCGGTCGAGAGTGCGAGTCCTTGTATTGCGCTACACAGGAGGCCGCTTCTGGTAGCCTGTTTTCCTCCTCCCAGAGGGAGCCCGCGTTTATCCAGACTAATGTCGTTGGCGTACACGGCATGGCTGATGCTTTTGATCTTCTCTAGTTTTCGAGCTAGACCTATCATAGCTGTGTTGAAGAGTATGTCCTTTGGCGTGTGAATTTTGTCCGATCGAAGGTCTCCCATGCCGATGGGAGATTCCGATGGATCAGACAGGAAGGTTTTGACATAGCCATGTATTCTGCGTCTGCAGTTCAGGTCGTCTAGGCCCGTAAGGGTCGCTTCGTAGCTGACGTTATCGAATGCACCCTTGGCGTCCAGGGCCATTATAGATTTCCCCCGTTTGGGGTACGCTATGGAGTACATCTATTTGGTGGGGCACGTCCTGCGTCGATAATTTTTGACTGAAGCGGATCATTGTCTGGGGTACACTGTCGTTAGCATGTAGTTTTGCAGTCTTAGCGTCTCCACCCGCTCGTAAAGCTTTCCAAGGCACGACGTGAGCGAGATGGGCCTAATATTTCCAATTTAGAGTTGTAGGTTTAGGTATCATTCTTACTTCGGCGTGTTTCCAATCTTCGGGAACCGTCTCCGCCTCCCAGTGTCAGTGAAGAAAGTTTACGAGCTGTTGTCTGAGGTCGTCTCTCAGGTTGCGGATCAGGGCGTCTTCGGCTCTGTCCGCTCCTGCTGCCGTGTTTCTGATCGTGTTCCTTATGTACGCGTAAACTTCTTCCCCAGTCATGGGGCGGTCGAGTCTAGTTTACGACTCCCGATGCATTCATTGCTATCGCGGGGTGTTGTAATCACCGAATCATTTTGCTCGTGCTTTCTCTAGGAGGTCGGTGTCAGATCCCTTCAAGGAGTGGGTGAACTTGTGGATAGTTTTATTGTTTTTCGATTTTTTTTTGGTCGGATCGATTAGTGCTCTTAGGAAACCCCAGGTTCTGGCCGTGCGCACAGTTCCCAGAAAGAGTCGCTGAGTTGTTGCCAATTTTCATTCGCGAGTTGCGTCGCGTATTCGTAGGGTTTTGCCGTTATTTATGCTATTTTTAGTTGTGTTTTACTGCAGTATTGTCACATGCGCAATAAAAACTTGGAAGAGCAGAGAGAGGAATATATACATAATACAAATGACAAAAAGAAAGCATAATAAGGAGCAGTCGCTTAAATTAAAAAAAAACATTGCGCATATTCAATTACAATATGGGGTGCGAACAGCAGAAAGATGTCCTTCAACGTAATTAATGCATACTCGGAATGAATTTTTTAGCGGTAAGTGCAAAAATTTAGAGCGTATTTTACTTCTTGTGGAAGAGTATTCCATCTCTGAACACCAATGAAAGAGAGCCGTCGCTCTCCAGAGACGTTGGCGTGGGCGGTAGATTAAAGTTGCCTAAAGCTGCATTTCTGGTAGAACGCGAAGATGTATGGAAGAGGGACATATGGAAGGGGTGGTTGTTTCGTATGGTACTATTTACGACAGTTGCTGTTTTTAGGAGGCATAGAATCGAAGGGTAAGATCCGAAGGTCGTGGAATAATGGGTTGCTTGGGTGAACCTGCTTAGAATGCGTTATGATTCGTAATTATCGTTTCTTAAATTTTCTGACTGGCTGGAAATAGCTATTGTAGGTCCATCCGCACGATTCCAGGCAGGAAGACAGATGACTATGGATAAAGAAGAAATATAAAATAAGTAATGTATTTGTGTCAAAAAAGTCACTACTTGAAGCAGTTTATAGCACCCCGATGCCACCTTTTCTCAGACTCCTAATAAATGGTTTCGCCAGTGCAGGTGTCTATAGAAGATTACGCCAAGATATTTAAAACAAAGAATATATTCTAGTAGAGAGTTGTGAATACTAATGTTTACAAATTTAGCATCTACTTGCTTTCTACGGGAGTGAAATATAGTATATTTTGTTTTCTTGACATGTACAGTAAGCCTGTTGGCTGAAAACCATTTAGAGACAATTGCAAAATCTACATTTGCTTTGTACTGTATTTCCTCGATGCTATTGCATGTAATTATTATAGTGGTGTCATCTGCATATATCAGCATTTCTCCGAATTTTAAGGCACGTGGAAGGTCGGAAACGTATATAGAAAAAAGCATGGGTCCCAAAACACACCCTTGGAGCACGCCTGTGTGAATACGTTTTTGTGAGGATGAGGAGATATATATAGCATCTATCTGATGGCGTTCATTGAAGCAACCAGAAAATAAATCGAAAATCCGCTCCCCAAAAACCGTGGGGCTTTAGCTTTTACAGAAGTATAGAATGGTCGACTGTATCGAAAGCCTTTTTTTAATCGAGAAGGACTAAAGCTACAAGTTTTTTGCCATTTAAAGCACAGTTTATAATGTGGGCTAAAGACTGCTCCCGTGACGAGGTTGAATGGTACGGCCAAAAACCACTTTGCTGTCGGAAAATTATGTTGTATTTCTCTGTAAAGCTATTGATTCGATTCGCAAGGCATTTCTCGAAAAGTATATTAATGGCACCGAGCACCGATATTGGTCGATAACTAGAAGGGCTTAGCGTTCAGCGTCCTTTGATATTGGGACAACTCGGGCTGCTTTTAGCGACGTTGGGTACGTGGCGGTTTGAAGTGAGTGATTGAAGACGTGGCATAATATTGAACCCATAATATCAATATTTTCTTTTAACAACTGTAACTTCATCTATACCTGCAGCTTTATTACTATTCATAATTGCTAATGTTGAGTGTGCTTCGTTAAGCTCAACGCCATCTATGCGAAAGAAGTTTGAGAGTGGGCTTGGTAACATAGAGTTTATAAATGCGTTATTTACGTTGGAACGTGAAGAAATTCCAACAATTGAAAAATATTAATTAAGACTGTTTACAACTTTTTTATTAACCGCTTCAGGAATCGTCTGTTTTGTGGCTTGCCTATAACACTATTCACGATTTCCCAGAGTTCTTTAGAGTTACCGGAGCACCGTTCGATTAAACGTATAGTATTCATTTTCTCATGTACGCATAACTGCCACGGCTTTGTTGCGTATCTTTTTGTACTGTCCCAAGTAACAGCTTTTATCCTTATGCTGTTTCCATTTATGATACCAGAAATCCTTCTGCTGGAATACTGCTAATATCTTCTCCGTCATCTAGGGTGAGACGGGGAGCTTATATGAGCGCACAGACGTCTTAGTACTTCTGCTAGTTTTAACGCAAGTCAGAGTGGCAGTTAGATCGTAGAGTTGAATGTCGACGTCATCGTGGTATATGGTACTAGTGTCGGTCAACTGAATATTCTGTCTCAGCAAAGCGTAGTCAATACTCGTACTTACTTTGGCGTGCTTTAATTTCGGTTTTATGACGTTGTTGACCTTTACATAGGTGGGGAGATGATCGGAGATGAGTATGTTGCATACCCCGGCAATGATATTCGCGGTTACATTAGTCAAAACATGATCAATGACTGTTGCGGATGTAGTTGTTATTCTAGTGGGGGCAGTGATCAGATTTTGGAAATTAAAGGACTCTAGCAGATACTTGTAGTCAGTATGGTTTGTATGACTGGTGTCTATGTTAACGTCATCACTCATTATAACAGAAATGAAGATTCTCGGCCACTGGCCGCGGCGATCGTCGGCGGTGAAGGCCATCAAGGCACTGCTCTGCTTTTTGCAAACTTCTGCCCTGGACGATAGGCTGCGACTTTAACGAACGCTGAATTTCATAGTCACTCTCCTTTCTCTTTCAATTTGTATTTCCTCACACCTTTGCCCCCGTTTAGGGTAGCAAACCGATTATTCTTTCGGTTAACCTCCCTGCCTTTCCTCTTCATCCTCCTCCTCCTTTCCGACTTTGACTCCCCGCTCTTCCTACGAACGTGAAGTCCGGGCAAGTGTCTGTGGTTACACTATTCGCGATTGTTGTGGGGGTCGCTGGATGTGTGATTAGATTGCAGCCAAAGTAATCCGCTAACTTCGCTAATGTTTTTGCAGTGATGTTTCTGGTATCCCCAACTCTTCTCCGTAGGATTGAAATCTCCTACGATGGTGAGTGCATTTTCTTTAGTCAGCTTGTGCGCTCCGGGAAAGAGTTCACCATCAGCCTGCTAAGCAAGGCAACGGAACAGGTGGGCCGCATGATCAACCGAGTCTCCCGGAAAAGACACGGAACGAGAGAGGAAGACACCCTCAAACTCGTCAACAGCCTCATCGTCAGCCGAGTCACGTACTCCCTGCCGTACCACGCAACCACCAAGACGGAAAGAAAGCAAGCCGACACCATCCTCAGAAAGGCTTACCAGACAGCCCTCCACCTACCCAGAAACACGTCCAACGAGAAACTCCTGCAGTTGGGCGTCAGCAACACCTTCAGCGACCTCGCGGAAGCGCTGCTGGGTGCACAGACCATCAGACTCGGAGGCACCCACGCAGGACGGGCGCTCCTGAAAAGGCTGGGTCGGGACACGCGCGTACTAGTCGATAGATACGCGGAGGTTCTGCACCACCTCAAAAAATCCTTTAATATAGGGACTATGCCAAAGAACATAGACCATAATCTCCACGCAAACCGACGCAAGGCTAGGGCAGAATACGTCGAACGAACGCTAGCCCCAAAAGACAACACTGTCTACACAGACGCTGCCGTCTATCCATGCGGAGCAGAACATGCAGCCGCAATGGTGGTAGTAGACAACGAAGGAAACCTAGTGACGAGCGCCACGGCAAAAGTCGCTGGCGCAGCGGAGACCGAGGAAATTGCCGTCGCGCTGGCGGCAGCAGAAGGCTATAGGACCGGCCGCCCCCTAAATATTCTAACAGATTCTAAAGAAACGTGCAAAAACTACACGAAGGGCAGAAATAGCAAAACGGCCCTCAGGATACTCAGCGGGGTAGCCCCTACCGAGTTAAACAAACCCAGACACAATCTGAGTTGGATCCCAGGCCACGCGGGGGTAGAGGGAAACGAAAGGGCAGACAGCCCAGATCGAGGCGAAGCAATCCGAGCAGAACAGTCTAACACCCCGGAGTTCCATCTGCAAGCCTGCTAGGGGGGATACGCAGAACTTTTGAACTTACACAGAGGGATCAGAATCAAATATCCATCACCACACAACGCTCTGACAAAGGAGGAGGCCACCATCTGGCGTAGACTACAGACAAACACCTTCTCCAACCTACACATACTCAACAAAATGTTCTCATCACAATACAGGGCCACCTGCCCGTGGTGCGGAGGCACACCCACACTTTATCACATTACTTGGGAGTGCGAACGCAACAAAGCATTCCACAAACACGAACACCCGAGTGCGAAGCAATGGGAGAGCCGTCTCACCAGCAGCGAGCTCACGGCCCAACGGGCCTTAGTGAGGCACGCGGGCGATGCAGCACGGCTCAATGGAGCCATGGAATAGGGGGCCACCCATGCTGAAGAGAAGACTCCGATCGCCAGCGCCAAGAACGAAGACGACGGAGCTTTCGAATCAGCGAATCTCTTGACTGAATCAATAAAGGTTTTCAATCACTCACTCATAGAATTTGCCTTTTCTTTGTCTCGGCGGGTTGTACACGTTCAGTACGAGCGTACTCACTCCATGTCGCTTTTTCGGAATGCTTTTTACAAGCACGTGCTCTATTTCGGTGTCGGCTATGGTATCATGCCGGATGCTGGTGATGGCTTTAGCGACAAGGACGGCCGCTTTTCCTTCGTTTGTACTATCGTTTACCTCGTAGCCTTGTAAAGTACACTTAGCGCTAGACGGTTTTACGCTGTTTTCGTGTTGTCCTCGCTTGAATAATTTGTCTGAATGCGCAACCTTCCCGGATGAAGGAACTGCACCTCTTTACGTTTCTAACAATGCCTGGAAAGGTCCTCACGAAATGTTTTCGGAGCCATGCACACGTTGCATCTCTACTTTGTCGTCATGCTTCCGAGTGATACAAAGAGTACAGGTATGTTGTATCCGACCTCACAAGAGTTCCGGTTAAATATATCTACACTTTACATATACATGCCTGTATTGGCTTGCGCCGGTCATGCAACAGAAATTTTAGCTTAACAAGTAGAACACTCCGTTGATCCAATAAATAGGACGCATTTAGTTAGGTTAGCTGCTACGAAAAAAAAAATTGTTTTTTCAGCAAAGGAAACGGCGCCATAATTGTCTCACAAATCAATGGACGCCCGAAACGTGCCGTGAGAGGAAGTATGGAACATGGGAGTGAAAGACGACAGGTAGAAAGAAATGCCATAGTGGAGGGCTTCCGAATAATTTCAACCATAGGGGTCTTTTTCTCAAAAACCTTTCCTTTCCTGAAAACACCTGCTTTCTCATCCTTCCACTTAAGCAGACATAAGTGCCCTCCGAATTTTGTAGCGGAAATACACTAGGCTACCAGTCGAGCATTTCGCGGTACATGTGGGGGGAAAGTTGTGCGCATGCGCCGTTACCATGGCAACTGGGAAGGAACAGTGGGTGATCCGCCGCTGCGGTTTGTTATGACGACCCACCGCGTTCATAACCCGAACCGCACGTCGTCGCATGCGCAGCATTGCGTATAAAAATCGGAGATGTAATCGGCGGCTGTATCGCAACGCTTGATATGGATGCACAGGAGAGTCCAGCCGCTTCTTAACGGGGGTGTAGACGAGAGAAGATTAACTCTTCCGATCCTGATGTTGTCGCCTGGCAGTTGGCTACTCAACAGAGAGAGAATGAGCGTCAAAAGGCGAAGAGAGCAGCGGAGACGCCCGAATAGAGCGAGGAATGCCTTCCCAAACGGAGACGCCAGACTGCAGAGCGTAATATACGCCGCATAGCCGCCGAGATGGAGCCTATCGAAGGCTTCAGTCAACGGCAACCAACCGTAGTGGATGTGAAGGCCCGTCGTGTGACTGATCACACCATTCGAGTTGGTCTGTCTGTCTCTTGTTGCAAGGAAGAAAGGGAAAGTGCACAGGCCTGCTGACTGGCTCAAGCCGAGCCGCAATCGCTACCACGTGCAGATAGAAGGTGGTGGTGGTGGTAGTGGTTTTATTAAAAATAATAGTAAAAAGGAAGGAAAAGATTTTTGCTAGCCCCGGCATCTGCCATCGATACTGAAGCAAACTGAGCTGGGGCGGCGGAAATAAAGGATAGCAGGCAGAATGGAGAAATGAAATGAAAGAGGTGAGGGGACAGGAAGAGAGGATAGGGGGAGAAGTAATATGTACAAACTATTTACACAATCAGAAATGTGTCCAGGTTGTGCGCGTGATTAGTTCATTTTAAAGGAATTAAATCACACACGCGCAGAGCACTGTGTTGGTTACAACAGGAGTGGGGCGTCCAGTTATTAATCGTTCAAGGTAGAACTCGCGGAGCGTTCGGTCACTGCGTGTAACTACCTGACGGAGAACCGACGGGACGTCAAGCCCGTGTGTTCGAGGAATGCACAGAGGCTCACCAAAGTTCGCTCACGAGTGCGCGCATTGCCCTGTGGCCACAATAGCGTCTTGATGGAGTCTGGTAGCATGCCCTGCGCCCTATAGGCCGCGAGCATATCGCGATGAGCATCGGCGAAAGCGGCACAGTGAAGGAGCAGGTGTTCTTGTGTTTCCACTGCACCGCATTCGTCACACACATCACTCGTCGCGATTCCGTGACGCACCCGTCGTTCCCCGGGCCACACGCAGCCAATGCGCGCGCGGAGGATCATTGCACGTTGTGACCGTGTAAGTGCGCGACAGCCGGTGACACTGTCGATGCGCTCGCCTCCCGCGATGCGTGGGTCGGGGTGCTGCTTTCGGAGATGGTCGTGGATGGCTGCACGCACGTCCTCCAGCGCAAGGGGCAGATCGCTGGCAGGTAGTTGGTGTGCAGCGGTCGCGAGGTCGTCAGCTTCTGCGTTGCCTGCGATGCCGCAGTGACCGGGCACCCACTGTGTACGCACGGCACAACCTCTCTGCACGAGGCGCTCGATGCGCGATCGAATTTCCCGCACTAAAGATAGAAGGAGAGTTGAAAAATGGGATAGGAAGACAGGATAGTAAGGACGCGCTAAAGACAAGGCTCATCCCGGAGGTAGTGCAATACCGGGCCAACCTGTGGCGGGAGTGAAGCACCCTTCGAACTCTCCGCCACATTTCCAAAAATAAGTCCAACTTGGACCCGTAACAGATACTCTACGGGGCCCGGACGTTCAAGTTTCCGAAAGTGCCTCTGCGAACTGGATATTTCAAGCGGACATGTCTCTCGTTGCTAAGGATACAGAGCCAACAACAAGCTCAGCCAGGGAAACGTACCTTCCGCTACGTATATCCTGGCATAGTGGAGCTAAGCCACTGCCAATTTTTTTTTTTTCGGAGAACTCCACTGCGGGACCTCTTTCTCTCTTTTTCTCACTCCCACCTCCCTCCTTTCCTTTACGGCGTGGTTCTCGTGTCTTCCGAAATATGTGCGACAGTTACTGCGCTATTTACTTTCCTCAAAAACCAGTTTACCTTGCACTGACATCGCACAGCACACGAGCGCCATTTGCGTTTCGCCTCCATCGCAACGCGGCAGAAAATTTGAGAAGAGGAAAGGCTAGCTGTCTCTCTCACAACAAAAATAATCATCATCATGAGTATGACTACATCGAATGCAGGGCAAAAGCCGCTCACATGTCTCTGCATGTCCTTTGTCAGCTGCGGCCATTGTATTCCCGCAAACTTAATCTCATCCGCCAACCTAACTTCCTGCCGCCGTCTGCAACGCTTGCCTTCTCTTGCAATCCACTCACAATTAAGGACCAGTGGTTACCTTGCCTTCGCATTACATGTCCAGCCCAAGCCCATTTCTTCCTCTTGATTTCAATTTGAATTTGATTAAAACGCGTTTGTTCGCTCACCGGCTTTGACCGCTTTCGGTCTCTTAACTTTACAACTATTTTTTTCCATAGCTCGCTGCCTGGCCGTTATCTTAAGGTGAGCCCTTCTCGTTGGCCTCCACATTTCTACTCCGTTATTGGACACGGTAAACTGTCATTCATGATGAGAAAACTTTTCATATGAGCTCCACCCGATTCTTATTTTTCTTATTTCCCTGTCTTGATCCGGATCAGCGGCCACTATCTCTCCTAAGTAGACGTATTCCTTTACCACTTCCATCACCTCATTACCAATTGTCAACTGATATCTCTTTGCCGAACATTTCAGCGTTACTTTGGTTTTCTGCGTGTTAAATAAGACCTACCGTTTTCCTGCGCCTTTCCATCTAATTTATTACGTTTTGCGGCTCATCTCCTGAGCGACTTTGCAAGGCATTGTTATCAGCGAATCGCAGGTTACTTAGGTATTCTCCATTAAATCTTATTCCCAACTGTTCCCAATCCAAGCCTCGGAATACCTCCTTTAAATAAGCGATGTATAGCACTGGGCAGACCGTTCCCCCCTCCTTGACACCATTCATTACTAGAATTTTATTGCTGCCTTTTTTGAAGGATCAGGGTAGCTGTGCAGTCGTTATAGGTATTTTCCAGTTTTTTCGGATAAAGCTCTTCAACACCCTAATTCCGCAATGCCTACATGACAAGTTTTTACAGAGCCAAATACTTTCTCATTATCAATGCACGCTATATTTAGTGGTTGGTTATATTCTGCGCATTTTCCTATCACCTGACTGATAGTGTGAATATGGTTCATTGCCGAGTATCCTTCACGAAAGGCGGCCTGATCATTTGGTTTGCTGAAGTCTAAGGTTTCCCTTACTCTATTTGCGATTGCCTAAATAAATACCTTGTAGGCAATGGACAGAAAGTAGATTGGTCTGTATTTTTTCTAGTCTTTGACGCCTCCTTTCTTATGAGTTGAGACAATGATAGCGTTCTTCCAAGCTTCTAGCACGCTAGAGGTCATAATCGATTGCGTTTTTTTTCATATACACAAAAAAGTATATTTGTAGCTTTTGAGGAGGAAAATGGCACAGTAATTGTCTCACTACTCGGTGCACACCTAAACGCGATGCAAGGGTAAAATGGGGGACTAAAAGGTTAAAGAGGTTCCGCAGTAGATGGCTCCGGAATAATTTGAGATCACTTGACGATCCCAAAGCTGAATTTAATGGCACAGAGCTCGGGCGCTTTTGGCATTTCGCCGCCATCTAAACGCGGCCGCAGTGGTCGTGTTTGGAATTCGACACGCTTGCTTAGTAGCCAAGCGATATAGCCACTGAGCCACCGCGTCGGGTCTTGTAAACACCTCACAAAGCAGACTACCGCAAAGGTGCTAATTTTACTTAGAGAAGAATATACACAAGCAAGAAGTGAATGAACAGTAAATGCGTGTATCTGAGCTGTGGGCTGCTTGTAGGCGGAAACTGCCACAGTTTCAACAAATATTTAAGTTATATATAAGCCCAGAAGTCCACAACAACACATCCTTGTAGAGGCGATCATGTTCAGTAATAGTATCGATGTGATCACCAATACGTCCAAAGTTTCAATATATTGGCGGGAAGAACTTTCCATTTGCAGCTTGAATGCCGCTAGGCAATTCGAAATTTTACCAAAGGAAGGACCCACTCTGTAGCCATCAAAATCATATAAAAATCTTTATTACGCACCAGACCACACTCATATGGGTCGCCGCCCATTTAGACCATCCTACAAAAGAAGTGGCGAGCGAAATCACCCGAGTATTTGTAGTTAACCTGGAGGTGCGCTATCCTGAGCTCAGGTCGGCCAAGGAGCGAGTGACATCCTAAAAAGAAATTACAACCAATTTCAAGATGGACAAATCTTCCCACAACACCGTAGATTGCTAAGTAAAACACAACAAGTAATTTGGCGGCAACTCCAACAGTGCACTTTATTTAATCAGCACACGTGTACACCAAATGGTTGCCAGGGCAGTTCAGAGCGTCTGCTCTCTTTGCGGGCACCAAAGGCAGACACACCACACATTTCTATACTCATGTAATCAAGACAATCTATCGCAGAGTCTGCAGCTCTCTACACAATCACAATGGGAGGCCGTGCTGCTCAACTGAGACCCGGAGGTTCAACTCCGAGTCACGGAGCAAGCCGAAGAGGTTGCCGAACGACATCGTCGGTCTACAACCCGGCGTCCGGCCAAGAAGAGGAGCCCACCGCGGAGAGGAGACCACCACCCCAACCAGCGCATAAAACCTCTTCTTTAGCGAAGTTTACCTCCTCCTTCAACTCCGTTTGAAACTCCGGATTTCAGAGCAATGAATACATCAGTTCTTACTGAGCGAACTCTGAAAAGCCGAAAAAACACCAACAACCGAATTTAAGTTGTACAAAAACGGGGTGGCTATAGCCCTTATTTCCCATCAAGAAACACTTCGGGAAAGAAAAAAATCAGACGAATATATGGCATTTGTTGATGCATAAATTTAACGGATCAGGTTTAGGGGGGGAGAGGTCAACAGTCCTAATAAAGGCGATATAATTACCTTCACTATGTTGATACTGCTACCTCGCCTGGGCAGAGGTACTGCATAGCTGTTGCATTCTCTTGCGTGCGATACGCCTAGGTATTTTGCTTGCCCTCTTTTAAAGCGAAAACCTTTAATGGTTCATTTTTGCGGTGTCCGTCCGTCAATGACACTTTTAAACTCGATAAGAAAAGAATCTTAGTGCACGATGGGATTCGAACCACCATCCTTCCGTTCCGCAGCCGAGAGTGCTAACGACTGCACTACTTTCTGTTGTTTTTTTGTCTTTATTGCCTGTTTTGACAGTTCACAACAGATCACAAACATGTTCTGCGCAGCATTTTCAAACATCAAGAGCGGACATACGTTTCACTCACGTGAGAAAATCAAAAATGTTTCTAGGAACACGTCTCCCAACAGCTCGATAACTTCATCTCCAAAACATAGCTCCTTGTACACTTCACGCAGAGCTTAAATAGGTTTTCTTTGAAGTAATCTCCCACAGACCGCGCATCTTCATCGCACTGTTGTGCAGCCATCCTGCTTGGCAAATGCTGGGCAGGCCGAGAATGAAAATTACATCGTATTTATAAAGATCCGGCTCAATGCCCAGAAATCGTATCCCGTACGGCGTCAAGGGTAAACAAGACAAACTACAAAACACTACCGAAAACCTAAAATCACAGATTCGGCGTAAATCTGTTTGTCGTAGAGTCAATCTATTCTATTTTCGGTTTTGACAAGAACTGGCAGAAACACTTCAATCCCTAATTCCTAGGCTCACGGGGCGCCACCTTCGGGGCAACTCGTCGCTGTTGTCCTTTAAAGCTTTCTGGGCTCCGTCACTCTGTGTGGTCACGCTATCTCTATAGAAGGCGGGCATTTTCTGAGCTGCATCATCATCATCATCATGATCAGCCTTACTACACCCACTGCAAGGCAAAGGCCTCTCCCATGTCTCTCCAATTAACCCTATCCTTTGCCAGCTGCATCCACCCTTTGCCTGCAAACTTCTTAATCTCATCCGCCCACCTAACCTTCTGCCGCCCCCTGCTACGCTTACTTTCTCTTGGAACAAACTCCGTTACCCTTAAGGACCAGCGGTTATCTTGCCTTCGCATTACATGCGCTGCCCAAGCCCATTTCTTTCTCTTGATTTCGACTAGGATGTCATTAACCCGTGTTTGTTCCCTCACCCACTCTGCCCGCTTCCGATCTCTTAACGTTACACCTATCATTTTTCTTTCCATGGCTCGCTGCGTTGTCCTTAACCTAAGCTGAACTCTTTTCGTTAGCCTCCACGTTTCTGCCCCGTAGGTGAGTACCGGTAAGATTATGCTGTTGTACACTTTCCTCTTGAGGGAAATTGGTAAACTGCCACTCATGATCTGCGAGAATTTGCCATATGCGCTCCAGCCCATTCTTATCCTTCTAGTTATCTCCCGCTCATGATCTGGATCAGCTGTCACTACCTGCCCTAAGTAGACGTATTCCGGCACAATTTCTAGGCTCTCGCTGTCAATTGTGAACTGTTGTTCCCTTGCTAGGCTGTTGAACATTACCTTGGTTTTCTGCATGTTGATTTTTAGACCCATTGATCTGCTCTGCCTGTCTAACTCGTTGATCATGATTTGCAGTTCACCTCCTGAGTGACTCAGCAAGGCAATGTCATCAGCAAATCGCAGATTATTTAGGTATTCTCCATTTATTCTTATTCCCAACTGTTCCCAATTCAGGCTTCGAAATACCTCCTGCAAACATGCGGTGAACAGCATTGGCGAGATCGTGTCTCCTTGCCTGACGCCCTTCTTTATTGGAATTTTATTGCTGACTTTATGGAGGACTATAGTAGCTGTGCAGTTGCTATATATATCTTCCAGTATTTTGACATAAGGCTCTTCTACCCCCTGATTACGCAATGCCTGTATGACTGCTGAGGTTTCCACTGAGTCGAATGCTTTCTCGTAATCAATGAAAGCTATATATAGAGGTTGGTTATATTCTGCGCATTTCTCTATCACCTGATTGATAGTGTGAATATGATCTATTGTGGAATATCCTTTACGAAAGCCTGCCTGATCATTTGGTTGATTAAAGTCTAACGTTGCCCTGACTCTATTAGCGATTACCTTAGTAAATACTTTGTAGGCAACGGATAGTAAGCTGATCGGCCTGTAATTTTTCAAGTCCTTGGCGTCTCCCTTCTTATGAATTAAGATAATGTTTGCATTCTTCCAAGCTTCTGGTACAGTTGAGTTCATAAGGCATTGCGTATACAGGGTGGCTAGTTTTTCTAGCACGACGTCCCCTCCATCCTTCAACAGATCTGCTGTTACCTGATCCTCCCCAGCTGCTTTCCCCCTTTTCATTGCTTCTAAGGCTTTCTGTACTTCATCTTTCGTTACTGGTGGGATGACGCATTGCTGTGCACTGCTGTCTTTCTCATTAGCGCTCTGATTACATTGACTACTGTACAGGTCTGTGTAGAAATCTTCGGCTACGTTAACTATCTTATCCATATTGCTAATGACATTGCCCTGCTTGTCTCTTAATGCATACATCTGGTTTTTACCTATGCCTAGTTTCCTCTTCACTGTTTTTAGGCTACCTCCGTTCTTTATAGCATGCTCGATTCTCTCCATATTAAACTTCCTTATGTCGGCTACCTTGCGCTTATTTATTAACTTTGATAGCTCCGTTAGTTCTATTCTATCGGTAGTGTTAGATGCCTTCATGTTTTGGCGCTTCTTAATCAGATCTTTCGTCACCTGAGATAGCTTCCCGGTATCTTTTCGAACTGTCCTACCGCCTACTTCTACTGCGCACTCCGTAATTATTGATGTCAGGTTATCGTGCATTGAATGAACATCAAGATCATCTTGTTCAGTTAAAGCCGAATATCTGTTTTGCAGCGCTATCCCAAACTCCTGTGCTTTCCCTCTTACGGCTAACTCGTTAATGGTCTTCTTCTTCGCTAGCTTCTTCCGTTCCCTCTTCAAGTCTAAGCTAATTCTAGACCTTACCATTCTATGGTCGCTGCAACGCACCCTTCCGAGGACGGCCACATCCTGAATGATGCCAGGTTTAGCGCATAGTATGAAGTCGATTTCATTTTTAATCTCACCATTGGGGCTCTTCCAGGTCCACTTCCTGTTTTCTCGTTTGCGGAAGAAGGTATTCATGATCCGTAAATTTCTATCCGCGAATTCGACTAATAACTCTCCCCTGCTATTTCTAGAGCCTATCCCATTGTCACCTACCGCGTGGTCGTCTGCCTGCTTCTTGCCCACCTTCGCATTGAAGTCGCCCATCAGTACAGTGTACTGCGATTTTGCTTTATTCATTGCTGATTCTACGTCCTCATAGAAGCTTTCAACGGTCTGGTCATCATGGCTGGATGTGGGTGCGTAGGCCTGCACCACTTTCAGCTTGTACCTCCTATTCAGCCTAATTACTATAGCTGCTACCCTCTCGTTAATACTGTAGAACTCCTCTACGTTGCCAGCTATATCCTTATTAATGAGGAAACCCACACCTAGTTCTCGTCTATCCTCTAACCCGCGATAGCACAGTATGTGTCCGTCCTTTAGTACTGTATACGCCTCACCTGTCCTCCTAACTTCGCTAAGCCCTATCACATCCCATTTAATTCCCGCTAGTTCCTCAAACAGCACTGCTAGGCTAGCCTCACTGCGGGCAACATTGTTTTGCAGTCTAAGTTTTCCAGTGCCGCATTCTTACATGATAAACAACACATTTCTGTCTGTTGGATTCATGAGGTGTGTAAATAATCTCTCGTGCATAAAAGTCATATTCCGAGGTACTGAGTGTACAATCGTCGCGTCCCTACCTAACGTTTATGTAATGACAGTCAAAGAAAATGGTGTCTCACAATCGACATACATAGCCTCTCCGGTGGCTCAGTGGATATAGCGCTCGGCTCTTGAACAGAAAGACGCGGGCTCGACCCTAGCCGCGGCGGCCACATTTCGATGGAGGCGAAACGTTAGAGGCCGAAGTTCTGTGCGATGTCAGTGCAAGTTAAAAAACCTCAAGTGGTAAAATTTTCTGGAGCCCTTCACTACGGCGTCCTTCATAGCCTGAATCGCTTTGGGATGTTAGACTTCCATAAAACCATAAAACGCATCCATTTATACACACATGATACACCCGTACATACTTACATAGATACATACACACGTACATAGATACGTACATACATACATAGCTACATACCAGGGACGTATCCAAGGGGAGGCACGAAGGTTCTGCCCCACCCCCCTACAGTGTTCTTGTTAGGCATGGGCACTGCACACCCCTCCCCGCGCGGCCTTCGCCCTATACAACTGCCTCGGGGCAACTCCCTAAAAAAATTCTGGCTACCTGCCTGGTACACACATACGTCAAATTGGGACTCCTAACGCGCTTCACTCCGAGCCGCCGCGTCTCCGATCGCCTGTGTGACTACAGCTGTCTGAGTGGTGCCGGCGATCATTTCCATGAGGATGTATCGGATACCCACCTCCCTCCTGCTACGAGTTCCAGAAAATTACCGAACTGCGTCTCCTGCAAAGCCGCCGTCGCAATCTTGTGGCAGCGGCCGTTTTGTGTGTGTGTATGCGTCGTTTGTGACTACACCTTCCCATCATGCCCTGGATAAATCTACTGCGGCCGGTTTATCTCAGCTGCCCACGAGTGCTCGATTGTTCGTCGCTTCTCCAGCGCTGGACTCTGTCGCGCACGCGGTCTGTTTGGCGCACGCAGTGAAGGATGCTTCAACGCATTTCATGTAATAGTTGTTTGTGTTAGAGTGCGGAGCAAAAAGTGATTTGAGAGGGCCGTCTCCCCAGATCACCTTAACACCTCCGCCGCTCTTCTTCTGTTGCCACGGCTGCTGCTTTTGCTGCGGCTGTTGCTTGCCGGCGTTGCCCAGGGGTGGGTTGGACCCGTCCCGGTTGGACCCTCCGCTCCGGCTCCGGCTCCTACCGCGACTGCGGCTCCATGTTCTGCTCCTGCCCGGGTCCTGGCTCTCGTCCCGGAACCATCTTGGTCTTCTTCCCCGGCTGCGGCTTCGGCTGCGCCGCTGCTGCTGTTGGGGTCCCCATCGCAGCTCGCTCGCTGACTTGAGGCGTTTGCAGTCTCTCGTGCCCACCGCGTGGACGCCGCCACACAGCAGGCACTTGTGTGTGCATTGGTGCACTTCCGGCGGATTCTGGCATCCGCACTGCCTGCAGGTCCCAGTTTCCGGGTTCGGGCAGGCGTCCATTCGGTGCCCATGTTGGCCGCAGGCGTAGCACACCTGCCTCGCGGGCCGGTACGGGTAGCACCACATCTCCCCGCCGTAGTACAGCACCTGCTTCGGGAAAATGGGGCCGTCGAAGGTGATGACGGCCGTGTTGGATCTCCCGAGCGTTCTGGCTGCCAGGATCTTCACGCCTTGCGTGCGGACTCTGAGGTTGGTCTTGAGTTCTTCCGGTGCGGTTCCCGGGTCCACGCCGTGGACGACCCCGCGCAGCGTGCCTTCCGGTGCTGCCACGTGGGCGTTGAAGGCGTAGCTCTTTCCTCGAAGCTCAGCTGCGTGATGCGCCTAATCTTCTGGGCCGCTTCTTCGTTGTCGGCGCTGATGATGATGATGTTCGATCCATTGCGCAGTCGAATGATGAGGTCTTCCGCCTTACATCCTTGTTCGGTAGCCGCGACCACCGCCCGCGCCACTTGGTGCGTCTGCAGGCGTTTAACAGCGAGTCCCCTCGGCCGAAGGACTATTTTAAGGCTGTCTCTGGGGGGCGGCGGCAGTCTCCTCCTCGGCGCTCCTCCTGTCTCTTTCCTCTCCGGCGCAGCTGGCGCTCCATCTGTGACCTTCGCCGCGCCTAGGGAAGGCCCGTTCCCTAGGCTCGTTCCCTCAGAAACTTGCTGCTTGTTATCGCTGCGTTGGCGTCTCTGCCTTCTCGACATGGCGATTTCCCAATCTGCGTCGGTTCCGCCATTGTTGCTTACTTGAGAGCTTTGCGTCGATAGGGTGCTGCTTCCTAGGGCTTGGCTGCCCGTCGCCGCGGGTCCGCCTCGGACCTGTTGCTCGGGAGTCGCTACGGTGGTGTCCTGGAGGTCTTCCTCCATGATTTCTTGCGATCCGGCCGAAAATCTTGTCGGGCCTGTCGCTGAGGGTCGGTCGTAGCTGGGGTTGCTTGCTCGGGACATCGCTCCAGGTCTTCTCTACCTCGGGCCGAGGCCGGGGAGGCCGCGGAGCCTCGCTCTCTTGCTAAGCCTCGTTAGGCTTAACGCCTGGTTGGCCACGTGGAAAATTCAAATGCCGATAAAATCCAAAATATTGGACTCACCGGCTTGAATTTGGGGTCATCGTAGTCCTATTCACTTCCGGCGTCAATCCCAGCCAAAATTTTGGTGGTCCAGTCGGGTTGAACGGGTCAAGAAGCCCAAAAACTGCGGAGAGCATGTGACACGCGTCCGCTCGCCTCGGCTGCTTGCAGCGCCCCCAACTATTATTGCAGTGCCCCCTACAAACAACTATTAGAAGAGATTACGAGCCTCAGGCGCGAACTCGAGCAAAGTCACGAGGAAGCGAGGCAACTAAAGAAACAACTAAACGACATTATCAGAGAGAAACAAGAAATGAGGGCGGGTTATTCGCCGGCTAGAACGCCGACTCCACCACCTCAGGCGATGGAGATGGCGCAACAAAACAACGAAGGGGGAAACCCCATTCATGATATCAAAAACCTCATAATGAATCTAACGGGTGAGATGAAGTGAAATGCAACAGACACAACAAAAGTTTGCCCTGCATGAACACAGCTTTAGAAACTATGTAAAAATCCAGACCACGCAAAGAACCACCAATGACGCCAGAGACAGACTATACAACGAACTTAGGTTTGGCGCAGAGACCACCAACACAAAAAACAATAGCCAAACATGGCAGAACGGCACCAACAACTAGAAATTTGGCAATGGAACTGCAGGGGGTACAATCGTAACCAAGGCCTCCTGCAGCAATTCATATACACCAGAGGAACCCCACCGGATGTAATTATGTTACAAGAAACAAACAACACCCCAACACTAAGGGGCTACACGTGTCAAGAAGGCAGTCGCACTGCAACCCTCATAAGCAAACAAGTAGTAGCCATAGCACACAAAGAAATAGAGGACACAGAGATCGTAAACGTAATTACGGAGATAATTCCCAAAAAGAAAAGAAATTCCAAAAGCACCTATATCGTAAATCTATACAGCCCACCCAAGCAAACAAAAGGGAACTTTATTAGGCTCTTTGCGGAGGCGAAAAAGTTGGCCGGGCAAAACACCTTAATCATAGCGGGCGACTTTAACGCCAAGATTCCGAGATGGGGCTATAACAAAGGGGACAAAAAGGGGCGCGGCATCTGCACGGCGGCACAGAACGTAGGATGCGAGCTGCTAACCGAGGAGAATCAACCGACTAGGCAGGGGAACAGCGCCAGTCCAGACACGTGTCCCGACCTAACCTTCATAAGGGGCGCCAAACAAGCGGAGTGGGAAAACCTACTCGAGAACCTTGGAAGCGACCACCACATAATAAGGATCTGCACGGTGGCGGACAACGTTAGGAGGAAGATTGGCACGGCTCGGCTAACGGACTGGGTCGCCTTCAGAGCGCACTGCAAGCAGCTCGAGGGCGACATCGGTTCTGCGGAAGAGTGGAGCCAACAACTCAGACGAATCCAAGACCTATACACGAAAGAAGTAGACAGAACGGAACAAACGCCGGAGGTGGACAAGCGTTTCCTGAAGCTATGGTAGGCGAGACGCGGGCTCACCAAGCGGTGGAAGAGACAAAAACTCCACAGGACGCTAAAGAAAATTGCCGATATAACCAAGCAAACGGAACAGTACGCGACGCAGCTGGCCAGGCAGATGTGACAGCAAATCAGCAACTCGCTGAACGGCAACCTCAGCGCGGCCAGAACGTGGCAGATCCTCAAGGCCCTCATGGACCCGAGAAAACACAAATCCGAAGGCAGCAAGTTAATACAGAGGCTGGTGCACCATCACGAAGGCACGGACGAACAACTACTCGAAGTGGTCCGGATCAAGTGCTACGGCAAAGATCAGGTCGACAGCTATCGAGAAGAATACCGTGGCGAGGATAACCCGGCCGTGGACCGACCCATCATGAGAGAGGAGGTCGTCGAGGCGATCAGATCGGCCACGAAGAACACAGCGGCGGGGGTGGACAAGATCCGGAACTCGCTAATAAGGAACCTCAGTGACGAGGCGATAGATCAGCTTACGACCTACCTCAACAAGCTCTGGCAAGAGGGAAGAGTGCCCGCGGAGTGGAAACACGCCGTCGTCGTGATGTTTCCGAAGCTGGGCAAGAAGCTCCAGATCGAGAACCTCAGGCCGATATCTCTAACGTCGTGCCTGGGCAAGCTCTACGAGAAAATGATCACGAAGAGAATCCAGTCGCACCTGCAGAACGAACAATGGTACCCGGACAGCATGTACGGGTTCAGAGTCAACCTCTCTACGCAAGACGTGCTGCTACAACTCAAGAAGGAAGTGGTCGAGACGATGCTGAAGGCGGCCGAAAACGTCGTCATGGCCCTCGACATAAAAGGGGCTTTCGACAACGTAAGCCACGCGGCCATCATGGAAGGCATCAACAACACCAACTGCGGGAGGAGAACGCACGAGAGCCTTCCTGAGCAACAGAACGGCGACCGTGGGGCTGGGCGAGCTGAGAAGCGACGTCTTCCCCACGCCGTGCAAAGGCACACCCTAAGGATCCGTCATATCGCCCGTCCTCTTCAACGTGGCAATGATTGGATTCGCAAGACGGCTCAAGGAGATCCAGGGCATCCAACACGCGATGTGCGCCGACGATGTCACGATATGGGTCACCCAAGTATCACTCGGGGAGAAGCAATAAAAACTACAGGAAGCAGCAACTTGGGTAGAAAATTACACCAGAGAGAGGGGCCTCAGATGCTTGACGGAGAAGTCGAATTCCCAAGGGTCGGCAAGCATCCCACCCAAGCGACACCGGAGGTCGTTCTCTAGGGACAAAACCTCCCGGAAAAGAAAATGATAAGGGTCCTGGGCATGTGGTTGCATGGAAGCCGGAAATGCAGCCACACCTTAGGCCTGCTGAGCAAGGCGGCGGAGCAGGTGGGCCGTATGATCAACAGTCTCCAAAAAGATATACGGAATGAAAGAAGAAACACTCTCAAGCTAGTCAACAGCCAAATTGTCAGCCGAGTCACGTACTCCCTGCCGTACCACGCGACGACCAAGGCGGAAAGAGAGCAAGCCGACACCATTTTCAGGAAGGCGTACAATACTGCTCTGCACCTGCCCAAGAATACGTGGACCGAAAAGTTGCTCCAGCTAGGCATCAGCAACACCTTCAGCGAGCTCGCCGAAGCTCTGCTGGGAACGCAAACCACGAGACGTAAGGCACCCCTACGTGACGAGTGCTCATAAGAAGATTGGGTCGGGACACAAGCGAACTAGTAGACAGATACGCGGACGTACCGGACCACCTTAGGAAAACCATTAACGTGGGACCATTGCCGAAAAACATGGACCCCAATATTCACGAAAACAGACGAAAAGCGAGGGCCGAGTACGTAGAAAGAACGCTAGCCCCGTTAGACAACGCCGAATACATGGACGCTGCCGTATATCCGCGCGAGAGAGAACGCGTACCGCGACGGCAGTGGTAAACAAGGAAGGAAGCATGATCACGTGTGCCACGGCAAAGGTCGCCGGCACAGCGGAGGCCGAAGAGATTGCCCTTGCGCTGGCGGAAGCAGAAGGCTACAGAACGGGCCGATCTCTCAACATACTGACGGACTCGAAGGAGACGTGCAGGAACTACACGAGGGGCAAGATCAGCAGCACAGCCCTTAGAATACTCAGCGGGGTAACCTCAGCCGAGGAGAAACCCAGGCATAACCTAATATGGATCCCGGGCCACGCGGGCATAGGGGGGTCGAAAGGGCAGACAGCCTAGCTCGAGGTAACGCATTCCGAGCAGGGCAGTCAAATGCTCCGGAGCTCCGCCTACAGGCTTGCGAGGGGGGATACGCAGAGACCTTGAACTTGCATAGGGGAGCTAGAATTAGATATCCACCACCACACAAAGCCCTAACAACGGAGGAAGCGACCGGCTGGCGCAGATTGCAGACCAACTCCTTTCCTAACCTACACACGTTAATAAGATGTTCCCGACACAATACAAAACCACCTGCCCTTGATGCGATGCCGCACCTACACTTTATCATATCACGTGGGAGTGAGGACGCAACAAAGCATTCCACCAACACGAACACCCGAGTGCGGAGCAATGGGAGAGTCGCTCACCAGCGTCGAGCTCACGACCCAAAGGGCCTTAGTGCAGCACGCGAATGATGCAGGACGACTCAGTGGAGCCTTGGTATAGGGGCCCACCCTTGCTGACGAGAAGCTTCAAGTCGCCAACGCCAGAGAAGACGACGGAGACTTCAGAACCGCGAAACCCTTGAAAGATCCAATAAAGTTTTCACTCACTCACTCACTCGGAGACCTCAACTGCGGCACCTCTTTCATTCTTTTTTTCACGACTACTTTCCTGCCATCTCTTACGGCGCGCTTCCCGTGTCCTCTGACATATATGAGAAAGTTACTGCTCTATTTCATTTCCTCAAAACCAATTCAACGCGCACTGATATTTCACAGCACACGAGTGCCATTCGCATTTCGCCCCCATCGCAACGCGGTCGAAAATTTAAGGAGAGGAAAGGTTCGCTGTACCTCCCATATTAAAAATAATCATCATCATCCCTCTGACTTCGCCAAATGCAGCGCAAAATCCTCTCGTATGTCTCTGCATGTCCTTTGCTAGCTGCGCCTATCTTAACCCCACAAACTTCCTAATCTCATCCGCCCACCTATCTGCCGCTGTCTGCAACGCTTGCCTTCTCTTGCAATTCACTCCCTTACCCTTAAGGACCAGTGGTTACCTTGACTTTGCATTACATGTCCAGCCCAAGCCCATTTCTTCCTCTTGATTTTGACTGGGATGTCATTAACACGCGATTGTTCCCTCAACCAATCTGCCCGCTCCCAGTCTGTTAACTTTACACCTATTGTTTTTCTTTCCATAGTTCGCTGCCTTGTCGTTGACTTATGCTGAACCCTTCTCGTTAGCCTCCGCGTTTTTGCTCCGTTGTGGAATATTGGCAAACTGCCATTGATGATGTGAGAGAACCTGTCATATGATCTCCACCCTATACTTCTTCTTATTAACCTGTCATGATTCGGATCAGCGCCCACTGCCTGTCCTAAGTTGACGTATTCCTTTACCACTTCCATCACCTCGTTAGTATTTGTCAACTGCTCTTTTCCAGACTTTTGAAGATTACTTTCGCTTTATGCATGCTAATTCTAATAGCTACCGTTCTGCTATGCCTGTCCAGCTCATGTATTATGCTTTGCAGCTGATCTCCTGAGTGACTTAGCAAGTCAATGTCATCAGCGAATCGAAAGTTACATAGGCATGCTCCATTAACTCTTATCCCAAACTGTTAATAATCCAGGCCTCGGAACAATTCCTATAAACAGGCAGTGTGAATAGCACTCCGTCGATCGTGCCTTTCTGCCTGACGCCCTTCCTTACTAGAATTTATTGCTGTCTTTATAAAGGATTAGGGAAGCTCTTGAGTCATTATAGATATCTTCAAGTATTTTCAAATCACGTTCTTCTACACCCTTATTCCGCAGAGCCTGCATAACTTCTGAAGTTTATAGAGATCTAAATGCTTTCTCGTAATCCACGAACGCTGTATTCAGGGGTTGGTTATATTCTGCGCATTTTTCTATCATCAGATTGATGATATGAATATGGTCAGTTCTCGAGTATTCATTACGAAAGCCTGCCTTATCATTTAGTAGACTGAAGTCTAAGGGTGCCGTGACTCTATTTGCAATTACCTGTAAATACATTGTAGGCAAAGGACAGCAAGCTGATCGGTCTGTAAATTTTTCAAGTCCTTGGTGTCTCCTTTCTTAAGAATTAAGATAATGTTTGTGTTCTTCCTATGGTACGGTCGAGGTCATTAGGCACAGCGCATACAGGGTGGCTAGTTTTTCTAGCACAATCTCCCCTGCTTCATTCAACAGATCTACGACCTCGCGACCGCTGCACACCAGATACCTGCCAGCGATCTGCTCCTTGCGCTGGAGGACGTGCGTGCGGCCATCCACGACCATCTCCGAAAGCAGCATCCCGACCCACGCATAGCAGGAGGTGATTGCATCGACCGTATCACCGGCTGTCGCGCACTTACACGGTCAAAATTGCAATGATCCTCCGCGCGCGCATTGTCTGCGCGTGGCCCGGGGAACGACGGGTGCGTCACGGAATCGCGACGAGTGAAGTGTGTGAGAGATGCGGTGCAGTGGAAACACAAGAACACCTGATCCTTCACTGTGCCGCGTTCGCCGATGATCATCGCGATGTGCTCGCGGCCTATAGGGCGCAGGGCATACTACCAGACTCCATCAAGACGCTATTGTTGCTGCAGTGCAGTGCGCGCACTCGTGAGCGAACATTGTTGAGCCTCTGTGCATTCCTCGAACACACGGGCTTGATGTCCCGTCTGTTCTCCGTGAGGTAGTTACACGCAGTGACCGAACGCTCCGCGAGTTCTACCTTGAACGATTAATAACTGGACGCCTCACTCCAGTTGTAGCCAACACAGTGCTGTGCGCGTGTGTGATTTAATTACCCTAAAATAAACTAATCACGCGCACAACCTGGACACATTTCTTGTTGTGTAAATAGTTTGTACATATTACTTTTCCCCCTATCCTCTCCTCCTGTCCCCTCACCTTTTTCATTTCATTTCCCCATTCTGCCTGCTATCCTTTATTTTCGCTGCCCCAGCTCAAGTGCTTCAGTATCGATGGCAGATGCTGGGGCTAGCAAAAATCTTTTCTTTCCTTTTACTAATATTTTAATAAAATAAACCACTACCATCACCATCTGCTGTTACCTGATCCACAGCAGCTGTTTTTCCTCTTTGCATTGCTCCTAAGGCTTTCTTTACTTTCTCTGTAAGTCTGCGAATTGTTGAGATGAATTGCTCAACGTTTTGATAAGGGGTCTAGGTAATTTCGAGAATTTCTCTGTGCGCTTGGAGGGGAAGCTCCGGTCAGTGACCGAGGTACTAACACTTTCTGTTCGAAGAAATGTATCCTTCCAAAACATCTTTAATATGACAGCTCACATACACAAATGCCAGCAATGGAGCGCGAAGCTGTGCCAGATTTCTCACAGAGGTGTATTCTTACCCATTGCATTTACTCCAGTCGGTTAAAAAAATTTTTGTTGGCATCCCATCTTTATTTTCTTCAGGCAGTATATATGGGCTTTTTGTTGTTACTGAATCATTTCTTCTGCGAATTTTGAAACGCACCGGAGTACAGTAGGAGGCCGGGGTGCACCAGGTCTTGGGGGAGCGCCAGGTGGGCGGCGGCACACACAGCTTGGACCGCAGGGGGCTCCTGGCGGGCTTCCAGGACGGCACTAAGTGGAGGAAAAAGGCATGAGCTACTAAAATGCCATGACATCAATATGAAAATAGCCTTCCATCCAGTCCTATACCTCAGTGAAAGATCAACGTTCAAGACATGAATTTCACGTGCGTCTAATCACCACAATGCGAGTGCCAGCCATTGTGTGTGTGTGTGGACATCACCCCATGAAACTCGGTGTGTCTTTCTATCATCAACCTTCATCCGCTGTTTCCCTTTCCTCCCCTCTTTCTCCTTTCCATAGTGTGGAGTTGTAGGCAAGGGTCATGTTACCACCGGCCGACCTCTCCTCGTTTTCTCTCATTAATACTATTTTCTCTCTCGCGCGCTCAAAATAGCAATGCGTCCACTATGTTTTCTTATCAGTGCGCAATGTATGAGCACCGCGAACGTTGCTCTCAGGGAACGGATACACCTAGGGAGAAAGCAGGAATAAAGATACGCTTATGCTATTCCAAAAAATTGCCGAAACTCAACTACATGTGCATTATTCCGCTGTGGTGTATTCTTAATCCTCCACCTCCTCGGGCGCTCCTCGCGCTAGCTGGGCATCTGATTTATTATCTGATACGGGTCCAATTTGGACCCAAGATATTACACTTATTTTTGGAAATATGGCGGAGTGTTTCAGGCTTGCTTCACCTCCGCCACAGGTTAGCCCGGTATTGCAATGCCTCCGGGATCGGCCTGGGACATTGTAGCGCCCGTGTCTTTCTACTTGTCTTTCTATCCTATCTTTCGACTCTCCTACTTTCAGCACGTGGTTGCGATTGTGGCTCAGCTTGAGCCCGTGGGCAGGCCTGTGCACTTTCCTTTTCATTCTTCCTGACAGCAACAGCAGCAGTAAAGGGGTGTATTCTTGTTTCACAAGCAGTCCTTATAGACCACGTTACTATCCTTAGCAGTCCACCAATTACACAAAGTGCGGCACAAATAGGAAGAAGCTATTTTGACACAAAAAGGCGATCTATTAGAATGATACAGAGAAATGCGGCAGCATTCTGCTTGCAATCGCCAGCTTAATCCATTTTTAATTCCGTTGCCATTCTTGGTCTGATGTTTTCTATCTCCTCCTCCCCCCTCCCCCTAAATATATTACAATTATAATTCTACTCCAATTCTTACTACACGGCTACGCAAAAAGAGGCCACATTTTTAGAGCGCGGCAAGTCCTCAGAGCGTCGCCAGCGCTGTGGGGCAACAGTTCAGCGTTGCGCCTCTGCTCTGTACCTGACTGTTTCAAACACAGCCACCAGTGAGGTGTGGGAGACCCGCGTTGCTCTTGTGAAGCAATGCGAGAGGGAATAGGTCCCGCAAGGCTCATTCTTTGCACAGATAGTTCTTCGGGAGGCAGTATAGTTTGCATTTTGACTTGATGTTTGAAGCGCCATTTATTTACTAACTACTGCGGGCCTTCCTAATTATTGCGTCTCTGCGTGTGTGGAGGCCCCGTCTTTGAGCAATGAAATATGGGGAAGATCAACCTAAACTCACTGACCACCCCATCCCAGGATCGCACCTTGTGTAGATACACAAGCTAACAACGGCCATGCGTATTTAAAATGGTTGCCGCGCTCTTTTTCGTACCGTAATGGAAGTGACGGTGTTTTTTGGGGACTAACAGAACACCGTATTTATTACGTCCCCAATTGACCTTAAACGCTTAACGAGGGCTTCTTAATGCTTTTTAAAAATGGCCATAAACACCATTAATAAATGTGTGGCCAGTTGAGAGGGTGACGGGAACTTGCTCCTTCGTTCTAAACCAGTACGCTGAGCTTGTGTGCCCAACTTAAGGCGTTTCTTTTCTCCCTGACGCGACGTTTTCTCCATGCGTTCACTTTACCTTTCACCTAAGATCTCTTAATAGTTCTTGGAGCTAAACGAGCCGCGCCTCACCCCCCAATAAGGTTTGCCTCTGGTGCGCAATTTGTCCTTGTTTCAATTTTTCAGCGCTCTTTATGCAAGGATTTGCAGACGCGACAGCTATGCGTATTTGCCATTCGTGGATAAGCAGGGCGACCACCTGGACTCACAGGCCTTGGGCGTGGACGTTGAGGTCTTGGTTGACACCTGAAAAAAAACAATGTATGAAATTTTCACCTCTAACTTACTATTGGAAGAATGAAACTTTCCTTTTCCACAATAATTACCCTGCTTACACTTTATTTCGAAATCTAGCTGCATTCTTAAGCAGGCCAAGAGTCTAATAGCTTCGAGCCAGATTTATATTTTAATGTAAGGACCTCGGAGGAAGGAACATCACTGAAGTACCACAGAATTCTTGCCCTTGAGTCAGCACAAACTGAGGAGACTTTTCCTCTTGATTGAGCCCTAGCCTGGAGGCTGTCGCTAATGGTTCTAGTTTAATTTAGGTACAAAATTGCAGGGTTCATACTTACTCTGAGGCTACGATAAGCGCGAAAAGCACAAGCAAGCAGAAAGGGGCTGGCTTCATTGCGATAGCCGGAGGCTCGGATCACAGGAAATGAGTGGGCGGAATAGCTTGGTCTCTTTGGCAGAAGCTTCGGCATTTATACCCGAAGAGCGCATCCTTGTGACAAGGTGGTCGTCCTTAAGTTCTCGTTAATTTCATTGCTTTGATGAAATAATTCCTGGAATTTTATCTTCTACTTTACGAAGCAGAAAGTATAAGGAAAGAAAGATATATCGAACGCTAGAGTGTGGTCCAAATTACTTTTTCGAATATATCCTTACGTATGCAAATATATGGTATGATATATGCGCACATAGGTTCGGGCTTATCAGGTGAAAACGTCCTCTCAGAAATTAAAAGCAATTGCGCAAAGCGTGAAAAAAAGACAGCTACAATTGGCAGCTCGAAGGAATCTTTATTAAGCAAGACTAATGAGCTTCTGTTCATGATAATGTTGGACGATGTTCTGTTTTGAAATTACAGTAGCATTTTTGATACCGGAACAAAGCTCACGTGTTATCATGATCATTTCATCAAGGTGCCCTTGTGCAGAGCGCCTTAAATTTTCACCATTATTTTTGCGTTGCGTCCGAAATGGGTATTATGAGCGGTTTCAAGAGGTACAGATTCCGGCTTGAAATAAGGGACTCAAATATAGCACTGGCCCATTATGGTAAATTTAGAGTTATGAACCACATCTCTCTTCCGTTCTTGAAGACTCGTCATAAACCTTGGACCGTATTTTACTAATGATACGTGCCTTACGCAGTGACATCAAAAATATTAGTGCATGACTCCCCTGGATGTTCAAAACTGCAGTTTTCAGCTAGCGCTCATCCATCGCGCAATGAAAACGACCGAAGCACCTGAGCGGACAGAGGCCTTTCGGACGCCTGCGAAGTCATTTTATACCCCAAGATACAACGAGAGATACCCTCGGCGCCTTTACAGGAAAGCTACCAGCACAGCGAACGCAGATGATTTAACGGTCCTGCAACGGTACCCATTTGTCGAGTAGAACCATGGCCGAAGAACCAAGCAACCCTCGGCGCTGAAGAGAACCGAACCAAAAGGCGCAATGAAAGTCAGGACAGGGACGTGCACGATTTCCTGTGCACACACGAGGACACAGTTTCGGTTGCCGTGGTGACTCAGTGGTTATTGTGCTCGATTGCTTACCAGAAAGGTGCGGGTTCTACCCCGACCGCGCCGGTCGAATTCCTATGGAGCCGAAATTCAAGGCGCCTGTTTACTGCGCGATGTCCGTGCACTTTGAATAACGCCAGGGGGTCTAAATTATACGGAGCCCTCCACTACGGCGTGCACCGTAGCCTGAGTCGCTTTGAGACGTTAAACCCCTTTAACCAACCAACAAGTTTCCGACCGTAATTTTCTGAATGAATAGGAATCGACCAGTGACCGTGCACTGATAGAGGTGCAAATGTGTTCATAGTAGAACTGTTGTCTGACCAAACTTGTAATGTCAAGAAAAGGGCCTCTATAGGCAAGCAACAAATCACAGTAGTGCACACAGAATTCGTGCCTTCGCCTGGTGTAGGCGCTGAACCTAACGAGGAAAAAGGAAGCAGTGCATGACATGGAAATAGGCCCCGGTAGAAGTCCGTGGGTGTCTGCACACAATCTACTCAGCCGATATAAGAGACACTATTTCCGTAGCCTTGTGTTCTTATGTATCATTAAATGGAGACCGCGAGTTCGCGTGGAAAAAGGCCAAGCAATGAATTACCCTTTTACTTGCCAATGCTCCAGATTGGAATGTAAGGAAAACGAATTTTTATTTTTTCCAAAATACACCCTTGTTCGACCTTTTTCTTCCCGCATATTCTGCGATGAATGGGGAAAAACAAAACTATGAAAATTGATACCAACGTATTTAAAGTTTGAGTCAAGACTTTACTTTGTAGATGGCATATTTCTGACTGCCACAGTTCTGTGTTTATGAGATCGTTTTGAAGGAAAACAAAATTCAAAAGAACTGAACAGAACAAAAGTAATAACAACTCGTTGGCGATTACTTGAAAGAAATACGAAACAAACGTCTTTCGTTACGAGACGCTACGTAGTAGTGAGTTCAAACGTTCAATGCTTCGATTGTTCCTTTGTTGAAACAGGGGCGTTTGTCAGCAGCAACATTTAAAGAAAGCTTATGTACTAATCTAAGAGTCTAACGTTGCGCGTGTGGCGTAAACGCTGTCTCGTCCTGCTTAGAACATGCTTTGGCACAGTTCGGCGGTTATCTGACAGCGCATTCGGTGGCAGCATCCTAAGAGCACGTGCTATGTTTGTAGGGCCGGCCAAATCTCTTCGGGCTCCCAACTCCCGGTTACATGCGGTGTCTTAGGGGCGTTTTCAGGCGTTTGGGGGAAAGTATTACACGTTGATAAAGGCTAGGCATATGCAGGGTATCGTCACTCACCGCCCAACTGCCCAGCACGCACCCCACCTTAACAAGACGAAGGCAATACGTTGCCTGCGCAGATGGTGGTGACGTCATCACAACACAGCGACGCACGAGTCTCCACTGGACATGTGTATGACAGCTATGCTCTCAGAGCAAAGGCTCAAAAGGTGCTTTCCTGCCTACCACAGCGGCTTCAGGACTGAATGCGATAGTTTGTACGGAGAAAGAAAATAAATGCATTGAAACGCGGTTTTTTTCTATAAATTTCTTTGTGTAAATAGTGAACATACCACAGGCAGGTACAAAGTTGTCTTGAGATAGCGAGCAGAAACATTCGGACTGCACAGAGCATAAAAGTTGATTCGGGCGTCAGTAGCATACTTTCTATTGGAAGTGCGAAGTTCGAAAAGTGCAAAATGGAAGAGATATGCTTAGTCATTGTAAATTCAGCGATACTTTCCCCACGGTTACTTTAGGAAGCATTTGCCACTTCTCAGTAACAATTTTTATATAGGAAACACTGCTTTACAGTGCGATGTTTAAAGAGTTTAAACGCTAGAAAGACACACTAGCACCCAAGAGGCTAAACGAAAATATTTATTCCTGAGTTTTATTATATATTGTTTACACTTTAGTGCCCGCTGCCTCCTTCAATGTCTCAACATCAGCCGCTTGCGAAATCAAATAAACAAATTAGGGACAGTTTTATCAAGTATGTGACAAAAGGCTATCAAGGCATTTTCCATTTTCCACGAAATATGTCCACTGTTCACAACATTTACAGGTACTCTGAGCCGTACGCAACTTGCGGTAAGTACAAATAAAACAACGTCTCGCAAAATAGACTGTAGATTTGGCTAATTTTATTTTAAGGTTTTTAATCTCCAAGGCAATCTGAACAAAGCAGACACGCTTTGTTGGCTAAACGATCCCATCGCACAGTCATGGTTTCTTCAAATTCCACGGACGAGAGGTGGCACATGCATTTATAAGAAGTAGTCACGAGCGGTAGCAGACTATGTGAAAGCCAGAAGTAGATCCATACTTTCAAACACTACAAAAGTAGGTCGAAAAAAGAACTCGGAATTTGCTCCCTAAGGTGATATTCTGGAAATAATAATGCTAACGGGAAGGGTCCCAAGGTTGTAGTAGCGCCTGCTGCCTTGAGGAACGTTGTACTTAAAAACCGCCACTGGCTTACAGGACACATGGATACAAAGCACACTCTAAGCCAAATTCAAAAAAGGCAGAGGTGACCCAAAATGTTATGTTATCTATGTTAAACTGTGTTAACTATGTTATCTCTCGTGACACTTTCCACACAATGAACAGAAAGGTGACAATCGCGGAGGTGTGCCTATAACCTGGAGATATCTGAATATATCGAAAAAGCGTAAATATAATGACTTGAATCACGTTACTCCGTGCGACGAAAATGAAGATGACCAGCACGTACTCCTGTGCATCCCCAGTGTGGTCCCTCATATCGAGGCAGTCGCTGTCCTCTGCAATCTACTATACAGAATACATTTTTAAACAGATGTATACTGATAGGCGGAGTCCTTAAATGGACTTGACAGGGCCATGGACGCCATCAAGCCCGTTAAGTGGCTTTTTTTTAAAGTCATCACCATCTATATTGTTTATGCTGAAACAAAATGAAAGCAGCACAAGTAATCGGCCCAGTATTAGAAATAGATGGGTTCACTCTGGCCCTTTTTAGGACCGGTATTTGCCAATACATTTATAATATTGGGCCGATTAGCCGTGATGCTGGGGTAGTGGAGGGCTCCGGAATAATTTCGACCACCTGGGGATCTTTAACGTGCACTGACATCGCACATCCCACGGGCGTATTTTGCGTTTCGCCTCCATCGAAACACCGCCGCCGCAATCTGGTTCAGGGCAAAATCTTTAGTTCGCAAACTATGACGAGACAGCATCCGATCCCTCTAAAGAAGTGAGGTCTGAACATGAAGCTCCCCAAGCAGTGAGACATCGTTCGCTATTGAGGGACGTGTGAGCAGCTCTGCGAGCTTCTGTTCTGCTTTGGAACGTTATGAGAAAAAGATAACGATCGAGATGTTGTATGAGCATTCGTGCATAAAGCGTCGCATTGTCTACATCTTACCTGTACTAATATGTGTGCCAGAGTATGTGAGACAAATCACTTACTACCAGCGTCACTGCCTTAAAAATCGCGCCGAATTAGAAGACTTGTGTTACCGCCGTAATTCTATAAACTGTATCACTATCCTTCGCTTCACCACGATCTTTTCCGATCACCATCAACCTTCTTTCTGCGGCTCGACCATCCGCACAGAGTTAAACGCATTGGGTGTCGTTCATCTACATTTGCAAAGTCCTTCATACCACGCACTATCATAGAGTGGAACAATTTACCAGTGCACACAGCCATGGAATCTAACGCCTCCACATTTCGTGCTCTCATCTGCAGCGACTTTGTGATTTGAAATGTTTGAAATGTTCGAAATTTTTTAATGTTTTTTCTTTTAGTTGCTGTACTTTTGCGTGTACTTCTGTCTTTTCGTGCCCAATACGCACATTGTAGCATTTTCCATTTCAGTTATGCCGAACCGTTTCCATTGAACCTATAATCTTTATTACATCGTTTTTATGGCCTGCTTCTTTATTTACTCTCCGTTCCTTAATTATTTCCCCACGTCATACCTAGCCTGTATATTGTTCCTGTGCTTGTTATTGATGTTCCTTGTAGGTTTTTTTCTACACTTACACCCTTCCCCTATGTTTTACCCTTGAAAGAAGGCAATTAGGGGTATATATGCTGAATAAATAAATAAATAACTAAACTAACTATTTACAGTGGAGTCTCAAGGAATCCGATTTTTCTAAAGCCGAAATAACAGTTTGTAATCAAAGAAGAAAACGATGTTTTGAAATTTGCAATTTCAGCTTGCCTAGGCTTAAAGTCGGCTTGTGGCCGATCAACAATAGTTTTGCTTCAGGCTGGGCTAATGATCCGTATTACAACATTTCTTGTCTTTAGAAGCAAGAGAATACATTTGCAAATTCTGCGTCGTATTTGTGGTGCCAATTACATACAACTCACATACCTGGCGGCGTTACTGCAGTTCATCTGCTAGTACCTACTATGAATCCGTGATCTTCTAAAATAGCACTCAGAAACTGTTTATCATTATCATCAGGCTAAGACTGTCCGCTTAATGGCAAAGCATCTTGTGTGCAGCAGGAACCGTAGTTTTCTGAACCAGCGGCGTATACCTTGTTCCGCTAACTTTCTAATGTTATCCGGTCACTTGTTCTGGCCGCTCACGCTATGCTTTCACTGAACCACAGGTTATCTAGCTGTTCTTGCGTAACAAGCTATGCACATGAATATCTTTTGCATTTTATACTGACGAGGAGATGATTAGCTCGCGTATGTTCCCTAACCCACCCTTTTGATTCTTGTGTCTTAAAGGCATAGTTTTCATTTTTATTGTAATAGCTCGCAGCTCTGTGCTGAACGATGGTTCGTCGCATTCAGCTAGTTTCAACGTTTCTTCCCAAATGTGAGCAGTTTACCGTAGAACTCTAATATTTTCCTACTCCGAGGTAGATTTGTGATCCTAGAGCAAAACATTCTTCAATGCTCTAAACTCCAGGGGATTTGCTTCCAAGCCAAGTAACATGGTCCTGGTCCCATTCGCTGAAAAAGCACTTTGCCTGAATTTGCATTGCCACGTTCCTAGCTTATGCACGCGATGTCAAAGTTCCTATTTGTATATTACTATCAGTATAATTAAACACCTGGTAGCACTCTCATTGGCGGCTGCCTAAGACGTTACCACGATAGTTTACTGGAGTGTATCTTCTTACGTTTTCATTTGAAATGCTTGCATGCGTATCCAGACAGCGACGCCTTAGGTTTATGTTCATTAGCCAATCTGTCACCCCCACATATGCCCCACAAATAAGTTTCAACGATAGTTTACGGCAGTGTATGTCAAGTTACCAAAGGAAATACTCGCACGCATATTTTGACAGCGAGGCCTTCGAGGGCAGGTTCATTTGAAAACTATCCTCCCACACAGATGCCCCTTAAGGTTCAAGCCCAACTATACCAAAACTTTTCTTGGGCGAATGTCATTACGCTCTGCAGGGTTCTAGCCTATCTATACCAGAACTTTTCTCGGCCGAATGTCATAACGCCCTGTATCGTTCAACCCCAACTATACCAGAACAATTTCGATTGAATGTCATGCACGCTAACCCTGTTTAAAAATATAACAACACCTGCGATTTCGATATGTCGGCGGGGACTCTGTTCTTTATAAATATATTGTATTTTCTGCAGTGGCAGAAAAAAATCTACCGATGACCGCTACACTAAGGGGACAGTTCCATTGGTATCTGAAATTCTTTTCTTAACACTAGGCAATCATCACGGACAATTTTATGTTAGGTAATCAGTAATTAGATATTCTGAGAACAACGCCATATTCTTACACAACACACCGTAATGTGTTCTGAGAACACAACTGACCTCACCAATAGCAAAGTATTGCTATCTATATATTTTCATCGCATTGCCATAAATCTCTCACAAGTAATGAGCTTCAGTCTTATGTGCACCTCGATTTGGAAATATAGATCATATTCATAATTGAAAATAATTGCACCTGCACTACAGGTGTTTTATTTTCAAGTGAAAAATTAAATTAAAAAGTGTCCCATTTCAACCTAATAAGCACACATGCTTTCATCTTATGAGCTTTATGCTTCTGTGGCAGCAGTCAAATGTGGCTAGAGAGGCCGACAGACGGGCGGTGTTTATATACAAAAAAATCTCTCCTAAAAGTCCTTCATATCATTTTTATAAACAATTCGCATAATATTTGAATATGTTACGTGATAAAGGTCAGATAATGTTACTAACTTTGTGTTTCGCATTTAATATTTTTTAAATTCATATTCAGTCGAATTGGAAAGTAAAACGTCGCTTCTCTTATCTTTCTTGTCTCGCCTTTGCATTTACCGAAATCGTGTAAGCCACTCCAACGCTGTTGCATAATAAACAAATATGGCCCCTGTTTGAATGATTCCAGTATCTAACATCGAAGGCGCACTTCTTAATAAAGAAATGCCTTCGCTAAGGTTCAACTAACACCTAGCTTAGACAGCACATATTTTAATATGCGTTGTTTAACACTCACAAGATCTGGGTGCACTACACATAAATACTGCCAAAAGCAGACTGGAAAGCCGTCGCCGTAACTCAGTTGGTAGAGCATTGGACGCGAAATTCGGAGGTTGTGGGTTGAGATCCCACCTGCGGCCTGTAGTTCTTTTTTCTTCTGGTTTCTAATTAGTTATGATTAGAACACAAACCCTAATAACATCCCATTGATGAACACCACAACTGAAACAAAATACCCTATGCTCCTTGCTTTCGGTGTTGGTTGCCTTCATGCATGTCATAACAAGTGCCTCTTTGCCCCTCCCTTGTCTGCTTCCATATATTTATGGTTAAAGATGCCAAAAATTAAAGTAGAGAACACGCTTTTGTACGACACTCTAACCACTCACCAATCATCGCTACTCCTATATTTGCAGTTTAACAGAACTATATTGCGGTGCTATCTTAAGTACTATCGCAGGTCCGATCTTATAATCTTGGCCCGAATGAGCGAAATGAACGGTTGTAAAATCTCGCAATGTTTCTGTGAAATTCTTTCCAAAATGACTTGGCTGGAATTTCTGATACGGCAATAGCCGTTCTCGAAGAGAAAACCTCTTTGTTTGAGGATCGTATTGAAAACACCATGTTTCGTCTTCAGCAATAATGCTGTCGACGAAAGCAGCATCCTTCGCTGCCTCGGAGAGAAAATCAGCGCTCACTGATGCCCGCGTGTCCTTGTGGTACTGTGCGAGCGAATGCGGTACAAGTCGGCATTCTGGTTTGTTTTCTCCAAGTTATCATGCAAACTTTGGTGGCATGTTGTCTTACTAATGTCGAGAGCATCTGCTAGCATGTTGACTGTAATAGTGCGGCCTTGATGTACGATTTCCCTGATCCGAGCCACGTTGTTTTCATTCCCTGAGGTTGAAGGGCGTCCCTGCCTTCTGTCGTCTTCTACCGTCGTTCTCCCCTAAACGAACCTCTTGTGCCACTCGAAAACTCGCGCCCTCGATAATGTCGTCCCTTAAGCGTCACGAAGGAGCTCATACGTCTGTGTGGCCGTCTGGCCAAGCTTCACACAGAATTTTATGTTTAAATGCTGTTATGTTCACACGCTGTTCAATCTCCCCACATTCACTCACAGCAGAATTCCCAGACGACTAGTCACAACGTGTTTTTCTCCATGTAGTTAGCGGCTGCTACAGTATCATAAATAGCTCAGGTTATCCCGAATAGATGGCGCTGCACATACGCACCAACGTTTGTTTTGGGAATTTATTTCTAGAAAATAAAATAAATCAGTCTCGAAACTTTACGGACAAAGGTTGTAGGTCGAATTCATATTGTCCGTTTCACTGAATTTAAAAGGAAAAATAAGGCATCAGAAGAGAAGAAAGTTACTTCGTGAGAATTTTTCGCTGGGTACAACGAATGCCACAACATATCAGCACCGCCTTCATTGCAGAAATGCGATGGACAGAGAATATAAACGCAGCTACACAAACCTAAAAAGCACCAGGATAGAGAGAAGCTGCTGGCTTCAATCGAATAATAAGAACAATGCGACTGAGCTGTCAGAGGAGGTAAAAGTGGTTCCATGGGGCAAATTCACTCTGCGCGAAGAGGTTTAATAAATAAAGTTTTACAATGCTTTATTGAAAATGCTTGGATTGTATAGGTGGCAACCAAAGACTGCAATGGCTGGCACAGCTGCTGTGGGGCAGTCAAGTTGCAGCACTGATTATCCTGAACAATTTTTACTTATTACTTATTTTTCACCCCTATAGGCCCTGATCCAGGAAGTGCGCAGGCGACACATTCAAATAACAGAAAACTGGTCTAAGTAAGCAATGCATGAAACGCAGAAAAGGGACATCAATTTAAAACGACCGTAAGGAGCAAGGCCTGAATCACAGTACTCGAAAAAGAAAGGGAACAGAGTTCAAACCTCCTTCCTGTCGCAACGAGTGAGATGTTATATTTTTTGGCCCGCAATCGGTTTACTATACATGGTGACAGACACATACCCGGAGTTTCAGGAAAGCCCGACGTGGTAAAATGCTGGCTTCGGCGGTATTGCAGTATATGTATAGGGTGACGTGGTGGTGGTAGTGGTTTTATTAAAAATAATAGTAAAAAGGAAGGAAAAGATTTTTGCTAGCCCCGGCATCTGCCATCGATACTGAAGCACCTGAGCTGGGGCAGCGGAAATAAAGGACAGCAGGCAGAATGGAGAAATGAAATGAAAGAGGTGAGGGGACAGGAATAGAGGACAGGGGGAGAAGTAAGATGTACAAACTATTTACACAATAAGTAATGTGTCCAGGTTGTGCGCGTGATTAGTTCATTTAAGAGGAATTAAATCACACACGCGCACAGCACTGTGTAGGTTACAACTGAAGTGGGGCGTCCAGTTATTAATCGTTCAAGGTAGAACTCACGGAGCGTTCGGTCACTACGTGTAACTACCTGACGGAGAACAGACGGGACGTCAAGCCCGTGTGTTCGAGGAATGCACAGAGGCTCACCAAAGTTCGCTCACGAGTGCGCGCACTGCCCTGCGGCCACAATAGCGCCTTGATGGAGTCTGGTAGTATGCCCTGCGCCCTATAGGCCGCGAGCATATCGCGACGAGCATCGGCGAACGCGGAGCAGCGAAGGAGCAGATGTTCTAGTGTTTCCACTGCACCGCATCCGTCACACACATCACTCGTCGCGATTCCGTGACGCACCCGTCGTTCCCCGGGCCACACGCAGCCAATGCACGCGCGGAGGATCATTGCACGTTGCGACCGTGTAAGTGCGCGACAGCCGGTGACACTGTCGATGCGCTCACCTCCCGCGATGCGTGGGTCGGGGTGCTGCTTTCGGAGATGGTCGTGAATGGCCGCACGCACGTCCTCCAGCGCAAGGGGCAGATCGCTGGCAGGTAGTTGGTGTGCACCGGTGGCGAGGTCGTCAGCTTCTTCGTTGCCGGCGATGCCGCAGTGACCGGGCACCCACTGTGCACGCACGGCACAACCTCTCTGCGCGAGGCGCTCGATGCGCGAGCGAATTTCCCGCACTAGTGGGGTACCGCGGCCGTTAGATTGCAGGCGGCTGAGGGCGGCGCGGGAGTCGCACAGCAGAGCACTCCTGGGCGGCGGAGGGCCGAGGGTGAGCAGCAGGTCCAGCCCGAGCCGGATCCCCATCAACTCCGCCGTGGTGGAGGAGCCCAGGAAGGTTGCGTGTTGCTGGCTGTGCAGTCGCAGGGCGGGGATGGTGGCCGCCGCAGCAAGGGAGCAGCTGTCGGAGGCCACTGAGCCGTCGGTGTACACGAGGAGATGGTCCTGGAGCTCCTCGTGTATGACGGCTCTGGCCAGCTGCTGCACAGCGCAGAGGGGTGTGCTCCGCTTTCCCGCGATGCCGACGATCTCTCGCTGTACCTCCGAGGCAGCAGGCCAGGGCGCGCAGGAGCCGTAGGGGGGTGGGCCTTGGGTCAATTGCTCATACTCGAGCAGCGCCGCGCCCATTCGTGAGCGCGGGTGCGAGCGCATACGCTGCAGCAGCGAGCCGCCGTCCGGTGCGCGGTGAAGCCGGTCGATGTGATTCAGTGCCCTGCGCGCTGCTTGGAGCTCAAGGGGCCACGCTCCTGCCTCGGCCAACGTTGCGGCGCACTGCGAGTTTTTGGGCAGGCTTAGGCACACGCGCAGGGACTTGCGGTGCTGAAGCTCGAGCTTCTTCCAGCACGGCTTGCGCACCGTGACGAGCGGCAGCGCATAGAGCACCACCCCCAAAGCTGCGGCATTGTATAGACGCAGCGCGGCTTGCTGGTAGATGCCTTGGCCTCGAGCGTTGAGCTTGTGCATGGCGGCGGTGATCCTCTTCATCTGCAGACAGGCCTTGGTCGCCGCGGGGCGGAAGGAAAGGCGCCAGTCGATGTCCAGGCCAAGGTACCGCACCGATTTACGCCAAGGAATCAAAGTCCCGTCCAGTGACAGTGGCGCAAGGTGCGCGCGCGAGCGCGAAACGCAGGCCATGGCCACCGATTTGTCCGCGCACAGCGACAGACCAAGGCTGCGCAAGCTGGCATCGATTGCGGTCAGGGCTCCCTGAAGGCACCCCCGCACGCGGAACGCCTCGCCCGGTGGTCCCCGGCACCACAGAGCTATGTCGTCTGCATATATGGACATGTACACATGGTGTCGCCCGCTCGTGGGGAGGGAGGCCGGCACCACCGACATGACCACATTAAACAGAAATGGTGATAGGACAGAGCCCTGTGGCACGCCCATGTCGACCGGGCGAGGCTTGGAGAGCTTACCCTCTACTCGTACGCGCATGGTGCGCCCTCTCAGGAAGCCATGAACGTATCCCAAAAGGCGCCCGCTCACACCGGCCCCCTCAAGCACCGCGAGAATTGGTGCGCGGTGAACGTTGTCAAAAGCGCCCGAGACGTCCAGTAGCAGCAGAAGCGCAACCTGGCCTGCCGCCCTGGCATGCTCCAGCGCTGTAACAACGTCCGATATAGAATCAGCCGTGCACCGCATCCCACGGAAACCCGTCTGCCGCTCGTCAAACAAATCAGCCTCCGCAGCCCGCTCGTTCAGACGCTGCAACGCCATATGCTCCATGAGCTTACCTGCCGCCGATGTTAATGCCACTGGCCGGTATCCGCTCAGCTCCGTAGGTGGGCGCCCTGCCTTTCGGATGGGACAAACGACCGCGGTTCGCCAATCCTCCGGTAGCTCCCCGCGTTCCCACACCAGGTTGATCTGCTGCAGGAGGATCTGTCGTTGCTGCGCATCCAGGTTTCGCAGCATTTGGTATGTCACCCCGTCCGGTCCATGCGCCGAGCGGCGGCGGCAGCGCTGCAGCGCATTGTTCAATTCCGCCGCGGTGAACGGCGCATCACATGGACCTTCCGAGGCGACGGGCGAGGGACTGGCGTCGCTTTTGGGGCTCTCAGGAGCAGCTATGTTAGCGGCGTTTGCGGGGCTGGGCGGCGCGATCGGCAAACCGCTCTGCCAATTCTACAAAGCTGAGCCCGCTGGAGATTGCGAGGGCGGCCAGCGGTTGACGGTTTGCCTGTGGTTCGGTGATGCGCCGCAGGGTGTCAAACAGTCTCCGCGAGCTGACATCTTCCTCCATCCTTTGGCATAGTGAAGCCCACTGCCGGCGGTATAGCTTGTTGGCGTGGCGGCGCGCTGCTGCGTCCAAGCGGTTGTAGACAGTCCAGTCGGCGGCTCTGTCAGTCCGTCGCGCCCGTCGCTCTGCGCGATCTCTCTTCTCGCGCAGATTGAGCAGCTTCATATCAAGTGTGGGCTGCCCTGCCCTTACCTCTGCTCGTTGGGTGGCTGCGAGAGCGCTTCGGACTAGACTTGAAAAGAAATTTGCGCCAGTGGCCGCCGCCTCGTCGACCGCCCGCCTGAACGCACTCCAGTTGGTAATAGAGTAGGCACGTTTGGGGCGCGCCTCCATCGCAGTGGGTTCAATTAGGATGGAGTAATGATCCGAGTCCCAGAGAGATGGTGATCGGCGCCATGTCGCCTCGATGCCTCTGGATGCGAAGGCAACGTCGATGCAGGAGCCGGTTGTTCCGCGTCGTCGAAAGGTGGGCTCGCCGGTTGTCAAGGGGGTGAGTCCCAGGTGCGTTGCTGCGTCGTGCACGTCGTCTCCCCGCGCGGAGTGGCGCGCACTGCCCCACGCACTATGGTGGGCGTTAAAATCACCACAGATGATTTGGCGCGGGGCACAGCACGAAGACACAGCACGAAAACACAGCGCGTTCCACGCGACAGCTGGACGCACATAAACACTGGCCACCGACGTGTCAACACCACCGACGCGCACTGTCACCACCACGCACTCCTGGGCGTCAGATGTCGCCGCCGCCGAGCCGACGAGGGTGTGCTGGACGTCCTGCCGCACGTATATCGCGCACCTTGATTTCCCGGGGCGATGAGATGTGACACAACAGGGCACTGCAGCACAGGTGGGTTCCTCGCACGTGGTGGCTGAGTGGTAGCCAATGTAGCCAGGTAGCCGCATCTGGGGCTCCCCGTCATGTGAACGTACGTACGTCTCCTGCAGCGCGATAACTTCCGGCGAATCCTGTGCGATGCGAACTCGCATTTCGGCGTACCGCGCCGCAAGTGAGCGCACGTTCCACTGCAGGATGGATGGTATGCGGGAGCGAGCCCGGCGGCTAGCCATCATGCTGGCTTATCTGTGCGGGAGCACCCGCTGCTTCTAAGCAAGCCCGGTGTCCATCGGTGCCCTCCGGGAAAAGTGCGCTGAGGGCGCGCAACGCCAGCTTTAGGCGCGCTCTCCGCGTCCCGTGCGTCTGGGGGCTGGCCGTGAGAAGCGGCCGCAGGCTCGGGCCGCGCTGTACGGGACGCCGGGCAACCGGATCGCTGCTGCCGCTGCCGGCGCTGCCGTTGCTTCTGTGTCTGCTGCTGCTGCTGCTGCTGCTGGGGTGTTCCCCTGACGACCTGCGCACAAGAAAGAGCGCGCGGCGTCTGCTGATGTTGCTGGGCTGGGGCCGCTGTCTCAGCCTGGACGACGGCTCGGACAACCCGCCTGGACATCGGGGCCATGGATGTGGCCATTAAAGTGGCCACGTGACGCTCTCGCTGCCAGTGCGGGCACGCTGGGTCAATGGCTGCGTGCCGCCCCCCGTAGTTAATGCAGCGGGGCTTGCTCGCGCAGGTACCAGGCTCGTGTGGCCCGCCGCAGCGCGTGCATCGGGCAGGAGCACGACACACCTCAGTGGCATGCCCCAGGCTGGCGCACTTGGCACACTGGAGCGGCCGGGGACGGCAGGGGCGGACCGCGAGCCTGCGCTTGAATATGGTGATGAACGCCGGGGGTGTCGGCGCCGCAAAACGGAGAGCGAGTGTGCTGCCCGACAGAGACGCCGACATCATCGGTACCGTTGACTCCGCCGCCGCTAGCAGCTCCTCCGCCGTCCTGCGCCCGTCCACACCGAAGACCAGGCCGGAGCTTTGATTCCGAGGAGGAGGCTCCTTGGCGCAGACCGGCACGCCGCGGATGACGGCCGTGGCTAGCAAGGCCTGGAGAGCATCGCTGCTCCCCGCGTCCACTGCCACCACATTCCGCCGCATGTTTACCCGGACGGCGAGGACGCCCGGGCGGGATCCGATCTCCTCGGCCAACTCCCAGCCCTGTTCCCTGGTGAAGGCGGTGCCCCGGTTCGCCGGCCGAAACAGCACCGTCCCCACCAGGCTGGACGGGACCTCCACGGCAGCCGCGGCTCGCTCCAGGGCAGCTCTCCGACGCCGCTGTGCCTTGGTATTGATAATGCGCCACGGGACCAGGCTGGCCCCAGCATCAGCGTCGCCGCTGCCTGCGGGGCATTGCTGCGGCGCGCCGCGGAGTTGGGCGCGCTCGCTGCCAGCAGACGAAGCCCCAGCTGCAGCCTGGTCTCGTGCGGCGGGATTTGGTGAGGTCGCACCCGTTTTTCTTCCGGACGCCGTCGCCCCACCAGCAACAGGAGCAGCATCAGCAGCAGGCTGGAGGTGGGCTCCATGGGGCTCCTGCTGAGAAGGCCCTGCTCCTTCGAGTGTGGAGGGAGAGGGAACAGTGACGGTGGGGGGCCTTCGAGCTTCCCGCTTGGCCACCGCGATGTCCCTTTTGGTTTCCGAGTCCCTCTCCTCCTCGGACCCCGTTGAGCGTCGCCGTTTCCGGAGAGCAGACTCGTCCATTGGGGTGCACATGCTCTCCTCGGCTGCAGGTGTCCGCGGTGAGCCCGCAGCAGCAGCATCAGGGGGAGAGGGCATCACAGCCGGTTCCCCAGGAGCAGCAATGGCGGCAGGAAGCGCAGGGGTGGCCAGAAATGGCGGGGAGGGAGCCGCCATGGACTTCTGCGTCTGGTGAGCGAGCGCCATGGCGTCCCTCAATGCTAGAACGCGTGGGTCCGCCGGCGACACGTCCAAGGTCCCGATGACGGACTCAAGGTTCTCCGAGGTGGTGATGAGCGCCGCCGTCAAGCACCTCACCGTGTCCCGCAGATCAGCGATCTCGGCCTGCATTCGCCGAATGGTGCTGGACGACCTTCCTCTGGAATGCGTTCGTCTCCGTGATCGTGAGCGTGAGCGGCCTGCCCTGCGTTGCTGATTGTCACCGCCGAACACAGGCCTTCGCTCGTTCACGGTGTCTGTGGCCTCTATGGGGAGACCCCGCAACGCCGCGAAGCCTTAGGCCCAGCGTCCGAAGGAGCAGAGAGCTAAAAAACACGTCCGCTCGCTTCGAACGCCCACCGAAGAATCCTAGGGTGACGTCACCGAAACGTTTAATCCCGTAACTTGATCACCATATTATTTTTTTTATTTGATTTTTCGAAACAAAATCAGAGGCACCAGGTTGCATGTACAGATATTTAAACGGAAGGTATGAAAGCCAGAACATTTTTTCTACATCTTCTAAAAAATCAGTAGGCAGATGCGAACATCATGTGTCGTAGGAGCGCGCAAGGGCATGCCCGCCTATTTGGATCACTCCATGGCGCACTGCCACATCAATATCTATGTCCGTCTTGGCTTTGGGTGTAAGCAGCCAAAAGCGGCGAGCCCCAAAAAGTGGCCGGGAAAAGGGTGGCCACGTGTTACATACGCTTTACATGCGCTATTGAGTGACGTTCAGTGTTGGCAACGCCTTTACCCGGCGTGTGGTTTTCGAATCCCTCGTGAAATTACCAAAGGGTTTATGCAAGCGAAATTCGGTCTTCAAAATTGTAAAAACAAATAGTTCTTGCTTCGCCCAGCAACATATCTCTAATTGTATTCAGATGCCTACCTGATATGGATGAAAGTTTGGACATTAATTTCGTTATCCAGGTTACTGTTTACAGTCATTTATCTAAAGCCACTGCTGGATTTAACCAATGCCATCTATAGACTTGAGAGGCCACTCAGGCGTCTTAAAACGGCATTCACAAGGGTAGAAACTTGGGCGAGTCGGTAACGGTGATCCATGGAAAGTGAGAGTAGCGCAAAACGGGACAAAGGGACAGAGAAAGACAGACACAACACAGGCGCTAACTTCCGACTGAAAGAAACCAGGGCGGCCAAGACGAACGTAATCCGTGAGGGGAAACAGGCGCATGCGCCCAGAAAGATAATGAAAAACAGGTGAATGAGGATCTACGGATGTGCACGATTCAGCGTTTCTTTAAGAAGGCCAGCTCTCTTTTGGACAGGGAGATAGACGGCTTGCTTACACATTTATCGTCCAAGGCAGCGATACGAGCTGCTTCAATAATCTCTCGCGTTAACTGATCCCGGTGTCTGGCAACGATCGAGCACTTGTCCAGAAATGGCACACAACCACACTCCTTGCAGTGTAAAGCCAGATTACTGCCAGTAAAAGTTCTCAAGTTATTTTTGTGTTCGCGAAGTCTCTCATTCAAGCACCGACCTGACTGACCAACATACCGCTTACCGCAAGAAAGAGGGATGTCATAAACAATGCCTTCAGTACATTTCACGAATTTCTTTCTGTGGTTAATGGTGCACTGCAGCTTTTGGGGACGTTTATCAGCGGGCAAAGTTTTTTTGGAAAGCGCACTTAGTTTTTCAGGGGCAGAAAAAACGACACGAACATTTGCTTTTGTCCCAATTATCTTGAGATTGTGGGACAGGCAATGAATGTAAGGAATAACGGCAATTTTGTCTTTTTTTCTTTCTGAAGGCACGGACGGCAGTTGACCCTCCTGGCGCTTCTTCTTTAGTATGCCTTCGGCGACAGAAACACAAATATCAGCTGGGTAGCCTGCTTGATGGAACCTTGCGAGTTGAGCGTGAAAGCTCTCGCTGATTAGGTGGGGGCATGACTTTTCCAGAGCATTCTTCAAGCATAAATTAATAATGCCCCTTTTAACGAGTTTAGAATGGGCAGATATATAGGGGAGTAGAGGTTTGTTTGCCCGAGGTGCATAGCTCCAACACAGGTGGTTGTCCAGGAATTTAAAACGGATATCAAGAAAGCGAATCTCGTTGTCGGTTGGCATTTCGTTAGTCAATAGCAGCGGTGAAAAACACTCTTGTACCTTAGCTAAAATACCGGATGCCACTTGCTCTAAGCACAATGGCGTACACTCCTTGCCCCATCATAACCTGCTTACAATTGTCGAAGATTCGATCCATCATTTCGGCGCTGTGTCATTTCAGAATAAATCCGGTTTATCCGTCAGTGGTTTTTTAGAATTGCTACACTTTTATCTCCGCTCCACTTTCATAAACTGGCAAGGCGCTGCTCACATTCAGAAACAGGGAATATGCATTGGGTCTTGTCTAGCCCCTGTACTTAGTGACCTGTATCTGGCACATCTTGACAGGAGCCTCCAAGAGAGGCTTACCAGCCCTCATGTCGTCAAGATCTTTCGTTTTGTTGACGATTTCTTTTTCCTTGTTGAGTGTACGCCATCGTGCTTAGAGCAAGTTGCATCCGGTATTTTAGCTAAGGTACAAGAGTGTTTTTCACCGCTGCTATTGACTAACGAAATGCCAACCGACAACGAGATTCGCTTTCTTGATATCCGTTTTAAATTCCTGGACAACCACCTGTGTTGGAGCTATGCACCTCGGGCAAACAAACCTCTACTCCCCTATATATCTGCCCATTCTAAACTCGTTAAAAGGGGCATTATTAATTTATGCTTGAAGAATGCTCTGGAAAAGTCATGCCCCCACCTAATCAGCGAGAGCTTTCACGCTCAACTCGCAAGGTTCCATCAAGCAGGCTACCCAGCTGATATTTGTGTTTCTGTCGCCGAAGGCATACTAAAGAAGAAGCGCCAGGAAGGTCAACTGCCGTCCGTGCCTTCAGAAAGAAAAAAAGACAAAATTGCCGTTATTCCTTACATTCATTGCCTGTCCCACAATCTCAAGAAAATTGGGACAAAAGCTAATGTTCGTGTCGTTTTTTCTGCCCCTGAAAAACTAAGTGCGCTTTCCAAAAAAACTTTGCCCGCTGATAAACGTCCCCAAAAGCTGCAGTGCACCATTAACCACAGAAAGAAATTCGTGAAATGTACTGAAGGCATTGTTTATGACATCCCTCTTTCTTGCGGTAAGCGGTATGTTGGTCAGTCAGGTCGGTGCTTGAATGAGAGACTTCGCGAACACAAAAATAACTTGAGAACTTTTACTGGCAGTAATCTGGCTTTACACTGCAAGGAGTGTGGTTGTGTGCCATTTCTGGACAAGTGCTCGATCGTTGCCAGACACCGGGATCAGTTAACGCGAGAGATTATTGAAGCAGCTCGTATCGCTGCCTTGGACGATAAATGTGTAAGCAAGCCGTCTATCTCCCTGTCCAAAAGAGAGCTGGCCTTCTTAAAGAAACGCTGAATCGTGCACATCCGTAGATCCTCATTCACCTGTTTTTCATTATCTTTCTGGGCGCATGCGCCTGTTTCCCCTCACGGATTACGTTCGTCTTGGCCGCCCTGGTTTCTTTCAGTCGGAAGTTAGCGCCTGTGTTGTGTCTGTCTTTCTCTGTCCCTTTGTCCCGTTTTGCGCTACTCTCACTTTCCATGGATCACCGTTACCGACTCGCCCAAGTTTCTACCCTTGTGAATTACGTTTCTAGTTCTTCGGGCGTCTTTCTACGTGTTTCCCAAGGCCCATGTGCGACCGTGTCCGTTATTGCTGCCACTGTGTGCAAAGCACGTGCTGCAGCTTTTTGCCTCCGCTCCGGGATTCTACCCGACGACGTCAGACTTCTCTTCAATGGTCTCAACCCCTCCACTGGGCACTCCCGCAGAATATGCAAGATTGTAAAATCTGAATGTCATCGTTATGTACGTCTTCTGAAGGAGCACTTAGCCGTGCAACTCCAACAGGCACTGGAACCTAACGCCGCTAAACGTCAGCTGCGAGCGTATCTGCTTCTAGCGGACCAAACAACTGAAGCCCTGTGGCAACTTCAACTCCGATCCCTTCGATCCCTCTGCCCACCTAAGGGGTCGAGAAAATGCAACAGCGTATACGTCTCCGAAGGAGTCACCCTTCCTGAGGACGTCAACCGGTTGTTGTCCCTTGGACCCAAGTTTGCAAGGGAGACTTCGAAGACTCCGCATGAGCTACTTTCCATGGTGCGACGTGTGTCTCGCCTAGCCGACAAAGAGGACTCTGGCCGGTGCATCTCCGATGGCGTAGACGTCCTACAGTACTGTAAGCCTCGTCCTTCAAAAGTTCGTGTGGATCGTGTCGTGTCCTACCTAGCCGAACAGTCGCTTTGCGTCATCCCCTCTGACAAAGAGGGCGGGTTTGCTGTCTTTCCCCACGGTGTATTCAATGAAAAAGCCAATCATGCCATAACAGAAGTGTTTAAATGTGGAAGAAGTGTTTCACTTCCCAAACTTAAGGTTCAAGCAAAAAAACTTTGTCTCAAGCTTAATCTCGAAAGACTAGCCAGCAGCATTGAAAGTAGTAAGCGCCTCTTCCTAGAAGTGTTTTTCAGCGCAAAAACGCATAAGGCTGGCGTTCCCTTAAGGGTAATCGTTTCCGAACAGGACACTTGGCAAAAGTCAATCGCTGTGTTTCTAAAAGAAAAACTAAACATGTTGACGATAGATGACCCATTTCTAGTACGTAGTTCAGAGGAAGTGTTAAGTGCTGTGAAATCGCTTTCTGACAAGAGCCTTCTTGTTTTCTCAATTGATGTGAAAGATCTTTATTACTCCTTGCCCCATCATAACCTGCTTACAATTGTCGAAGATTCGATCCATCATTTCGGCGCTGTGTCATTTCAGAATGAATCCGGTTTATCCGTCAGTGGTTTTTTAGAATTGCTACACTTTTATCTCCGCTCCACTTTCATAAACTGGCAAGGCGCTGCTCACATTCAGAAACACTGAATATGCATTGGGTCTTGTCTAGCCCCTGTACTTAGTGACCTGTATCTGGCACATCTTGACAGGAGCCTCCAAGAGAGGCTTACCAGCCCTCATGTCGTCAAGATCTTTCGTTTTGTTGACGATTTCTTTTTCCTTGTTGAGTGTACGCCATCGTGCTTAGAGCAAGTTGCATCCGGTATTTTAGCTAAGGTACAAGAGTGTTTTTCACCGCTGCTATTGACTAACGAAATGCCAACCGACAACGAGATTCGCTTTCTTGATATCCGTTTTAAATTCCTGGACAACCACCTGTGTTGGAGCTATGCACCTCGGGCAAACAAACCTCTACTCCCCTATATATCTGCCCATTCTAAACTCGTTAAAAGGGGCATTATTAATTTGTGCTTGAAGAATGCTCTGGAAAAGTCATGCCCCCACCTAATCAGCGAGAGCTTTCACGCTCAACTCGCAAGGTTCCATCAAGCAGGCTACCCAGCTGATATTTGTGTTTCTGTCGCCGAAGGCATACTAAAGAAGAAGCGCCAGGAAGGTCAACTGCCGTCCGTGCCTTCAGAAAGAAAAAAAGACAAAATTGCCGTTATTCCTTACATTCATTGCCTGTCCCACAATCTCAAGAAAATTGGGACAAAAGCTAATGTTCGTGTCGTTTTTTCTGCCCCTGAAAAACTAAGTGCGCTTTCCAAAAAAACTTTGCCCGCTGATAAACGTCCCCAAAAGCTGCAGTGCACCATTAACCACAGAAAGAAATTCGTGAAATGTACTGAAGGCATTGTTTATGACATCCCTCTTTCTTGCGGTAAGCGGTATGTTGGTCAGTCAGGTCGGTGCTTGAATGAGAGACTTCGCGAACACAAAAATAACTTGAGAACTTTTACTGGCAGTAATCTGGCTTTACACTGCAAGGAGTGTGGTTGTGTGCCATTTCTGGACAAGTGCTCGATCGTTGCCAGACACCGGGATCAGTTAACGCGAGAGATTATTGAAGCAGCTCGTATCGCTGCCTTGGACGATAAATGTGTAAGCAAGCCGTCTATCTCCCTGTCCAAAAGAGAGCTGGCCTTCTTAAAGAAACGCTGAATCGTGCACATCCGTAGATCCTCATTCACCTGTTTTTCATTATCTTTCTGGGCGCATGCGCCTGTTTCCCCTCACGGATTACGTTCGTCTTGGCCGCCCTGGTTTCTTTCAGTCGGAAGTTAGCGCCTGTGTTGTGTCTGTCTTTCTCTGTCCCTTTGTCCCGTTTTGCGCTACTCTCACTTTCCATGGAAAACGGCATGCACACGGAAACGCATTATTCAAAACAAAAAAGCACTCTAATCACTAACAGGCAAGTCAAAGCTTTGTCCTTCATATCAATCCTGCCCACAGTGTTGCCCCTAAACCTTCATAAAATGTGAAAAACCCACACTTTGCAGGCTTTAAGAATACATCATGAAGACTATTAACAATGCCGTTCCTGACCATGACGATTGTCAGGATATTTATTGTTTTGCTGCGTGTTCGTGTTGCGTGCGTTGGCGCAAAGACAACATTGTCCAAAGAGCGCCATTACACAACGTATATTTAATCTGATCAGGGCGGGGACAAAAACCTTTTTTCCGAGCATTTCACCACAAAATATGAGCGAAACACCAATCCACAGGACAGGTTACACCTACTGCATCACCGGTGGCTAGCCTTCAGGATTGGGAATCGAATCCCGCACATCCCGCATAATGGTTCAGGTGTCCAACGATATACGACAGATACTGCGTAATTTTCTTTCCCTCAAAACCAATTATTATTATTAATATTATTATTATTAATATTATTATTATTATTATTATTACCTCTCGCCTAAGAGACGTAGATTCATGCAAATGGCCGAAACTACGGCTTGCCCCACCTTCACTAAAAATCATGGCAGTGAACTGTTACATTTTTTAACAATGGATAAGCCCTACGCCTTACTTTATATTTGATTCGAATGGTATTGTGGAACTGATGGTATCAATGAAACATAGATCGGCATGGTGCGTCAACTGCCTAAACTATGAATTACTGCAAATACCAAGAATAACGTAAACCTAATCTTTTTCTACCACTTTAAGCAGCTTTTGTCATTTAATGGGCTGCCCCATGATTTAAAAGTCTACAGGATCAATCTAGTCCCCAATCTTACCTTTCGACTAAAACCTACCATCCTAGTTTCATAACCAGGACCTTTTCAAAAGTAACTAAACACGCCGATCTTGCTCCCCTCGTAAAGATCCTTGTCAAAGCCAACTGTTATCGGCCTTGCGAACATTGATGCATGAAAGGACTTTCCTATGACACTCGATGTTGAGGAAATTGAGAGTTTCGTCGTATAATGGGCTTTATTCCTCGCAAATACACACTCCCTCCGCCAAGGCACGTTTCTTCTCTGATGGTGTTTTTTTTCTTTTTCAGGTATCCTCCTGAAATATGGTCAGATAGAGTGCTCCCCCGCTGCACTGATAAAAGGAAATGCGATTGAGAGTTTATCTGGGGCGTGAAGCTTTCGTGCAGCAATCAAAAGGGATTGAATAACTAGGACTCTTTGGAGAGAGATACGTAGTAAAATCAGAACACCTTAAGCGGCCGCTTATTGCTTTGCATAACAGTACGACACCGCAGCAGGTGCTCTGTTCGGCAGCTATGAAACCCCCCGCAGCTGCCGCAGACCCGACCCTGCCGCGGCGGCTGACTGGTTAAGGCACTCGTCTACTGATCCGGAGTGCCCGGCTTCGAACTCGGCCGAGGCGGCCGCGTTCAGATGGAAGCGCAACGCAAAGGCGCCCGTGTGCGGTGCGATGTCAGGGCACGTTAAAGATCCCCAGCTACTCGAAATTATTCCGGAGCCCTCCACTACGGCACCTGTATCTACCTTTCTTCTCTCAGTCATTCCTTTATCTCTTCCCTTACGGTGTGGTTCAGGTGTCCACGAGATAAGCGAGACAGTTACTGGGTCATTTCCTTTCCCAAAAACCAATTTTCAATTTCACCAAGACCCGCCGCGGTGGCTCAGTGGTTAGGGCGCTCGACTACTGATCCGGAGTTCCCGGGTTCGAACCCGACCGCGGCGGCTGCGTTTTTATGGAGGAAAGACGCTAAGGCGCCCGTGTGCTGTGCGATGTCAGTGCACGTTAAAGATCCCCAGGTGGTCGAAATTATTCCGGAGCCCTCCACTACGGCACCTCTCCCTTTCTTCTTTCACTCCCTCCTTTATCCCTTCCCTTACGGCGTGGTTCAGGTGTCCAACGATATATGAGACAGATACTGCGCCATTCCTTTCCCTAAAAACCAATTATTATTATTATTATTATTATTTCACCAACGGTTCGAACCCGACCGCGGCGGCTGCGTTTTTATGGAGGAAAAACGCTAAGGCGTCCGTGTGCTGTGCGATGTCAGTGCACGTTAAAGATCCCCCAGGTGGTCGAAATTATTCTGGAGCCCTCCACTACGGCACCTCTCTCTTCCTTTCTTCTTTCACTCCCTCCTTTATCCCTTCCCTTACGGCGCGGTCTAGGTGTCCAACGATATATGAGACAGATACTGCGCCATTTCCTTTCCCCCCAAAAACCAATTATTATTCACCAACGGCCACGTGGTGGTGGTGGTAGTGGTTTTATTAAAAATAATAGTAAAAAGGAAGGAAAAGATTTTTGCTAGCCCCGGCATCTGCCATCGATACTGAATCGCCTGAGCTGGGGCAGCGGAAGTAAAGGACAGCAGGCAGAATGGAGAAATGAAATGAAAGAGGTGAGGGGACAGGAATAGAGGACAGGGGGAGAAGTAATATGTACAAACTATTTACACAATAAGAAATGTGTCCAGGTTGTGCGCGTGATTAGTTCATTTTAGAGGAATTAAATCACACACGCGTACAGCACTGTGTAGGTTACAACGGCCACGTACATAAAAGCGAGATTGAGGAGTCCAATGGCCCAGGGATCCAGTTAAGCGCCCTTCATTTCCTCAAAATCATCGAAGTCTAGAATGCCGGCAACGCCAACAACAATAGCAAAATGAACGCCAACGGCCTATAGAATAAAGTACAGAAACACAGGCGACCGTACGTAGGTGCGAACCCAATCCCGGCGGCCGCATTTCGATAGTGAAACGCAAAAAGACGCCCGTGTGCTATGCGATGTCACTGCATGTTGAATATGCCCGCGTGGACGAAAATATTTTATTCTGGGACGACCACTACGGCACCTCTTCCTTCCTTTCTTTTTTTTTCACTGCCTCCTTCCTTCCTTCTCTTACGGCGCCGTTCGTGTGTCTACCAAGATATATGACAGTTACTGCGCCATGCCCTCTCCTGTTGAGTGTCTGATACCTGACACCTGATTTATTATCTGCTGTGGGCCCTTAGACACAAGATATTAAACTTATTTCTGAATTATGACGGAGTGCACGGCTTGAAGCACTCTGGCACGGGTCGGCCCGGTATTGCGCTGCCTCCAGGATTTGACCGGGGCATATTAGCGCGCGCCTTTTCTTTCTATCTTTGCTCTCCTATTCTTTAACTCTCCTACTTTCAGCACGCTGCAACGAGCCTGGCTCGGCTTGAGCCAGTAGGCAGGCCCGTGCACTTTTCTTTTCTTCCTATCAGCAGCAACAGCAGCAGCAACAGCAGCGATGAAGCCGCTGGAGAAGGTGGCGTAGCAGAAAAGGCGTAGTGGAGTGGAGAGCAGAGGAGCGTGCGCGCGTTATTTGCTGGAGGCGGAGAGGCTCACGTGACGGGGTGGCACATCTGGGCGGGGTTCAGCGTCGGCCGCAAGAGCAAGGAGAGGCTGTTATGTGACTCGCTCGACGTTACAGAGAGAGAGCGAAAATTTATTGAGAGAGAAACTTTATTGATCTCCGCGTGACAGGGAAACTACATTGCCTAGGTTGCACTGCTGTTATCCCATTGAGCGACTAAATACTTCTAACTGCTGAAACCCGTGATTGGCGAAAGCGTTCCTGGCAGCCTTTGTCACCTTCCTTTGTTACCTTGTTGGATTACTGTGCTACGTATTCTGTTCAACAAAAGAGCGTTGGTTCTCCCCGCCGAAGCGAAGCCGGTTTGCCGGGTTCCAACCAGAACGCGGCGGCCGTGTTCCTATGGAGGCGAAACGCAAAAGGCGCCCCCTGTTTATTGCGCGTTTTCAGTGCACGTTAAATATTGAAAATAATAATCATAATTGGTTTTGGGGGAAAGGAAATGGCGCAGTATCTGTCTCATATATCGTTGGACACCTGAACCGCGCCGTAAGGGAAGGGATAAAGGAGGGAGTGAAAGAAGAAAGGAAGAATAGGTGCCGTAGTGGAGAGCTCCGGAATAATTTCGACCACCTGGGGATCTTTAACGTGCACTGACATCGCACAGCACACGGGCGCCTTAGCGTTTTTCCTCCATAAAAACGCAGCCGCCGCGGTCGGGTTCGAACCCGGGAACTCCGGATCAGAAGTCGAGCGCCCTAACCACTGAGCCACCGCGGCGGGGCAGACTGAAAAGTTGAAAATTGGTTTTTGGAGAAAGGAAATGGCGCAGTATCTGTCTCACATATTGGCTGACACCTGAACCGCGCCGCAAAGAAAGGATAAAGGAGGACTAAGAGAAGAAAGGAAGAAAGGGATGCCGCAGTGGAGGGCTCGTGAGTAATTTCATCCACCTGACATCACACAGCACACGGGTGCCTGAGCGTTTCGCCTCCATCGAAACGCGGCCGCCGCGATCGGCTTCGTGCCCGGGTGCTCCGGATCAGTAGACAAGCACCCTAATCGCTGAGCCACCGCGGCGGATTGTTAATAATCCTTCCCGAGCAGTCCAGTACGGAACCTCTTCCTTCCTTCTCTCAGTCCCTCCTTTATCCTTTCACTTACGGCGCGGATAAGGTGTCTGCCGAGATGTGTTGCAGGTACTGCGCCATTTCGTTTCCCCCAAAAAGATGCCCCCGCCGTCTGGAAGATGTTGGAGTAACGATAGTTAGCTGTTTGGTTTAGTAGAATTGATCTGAATGCGATTAAAGTGAGGTACACGAACCGAGATACAAATTTGTACCTTTATTTTTCCATATATAGGTGACGTCAGCAATGAATCAACAATTGGATATATCAGTCACGTCACCAATCAATCACTAATTCGATATACTATTGACGTCACCAACAAGTCACCAATTGGGTTGCTATAACAGTGTACTAACTATGGGGACCGCCATCTTGAATTCCTCGGACATGTAAAATTTCAAGCCGAAGGGAGGCGGTAGCAGACCCCAAGAAATTCAGAAACGTGAAAAGACCTGCCGCTCTTAAAAGCAACCAACCAACCAACCAACCAATCTTTAACGTGCCCTCATATCGCACAAACCACGGGCGCCTTTTGTTTTTCGCCTCTATCGAAGAGCGACCGCCGCGGTCCGGTTCGAACCCAGGTACTCCGGCTCAGTACGCCAGCGCCTTAACCACTGAGGTACCGCGGCGGGCGCGCCAATATTTATTGTAGCGTAAGTTAAAGGTGAATAAAAAAGCCCTGTATCGAAGCTGGGAATCGAACTAGGGCTTTTGGCGTTTGAAGCGGAGACGCTACTACTACGCCACGATGGTTACCGTGAATAACGGCGAAAAATAAATATGCGCAAGGTATCCGACATAAGGAAGTTTAATATGGAGAGAATTGAGCATGCTCTGAAGAACGAAGGTAGCCTAAATGTGTTGAAGAGAAAAACTAGGCAAAACCACACATATGCGTTAAGAGACAAGGAGGGCAATCCCATTAGCAATATTCATAAGATAGTTAAAGTAGTCGAAGAAGCGAATGGGGTGGAGCGTATATGGCAGGTTCTCTGAGATCACGAATAGCAGGTCACTAATATCCCTCAAGAGACAAGTGTAAACAGCTGTATCCTACCGGTACTCACCTACGGGGGCAGAAACGTGGGGCTAACGAAAAGAGTTCAGCTTAAGTTAAGGACAACACAGCGAACCATGGAAAGGAAAATGATAGATGTAACGTTAAGAGACCGGAAGCGGGCAGAGTGGGTGAGGGAACATACGAGGGTTAAGGACACCCTAGTCGAAATCGAGAGAAAGAAATGGGCTTGGGCAGGGCATGTACTGCGAACGCTAGATAACCGCTGGTCCTTAAGGGTAACGGAGTGGATTCCAAGAGAAGGCATGCGTTAGCAGGGGCGCCAGAAAGTTAGGTGGGCGGAAGAGATTAGGAAGTTAGCAGGCATGGGGTGGGCGCAGCTGGCAAAATACAGGGTTTATTGGAGAGACATGAGAGAGGCGTTTGCCCTGCAGTGGGTGTAGTCATAATGATGATGATGTTGCTGGTAGTAGTGGTGGTGGTGGTGGTGAGTGAATGCACGCCTTTCATATATGAACTCTTCCGAACCAGATGTCGCCGTGCTTACGATACGTATATGTTGGCCATGCTAGGCCATCATCAATTCTTTTTGTTTCATTTCTGCAGCCTCAAGATCAGGGACGCCACAGACCACTCTCAGTTGGGCGTGACCCAGTGATGTGGTTTGGCTCTAAACAGAGAGAATTGGCATTGAGAGAAGAAAAGGCGCAAGCCAACCATGTTCAGATTTCTTAAAGTTATTTGTCTCAGGAACAGCCTTCTGATTAGAAAAAATTTTATTTACATATGTACACATGCCAAGGTTACCGGATACATTTGACATTCACAAGTTGACATGACGCTCAGCATGTAAGGCGAGCCAATTAGAGTGCCAAAACATCTTTGAATAACTAACAGGAATTTCTTGTGTGCGATTTAAAGCGGCGTGGCATGATTATTAACAGTGAGTGATACCGGAAAAATCTGACACGGAAAAAAAAAGGGGGGGGGAATAAAGAAGAAGACCCTAGCGCCAGTTTGGTCTAAAGACCAGAACAAGACGTTCATTGTTAACAGAAATGAATGGGCATGACCACTGCCGGAGAAACTCTTCCTCTCCCAAGAAAAAGAGTTCCTCTGACAAGAAACTGATCAGCTCCCTTCTAAGACGGCCAAGTATTGGCCACACAGCTCGGCGTCGAAAGCCACCAGCGACCGCGGTGCATCGATTGCGCCATAAACTAAAAAGACCTGCAACAATTAACAGGCGAGCAAAACGGCCGCTGGGGAAGCGGCCGCGGGAGACAAAGCTCGAAATGCCCTGCCCACGGAATCCCGCATGAACGGCGCGCCAAAAGACACGTGCTACCATGCAGGTGACTGTAGCATGGCGATTAGATTCCGGAAGCGGGCAATTCGGACAGGTACTGGAGCGTAAAACGCCCCACCGCTCCAGCCGATCACAAGTAGGCAGCACTGCCCAACCAAGTTTCCACACAAAGTCACGTAGATGGTCTGGGAGAGGCGTCGATGTTATGCGCGCCCATTGAACGCGGCGCATCGGTGAGCGGCGAGCCGCCGGCACAACAGGCAACAACAGCGAGCCCATAATATTCACGACACGGTCTGTAAGGATGTTGACGTCAGGTGCTACTGCGCTTGCATGCCTGAAAAAGGCCACTGCCGTAGTATATATAGCGGTAGGCTTCTCAGATTGAGGACCATGATTAACTGGGGCCGAGGGATCCAAAAAGCGCAAGGAAGGGCCCAAAAAGTACCGCGCCAGGGTTCGCGCCGGAGACGCGTCCCCCAGCAGGATACGCAACATGCACTTCAATGCTAACAGTGAGGACGTGATGGTCAACGTTGGGAAGGCAAAACCACCTCTCTCACGTGGTTGTCCAGGAACAGCACGAGCCACAAGCTCGGTTCCGCCTGACCAAAAAAAAGAAAAAACTGTAGTCTGCACCCGCCTTATGACGCGCAGGGGTGGTTTAACAATGTGGCAAAGGTACCAAAAGGCACCCAACACGACCGACTGAACCAGGTAGCGCCTCTCAAGCAGAGGAAGGTCAAAGGTCTGTGCCCTCTGCACACGAGCTGTAATACCCTCTACGACCGAAGACCACATACCATCCCATACTCCAGCACAGTCGTAGGTCACTCCTAAAATGCGCATCTGCTCACACCACTGCAAAGGTATTGTACTCGTTATACGTCTCTGAGGTGACCCTACAAAAAAGTAATGACTCTTGGAATAATTAAGAGCAGCCCCCGACAAGGAGGCGTACTCACGAAAAACTTTTAAAACTTCGAGCAGACTGCGTTCATCAGCTAAGTATAGCGTGATGTCATCTGCATAAGCAGTGACGCGTACACTCTCACTGCCTGGCAATGCCAGACCGCTAATGAGAGAATGGTGATTGACTGCCAAAAGGAAAGGCTCTAATGCTAAGACAAACAAAACAGGGGAGAGCGGACAACCTTGACGGACGCCGCGGCCAACATCAAATGCGGTACTTTCCCAGCCATCGAGGAACAGAGTGCTTGAAATATCTCTGTACATCTCTTTAATAAGTAGCACTAAAGAAGGTGGGAAACCGAAAGCATCCAGTGTACCGTAAATATACTCATGCTCTAGAAAGTCGAATGCCTTCTCTTGATCTAGAGAAACAAGAAGACCCTGTGCGCGCCGCAGTATAGTATACTCTAGGGTATCTCTCGTTACAGAAGATAAACTATGTATTTCACGGTCCGGAATGGAGCAAACCTGGTGGCAGGAAATGAGGGACGGGAGAAGAGCCCGTAAACGGCGGACGAGTAATTTTGCTAATACTTTATAATCTGTATTTAGTAAGGTGATAGGGAGCCAATCTGCCGGACATGTCGAGAAAGAAGACTTTTTAGGGATCAGAACAATGCGGCCTCTTTTAAATGAATTAGGAAGGACATTCCGAGTGAAACCTCGCCTCGCCCAATCATCACAAACTGCTTTTGGAGGCAACCGCAGGAAGCACCTCTACTTAGTCGTCCTGCTGCCGAGCGCAACAAAAGGACTAGGTTTTTGTAACTTACGTGAATTGATTAGTGGTTAAAAAGGGATCTACTTCACTTTACTTACACATACCTGCACTCGCGTACGCCCCGGGCATTTAACGAAATTTTGAGCTTATCAAGTAGAACACTCCGATGATCCAATAATGGGGACGAATTAGTTTGGTTAGGTTAGTTCGTTCGAAAAGAAAAAAAATAGTTTTTGAGGAAATGGCGTAATAGTAATCCTCTCACCTCAGTGGACACCCGAACCGCCCCGTAAGGAACGCGAGGAAGGTGGGAATGAACGAAAAAATGTAGAGGGAGGTGCCGTAGTGGAAGGCTACAGTTTGCCATGGGGGCAGAGTTTTTTACTACAGGAAATTTAAAACTGGCGGATTTACACTTCGTTCGCCTTAGACAGCTGACGCATGCTGGGAAGACAGCAAACTGGATGGACGTCTAGTGGCTTGTTTACTGTGGTCCGGATTGGATTTTTTTCGTTGTTCGGTGTCGTTTTCACCACTGTAGTTTTCACTGGAGTTTTGTGAGCTTTGTGGTTGGCTACTGCAGCTACGCACCCAGTTTATTTCAGATCCAAAGCATCCGAAGACGCTTGACTTGAAGGGAGCTGAGGACAGTGTCCGGTGCCAGCTAGGCCTAAATTCCGTTTGCCACCTCACTGGGTACGATTTATGTAGCAATCCGGGTTTCGCTCAGCGGGAACCTGTGCTACCTGTGCACTGAAATGTGAAATAACAAGTTTTTTTTAGTCAACTGTGAACGTAACCGTCCGTTGCTGTGACCACTCTGCTCATTTTGCGAAAGAGTCTAGGAGACTATAAAAGCGTAAACTACAAGCGCAAATTATGTTAACCGTACTCACCGAGGATTGCGTTTGTTTAATTTCGAAGACTGCAGCGGCCTCGCACTGCTTGCAGAAACGACTTTCACTTCATGAATTATTCACACAAATACCCGCATGGTGCACTCGTCAGCAGGAACACGGCAGTGACTTACTTGTTGTAGGTGAGGTGTGGCTTCTCAATTCATGTTTTTCTTGGCGAAATTTTTTAACGCAGCGGGGCTCAGGTATGTTGCTCGCGGCACGAAGATATTCGATGCAAAGACACTGGGCGCGACCCCCAATAGCAGACTGCAGCAATGAAAAGTTTCTAGTTTTCACAATGCGAAGAAGCTTTTAAAGTGTTGTTTGTTAACAAATAACAATTTTTTGCCTTAATATTTCCTCTGTTAAACGGAAAAAATTATTTCCATGCTTAGCTATGACTGGTGGCATCAAGGAAAAGCCCTCTCTCGCCTTGGGGAAATTCGCTGCATGTCCGCTTTTCTGTTCTTTTATTGCGAGTTACAGTAAATATATTTAAAGCACATATTTATTGCAAAACAACACTTCCTTGCAACACACAATTTGCGAAAAGTTGTATTTCTGCCGTCGTACTGATGTTTTAGGGACAAGCCAAGTGCGTCTTGCTTTATTCCCGGCATTCCCATGGTGTATGAAGTTTTCTTTCAGGGCTATTTTAGGAGCTCGGATAGCCGGTGGCGCCAGCTTTGCCTCTAGGAAATATTTAGAAACTCCATGATGGGAGTATGTAACGCGCACTGGACCCGCCTCGGTGGCTCCGTGGTCAAGGTGCTCGTCTACAGATCCGGAGTACCCGGGTTCGAACCCGACCGCGGCGGCCACGTTTCGATAGAGGCGAAACGCTGAAGGCGCCCGTGTGCTGTGGGATCCCAGTGTATGTTAAAGATCCGCAGGTGGTCGAATTTATTCCGGAGCCCTCCACTACGGCACCTCTTCCTTCCTTTCTTCTTTCACTCCCTCCTTTATCCCTTCCCTTACGGCGCGGTTCAGGTGTCCACCGAGATGTGAGGCAGATGCACACTGTAGAGGGACAGAGACTTAGTCCCCTACAAATTAACGGAGCGCGACGCGAACGAAGCGAACAGGCCAGGAACCAGGAACCAACTGTCTTTATTTTACTCCGCACGTGGCCCCACGTAGCCAGCGCGAGCACATGTCTTGAGCCGAGGCGGCGCAGCACTGCTGATGATGATAGCGCCGCTACAGCACCATTTTGTTTCCGCAAAAACCAATTTGCGTTCATTGACATCGCACAGCACACGAGCGGCTTTTGCGTTTCGCCTCCGTCGAAACGCGGCCGAACATTTCAGGGCAGGAAAGATTCGCAAACTTTCTCAATCAAAAAAAAATCAACATCATCATCAGCCTGACTACGCCCAATGCCGGGAAAAGACCTCTCCCATGTCTCTGCATGTCATTTGCCAGCTGCGGTCATCGTATCCCGCCGAGAAAACTTCTTAATCTCATCCGCCCACCTAACTTTCTGCCGCCGTCTAGCTGCTTTCGAGAAATGCTCCTGGTGCTTGAAAGTGAAGCTCCGGTCAGTGCCTGGGGTTGTAAAGCTTGCTCTTCGTAGAAATTTAGCTACCCAAAATTGCTTTAGTATGAGAGCACTTACACACTAACGCCGACTTGGGAGCGCGAAGCAGTACCCTATTTCACAGACAGGCGTATTCTTACCCATCGCATTTACTCCAGTCTTTTAAACGTTTTTTGTTGGCATCCCATCTGTATTGACTTCTTCACATGGTATATATCGGCCTCTCGTTTTTACAGAACCACTGCTTCTGCGAAACTTCCAAAGCACTGGAGTAGAATAGGAGGCCGAGGTGCGCCAGCTCTCGGGGAGAGCGAAGTGGGCTGAGGCACACGCAGGTTGGACCACAGACGGCTCCTGGCCGGCTTCCAGGACCATGATAGGTGGAGGAAAAAGGCAAGAGCTACTAAACAGCCGAAAAACTATATATAAATACAGTCTTCCTTCCAGCTCTACAGCTCAGTGAGGGATGCAAAAAAGCCATGTGCCCACTTTGTTTTGCTAACAGGGCGCAAAGTATGAGCACCGCGAACGTTGCTTTCAGCAGACGGAGCCGCCTAGGGTGAAAACAGGAATAAACATACGCTTAATTCATCTAGAAATATTGCCGAAACTGAACTATAAGTGCATCATGTCACGGTGGAGTGTATTCTTTTTTCTGGAGCAGTCATTCTTGAACATATTAATATCGTTAGGAGTCCACCAATCACACTAAGAGCGGCACAAATAGGCAGAAGCTACTTTGACAAAAAAAAAGGCGATCGATTGAAATGGTCCGAGAAAATGCTACAGCATTCTGCTTTCACTCGCCAGTTTAATCCAATTTGGATTCTATTGCCATTGAGTCTGTTATCTTCTACTGTGGAGAACCTGTTTCCCCCCTCCGTTTCGATGCGGCCCATCTTCATCGTCGGGCGTCGGGACGGACAGCCCCCGGCTGGGCGAGGAGGGAAGTTTCCCTCATGGGGGAAAGGGAACGGCGACGGGAGCGCCACCTCGTAGGTTACGCGGAATTCTGCGGAACCGGAGAGAGGCTCTTCGGGATCCGGCCAGCGTGGTGAGCGGTTGGAGCCGCACGCTCTCGTCACCTTCCGCGGCAGGCGCACGGGGATCCGTTGCGCCTTGCCGCTGGACTTCTGGTTCCAGGCAGCGAAGCGAGCGCAGCAAACGCGCGCTCTGACCGCCTTCCCCAGCAAATGCTAGGGAATGGCTTTGCCCCAAGAATGCAGCGCGCACGGGAAAACCCGGCCGCCATTATCGGCGCATACAAACGTTCGCCGCCTGTACCTCCGAAGTCGCGCCCCTGCCCCAGCCGGTAAGTCGGAAGTCCTTCTTACGTAGCCTTCTATTTCCGAGGAATGCCTCGTTGATGTTTTGTAGCTAGCTGGCCCACTCTGTGTATTAATTGCAAGTGTAATAAATAGCATATGAGTGTTAACGCTGTGTCGTCCCTTCCCTTTGTCCCTCGAGCACGAACCCCTCCGCGGTTAGCGAGCGGGAACGCTGCATCCGCGGAGTGGGAGTGCGGGCGGGGCGAAAGGCTTTGTTTCCCCCGTATTTCCACAATGGCGTCCCAACGTGTGACAAGCTCTTGGGACGAGGGACGGCAGTCAGTACGGTTCGTGGAATGCCCGCCCGGATTTGGAACAGCGTTAGGCCTGAACCGAATTCGGAGTTGCTAGCAAGGCGAAGATGCTTTCTTGACAGCGAGATGAGCGTAATAGCAGCATGGGAGGATTGCCGTGCATGCTAAGCTTTTGATGAGCACTTCATCGGTACACCTGTGGAAGGTGAACCTACGAGGTCCGCTCATGGAGAGCGAGACCGAGACGTCCACGGAGAACAGCAAGCCAGAAGCGAGTGAATGCGGAAGCCTGGAGGGTGGCCCGAGTTTTCTTGTACATAGTTGTAAATATTCTCTGTTCTGTCTCTTTAGCTCTGGGAGCCGGGTGCCGTAGTCAGCTGTTTTGGATTGCAGTCGTGATTACAGGAAAAGCACCGGGGCGCTGCGACACCGCGGGAAGTGGTAGGCGCCGTTCGCGTTAGGGTCACCTTGGCAGAGACGTATCTCCTCGTGGCGTTGTGTTCTAGCTATTGTCCTTGGCCCTTTGTTGGCACCCGGAAGTGTAAGAGCGAGTAGGCCTAAGGCTCTTCGGGAGCTGCCTGTCGCTTTTGGGAGGACACAGTCGTACCGTGGCACAAGCACGCGCAAACGGGCTTGCTTGTGGTATATTTAACCTCGCTAGAGCCGAGAGGTCTCGCTCAACTACAGAAAGCTGACTTTGTTCGAACTTATTTTTTGGGCTGCGAAGCGAATTTATAATTTCGCAGAACCAGAGACGCTAACGCAGCTCAAGTGAGCTTAACATCACCATGCCGGAAAGCGAACCGCGAATGTGCTTCGTCCGAAGAGAGCCAGCTACGTTCAAATGAACCGAGCGTTTGGGCGGTGCCGGATAGGATTGTTTGGCACTTGCATTACTCCGCATTTTACCAAATGGTGAGTTTGCGCGGTCTCCATTGTTTTTGATGCAAACTTTTGGAGATCCTAGGAGCGATATGCAGAGTTCAAGAGAAGCTGCTCCGGCCTGCTGTCCATTGTATGGGTCTCTGCCTGCTGCCTTGCGGCCATGAGTCATCGAGCGGCAGTCTCCGGCGAGCAGTTTGCAGCGGCTACGAGAGGGGGGCCAGCCCCTCTACCTTCCAACAAAGGCACGTCGGCGCGAACAACACCCTCCCGACACGCTAATTTTGGATGCCTGCCGCGGGACAAAGGACGGGTGCCCGGTGACCTTGCTGCTCATCGGATGACCCCTGCACCCCGCCTGTACGAGCTGTCTTGCAGTCATCATCGCAACGCTCGTGGCCCCTTCGTCGATGGCATCCATGGACGGGTTTAACCGTAGGCCGACATTTAAGGAGGGAGGGATGTGGAGAACCTGTTTCCCCCCTCCGTTTCGATGCGGCCCATCTTCATCGTCGGCCGTCGGGACGGACAGCCCCCGGCTAGGCGAGGAGGGAAGTTTCCCTCATGGGGGAAAGGGAACGGCGACGGGAGCGCCACCTCGTAGGTTACGCGGAATTCTGCGGAACCGGAGAGAGGCCCTTCGGGATCCGGCCAGCGTCGTGAGCGGTTGGAGCCGCACGCTCCCGTCACCTTCCGCGGCAAGCACACGGGGATCCGTTGTGCAAGCACACGGGCATCCGTTGTGCCTTGCCGCTGGACTTCTGGTTCCAGGCAACGAAGCGAGCGCTGCAAACGCGCGCTCTGGTAGCCTTCCCCGGCAAATGCTAGGGAATGGCTTTGCCTCAAGAATGCGGCGCGCACGGGAGAACCCGGCCGCCATTATCGGCGCATACAAACGTTCGCCGCCGATACCTCCGAAGTCGCGCCCCTGTCCCAGCCGGTAAGTCGGAAGTCCTTCTTACGTAGCCTTCTATTTCCGAGGAATGCCTCGTTGACGTTTTGTAGCTAGCTGGCCCGCTCTGTGTATTGATTGCAAGTGTAATAAATAGCATATGAGTGTTAACGCTGTGTCGTCCCTTCCCTTTGTCCCTCGAGCACGAACCCCTCCGCGGTTAGCGAGCGGGAACGCTGTATCCGCGGAGTGGGAGTGCGGGCGGGGCGAAAGGCTTTGTCCCCCCATATTTCCACACTACCCAACCCCATCCCCGAAAATATTCCAATTAAAATTCTACTCCAATTCTGACTACGCGGCTACGCAAATTGTGCCACTCTTTGAGAGTGTGGCAAGTCCTCAGAACGTTGCCGGCGCAGTAGTAGTAGTAGTAATAACTTTATTCATAGAAAGATATGGGTGGGTCTTGGTATAGAACCACTCTTCACATGTTTTGATGTGGTCTGTGGCTCTTGTGGCAGGGTTGGAGCCCCTAGTCCAGGGCCCCACTGAGCCTTGCCGCCAGGTAGGCGTTCCGGACCAGTCCTGCCTGGGCCGCCGGATCCTCGCTGGAAAGCATCCTCTCCCACTGCTCCGCACTCAGGATTCTGTTTATTGCAGCCGCATTTGTTCTCTTTTCACGCCACGTTGTGTTAATTAACGTGGCTTTGTCCTCGCACCACGGGCATTTGCTGCTATATAGCCATGGGTGAATATTGCTTAGCATGTTTAAATTCGGGAAAGATCCCATCTGTAGCGGTCTCCAATAGACCGCTTCCTGCTGGTGGAGATTTTTTTGAGGTGTGGGATATCTAATCCTGACCCCTTTATAGTAATTCGGAATTTCTGAGTATCCTAAGGGCATTGGTTCCGCGTCAGGCTGCTGGAGGCTGGTTTGGTTGAAGGCTCGGTTTGTAAGCTCTCCAGCTCTCCTATCCGCCACGGCATTCCTCGCGATGCCTATGTGTCCCGGTACCCACATTATTATGTGTTGCAATTGTTTTTCCTTCGGCGGTAATTTGGCTGTCTTTATGATGTGGAGCACTGCCAACCCCTCCCCCCCCCCCTTTTTTGCCATTCATGTAGTTTCTGCACGCTGTTTGCGATTCTGTCAGAATTATTAGGGACCTTTGAGCACGGTAGCCCTCTGCCGACGCTAGGGCAAAGGCAGCCTCTTCGGCCTCCTCAATCGTGCCATCCCTGATAGTTGCGCTGGCTATTTCTTTGAGCTCATGATTAATTTCCGTTGCAACCGCTCTATTTCTGTTATGTTGTCTAGTTCTCCGTATGCAGTCACATCTGTGCACTTAATGTTTTCTTTGTTGGCCAGGTTCTGTTGCACATACTGTGCCCTAGCCTCCCGTCGCTCTTTGTGCAGGTTCGGATCCATATTTTGGGGAAGTCGTGCTACCCTAATTTTTTGCCAGAGTTCATCGGGTATTCGCTTTGATCTTTTTTATCTTTGACAGTGCACCCTCGTAGCCGCATCTTTTGAGCAGCTCTGTCCCTGTTTTGGTCTTTTTTTAGCCTCTGGAGCTGAGCTACGAGTTGGGCCTCCCTTAGCTCCTCAAAGGTGTTATGCAGAACTAAAGCCAATAGCTTCTCCGTCGAGGTTGATTACGGTAGGTGTAGCGCTGTTTTGTATGCTCTCCTAAGTATCGTGTCCGCTAGCTTTATTTTTGCTTTGTTGCAGTTGTAGTGGCGGAAAGGTTGAGCGTTGCGCCTCTGCTATGTACCTGACTGTTTCAAACACAGCCACCAGTGAGCTGTGGAAGATCAAAGGTGGTCTTGTGAAGCAATGCCAGAAGAAATAGGTCCGGCAAGGCTCATTATTTGCACAAAGGGTTCTTCGGGAGGCTGCACACTTTTATTGTTGCGCCTGGTGTTAAAAGCGCAATTTACTTCCTAATTGCTTCGTGCCTTCCTAATTATTGCGTCTCTGCGTGTGTGGAGGCCCCGAGAACCTCATTTCTAAACCCACTCGCGTATTATCCGGTGTCCCACAGGGCTCAGTATTAGGGCCATTACTTTTTCTAATTTATATAAACGACATAGCCTCTAATATTACTTCATCAATACGGCTTTTCGCAGACGACTGCGTAATATACAGGCAGATAACCACCCCGACTGATGCACTAGCTCTCCAATCAGATCTAACAGAACTAACTGAATGGTGTTCAACGTGGCAGATGTATATTAATGTCAGTAAAACTAAGCATGTAAGATTCTCTAGCGTAGCAGAAACATCACAGAATAATTACCGGTTAAATAATAGTGGAATTGACTCCGTGTCGTGTATAAAATATCTGGGAGTGTTTTTTCAGTCAGAACTTAACCTGGGATTCTCACATTGAATACATAACTAATAAAGCCTTTAAAAGAATTGGTCTCTTGAAACGCCGTTTACCCGTTGCGAACACTAAAACACGGCACAGCGCTTATACAACGCTTATCAGATCATCTGTTGAATACGCTTCTGTTATATGGAACCCCTCCCACGCGATTCTTACAAATGCTCTAGAAGCAGTACAAAATAAAGCCGTCAGATTCATACTGTCATCCTACTCACGTCATCAAAGCGTATCAGCAATGAAGCAAGCCATGAATCTTCAACCTCATGCTACACGTAGAAAGTTCGCCCGGTTGTCATTATTTCACACCTTATACTATAGCGAAACGCCATTCTCCCAAAATCATATCTTTCCTGCACCTCATTGTTCCGCTCGCCTGGATCATGCGCATAAGGTACGTCCGATTTTCGCTCACACACTAAAATATCAGAAGTCACCACTGGTTTTGTCAATAAATGAATGGAACTCATTGCCACCCAGCATTGTCGGCCATACTGAATTATCATCTTTTCAAACAGCTTTACTAACATTTCTGAACACGGAAAATGCGTCATGAGTGCTGAATGATTTACCGTGTCCGTGACTTTTTGGCGGTCCTTTTTTGCTTTGCCATTTCTTGTGCGCTGAACAGCTCCGGAGCATCTTTTATGTGCCATTGTATTTTTAGTTACTTATTTTGCCCTAATTATTACTCACTTGTTTGAACGTGTTGAATTTTGTGGTTTCAATATGTTATACTGCACTTAACCAAATGTTACCCAAACTCTGCCCCTTGTATATTTACCATCATTTGTTATGAGTTGATTTGTTATGTGTGCTTTCTTTTCATCATTCCCCCCCTATGTAATGCCCTCTTCTAGGTCTTTAGGGTAAATAAATAAATAAATAAAAATAAATAAATCTGCCATCCAGCCACACAGGGATGTTATTACTATTTTATTTCAAGCAATGAAATATTGCGAAGATAAACCTAAACTCACTGACCACCCCATCTCAGGAGCACACTTTGTGTAGATACACAAGCCAACAACTGCCATGCGTATCTAAAATGGTTGCAGTGCTGTTTTTATACCGTAGTGGAAGTGACGGTGTTTTTTTTTGGAGGGGGGGGGGGGAGGGGGGCACTAGCAGAACACCGTATTCATAACCTCTTCAACTGACCTTAAATGCTTAACGAGGGCTTCGTAATGCTTTTTTAAATACGATCATAAACACCATGACGCCATGCCTAATACGTTGAGAGGGTAACGAGAAATTTGCTCGTTCGTTCTACTTCAGTACGCTGAGCTGGTCTGCCCAACTTAAGGCGTTTCTTTTCTTCCTGACGCGACGTTTTTTCCGTGCGTTCACTTTACCTTTCACCTAAGATCTGTTAATAGTTCTTGGAGCTAAACGAGCCGCACCTCACCCCCAATAAGGTTTGCCTCTGGTGCGGAATGCTTGCTTGTTTCAACTTTTCAGCGCTCTTTCGAGAAGGATTTCCAGACGCGAAAGCTATGTGCATTACCATTTGTGGACAAGTAAGCTGACCACCTGGACTCCCAGGCCTTGCGCCTGGACGTTGAGGTCTTGGCTGACACCTGAAAAAGCAACAAAATATGTATGAAATCTTCAACTCTAGCTGATTATTGGATGAAAGTATTCTTTTCCACAGTATTCCCCCTCTTTACACTCTCTTTCAAAATCTAGCAGTATTCTTATGCAGACCCAGAGTCTAATAGCTTCGAGCTAGATTTATAATTTAAAGTTAGCACCTTAGAGGAAGGAATATCACTGAAGTACCACTGAATTCTTGCCTTTGAGGCAGCGCAAAATGAGGAGACTTTTCCTCCTGATTGGGGCCTAGCCTGGGTGCTATTGCTAATGTTTCTAGTTTTATTTAGGTGTAAAATTGCCGGGTTAATACTTTCTCTGAGGCTACGATGAGCGCGAAAAGCACAAGCACGTAGAAAAGGGCTGGCTTCACTGCGATAGCCAGAGACTCGGATCACAGGGAAATGGGTGGGCGGAATAGCTTGGTCTCTTTGGCAGAATCGTCGGCATTTATACCCGATGAGCACATCCTTGTGACAAGGTGGTCTTCCTTTCTTTATCGTTAATTTCATTGCTTTGATGAAATCATTCCTGGAATTTTAGCCTGTAGTTTACGGAGAAGAAAGTATAAGGAAAGAAAGATATATCGAACGCATGAATGCTACCCTAATTACTTTTGCGAATATCTCCTTAAGAATGCAAATATATGGCATTATGATATATGAGCGTGAAAAAATGACAGCTACAATTGGCAGCTCGAAGGAAGCTTTAATAAGCAAGACAAACGAGCTTCTTTTCATAATAATGTTGTACGATGTTCTGTGTTGCAATTACAGTAGCATTTTCTCTACCGCGACAAAGCTCACGTGTTATCATCATCAATTCACCAAGGTGCCCTTGTGCAGAGCACCTTAAATTTTCCCCATTATCCTTTCGTTCTGTCCGAAGTGTGTATTATGAGCGGTTTCGAGAGGTACAGATTCCGGCTTGAAATAAGGGACTCCAATATAGCACTGGCCCATTATGGTAAATTTAGAGTTATGAACCACATCTCTCTTCCGTTCTTAAATACTCGTCATAAACCTTGGACAGTATTTAATAATGATACGTGCCTTACGCAGTGACATTCAAAAAGATAAGTGCATGACTCCCCTGAATGTGGAGAACTGCAGTGTTCAGCTAGAGCTCATCAATCGCTCAATGAAAACGAACCGAAGCACCTGAGCGGACTGAAGTCTTTCGGACGCCTGCGATGTTGTTTCATGCCCCAAGATACAACGACAGATACCCTCGGCGCCTTTACAGGACAGCTACCAGCACAGTGAACGCAAATGATTTAAGTGTTCTGCAACGGTACCCATTTCTCGAGTAGAACCACGCCAGAAGAACCAAGCAACCATCCGCGCTGAAGAGAACGGAACCAAAAGGCACAATGAAGGACACGACAGGGACGTGCACGATTTCCTATGCACACACGAGAACATGCTGTCGGCTGCCGTGGTGGCTCAGTGGTTACGATGCTCGACTGCTGACCAGAAAGGCACGGGTTCGACCCCGGCCGCGCCGGTCGAATTCTGATGGAGTCGAAATTCAAGACGCCTGTGTACTTTACGATTTCCGTGCACTTTGAAAAACGCCAGGGGGTCGAAATTATACGGAGCCCTCCACTGCGGCGTCCAACGTAGCCTGAGTTGCTTTGAGACGTTAAACCCCTTTACCCACCAACAAGATTTCGACCGTAACTTCCTACATGAATAGCAATCGACCAGTGAGCGTGCATTGATAGAGGTGCAAAAGTGTTCATAGTAGAACTCTCGTCTGACCTAACTTGTAATGTCAAGAAAAGCGCCTCTATAGGAAAGCAACAAATCAACGTAGTGCACACAGAATTCGCGCCTTCGCCTGGTGTAGGCGCTGAACCTAACGAGGAAAAACTGAAACAGTATATGACACGGAAATAGGCCCAACGGTAGAAATCCGTAAGTGTCTGCACACAAATTACACAGCCGATATAAGAGACACCATTTCCGCAGCCTTGCGTTTTTACGTATCAATAAATGGAGACCGCAAGTTTGTGGGGGAAAAGGCAAAGCAATGAATCACCCTTTTTCTTGCGAATGCTCCAGATTAGAATGTAAGGAAGTGGAATTCTTATTTCCCTCCAAAATACACTCTTTTTCGACATTTTTCTTCTCGCATATTGTGCGATGAATGGGGAGAAACAGAACTATGATAATTCTTACCAACTTATTTAAAGTTTGAGTCAATAATTTATTTTGTAGATGGCATATTTTTGACTTTGCCACAGTTCGGTTTTTATGGAACCCTTTTGAAGGAGAACAAAGTGTAAAATAACTGAACAGAACAAAAGTAATGACAAATGGTTGGCGATTACTTGAAAGAAATACAAAGCAAGCGTCTTTCATTACGAGACGCTAATTAGCAGTAAGTTCAATTGTTCAATGCTTCAAATGTTCCTTTGTTGGAACACGGACTTTTGTCAGCAGCAACATTTAAAGAAAGCTTATATAATAATCTAAGAGTGCAACGTTACGTGGGTGGCGTAAACGCTGTCTCGTCCTGCTTATAACATGCTTTGGCACAGATCTGCGGTTATCAGACAGAGCATTCGGGGGCAGCATCCTAAGAGCACGTGCTATGTTTGTAGGGCCGGCCGAATCTCTTCGGGCTCCCATCTCCCGGTTACATGCAGTGTCTTAGGGGCGTCTTCAAGCGTATGGGGGAAACTTTTACACGTTGCGAAAGGCTAGGCGTATGCAGGGTATCGTCACGCACGGCCCAACTGCCCAGCACGCATCCCAGCTGAACAAGACGAAGGCAATACGTTGCACGCGCAGATGGTGGTCACGTCATTACAAAACAGTGACGCACGAGTCTCCACTGGACATGCGTATGACAGCTATGCTGTCAGAGCCAAGGCTCAAAAGGTGCTTTCCTGCCTACCACAGCTGCTGCAGGACTGAATGCGATACAGTTTGTACGGAGAAAGAAAATAAATTCACGAAATGCGGTTTTTCTTTATAAATTTCTCTGTATAAATAGAAAACATATCACAGGCAGGTACAAAGTTGTCTTGGGATAGCGAGCAGAAACATTCGCACTGCACATAGCATAAAAGTTGATTCGGGCGTCAGTAGGATTCCTTCTATTGGAAGTGCCAATGTTCCAAAAATGCAAAATAGAACAGATATGCGTAGTCATTGTAAATTCAGCTATACTTTCCACACGGTAATTTTAGGAAGCATTTGTCAATTCTCGGTAAGAATTTTTGCGTTTGAAACACTGCCTTATAGCGCGAGGTTTAAAGAGTTTAAAGGTTTGAAAGACACACTAGCACTCAAGCGGTTCAACGAAAACGTTTATTTGTAAGTTTTGTTATATATTTTTTACACTTTAGGGCCCACTGCTTCCTTCAGTGTCTCAACATCAGACGCTTGCGGAATCAAATAAACAAATAAGAGCTTTTTTTTCAAGTATGTGACACAAGGCTATCAAGGCGTTTTCCATTTTCCAGGAAATAAGGCCACTTTTCACAACAGTTACATACACTCTGAGCCTGACGTAACTTGCGGTGAGTAGACATAAAACGACGTCTCGCAAAATGAACTGTAGATTTGGCGAATTTGATTTTAAGGTTTTTCATCGCCCAGGCAAATTGAACAAAGCAGAGACGCTTTGTTGGCTGAATGATCCCATCGCACAGTCGTGGTTTCTTCAAATACCGCGGTCGACAGGTGGCACCTGCATTTATATGGAAGTAGTGACGGCTGTAGTAGGCTATGTGAAATCGAGAAGCAGATCCACACTGTCAAACACTACAAAAGTAGGTCAAAAAAAGAACTCAGAATTTGCTCCCAAAGGTGATATTCTGGAAATAATAATGCTAACGGGAAGGGTCCCAAGGTAGTAGTAGCGCCTGCTGCCTTGAGGAACGTCGTACTTAAAAAGCGTCATGGCTTAAAGGACACATGTATACAAAGCACACTCTAAGCCAAATTCAAAGAAGACATTAGTGACCCAAAATGGTATGTTATCTATGTTAAACTGTGTTAACTGTGCTATCTCTCGTGACACTTGCCACACGATGAACAGAAAGGTGACAATCGCGGAGGTGTGCCTACAACATGGAGATATCCCAATATATCGAAAAAGAGTAAATATAATCACTTGAATCACGTTACTCCGTGCGACGAAAATGAAGTGGACCGGCACGTACTCGTGTGCATCCCCAGTGTTGTCCGTCATATCGAGGCATTCGCTGTCCTCTGCAATCTGCTGTACAGACTACCTTTTAAAACAGATGTATACCGAAAGGCGGAGTCCTTAACTGAACTTGACAGGGCCATGGACCCCATCAAGCCCGGTCGGGGGCTTTTTTCAAGGTCGTCAACATCTATATTGTTTATGCTGAAATGAAATGAAATGAAAGCAGCACAAGTAATCGGCCCAGTATTGGAAATAGTTTCACTCGGGCCCTTTGCAGGACCGGTCTTTGCCAATACATTCCTAATATTGGGCTGATTAGCCGTGATGCTAGGGTAGTGGAGGGCTCCGGAGTAATTTCGACCACCTTGGGATCTTAAACGTGCACTGATATTGCACAGCACACGGGCACCATTTTGCGTTTCGCCTCGATCGGAACGCCGCCGCCGCACTCGGGTTCAGGGCAAAACCATTACTCCGCAGACTATGACGAGACAGCATCCGATCCCGCTAAAGAAGTGAGGTCCGAACATGAAGCTCCCCAAGCAATGAGACATCATTCACTAGTGAGGGACGTGTGAGCAGCACTGCGAGCTTCTGTTCTGCTTTGGAACGCTATGAGAAAAAGATAACGATCATGATGTTGTATGAGCATTCGTGCATAAAGCGTCGCATTGTCTACATCTCACCTGTACTAATATGTGTGTGCTAGCATGTGAGAAAACTCACCTACTACCAGCGTCACTGCCTAAAAGAATTCGCGCCGAATTAGAAGATTGTGCTACCGCCGTAAACTATCACGACTAGCACTTTTCCATAAACCGTATCACCATCCTTCACTTCACCACAATGTTTTCCAATCAGCATCAGCCTTTTTTCTGCGGTTCGACCATCCCCACAGAGTTAAACGCATCGGGTGTCGTTCATCCGCATTTACAAAGTCATTCATACCACGCACTATCACAGAGTGGAACAATTTATCAGCACACATAGCCATTGAATCTAACGCCTCCACATTTCGTGCTCTCATCCGCAGCGACGTTGGCACTTGAAATGTTTGAAATGTTTGAAAATTTTTAATGTTTTTTTGTTCAGCTGCTGTACTTCTGCTTTTACTTCTGTCTTTTCGTGCAAAATACGTACACTGTAATGGCATTTCAGTTATGCCTGATCGTTTTCTTTAAACCTATAATCTGTATTATAATGTTTTAATGGCCTGCTGCTTTATTTACTTTTTGGTCCTTAATTATTTTTCCACATTATACCTAGCCTGTTTATTGTTTCTTTGTTTGTTAAGGATGGTCCTTGTACATGTTTTTTACACTGACCCCCCTCCCCCCAATGTAATGCCCTTGAAGGAGAGCCTTTAGGGGTATGGTGAATAAAAAATATACTTTTTACAGTAGAGACTCTAGGAAGCCGACGTTTCTTAAGCCACAAGAACATTTTGCAATCAAATAAGAAAAGAATATTGCTTTTAGATTTGTAGTTTCAGCTTGCCTTACACCTAGCGCAATTGAAGTTGGTTGCCTGCGCTTAAAGACGGCTTGTGGCCGATCAAGAGTAGATTTGCTTCAGGCAGGGCTTATGATCCGTATTACAACTTTTCACTTTAGAAGCACGAGAATAGAATTGCGAATTTTCTGCCGCATCTGTGATGCCAATTAATTATTACTCGGATACTTGGCGGCGTTACTACACTTCATCGCCTATTACCCAATATGTATCTGTGATCTTTTTGAATAGCACTCAAGAACTGATTATCACCATCATCAGGCTAACATCATTTGCTTCATAATAAAGCATCTCCTCTGTAGCAGAAATTGTGAGTTTTCTGTGCCAGCTCCGCGTACCTCGTCCCTTCTCACTTCCTAATGATATCCGGCCACTTGTTTTGCTCGCTCACGCTATGCTCTCTCTGAACTACACGTTATCTGTTCTTGCGTTAAGCGCCTTGCAGATGCCAGTCTCTTGCATTTGATACGTGTTATACATTGAAAAAGAATAATATAAATTCTGTGAATAAACTGTTTTCAACACAGTCCTTTAAGTTTGCTCGCGCAGTCACGGCCCAAAACGTGGTTAGTGCATATTTTGCACCGCCGCAGCACTGAACAGGCTGTGGAGCCCTGCATAGCAAGTTCCTTCATCTTTTATCTCTTCTTCACCGCATCCTGTGGCCAAGCTGCTTGAGCGTTCAGGTGCTGATCCCCAGTTTGCGAGATCATATCCTGGCTACGGCGACCTCATTTTAATCGAGAAGAAAAGTAAAAACACCTTTCTGGAGGGGGGATTTTACCACAGTATAAAAAATGCCAAATGAACATTAACAATCCGGAGCGTTCGGTCTCTCCATTAGAGCCGATTTGTCGGTTAGGGTGTTGAAACCTTACATGTCATTGTTAATTTTACATCCTAACTAAGTGCATCCCGGAAAGGTGGCGCTTAAGAAAGCCTGAACGACCTTCCTTGTTATTATTCCTTGTTATAATTTCTTGTTACCAAGAAGACGTGAGAAAACAAATAACATAAGTCGGAGCGCGTTGGTTAGTTCCTTATGTCCGCCACTTTTGCTGTGCTAAGCAGCCGTTTTGAAAACGGTACCGACCTCAATGATATTTCACTCTTTTTTTTCAGTTTCGAGGTCAATTGGTTCGAGTTTCACAGAGCTATAGGGTGTTATCGTTCTTTGTAATTCTTCTTTGAATCATACATTTTTTTAGAACTGTGTTCAGATATAGCCTAAAAATATGTAAGTTTCAAATTTTGCTTGCAATTTGGCGGCTACTTCCACCTGGATCACAAAAACAGTTACTATTGCCTATTTCTGCCCCTCACTAGGAAGATTATTCTATAGAGTGACAGTAAAATATTGCCAGAAGCGTTATTAATTTGGAACTACCATGGGCCACTTTAACATTATGTTCTAACACAGCGCTATCGGCAGCTTGCGCTTATTGAGAGCACCCTTTACGGTTCGTGACAGGACTCATCACTTTCAAGTGTGCATATTTCCAACTAAATATCTCAAGGGATCCTTATTTGAGGACGAGTTGTGGTAAGCTTCACTCTAGCTGCTAATTTTTGACAACAACCGTTGTGCGCACATGTTTATTAGTCCCATCCACCACAGGATTGAGAGAAAAATTAGCGCTATTAAGATTGCCCATAGCAAGTAACAAAAAATTTAAGATTGTTGGTTGTCCTAAAACACTAGATGGATTTTGCCGGAGCGGTTTTATTGTACATTCTTGTTGACAGCACGTTAAAGCACAGGGACAGAAGAAACACAGAGGACGACGTCACAGGCGCTGAACTTCAACTTTATTCAAGAATCATCGAAACACTGCATATATACCCAAGACAGAGACGCCACCAAGCGGCGAAAGTTTTATGCGCTCGTGGAAACAGAGATGATAAGGCAGGTGGGGCAAAATGACAAAGGCTGAAAAAACCCGAAAATTTTTGAACAGAGCAGGAAAAAGCAGAGCAAGAAGATGCAAAAAACTTTACCAAGTCATTTGAAAGAAACACTCCGACACGTGAAAATAGTGGCGCAGATGACAGACAGAATTTTGAAGACGGTTCCCGAAAACATTGAACCAAAATATACGCGTAAAACAAAAATCAAACGTGGCGAAAATAGAAAAAGCATAGTGGCAAGCAAAAAACCAACAATGAAAAAGCACAGCGGTGATTGGATAGGCAAACGAAAATTTAACGATACAGGTGAAGCCTACAATTAACGCGGCTAAACACAGAAGATAAAATGCACTGGATAGATAAAACGATAAAAAACTGGGAGGAGCATGAAAGATGAAGCCAACAAAAAACACAACTAAAGCTAAAAGATCAGGTGCATAAAAACAATAAAAGCGAAAAGGAGAGAATAGTGGGAAAAAAATTTAACTCCTTTGTAAAACCATTACTACTTCAAACAGGCCCCGATAGAAAGATTAACTCTTTTTTCGACAATGAAACCGAGGGTGCACTTACACATTCACCCTCGTGCCTAGCAATCTCGGTTGCTTCTACTGTTTCACGTGTCAACTTGTTCCTGTGCTTTTTTATCACAGTGGCTTTTTCGAACAAAGGATGGCATGGATTTTGTGGGTCACAGTTTCGGCAATGGACGGGCAGATTCCTGAGTGAAGTACGAGATAAATCGTTCTTGTGTTCCCTCAGCCTATCATTGATACATCGGCCTGTTTGGCCGATGTATACCTTGCGACAGGACAAAGGAATTGAGTAAACGACGCCTTCCGCGCATGCCGTAGAGGGATCTCTGTGCCGAATGGTGCAACCTCTTTTTCTTTTCTCTTTTTCATTTACAATCCTACAGAGCTGCGAAAGGCGCTGAGGGGCGGAAAAAACGACGTCCACTCCTGCTTTGCTTCCAATTTTTTTAAGGTTGTGTGAAATTTGGTGCATGTAGGGGATAACAGCAACCTTTTTATATTGCTTGTGCGCTTCAGCCGGAGCCCTCCTATTCTCGCGCTTGATAATTTTCAGAACTTTTTCTGCAACAGAACTAAGCAGTTGTGGCGGGTACCCTGAGTGCGGGAGCCTGCTTATCTGGTTTGTGAAGCTTTCCTGAAGTTTTCGGGAACCGTCTTCAAAATTCTGTCTGTCATCTGCGCCACTATTTTCACGTGTCGGAGTGTTTCTTTCAAATGACATGGTAAAGTTTTTTGCATCTTCTTGCTCTGTTCAAAATTTTTCGGGTTTTTTTAGCCTTTGTCATTTTGCCCCACCTGCCTTATCATCTCTGTTTCCACGAGCGCATAAAACTTTCGCCGCTTGGTGGCGTCTCTGTCATGGGTATATATGCAGTGTTTCGATGATTCTTGAATAAAGTTGAAGTTCAGCGCCTGTGACGTCATCCTCTGTGTTTCTTCTGTCCCTGTGCTTTAACGCGCTGTCAACAAGAATGGATCATTACCAACTAGCCCGGCAATTTGTTCTATTCAAGTTTTATTATAGACAGAACTCGTTGAACCACAAAAAATTACCTCCCCTCTATTAACCAAGCCACAAAGCACAAAAAAATAAATTGCAATTTGTTGGGCTTAATGCTCTCAACCAAAACATGGACAATGCCAGAAAACCGTTGGGCACGGCTCCGGATATCCAAATTAGATATACTAAAATTGGAACGGAACCGCACAAAAGACATACTTAGCTTGTGAAAACCGAGGTATTTCAATAATTTTAAGCAGTGGACAAGACGGAGTTTCTTACATAACTCGAGCAAACAATATTCGCGGTGGCTTAAGGGCCAGTACTGAAATTTCGCGGTCAGTTAGGCCTCAGTGTCGTAGAGCAGTGTTCGAACGTGTTTCGCAGCTAATCGTCACAATGATGTACAAAATTTTGGCTTTCGACCTAGTTCCTATTTTCTCCACTCTCGCCACCGCACCTCTTCAGCATTCGTGAGCACATTCCCGGCGGCTTAAGGCGCCACAACGATAGTTTACAGGAGTGTATCTACTTATGTTTTCAGTGGAAATGCTTGCATTCGTATCCAGACAGTGACGCCTTAGGTGAATGCTTATTACACAACCTGTCACCCCCCACATAGGCTCGCAAATAGGCTACAACAATAGTTTACAGCAGTGTATCTCAAGTTATCAACGAAAATACTCGCATGCGGATTTGGACTGTGAGGCCTTAGAGGGCAGGTTCGTTTGGCACACTATCCCCCTGCACATATGCCCCGTAAGGTTCAAGCTGAGCTATACCATAATTTTTCTCTGCACAATGTCACTACGCCCTATAAGGTCTAACCATAGCTATACCAGAACTTTTTTCGGCCGAATGTCATTATGTCCCGTTAGTTTCAAGCCCAACCATACCAGAACTTTTTTTCGGTCAGATGTCATGCAAGCTAACCAAGTTTAAAAACGTAACACCAGCGATTTCGATATCTCGGCAGGGACTCTGACAGGGTTTTTGTCTTTCATAAATATTTCGAATTTTGTGCAGCGGCACAAAACAATCAACCGATGACCACTACACTAATAGTACACTTCCATTGGTATGTGAAATTCTTTTCGTTACGTCACGGCAAACATTACTGACATATTTGATGTAAGGTAATAAGTAATTAGAATTTCTTAGAACAACGCCATGTTCTTACACAACACAAAGTAATGTTTTCTTGAACACTACCTACCTCACCAATAGCAATTAAAATATTCCTATCTATGTATTTTCACATTGCCACAAATCTATCACAAGTAACGACCTTCAGACTTATGTGCAGCTCGTTTTGGAAATATAGATCATATTCATTATTGCAAACAATTGCACCTGCACCACAAGTGCCTTCTTTTTAAGTGAATAATTAATTTCAAAAATGTCCCATTTCCACCTCATAAGCACACAAGCTTTCACCTTCTGAACTTCATGCTTCTGTAGCAGCAGTCATATGTGGCTAGAGGGGCCGACAGACAGGCGTTGTTTATATATAAAAAATCTCTCCGATAGGCCGTTCAGATCAATTTCCCTAAAAATTTCCCATAATATTTGAATATATTTCATGATAAAAACTAGGAAATGTTACTTTGTGTTTCCCATTCACTTTTTAAAGAAATTCATACTCATTCGAATTGGAAAGTAAAACGTGGCTTCTCTTTTAGCTTTCTTGTCTCGCCTTTGCATTTATCGAAAATCGTATAAGCCGGCTCCAACGCTGTTGCATAATAAACGAATAAGACCCCTGTTTGAATGATTTCAGTACCTAACATCGAAGGCGCACTTATTAAAAAAAATGGCTTCGCTAAGGTTGAACTGACACCTGAGACAACACAAGTATTTAATATGCGTTGGTTAACACTCCCAAGGTATGGGTGCACTACAAATGAATACCGCTGAAAGTAGACTGGAAAGCCGTCGCCGTAACTCAGTTGGTAGAGCATTGGACACGAAATTCGGAGGCTGTGGGTTGAGATTCCACCTGTGGCATGTAGTTGTTTTTTATTCTGGTTTCTAATCGGTTACGAATAAAACAAAAACCCTATTGATCTCCCAATGATGGGCACCACAAATTGAAAAAAATCTCCTATGCTTCTTGCTTTCGGTGAGTGTCGGCCTCCTTTATATATGTCATAACGAGCCGCTCGTTTCCACTCCCATGTCTGCTTCCATATATTTATTGTTAAAATGCCAAAAATTAAAGCGGAGAACATGCTTTTGCACGACACATTTTCTGTTCAACAAACATCGCTACTCCTATATTTGCAGTTTAACAGACTTAGATTGCGATGCTATCTTAAGTACTATAGCAGGTTCGCTCTTATGCTATTAGCCCGAAGGAGCAATATGAACAGTTGTAACATCTCGAAACGTTTCTGTGAAATTCTTTCCAAAATAAGTTGGCTGAAATTTTTGATAGGGCAGTAGCCGTTCTCGAAGAGGAAACAAAGTGGGCGCAAGCGTTTTCGCCTGGCAATTGTTGTGGCTTGCAAAGGGTAGAGGCAAAAACAAAGGGTTTGTGGTCAATGAAGGTGCGCTAACTATTACTACTTCTGTAAGAAACGGTCACGCTGCGAGCAAAGACAACGCGCTGAAGTTAAACATCAATAATAATGAAATAAATGGCGCAGTAACAGCCAGCCGTACACCCAAGCCTTTCTTCACGGTGATAGTGGCCCCATATGATCACGATACAGGGCCAGGTCGCTGCTCTCATTCACCGGGGGCTTACGAGACTGCCCTGGCCTATTGGATGAGACAAAACTAGAAATAGGTTCAAATAACTCAGCAAGACAAAACGTTATGGAGGGCTCCGAATATCTTTTGACCAACTAGAGTCCTTTATGCTGCACTGATATCGCGAACCACAGGAGAGCCTTTTGCGCTTCGTCTGCTTGGAAACGCGGACGCCGCGGCGAGGTTTTCATTATGTGCTCACGAATCACGAAGAGGTGCGCCGGTGAAAGTGGAGAAAATAGGAGTTGCGTCGAAAGCCCAATTTTTGTCCAGCATTTTGACGATCAGATGGCAAACACGTTCGAACCGTCCTCCACGACGCTAGGGCCTAATTGAACGCAGAATTTCAGTAAGCAACGACGAATATTCTTTGCTCGAGTTATGAAGGCAACTTCATGTTCTTCTCTGCATAAAATTATTTAAATACCTCGGTTTTCACAAGCCAAGTATGTTCTTAGTGCGGTTCCGTTCCAGTTTTAGAATATGTAATTCGGATATCCGGAGCCGTCCCCAACGGTTTCCGGCCCAGTGCATGTTTTGGTTCAGGGCATTAGGCCCAACAGATTACAATTTATTTTTCTATGCTTTGTGGCTCGGTTAATAGAGGGGAGGTAATTTTATGTGCTTCAACGAATTGTGCCTATAATAAAACAGCTCCGGCTAAAGCCATCTAATGTTTTAAGACAACCAACAATCGTAAATTTTCCGTCTCTCGTTTGGGCGATCCTAATGACGCTAATTTTTCTCTGAGTCCTGTGATGGATGGAACTAATACAGCTGTGCACACAACGGTTGTCGTAAACAACTAGAAGCTAGAGTAAAGCATACCGGCACTCGTCCTCAAATATGGATCCCTTGAGATATGTAGTTGCCAATATGCACACTTGAAAGCAATGAGTCCTGTCACGAACCGTAAAGGGTGCTCTCAATAAGCGGAAGCTGCCGAGATTGCTGTGTTAGAACATACTTTATTTTAAAGTACTCCACGGCTGTTTTAAATTAGTAATAATTCCTGCAATAGTTTACTATCATTCTATAAAACAAGCTTGCTAGTTAGGGGCAGAAAAAGGCACAAATAAGTTTAATTTTATAATCCAGGTGCAAGTATCCGCCAAATTGCAAATAAAATTTGGAAGTGACTTATTTAGGCTTAATATGAACACAGTTCAGAAATATGTGTGCTTCTAAGAAGAATTGCAAGCAACGAAAACATCCTTTAGCTGTGTAAAATTCGAACCAATTGATCTCAATACCCCCAAAAAGAGAAATAAGATTGAGGTCTCTACCATTTTCAAAACGGCTGCTGAGCCGAGAAAAAGTGGGCGACATAAAGAACTAGCCAAGGAGCACTGATTTATTTTATTTCATATTTCTAACGTCTTCTTTGTAACTAGGAATTAAAACAACGAATAATAACAATAAATGTCTTTCAATACTTTTCAAAAGGACCACCTTTCAGCCATGCACAGAAACCTAGTTAGGATGTAATGTTAAAATTAACATGGGGGGTTTCAAGTCCCTAAACGACAAATGGGCTCCTATTGAGAGAACTAGAGGCTTAGGATTAATAAATTTCATTTGGCGTTATTTTTTATTTTTTTGGTAATATTGCACAACTGAAAGGTGTTTTTACTTTTACTGCTCATTCAAATGCTGTCGTCGCAGTCAGGATACGATCTTGCAAACTGGGGATCAGAAGCTGAACGCTCAAGGCAATTAGCCACAGGAGGCGGTCAAGAAGAGATGCAAAATCAAGGAACTTTTAGCAAGGGTTTCTTAAGTCTGTTCTGTGCTGCGGCGCCGCAAATATGCATGAAGCAAGTTTTAGGTCTTGACTGCGCTAGCAAATTTAAACGGCTGTATTTAAAATCATTTATTCACACAATTTAAATTATTCGTTTTCATTTTAATACAACGTTAATTAACTCCTGCTTGGCCAGGCATTGACCTGCAGTATTTTGAAATAAGTAAATAAATTATTTCCGTTATTGAAGTAACGTGAAGGCTGCATGTAGTGGAGAAGTAACAAATTTTATTGTAAGATTTGACTGATATCGGCTGCATGTGGTTAACAAGAACAATTTTATTTAGTTAGAAAATATGATTTTGCTATTAGTTGGTTTTTCCAGCTAGTTCGAAAACTGAATCAACAAGAATTGAAAAATATATTTTCAAGTAACAACAGAAGAAAATATTTGTTTTTTAAATATTGAGGCCCACATTTTGGAACAAAAGTGCCAGACGTTTTATTACCACATATTAGGTAGTTTGTCCAAAAATCGCAATGAAATTAACAGCCCACCGCGTTGGCTCAGCGGCTTTGGAGTTCGGCTGCTGATCTCAAAGTTGCGGGATCGAAAGCTGACCTCAGGGTTGGGTGCAGGCGGAATGCAAAAACACCACTCTATTTGTGAGAGATGAGCGCACATCAAAGAAACCCGAGGTGGTCCGAATTATTCGCGGACCCTCCACTACATTGACCCTCACGGACCATGAGCCACTTTGGGATATTGAAAAAAAAAACTTTGCTCCGCGTACATATTGATGTCGCACGCTATGTCAAAAACCTGCCGACCGTCAGCGGAAGTTGTCCGGAAAATGTGTCCACAGCAAGTGGTACCAGGTATCTCGACGAGACTCTGGTTGCGGCAAGGAACCTGCACTACTGTGGCGGTGCTGCAATTGTTCCGCTGGGTGACTAAATAAAAGCTGTCGCAGTGAGCCACTTCGGCCGCTACGAACGCAATACCCCATTCAGAATGATTGGAGGCCCGCGTTTCAGTGAAAGCATTCATTGCAGCCAATGGTAATAAAAAAAAATTGTTTCTTTGTCACCCTGCAGTGTTACTGCGCCCAATAGTCTCGTCAGAAACGAGGGTTTGTTCCACACCGACTCAAGAAAGCGAAGGCAACTGGAGCGGTTGTTCTGTTGTTGTAAGCCCGTTACTTGACGGCCTCTATCTCCAGCCACGTATTGCTATAACTGGGAAGGGCCATTGGCAGGGGCGTTCAAATGTTCAACGCAAGAAGAGGGTTGATTGTTATTTGTGAACTTCTAGGCCTTGCCTCCGGAGTCTTTAGAAATATATTGTGCCTTGAAATGACGCTTGCGCTTGGCTACCGATGCTTCAAGACACAAATATCCATCTTCATTTTCTTGCCTGGCCTGACGTACGCCATGTGTGACTTCCAGCGCGCGAAGGTTCCCTTAGCGGACTGCTCCCGTGTTTTTTTCACATATTATTCGCGCTCGCTTCACGTCGGGAGTTCACGTGCGGATCCAGACGCTTTGCTCCAAGCAAGATGGGTTGGGCACTTATGTAAAGAACAACAACAGCATAAAACGACAGACAGTTGCAGTCGTAGCGAAGCGGTACGGCATCAGCGGTTTAGGTGTGCTAGACAAAGTGAAGCTGCCGAAGAGAGCGCGCAGCGACTACATGCGGATGTCCTTACCCACAGGCGGAAACGAATGTGGAAGACTCCTGCATGGTGCGCTGCCAAAATACTCCATCCACAAGCGTCAAGAACTGCAGCGGAAAGAGGCCCCTAAACTGGAAGCCGATTGTTTGGCTAAAGCAGCTCAACGGAAGCGGAAAGCGGAGGAACGACGGCAGCAGCACGTCGCCGCGAAAAAATCTTCAAGCGCGATTTGCTGCACAAACCATTTGGCCAAGTGTGTTCTGTGTGAAACCGACTCAGGCACAAGCGGTACCTTAACCAGCAAAAACGAACACGTTTGCCGTGTTATAGACATTCTTCCCTGAGGTGACTTAAGATCTTATCGTGTGTTCCCTATTTGTAAGGTGTCCTTGACACAACAAAAGGTTCATTTATTCTTTGTGAGTAATGGTTATGTATATCCTCCCAAGTCTACAAATTTCCTTCTGTTAAATCCGGTTGCGGAATGGCAGATCTCCCCCCGACTGCGACATGTTAACCAGCGGGAATAAAGCAGCGGACAGACACAGAAATAGCTAGGACACACGAGTCCGCTGAGTCTTTGTCCGTTGTTTTGTTCGCGCTACCTAACACGTTGCAGCCCGCGTCCCACCACCTATTAGCCAAGTTTCTTGTTTGGTCTCTCCACGAATCCCTCTCATGCAGGTTCGCCGACTTTTGTGCAACTCTATTCTGTACGGGATCACAGGAGCTGTGGTTATTGTTCCAGTAAAAGACACAAATCATGCTCGAGTCTTGACAGAGTTCTCGTAGCCTGACAGGACTTCACACGGGCTGAAAGCAGCTGTAACAGATATAACGCATTTAGAAGTGGGGTTCAATCATCAACGATTTTATGTGGTTAATTCACCTTTATTTACTTATCCACACGGCATGGGTGTGCTTCTCTTTATGGCCCAACCATACCTCCTGCGAACCTTGACACGCATTTGTATGCATTGGAAGCAGCCCCACGTATTGCAGGGCCGCACACACAGTTTGGTCCACACTGGTTCTGGCCGCCTCGAGGATTGCACTAGGTGGAAAAAAGGCCGGAAGTTACTAAACTGCATTGTAGTCGGTAGAAATAGCAACCGTTTTCTTGCTGTATAAAGCAGGGAGGAACACAAAATATTCAAATTATTAACGTGTCCACTCTGGTTTACGATTGCGCGCAAAATTTGTGTTCCGCGAACGTTGCTGTCAGCTGATATAGTCCTCTACTGCGAAACCTGGAATGAGCTGGTAAAGCTCCATTGCTCTGTAATCACTTCAGAAAGGCAACTGTAGGCTCATCATCACACGGAACCATGCAGTCCTCTTGTAAGCAATGCTTCAACACTTTATTAACCCTCCAGGGTTGCGCTAGAACTCACAGAATGCATACATTACATAAAGCGCGAACTGAAGCCCAACAATTAGGTTTTGTGAAGTAAAAAATTAAGTGTCGACAGAAACAGTTAAGAAAATTCATTGTATGGCGCTAAGAGATAATTGTGGCAACATTCCGGGCGCCTTATACCGGCCTTGGCGGCTATATTTTTTCTAATGAACCGGTAACAACACTAAGACTAGCTAGAGGAGGATCGTTCTCATTGAGAGCCATCGCCACATGGATTTGTAAGAGTATATTTCACCAGACTCTAACGAAGTTTATCTCGAATTATTGTAGCCACGCCAGACTGCATATACATGGTCGTAAATCGTTGTAGCTATTTAGCACCCTCACAAAAGTGGCGGCATCTTTTCATTTATGTTTATATAAAACTGTTGTGTCTTGTTTCTTTACACATATGTATGTCGATGCAGCCTCTATGTGTCTACGGAAGAGCACGCGTACGTGCACGCTGTTTCGGTGGTGGTTTCTTCTAGTGGTGCAACTCCCTCGCACTGCACGTGCGGAGGCGCACGTGCTGCTTGTTCTGTCTATCTTGTATTTTTTCCCAGCTCAAGGCCACCCCTACTAGTGCCAAAGCCTTGAGCTGCTTTTGCATACATGTAAATTCTCTTCCTACTTCAAGACGCGGCCAAACAGTGTCAAAGTGTGGGGGCCTATGTGACACCCTTTTTGTGTGTGAACTACTTGGTGCCTTTTTTGGTGTGTGCTTTTTTTCGGACACGGAGTGCTTTGTCCGCTAACGACCTAAGCCTTTAAGAAGGGGCCGAATGGGCACTAGCTTCACTGCGCTCCGCAGAGGGAAAGCCGCCTCCACGCACTCCCGGGACCCCAAGCCGTCGCACCGCAACCTTGAAGCCGCCCAGCCAGAGTCTTTGTGGATGGACATCCGCCACGTTCCTCGGTCAACTCTGTGTTCGCTCCCCTTCTGAACGTTCTTCTCAACTGTTGGTAATTGGACTTGCTCTATCATCGTGATCTCAGTAGACAATCTCTTATTGAAATGTATAGCTTATTTCAGTGTATTTAATGCGATGTGTGTTTTTCCTATGTCCGTGGTAATTGATTCGTAAAATTTCCATTCCTCTTCTGTAAGAGCTCTCGTATTCCTAGTAACGATTCTATAAACGTTGTTTTGTTGTTGTTGCTTCTCAACACGCCTCTGTCTCATCCACTACATTTGCTTGCCGGCTAGGCCGGGCATCGAACGACTCCTTAGACACTAGCAACTTCTTTCACCATCAACAACAGAGATTTAGGAAAGGATTTTCATGTGACACGCAGTTGGCACTTTTTGTACATGACCTGCATGCAAATCTTTACTGTAACATCTTGACCGTAACATTTTTAGATTACGCTAAAGCATTCGACAAAGTATCCCACCGACGCTTGCTTCTAAAGCTTTCCCTCCTAAATTTACACACTCATATTTCAACATGGTTAGAACCGTTTCTTACTAATTGTACTCAATCTGTGCTCATAAACAGCCAGTCGTCTAGCCCCGTAACCGTAACCTCCGGTGTCCCACAAGGATCCGTCCTGTGTACTCTTCTTTTCTTAATATACATTAACGATTTACCCTTGCATGCGTCTTCCTCAATCCACTTGTTTGCTGACGACTGCGTCATTTATCGTACAGTAACTAACAGTTACCGAAGCGGTGGCCTTGTGGTAGAACATCCGCCTCGCATTCGGGAGGTGCTGGGTTCGATCCCCAGTGCCGCAGGGTACCCACCGGTTTTTAATGGGTACAAGATTTCCCCCGGCATGGTGCTCGGCTCTTCTGGGTGAAATGCTTGGGAAAAGGGTCTTGACCACAGTTTCTCTGATGGATCAGCGATAAGTTCCGCCGTCAACAACGTTAAATCCGCCTCGTGCGGTAGAAGCTCATTTGTGGCCTTTCTTTTTTATGACTGCTGCTGCAGGTGATGAAGGTTCGAGCCACGTTGGCCGTGACACCATCTTTAGCAGGCACTGAGCTTGTCCGACACTGGGGCTTCGTTCGCCCGCGAGGGGCGCAGCGGGGTTTACGGAGCTTCTCGCAAGCGAGCACTCCTAATGAAAGCCGGGCGCCAGGCCGGGGGACGCTTGTATCCATTTTTACCGGTGGGTGTCCGGCGGTGGGTTTCGAACCGACCACCTCCCGCAGCCGAGACGGGCGCCCAAACCACTAGGCTCTAAAGAATGGAGGTAGCCTAAAAGCAGTGAAGAGGAAACTAGGCATAGGTAAAAACGAGATGCATGAATTAAGAGACAAGCAGGGCAATGTCATTAGCAATATGGATAAGATAGTTAACGTAGCCGAAGAGTTCTATACAGACCTGTACAGTAGCCAATGTAATCAGAGCGCTAATGAGAAAGACAGCAGTGCACAGCAATGCGTCATCCCGCGAGTAACGAAAGATGAAGTAAAGAAAGCCTTAGAAGCAACGAAAAGGGGAAAAGCAGCTGGGGAGGATCAGGTAACAGCAGATCTGTTGAAGGATGGAGGGGACATCGTGCTAGAAAAACTAGTTACCCTGTATACCCAATGCCTTATGACCTCGACTGTACCAGAAGCTTGGAGGAATGCAAACATTATCTTAATTCATAAGAAGGGAGACGCCAAGGACTTCAAAAGTTATAGGCCGATCAGCTTACTATCCGTTGCCTACAAAGTATTTACTAAGGTAATCGCTAATAGAGTCAGGGCTACGTTAGACTTTAATCAACCAAATGATCAGGCAGGCTTTCGTAAAGAATATTCCACAATAGATCATATTCACACTATCAATCAGGTGATAGAGAAATGTGCAGAATATAACCAACCTCTATATAAAGCTTTCATTGATTACGAGAAAGCATTCGACTCAGTGGAAACTTCTGCAGTCATACAGGAATTGCGTAATCAGGGGGTAGAAGAGGCTCATGTGAAAATACTGGAAGATATATATAGCAACTGCAGAGCTACTATAGTCCTCCATAAAGTCAGCAATAAAATTCCAATTAGGAATGGCGTCAGGCAAGGAGACACGATCTCGTCAATGCTGTTCACCGCATGTTTACAGGAGGTATTTCGAGGCCTGAATTGGGAACAGTTGGGAATAAGAATAAATGGAGAATACCTAAGTAATGTGCGATTTGCTGATGACATTGCCTTGCTGAGTCACTCAGGAGGTGAACTGCAAATCATGATCAATGAGTTAGACAGGCAGAGAAGATCGATGGGTCTAAAAATAACATGCAGAAAACCAAGGTAATGTCCAACAGCCCAGCAAGGGAACAACAGTTCACAATTAGCAGCGAGAGCCTAGAAGCTGTGATGGAATACGTCTACTTAGGGCAGGTAGTGACAGCTGATACGGATGATGAGAGGGAGGTAACTAGAAGGATAAGAATGGGGTGGAGCGCATATGGCAAATTCTCGCAGATCATGTGTGGCAGTTTACCAATTTCCCTCAAGAGTAAAGTGTACAACAGCTTAATTTTACCAGTACTCACCTACGGCGCAGAAACGTGGAGGCTAACGAAAAGAGTTCAGCTTAAGTTAAGGACAACGCAGCGAGCCATGGAAAGAAAATGATAGGTGTAACGTTAAGAGACCGGAAGCGGGCAGAGTGGGTGAGGGAACAAACACGGGTTAATGACATCCTAGTCGAAATCAAGAGAAAGAAATGGGCTTGGGCAGGGCATGTAATGCGAAGGCAAGATAACCGCTGGTCCTTAGGGGTAACGGAGTAGATTCCAAGAGAAAGTAAGCGTAGCAGGGGGCGGCAGAGGGTTAGGTGGGCGGATGAGATTAAGAAAATTGCAGGCAAAAGGTGGATGCAGCTGGCAAAATATAGGGTTAATTGGAGAGACATGGGAGAGGCCTTTGCTCTGCAGTGGGTGTAGTAAAGCTGATGATGAAGATGATGATGATGATGATGAACTAACATCCCCTACCAAAACGCTCTTCATATTGACCTTATCAGCGTACAATAATGGTGCGATCAGTGTTTAATGTCTCTTAACCCTAACAAATGTAAGCTCATGTCACTCACCCGAAGTCTTAGACCTTTTCGTTCTACTTACACTATATAGACAACCTACCAATAGAACCTGTGCTAACATTTAAGTACCTAGGCATCACACTATCAACTAACCTATCCTGGAATGCGCACATTTCCAACATCATTTCATCGGCCTACAAAAAAAACTACGTTTCCTCAAACGCCACATACGCCATGCACAAAAAGACTTCAAGCTACTAGCATATGTCACTGATAAGTCCTAAAGTTGAATATGCATCCGCCATCTGGGATTCCATCAAAACTATCTGAAAGCTAACCTCGAACGCATTCAAAATCGCGCTGTTGGATTCATTCATTCCGCATACTCATACGACATCAGTGTATCGTCTTTGAAAGCTGAAATTAACTTGTCACTCCTTTCCCAGCGCCAGCGCATGGCTAGCTTCTGCCTTTACCACAAATTCTTCAACAGTTCATTGCACGAGGCACCCTGCACCTTACGCCGCATGCACAAATCTCAGGGCACTGGTCATCCGCTTCAAGTTGTCCGTCCACGCTCCCGTACTACTGCATTCTCGGCCTCCTTGTTTGCCCGAGCGGCATCTGACTGGAATGGCCTTCCCCACGAAGTCGCAGCCATTACCTGTCCATCAACATTCCACCAAGAGTTAACGCAGCTGATGTTAGATTAGAACCTCATGTTATATCCGTAGTCTCACCCCTTATGTAACACCCCTGAATAGTTGTCTTTAAGGAAATAAACTGAAACTGAACTTAACCCCCTTATTGTCATGACTCGCGGATGACCTCGCGTGATCACCAAAGACGTCGCAGGCACCTTGTCTCGTAGGTTCTAACTCAGATTTAAACTTTGCGTGTCCAAAAGCAGCCAAAATTTTGCTCTGCGACGACTCCTGAGAACTTTTTTTTGCTGTCGCCTTATCGCCTTGTTGTTCACTTGTTTGTGAGTGGCAATCATCCACGTAGAGTTTGAATTCTACGCCACTCTGCCCATCCATTGACCATAACCTTGTCACATCCATGCAACTGTGCGTGCGTGTGTGTGCCTGTGTGTGCGTGTGTGTGCGTGCGTGTGCGTGGGTGTGTGTGTGCGCGTGCGTGTGCGTGTGTGCTCCAAAGCCGTATTCATACCGTCGTTTCTTGTAATGGAAAGGAGGTAAATTTATCAGAAACTTCAGGATCACATTTAGAATCTTGTTGTAATACAAAATACACACAACATGGTCAAGACTTTGGAGAAGCAGTTCCCGTAGTCAGAGAATCAATGTTTAAATGCAGACAACTTAAGCGGGCATTTACTTGAACAGTTGGATCCGTTTTAAGGGCAGTCCTAGAAATTATGGCGTTTTTTTTTTGTGGCACCAACGGCGTACTGCATTCTCGACCTCTTCGACTGACCTCAGACGCGTAGCGACAGCGTCGCCTTGTTTATTTAGAAAAGGTTATAAATACGATGGCGCCGTGTAAAGGCTGTTGACAAAGTTACGGGAAGCATGTTTCTTAGTTATACAATGATAATTTGGGGTAATGCAACTGCTTTTGAAATGCACTGCGGTTTTGGAGACCACATAAAATATTTACGCTACAAACTAGAATACTTTGAATTTGATCTTGGCAGTATCTTTGATTTTAAAAACGGCTGAAAACGATGCGTCTCAAGAGGACAAAAATATATTACGAACCTCCTGTGGTGATACGAACTGAAGGCATCTATTTTTTTCCTGGTGCGACGTTTGCTATATGCTGTATAACTTTTCACCTGAGAGGTCTTCATAATGGCGGTAACTAGAAAAGCCAACACTTTACAAGCGTTAAAGTTCGCCTGTATGGCAAAACGACTGCATGTTCGAACTTTTAATCGCTCTTATGACAGCTGCCGACCAGATAGCTATCTTTACTTACCGAACCTTTACATTGGATATTTGGTCTAGCAACAGGAGGTTTTGCACCTTGACCAGGACGCCTTCCACCTTGACCAGGTCTTGTCGGTTGGCACCTAAATATACAAGAGAGTATATGCATTAGATAGCTCAGGAGATTTAAATTAGGGCGTATGCCGTCTAAAATTCTTTCTTCTCTAACAACAGTATTTGTCTAATTACATTATTCTGTCTCAATATGTAGAGGCCTATGTGACGAACATTTTGGATTGCAATAGTCTGAAGGCATATTCATATTTGATACGTATCACTTCTTCTCTAAATTCCAGCAATAAAGAACTCTAATAATACACGGATAGCCTAAGAACTAGTGTGCAACATTAGTGCTTTGTGCAAAAAGAGCAAAGAACGAAGAGAGAGGCCAATAGAGAGAGAACCAGAATAAAAGACCTGAAATGCTCATACATACTATCAGGCGAGGCACAAGTTTCAGCCGTTCGTGTCGAAAGTTTTCTTAATTTGTGATCATGCCGTCTCTCGTGAGTACGTTGCTTTTCTCGCTATCCATTAAGATAACTGGCCCAAGCGTCGTTCTTACCCAAGCGTCACCAACAAAGGTTCAAAAAGCGTCAGGATACTTATCCTCTTTGTGCTGCTGGCCCGACAAGCAACCACTGACAACGTATAAGTTTGTTAAGAAAATGACCAAAAGACGCATCAAAGGGGCGAAAGATGAAATGGTTCCCCTTCATTATATGCGCTGAAATCAACACAATAAAATGCCTGGAGGCATGGTAGACAGGCTTACTGCATCTGGTGTTGTGGGTTTTTGGCTGATATTTGCTTCGCGTCTTACTATTGGGCCCCAAAAGCCCAATGAGACTATAGGAGGCGTTAAGTTCCGAACATTAGCTACATCCGTAATATGGCGCTTTATTACTAGGTGGTATCAATTCGACGTCTTTAATGTACAAAATATTTCCTAACATTGCGCTGCACAATGCCCAGCCTCGAGGCTCTCAGTAATGGCTCTTGATTACTGTATGTAGAAAATGGTACAGTTCATGCTTACTGCGTGGCTACAATGAGAGCCAGAACCAGAAGCACGCAGAGAAGTGCCGACTTCATTTCAGCAGCCTGAAAATCGTTTATCTCTGAACGGGTCGGTAGATGCGCCAGAACACCTGATATCTCTGGGTGAGGCCTATGATTTTATACCCGAGGAGTGTGCCTTTGGGATAAGGCTGTCTCGCTTCGTTGATATTTTTTTCTTTTTGCAACTTTGATTAAATGCTGTCTTTCTTCCGTTCTTGCTTGAACGTGAAAAAAATAAATAGGAAAAGATATTTTTGAACGCATGTATGTTATCTCGATTAGCAACTACAAAGACCGCCTAAAGAATGCTAAAATATGCTAGCCAAATAAGGCTTTCCGCTGTAAAAACATCCTCAATGGATCATCAAAAACAAATTGCAGAGGGTGTGCAAATTAGACATTTACATCTGGCGGGTGTAAGCGAGCTAAAGTTTACCAAGTATTGTGCGCTGCTTGCTATGTTAATGAGTGCCGATCTTGTGACTTTCGATGATGTGATTTTCCATGTATTGACAAAGCTCTGCTGCAATGTCCTTATTTTGACGAAGGCGCCCTTGGCGCCATCACCTACATTACTGCCAATACTTAAGCGTCACCATTCTGAAATATTCATGGAGTAGCCATTTCAGATGGGTCCAGGACAGCGTTTATGATATATTAATATTACTGGTTTCTGTTTTATTTAGCAATATTTCATATAGCTTTTGTTTCGCGGAAAGTCTGCTTATGCCACAAAAAAGTCCAACCTCAATTATCTCACTACTGCGGTCTTCGCTTCTCAAAATATTTTTAATTGCAAATTTTACATTATACTCTCCACAGATTTGTATTATAGGCTGTTTTGAAGCGCATCGCAATCCTCGGTGAAGCAACTTTGTTTAGTGTACTCGTTTTTTATTCTAGTTATTTTGAGCTATGAGTCTGAGGTTGTTTTTAATTCGCTGGCAGTAATTTCTTGGACAGAATATGTTTGGTCACTGCTACAGAGATGTGTTAGAATGGTTCGATCCTCCGCGTTAAATAAATTGCTTTTCCCAGCGGAATTTTATTTCGAGCGAACTTACTGTAAAAGGTCACACATTGGGGACAGAAAAAGAATGGAGAGAAAAGAACGGGCAAAGCGGCGAATCAGTGCTAGCTGGCATGCGATAAGATAGAGAAATAAAAACATTGCCAGAGCTTTCGGGTGGTCGGGTCCTACTCAAGGTCTCCGGTGGCCTTTACTGCAGGCCTTGTGCGGCCAGTCAGCTGCAACTTGTCTCCAGTTTCCTAGCTGGACAGCATAGCCTCGGACGGCTCCCGAGGGGTTTTCGAAATTACTAGGACCGCCGTGGAACACTGGCAGCCCTGTGTAATCTGATAGAGTATTTGGCATATCTCCGCATCGGAACAGGGACCTGCGTACTCAGTGAAGTGCATACTGCTTAAAATAAATAATTATGAGTGCGAATGTGTCGCCAGCTTCCGCCCCCGAATTCCCTGCCTAGTTCTTTATGTGGTTGAAGCTGCTTTCGCCTTCCCTCTCTAAAATTTTAAAATACGAAGTGCTACCCAAACTGCATGGAATGTGATTAGTGCGCGCGAAATGTTTATACTACGCATTTTAACAGTAAAGTGGCCTGCAGTCTGTATCAGTACATCGACTACCGTGCCACAAAGATGAAGCACTGTTTTGTTTTGTTCGATTTTGAAATGGTATCTTTCAGTGAATTGGCGCATTTCTTTTCATCCGACAATCACGGACTTTAAGGAGCGAAAAGTGCTGAGGTCCTATTTCAGATTTAACTCAACCGTGGACAAGCCATTAAATGCTATAGGAAGCTGTCGGATCTTATTCTTTCGTCTAGAGCAAGACATTTTTCGGTTAGAAACGCTTCAAGGGCAAGCGAGTGCCTGTCGACGACGATATATGTTCCGAACCACCGACAAGCATAACAACAAAAAGAAGAGAAGTTTGCGAAGCCATTCTTGTCGATTGGAGGCAAACTATCGACAATGTAGCGGCGAAAAGCAGTGATGGCGTAGAAGTACAGTGTCCGCCTCGCGTGCAAGAGGACCGGGGTTCGAATCCCGGTGCCGCGCAATTTTTCAGCGAGTAAAAAAAAACACCGCGTGTCGATGGAATTGCATAAGCAGGCCTATGATGGGGCCTGATATCGGTGACCAGAACGAACAACGCACTCCCTCACCAAAGCAGGATTTGGCAACCCTAGTGTAGTACTTGGCTGCAACCTTCAATGAAAAAACCACCTAACACTCGGCCATCAGTCTCCAGCGGCTGCGGACCAAATGACCAAGGCTGTTAGACCTGTGACGCCGCGGATGGGGATAAAAATCTCTGGTTCCATGCAGGCTCAATTGGAAACCGTACATGGCAACATTTAACGCTAGAACCACATCCAATGAGGCTAGCCTAGCAGTTCGAGGAACTACATTGAATTCAATGGGATATCATAGGGCATAGTGAAGTTAGGAGGACAGGTGAGGCGTATACATTGCCGAAAGACGGGCACATATTCTGCTATCGCAGATTAGCGAATAGACGAGATTTGTTTGTGGGATTCCTCATTAATCAGGATAGAGCTGGCAACGTAGAAGAGTTATATGGTGATAACGACTGAGTGGCAGCTATCGCAATTAGGCTCAATAGAAGGTACAAGCTGAAGGTGGTGCAGACCACGCGCCTACATTCAGACATGAATTAGCAGATCGTTGAAAGCTTCTATGAAGACGTGGAATCGGCAACCAACAAGGCAACATCACAATACACTGTACTGATGGGCGACTTCAATGCCAAGGTGGGCAAGAAGCAGGCTGGTGACCAGACGGCAGGTGACTATGGGACAGGTTCTAGGAAGAGCAGGGGAGAGTTATGAGTAGAGTTCGCAGATAGAAAAAATTCACTGGTCATATACCATCCTCTGCAGACGAGAGAACAGGAAGTGGACGTGAAAGAGCTGCAAATGTGATACTAAGAAGTCGACTTTATGCTAATCGCTCCCCTGGCATCGTAAATGATGTGGAGGTACTCGGAAAGGTGCGTTACAGCGACGATAGAATGGTAAGGTCTAGAATTATCTTAAAGTTGATAAAGGAACGGAAGAAAGCAGTGAAGCGCGAGCCCATCAGCCAGTTAGCGGTAAGAAAAAACTAGAATTCAGGATTTCGCTGCAGAACAGATATTCGTCTTCAACTGCGGAGAAATTATTCCGGAGCCCTCCACTACGGCACCTCTTCTTCCTTTCTTCTTTCACTCCCTCCTTTATTCCTTCCCTTACGGCGCGGTTCAGGAGTCCAACAATATTTGAGACAGATACTGCGCCATATCCTTTCCCCCCAAAACCAATTATAATTATAATTATATAACTGCGGAAGAAGATCTCAATGTTCAAACAATGAACGGTGATCCCACAACTATCGTAAAGGAGTGCGCCATTGAAGTAGTCGATGGGATGGTTCTACAGGAGACCGACAAGTTATTTCAGGAGAAAAAAGATCTGATTAAGAAACGCCAAAGCATGAGGATGTCTAACTCTACCGACAGAATATAACTTGAACAGCTATCAAATGCGATGAATAAGCACAAGGTAGCCGACAGAAGGAGGTTTAATATGGACAGATTCGAGCATGCTCTAAATAACGGAGCTGGCCAAAGCGGTGAACAGTAAATAATCCAAAGGTAAAAACATGATCTTTGCGTTGAGAGACAAATGGGGCAATATCATTAGCAATATGATAAAATAGTTAAAATAGCCTGAGGCAAAAGCGAGATATGTGCGTTAAAAGACAAACAGGGCAATATCATTAGAAATATGGATAAGATAGCTAAATAGCCGAAGCATTATAAACAAATCTATACATCAGCCAATGTAATCAGAACTTTAGTAAGAGAGACAGTAGCGCACAGCAATGGTACATTCCGCCAGTAAAGAAAGAGGAAGTAAAGAAAGCCTTAGGAGGAATCCAAAGAGAGGTTGTTTTTTCTGTGCAAATATAAAGAACATGTTATTTTAAACTTTAGAACCTAAACAAAAACATGTCCAAGGAAACGTTGAACAAGTCAAATCTTATAAAAGATTACAAAAATATAATAAAAGATTATAACAGAAAATGGGCTTCGCCAGTGTATGTAATGTAAATGCAAGATAACCGATGGTCATTAAGGTTAATTAGATTACAAGAGAAGGAAAGGGAGGCAAGTGGTGACAGAAAGTTGGCTGGGTGGGTCGAATTAAGAACTTTGCAGGGATGAGGTGGCCAAAGCCGGCACGGAACAGGGTTAATTGGACGGACATGTGAGAGGCTCTTGTCTTTCAGTGGGAGTAGTCGGGATGATGATAATGAAATAAAAGTGACCTTACGCTTTGGGATATATCTGTCAGGAAATATTAAGTCACCCTCGCAGAACTACAGATTAGCAAAGCTCCTTTATCAGGACACTAGGAACAAACCACTTGTGCTTTGTATAATTGAGTTTTATGCCCTTGATCTACGAAGTGAAGCCCCTCATTTTAAATAATGGTACGACAAAGACTAGTGACATAGACTGAAGTCGTTAGACGGCAGCATTTGATTGCAGCCATACAAACACTGCAGAAGTTTCTTTTTTTGACGGAATACGGAAAGTTTTATTCTCTGCCAATTCATTTTCGCCAGCGTCGACTGTAGATATTAACTTCTAAGCGAAAACTGATATTCCAAATTATTGCCTATATTTATCACACTGTCAGCATCAACATCATCATCATAAGCCTGACTACACCCACTGCCGGGCAAATGCCTCTCCCATGTCACTCCATTAACCCCGTTCTTTGCCAGCTGTGCCCACCCTATGCCTGCAAACTTCCGAATTTAATCCCCCCACCTAACCTTCTGCTGCCCCCTGCTACGCTTGCCTTCTCTAGGAATCCACTCCGCTACTATTAAGGACCAGCGGTTATCTTGCCTTCGCATTACATGCCCTGCCCAAACCTATTTCTTGCACTTGATTTTGACTAGGATGTCTTTAGCACCCGTTTGTTCCCTCACCCACTCTGCCGGCTTCCAGTCTTTTAACGTTACACCTATCATTTTCCTTTCCATGCCTCGCTGTGCTATCCTTAACATAAGCTGAACCCTTTTCGTTAGCCTCCACGTTTCTGCCCTGTAGGTGAGTACCGCTAAGATACAGCTGTTGAACACTTTTCACTAGAGGAATATTGGTAACCTACTATTCATGATCTGAGAGAACCTATAAAATATGCGCTTCACCCCATTGTTATCCTTGTAGTTATTCGCCTCTCATGATCCGGATCAGCTTTCACTGCCTGCCCTGAGTAGACGCATTTCTATACAACTTCCAACACACCGTTGCCAATTATTAACTGCTGTTTCCTTGCTAGACTGCTGAACATTACTTTGGTTTTCTGCATGTTAATTTTAGACTCACCGTACTGCTCTGTCTATCCAACTCATTGATAATGATTTGCAGTTAATATCCTGAGTGACTCGGTAAGGGAATGTCATCAGCGAATCACAGATTATTTAGGTATTCTCCCTTAAATCTTATCATGAACTGTTTCCAATTAGGCCTGTTTCCAATCGGTCTGTAATGTTTATACTCCTTTGCGTCTCCCTTCTTATGAATTAAGATTATATTTGCGTTCTTCTAAGCTTCTAGTACGGCGGATGTCATAAGGCAGTGCGTTTACAGGGAGGCTAATTTTTTCTAGCAGAATCTCCCCTCCGTCTTTCAAGAGATGTGTTGTTACCTGACCCTCACCAGCTGTTTTCCCCCTTAGAATTGATCCTAAAACTTTCTTTGTTTACTCTTTCCTTACTGGCGGGATGACGCGTTGCTGTGCGCTACTGTCTCCATCATTAATGTTGAGATTACATTACCTACTGTATAAATTTGTGTAGAACGCTTCGGCTACTTTATCTTATCTATATTGCTAATGACATTGCCCTCCTTGTCTGTTAGCGCATACAACTTGTCTTTACCTATGCCTAGTTTCCTCTTCACCGCTTTTAGGCTACCTCCATTCTTTAAAACATGCTCGATTCTCTCCATAATAAACTTCCTTATCTCGGCTACCTTGCGCTTATTTATTTACTTCGACAACTCTGCTAGTTCTTTTTTGTCTTTAGGGTTAGACGCCTTCATGCTCGGACGTTTCTTAATCACATCTTTCGTCTCCTGAGATAGCTTGCCGGTATCCTATCGAACCGTCCCGCCGCCAACATCTGCTACGCACTCCGTAATGATAGCTGTGCGATTGTCGTTTATTGTTTAAATATTTAAGATCATCTTCCTCAGTTAAAGTGCAATACCTGTTCTGCAGCGATATCTTGAATTCCTCTATTTTCCCTTTTACCGCTAGCTAATTAATGGGCTTCCTCTTCACTAGCTTCGCCCGTTTAATATTCAAGCCTAACCTAATTCTAGACCTTATCATTCTGTTTTCACTACAACACACCTTTCCAAGAAACTGCACATCCTGCATGACACCAGGGTGGCGCATAGTATGAAGTCAATTTAATTTTAAGTCTCACCATTAGTGATTTTCCAGGTCCACTTCCTGTTCTCTTGTTTGCGGAAGAAGGCATTCATCATGCGTAAATTATTTCGATCTGCAAACTCTACTAATAGCTCTCTACTGCTATTCCTAGATCTTATCCCATATTCGCCTACCGCCTGGTCGTCAGCTGCTTCTTGCCCATTTTCGCATTGAAGTCGCCCATCAGTGCAGTGTAGTGTGTTTTTACTTTGTTCATTGCCGATTCCACGTCTTGATAGAAGCTCTCAGCAGTCTGATCATCATGACTAGATTTAGGCGCGTAGGCCTGCACCATCTTCAGCTTGTGCCTCTTATTAAGCATAATTACGACAGCTGCCACGCTTTCGTTAATACTATAAACTCCTCTACGTTGCCAGCCATATCCTCAAAGAGCTATACCCTCGGAATGTTCAGCTCCAAAGACTCAGACCATAGAATCAACTTCGAAGAAACCAGCATCCTCGGAACTTAGTTAGTTATATTGATTTTAATGGCGCAAAAGCAACTGAGGCTATGATGCGCCAAACACACGGTTAGAGCTTTTGCTAAAGGTTACGCTTTTTATATCTAAAGTTTGTATTAAACATTGGGTTCTCTGAGAAATTTAAAAATGCTTGAAAAATCAACCAGTGCTTGATCTCCTAAATGTAACATGGGGTGTAGTGGGATGTATTCATTGTAGAATGTCGTGAAATATTTTTTCCTCAGTTGTTCCAGTTTTTTGCATACAATTAAAATGTAGTTTAGCGTGAGTTCATAGCCACAAATTTCGCAGAGAGGTTTGTCTTTTTTTGTCAGCAAGAAGTTGTGAGTAAGGTGTGTGTGTCCAATGCGTAGTCGACACAAAATAACTTCTATGAAACGCTCCTGATGTGTACATGATCTCCATTCTCCCAAAACAGGTTTTATAGAATGTAGTTTGTTGTTTGTCTGTTCGTCCCATGCAATCTGCCTCTTATTCCGGAGTTTACTGTGCAGTAATTTAGAAAAATCCCTCTGTGATATGTTAACTTGTTTTATATGGGACCCAGCAGAATATAATGTTATGTTTTTGCTTTGTAATTTTCACTATGTTATGTATGATTTTTCCTATTATGGGTTCAGCAGCATTTGTAGAATGCAGCGCTTTTAGCATACTCAGTGAATCGGCGTAAATGATGCTATTTTTTATGTTTTGTTTTACTATTTGTTCTACAGCTACAAAGATGGCATAACACTCCGCAGTAAATACCGATGCATACTGTGGCAATCGTATCATTTTTTTCATTTGTTCGTTGAATTACTGCACTTCCGACATGACTTTCTGTTTTTGAGCCATCAGTGTAAAATTCAGTGTAAGTGTCATATTTTTCTTGTAGTGCAAAGAACTCTTGTAGTATGTGCTCGTGTGGCATTTTCTCTTTGTTTACGTATGTCAGTGTGAAGTCACACACCGAAGGAAGGCTCTACCATGGTGGTAGATATTCATGTCTTTGTGCAATATTAGGTAGGGCGTCCAGCACTGCTAAGTCTTCACATTTATCTTCAAAGCGCATTATTAGTGGCCTGATAAAATGTGGTTTATTATTGAATAATCTCCTAGATGGGCACTTGGTAACAATGGGATAGCAGGGATGATTAGGGAGAGAACGGGTTTTTAGGATGTACGTGCACGTTAGTGTGACTCTTCTATCCTCTAGTGTGGGCTCATTAGCTTCAACATAAAGACTATTTACCGGGGATGTTCTATATGCTCCAGTTGATAGGCGCAGGCCAAGATTATGAACAGGGTCCAGTCGTTTCAAGTAGGATGCTCTTGCCGAACCATATACTATGCACCCGTAGTCCAGCTTGGAGCGCGCTAAAGAGCGATATATTTGTCATAGGCATGCTCTATCGGACCCCCACCGTTTTCGCGAGAGTACCTTTAATACATAGATGGCTTGGGTTGCTTTCTTTTTCAGGTTGTTAATGTGTGGTAGAAATGTAAGTTTCTTGTCAAAAATGACGCCTAAAAATTTATGTTCCTGTTTGACTGGCAGTGTGGTTTGATTCAAGCAAAGATTGGGATCGACCTGTAGGCCTCGTCGTAATGAGAACAAAACAGCTACTGTTTTTTGAGGGGAGAACTTGAATTCATTTTTCTCTGCATAATCAGCCAGTTTATTTAGTATGATTTGTATTTGTCTCTGGAAGGACAGTATGTTGGTAGAAGTGTATGCTATCTGTATGTCATCTACCTAAACTCAATACATTACGGACTTAGATATTACTTTGGCGAAAGAATTCATTTTTACTATAAAGAGTGTTGTACTTAAAATGCATCCCTGGGGTGGGCCATTCTCTTGGGTGAATGTCATTGATAGAGTTGCTCCTAGACGGACTCTGAATGTGCGGTTAGTCAGGAAGTCGATCAAGCAGTTCAGCATCCTGCCGCGGATCCCTAGCTCTGCTAGGTCATGGAGGATGCCGAACTTCCATGCGGTATTATAGGCCTTCTCCAAATCGAAGAAGACCCCGATACAGTGCTGTTTGTGGATGAACGCCTCCCGGATGGTGTTTTCTAGGCGGACAAAGTGATCAGTGGTCGAGCATGCTTTCTTAAATCCACATTGATGTAAATCTAAGAGTCGACGAGATTCAAGTGTGAAGGTACGTGTAATGTTTATTATGCTTTCGAAGGATTTAGCAATGCAGCTGGTGAGGGCTATCGGTCTGTAATTGTTAGGACTTGTTGGTTGTTTTCCGGGTTTCAGAAAAGGTACCATTATTGCTTTCTTCCACTCCTCAGGTATATTCCCAGTTGTCCATATTTTGTTAAAGAATTTCAACAATGCCTGCACGGCAGCCTCAGAGAGATGGGCAAGCATAGTGTAATGCACATTATCTGGGCCTGGCGCTGTCTTTTTACCAGAAGATAATACCCTAATCAATTCCTGGAGTGTGATGGGTTGATTGTAGTCCTCGTGCATACCTGCTGCAAATGGAAGTTTTTGTTTTTCTGCTATTGCTTTGTACTTCTGGAACGTGTTTGTGTAATTGGACGAACTGGAAACTTCAGCAAAATGCTCACCTAGTATGTTGACCTGTTCTTTTAATGATGTTTGTGTCCCGGGTGTAGTCAATAGAGGAAGTGTGAAAGGGGTATGGTCACTACGGAATCTACGAACTTTTTCCATCTTTTTTGAGGTTATTGAACTGTTTATTGAGGACTGATATTTCTGCCATGAGGATTTCTCGGCATTTCTTCAAATGAATCGTGCTTTGGCCTTGGCCCTCTTAAAGGCAATCAAGTTCTCCGCGGTTGGATACCGACGCAGAGAGCCCCAAGCTTTATTTTGTTGTTTTTTGGCCAATGTGCATTCTTGTGTCCACCATACTTTATGCTTTTTGTGTACGAGTCCTGTTGTTTGTGGTATGGCTAGTGTAGCGGCCGATATTATGCATGTAGTAAACCTTTCGTTAATTTCGTCTATAGTGAGGTCTTCACAAAATTCTTTTTCTAGTGTGGTAGTAGCTGTAAAAAGTGACCAGTCGGCGAGGTGAAGTTTCCAGCGCCGTGGTCTTGTGGGGATGACTGGAATAGACGATGAGATGCTGATGAAAGTAGGCAGGTGATGACTTCCCAGAGGGCCATTTAAAACATCCCATTTAAAATCGTTAAAAAGTGGTGGTGATGCGAAAGCTAAATCGAGAAAGCTCATTTTTGCCGAGCTTGGACAACAATAAGTGGATTTTCCCGTATTTAAAAGACAGACGTTATTTGAGAGGATAAAATCTTCGATTATTTGTCCCCTTGAGTCACATCGTTCGCTTCCCCAAAATGGGGAGTGTGCTTTAATATCGCCAACTACCAGATATGGGTCCGGCAGTTGATCAATCAGGCCTTCTAAATCTTCGACTGTTAATGTGATGTGCGGGGGAAGATATACAGAACATACTGTTATTGTTTTGTAGGTAACGACGCTAACTGCAACTGCCTCAAGTTTTGTGTTAAGCTTAATTTCTTGAGTAGGGACGCCGCTTTGAATGACAACTGCGACACCACCCGAGAGTCTATTTGACTGCTCGCGATCGCGTCGATAATTTTTATAGTGTTTTAAGATATTCACATGTTGCGGACCAAGATTGGTCTCCTGAAGGCAAAAAGCAATGGGCATTATTGACCCTAAAATATGTGTTACGTACTGTAGTTTCTCAGTAATCCTCGACAGTTCCATTGAATCACAAAAGTCATGTTTGTGTTGTTAAGTGGGAATGGAGCAGAAGGAATTTACTTTTCTGGGCCTGTAATTAGGGGTCTGCCTTTTTTTCGCTCGAGAGAGCTGTTCCGCCGCTTCAAAGCAGACGGACAGGGAGTTATATTCATCACCTCAAGAGAGGTGCTGGAGGACCGCGAAGCCGCGGGTGTCTGATATTTAGGCCTCCCCCGTTGGGGGGAAGTCCTGCGGGAGGCCGACCCATTGGATGGATCTCCCTGCTTTGTGGATGACAGAGCAGCTTTCGCTGTCTCTGCCTGGGGCGTGGGTGGCTCTGCCATAGGCTCACTGAGCGTGGCCTTGGCAGATGCCGGAGTGCTGTGTGGCGCACCGCCCCTGCGCACCACATCAGCAAAGGTTGTTTTTGTAGAGAAGGTGAAAGTGTTCTTCGCGTAGAAGAGTCGTCTCGCTTTCTTGAATGTGATGTTTTGTTTTGTTTTCATTGTAATAATATCTTTTTCATTTTTCTATGTTTGACATGACCTTGAATATGCTGGGTGATCATCTCCGCAGTTTGCGCAGCGAAATGCTGCTCCTTCACAGTTTTCGGAAGCATGGTCTTTTGAGGCACATTTAGCGCATGTTTTGTGGCCACGATAACTCTGTGACCCTGTCCATATCTTTGACAATTGAAACACCTTCGTGGGTTTGGAATGTAATGGCGTACATTTATTTTCAAATTGCCTGCTTCTATGGAATCTGGAAGTTTGCTGCAGTTGGACGTGAGCACTATGTGTTTCGTTGGAATTTCTTTGTCCTCTTTTCTTATATTTATACGGTGTACGTTAATGACCTTTTGGTCCTTGAGGCCTTCCAGCATCTCTTCCTCAGTGAGGTGGATAAAATCTGTTTCAGAAATCACACCACGGACGGTGTTCAAGGATAGGTGTGCAGTGATAGACTCAATGTTGTCCCCAATTTGCACTTGGTTAGAAAGTTTGGAGTATTGGACGATGTCTTTTAGTTCAAGTAGTAGGACACCATTGGGCATTTTTGACAGTTTGTAGCCTGGACCGATGGCATCAGTCAGACATTTTGAGACTAAGAATGGGGACATAGTTCTTGCAGATCTTTCTGTTTCATCACTATGGAGGACATGAAATTTTGGAAATGATTCCTTCGTTTTCCTGAAGCATTGAATAGATATATCTTCGGTCCGCACTCTTTTATGAGAGCGATCAGGTTTTGAAAGGGGGGGGGAGCCATAAAAAAAGTTTGGTGTTCGGTAGTGGTGCTAGCCGCCCACCACGGAGCCCAACATGGGGATGGGACAGGCGCCTTTAAAAAGCCCTGCACACACCAGCTATACACCACCACTATAACCTAATACGGCATAACACAGGGTTGTCAGCCACACATGGTTAACCCTCGCCGCCTATGAAAAGTGAAAAAACTGAGAAAGAAGGAGGGGACCGGAGAGTTGTGAGACAGAGATAGGAATGTGAAAGATGGAGATGAGGATAGGAAAAGTCGACTGCCGATTCCCAACGGTCGGGTCAGGCCGGAGGTGCCGTCTGCAGGAAGCTGGAGCCAAAGTGGTGTGTTGCCTCCGCCAAGGGGCCTTAAGGGTCCAAACGCTCGGCATCGGCTCGACCACCAGGATCCCCTTTTCCCCGGACACGGCGATGCCACGCACGGCGAGGCGCGGTGCTCGGGTCCGTGGTGATGCACAGTTCACCATCATCCCCTTGCGTGGATGTCCCTGCGGATGCTCGGGAACCCGCGGTGTCGCCACACACCGTCGCGACGCCTGCAAGCTGCAGGCGCCCCCCTGCGGGGGCATCCTTGGAACTGAAACAAATTACCACAAAAAGCTCCTTCTCGAGTCCTGGCACATCCAAACCACCCCGAACAACATCAACCGCACAAAAGGAAACGAGCCCCCGTTATATGTCCAGGGACTTCGCTCTTCAACTCAATGAAAAACAGCCGCCATTGACCGCCTCCCTACAGTGCGACAACGTGATTCACAACCTTAACCCCCCCCCCCTCCCCAATGCCTTTCGCATCAAAGCTTTCGTTTCTTTGCCCCCCTGCTGCCATCCATACTTAAAGTCGCTATAGCTACTGGCCCGGGTCACCCTTGATGAAGGACCGAGTCTGCTTCGAAACGTAGGGTTAAAATTGTAGTTTTTGGTAGGAGATATGAAGTTTACTATAAGGCTATGCGCACTGCATCACCAAAACTGGCCTTGCCCTTGAAAATTGCACTCAGAAGCCATCCGGTAACTGATTTAAACCTACGCTAGTACGTCTCGGCTGCGTTAAATGCTGTCGTCTAAACGGAAACAAAACATTTTTCGGATTTATCAATTCAGCCTTTTTTACCAATAAGCGCACTTGAAGTTGAGTGTTCGCGTATAAATTTGGCACCTGGCTGAGCAGTATAAGAGACTTGCTTCAGGCAGGGCTTAGCATTTGGTGTTATAGCCGATCATGTCCTTTGAAAGAAGAAATCAACTATTGGAACTTCAGAGCCATAGTGATGTTGACTATTGCATCTTGCTGTCTTGCTGGGACACTGCACCCTGCTAGCGTACTTCATCTGCAAGCACCCATAATGCATCTATTATCTGTGGCAGCGGCAGTAAGAATTTTCTCTTAATCATCAGGAGCAGCTTGACTATGTCCAGGGCGGACAAATATCTCTCCCATGCCGCTGCATTTACCCTGTACTGCGCCAGCTGAAGCCCCTCACTGCCACTAACTGCCTGATCTCCTCTACCCATTTTTATCTCTCTATCGTGGTATGTGCACCGTAATTGCACGTTCTCCCTGTTCTCAGCAACTGTGTTGTCATCGAAAGTGGAAACGTTAGTGCGCCTTTTCTTACAACCAGTTATAAATGCCTTGACACTTTAAGCACCTCCCCCTTGTTAAGTAAAAGTTGTTGCCAGGTGAAACAGGTTCCCGCACGATCAAGGCAAGGCATGCCATCAAAATATAGTTAGTGAATGTATTGTCACCATCCAAGTTGTTGTTGGAAAAAGTTTGCAAAGACGTCAAGAATAATTTTATGGCCATAAAATTTTCATGAACGTCCATATCGTTCTTTCTGACGAATAGTGTAGAAACGGTCGCGAGACGAAACTTCTCAAAGTGCCACTTAAGTTACCGATTGACACTCCGAAAAGAGCAGTGGTAGCCATGAATGCCGAACCGATAATTGCAACCCAAAAAAGTGCGTTCTCCTATTGAGCCTTTGCAAGATTCATAATCGAGATACATGAAAACCTAAAGTTAATTTCCCCATAAGCGAAGACAGTTCCTTAATTAAGACCTCATTCCAAAGTTTATCATCACTAAAGAGCGGCGGTTTATGGTATTGTATACTTAGGGTTGCAGGGCTCGGCACGATTTCCTTAAAAAGTGACGGCATGACAGAAGCAGCGCTTTATTTGCAGTTTGCTTGAATGCAAAACTCGCCCGGAACGAACCAAATGCAAAATGTCATACTCTTCACCTTTTTTACACTTTATCTTTTCATCAATTCGCATTGAATTGTCATGAACGCATCATAATCATTAGTTCGCGTCTCGGTTCTTGGATTATTTGTCAGCGGGGAACCGATATGAATGGGACATCGGGGAGAGCGTTTTCTTTTATTTTCTTATAATTTAATATTATATAGTTTTTCTTATATGTTGTATATGACTCTCTTGCTCTCCGGTTTTACATTGTAGGCCGAAAGTTGAAATTGAAAAATAAATATGCGTAAGCGAGAATATAACAGCGATGAAATAAAGTCATCATTTTCTTTTTTTTAACGAAGAGACTTTGGAAGCGGCGAATATTATAATAAGTGGAGAATATGAGACGCATTCTCAAAGAGTAATGAGTGTTTTTCTGAAGCTTCTTATTTTTGTTATAGATTTAGACAACTTAACGAAAACATGAACATGATTAACATTGCCCTTGACTTTTGTTGATGATGAGCGCCGTCCTACTCTTAGTAAACATGCGTGATGAATTTGATCTACTTGCTTATATCGAGTTCTCTATTTATATTGCAATGGGCGCCAGCAAAGAAATTAGCATGTGGACAGCACCTTCTCAGTGTAAAAGGTCTTGATCCGATTTTATATCCTGTGTCCGAAAATATAAAACACTCGGGCAAAATAAAAGTTCACGCCAAGAAATAACCATATCAGGAACTAGCTCTGGAGAAATTACAGGATTTCCGGTGCCATTATTTTTAGGAAGACTGTTTGGATTGCCGTATCCCACCGAAAGTAGATCTGATACATTTAGATTTGAGTCCAGCGGGGTACAAGTGCGAGCGAAGACCTTCCTTAATGATTATGCCAGATAGGACCTCACGGTTCAGGTGGGCATTACAGCAGTGCTGGTAAAAACATAGGAAACTAAGCTAATAAGCTAGAGTAAACTGTCTTTCCTATTCCGTGTGGATAGAAAAAGTTCCTGTGGTCTTCTAAAAGGTTAGAAGAGCAATTAATGTCAAATCGTTAGCAGGGAATGAGTGGGTTGTGAACGCCTCAAGAAAAATGCCTTGAAAGGCTATTTTTATTTGGATGAAAAAGGAAGCATTCTAACGGCCCTTGACGGTTAAACGTTTTGAAAAAGACTGTACACTCATATCACGAATAGGAGAAAATCAGTAATCATTAAAATGAAAGTGTACAACTACTTTATCTGACAAGTACTCCAAGATAGGGGAGAAACAGGAACCGTAACGAAAAGTGTCTAGCCAAAATTCAGGAAACCGCAGCTTGCCACGAAAAGGAAACATGAAAGATTATATTTTAAGACATTGGAATAGAGCAGAGTGGTTTAGGGAACAAATTGTGTGTAATATTATCCTTTTCGAAATCAAGAAGGAATAGGCCTCCGCATGACACCGAATTCTAAGCGGGATCATTGATTATTTTCAAGGGAACGAAATAGATTGCAGTGGAAGCCAGTCGTATCAGGGCGTGGCAGAAAAATGGGTAGAGGAGATCAGGCAGTTAGTGGCAGTGAGGGGCTTCAGCTGGCGCAGTACAGGGTTAATGCAGCGGTATGGGAGAAATATTTGTCCGCCCTGGACATAGTCAAGCTGCTCCTGATGATTAAGAGAAAATTCTTACTGCCGCTGCCACAGATAATAGATGCATTATGGGTGCTTGCAGATGAAGTACGCTAGCAGGGTGCAGTGTCCCAGCAAGACAGCAAGATGCAATAGTCAACATCACTATGGCTCTGAATTTCCAATAGTTGATTTCTTCTTTCAAAGGACATGATCGGCTATAACACCAAATGCTAAGCCCTGCCTGAAGCAAGTCTCTTATACTGCTCAGCCAGGTGCCAAATTTATACGCGAACACTCAACTTCAAGTGCGCTTATTGGTAAAAAAGGCTGAATTGATAAATCCGAAAAATGTTTTGTTTCCGTTTAGACGACAGCATTTAACACAGCCGAGACGTACTAGCGTAGGTTTAAATCAGTTACCGGATGGCTTCTGAGTGCAATTTTCAAGGGCAAGGCCAGTTTTGGTGATGCAGTGCGCATAGCCTTATAGTAAACTTCATATCTCCTACCAAAAACTACAATTTTAACCCTACGTTTCGAAGCAGACTCGGTCCTTCATCAAGGGTGACCCGGGCCAGTAGCTATAGCGACTTTAAGTATGGATGGCAGCAGGGGGGCAAAGAAACGAAAGCTTTGATGCGAAAGGCATTGGGGAGGGGGGGGGGGTTAAGGTTGTGAATCACGTTGTCGCACTGTAGGGAGGCGGTCAATGGCGGCTGTTTTTCATTGAGTTGAAGAGCGAAGTCCCTGGACATATAACGGGGGCTCGTTTCCTTTTGTGCGGTTGATGTTGTTCGGGGTGGTTTGGATGTGCCAGGACTCGAGAAGGAGCTTTTTGTGGTAATTTGTTTCAGTTCGAAGGATGCCCCCGCAGGGGGGCGCCTGCAGCTTGCAGGCGTCGCGACGGTGTGTGGCGACACCGCGGGTTCCCGAGCATCCGTAGGGACATCCACGCAAGGGGATGATGGTGAACTGTGCATCACCACGGACCCGAGCACCCGTGCCTCGCCGTGCGTGGCATCGCCGTGTCCGGGGAAAAGGGGATCCTGGTGGTTGAGCCGATGCCGAGCGTTTGGACCCTTAAGGCCCCTTGGCGGAGGCAACACACCACTTTGGCCCCAGCTTCCTGCAGACGGCACCTCCGGCCTGACCCGACCGGGGGGAATCGGCAGTCGACTTTTCCTATCCTCATCTCCATCTTTCACATTCCTATCTCTGTCTCACAACTCTCCTGTCCCCTCCTTCTTTCTCGGTTTTTTCACTTTTCATAGGCGGCGAGGGTTAACCATGTGTGGCTGACAACCCTGTGTTATGCCGTATTAGGTTATAGTGGCGGTGTATAGCTGGTGTGTGCAGGGCTTTTTAAAGGCGCCTGTCCCATCCCCATGTTGGGCTCCGTGTTGGGCGGCTAGCACCACTACCGAACACCAAACTTTTTTTATTGTTCCCGCCCTTTCAATGCCTGATCGCTCTCATAAAAGAGTGCGGACCGAAGATATATCTATTCAATGCTTCAGAAAAACGAAGGAATCATTTCCAAAATTTCATGTCCTCCATAGTGATGAAACAGAAAAATCTGCAAGAACTATGTCCCCATTCTTAGTCTCAAAATGTCTGACTGATGCCATCGGTCCAGGCTACAAACTGTCAAAAATTCCCAATGGTGACCTACTACTTCAACTAAAAGACATCGTCCAATACTCCAAACTTTGTAACCAAGTGCAAATTGGGGACAACATTGTGTCTATCACTGCACACCGATCCTTGAACACCGTCCGTGGTGTGATTTCTGAAACAGATTTTATCCACCTCACTGAGGAAGAGATGCTGGAAGGCCTCAAGGACCAAAAGGTCATTAACGTACACCGTATATATATAAGAAAAGAGGACAAAGAAATTCCATCGAAACACATAGTGCTCACGTCCAACTGCAGCAAACTTCCAGAGTTCATAGAAGCAGGCAATTTTAAAATAAATGTACGCCATTACATTCCAAACCCATGAAGGTGTTTCAATTGTCAAAGATATGGACAGGGTCACAGAGTTGTCGTGGCCACAAAACATGCGCTAAATGTGCCTCAAAAGACCATGCTTCCGAAAACTGTGAAGGAGCAGCATTTCGATGCGCAAACTGCGGATATGATCACCCAGCATATTCAAGGTCATGTCAAACATAGAAAAATGAAAAAGATATTATTACAATGAAAACAAAACAAAACATCACATTCAAGGAAGCGAGACGACTCTTCTACGCGAAGAACACTTTCACCTTCTCTACAAAGACAACCTTTGCTGATGTGGTGCGCAGGGGCGGTGCGCCACACAGCACTCCGGCATCTGCCAAGGCCACGCTCAGTGAGCCTATGGCAGAGCCACCCACGCCCCAGGCAGAGACAGCGAAAGCTGCTCTGTCATCCCCAAAGCAGGGAGATTCATCCAAAGGGTCGGCCTCTCGCAGGACTTCCCCCCAACGGGGGAGGCCTAAAAATCAGACACCCGCGGCTTCGCGGTCCTCTTGAGGTGATGGATATAACTCCCTGTCCGTCTGCTTTGAAGCGGCGGAACAGCTCTCTCGAGAGAAAAAAAGGCAGACCCCTAATTACAGGCCCAGAAAAGTAAATTCCTTCTGCTCCATTCCCACTTAACAACACAAACATGACTTTTGTGATTCAATGGAACTGTCGAGGATTACCGAGAAACTACATTACGTAACACATATCTTAGGGTCAATAATGCCCATTGCTTTGTGCCTTCAGGAGACCAATCTTGGTCCGCAACATGTGAATATCTTAAAACACTATAAAAGTTATCGACGCGATCGCGAGCAGTCAAATAGACTCTCGGGTGGTGTCGCAGTTGTCATTCAAAGCGGCGTCCCTACTCAAGAAATTAAGCTTAACACAAAACTTGAGGCAGTTGCAGTAAGCGTCGTTACCTACAAAACAATAACAGTATGTTCTGTATATCTTCCAGCGCACATCACATTAACAGTCGAAGATTTAGAAGGCCTGATTGATCAACTGCCGGAGCCATATCTGGTAGTTGGCGATTTTAACGCACACTCCCCATTTTGGGGAAGCGAACGATGTGACTCAAGGGGACAAATAATCGAAGATTTTATCCTCTCAAATAACGTCTGTCTTTTAAATATGGGAAAATCCACTTATTGTTGCCCAAGCTCGGCAAAAATGAGCTTTCTCGATTTAGCTTTCGCATCACCACCACTTTTTAACGATTTCAAATGGGATGTTTTAAATGACCCTCTGGGAAGTGATCACCTGCCTACTTTCATCAGCATCTCATCGTCTATTCCAGTCATCCCCACAAGACCACGGCGCTGGAAACTTCACCACGCCGACTGGTCACTTTTTACAGCTATTACCACAGTAGAAAAAGAATTTTGTGAAGACCTCACTATAGAGGAAATTAACGAAAGGTTTACTACATGCATAATATCGGCCACTACACTAGCCATACCACAAACAACTGGACTCGTACACAAAAAGATAAAGTATGGTGGACACAAGAATGCACATTGGCCAAAAAACAACAAAATAAAGCTTGGGGCTCTCTGCGTCGGTATCCAACCGCGGAGAACTTGATTGCCTTTAAGAGGGCCAAGGCCAAAGCACGATTCATTTGAAGAAATGCCGAGAAATCCTCATGGCAGAAATATGTGTCCTCAATAAACAGCTCAATAACCTCAAAAAAGATGTGGGAAAAAGTTCGTAGATTCCGTAGTGACCATTCCCCTTTCACACTTCCTCTATTGACTACACCCGGGACACAAACATCATTAAAAGACCAGGTCAACATACTAGGTGAGCATTTTGCTGAAGTTTCCAGTTCGTCCAATTACACAAACACGTTCCAGAAGCACAAAGCAAAAGCAGAAAAACAAAAACTTCCATTTGCAGCAGGTATGCACGAGGACTACAATCAACCCATCACACTCCAGGAATTGATTAGGGTATTATCTTCTGGTAAAAAGACAGCGCCAGGCCCAGATAATGTGCATTACACTATGCTTGCCCATCTCTCTGAAGCTGCCGTGCAGGCATTGTTGAAATTCTTTAACAAAATATGGACAACTGGGAATATAACTGAGGAGTGGAAGAAAGCAATAATGGTACCTTTTCTGAAACCCGGAAAACAACCAACAAGTCCTAACAATTACAGACCGATAGCCCTCACCAGCTGCATTGCTAAATCCTTCGAAAGCATAATAAACATTACACGTACCTTCACACTTGAATCTCGTCGACTCTTAGATTTACATCAATGTGGATTCAAGAAAGCATGCTCGACCACTGATCACCTTGTCCGCCTAGAAAACACCATCCGGGAGGCGTTCATCCACAAACAGCACTGTATCGGGGTCTTCTTCGATTTGGAGAGGGCCTATAATACCTCATGGAAGTTCGGCATCCTCCATGACCTAGCAGAGCTAGGGATCCGCGGCAGGATGCTGAACTGCTTGATCGACTTCCTGACTAACCGCACATTCAGAGTCCGTCTAGGAGCAACTCTATCAATGACATTCACCCAAGAGAATGGCCCACCCCAGGGATGCATTTTAAGTACAACACTCTTTATAGTAAAAATGAATTCTTTCGCCAAAGTAATATCTAAGTCCGTAATGTATTGAGTTTAGGTAGATGACATACAGATAGCATACACTTCTTCCAACATACTGTCCTTCCAGAGACAAATACAAATCATACTAAATAAACTGGCTGATTTTGCAGAGAAAAATGAATTCAAGTTCTCCCCTCAAAAAACAGTAGCTGTTTTGTTCTCATTACGACGAGGCCTACAGGTCGATCCCAATCTGTGCTTGAATCAAACCACACTGCCAGTCAAACAGGAACATAAATTTTTAGGCGTCATTTTTGACAAGAAACTTACATTTCTACCACACATTAACAACCTGAAAAAGAAAGCAACCCAAGCCATCTATGTATTAAAGGTACTCTCGCGAAAACGGTGGGGGTCCGATAGAGCATGCCTATGACAAATATATCGCTCTTTAGCGCGCTCCAAGCTGGACTACGGGTGCATAGTATATGGTTCGGCAAGAGCATCCTACTTGAAACGACTGGACCCTGTTCATAATCTTGGCCTGCGCCTATCAACTGGAGCATATAGAACATCCCCGGTAAATAGTCTTTATGTTGAAGCTAATGAGCCCACACTAGAGGATAGAAGAGTCACACTAACATGCCGGTACATCCTAAAAACCCGTTCTCTCCCTAATCATCTCTGCTATCCCATTGTTACCAAGCGCCCATTTAGTTGATTATTCAATAATAAACCACATTTTATCAGGCCACTAATAATGCGCTTTGAAGATAAATGTGAAGACTTAGCAGTGCTGGATGCCATACCTAATATTGCACAAAGACATGAATATCTACCACCATGGTACAGCCTTCCTTCGGTGTGTGACTTCACACTGACACATGTAAACAAAGAGAAAATGCCACACGAGCACATGCTACAAGAGTTCTTTGCACTACAAGAAAAACATGACACACTGAATTTTACACTGATGGCTCAAAAACAGAAAGTCATGTCGGAAGTGCAGTAATTCAACGAAGAAATGAAAAAATTATACGATTCCCACAGTATGCATCGGTATTTACTGCGGAGTGTTATGCCATCTTTGTAGCTGTAGAACAAATAGTAAAACAAAACATAAAAAATAGCATTGTTTACACCGATTCACTGAGTATGCTAAAAGCGCTGCAGTCTACAAATGCTGCTGAACCCATAATAGGAAAAATCATACATAACATAGTTAAAATTACAAAGCAAAAACATAACATTATATTCTGCTGGCTCCCATATAAAACAAGTTAACATACCACAGAGGGATTTTTCTAAATTACTGCACAGTAAACTCAGGAATAAGTGGCAGATTGCATGGGACGAACAGACAAACAACAAACTACATTCTATAATACCTGTTTTGGGAGAATGGAGATCATGTACACATCAGGAGCGTTTCATAGAAGTTATTTTGTGTCGACTACGCATTGGACACACACACCTTACTCACAACTTCTTGCTGACAAAAAAAGACAAACCTCTCTGCGAAATGTGTGGCGATGAACTCACGGTAAACCACATTTTAATTGTATGCAAAAAACTGGAACAACTGAGGAAAAAATATTTCACGACATTGTACAATGAATACATCCCACTACACCCCATGTTACATTTAGGAGATCAAGCACCGGTTGATTTTTCAAGCATTTTTAAATTTCTCAGAGACGCCAATGTTTAATACAAACTTTAGATATAAAAAGCGTAACCTTTAGCAAAAGCTCTAACCGTGTGTTTGGCGCATCATAGCCTCAGTTGCTTTTGCGCCATTTAAATCAATATAACTAACTAAGTTCCGAGGATGCTGGTTTCTTCGAAGTTGATTCTATGGTCTGAGTCTTTGGAGCTGAACATTCCGAGGGTATAGCTCTTTGAGGATATGGCTGGCAACGTAGAGGAGTTTATAGTATTAACGAAAGCGTGGCAGCTGTCGTAATTATGCTTAATAAGAGGCACAAGCTGAAGATGGTGCAGGCCTACGCGCCTAAATCTAGTCATGATGATCAGACTGCTGAGAGCTTCTATCAAGACGTGGAGTCGGCAATGAACAAAGTAAAAAACACACTACACTGCACTGATGGGCGACTTCAATGCGAAAATGGGCAAGAAGCAGCTGACGACCAGGCGGTAGGCGAATATGGGATAAGATCTAGGAATAGCAGTAGAGAGCTATTAGTAGAGTTTGCAGATCGAAATAATTTACGCATCATGAATGCCTTCTTCCGCAAACAAGAGAACAGGAAGTGGATTTGGAAAAGCCCTAATGGTGAGACTTAAAATTAAATTGACTTCATACTATGCGCCACCCTGGTATCATGCAGGATGTGCAGTTTCTTGGAAAGGTGCGTTGTAGCGAAAACAGAATGATAAGGTCTAGAATTAGCTTAGGCTTGAATAAGAAACGGGCGAAGCTAGTGAAGAGGAAGCCCATTAATTAGCTAGCGGTAAGAGGGAAAATAGAGGAATTCAAGATATCGCTGCAGAACAGGTATTGAACTTTAACTGAGGAAGATGATCTTAAATATTTAAACAATAAACGACAATCGCACAGCTATTATTACGGAGTGCGTAGCAGATGTAGGCGGCGGGACGGTTCGATAGGATACCGGCAAGCTATCTCAGGAGACGAAAGATGTGATTAAGAAACGTCCGAGCATGAAGGCGTCTAACCCTATAGACAAAAAAGAACTAGCAGAGTTGTCGAAGTAAATAAATAAGCGCAAGGTAGCCGAGATAAGAAAGATTATTATGGAGAGAATCGAGCATGTTTTAAAGAATGGAGGTAACCTAAAAGCGGTGAAGAGGAAACTAGGCATAGGTAAAGACAAGTTTTATGCGCTACGAGACAAGGAGGGCAATGTCATTAGCAATATGGATAAGATAAAGTAGCCGAAGCGTTCTACACAAATTTATACAGTAGGTAATGTAATCACAACGTTAATGATGGAGACAGTAGCGCACAGCAACGCGTCATCCCGCCAGTAAGGAAAGAGTAAACAAAGAAAGTTTTAGGATCAATTCTAAGGGGGAAAACAGCTGGTGAGGGTCAGGTAACAACAGATCTCTTGAAAGACGGAGGGGAGATTCTGCTAGAAAAAATTAGCCTCCCTCTAAACGCAGTGCCTTATGACATCCGCCGTACCAGAAGCTTAGAAGAACGCAAATATAATCTTAATTCATAAGAAGGGAGACGCAAAGGAGTTGAAAAATTACAGACCGATCAGCTTACTGTTCGTTGCCTACAAGGTATTTACTAAGCTAATCGCTAATAGAGTCCTTGCATCCTTAGACTTTAATCAACCAAATGTTCGGCAGGCTTTCGTAAAGAATATTCCGCAATAGATCATATTCACACTATCAATCAGACGATAGAGAAATGCGTAGCGTATTACTAACCCTTATATATAGCCTTCAATGATCATGGGAAAGCATTGGACCCAGTGGAAGCCTCAGCAGTCATACAGGCATTTTGGAGTCCGGGGGTAGATGAACCGTATGTCAAAATCCTGGAAGATATATATAGCAACATAAAAGCTACCATAGTCCCCCATAAAGTCAGCAATAAAATTGCAATAAGGATGAGCGTCAGTCAAGGAGACATGATCTCGCCTATGCTATTCGCCGCATGTTTGCAGGAGGTATTTCGAGGCCTGAATTGGGAACAGTTGGGAATAAGAATAAATGGAGAATACCTAAGTAATCTGCGATTTGCTGATGACATTGCCTTGCTGAGTCACTCAGGAGGTGAACTGCAAATCATGATCAATGAGTTAGACAGGCAGAGCAGTACGGTGAGTCTAAAATTAACATGCAGAAAACCAAAGTAATGTTCAGCAGTCTAGCAAGGAAACAGCAGTTAATAATTGCAACGGTGTGTTGGAAGTTGTATAGAAATGCGTCTACTCAGGGCAGGCAGTGAAAGCTGATCCGGATCATGAGAGGCGAACAACTACAAGGATAACAATGGGGTGAAGCGCATATGGTATAGATTCTCTCAGATCATGAATAGTAGGTTACCAATATTCCTCTAGTGAAAAGTGTTCAACAGCTGTATCTTAGCGGTACTCACCTACAGGGCAGAAACGTGAAGGCTAACGAAAAGGGTTCAGCTTATGTTAAGGATAGCACAGCGAGGCATGGAAAGGAAAATGATAGTTGTAACGTTAAAAGACTGGAAGCCGGCAGAGTGGGTGAGGGAACAAACGGGTGCTAAAGACATCCTAGTCAAAATCAAGTGCAAGAAATAGGTTTGGGCAGGGCATGTAATGCGAAGGCAAGATAACCGCTGGCCCTTAATAGTAGCGGAGTGGATTCCTAGAGAAGGCAAGCGTGGCAGGGGGCGGCAGAAGGTTAGGTGGGCGGATGAAATTCGGAAGTTTGCAGGCATAGGGTGGGCACAGCTGGCAAAGGACGGGGTTAATGGAGTGACATGGGAGAGGCATTTGCCCGGCAGTGGGTGTAGTCAGGCTTATGATGATGATGTTGATGCAGACAGTGTGATAAATATAGGCAAAAATTGGGAATATCTGTTTTCGCTTAGAAGATAATATCCACAGTCGACGCTGGCGAAAATGAATTGGCAGAGAATAAAACTTTCTGTATTCCGTCAAAAAAAGAAACCTCTGCAGTGTTTGTATGGATTTGTGTGCCCAGCATAGAATGCCACGCGGCTGCAATCAAATGCTGCCGTCTTACCACTTCAGTCTATGTCACTAGTCTTTGTCGTACCATTATTAAAAATGAAGGGCTTCACTTCGTAGATCAAGGGCATAAAACGCAATTATACAAAGCACAAGTGGGTTGTTCCTAGTGTCCTGATAAAGGAGCTTTGCTAATCTGTAGTTCTGCGAGGGTGACTTAATATTTCCTGACAGATATATCCCAAAGCGTCAGGTCACTTATTTCATTATCATCATCCTGACTACTCCCACTGAAAGACAAGAGACTCTCACATGTCCGTCCAATTAACCCTGTTCCGTGCCGGCTTTGGCCACCTCATCCCTGCAAAGTTCTTAATTCGACCCACCCAGCCAACTTTCTCTCACCACTTGCCTCCCCTTCCTTCTCTTGTAATCTAATTAACCTTAATGACCATCGGTTATCTGGCATTTACATTACATACACTGGCGAAGCCCATTTTCTGTTATAATCTTTTATTATATTTTTGTAATCTTTTATAAGATTTGACTTGTTCAACGTTTCCTTGGACATGTTTTTTTTTAGGTTCTAAAGTTTTAAATAACATGTTCTTTATATTTGCACTGAAAAAACAACCTCTCTTTGGATTCCTTCTAAGGCTTTCTTTACTTCCTCTTTCTTTACTGGCGGAATGTCCCATTGCTGTGCGCTACTGTCTCTCTTACTAAAGTTCTGATTACATTGGCTGATGTATAGATTTGTTTATAATGCTTCGGCTATTTAGCTATCTTATCCATATTTCTAATGATATTGCCCTGTTTGTCTTTTAACGCACAGATATCGTTTTTGCCTCAGGCTATTTTAACTATTTTATCATATTGCTAATGATATTGCCCCATTTGTCTCTCAACGCAAAGATCATGTTTTTACCTTTGGATTGTTTACTGTTCACCGCTTTGGCCAGCTCCGTTATTTAGAGCATGCTCGAATCTGTCCATATTAAACCCCCTTCTGTCGGCTACCTTGTGCTTATTCATCGCATTTTATAGCTGTTCAAGTTATATTCTGTCGGTAGAGTTAGACATCCTCATGCTTTGGCGTTTCTTAATGAGATCTTTTTTTCTCCTGAAATAACTTGTCGGTCTCCTGTAGAACCATCCTATCGACTACTTCTATGGCGCACTCCTTTACGATAGTTGTGGGATCAACGTTCTTTGTTTGAACATTGAGATCTTCTTCCGCAGTTTTATAATTATAATTATAATTGGTTTTGGGGGGAAAGGAAATGGCGCAGTATCTGTCTCAAATATTGTTGGACTTCTGAACCGCGCCGTAAGGGAAGGAATAAAGGAGGGAGTGAAAGAAGAAAGGAAGAAGAGGTGCCGTAGTGGAGGGCTCCGGAATAATTTCTCCACAGTTGAAGCCGAATATCTGTTCTGCAGCGAAATCCTGAATTCTAGTTTTTTCTTACCGCTAACTGGCTGATGGGCTCCCGCTTCACTGCTTTCTTTCGTTCCTTTATCAACTTTAAGATAATTCTAGACCTTACCATTCTATCGTCGCTATAACGCACCTTTCCGAGTACCTCCACATCATTTACGATGCCAGAGGAGCGATTAGCATAAAGTCGACTTCTTAGTATCACATTTGCAGCTCTTTCACGTCCACTTCCTGTTCTCTCGTCTGCAGAGGATGGTATATGACCAGTGAATTTTTTCTATCTGCGAACTCTACTCATAACTCTCCCCTGCTATTCCTAGAACCTGTCCCATAGTCACCTGCCGTCTGGTCACCAGCCTGCTTCTTGCCCACCTTGGCATTGAAGTCGCCCATCAGTACAGTGTATTGTGATGTTGCCTTGTTGGTTGCCGATTCCACGTAATCATAGAAGCTTTCAACGATCTGCTAATTCATGGCTGAATGTAGGCGCGTGGTCTGCACCACCTTCAGCTTGTACCTTCTATTGAGCCTAATTGCGATAGCTGCCACTCAGTCGTTATCACCATATAACTCTTCTACGTTGCCAGCTCTATCCTGATTAATGAGGAATCCCACACACAAATCTCGTCTATTCGCTAATCTGCGATAGCAGAATATGTGCCCGTCTTTCGGCAATGTATGCGCCTCACCTGTCCTCCTAACATCACTATGCCCTATGATATCCCATTGAATTCAATGTAGTTCCTCGAACTGCTAGGCTAGCCGCATTGGATGTGGTTCTAGCGTTAAATGTTGCCAGGTTCGGTTTCCAATTGAGCCTGCATGGAGCCAGAGATTTTTATCCCCATCCGCGGCGTCACAGGTCTAACAGCCTTGGTCATTTGGTCCGCAGCCGCTGGAGACTGATGGCCGAGTGTTAAGTGGTTTTTTCATTGAAGGTTGCAGCTAAGTACTACACTAGGGTTGCCAAATCCTGCTTTGGTGAGGGAGTGCGTTGTTCGTTCTGGTCACCGATATCAGGCCCCATCACAGGCCTGCTTATGCAATTCCATCGACACGCGGTGTTTTTTTTTACTCGGTGAAAAATTGCGCGGCACCGGGATTCGAACTCCGGTCCTCTTGCACGCGAGGCGGACACGGTACTTCTACGCCATCACTGCTTTTCGTCGCTACATTGTCGATAGTTTGCCTCCAATCGACAAGAATGGCTTCGCAAACTTCTCTTCTTTTTGTTGTTATGCTTGTCGGTGGTTCGGAACATATATCGTCGTCGACAGGCACTCGCTTGCCCTTGAAGCGTTTCTAACCGAAAAATGTCTTGCTCTAGACGAAAGAATAAAATCCGACAGCTTCCTATAGCATTTAATGGCTTGTCCACGGTTGAGTTAAATCTGAAATAGGACCTCAGCACTTTTCGCTCCTTAAAGTCCGTGATTGTGGGATGAAAAGAAATGCGCCAATTCACTGAAAGATACCATTTCAAAATCGAACAAAACAAAACAGTGCTTCATCTTTGTGGCACGGTAGTCGATGTACTGATACAGACTGCAGGCCACTTTACTGTTAAAATGCGTAGTATAAACATTTCGCGCGCACTAATCACATTCCATGCAGTTTGGGTAGCACTTCGTATTTTAAAATTTTAGAGAGGGAAGGCGAAAGCAGCTTCAACCACATAAAGAACTAGGCAGGGAATTCGGGGGCGGAAGCTGGCGACACATTCGCACTCATAATTATTTATTTTAAGCAGTATGCACTTCACTGAGTACGCAGGTCCCTGTTCCGATGCGGAGATAGGCCAAATACTCTATCAGATTACATAGGGCTGCCAGTGTTCCACGGCGGTCCTAGTAATTTCGAAAACCCCTCGGGAGCCGTCCGAGGCTATGCTGTCCAGCTAGGAAACTGGAGACAAGTTGCAGCTGACTGGCCGCACAAGGCCTGCAGTAAAGGCCACCGGAGACCTTGAGTAGGACCCGACCACCCGAAAGCTCTGGCAATGTTTTCATTTCTCTATCTTATCGCATGCCAGCTAGCACTGATTCGCCGCTTTGCCCGTTCTTTTCTCTCCATTCTTTTTCTGTCCCCAATGTGTGACCTTTTACAGTAAGTTCGGTCGAAATAAAATTCCGCTGGGAAAAGCAGTTTATTTAACGCGGAGGATCGAACTATTCTAACACATCTCTGTAGCACTGACCAAACATATTCTGTCCAAGAAATTACTGCCAGCGAATTAAAAACAACCTCAGACTCATAGCTCAAAATAACGAGAATAAAAAACGAGTACACTAAACAAAGTTGCTTCACCGAGGATTGCGATGCGCTTCAAAACAGCCTATAATACAAATCTGTAGAGAGTATAATGTAAAATTTGCAATGAAAAATATTTTGAGAAGCGAAGACCGCAATAGTGAGATAATTGAGGTTGGACTTTTTTGTGGCATAAGCAGACTTTCCGCGAAACAAAAGCTATATGAAATATTGCTAAATAAAACAGAAACCAGTAATATTAATATATCATAAACGCTGTCCTGGACCCATCTGAAATGGCTACTCCATGAATAATTCAGAATGGTGACGCTTAAGTATTGGCAGTAATTTAGGTGATGGCGCCAAGGGCGCCTTCGTCAAAATAAGGACATTGCAGCAGAGCTTTGTCAATACATGAAAAATCATAATATCATCGAAAGTCACAAGATCGGCACTCATTAACATAGCAAGCAGCGCACAAAACTTGCTAAACTTTAGCTCTCTTACACCCGCCAGATGTAAATGTCTAATTTGCACACCCTCTGCAATTTGTTTTTGATGATTCATTGAGGATGTTTTTACAGCGGAAAGCCTTATTTGGCTAGCATATTTTAGCATTCTTTAGGCGGACTTTGTAGTTGATAATCGAGATAACATACATGCGTTCAAAAATATCTTTTCTTATTTATTTTTTTTCATGTTCAAGCAAGAACGGAAGAAAGACAGCATTTATTCAAAGTTGCAAAAAGAAAAAAATATCAACGAAGCGAGACAGCCTTATCCCAAAGGCACACTCCTCGGGTATAAAATCGAAGGCCTCACCCAGAGATATCAGGTGTTCTGGCGCATCTACCGACCCGTTCAGAGATAAACGATTTTCAGGCTGCTGAAATGAAGTCGGCACTTCTCTGCGTGCTTCTGGTTCTGGCTCTCATTGTAGCCACGCAGTAAGCATGAACTGTACCATTTTCTACATACAGTAATCAAGAGCCATTACTGAGAGCCTCGAGGCTGGGCATTGTGCAGCGCAATGTTAGGAAATATTTTGTACTTTAAAGACGTCGAATTGATACCACCTAGTAATAAAGCGCCATATTACGGATGTAGCTAATGTTCGGAACTTAACGCCTCCTATAGTCTCATTGGGCTTTTGGGGCCCAATAGTAAGACGCGAAGCAAATATCAGCCAAAAACCCACAACACCAGATGCAGAAAGCCTGTCTACCATGCCTCCAGGCATTTTATTGTGTTGATTTCAGCGCATATAATGAAGGGGAACCATTTCATCTTTCGCCCCTTTGATGCGTCTTTTGGTCATTTTCTTAACAAACTTATACGTTGTCAGTGGTTGCTTGTCGGGCCAGCAGCACAAAGAGGATAAGTATCCTGACGCTTTTTGAACCTTTGTTGGTGACGCTTGGGTAAGAACGACGCTTGGGCAAGTTATCTTAATGGATAGCGAGAACAGCAACGTACTCACGAGAGACGGCATGATCACAAATTAAGAAAACTTTCGACACGAACGGCTGGAACTTGTGCCTCGCCTGATAGTATGTATGAGCATTTCAGGTCTTTTATTCTGGTTCTCTCTCTATTAGCCTCTCTCTTCGTTCTTTGCTCTTTTTGCACAAAGCACTAATGTTGCACACTAGTTCTTAGGCTATCCGTGTATTATTAGAGTTCTTTATTGCTGGAATTTTGAGAAGAAGTGATACGTATCAAATATGAATATGCCTTCAGACTATTGCAATCCAAAATGTTCATCACTAGGCCTCTACATATTGAGACAGAATAATGTAATTAGACAAATACTGTTGTTAGAGAAGAAAGAATTTTAGACGGCATACGCCCTAATTTAAATCTCCTGAGCTATCTAATGCATATACTCTCTTGTATATTTAGGTGCCAACCGACAAGACCTGGTCAAGGTGGAAGGCGTCCTGGTCAAGGTGCAAAACCTCCTGTTGCTAGACCAAATACCCAATGTAAAGGTTCGGTAAGTAAAGATAGCTATCTGGTCGGCAGCTGTCATAAGAGCGATTAAAAGTTCAAACATGCAGTCGTTTTGCCATACAGGCAAACTTTAACGCTTGTAAAGTGTTGGCTTTTCTAGTTACCGCCATTATGAAGAGCTCTCAGGTGAAAAGTAATACAGCATATAGCAAACGTCGCACCAGGAAAAAAAATAGATGCCTTCAGTTCGTATCACCACAGGAGGTTCGTAATATATTTTTGTCCTCTTGAGACGCATCGTTTTTAGCCGTTCTTAAAATCAAAGATACTGCCAAGATCAAATTCAAAGTATTCTAGTTTGTAGCGTAATTTTTTTATGTGGTCTCCAAAACCGCAGTGCATTTCAAAAGCAGTTGCATTACCCCAAAATATCATTGTATAAATAAGAAACATGCTTCCCGTAACTTTGTCAACAGCCTTTACACGGCGCCATCGTATTTATGACCTTTTCTGAATAAACAAGGCGACGCTGTCGCTACGCGTCTGAAGTCAGTCGAAGAGGTCGAGAATGCAGTACGCCGTTGGTGCCACAAAAAAAAAACGCCATAATTTCTAGGACTGCCCTTAAAACGGATCCAACTGTTCAAGAAAATGCCCGCTTAAGTTGTCTGCATTTAAACATTGATTCTCTGACTACGGGAACGCTTCTCCAAAGTCTTGACCATGTTGTGTGTATTTTGTATTACAACCAGATTCTAAATGTGATCCAGAAGTTTCTGATAAATTTACCTCCTTTCCATTACAAGAAACGACGGTATGAATACGGCTTTGGAGCACACACGCACACGCACGCGCACACACACACACGCGCACACGCACGCACACACACGCACACACAGGCACACACACGCACGCACAGTTGCATGGATGTGACAAGGTTATGGTCAATGGATGGGCAGAGTGGCGTAGAATTCAAACTCTACGTGGATGATTGCCACTCACAATCAAGTGAACAACAAGGCGATAAGGCGACAGCAAAAAAAAGTTCTCAGGAGTCGTCGCAGAGCAAAATTTTGGCTGCTTTTGGACACGCAAAGTTTAAATCTGAGTTAGAACCTACGAGACAAGGTGCCTGCGACGTCTTTGGTGATCACGCGAGGTCATCCCCGAGTCATGACAATAAGGGGGTTAAGTTCAGTTTCAGTTTATTTCCTTAAAGACCCCTATTCATGGGTGTTACATAAGGGGTGAGACTACGGATATAACATGAGGTTCTAATCTAACATCAGCTGCGTTAACTCTTGGTGGAATGTTGATGGACAGGTAATGGCTGCAACTTCGTGGGGAAGGCCATTCCAGTCAGGTGCCGCTCGGGCAAACAAGGAGGCCGAGAATACAGTAGTACGGGAGCGTGGACGGACAACTTGAAGCGGATGACCAGTGCCCTGAGATTTGTGCATGGGGCGTAAGGTGCAGGGTGCCTCGTGCAATCAACTGTTGAAGAATTTGTGGTAAAGGCAGAAGCTAGCCATGCGCTGGCGCTGGGAAAGGAGTGACAAGTTAATTTCGGCTTTCAAAGACGATACACTGATGTCGTATGAGTATGCGGAATGAATGAATCCAACAGCGCGATTTTGAATGCGTTCGAGGTTAGCTTTCAGATAGTTTTGATGGAATCCCAGATGGCGGATGCATATTCAACTTTAGGACTTATCAGTGACTTATATGCTAGCAGCTTCAAGTCTTTTTGTGCATGGCGTATGTGGCGTTTGAGGAAACGTAGTTTTTTTGTAGGCCGATGAAATGATGTAGGAAATGTGCGCATTCCAGGATAGGTAAGTTGATAGTGTGATGCCTAGGTACTTAAATGTTAGCACAGGTTCTATTGGTAGGTTGTCTATATAGTGTAAGTAGAACGAAAAGGTCTAAGACTTCGGGTGAGTGACATGAGCTTACAATTGTTAGGGTTAAGAGACATTAAACACTGATCGCACCATTATTGTACGCTGATAAGGTCAATATGAAGAGCGTTTTGGTCGGGGATGTTAGTTCATCATCATCATCATCATCAGCCTTACTACACCCACTGCAGGGCAAAGGCCTCTCCCATGTCTCTCTAATTAACCCTATCTTTTGCCAGCTGCATCCACCTTTTGCCTGCTAACTTCTTAATCTCATCCGCCCACCAAACCTTCTGCCGCCCCCTGCTACGCTTACTTTCTCTTGGAATCCACTCCGTTACCCCTAAGGACCAGCGGTTATCTTGCCTTCGCATTACATGCCCTGCCCAAGCCCATTTATTTCTCTTGGTTTCGACTAGGATGTCATTAACCCGTGTTTGTTCCCGCACCCACTCTCCCCGCTTCCGGTTTCTTAACGTTACACCTATCATTTTTCTTTCCATGGCTCGCTGCGTTGTCCTTAACTTAAGCTGAACTCTTCGTTAGCCTCCATGTTTCTGCCCCGTAGGTGAGTACTGGTAAAATTAAGCTGTTGTACACTTTCCTCTTGAGGGAAATTGGTAAACTGCCACTCATGATCGGCGAGAATTTGCCATATGCGCTCCACCCCATTCTTATCCTTCTAGTTACCTCCCTCTCATCATCCGTATCAGCTGTCAATACCTGCCCTAAGTAGACGTATTCCATCACAGCTTCTACGCTCTCGCTGCAAATTGTGAACTGTTGTTCCCTTGCTGGGCTGTTGGAGATTACCTTGGTTTTCTGCATGTTAATTTTTAGACCCATAGATCTTCTCTGCCTGTCTATATCATTGATCATGATTTGCAATTCACCTCCTGAGTGACTCCGCAAGGCAATGTCATCAGCAAATCGCAGATTACTTAGGTATTCTCCATTTATTCTTATTCCCAACTGTTTCCAATTCAGGCCTCGAAATACCTCCTGTAAACATGCGGTGAACAGCATTGACGAGATCGTGTCTCCTCTCCTAACGCCCTTCCTAATTGGAATTTTATTGCTGACTTTATGGAGGACTATAGTAGCTCTGCAGTTGCTATATATATCTTCCAGTATTTTGACATAAGGCTCTTCTACCCCCTGATTACGCAATTCCTGTATGACTGCTGAAGTTTCCACTGAGTCGAATGCTTTCTCGTAATCAATGAAAGCTATATATAGAGGTTGGTTATATTCTGCACATTTCTCTATCACCTGATTGATAGTGTGAATATGATCTATTGTGGAATATTCTTTACGAAAGCCTGCCTGATCATTTGGTTGATTAAAGTCTAACGTTGCCCTGATTCTATTAGCGATTACCTTAGTAAATACTTTGTAGGCAACGGATAGTAAGCTGATCGGCCTGTAACTTTTGAAGTCCTTGGCGTCTCCCTTCTTATGAATTAAGATAATGTTTGCATTCCTCCAAGCTTCTGGTACAGTCGAGGTCATAAGGCATTGGGTATACAGGGTAACTAGTTTTTCTAGCACGATGTCCCCTCCATCCTTCAACAGATCTGCTGTTACCTGATCCTCCCCAGCTGCTTTTCCCCTTTTCGTTGCTTCTAAGGCTTTCTTTACTTCATCTTTCGTTACTGGCGGGATGACGCATTGCTGTGCACTGCTGTCTTTCTCATTAGCGCTCTGATTACATTGGCTACTGTACAGGTCTTTATAGAACTCTTCGGCTACGTTAACTATCTTATCCATATTGCTAATGACATTGCCCTGCTTGTCTCTTAATGCATGCATCTTGTTTTTGCCTATGCCTAGTTTCCTCTTCACTGCTTTTAGGCTACCTCCATTCTTTAGAGCCTAGTGGTTTGGGCGCCCGTCTCGGCTGCGGGAGGTGGTCGGGTCGAAACCCACCGCCGGACACCCACCGGTAAAAATGGGTACAAGCGTCCCCCGGCCTGGCGCCCGGCTTTCATTAGGAGTGCTCGCTTGCGAGAAGCTCCGTAAACCCCGCTGCGCCCCTCGCGGGCGAACGAAGCCCCAGTGTCGGACAAGCTCAGTGCCTGCTAAAGATGGTGTCACGGCCAACGTGGCTCAAACCTTCATCACCTGCAGCAGCAGTCATAAAAAAGGAAGGCCACAAATGGGCTTCTACCGCACGAGGCGGATTTAACGTTGTTGACGGCGGAACTTATCGCTGATCCATCAGAGCAACTGTGGTCAAGACCCTTTTCCCAAGCATTTCACCCAGAAGAGCCGAGTGCCAGGCCGGGGGAAATCTTGTACCCATTAAAAACCGGTGGGTACCCGGCGGCACTGGGGATCGAACCCAGCACCTCCCGAATGCGAGGCGGATGTTCTACCACAAGGCTACCGCTTCGGTAACTGTTAGTTACTGTACGATAAATGACGCAGTGGTCAGCAAACAAGTGGATTGAGGAAGACGCATGCAAGGGTAAATCGTTAATGTATATTAAGAAAAGAAGAGTACACAGGACGGATCCTTGTGGGACACCGGAGGTTACGGATACGGGGCTAGACGACTGGCTGTTTATGAGCACAGATTGAGTACAATTAGTAAGAAACGGTTCTAACCATGTTGAAATATGAGTGTGTAAATCTAGGAGGGAAAGTTTTAGCAGTAAGCGTCGGTGGGATACTTTGTCGAATGCTTTAGCGTAATCTAAAAATGTTACGGTCAAGATGTTACAGTAAAGATTTGCATGCAGGTCATGTACAAGAAGTGCCAACTGCGTGTCACATGAAAATCCTTTCCTAAATCTCTGTTGTTGATGGTGAAAGAAGTTGCTAGTGTCTAAGGAGTCGTTCGATGCCCGGCGTAGCCGGCAAGCAAATGTAGTGGATGAGACAGAGGCGTGTTGAGAAGCAACAACAACAAAACAACGTTTATAGAATCGTTACTAGGAATACGAGAGCTCTTACAGGAGAGGAATGGAAATTTTACGAAACAATTAACACGGACTTAGGAAAAACACACATCGCATTAAATAGACTGAAATAAGCTATACATTTCAATAAGAGATTGTCTACTGAGATCACGATGATAGAGCAAGTCCAATTACCAACAGTTGAGAAGAACGTTCAGAAGGGGAGCGAACACAGAGTTGACCGGGGAACGTGGCGGCAGTCCATCCACAAAGACTCTGGCTGGGCGGCTTCAAGGTTGCGGTGCGACGGCTTGGGGTCCCGGGAGTGCGTGGAGGCGGCTTTCCCTCTGCGGAGCTTAGTGAAGCTAGTGCCAATTCGGCCCCTTCTTAAAGGCTTTGGTCGTTAGCGGACAAAGCACTCCGTGTCCGAAAAAAAAACACACCAAAAAAGGCACCAAGTAGTTCACACACAAAAAGGGTGTCACATAGGCCCCCACACTTTGACACTGTATGGCCGCGTCTTGAAGTAGGAAGAGAATTTACATGTATACAAAAGCAGCTCAAGGCTTTGGCACTAGTAGGGGTGGCCTTGAGCTGGGAAAAAATACAAGATAGACAGAACAAGCAGCACGTGCGCCTCCGCACGTGCAGTGCGAGGGGGTTGCACCACTAGAAGAAACCACCACCGAAACAGCGTGCACGTACGCGTGCTCTTCCGTAGACACATAGAGGATGCATCGACATACATATGTGTAAAGAAACAAGACACAACAGTTTTATATAAACATAAATGAAAAGATGCCGCCACTTTTGTGAGAGTGCTAAATAGCTACAACGATTTACGACCATGTATATGCAGTCTGGCGTGGCTACAATAATTCGAGATAAACTTCGTTAGAGTCTGGTGAAATATAATGTTACAAATCCATGTGGCGATGGCTCTCAATGAGAACGATCCTCCTCTAGGTAGTCTTAGTGTTGTTACCGGTTCATTAGAAAAAATATAGCCGCCAAGGCCAGTATAAGGAGCCCGGAATGTTGCCACAATTATCTCTTAGTGCCATACATTGAATTTTCTTAACTGTTTCTGTCGACACTTAATTTTTTACTTCACAAAACCTAATTGTTGGGCTTCAGTTCGCGCTTTATGTAATGTATGCATTCTGTGAGTTCTAGCGCAACCCTGGAGGGTTAATAAAGTGTTGAAGCATTGCTTACAAGAGGACTGCATGGTTCCGTGTGATGATGAGCCTACAGTTGCCTTTCTGAAGTGATTACAGAACAATGGAGCTTTACCAGCTCATTCCAGGTTTCGCAGTAGAGGGCTATATCAGCTGACAGCAACGTTCGCGGAACACAAATTTTGCGCGCAATCGTAAACCAGAGTGGACACGTTAATAATTTGAATATTTTGTGTTCCTCCCTGCTTTATACAGCAAGAAAACGGTTGCTATTTCTACCGACTACAATGCAGTTTAGTAACTTCCGGCCTTTTTTCCACCTAGTGCAATCCTCGAGGCGGCCAGAACCAGTGTGGACCAAACTGTGTGTGCGGCCCTGCAATACGTGGGGCTGCTTCCAATGCATACAAATGCGTGTCAAGGTTCGCAGGAGGTATGGTTGGGCCATAAAGAGAAGCACACCCATGCCGTGTGGATAAGTAAATAAAGGTGAATTAACCACATAAAATCGTTGATGATTGAACCCCACTTCTAAATGCGTTATATCTGTTACAGCTGCTTTCAGCCCGTGTGAAGTCCTGTCAGGCTACGAGAACTCTGTCAAGACTCGAGCATGATTTGTGTCTTTTACTGGAACAATAACCACAGCTCCTGTGATCCCGTACAGAATAGAGTTGCACAAAAGTCGGCGAACCTGCATGAGAGGGATTCGTGGAGAGACCAAACAAGAAACTTGGCTAATAGGTGGTGGGACGCGGGCTGCAACGTGTTAGGTAGCGCGAACAAAACAACGGACAAAGACTCAGCGGACTCTAGTGTGTCCTAGCTGTTTCTGTGTCTGTCCGCTGCTTTATTCCCGCTGGTTAACATGTCGCAGTCGGGGGGAGATCTGCCATTCCACAACCCGATTTAACAGAAGGAAATTTGTAGACTTGGGAGGATATACATAACCATTACTCACAAAGAATAAATGAACCTTTTGTTGTGTCAAGGACACCTTACAAATCGGGAACACACGATAAGATCTTAAGTCACCTCGGGGAAGAATGTCTATAGCACGTCAAACGTGTTCGTTTTTGCTGGGTGAGGTCCCGCTTGTGCCCGAGTCGGTCACACGCTCAACACACTTGGCGAAATGGATTGTATAGGAAATCGCGCTTGAAGATTTTTTCGCGGCGACGTGCTGCTGCGGTCGTTCCTCCGCTTTCCGCTTCCATTGAGCTGTTTTAGCCAAACAATCGGCTTCCACTCGAGGGGCCTCTTTCCTCTGCAGTTCTTGAAGCTTGTGAATAGAGTATTTTGGCAGCGCACCCTTCAGGAGTCTTCCACATTCGTTTCCGCTTGTGGGCAAGGACATCCGCATGTAGTCGCTGCGCGCTCACTTCGGCAGCTTCACTTTGTCTAGCACACCTAAACCGCGGATGCCGTACCGCTCCTGCTTGTCGCTTCGCTACGACTGCAACTGTCTGTCGTCTTATGCTGTTGTTGTTCTTTACATAAGTGCCTAACCCATCTTGCTTGGAGCAAAGCGTCTGGATCCACACGTGAACTCCCGACGTTGAGCGAGCGCGAATAATATGTGAAACAAGCACGAGAGCAGTCCGCTAAGGGAACCTTCGCGCGCTGAAAGCCACACATGGCGTACGTCAGGCCAGGCAAGAAAGGGAAGATGGATATTTGAGTCTGGAAGCATCGGTAGCCTAGCGCAAGCGTCATTTCAAGGCACAATATATTTCTAAAGACTCCGGAGACAAGGCCTAGAAGTTCACAAACAACAATCAACCCTTTTCTTGCGTTGAACATTTGAACGCCCCTGCCAATGGCCCTTCCCAGTTATAGCAATACGTGGCTGGAGATAGAGACCGTCAAGTAACGGGCTTACAACAACAGAACAAGCGCTCCAGTTGCCTTCGCTTTCTTGAGTCGGTGTGGAACAAACCCTCGTTTCTGACGAGACTATTGGGCGCAGTAACACTGCAGGGTGACAAAGAAACAATTTTTTTATTACCATTGGCTGCAATGAATGCTTTCACTGAAACGCGGGCCTCCAATCATTCTGAATGGGGTATTGCGTTCGTAGTGGCCGAAGTGGCTCACTGCGACAGCTTTTATTTAGTCACCCAGTGGAAAAATTGCAGCACCGCCACAGCAGCGCAGGTTCCTTGCCGCAACCAGAGTCTCGTCGAGATACCTGGTACCACTTGCTGTGGACACATTTTCCGGACAACTTCCGCTGACGGTTTTTTTCGCATGAGGCATACAGTACTTTCGCATTATTAGTGTAACTGCAATCTACCTCGGTGGTCAGCTTGCTCACGTTTCGGTGGGCAGGTTGTGATGACGCCGGTAAGTCACGTGGCCTAGGTCATCCGCGTATTATAAAGATTTTTTTAACGCTCTCCCATTAAAAAATTGCTAAGGAGTATGGAGGGAAATGGATGGCTATGAACCACTTGTGGGAGAAAAAGGGCATGCCTCCAAGCTGCAGCGCTGCAGGTTGGGTAGAGCGATTGTTATGAATACAAAGGTATAAATTCTCAGTTACTGACACGAACTTCCCGCAAAGAGCGAGGAGAATATTTTGCAAGCACAAGTTTTCCCTCTGAAAAAATTTAGCAGTCAGTCTCCAGCACTTCTTCGCTTACATATAAAGAATTTAGTGGCATTATGATGTGGAACTCCATTGTTTTAGGTTTCTGATTATGATCACCAGTGTCTCGCTGCTAGAAATATTAAAAGGTGGTTCAACACATTCGAGTTACCAATAAACAGCCTACGTGGATTGGTAATTTCCAACCGTAAAATTTTCTATTGGATATGGCAAGTGCCACAGTAAAGAACAGTGGAAAGTCGCGTGCCGCCAAGTTTGAGCATGAACAAACTGACAAGTGAAATCTTCGCTTCATGACTCCACTCTCCGAGAAGAATCAGCCCGATTGTTTAAGGAAAAGAGCTAAGCGGGATCAGACAGCGCAAAAATATACAGTGAGAGTGGAAAGACAAAACGTCCTTCGGTGCTCATAATATGGCTTAAGGCGCACAACTTGTAAAACTCCTGAGCGTGGGCGGCGTCTCTGGGATGACGCGACTCCATTAGGAACGTCTTCATGGTCAAGTTTCCAGATTCGACAAATGATCCTGTATGCGTCGAAGTAGATACGCAAGATCTTTTCTCTCTACACTACACCACTCTACACTACCCAGTGTGCCATCAGGGTAGTGTAGAGTGGTGTTGCTCGACCTAGGAAGGACGACAACAAAGGCGTTGTGTTCGGTGTCAACGTACATTCTGAACATGCCGGCAGTCGGCTTATTCAAGCACTCCGTGAGACGGTTAGCTATGCGATGGTCCTTCAGGGACTTGTGTGTCTGCTGCGCAGGATGGATTGAGTGAACGCTGTGGTCGCGTCCGTGGTGAACACTTGGGGGATATGGTGTCGCAGCAGGATGGATTCGATGAAAAAAATTTCGCGAGGCAGAACTATGGCTTCAGCCGAGTGAGTCGGGTAGTCAATCGCCACGATGAATCTCTTATTTCCTGACGAGGACTGCGGGAAAAAGGCATAAGAATAATGTCGACACAATTTCACCAGCGCTGCGACTAGGAACAAGAACAGAGAAGGAAGACAAGGACAAGCGCTACTAACAACTGAAAGTTTATTTGAAAAAAACACAGATTATATGCACACAACTGACAACCCAATGCGCCTGCGCTTCTCCCACCAGGCACGCAAAAGAGAGTTAAAAATCTAGATACAAAATTTCACACTCATGTAAGTTTACAGATGGTGTGCTAACGCACGTGTCGATGTTCTTGTGAATGTGATAGGCTTCACACAACTCCCTAGTTAACTGATCTGGATGTCTGAATTTAATCTTAGCCCTGTTAAGCAGAGGAAAGCATGCTTTTTTGTTAGACACACCGGGTTTGTTTAGAAGACAATCTCTGTAATGAAGGGACAGATTTGATGAAGGAGCACCATTCAAAGAGGTTCTATGCTGACGTAAGCGTGTATTTATGCATTTGCCGGTTTGCCCAATGTAACTCTTGCCGCATTTAAAAGATATGTCATAAACCACTCCCTCTGCACATGGCACAAAGGTTGACTCATGATCCACCTGGCATGCATTTTTTCTTTTGCCTCTTATTTGCTTCTGTTCCCGGGCTCTTTTGTCAGCAATAGCACAAACCTTGCCTAGTTTATTAGAGACCGAAAAGAGCACTTTTACCCCATATCTAGTGCCAACCTGCTTAAGCCTATGGGGTAACTGATGAATGTAGGGTATTACCGCATACTTCGTTCTGTCATTGCCGGAATTTTCCTGTGCTTCATGTCTACCACACGACTTCATCTTCTTCAGGATCTTGTTGCTAGCAAGCGCTATCACATCTTTGGGGAAGCCCGCTGACCTTAGCCTTTGAACTTACTTATCGAAACTGCTGCCTAAAGTATGAATACATGACTTAGTAAGTGCAGATCCTAAACAAGACACTGCTATGCCACATTTAACTATTTTCGAGTGCCCAGACTGATAATTTAGCAAGGGCTTTTCCGACCGCTGTAGGAAGGACCAACAAACATGATTCACCTTTTTCTCCAATCTAATATCCAAGAATTGCAGCTGATTATCTTCCGGTAATTCAAAGGTAAATTTCAGACCAAACCCGCAGTTTTCAAAAGTCTTTAAAATGTCATCCACATGTGCCTTGAAGTCATGGGAGTCAACAAAAACAAGATAATCGTCTACATACCGGAAGATTTGTTTTACACCGTTGTCTAAGTTAACTTTAATGCTCCTATCTGCATAGGAAAGAAATATATTACTAAGTACCGGAGCCACTTTTGAGCCAATGCACACTCCTGTTTTTTGAACATATAGCCTGCCTTCCCAATCAACAAATGTGGATTTGAGATAAAATGACACAAGCTCCAAAAACGAGCCCACAGAAACGCCACACTTTGAAATGAATGCTTCTTCATCATTATCCTCTACTATACATTTCTTAACACACTGGAGGAGCCTATCATGTGGCAATGAATAGAATAAATCCTGCACATCAATACTAAACATATCACACCCACCAGGATTATTTAGTTTCAGATATTGCACAACCGCCTCGGAATTAGATACAAGAAACGGGTCTTCTACTGTCAGTGAACACAATTTACTTTGCAAAAAACTTGAAACGGCATGTTGCCAAGTTCCCCGTTCAGTAACAATGCAACGGAAGGGGATGTCAGTTTTATGAGTTTTGGCAGCAAAAAACACTTCTAAAAAGTTGCCTTTCGCCTTCTTAATGGATGCTTGCAGGCCAACTAAATTCATATCACCTACCAGCCTTAACCCTCGCTTTTTTGTTTAAGGGCACTGGAACGCACAGGCTTAAAGTTTTTGGCAACTGAATTCCTAGCCTTCTCACGGAAAAGTTTCTCTGGCAGCGTAACGAAATAACCTTCTTTATCCGAGACAACCACGCGAAGTTTTTCGGACGTCAAGAAATCGGTCAAGTGCGCAAAGTCCCATCTTTTGGCCGGCCCTCCGCCACTCTTCTTGAGGGCCTCAACACATTCCACAACGCACCTAGGCTGCTCCTCTTTCCGTGCTTGGCGCGCGATTGACCTTCCAAGAGCCAACTTTTCTTCTTTTCCCAAAGAAGGCTGGACACCGAATTTTGGACCCAACTTTAGAATCTTCTGGAACTTTCAAATAAACTTTCAGTTGTTAGTAGCGCTTGTCCTTGTCTTCCTTCTCTGTTCTTGTTCCTAGTCGCAGCGCTGGTGAAATTGTGAATATGTACCAACTAGCTCAAACCACCATTTTGCTACAGTTCATTTCTAGTACATTGAGCTCTTTTCTATGTCCTAATCCCGCTCCTTTTGACAACCAGGCAGCCCTGGCTTCCCTAATTGCAGTTTGTGCCTTCAAAGCAAGGGTAGCTTCGTGGCATGCCAGACGTGCTCTTTGCCCAGTTGAGGTCCAAGTTATGTGCGGTGGCCTCCTCCCATCTAAAGGGCACAGCCGCAGGATTTGCCGGATTGCATCTTCAGAGTGGTGGCGTCAACATCGATACTACAAGGATTGCCTTTGGGTGGTGTGTGGGAAGGACAAAAATCGTGTGCGGCACTTCCATGAGTGGTGCGAACAAGCGAAAAAACATACCGAGTTCCTTTGGTACACCGCCCGCCCGTGGTTTCCCTCCAGTACAGCGTCTCCGTGCTCCGAAGGAAAGCTCTTGGTCCTGGGTGATCAGCCGGTGCCAGAGAAGTTCCAGAAGATTCTAAAGTTGGGTCCAAAATTCGGTGTCCAGCCTTCTTTGGGAAAAAAAGAAAAGTTGGCTCTTGGAAGGGCAATCACGCGCCAAGCACGGAAAGAGGAGCAGCCTAGGTGCGTTGTGGAATGTGTTGAGGCCCTCAAGAAGAGTGGCGGAGGGCCGGCCAAAAGGTGGGACTTTGCGCACTTGACCGATTTCTTGACGTCCGAAAAACTTCGCGTGGTTGTCTCGGATAAAGAAGGTTATTTCGTTACGCTGCCAGAGAAACTTTTCCGTGAGAAGGCTAGGAATTCAGTTGCCAAAAACTTTAAGCCTGTGCGTTCCAGTGCCCTTAAACAAAAAAGCGAGGCGTTAAGGCTGGTAGGTGATATGAATTTAGGTGGCCTGCAAGCATCCATTAAGAAGGCGAAAGGCAACTTTTTAGAAGTGTTTTTTGCTGCCAAAACTCATAAAACTGACATCCCCTTCCGTTGCATTGTTACTGAACGGGGAACTTGGCAACATGCCGTTTCAAGTTTTTTGCAAAGTAAATTGTGTTCACTGACAGTAGAAGACCCGTTTCTTGTATCTAATTCCGAGGCGGTTGTGCAATATCTGAAACTAAATAATCCTGGTGGGTGTAATATGTTTAGTATTGATGTGCAGGATTTATTCTATTCATTGCCACATGATAGGCTCCTCCAGTGTGTTAAGAAATGTATAGTAGAGGATAATGATGAAGAAGCATTCATTTCAAAGTGTGGCGTTTCTGTGGGCTCGTTTTTGGAGCTTGTGTCATTTTATCTCAAATCCACATTTGTTGATTGGGAAGGCAGGCTATATGTTCAAAAAACAGGAGTGTGCATTGGCTCAAAAGTGGCTCCGGCACTTAGTAATATCTTTCTTTCCTATGCAGATAGGAGCATTAAAGTTAACTTAGACAACGGTGTAAAACAAATCTTCCGGTATGTAGACGATTATCTTGTTTTTGTTGAATCCCATGACTTCAAGGCACATGTGGATGACATTTTAAAGACTTTTGAAAACTGCGGGTTTGGTCTGAAATTTACCTTTGAATTACCGGAAGATAATCAGCTGCAATTCTTGGATATTAGATTGGAGAAAAAGGTGAATCATGTTTGTTGGTCCTTCCTACAGCGGTCGGAAAAGCCCTTGCTAAATTATCAGTCTGGGCACTCGAAAATAGTTAAATGTGGCATAGCAGTGTCTTGTTTAGGATCTGCACTTACTAAGTCATGTATTCATACTTTAGGCAGCAGTTTCGATAAGCAAGTTCAAAGGCTAAGGTCAGCGGGCTTCCCCAAAGATGTGATAGCGCTTGCTAGCAACAAGATCCTGAAGAAGATGAAGTCGTGTGGTAGACATGAAGCACAGGAAAATTCCGGCAATGACAGAACGAAGTATGCGGTAATACCCTACATTCATCAGTTACCCCATAGGCTTAAGCAGGTTGGCACTAGATATGGGGTAAAAGTGCTCTTTTCGGTCCCTAATAAACTAGGCAAGGTTTGTGCTATTGCTGACAAAAGAGCCCGGGAACAGAAGCAAATAAGAGGCAAAAGAAAAAATGCATGCCAGGTGGATCATGAGTCAACCTTTGTGCCATGTGCAGAGGGAGTGGTTTATGACATATCTTTTAAATGCGGCAAGAGTTACATTGGGCAAACCGGCAAATGCATAAATACACGCTTACGTCAGCATAGAACCTCTTTGAATGGTGCTCCTTCATCAAATCTGTCCCTTCATTACAGAGATTGTCTTCTAAACAAACCCGGTGTGTCTAACAAAAAAGCATGCTTTCCTCTGCTTAACAGGGCTAAGATTAAATTCAGACATCCAGATCAGTTAACTAGGGAGTTGTGTGAAGCCTATCACATTCACAAGAACATCGACACGTGCGTTAGCACACCATCTGTAAACTTACATGAGTGTGAAATTTTGTATCTAGATTTTTAACTCTCTTTTGCGTGCCTGGTGGGAGAAGCGCAGGCGCATTGGGTTGTCAGTTGTGTGCATATAATCTGTGTTTTTTTCAAATAAACTTTCAGTTGTTAGTAGCGCTTGTCCTTGTCTTCCTTCTCTGTTCTTGTTCCTAGTCGCAGCGCTGGTGAAATTGTGAATATGTACCAACTAGCTCAAACCACCATTTTGCTACAGAATAATGTCGAATAACAACCTGAGGGGCGAGTTGGTGCGTTATGAAATGAACGGCGGCGCAAACAAGGAAACTATGCGCATGTGGTGTCTCTTTCTTTCTTGTTAGTGTCCTTGTTTGTGCCGCCGTTCATTACATCTTGAATAATCTCGAACTCAAGAAAAGCCCTTGGCGGTTGTTTATAGGGTTCAGTAGTCTTGCTGGTTGGGTTGGTGACGTATTTCGTCGCTGAGAATGTCGACAGGTTTTTGACATAGCGTGCGACATCAATATGTACGCGGAGCAAAGTTTTTTCTTTTCAATATCCCAAAGTGGCTCATGGTCCGTGAGGGTCAATGTAGTGGAGGGTCCGCGAATAATTCGGACCACCTCGGGTTTCTTTGATGTGCGCTCATCTCTCACAAATAGAGTGGTGTTTTTGCATTCCGCCTGCACCCAACCCTGAGGTCAGCTTTCGATCCCGCAACTTTGAGATCAGCAGCCGAACTCCAAAGCCGCTGAGCCAACGCGGTGGGCTGTTAATTTCATTGCGATTTTTGGACAAACTACCTAATATGTGGTAATAAAACGTCTGGCACTTTTGTTCCAAAATGTGGGCCTCAATATTTAAAAAACAAATATTTTCTTCTGTTGTTACTTGAAAATATATTTTTCAATTCTTGTTGATTCAGTTTTCGAACTAGCTGGAAAAACCAACTAATAGCAAAATCATATTTTCTAACTAAATAAAATTGTTCTTGTTAACCACATGCAGCAGATATTAGTCAAATCATACAAAAACTTTTGTTACTTCTCCACTACATGTAGCCTTCACGTTACTTCAATAACGGAAATACTTTATTTATTTATTTCAAAATACTGCAGGGCAATGCCTGGCCAAGCAGGAGTTTATTAACGTTGTAATAAAATGAAAACGAATAATTTATATTGTGTGAATAAATTATTTTAAATACAGCCATTTAAATTTGCTAGCGCAGTCAAGACCTAAAACTTGCTTCGTGCATATTTGCGGCGCCGCAGCACAGAACAGACTTAAGAAACCCTTGCTAAAAGTTCCTTGATTTTGCATCTCTTCTTGACCGCCTCCTGTGGCTAATTGCCTTGAGCGTTCAGCTTCTGATCCCCAGTTTGCAAGATTGTATCCTGACTGCGACGACAGCATTTGAATGAGCAGTAAAAGTAAAAACACCTTTCAGTTGTGCAATATTACCAAAAAAATAAAAAATAACGCCAAATGAAGTTTATTAATCCTAAGCCTCTAGTTCTCTCAATAGGAGCCCATTTGTCGTTTAGGGACTTGAAACCCCCCATGTTAATTTTAACATTACATCCTAACTAGGTTTCTGTGCATGGCGGAAAGGTGGTCCTTTTGAAAACCATTGAAAGACATTTATTATTATTATTCGTTGTTTTAATTCCTAGTTACAAAAAAGACGTTAGAAATAGGAAATAAAATAAATCAGTGCTCCTTGGCTAGTTCTTTATGTCGCCCACTCTTTCTCGGCTCAGCAGCCGTTTTGAAAACGGTACAGACCTCAATCTTATTTATCTTTTTGGGGGTATTGAGATCAATTGGTTCGAATTTTACACAGCTAAAGGATGTTTTCGTTGCTTGCAATTCTTCTTAGAAGCACACATATTTCAGAACTGTGTTCATCTTAAGCCTAAATAAGTCACTTCCAAATTTTATTTGCAATTTGGCGGCTACATGCACCTGGATTATAAAATTAAACTTATTTGTGCCTATTTCTGCCCCTAACTAGCAAGCTTGTTTAAAAGAATGATATCAAACTATTGCAGGAATTATGACTAATTTAAAACAGCCGTGGAGTACTTTAAAATAGATTATGTTCTAACACAACACTCTCGGCAGCTTCCGCTTATTGAGAGCACCCTTTACGGCTCGTGACAGGACTCATCGCTTTCAAGTGTGCATATTGGCAACTACATATCTCAAGGGATCCATATTTGAGGACGAGTGGGGGTATGCTTTACTCTAGCTTCTAGTTGTTGACAATAACCGTTGTGTGCACAGCTGTATTAGTTCCATCCATCACAGGACTCAGAGAAAAATTAGCGCATTAGCCGGAGCTGTTTTATTATAGCCACAATTCATTGAAGCACATAAAATTACCTCCCCTGTATTAACCGAGCCACAAAGCATAGAAAAATAAATTGTAATCTGTTGGGCTTAATGCCCTGCACCAAAACATGCACTAGGCCGGAAACCGTTGGGTACGGCTCCGGATATCCGAATTACATATTCTAAAACTGGAACGGAGCCGCACTAAGAACATACTTGGCTTGTGAAAACCGAGGTGTTTAAATAATTTTATGCAGTGAAGAACATAGAGTGGCTTTCATAACTCGAGCAAAGAATATTCGTCGTTGCTTACTGAAATTCTGCGTTCAATTAGGCCCTAGCGTCGTGGAGGACGGTTCGAACGTGTTTGGCATCTGACCGTCAAAATGCTGGACAAAAATTGGGCTTTCGACCCCACTCCTATTTTCTCCACTTTCACCGGCGCACCTCTTCGGGATTCGTGAGCACATAATGAAAACCTCGCGGCGGCGTCCGCGCTTCCAAGCAGACGAAGCGCAAAAGGCTCTACTGTGGTGCGCGATATCAGTGCAGCATAAAGGACTCTAGTTGGTCAAAAGATATTCGGAGCCGTCCATAACGTTTCGTCTTGCTGAGTTATCTGAACACATTTCTACTTTTGTCTCATCCAATAGGCCAGGGCAGTCTTGTAAGCCCCCGGTGAATGAGAGCAGCGACCTGTCCCTGTATCGTGATCATATGGGGCCAGTATCACCGTGAAGAAAGGCTTGGGTGTACGGCTGGCTGTTACTGCGCCATTTCTCTCATTATTATTGATGCTTGACTTCAGCGCGTTGTCTTTGCTCGCAGCGTGGCTGTTTCTTACAGAAGTAGTAATAGTTAGCGCACCTTCTTGACCACAAACCCTTTGTTTTTGCCTCTACCCTTTGCAAGCCACAACAATTGCCAGGCGAAAACGCTTGCGCCCACTTGGTTTCCTCTTCGAGAACGGCTACTGCCCTATGAAAAAATTCAGCCAACTTATTTTGGAAAGAATTTCACAGAACCGTTTCGAGATTTTACAACTGTTCATATTGCTCCATCGGGCTAATAGTATAAGAGCGGACCTGCTATAGTACTTAAAATAGCATCGCAATCTAAGTCTGTTACACTGCAAATATAGGAGTAGCGATGTTTGTTGAACGGAAAATGTGTCGTGCAAAAGCGTGCTCTCCGCTTTATTTTTGGCATTTTAACAATGAATATATGGAAGCAGACATGGGAGTGGAAAAGAGCGGCTCGTTATGACATACATAAAGGAGGCCGACACTCACCGAAAGCAAGAAGCATAGGGGATTTTTTCAATTTGTGGTGTTCATAATTGGGAGATCAACAGGGTTTTTGTTTTAATCGTAACCGATTAGAAAACACAATAAAAAACAACTACATGCCACAGGTGGAATCTCAACCCACAACCTCCGAATTTCGTGTCCAATGCTCTACCAACTGAGTTACGGCGACGGCTTTCCAATCTACTTTCAGCGGTATTCATTTCTAGTGCACCCTTACCTTGGCAGTGTTAACCAACGCATATTAAATACATGTGTTGTCTCAGGTGTCATTTGAACCTTAGCGAAGGCATTTTTTTAAGGAGTGCGCCTTCGATGTTAGGTACTGAAATCATTCAAACAGGTGTCTTATTCGTTTATTATGCAACAGCATTGGAGCCGGCTTATACGATTTTCGATAAATGCAAAGGCGAGAAAAGAAAGCTAAAAGAGAAGCCACGTTTTACTTTCCAATTCGATTGAATATGAATTTCTTTAGAAATTGAATTGGAAACACAAAGTAACATTGCCTAGTTTTTATCATGAAATATATTCAAATATTATGGGAAATTTTTAGTAAAATTGATCTGAACGGCCTATCGGAGAGATTTTTTTATATATAAACAACGCCGGTCTTTCGGCCCCTCTAGCCACATATGACTGCTGCTACAGAAGCATAAAGTTCAGAAGGTGAAAGCTTGTGTGCTTATGAGGTGGCAATGGGACATTTTTGAAATTAATTATTCACTTAAAAATAAGGCACTTGTGGTGCAGGTGCAGTTGTTTGCAATAATGAATATGATCTATATTTCCAAGAAGAGCTGCACATAAGTCTGAAGCTGGTTACTTGTGATAGATTTGTGGCAATGTGAAAATACATAGATAGGAATACTTTAATTGCTATTGGTGAGGTAGGTTGTGTTCAATAAAACATTACTTTGTGTTGTGTAAGAACATGGCGTTGTTCTAAGAAATTCTAATTACTTATTACCTTACATCAAATATGTCAGTAATGTTTGCCGTGACGTAACGAAAAGAATTTCACATACCAATGGAAGTGTACCAATAGTGTAGTGGTGATTGGTTGATTGGTTTGTGCCGCTGCACAAAATACGAAATATTTATGAAGGACAAAAACCCTGTCAGAATCCCTGCCGAGATATATATATATAAATCACAGGTGTTACGTTTTTAAACTGAGTTAGCTTGCATGACATCTTACCGAAAAAATGTTCAGGTATGGTTGGGCTTGAAACTTACGGGCCATAATGACATTCGGCCGAAAAAAGTTCTGGTATAGTTATGGTTGGGCCTTACAGGGCGTAATGACATTCTGCCGAGAAAAGTTATGGTATAGCTCGGTTTGAACATTACGGGGCATATGTGCAGGGGGAGAGTTTGCCAAATGAAACTGCCCTCTAAGGCCTCACAGTCCAAATGCGCATGCGAGTATTTCCGTTGATAACTTGAGATACAATGCTGTAAACTATCGTTGTAGCCTATTTGTGAGCCTATGTGGGGGGGTGACAGGTTGTGTAATAAACATGCACCTAAGGCGTCACTGTCTGGATACGAATGCGAGCATTTCCACTGAAAACATAAGTAGATACACTCCAGTAAACTATCGTTGTGACGTCTTAAGCCGCCCGGAATGTGCTCACGAATGCTGAAGAGGTGCGGTGGCGAGAGGGGAGAAAATAGGAACTGGGTCGAAAGCCAAAATTTTGTACAGCATTGTGACGATTAACTGCCAAACACGTTCGAACACTGCTCTACGACACTGAGGCCTAACTGACCGCGAAATTTCAGTACTGGCCCTTAAGCCACCGCGAATATTGTTTGCTCGAGTTAGGTAAGAAACTCCGTCTTGTCCACTGCTTAAAATTATTGAAATACCTCGGTTTTCACAAACCAAGTATGTCTTTTGTGCGGTTCCGTTCCAATTTTAGTATATCTAATTTGGATATCCGGAGCCGTGCCCAACGGTTTCTGGCATTGTCCATGTTTTGGTTGAGAGCATTAAGCCCAACAGATTGCAATTTATTTTTCTATGCTTTGTAGCTTTGGTTAATAGAGGGGAGGTAATTTTTTGTGGTTCAACGAGTTCTGTCTAAAATAACAGTGCTCCGGCTAAATCCATCTAGTGTTTTAGGACAACCAACAATCTTAAATTTTTTGTTACTTGCTATGGGCAATCTTAATAGCGTTAATTTTTCTCTCAATCCTATGGTGGATGGAACTAATAAACATGTGCGCACAACGGTTGTTGTTAACAATTAGCAGCTAGAGTGAAGCATACCACAACTCGTCCTCAAAGAAGGATCCCTTCAGATATGTAGTTGCAAATATGCACACTTGAAAGCGATGAGTCCTGTCACGAACCGTAAAGGGTGCTCTCAATAAGCGCAAGCTGCCGATAGCGCTGTGTTAGAACATAATGTAAAAGTGGCCCATGGTAGTTCCAAATTAATAACGCTTCCGGCAATATTTTACTGTCACTCTATAGAACAATCTTCCTAGTGAGGGGCAGAAATAGGCAATACTAACTGTTCTTGTAATCCAGGTGGAAGTAGCCGCTAAATTGCAAACAAAATTTGAAACTGACATATTTAGGCTATATCTGAACACAGTTCTAAAAAAATGTATGATTCGACGAAGAATTACAAAGAACGATAACACCCTATAGCTCTGTCAAACTCGAACCAATTGACCTCGAAACAGAAAAAAAAGAGAGAAATAACATTGAGGTCGGTACCGTTTTCAAAACGGCTGCTTAGCACAGAAAAAGTGGCGGACATAAGGAGCTAACCAACGCGCTCCGATTTATGCTATTTGTTTTCTCAGGTCTTCTTGGTAACAAGAAATTATAACAAGGAATAATAACAAGGAAGGTCGTTCAGGCTTTCTTAAGCGCCACCCTTCCGGGATGCACTAAGTTAGGATGTGAAATTAACAATGAAATGTAAGGTTTCAACACCCTAACCGACAAATCGGCTCTAAAAGAGAGATCGAACGCTCCGGATTGTTAATGTTCATTTGGCGTTTTTTATACTGTGGTAAAATTCCCCCTCCAGAAAGGTGTTTTTACTTTTCTTCTCGATTAAAATGAGGTCGCCGTAGCCAGGATATGATCTCGCGAACTGGGTATCAGCACCTGAACGCTCAAGCAGCTTCTCCACAGGATGCAGTGAAGAAGAGATAAAAGATGAAGGAACTTGCTATGCAGGGCTTCACAGCCTGTTCAGTGCTGCGGCGGTGTAAAATATGCACTAACCAAGTTTTGGGCCGTGACTGCGCGAGCAAACTTAAAGGACTGTGTTGAAAACAGTTTATTCGCAGAATTTATTTTATTCTTTTTCAATGTATAACAAGTATCAAATGCAAGAGACTGGCATGTACAAGGCGCTTAACGCAAGAGCAGATAACGTGTAGTTCAGAGAGAGCATAGCGTGAGCGGGCAAAACAAGTGGCCGGATATCATTAGGAAGTGAGAAGGGACAAGGTGCGTGGAGCTGGCACAGAAAACTCACAATTTCTGCTGCAGAGGAGATGCTTTATTATGAAGCAAATAATGTTAGCCTGATGATGGTGATAATCAGTTCTTGAGTGCTATTCAAAAAGATCATAGATCCATATTGGGTAATAGGCGATGAAGTGTATTAACGCCGCCAAGTATCCGAGTAATAATTAATTGGCATCACAGATACGACAGAAAATTCGCAATTCTATTCTCATGCTTCTAAAGAGAAGAAAAGTTGTAATACGGATCATAAGCCCTGCCTGAAACAAACCTACTCTTGATCGGCCACAAGCCGTCTTTAAGCGCAGGCAACCAAATTTAATTGCGCTAGGTGTAAGGCAAGCTGAAACTACAAATCTGAAAGCTATATTTTTTCTTATTTGATTGCAAAATGTTCTTGTGGCTTAAGAAACGTCGGCTTTCTAGAGACTCTACTGTAAAAAGTATATTTTTTATTCACCATACCCGTAAAGGCCCTGCTTCGAGGGTATTACATAGGGGGAGAGGGGTCAGTGTAAAAAACATGTACAAGAAACATCCTTAGCAAGCAAGGAAACAATAAACAGGCTAGGTATAACGTGGAAAAATAATTAAGGACCAGAGAGTAAATAAAGCAGCAGGCCATTAAAACAATATATTACAGATTATAGGTTTAAAGAAAACGATCAGGCATAACTGAAATGAAAGACACTACAGTGTACGTATTTGGCACGAAAAGACAGAAGTAAAAGCAGAAGTACAGCAGCTGAAAAAAAAACATTAAAAAATGTCAAACATTTCAAATGCCAACGTCGCTGCGGATGAGAGAACGAAATGTGGAGGCGTTAGATTCAATGGCTATGTGCGCTGATAAATTGTTCCACTCTGTGATAGTGCGTTGTATGAATGACTTTGTAAATGCGGATGAACGACACCCGATGCGTTTAACTCTGTGGGGATGGTCGAACCGAAGAAAAAAGGCTGATGCTGGTCGGAAAACATCGTGGTGAAGTGAAGGATGGTGATACGGTTTATGGAAAAGTGCTAGTCGTGATAGTTTACGGCGGTAGCACAATCTTCTAATTCGGCGCGATTTTTTAAGGCAGTGACGCTGGTAGTAGGTGAGTTCTCTCACATGCTCGCACACACATATTAGCACATGTGAGATGTAGACAATGCGACGCTTTATGCACGAATGCTCATACATACTGCCTCGATATGACGGACAACACTGGGGATGCGCAGGAGTACGTGCCGGTCATCTTCATTTCCTTCGCACGTAGTAACGTGATTCAAGTGATTATATTTAATTTTATCGATATATTGGGATATCTCCAGGTTGTAGGCACACCTCCGCGATTGTCACCTTTCTGTTCATCGTGTGGCAAGTGTCACGAGAGATAGCACAGTTAACACAGTTTAACATAGATAACATAACATTTTGGGTCACTACTGTCTTCTTTGATTTTGGCTTAGAGTGTGCTTTGTATACATGTGTCCTTTAAGCCATGACGCTTTTTAAGTACGACGTTCCTCAAGGCAGCAGGCGCTACTACTACCTTGGGACCCTTCCCGTTAGCATTATTATTTGCAGAATATCACCTTTGGGAGCAAATTCTGAGTTCTTTTTTCGACCTACTTTTGTAGTGTTTGACAGTATGGATCTGCTTCTGGATTTCACATAGTCTACTACAGCCGTCACTACTTCCATATAAATGCAGGTGCCACCTGTCGACCGCGGTATTTGAAGAAACCACGACTGTGCGATGGGATCATTCAGCCAACAAAGCGTGTCTGCTTTGTTCAATTTGTCTACTCACCGCAAGTTACGTCAGGCTCAGAGTGTATGTAACTGTTGTGAGAAGTGGCCTTATTTCCTGGAAAATGGAAAACGCCTTGATAACCTTGTGTCACATACTTGAAAAAAAAGTTCTTATTTGTTTATTTGATTCCGCAAGCGTCTGATGTTGAGACACTGAAGGAAGCAGTGGCCCCTAAAGAGTAAAAAATATATAACAAAACTCACAAATAAATGTTTTCGTTGAACCGCTTGAGTGCTAGTGTGTCTTTCAAACCTTTAAACTCTTTAAACCTCGCGCTATAAAGCAGTGTTTCAAACGCAAAAATTCTTACCGAGAATTGACAAATGCTTCCTAAAATTACCGTGTTTAAAGTATAGCTGAATTTACAATGACTACGCATATCTCTTCTATTTTGCCTTTTTGGAACATTGGCACTTCCAATAGAAGGAATCCTACTGACGCCCGAATCAACTTTTATGCTCTGTGCAGCCCGAATGTTTCTGCTCGCTATCAAAAGACAACTTTGTACCTGCCTGTGATATGTTCTCTATTTATACAGAGAAATTTATGGAGAAAAACCGCATTTCATGAATTTATTTTCTTTCTCCGTACAAACTGTATCGCATTCAGTCCTGCAGCAGCTGTGGTAGGCAGGAAAGCACCTTTTGAGCCTTGGCTCTGACAGCATAGCTGTCATACACATGTCCAGTGGAGACTCGTGCGTCACTGTTTTGTAATGACGTGACCACCATCTGCGCATGCAACTTATTGCCTTCGCCTTGTTCAGCTGGGATGCGTGCTGGGCAGTTGGGCCGTGCGTGACGATACCCTGCATACGCCTAGCCTTTCGCAACGTGTAAAAGTTTCCCCCATACGCTTGAAGACGCCCCTAAGACACTGCATGTAACCGGGAGTTGGGAGCCCGAAGAGATTCGGCCGGCCCTACAAACATTGCACGTCCTCTTAGGATGCTGCCCCCGAATGCTCTGTCAGATAACCGCAGATCTGTGCCAAAGCATGTTATAAGCAGAGCGAGACAGCGTTTACGCCACCCACGTAACGTTGCACTCTTAGATTATTATATAAGCTTTCTTTAAATGTTGCTGCTGACAAACATCCGTGTTCCAACAAAGGAACATTTGGAGCATTGAACAATTGAACTTACTGCTAAGTAGCGTCTCGAAGTGAAAGACGCTTGCTTCGTATTTGTTTCAAGTAATCGCCAACCATTTGTCATTACTTTTGTTCTGTTCAGTTCTTTTAAACTTTGTTCTCCTTCAAAAGGGTTCCATAAAAACCGAACTGTGGCAAAGTCAAAAATATGCCATCTACAAAATAAATTATTGACTCAAACTTTAAATAAGTTGGTAAGAATTATCATAGTTCTGTTTTTCCCCATTCATCGCACAATATGCGAGAAGAAAAATGTCGAAAAAGAGTGCATTTTCGAGGGAAATAAGAATTCCACTTCCTTACATTCCACTCTGGAGCATTCGCAAGAAAAAGGGTGATTCATTGCTTTGCCTTTTTCCCCACGAACTTGCGGTCTCCATTTAATGATACGTAAAAACGCAAGGCTGCGAAAATGGTGTCTCTTATATCGGCTGTGTAATTTGTGTGCAGACACCTACGGATTTCTACCGGTGGGCCTATTTCCGTGTCATATACTGTTTCAGTTTTTCCTCGTTAGGTTCAGCGCCTACACCAGGCGAAGGCGCGAATTCTGTGTGCACTACGTTGATTAGTTGCTTGCCTATAGAGGCGCTTTTCTTGACATTAAAAGTTAGGTCAGACGAGAGTTCTACTATGAACACTTTTGCACCTCTATCAATGCACGCTCACTGGTCGATTCCTATTCATGCAGGAAGTTACGGTCGAAATCTTGTTGGTGGGTAAAGGGGTTTAACGTCTCATAGCAACTCAGGCTACGGTGGACGCCGCAGTGGAGGGCTTCTTATAATTTCGACCCCCTGCCGTTTTTCAAAGTGCACGGACATCGTAAAGTACACAGGCGTCTTGAATTTCGACTCCATCAGAATTCGATCGGCGCGGCCGGGGTCGAACCCGTGCCTTTCTGGTCAGCAGTCGAGCATCGTAACCACTGAGCCACCGCGGCAGCCGAAAGCATGTTCTCGTGTATGCATAGGAAATTGTGCACGTCCCTGTCGTGTGCTTCATTGTGCCTTTTGGTTCCGTTCTCTTCAGCGCGGATGGTTGCTTGGTTCTTCGGGCGTGGTTCTACTCGAGAAATGGGTACCGTTGCAAAACAGTTAAATCATCTGCGTTCGCTGTGCTGGTAGCTGTCCTGTAAAGGCGCCGAGGGTATCTCTCGTATCTTGGGGCATGAAACAACATCGCAGGCGTCCGAAGACTTCAGTCCGCTCAGGTGCTTCGGTTCGTTTTCATTGAGCGATTGATGAGCTCTAGCTGAACACTGCAGTTCTCAACATTCAGGGGAGTCATGCACCTATCTTTTTGAATGTCACTGCGTAAGGCACGTATCATTATTAAATACTGTCCAAGGTTTATGACGAGTCTTTAAGAACGGAAGAGAGATGTGGTTCATAACTCTAAATTTACCATAATGGGCCAGTGCTATATTGGAGTCCCTTATTTCGAGCCGGAATCTGTACCTCTCGAAACCGCTCATAATACACACTTCGGACAGAACGAAAGAATAATGGGGAAAATTTAAGGTGCTCTGCACAAGGGCACCTTGGTGAATTGATGATGATAACACGTGAGCTTTGTCGCGGTAGAGAAAATGCTACTGTAATTGCAACACAGAACATCGTACAACAATATTATGAAAATCAGCTTGTTTGTCTTGCTTAATAAAGCTTCCTTCGAGCTGCCAATTGTAGCTGTCATTTTTTCACGCTCATATATCATAATACCATATATTTGCATTCTTAAGGAGATATTCGCAAAAGTAATTAGGGTAGCATTCATGCGTTCGATATATCTTTCTTTCCTTATACTTTCTTCTCCGTAAACTACAGGTTAAATTCCAGGAATGATTTCATCAAAGCAATGAAATTAACGATAAAGAAAGGAAGACCACCTTGTCACAAGGATGTGCTCATCGGGTATAAATGCCGACGATTCTGCCAAAGAGACCAAGCTATTCCGCCCACCCATTTCCCTGTGATCCGAGTCTCCGGCTATCGCAATGAAGCCAGCCCTTTTCTACGTGCTTGTGCTTTTCGCTCTCATCGTACCCTCAGAGTAAGTATGAACCCTGCAATTTTACACATAAATAAAACTAGAAACATTAGCAATATCATCCAGGCTAGGCCCCAATCAGGAGGAAAAGTCTCCTCATTTTGCGCTGCCTCAATGGTAAGAATTCAGTGGTACTTCAGTAATATTCCTTCCTCTAAGGTCCAAACTTTAAATTATAAATCTAGCTCGAAGCTATTAGACTCTGGGTCTGCATAAGAATACTGCTAGATTTTGAAAGAGAGTGTAAAGAGGGGGAATGCTGTGGAAAAGAATACTTTCATCCAATAATCAGCTAGAGTTGAAGATTTCATACATATTTTGTTGCTTTTTCAGGTGTCAGCCAAGACCTCAACGTCCAGGCGCAAGGCCTGGGAGACCAGGTGGTCAGCTTACTTGTCCACAAATGGTAATGCACATAGCTGTCGCGTCTGGAAATCCTTCTCGAAAGAGCGCTGAAAAGTTGAAACAAGCAAGCATTCCGCACCAGAGGCAAACCTTCTTAGGGTTGAGGTGCGGCTTGTTTAGCTCCAAGAACTATTAACAGATCTTAGGTGAAAGGTAAAGTGAACGCACGGAAAAAACGTCGCGTCAGGAAGAAAAGAAACGCCTTAAGTTGGGCAGACCAGCTCAGCGTACTGAAGTAGAACGAAGGAGCAAATTTCTCGTTACCCTCTCAACGTACCAGGCATGGCGTCATGGTGTTTATGATCGTATTTAAAAAAGCATTTCGAAGCCCTCGTTAAGCATTTAAGGTCAGTTGAAGAGGTTATGAATACGGTGTTCTGCAAGTGCCCCCCCTCCCCCCCTCCAAAAAAAACACCGTCACTTCCACTACGGTATAAAAACAGCACTGCAACCATTTTAGATACGCATGGCAGTTGTTGGCTTGTGTATCTACACAAAGTGTGCTCCTGAGATGGGGTGGTCCGTGAGTTTAGGTTTATCTTCGCAATATTTCATTGCTTGAAATAACAATAGTAATAACATCCCTGTGTGGCTGGATGGCAGATTTATTTATTTTTATTTATTTATTTATTTACCCTAAAGACCCAGAAGAGGGCATTACATAGGGGGGGAATGATGAAAAGAAAGCACACATAACAAATCAACTCATAACAAATGATGGTAAATATACAGGGGGCAGAGTTTGGGTAACATTTGGTTAAGTGCAGTATAACGTATTGAAACCACAAAATTCAACACGTTCAAACAAGTGAGTAATAATTAGGGCAAAAGAGGTAACTAAAAATACAATGCCACATAAAAGAGGCTCCGGAGCTGTTCAGCACACAAGAATTGGCAAAGCAAAAAAGGACCGCCAAAAAGTCACGGACACGGTAAATCATTCAGCACTCATGACGCATTTTCCGTGTTCAGAAATGTTAGTAAAGCTGTTTGAAAAGATGATAATTCAGTATGGCCGACAATGCTGGGTGGCAATGAGTTCCATTCATTTATTGACAGAACCAGCGGTGACTTCTGATATTTTAGTGTGCGAGCGAAAATCGGACGTACCTTATGCGCATGATCCAGGCGAGCTGAACAATGAGGTGCAGGAAAGATGATTTCTGGAGAATGGCGTTTCGCTATAGTATAAGGTGTGAAATAATGACAACCGGGCGAACTTTCTACGTGTAGCAAGAGGTTGAAGATTCATGGCTTGCTTCATTAATGATACGCTTTGATGACGTGAGTAGGATGACAGTATGAATCTGACGGCTTTATTTTGTACTGCTTCTAGAGCATTTGTAAGAATCGCGTGGGAGGGGTTCCATATAACAGAAGCGTATTCAACAGATGATCTGATAAGCGTTGTATAAGCGCTGTGCCGTGTTTCAGCGTTCGCAAGGGGTAAACGGAGTTTCAAGAGACCAATTTTTTTAAAGGCTTTATTAGTTATGTATTCAATGTGAGCATCCCAGGTTAAGTTCTGACTGAAAAATACTCCCACATATTTTATACACGACACGGAGTCAATTCCACTATTATTTAACCGGTAATTTATCTGTGATGTTTCTGCTACGCTAGAGAATCTTTCATGCTTAGTTTTACTGACATTAATATCCATCTGCCACGTTGAACACCATTCAGGTAGTTCTGTTAGATCTGATTGGAGAGCTAGTGCATCAGTCGGGGTGGTTATCTGCCTGTATATTACGCAGTCGTCTGCGAAAAGCCGTATTGATGAAGTAATATTAGAGGCTATGTCGTTTATATAAATTAGAAAAAGTAATGGCCCTAATACTGAGCCCTGTGGGACACCGGATAATACGCGAGTGGGTTTAGAAATGAGGTTCTCGGGGCCTCCACACACGCAGAGACGCAATAATTAGGAAGGCACGAAGCAATTAGGAAGTAAATTGCGCTTTTAACACCAGGCGCAACAATAAAAGTATGCAGCCTCCCGAAGAACCCTTTGTGCAAATAATGAGCCTTGCCGGACCTATTCCTTCTGGCATTGCTTCACAAGACCACCTTTGATCTTCCACACCTCACTGGTGGCTGTGTTTGAAACAGTCAGGTACATAGAAGAGGCGCAACGCTCAACCTTTGCGCCACTACAACTGCAACAAAGCAGAAATAAAGCTAGCGGACACGATACTTAGGAGAGCATACAAAACAGCGCTACACCTACCGTAATCAACCTCGACGGAGAAGCTAATGGCTCTAGGTCTGTATAACACCTTTGAGGAGCTAAGGGAGGCCCAAATCGTAGCTCAGCTCCAGAGGCTAAAAAAGACCAAAACAGGGACAGAGCTGCTCAAAAGATGCGGCTACGAGGGTGCACTGTCAAAGATAAAAAAGATCAAAGCGAATACCCGATGAACTCTGGCAAAAAATTAGGGTAGCACGAATTCCCCAAAATATGGATCCGAACCTGCACAAAGAGCGACGGGAGGCTAGGGCACAGTATGTGCAACAGAACCTGGCCAACAAAGAAAACATTAAGTGCACAGATGTGGCTGCATACGGAGAACTAGACAACATAACAGAAATAGAGCGGTTGCAACGGAAATTAATCATGAGCTCAAAGAAATAGCCAGCGCAACTATCAGGGATGGCAGGATTGAGGAGGCCGAAGAGGCTGCCTTTGCCCTAGCGTCATTATTCGCGTTGGTGCCGGTCAGAAATAAAGTAGTGTCGTCAGCGTAAATTACGTATTCTGTTTCGGAGTCAATCTGTACTAAATCATTAATATATACATTAAATAATAAGGGACCAAGGATACTACCTTGAGGTACACCATGCTTTATTTTATTGTAAGTAGAGCGATGATTATGTATAGAAACGTACTGATATCGGTCATTTAAATAGCTGGTGATAAGAGATAGTGCTTTGTTCCGGACACCGTATGCAGAAAGTTTAAGAAGAAGAGTTTCGTGATGAATCCTATCGAAGGCTTTGGAGAAATCTATGTATATTCCAAGGGTTATTTGCTTACATTCAATGTTATTTAAGATTATTTCTTTTTGCTTCAAGAGAGCCATTTCAGTAGAGGACTTAGGTCTAAATCCAAACTGTCTTGGAGTTATCACGTTGTATTTTTCAAGAAAGTTGGAAAGTCGTAAATGTATTGTTTTTTCCAAGCCCTTAGAAAAAATAGGCAATATAGACACTGGTCAATAATTACCAAGATCGTTTTTCGAACCACCTTCATAAAGAACAACTACTTTTGCTATTTTTATGTCCGAAGGGAAAATGCCGGTAGTCAAAGACAAGTTATAAATATAAGTTAAAATTGGGCAGATAATGTCCAAGACGTACATAACAGGTTTAATTTTCAGTCCAAAAGCATCTTCACTGTTTGTATTGTTCATGCCTTTATATATATTAAGCACCTCATTTTCGTCACAACATGTTATAAAAATACTGTTACTTGTATGATTCGTAATGTAATCCAATGCCATATTGTTGTGTTCACTATCAACAAGTCCACTGAAATAGCTATTAAACTTATTTGCGAGTGCGAGTCCACTATAATTAATGCCTTCCATTGTAATACTGTCAATTGTATTTCTAGAGTTAGGGTTCAAGACTCGATTCAACCTATTCCAAACTTTCTTTTGATCGGTCAGACCAGCGAACTTGTTAAGGTGATATGCATTCCTCGCTTTTCTTAAAGTTAAGTTCAGTTTGTTTCGGTACCTCTTGAACGTTGCCCACGATTCTGGACTGCGACTTTGTAAGAATTTCTGATAGAGGGAATTTTTCCTGGCAATCATTCGAAGAATATGCGAGGTAATCCAGGGTTTACGAGCTCGTTTTGGTTTCTTTACATCTTTGTACGGAAAACCGTTACAATATATACAAGCGAATATCTTCAGAAAACAACTAAACGCTATGTCAGCAGTCAATGCAGCAAAAACTGGTTCCCAGTTGACGTTCATTATTTTGCGTCGAAATGTTTCTAACGTGGTTGGGGTGATCTGCTGTATTTTTACTTTTGTTTGTTTACAGGTTGATTTTAATACAGGCACACTATTACATACGATGTAAACAGGCAGATGGTCACTAATAGCATAATTAATAACCCCGGTTGAGAGCACATTTGTTGCGTTATTTGTAATCAGCAAATCAAGAAGTGTTGCCGTAGTGGGTGTTATGCGTGTAGGTAATGCCACAACGTTTACAAGACAATATGATTCCATTAGTAATGATAGTCGTGACTTTATGGGTGTATTTTCATGAATATCGACATTGAAATCACCACCTATATATGCAGTGTAATTATATTCAGTGGCAAATTGAAAAACATGCTCCATATAGTGAAAAAAGTTCTCAACACAACCAGTCGGGGGGCGATACACAACAGTGAAGAGGTTCTTATTGCTACAAACGGAGAGCACCTCATATTCAGGTGTAACCGAAGTAATCTCATCAGCCCTTTCACACTGAACACTATCAAGCACAAACAAAGAAACGCCTCCACCTCTTCCGCTTGTTCTGTTTAGGAAGTAAGACTGATAGTTGAGCAGCTCAGGACAATCAACTTTGTCTTTGACCCATGTCTCAGTAAGCATTACCACAGAGAACATGAATTTAAACTGTTCAAGGAATGCACGTAAAAGGTCATGTTTATCGCGAACAGACTGAATATTCAAACATAGCACTGAAAAATGGTTAGACTGACCCTGAACCTCATTATTATTATCATTCGGAGAGAGGTAAGTATCACCCATCTAGAAGGAACTAATTACCATCAAGAGCAGTGACTCACTGCAACAGCCCCCTCAAATCGTCATCGCATCGAATCACGTGTGCCAGTTACCCGTTCGCCTTTCGTACAAGCACTTTGTTGTTCCGGTGCCAGGCATACTTGTAGGCATTCGCATCAGCCCATTTCTTTGCAGAATCGAGAAGCGTTCTGTTCAACCGAGTCAGGTTTTCTACGATTGAGGCCTCAGAGTCAGACGTTCTGAGTGATTTGCCTTTCAAAAACCATTGATCTCTGAGCTTCTGGGAAGTGAAACGAACTAACACACCTGGAACTTTGCCTTGTTTTGCGGGAAGCCTGTGTACGGCATCCACATCGCCTTCGCACAGCTCAGGAAGCTCAATTGAGTGGGCCACATCAATCACTTTTTCAAGCAAATTCTCACCATCTGACTCCGAAATACCATGGAATACCAAATTTTGCCGTCTACTCCTCCACTCCAAATCATTCACAGTGACCTTCAGATGATTCACTTCCTCATTGTTACTACAACTTTCAAGGACAACAACTCGCTTTCGAAGTTCCTTAATCTCTGCCTCTTGTCTAGCCATTGTTTTTAACACTTCATCATATTTCTCTGACATCATATTGATCGACTTGTCAATATTGTCAACTTTTTCTGGAAGATGTTCAAGTTTCTCAAGTCTCTCAGGGATAGCACTGAGAATGACAGGTATATTGACTTCGTCTTCCTCCTTGCCGCCTCCCGCCCCTCTCATGCGTGACGAATAGCATGTGCCACATTTCCAGACCTCGAAAAAATCCTCTGCCTTTCCCTTCGCAGCAGCCTCAGGCACCCCAGAACATTTTCCTAGGTGGAACAAGTTGCTACATTCAGAGCATTCCATTACATGGCGTTTGGCTGGAATTGCTTTCGAACATGCCGCACATATTTTATCGCGGCCAGCCATGTCTTATCTAACACGGGCCAACAAGTCAAAAAGGCACAGCACAAAGCAAGACACTTTCGGCAGCGGTGGCACCAGGGTAAGACCAAGACTGAAAATGTAAAGGCGAAAGCACCAACCTACAACCAGTTGTACGGAGCAATTAGGCTGCGAACCGCTGTCTGCCACCACCGCAGCCGAAGTGACGAGCAGTGGGCGTGACAGGAGCGGCACAAATCATTCCGGTGATAGCAGCTTGGTGACGCTAGCAGCAGTAGTTGCTTGAGGAAACGAAATGCCGTGCATCCACAGCCGATCAGTTCAAAGAAGGTTACTGCAGGTCCCACAGCCTTGGGAATTCCAGGCGAAGGAGAAATCCGTCGCGCAGTCTGCAATCTGCAACCAGTTGTACGGAGCAATTAGGCTGCGAACCGCTGTCTGCCACCACCGCACCTGCGCTTCTGATGCCGGCACCCACTGTTCCATAAACTCCATTAATCTCCGCCCCTCCATCAAATGGACGGAGAACACAAGTATCAGCCAAAACATTAAATTCTGTAGACGCCATCACGTTCAGCAGGTTCTCCCTTTCTTGATGGACAGTGCATTCAGTATTCTGCTCTTCTTGATTACACTACAGCGCTTTCTTGCCGTTCTTCGCCCTCAGCCACGCAATAGCTAACTTTCTTGCCTTATCATATTCATATCTAGCTGTATAAACCACTGGAGCTGCAGAGACCCCTTAATATATCTTCTGTCATTCGGGGCCCTACGCGAACACAGCACAGCACGACTACACCCCTACATTTTATGCCCAGAGCAATCAAATGGAACATCAGAAAGACGACTATTTGGTCGCTTGCAAGCTCTATATACAAACTGAAAGACAGTGCCAGAAGCTGTGGGAATGTCCGCTTGCCCTGAGGCATCTGTGAACAAGGTACCTCATGAGCAACTACATTGCTTCTGTCCATGTTTGGAGCACAGGGATCGCAGAGTTTCATTCTGCTGCATTCTATTGAGATGGAAAATATTGGTATTAACCGGTCAGTTGCGCCTTTTAGCGGATGTTCGCCGCACTGTGCAGGGAAAGACAGCAAAGAACATTTCGTGGTTTATCTGCTTTATTTTATCTGGATGGCGAGGAAACTTGGAGAAGTGCCTCGGTGTGGATGCAGCGCCCACACCGAAGAACATGCCCAATGAAATATCGTAAGCCACTATCAACTCGCTGGGACCCAAGGCGAGTGAAAAACATTACATCATGTGCGAGAAAAAGACTATGGTTGTGGAAGTTTACAATGGGCCAATGAAAAGACGATAAAAGCCCATAATTCGACAGTAACAAGAAACCTCTGCCGCTAATGTCTTTATTGTTTCCTTTATTTTTTTTTCTAAATACTGTAGGCAGCAGTGCTGCCCAGGCCCAAGAGGGTTACAAAAGATAAGTTTGCAAAGAACGCTCAAAGGTGTTACTGTTACCACATACAAAAACCGAAGCAGGCAGGAGATTCCATTGTTCGATTGTGCATGCGAAGAAAAGATTGTTGGAACTGCTTAGTCCTGGCATTGTGTGGCCTTATCACTTTGGTGTGGTTCAGCCTTTATGGTCTTCGTCGTGCAGAAAGTGAATACGATTCACATGGCAGTCATGGTTTATTATGATATAGTAAGTGAAAAAATTTTAACCAAGCAATCTGTTTGCGCAACTGGAGCGGCTCCAACCTAAGCTGTCTTAGCATATTAGTAACGGATGAACGTTCATAGAACGTATCAATGAATGTATCATGGAATCACGGATTGTTCTATAACCACAACAAGCAAAATTTTAAAAAATACTATACTAAGCAATTATCATGCCCTGTGATTGTCATTACTGGATATTTTGACTTTTTTATCACAGAATAAAATTGTAAAATAGTCCCTACAACTAAAGTTTAAGGCCAAATCAAAACTCTAAACGCAAGAGAGGGTACAACTGTGATTTAGATTGTAGTTGATGCTAGTTAAAAGGGAGTGCTGATGACTGTTTGTAAAGAAGTAGAGGTGGCAAATTATTCATAAATAGTTTATTTAGTTGTTTATTTGTTTGCTTGTGATTCATATTTATTATTATTCTTTTCCCTAGAGCATCAGAATCAGATAATACATAACATATGTGATAAATATTAACGCGGTTTAGGCAGCAAAAGCAGCAAATGTACCTGATCATAAAAACATAAAAACTGAGCCCCAGAGCCATAGAACTGAAAGAAATATTACTAGAAAAAAACGCTTGGAAAGAGGTACATGCACTGGCTGATTGAAGAATATGGCACCAGGAAGAAATTAAAAAAAAAAAAACACGGAACAGTTCGGATTTGAAGTACGAAACAATGAATACACAGAGATGTGTCACTATAAAGCCAATTAGCAGGCAACGCACAAAAACGCTTTTGCGATTTCGACCCCTTACAGCGATTTTCTTTAATATACTCTAAATAAGAAATAGATTTGAGAAGCTAATGCATTTTCGCTTGCACATTTAAATGCGTCTAAGTGTAGCCGTCATGCAAAATATTACCTTGCCATCCGTCAATGCAGTTTGAACAAATAAAGTTGCGCGGAAAAAAAAATTATTGCCTAATTCATGAATTCTCTACATATTCAGACAGCTTCACTGCTTAGATTATTGAAACTCTTGCGAAAATTTGCAATGCATTGCGTTGGTATTTTTGTATCGTCAGTAAGTAAAGTAATTCATTTTGCAGAGCCCACTGTGTTATCGCTAACGAAACATATATAAAAGAAATGACATGGATTTATTATGCAAGCATCAATAAGATATAAAATCAAGGTTTTATCCCAATTGAGCAGGCCTGCTGCCCCATTCGCAACTAAACTTTAAGCCAAAGGGAATCCGAACCATTGACATGAAGTCTACCGTGCTCTTCGCTTCCGTTCTTTGGGCTTTGATTGTAGCCTCAGAGTAAGCATGTTTTTATCACCTTTTACTGCGTGTACTTTACCCAATAAATGACGGAAGTTTAATGGCTGGGTAAAACTGCTTTCCGAAGATATGGAACAATTTTAAATGTTTGAATTGGTGGCAATATTTTTTGAAGCCTAATTACTAAATTAAAAACAGCAACACAAGATAATATCCAGGAGAACGTGCTTTTAGCGTTAAGGCACAAGGCGGTTGGAAATCGTTTGATTATGCCGTGCTGTGTTATGTTTGATGCCTTCTGAGGTAGGGCATGTCATCTCATAATGTGTTTAATATAGCCAGAAACAGGCTAAATAACCTTCAAAATGCATAACATAGCCGTAGATACCGGCCGAATAGTCACCGCTGTTCACATTGTCTTTTATTTTCTTTTCCGGCCCGCTCGGCTTGTGTTATACCACTGCACTGGGGGATTTGTATTGTTCTTTTTTTCGTTGGCGCTAGAAGTACTTGCATTATTTATTCCCTCAACTAAGTTCTCGTAAGCCTTCAAAGAGAACTGCGTGAGATGTTCCGTCTTATGCGTTATTAGGCGCGCCGGTGCTCAATTGTTTGGGTATAGGTTGAGAAGAGAAGGGTGCAGGTAAAGTAAGGCCAAGATGAATCAATTTTTGAGATGTTACTTCGCTTTATGAATGCACTGCACACAATCTTTTCTCTACAGATGCCAGCCCAGGCCTCCACCAGGACGACAAAAATGTCCCCTTTGGGTAAGTGAAAGGTGTACCCAGCGCGTAGGTAAGAGCTCCTGTATAGTGCGCCAAATATTACACAACTCAATTAAAAACAGTAGCAGAGAGAAACGACGATCAAGGAGTAACACACACGATGAGGATTATGCATCATCTTCGTCATGTGTTCGTTACTTCTTGATATTCGTTTTTTCTGCTGCGGTTTTTAAATTTATCATGTGCCATATAGCTCAACAATCACCTTAATATCAAAAGAACTCGACATTCATTCCACTCCGGATCATGTGAGATAAACCTTGGTCAGACTTATGAGGAAGTATAAATTACACATAAGTATATTCAGTCAGTAATTGAGCTATCCGCAGCGATTGAGTAAACGATGTAAAATAATGAAAATAAAATTAAAGATAATTCAATCAAAAGTTTTAAATATTTTTTTTGTAATCCAGTGCGCGTCATTTACAAGTGGAGAAAACTTGGCGGTGGATTAATAAGGGCGGCTGTTCTTCCTAACCTAGGTTTAAGCTGACAGTACATGCCATCAGAGTTGTGGCATTTTCCAGCGGTAAAAGAGGGCTTGGGAATACGTTTAACATGCAACAGTATACAATCAGAGAGTAGTTTCAGTAGCTAATTATAAGCAGTATATATTAACTACCAAGTTATCAAGCCTCTAAAAAGTAAATGAAAAACATTGAAAAATGTGTATACTATTGCGAAGTTTCTTTTTTCACGACACAAATTTGTGCACAAGAATCATTCAAAACTATCAATTAAGAAGTTACCCCCAAATAACATGTCAGCACTGTGAAGAGATGTACATTATTGACACTGTGTTCAGTTGTCCTTATTTCAATAAACAAGGAGAGGGATAAATGAAAGTCTTACACAAAAGATCAGATATCTCAATACTCTGAAAAAGAACAGAGAAAATTTTGCAAGAAATAGGCACATTCAGTTCTTTCATACGAAAGGTGTTCTTCACAAACACTGACTTTAAGCTGGCACTGCAGGATTGTTCTCTTCAATTTTATAAAGTAACAGCTTTGAGTTAAATGCTTTCATTGCAATGTATCCAGCGCAACTGATTCCTATATAAAAAGAAACTGTTCAGTCAAATCTGGCTTTGAAGCTTTAATTGTTCTTAAACCCCTTTTCAAAGGTTCTTCACCGGCGTAAATGTGGTAAGCTTTGGTGCTGGATATATTTATTCACTTGGTGTATCTAGCCATTTGTATTTTACAGTTTTAATGACGTTAGCCCAGGTGCTCTCACTTGGGTGTCCGTTGCCCCTCTTGTGCTTAGCATATAGGTCATCGTTGAAAGACCTACATAGCGCAGGGATGCCGTAACTAATTATCCGTTCTATTCTCAGCGCTTAGGAACAACTCTGAAAAGCACAGCACCACCGAAATTTCACCAAACTGTACAAGTGGCACCAACGCGTTGTTCTGAGCGAATTACTTCCTGCAAAAATTGTGCAGAGATTGTAGCCTTCTTTCAAAAGTATTCCTCTTTTAACCGTGCGCAGCTTGAGTGTGAAAATATAGGCGTAAAATAATTATGGATTTTAAAGCGAAAATTTTCACCACGCTACGTAAAGCAGTCGTCGCTAGGCCGGAGAATGACTTTGAATGACCAGCCCAACCACGTAAGCCGTGTATGACCATATGTGGCACAGTTATGGTGTTGAACCCTTGATCCCTGACCTTGACCTATTACCTGTTGTTGACCTTTGGCAAATGGCAATCTTTGGGTTGACCTTTTACCTTAAGAACACCAGATGGGGTGATAAGAAGCTACGCGATGACATTCGATGAGGGTGTCATAACACCATATGATACCACGTCATAGCCACGTGGTTGGTCGTGTGGGTATATGCATATAGAACGGCTATCGCGAGCGCGTAGCGGAGCTGCCATGGACGAGACCGAGACGCTTAGCAGGCGTTCTTGCTTTTCGCTGAATTCCAGGGTTAGCCAAGATAATCATCGCCATTTTTTTATTATTCATAACAGCGTCACATTTCTTCCACGTGTACCTTGTCGCCGAGGGCGCTCTCGTGATTTTGGTGGATTTTGATGTTGGCATAAAATGGTGAGTGAAGCAGAAGTAATAAATGAAGTCAATTCAAACGTTACCACAGGCTGAGGTTCTATTTCGCGCGAAATCCTTAACAATGATCCCATGGACTCCGCTAAAGCATGAATATGGTTTAGCTCATTGCTCATTAAATTTCCGCTTCGTGCACAGTACTTTGACTCTCGTATTTCTGTATTTCCTTTGTTAAGCTTGTCAGCTTACCTGTCTGCAAAAAAAAGAAGGCTCCGACACGTCCCTTGGTGCGCAATACAGAACTTTAAAATCGATGTCGCTCAAAGGTCCCTATTCTTGTTTTACAACAAAGCCACTTTCCTTTCAATCTTCTCTCTGCTGTTAAACATTCCCTACAATTTTCAAGTTAGTGCTTAATCTTTTTGCGTTCGGAATTCTTATGAGTTCCGTATTCTCTTCACGTAACGATTGCAGGAAACATTTTGGCGAGCTTGGCGTGCTCTTTTTTATGTAAGCGTGTTCTTTCCTTGATTATCCGATTGCAGGCCAGTTGCTCCTACCTTGTACTTTTTTCTTGTTTTTCACATCATTTTGACAATTGGTTAATGGCTGTACATCTGCACGGAGCCAGCGCCATTGCTCCTTGGTTGACTTAACACCGCAAACATATATTAATATTATTAACAGTATCTTGATACAGATCCATGCAAACTTATACACTCCAGCCAAATCCATGCATAGCCGCGCTGCGCAGACCACGGCGTTGTATCATTCGGTAAACAAGAGCAGTACTCTGTACGAATTTAATCGTATTATAGATGAGAAAAGAACGTTATTATAACTTTTCTGTGTAGTTTCCTCAGGAGATTGGTAAAGCTCAAGAAAACGCCATATATAACCTGTTATCTTCTCCACAAATCCTTATCTTTTTCTTCCTTGTAGTGCGTCCCCGGAGCGCTACCTGGTTCTCAATGCGCGCCGGGTTGCACTTGCGGTCAACGCCAAAACCTTATTCCACGTCATCTGCTTCACTGCAACCCTTCACCCTTGGCAGGCCGGTCTCCTTCACCACCACGTCGTCCCCCAAGCACCAATGCCAATGTTGCAGCGGGATAGATACGAATGTAAACATCCCATTGTCTAAATGCTGAATGAAACCAATAAAGGCTCACCACGCAGAAATGCTGCGTGTTCATGTGATTAAAAAACAGAAAAATAAAAAACATAAACGCACAAAAACATCATAGAGATATCGATTTAAATTATTTTTCGCTATTCTATAGCATTCGAAGCTGTTGAATGCTCCACCTGAAATGACTCGTGAAACTTATGAGACCCAAATTGCTCTTTTTGAATCTGTCGTGTAGAAATTGTAGTGGTGTTGTATTTGCTGTTTACCTAAACACTTCAGCGTCACTTATCATTTTGATGCTAATATATCTAGTTCCGCCTAAAGAACATTTCCAGCTAGGTCTCAAAAAGCCAAAAGTATTTTTTTTCTACGGAACACGTTAATGATTCACTTTTTTGCACGCATATGCAAGATTTGTAAGAAACGGTAAAGTTTGTTAAAACTGTGATATTAAATACCACATAGTTTGAAATTCGTCCAGCCATAGTGAAATCATTTTCTTTTTTGTAGATGCACGCTCTGATAAAAAAATTTAGGAATAAAATACAGATCAGTGCCGGTGGAAACAATATGCGTGCAATAAAATCAAGGGCGACGTGCTACCACTCTTGTCATTTTATTAAAGATTATTTTCTACATCCGTCTGAAACAAAGAAACGAATTCAAGTTAGAGCGAAATCTGAGCATAAGTGTCAGTTCCGATGACATATTGCTCTGTACGGAGCATCGAAATTATTGCGGCGCAAAAAAAAAAAAACATTTGAATTCCTTAGAAACTTTAAAACACGACGTCCTGTCAAGCTACTATGTAATTAGAGCAGTGCGCAACTCCATTACGCAAACTGCTTCGTGAACGCAGAGGCAGTATTGTAAAGTTAATTCTTCGACTATTGAACTCTCCCCATATCCTTTGCAAATCCGCCAGCGTAGAGATGAACATTGCGGTGTTTTTTTGTAAAACGTTAGTGATTCAAACACAGCAGACCTGTGCGCCTTTCGTGACATCACCAGTTCGTGATTGGACGGGAGGTGCTGCATTGCGGCAGCTATGCTTCGGATGATATATCTGTGCTTTTCTTAGATATTTCTAATTGAGAGAGCTTGCACTCCGGTCATCTGAAGGAATTCATTCCTCCAGTTACCATGAAGGGATTCTCACAGAGTCCTAAATATTATCGTAAAGGTCTGTATTTTTATTTACGTGGCCTATTTAAAGGCATAAACTTCGCTTATGAAATGAACTGCCTGAGGATAACAAATTCGCTGTAATCGACAAAAATTACAAGTTATCTCCGATTATTTTCTTGGCTAGAAATTCAGCCTATACATAACGCGGCTGCAATTAAACTTTCACGTGACCCGCACTTCGCTAGCAGACTGTTGTTATCGTTGGTCAGTCGTTATTGCTTCAAATTATTTTACTGCATTTTACTGTTTGTTTGTTCATTCTGCAAATCTCCCGACACGCCGTTTTATCGCTTTGTTTGTGGTGCAAGACGCGACCAGCTTTACCTATATTGAACGCATTCAAGCAGAGCCGATTCTAGGTTGTTCCAGATTGTCCTCGTAACTTTGCAGGCTTTATCTCGAAAGTTCGCTATCAGCTTTAAATTGAGCACGGCCGACAACGGCGGGCATTCCGTTCGACGACCGCCGAGCGCGTTTGTCCCTTCGCCGCCACCGAGTGATTTAGTTATTTGCGGGAGCAAGTCAGCCCAAATTAAGAGATTTTTTTGAAGCAATTTTCGCTCTCTTCCTGTTTGCCGGGCTGCAGTCACCCCTACGTGACATTTCGTAAGAGGTGCTTGCGGGTGTCCTATCGCCCTCAGCCCCTGCGAGCTACCAAAGCAACCCGAGGTGTCTTGAAGAAGCACATTACCAGAAAACTGCAGAAGCCGTCCCAACCAAAGACGAACTTCGAAGCAGCCGTCGTTTCCAGCGACGTTCACCTGAATACGAACTGCTACTGGACCGCACGTGAACAAAGAGGGACTCCTCAATGCCGACGTCAACCATGGCTACGACGTCAACCAAATGTAGAGGAGGAGGGAAATATCTCGTTAAAGGAGAAATTGGCAAAACTGAAAAATTCATTTGTCGGCCGTTTGAAATCTAATATCTTAACGTACCAGCACACAAATACTACGAAGACATCGCATTTGCTGGTAACCCAAACATGCCAGCAAGAAAATTCCCGAAGATGGGCTGAATCGCTTGTGAGGGAAACCGAAAAAAAAACACATCTCAGCATTTTCAAAAGAAGTGTCAATTTATTGTTCAGGGAAGAAGTTCGTGATTTCCGCGTGTGTGCGCTTCAGCAGAACCAGATGTGCACTGTTTTTGTAGTCCACAATCGCATCCAATGCGTCCTAGGTTCCCTCGTCTTCCCCAGTAAACTGCCTAAAGTGGCTGACGGTGTCCACTACTTCGCTTGCAAGGGGCACAGGACCTTCGACGTCTTGCGTACCGTTCATACGCTTAGGCTCCCCTAGAGCACCATCAGCCTACAAGCCTGACCAAACAAAACTAGGACCGTGTCTAGGGCTCCTAGCTGTTACTGCTGACACACTACCAACAAGCTGCAAGATGTTACGGGCAAAATCATCATCATTCGACAAAATCATATGTCAGAAATCACTGATTTTGGTAATGATTTCTTCCCGGAAAAACTTTGTTAGGTCGCGTTTAGTAAGGAAATTTTTTTAGTTATTTCGGCTTGATGAGAATATTGAACCCTTTGGGGACCTGCCGGGGAATCAATTTTCTTTCGCTATATCAGGGTATTTTTAAGATTGGATTTTGTTTGATCTATTTTTAAGCCCATTATTAAACATGGCCATCTTAAATCCAAATGTTAACTTGGAAATAATATTTTTCTATGAGGTATATATTGCTGAAATATTATGCTGAACGTGAACACAGTTTACATTAACAACTGCCTATCGACGTACTTCGAGCACAACTTAAAATTTATAATCTTGGACACTTATCATTTACAAAAAATTCACTTCGTCTTTTTCTTACATTAACTGTCATATTGTTTTCAGCACGTCGCTTCAGTGATTACTTCGACAATTTTCACTGCTCGGCTGAGACGATCAAATCTTATAAATGCAACTTGGAGATAATGACACAAGAAAGGTTTGAGCATCCAAATAAATTTTATCTATAATTATTTGTGTCCAGCACACATTTAAAGGTTTTTTACTACAAGTAAGGTACAAAATGTAATAACCCTTAGCTTTTTTTCTTGAACACTGTTTATTCAAAAAATTATGAAATTCACAAAGAATGCGGCCGTAAATCTGCCGGCCGTACATTACCTTTCAATGCAATCTCAGTCAATTTGCATGGCTTTGCGGCATCGTGTAACTGGGGCATACATGTCTTCTACACAGGACACAACATATTGACTTCTTTCTTATTCATGCTTTGTCTTTCTTATTACCAAGCTTTGTCGCATTTTTTCACGAGGCACTTTGCACTCCGGCACATCTCTTTCCCAGCACATCAATCCTTTTGTTCGGGGATTTCAGCTTTCCAGCAATAACGTGGTCGGACATAGCATTAACAATGCCGAAAAACAACACCGAACGTGAATTTCTTAACATGTGTCTTACGCTTGGCTTGTCACAGCTTATCTCCACCCCAAGAAGACATAATAATCAGTTTTCCAGTCTGCAGGACCTTCTGTTCACCACATATCCTGATAACCTTTCTTCGCTAACTTTTTGCCCGAGCTCAGGGATCATGCCGTAATTCACGCTACTTATCAATCTCGTATAGCGTTCCCGAAAAAAGTAAAGAAAATAACCCTCTACTACAGAGGTGATTACATCGCTTTCAATGAAAAGTTAACTCACTTTAGTTTCTCTTTTCTTGATACGTTCTCGTGTCGTTCAGCTGAAGATAACTGGCTAATTTTTAAAACAGAAATGCATGAATTAATCAAAACCCATATTCCCACAATTACCGTAACCGAACGGCCGTCTTTCCTCCTGGTTCAATAACACGTTAAAGCGCCTTAACAATGAAAAGATACGACTCTATCGCATCGCCAAAGAAAGTAACACGTCACGCGCATAGGAAAAGTACCGCAGCGATGATAAAATGTTCCAGTCTCTAGCTGCAAAAACTGAGCGATCTTTCTTTTCTTCCTTGCTTCCTGATATGCTGCGTACTAACCCCCTCAATTTTGGAAGGTTATAAATCCAAGCCCGAAAAAATCCATAAGATTACTTGACCAAAACGACATTCCTCGTCCTTATACTGAAGTTTCAACCACTCTAAACACTGCGTTTTGTTCAGTTTTTACCAAGTAATTCGAAGAAGACGACGACGAAGTTGTTCTGTATCAGAACGCTGCCTTCACGTCTCTGCAGTTTTTTGGTAATTTGTGCTATAATCTGGGAGGCACCGCTTCCTTTTTGCCACGGCGATGGAAGTAGAGGCTGCTGGGCCTCTATTGGAACCCGGTGAGTCGGCAGCAGCCGCCCATAGGAAGCGCCTGCACCGCCAGAGTGACTCGAGCAGCCAGGGCACTGTTGTGTACTCGGTGCCAAGTGAAGATTCCTCGTCCTCGGCCGACGACGGCTTCATACCGGTTGTTGGTAAGAAGGCCAAGCGCAGACTGCTTAGACAAGCCGATTCGTCCTCATCGAGCACGTCAACGGTGTCCCCATCAAGAACGCCAACGATCATCACGGCGCGAAGTTCCTCGGCGCATACAGCCTTGTTTGTGCCGTTGAACTCCACGGACAACTTGAACCTACTGAACAGGCAAGTCATTTATATTTATCTGGAGTGCCTCGTACCGAGAGGCATTAAAGATGTCAGAATCAACCCGTTCAAAAACGTCATTGCCATTGATTTGGTGGAGCGAAGTGCACTAGAGAGTTTAACCGCAATCACCAAACTCGGCAACATCAGTGTACGCCCCCTTACCCTTATTCTCCAGGACAGCGGCACTACGGCTGGCGTAATCTACAAAGTCGACATCGCCATCAGTGACGCAGATTTACACATGTTGATCAAGCCGGCAACCAACAGCATTTCCATCATTCAAGCTCAGCGGTTATGAAGATCTACATGCGTCAAGCTGACCTTCAAGGGTGACTGCATACCATCGTACGTGAAGGTTGGAAACTTACGTCATCCAGTTCGACCTTTTGTGCCTAAGCCACTTCAATGCAGGAAGTGCATGAGGATCGGCCACGTGAGCGGCGTCTGCATCAACTCCATCGTGTGCCCGCGATGCTCCGAGTCACACAGCGGTGACGTTTGCCGCGCGACTACCTTGAAGTGCGCCAACTGCCATGGCCCTCATGACTCTTCCTCGAAAGACTGCCCCCGTCTCAAAACCGAGCGGGCGGTACTGAAGCACATTGTGCGAGACCATTCTACGCACAAAGAAGCCGCCGCAAAGGTGCGGCGACGTCGTTCGCGCCGCCGAAGGTCGTCAAAGAAAGCAGTCGCATTTGAGAAGAATGCCCCAAACGCATCTGCAGCTTGTCCGCCTCCACCAAAATCCGTACCAAAACAAGGGAGCCCGGCGCTTGGTGAGGCTGGACCTGTTGCCTCAGATTCAACTTGACCGCCACTGCCAAAGCCTTCAACGCCTGCAGGGTCAGCAATGTTGGCGCACTCAGGGCAGTGTGCAGCGCCTACGACTGATGCAGCCAACAGGCACGATCAAGGCCAGGGCCCAGATATGCAAGTGATTGCAATGATAACGTCACTAATGAATGCCATGCGTGCTCTGATTTCCAGCCTACGCACGCCAGCAGCAAAAAAGTGCACTTCAAGTGCTGGACGCGCTACATCCAGTTCTTGCGGCTCTACAGTAGAATGCATCATGGCTCCTTCGGTCCTGTCTTTTCAAAAGAAAGTCAAGCAAGCTTTCATTTTCCAATGGAATGCTCGTGGACTCCAGTCCCGGATTTCCGACTTTCGGCACTACGTCTACGAGAATAACTTCCCCATTCTTGTGATTTGTGAAACGAAGACCACGGCAATTTTGCGAATATCCGGTTACGAGGTATTTGCATCACCCACGCGAAACAGATCCAGCAAAGTCATCGTCTACATTCGACGTGAACTTACATATGTGCAACATTCAGTTCCTCCGAACGAAGACAATCAATACGTTTGCTTGACAGTGAAGAGCCGAGACCTGACGTTTACGTTACTGGCGGTGTACTTGGCGCCATCAAGTCGTTTCGAAGCCAGAAGGTTGAGTGGTTTGATAGAAGCTACACCTGCTCCGTGGGTCATTATGGGTGACTTCAATGCTCATCACACATTGTGGGGAGGCGTTAGGATGGACGTTAGGGGAAGACAGCTTGTGTCCTTCGCCTCTCAAGCCTACCGTTGGCGTCCATCGCGTAGCTGGCCTGTCTCCTTCTAAGCGGCAGCAAACCGGGCTAAATGGTCCGTTGGTTACCACGCTTGGTATCTCGCAGGGTGTTCTGGGCGCTGGGAGATAAGTAGCTCTCTGCGCATGCACATTCGTTGCCCGCAATGTCACTGCGTACAGGAAATTAAAACTGTCTTTTGTTACAGCTACCGTCTTTGTACCTTAATTGGTTTTCATGTTCTATCAAACCTTACTTTGAGACTGTTTTTCACCATAGCCCACAGAGAAAAATATTTAAAATAACTACTACCTTCCTCTTTCTATGTTTTGAGACTTTCAGCTACTTTTTTTGTATATGTGTCTTAACAAGCCCTTAGGTTCACTTCATTTGCCTGCGCTATAAAGACTGCATGTAGCTTTGCTTTTTGTCGGTGTGCTTGAAACATACCTCATGCTCCATTAAAAAATTAGACGAATCTGCGTTTCTCATTGTACAATATTTCATTGTTGCTATAAAACATTATGTTGGGAGAGCGCAGTGGAGGTCAATGGTGTGAGCACAATTATCTGAGGTTCCGCAGCGTAAATTGATTTCGTGCTGCAGTTTGGCAGTATATGGCTTCGACTTGCAATCAAATGAGGCCGCCATGGTTATGATTGGGTCGCCCAACTATAGGTTCAGCAGTTAACGGCCTTACCCACAAGTTGTCAAGATGGTTCCCAATATTTTTCCAGTATGCGCTTAGATCGAAAATAATGAGGTTTTGCATCATATGATGTCAAAAATGCCCGACTGCAGCAGTACAGGAAAAGGAACCCGTTTGAAGACGAATTTACTTGGCTTATTCGTGGCGAACTAAAGGGCACTGTAGACATAAATATTACAGCTGGAAATATGAAGAATCATGCTAAAAGGAGGATAGCAGCCTCATAAGATGAAAATATATGATAAATATCTCCTATGCGGCTAGTCGGTGGCAGTGAGTAATCAAACATGGCTAGAGGTATTTTGAGAAAATGAAACAATTATATGAGCCCCAAAATGTCTATAAAATGCAATGTTCAATATTCATCAGGCTGTCGACCAGCTGATAATTTTGTTGCATGGCAATTTCTAATCAATTTTCGTGTTTCGTAATAGCAGTAAAATCAAAGAATTCATAAAAGACACCTTCACACTAATAAAAATGCGTTCCGAGAAATTCACATAAACGCTGCAATTGCAGTAGCAACATTATGCAGCGTTCATTCCCAGGAAAGTTCAAATCTCTTAGGATGAAGTCCAGAAAGCATATCGTGTATATTCTTTTGGCCTTGGTTGCAGCCACACAGTAAGCGTGACTTTTTGTCTTTTATAGAATTCTCCACATTCGCAAACATGTAACATGACGCAGAGGTGGTATTATTTTGAATATATTACAATTATTTTTGAGATGCGCATCTTCTCTGAATGGATCAGGCACAATCAAACCGCACGAGAAAATGCACAAGCACGGAGCTGGCCGACGTCCTTAAGCTTTCGAAGCACGATCACCTTACAGTTTTTGTCTTAAAACATGAAACTGAAAAGGCAGTGATCTATGCTAGGGGATTAGGGATAAAGTGAGTATACTTACAAGTAGTTTAAAGCAATTTGCAAGCGACAATACGGACACAAATATAGATAAACAATTAAAATATACACGAGAGTTATAGAAAGAATCGCGAACTATGTGTCACCCATCTGGTGATTGGGAGTATGTGATGGTGAAGATGTGACGTGGGGATGGTGGAATGCTGAGAATGTGATAATGATGGTGGTGATGTGATGTGGTGATCGTGGTATGTTGAGGATATCATACAATAATAAGTTTAAAAACACAACAAATATCACCACTGGCGCTCATCGCTAAAACCTATAGGAGAATGTCGATACATTCGACTTGACACTTTGACAGACATTCAACAATACATCTGAAAAAAAGAAAAATACATTATACATGATCACACAAGAGGGCAAACATTTCAAATGTGAAAGAGTAACCTTTTTAGCCTAAGAAACTTGATATAGAAATGACTGCTGTTACCTCATCTTCACCAGCTGCTTTCCCTCTTTGTATTGATCCTTGTATTTCTTCACTTCTTATTTCGTTATTTGCGGAATGACCCTTTGTTGCGTGCTACAGACTGGCTGATAACGTTCTGATTACATTAGTTACTGTATGGATTCGTGTACAGCTCTTTGGCTATTTTAACTATCCTATTCATATTGCTAATGACATTGCCGTCTTTGTCTCTTAACGGATGCATCTGGTTTTACCTAAGCCTAGTTTACTCTTTACAGCTTTTATGCTATCTTCATTGTTTACGGCATGCTCTATTTTCTCGGTATTAAACTTCTTTATGTTGGCTACCTTGCTCTTAATTACTAGCTCTGATAGCTCTTCTAATTCTATTCTGTCCATAAGTTAGACACCCACATGCTTTGGCGTTTCGCAATCATATCTTTCGCCTCCTAATGTAGCTTTCTGGTTTTCTCTCGAATCATGATACCGACAACTTCCTCGGCGCACAATGTAGTTATAGCTGTGAGATTATCGTTCATTGTTTGAACATTAAGGCAGTCTGCCTGAATTAAGGCCGAATATCTGTTCTGCAGCCAAATCTTGAAATCCCCTACTTTCCTCTTTACCGCTAACTCGTCCATGGGCTTCCGCTTCACTAGTTTCTTCTGTTTCCTCTTCAAATCTGAGCTTATTTGAGACCTTAGCGTTCTGCGCTCGCTACAACGCACCTTTCCGACGACCTCTACACCCTGCACGATGACCGCGGTGAGCGCATAGTATGAAATGAAGTAATAAGCTACGCTGGCTTCCCACGGAATGCGAATGAGGGCGAACAAGCAAAGAGAACTAGTGATATGGGAACAGCAGTATATATAGCCGTCTCAACACAGATTATCAAATAGCAAGAGCAAATCGAACCCATAGGGAATGGGAGGAAAATGTGGCTCACAGATTGCAAGTGTACGTACACTTTCCAATGATAGCAAGACGTGAGACACTTGTCAGTCTAGTTCTCAACGAACCATTTTCCCTCCCAGGCGATTGCTGGACACAGGAGCTCCGAATTTTACCGACGCCGTTTTGATCTTGCCGCGAGCCTTTGCAGTGTTTGTTTGTTCAGTCTTCAAAGCTGCCGGCACGCCGCTTTATCGCTTTGTTTGCGATGCAAGACGCGACTAGATTTATCTCGATTGATCGCAGCCAGGCAGAGCTGATTCTACGTTGTTCCAGAATGTTCTCGTAACTTTGCACGCTTAGTTTCGAAAGTTCGCTCTGAGCTTTAAACTGAGCGCGGCCTACAGCGGCGGGCATTCCGCTCGTCGACCGCCGAGCACGCTTGTTTCTACGCTGCCGCTCAGTTATTCCGTCCAATGTGGGCGCAAGTCTGCCCCAAGTAAGTTTTGTTTAGACGCCATCTTCGCTGTCGTTCAGCTCCTCGGATTGCTTCCGCCACTTCCTGACATCTGGTGGAGGTGCGGGGTAGCCTTCCATGTTCCGGACGCCCCCTTCAAGTCGTGACGCCAGCCCTCAGCGCGTCGCACCCGAGGACGAGCCAGCAGGTCACCGAGCCAGCCAACGTCTCCAGGGAGAGGAGCCTGAGTTCGGGACCCTGCCGGACCGTACCAGACAGCGAAAATTCGCTGCTACGAGCACCGCAACCTCGCCAAAGATGTCGACACCGACCATACTGCAGCAGCCGTGGGTGCCGCCAACTTTCAATGGATCCCTCGGCGAAGACCCCGAAGCATGGTTGGACCAATTTAAGAGCGTGGCATCATTCAATAATTTGGAATGATGCGGCAAAAATTTCACACGGATTTTTCTCATTGGAGGGCTCAATACGTACGTGGTACAAACACCACGAGTCGTCCCTAACGACATGGAAACTATTCAAGAGGGAACTTTTGTAAGTATTCACCAGTGTCGTGAGGAAAAAAAGAGCTGAACGACTCCTCGAGTCCCGGATCCAGCTTCCGAATGAGCTTGTCCGTGGTTATGTCGAAGAGATGAAGGGCCTATTTCGCCACACCGACACCGAGATGACCGAGGAAAAGAAGGTTCCGTTTTTAATGCGCGGCGTTAAAGAACAACTCCTGGGCAGCCTCGTCCGCCAGCCGCCAAAAACAGTCGACGTATTCATGCAAGAATCTAAGAAGAGCTTCAAGGAGCCTTCACGACCGAGAAGACCCTCGACTCCCGGGCTCGGCAGTACAACCGCCCTTCCTCTGTCTGTGATATCCGTACGGACACGACGACGACCACCAGCGACAACTTGCGGGAAGTTATCCCCGAAATCGTCCGTGAGGAGCTACGCCGATTATTACCATTCTCCCCGCAGCCGCAATCAGCGACTCTTATGGATGTGGTAGGGGAAGAAGTGCAACGGGCACTTGGCACCCAGACGGCCACAGAAGCCCAGGCCATGACCTACGCCGCTGCAGTACGGATTCCTAAGCCGCAACGACAACCCCTACGTCCTATCCGAGATAAGTCACTTGTTACAGAACGCCGCCTCCCAGCCCCCGCCCGCCCAGCCTACTAACGACGCTCAAGCCCCACGAAATGCCGCACCTGGAGGACTTCCGACAACTGACCATTCTGCTTCCATTGTGGTGAGGTCGGCTACATTCTTCTTCCCTGCCCGTACAAATGTATCAGTCTTCGTGGATTTGCCGTTGACGCCCCACGACCACCCTTCGGCCAACGTTCGCAAGAAATCGACGAGTACCTGCGTCTCTCGACGCAGGTACAGGCAACCTCCCCTCTGGAGGTGAGGTTGCTCACGAGTGAAACGCCGAAGATCCTCTAACGACCATGCCGCACGAAGACACCGCCTCCGACACGCCGACGAAGCCTACATAGACAACCTCGACCACGATGCAAACCGCCTTCAAAACGACGCCGCTACCGAGAAAAGCTTCGACGACACGCTTTACCCACGATTCCGATACCCGACGAAGCCGTGACTCGACGCCCAGGACGACGTGCAACGCAAGAGCGAGGACGTCTGACTTAGAAGTACTTATCGACGACCGGAAAGTTACCGCTCTAGTCGACACAGGAGCCGATTACTCGGTGATGAACGGAACATTCGCTGCGCAGCTGAGGAAAGTCACGACCGCTTGGGAGGCCCACAAATTCGCACCGCAAAGGGCCACCTCCTTACGCCATCAGGGCGACGCACAGCATCAGTGACTGTCAAAAGACCTACCTATCCGGCGACCTTCGTTGTGCTAACGCAGTGTTCCCGCGAAGTGATATTGGGCATATATTTCCTTAATGACCATCAAGTGATCATCGACCTGCGATCCAATCTGATCGCGCTTTCTACGGACGATGCCATCCCTTCGGTGAGAACTCTGGAAAATCGCGTCTCCTTGAGTGTCCTGGACGTAGAAATGAGCGTCCCACCCCGTTCAAGAGTTACCGTGACCTTAGGCACCACGAAAGCCATCAACGCTGAAGCCGTCATCTAGGGAAACATGCAGTTGCTTCTAGACCTAGGAATCATCATCACAAGAAGCACCGCACTGTTCCGCAATGGCCAGCCCGAAGTACTGCTGAGTAACTTCGGCGATGAATACCGACACATTAACAGAGGAACGACGATTAATTTCGTCGACGAAATATCCGACGTACGGGATTCATTCGCCCTCTCCGACCCATCCGCAGAAGATTCGTCTGAACAAGAAAACTCGCCCACTATCGGCATCAACCCAGCGCTGCCTCTGAATAGACAATACCAGATCTGCAATCTGCTTAGAAGCTACAGCGACTGTTTTTCGTTATCGCCGAAGGTCCGACAAACGTCATTTGGCAAGTATCGCATTATAACCGACCAGCACGCCCGACCTATCCGCCGAAGCCCCTACCGTGTGTCGCCGCAAGAACGACAAGTCATCCGGGACGAAGAGAAAGAAATGCTTCGCGACGACGTCGTCCAGCCTTCGAACAGCCCATGAGCGGTACCGGTTGTTCTAGTGAGAAAGAAAGACAGCGCACTTCGATTCTGCGTTGATTACCGCCGCTTGAACAACATAACAAAGAAGGACATCTACCCCCTCCCCCGCATTGACTGCACACTGGACCGGCTCTGCAACGCCAAGTATTTCTCGTCGATAGACCTAAAGAGCGACTAATGGCAAATTGAAGTCGATGAATGAGATCGCGAGAAGACCGCATTTACCACTCCGGATGGCCTCTTCGAGTTCAAGGTGATGCCATTTGGTCTGTGTTCCGCACCAGCGACGTTTCAGCGAGTAATGGATACAATACAGGCAGGCCTGAAGTGGAAAATGTGTCTGGTATATTTACATGACATCGTTGTCTTCGCCTCGAACTTTGAAGAACACCTCAAAAGGCTTCGAACAGTACTAGATGCCATAAAGTCGTCTGGCCTAAGTTTGAAAGGCGAGAAGTGCCAATTTGGCTACGTAAAGCTGCTGTTTCTAGGCCACATCGTTAGGAAGGAGGCAGTACGCACAGGCCCGCAGAAAGCCGCTGCTATTGAACAGTTTCCACAGCCGGCCGATAAGAAAGCAGTACGCAGATTCCTTGGACTGTGCGAATATTAACGACGATTTGTGAGAAAAAAAACTGGCGGTGGTTTAGCTCTGGTTAAGCCTGCAGTGACGCGATAGCTACAGTTGGCCGCGTGGAACTTGCTCATTCAAATTGCAAAGTCTTTTCCACGCTCCGTTTCTCGGGGCGTTCCTCCTTCCTTCTTGAAATAGCTCATATGAATAACTGTATGCCTGTTTTGCCCACCGAAGTGACTCTTTTGGCCACAGGCCTTGGAGCAACCATGCTTTAAAGATGGCAAAGTGGGGATAGGAAGTAAAAATTTTTTAACGCACTCAGCGCAATGATCATAGTCTAGAACACTGAACAATCCTGACACACATTGGAAAACATTGGTAGGCAGCATACGCCACAAAACCTGAACCTTTTGGCATCCAGTTTCTCAACGTTTTTTTTTTCTTCAGATGTTTCAGGCCAAGATAAGAACGGAAACTTCCAACCTCTTGGCCTAGTTAGCCAGTATTTGTTTTAACCTAACGCTAGTAAGACCTCAGAAGTGTTATGCCATGCACCTAACCATCAACATTACCTTCATGTGTAGAATAAACAAATTTTCATTGCATCTGGAACGTCACCGATTTTTACAACACAATTTTGTTCGTATCAGAAGCTCCGGATTAATGCTTTTTAGAAGACGATGATGAGCGTGCAGTGCCGCGGGACGGGGCCCTCACACTTGGCCAGCAGCGTACAAGTAAAAGACGGTTTTGCTCGTGGCAGGACTACCGGATTAATGAGCCATTGAAGACGACCATGAGTGGGCTGCACCGCTGGACGCAGTACACGCAATAGGCAGATGATGAATGCTTACACGGAAGAGACGACTTTGATGGCTCTGAACGGCCGGGTTAGTGTTTTCGCATTCAAGACTGGGATAGTTTTTGAGCATGTGGGCGAAATTTTGGGCCTTGGGTAGATCGGTACCTGGGATTGCCTTCAACTCAGTGGACCAGCTACGTCGACGTCTGTAAAGCGAAGTTTTGAGAGAGCGATGGCTCCTGCAGGTGGGCGGTGCCTTTGAACTGCGTGCGACGGTACCTTGTGAGAGTTGGGTAACGGCTGAAAATGGGGCGGTAACGAGGAGGTGTGGGAGCAGGAGTGGAGGGAGTGTTCATCAGCTCTATTGTGTTCACTAATCCTCAAATTCTCATGATCAAGACTTTTGTACAGAAGGCCTCGGTCCCTGCATGACAGCCTGTGTTTGTGTAGTGTTGTGTGGGTGGGGGGGGGGGCAGCGTTGTTTGTGTCTGGATTGTCGCTGCTTTACACGAGCATCAATTCTCTTAACAGCTTATGCCGTACCAACTGCAGGGTCTGGTGCCATTATCTTATCTCCGAAACCACCCGAATGCGAACAGTGCATGCTGCATATCCCGTCACGCGGCGTCGATCTACGCGGGCAACATGGCGGTGAAAAGCAGAGACTCCTCGGGCCTGTCGCTGCGAACCACCAAATTGTTCGACGGAAGGACTTGAATGCGCAAATTTGAGTTACGGCGCACGGCACCCGTACGACATGGTGATTAAGTTTAACGATTTACCCTGGCTCTCATGCGCCTAAGCCTTCTTCTGTTACCAGTTGTACATAAAGGCACTTCGAAAAAAATATAGGGATGTAAGACGAATGCGGCTTTCATCGGGTGCCCTTCGCAACCGTCTCTTGTATTCAGCCTGAAGGAACGTAAAATGGCCGCAATGGAATAATGTATTCAGTGCATTGCTAGATTCGGTCATCGGCGTGGGAACCTGCTTCAGTGTTTTGTTGATTGTACTGTAAGCGACTCATAGTGGCGTTGGCTACAATTTATGCCTTATTCACAATGATAATTCATATTTTGGTTGAAGGTTCGTCTGATTTTAGATATGTTGTGTGTGCAGCTTTGCGCCGCTTGCAACAATAGATTATTACCGTTTTATTTAGTCTGTTGTTTACTTTCATGCACTAAATATGGACGCGTTTTTGCGATACCATATCCTTGTCGCATTTCTCAAAGCTGTATTTTTCTTTCAGATGCCAGCCTGGCATTCGGTTTCCACTTGTACAGCGTGCGTGTCCCCGCACTGTGAGTGATTTCTCTATATCTTACACGTGGATAAAAGCGAGCGCAAACACCTGCAGAGAATGCGCACCTTGGAAACGTATTGTTCTCCTGAGATTAGTGCCACAGGTTATTGTGCGTCAATGAAAAAAAAACAGCTAATAAACACGGCTGCTGTGCCCCTTATTCTCTTTGTCGGTCGAAAAGAAACTCAAAAACTTTTAAGTTACTCGTTCATTGCAGAATTTTAATTGGTTTCGCAGAGGGTATACATGTCGGGCAACCAACCGCAAAAGCGAATTCAAGAAGCACAGCTGAAAAATTATAGTTTCCAACACATTCCGATCTTCTTTCCAGTGTGAGAACTCACACATTGTACCTAGGTGGTAAAGTCAAGAAAATGTATTGCTGATTGTTTCCCAGAACTCCCATCATAGTAACACAAAAAAAAAAACGTTTTCTTACTTCCTATGCACTGAAACAGCCACCGGCAAGTTGCGATGGATGCTCTTGTTAGGAATATTGAGTATACCATGCGTAGTCCATAATCCAAAACAATGTCTCACTCAGCGCCGCAAACCCAGCATTGCCAAAATTATTCTCACAAGAAGTGGCGTCACAAAAGGCTCTATTGGCAAAACGGTGTGACGTCATAGATCGCGGAAAAGACCAAATGGGAACCAGTGACTGCGAGGAAGCAGCGCGTGGGTGCGCGTGGGCGAGTGCCGCCGCAGAGAGACCTTCCCTCCCTCCCCTCCCCTCCCCTACCACCCTACTTCCACTAATGCAGCGGTGATGAGAAACGGCGCGCCCCACCCTGGCGCCATCTATGAACGCCTGGCGGTACTTTTGATCGCTCAGCTGCAGCGACAGCGACGGCGCTGAGCTCACGAACGGGCGCTGAAGAGCTGCGCTCTAAAAAGTTATTGCAGACCTCAAGTGGAGTGACAAATATGTCACCTTCATTTTCCTGATGCCAGATTTTGCAGGCTCGCACTCTTTCGCTATTCTCCCGTGAAGCATCTTCGCAATTTCAAGCCGCCCACTCTGCTCTTGATTTCCTTTCGCACTGAGATCAAGTTCATGCCTTCCTGGTGATTCAGCGTATACGGTAAAGTGATTAGGGGCATACATGCTGTAATGGCATGGAGCTAGACCACCCGCCTCGCGTACAAACGGATCGGAGCGCGAATCGCGGTGCCGAGAAATTGTCCACCAGATTTGAAAAAAAAAACATCCGCATGTCGACGCAGCTGCATAACCACGCCTAGGTTGCATAACGCAGCTGCATAACCAGGAAAAAAACTAAATTTGAACGCACTGATGTGTTCAAATTTAGTTTTTTTCCTCGTGTTATCGAACGATGGAATTCTTTACCCGGTGATATACGCTCCCTGGAACCAAACATATTTTTCAATGTTGTTTCAAATCTGTGATTAGTCTGTTGCATTTCTGTTCTGTATTTTAATGGTGTTCACTTCTGAATATGTTGTCCCTCTCTGCCTTTTTTTTCTCTCCTCTTCCTCCCACTCCTGCAATAGCCCCATCGGGGCTGCAGTATATGTAAATAAATAAATAAATAAAGAACCAGCACTAGGTTGCGGTCTGGTCTCGGTGACCAGAACCGACAGCGCCTTTTTCACCACAGTGGTGTAGAACTTGACCAAACTTTCTATGAACAAATCATATAACCCTTGGCCCTCAGTCCTCAGCGGCTCCAGAGCAGCTGACCAAGGCAACGGTCAGGCCTGTGACGTTGCGGAAGGCGCCAAGTTGTCTGGCTCTTGACAGGCCGCCATTGGAAGCTGAGCCTATCAACGTTTACCGCTGGAACCTTGCCTAGTGCGGCTAGCCTAATAGACGAGAATTAGGTGTGAGATTCCTCATCAATCAGGATATACTTGGAACATAGAGGAGTTCTATGGGATTAACGAGAGGGTGGCAGCTATAGTAATTAATCTCAATATGAGGTAAAAGTTGAACTTGGTGCAGGCCCGCGCCCCTACATCCAGCCATGATGACCAGATCGTTGAAAACTACTATGAAGACGTGGAATCGACTATGAACAAAGTAAAATGACAGTAGATTGTACTGATGGGCGACTTCAATGCAAGGGTAGGTAAAAAGCAGGCCGGAGACCATGCGATAGGTGAATATATCATTGGCTGCAGGAAGACCGGAGGGTGTTATTAGTAGAATTAGCAGCGAGAAATGATTTATGGATCATGAATACCTCTTCCCAGAAACGAATTAACAGGAAGTCGATGAGGACGAGCACCGGGTTAGACTAAAAATAAAGAAGACTTCATACTATGCGCTCAACCTGGCATCGTTCTGGATGTGCAAGTCAGAGTTCAATCATTCATACGATCAGGCTGGCTATCATAAAGGATACTAGACAACATACCATATTTACGCTGTTAATAACGTGATAGAGAAATGCCCAGAATATAACGAACCGTTGCATATAGCCTTCGTTGATCACGAGAAAGCATTTCACTCAGTGGAAACCTGAGCAGTCCAGCAGGAATAAGCGTGTAGTGGAGATATGTGAAAATACTGAAAGATATCTATAATGACTGCTTAACTGCCCTGGTCCTAAACAAAATCAGCAATGATATTCCTAAGGAAAGGTGTTTAGAAGAGCGACACAATCTCCTCAATGGTATTCATCGCCTGTTTACAGGAGGTACTCCGAGGCCTGAACTGGAAACAGTTGAGGATAAGAGTTACTGGAGAACATCTAAGTAACCTACGATTTCTTGAAGACATTGCCTTGCTAAGTCAAGCAGGAGATCAGCTACAAAGCATGATCAATGAGTTAGACAGACAGAGCAGTACTGTATGTCTAAAAAATAACATGCAGAAAACCATAGTAATGTTCAATAGTCTCGCAAGGTAACAACAGTTCACGATTGGTAACAAAGTTCTGGAAGTGGTTAGGAATCTGTCTACTTAGGGCAGGCAGTGTGCGATGATCGGGGTCACGAGAGGGAAATAACTAGACGAATAAGAATGGAGTGGAGAATATAAGGCAGGCTCTCTCAAATTATGAATGGCATTTTACCAATATCCCTCAAGTGAAAAGCATATTACAGCTGTATCTTACTGGTACTCTCCTAAGGGGCACAAACGCGGAGGCTAACGAAAAGGGTTTGACTTAAGTACAGCGCAGCGAGCTATGGAAAAGAAAGTGATAAGTGTAATGTTAATAGAGCGGAAGCGGGCAGAGTAGGTGAGAGAAAAAAATGCGGGTTAATGACATCAAGAGGAAGGAAGGGGCTTGGGCAGGGCATGTATTTCGAAGGCAAGATACCCGCTGCACCTTACAGGTGCACTTAAGAGGAATGTCAACTCGTCTCTTTACCGCGGGAACTCTATCTACACGTTCCAAGAATTCTTAGAAACTTTTAATTCCGATTTCCTTAACTTAAATTGAATTAAACGTCCCGGCTCCTGCCTTTTACTTGAACTCAATGCTGAAGGTAGGTTCGCTGACGCCATACAGGACGAAACATTCCGCCTCCGCATCTGATGCTTTGCCGCGCTTACTATGTTCACCGCTATCCATCAAGTAACGCGGCCCTGTCATAGCCATGGCGAGTGCAGCGTAACTTAATGGATAGAGATGAGCATAGTATGCGCGGCAAAGCAGCAGCAATGTGGTGGAACATTCCATGACGTCATGCTAGGCAGCGTTAACCAACAGAAGGTGGATGACATAGAAACTCCGCCTTCTCTAATGTCATGGAAAGCTAAAGCGCACTCGCCTATAGACCACCGCGCGTAGCCCCAGTCGCATCGGCCGCGCGCCAGACCAGGACTATGCAAAATGAAGTAAAAAGAAAAGTTAAATTAATGAAGGTGTTTGCAGTGGCCAACAAAAGGTGTTTGCTGTGCTTTGAAGAATAGCAAAGCAGTCATTATAGGCTCGTAGCGAACGTCGTTCCCGCGCCGACTAGGGCGCCCCTCACGGCGGCGAGCGCACACTCGGAAGGATACGATCGGCCCGCTGGCGTTCGGAAAGCCTGTTTGGTCTCTGTTTCGCGCGTAGCTGTTGCCTTTTCAGAACAATGCCGAAGTGCAACACGAATTGCTGCGTCGTGGGCTGTAACAGCACGTACACCAACTCATCAGGAACGAAGTTTTATAGGCTTCCGAGCCGACCGTATGAAATAGAGCGGCGTCACCGCTGGATCGCGCTCGTCCGACGGCAGAAGTAAGCTGTTTTATGTTCCGGCGATATGCGAATTGCGTTAACGATGAATGTGTTGCTTTTACAGCGATGACGGCAGCAACTGGAGACCTGCAGTGCATAGCAGGATATGCAGCAAGCATTTCGTCGGTGGTGTGAAATCTAATGAAGAAGGCCACCCTGCTTACCACCCGTCGATATTTCCCGCTGCATATAAAGCGACGAGTGGGCCTCTCTCAAGCGACCGCTATATGAGGTAGAGCATATATTTTTTGAATTTGCCCTCAGCTTGACGTATTGTGGCTAATGCCACCTCATTTTGTGCATTGACAGTTGATTTGGTTGCGTGATCGCGGTGCTTTAGTGAACCAATATTGTTTGGCTGTGACTACCCCACAAATGCAAAGCGTCGAGGTCCTTATTTATTTATTTATTTATTTATTGCCAGAAAAAGAAAGCGCCAGAATCAAAAGATGCAGGAGGAGCGACAGATATCCAGTTATGACAGTCAACAAACAGGGTGTGTCTCAAGCCCCGAACCACAGATTTCAGACTGCCCGCTTTACAGTGACAACGTAGTGGCCTCCGTCGGCGGCCAGTCTGCAGATGACGCACATCGTGTGGATGTAAGCAAAAGTTTACTGCATGTAATTTGTGCTTTTCATTGCATTTAATTTGACTGGTGTGCTAAGCTAAATTTAAAATGCTGGTTTCAGGCCTCAACAATGACTGAAGACGGCAATGTTACTTTCAGCGTGAACTTCACATTTATTTCAGAGTTGTGCGATGGAAATGCTTCATCCTACATAAGTCACAAAGAAGTGTGCAGCACAAGCTTGGGCAGCTCATGCAGTCCAGGCTTTTCAGACAAAAGCACTGGACCAGCGTGCAAAGAGCCTTTCTTCGCGGGGTTCAGATCTCTTCAACACGATGAAAACGCCTTTCATGCGCTTACAGCGATTAATGTTTCATTATTTGCTCAGCTTTTAAGCATACTGCCACATGCTCCAAGAAAGTTGAATGAGTTGTCCATTGAGAACAAGATTCTGTTATTTCTGATCAAACTGAAACATGGGCTGCCATTTTCTGTTCTCGCTGTTCTCTTTGGCGTCCACAAAACAACGGCCTCTCACATCTTCAAGGGTCTACTTGTAAACATCCATGCTGCAACAAGGAAATGGTTATACTGGCCATCACAAAGAGCCGTTCTGGCCACATTACCTCCATGCTTCAAAGTACACTATCCAAAATGCAGAGTTGTCATAGATTGCACTGAACTTGAAACTGAAATGCCTCCAGGAATTGAAAAACAAAACGTGTGGTATTCGGACTACAAAGGAAGGCACACCATCAAGTACCTTGTTGGAATAGCTCCGAACGGCCTTATAACTTTTCATTCAAAGGGGTTTGGAGGTAGAACTAGTGATACTACGCTAACAGTTGAATCAGGTTTTTTCTCTCTTCTTGAACCAGGAGATCTCGTCTTAGCCGATAAAGGATTTCCAGGCATAAAAACAGGTGTTGGCTCGCAGGATGCAACGTTGGTGATGCCACCTTTTGCTACCAGTCCACAATTCACGGAGTCTGAGGTGGATGCCACATATGAAACTGCCTCCAGCGCATTCATGTGGAAAGAGTAATTCAGAGGCTGAAAATTTTTGATATCATTACACGCAGGATACCACATGAGCTGACTGGTTATGCTGATGAGATTCTTCATGTACTAGCAGTGCTAACAAACCTGAAGGCGCCGATTTTTTCCAAGCCACCGAAATAATGAGGCTGAAAAGGGAAACAAATTTATTGCACGTTTTTTATATACACAAGAAGGGTCAAAATGACGGCCCTTACTGCGACATATAAGAGGCTTTACATGTCACAGTATGAAAAGTGTAGATATTAAATAAAGCAGTTCTCATTAACAGGCACTGTTTTCTGGTCTCTGTTGGTGATGGGATGGCGACACTTGTGAAAGGATATTGCCTCTACACGAACAATATTAAAATAAGTAAACATCACATGTCTGTACATTCATGCAATGCCCTGAGAAAGTGCTCAAAATAAAAGTTTCGCAGTTTGGGCACAGCAGACGACAGGAACTCATCATTTCTTTTTACATGGATTGTAAGTGAGTCCACTTTTGTGTGTACATAAAAGTAGCAGCGCTGCAAGCCTAGCACATGCAAGCAGATTTGTATTTGTGTGAAGTACGAATGGCTGCGTCTTAAATCCAGAATGTCTTCACCGCACAGGTATTTCAGCAGGGGTCTCTTGGTCAAGCTCTGCTGTCTTCTTGAGAATGGACACTTGATTTCAAGTAGCACTGCGCTGCCGTCTTCATCCCTGAAAGTTAAACTTTCTATTTGGAAGAACAACCCGATAAAAGTGATTACCTGAAAATGCCGTCGGGGGAGCACGCAAGCCACGGCTCTCCAGGACAAACTACCAGGCCGAATTGGGCGACATTCACGTCGTGCTTCTTTTCAAACGCCTTACGGGCTGATGGCTCCTTTAACAGCCCATACTGCACCTGGTAGCCATTGTACGGCACCTCGGTAACAATGCTCTTTGCACGCTCGGAGAGGCTTTTACAGCAGGTCAGAATCCTGTGTGCCTGCTGAAGACAAAAGGCAAGGATAAGACCACGTCTGTCTTAGCGTAATCAGTGTCAGGGTCAGAAAATTGATCAAGCTGCAAGATACTTCTCTGTACCTTTGTAGCAGTAATTCTCGGAAACCTTTCATTAGCCCAAAGACTACCAAGCGCCGTCCTAGCTGACAGGTCAGGTACATCTTCAGGCGACACAGCGACGTAGCGTTCATAAATTCGTCGCTCCGGGCCTGACAGCCTTTGTGGGGAGGAGGGGGGGAGGGCATAGCGAGCCAGACACAATAGCAGTTACTACATCTTTGTTTTTAGTTAGGTTCTCTTATAGAAGAAAAAATACGAATACTTCAGTACTGTACACTAGGATACAAACCTCTCTAGTAAGTTAACTCGTTTAAGAAGTATTTTGTTTCCACACTGCATGACAGTAAAGCTGTGGAACTCTTTCTCAATCCTCTCCCATTCAAAAATCACCAAGGATTGCGGAGAGCTATGAGGAGGGGTTGTAGCGGGCTCAGCTGGCATACACTCTTCTGCGCTCAACATATCAATTAAGGGGCAGTTGAGGTCACCGAAATATTGTGTGACATGGTTCAGTGGAACCTCATTTGCACGCACTGAAAAATCGCAACATAAAAAGACTCGAACTTTCAGCAACTTGCGCGAAAATATTTTTCCAGAGTAAACACAGGTGGTAAGTTCCTCACCTTTTTCTTTTTTGGGGAAAGCAACGTTAGAGTGCCTCGGGTATGCCTTACGAGACGCCGGTACGCCCCACGATCGTGGATGAGAGGTTTTCGAGTCGCATTTGCCGTCTTGTATGTACAGGGCAACTGCCGCGGCGTGCTTGCACTTCCCTGCGATGCCAGCACGGCAATCGCAGCTCCCCGCGAAGATTCGTCTTCTGCCGTCGATCTGCAAGCATTGTGTCATCTATAATTCCATGCTACCACACGGTAAAACGAAGGTACTTACGCTGAGCTTCACGCATCTCGCCGGTGCGTTGATTTTCGTCTGCGGTATGCACCTAGCTGTCACCTCCGATCCTTGCGAGTCGAGCAGTTCCCTCACCTCGTAGACGTGCCCCGCTTCAAATAGAAGTCTTCCTTTCTGCAAATTCTTTCCACGAAAAAAGCTGTCAAGGTCGTGTAGCTCCCGAAACCCGGCTAAAATTAATATCGGCACGTTGTTTGCCGCCATCACTGGGTGTCAAACACGCAGCGCGAGCAGCTGACTGCGGGAGTAATCCTGCCGCATTTGAGCAGCTACTCCCCAGATGGCGCCAGAGGTCCGAACGACGGGGCGCCTCCTAGCACTTGCAACTTGCCTATGGTAGTCAACTGCTTACACATGCAATTGAGCCTTGCTCTTTCAAAGCATGACCTTTTTTTCTTTCTTTTATTTTTCGTTCTCGGCGTCTTCGTTTTCTTCATCTAATTTAATGCGATAGCGTTAAGGAGCCCGCCTCGCAGAAAATCCGGTGTCGCCGCCGTCGGCGTCGTTTATTGTGAGCGAAAAATCCCCAAAATATCCCTAGACAAGCAATCTAGGAGGCAAGTGGGCCACCTAGGCCACGCGACCTTCCGGCGTCACCACAACCTGCCCGCCGGATAATGAGCAATCTGTCCACCTTGGCTGGTGGACAGATAAGCCGCAAAACGACAATAAAGCAAGCCAGCGCCTCGTGCTGCTGTCGTCGACGCTTTTTTATTGAGTTTTCAAGAAATCGTAAGGTCATGGCATAAACCCGTAAATATTTTGCAACATAATCTTAAAATTTGTAATTGTGAAGCATACTTTTTCGCGTTGCTTTTTGACACAGTCAGCTGTCCGTTTTTGAACGTTGACGGTAATATCGCATGATGATGTTTGCAATACAGAGAACTCCTGTGGAACATGCCGAAAATGAAGGTATCTTTCGGGATGTAATTGATTGCCTATAGGAAATATAACGAGATAATAAAGTGTATATTACAAGCAAAAGGATTAAAAGTGCGAACCATGTCGAGGCACTGAAAGCATGAAGGCAAGGTTGTGCTCTATAACCACCACTGATGTTCATGTTTTATATGATAAATTTAGAAAGAAAGCTACAAGAAAGTAATTTATGTTTATAAGCAGTCGCTGTAGGCTTGTGCATCTCCAGTTTAATGTGTGCCGACCATATTGTTTGATTAGTTGGTAGCCAGGAAGATTTGCAGACTGGTTAATTCTTGTGGAGACAAAGGCGAAACTTCAGCGCAGTGGAGCGAGGTCTGATGACTTAGAGTCATTACTGATCAGGCGCTTACAATAGACATGAAATGTCCAGTCTGGCAGAATGCAAATACATCGTGGTAGGGGTAAACGAAGAACACGTATCCATGGAAAACTTCGAGTAGACAGTCGGGCGAAAGCACGAAGAGATGCCGCCATAATGAAACAAAGGGCATTTTGAGAGTGCAAAAAATATGACGCAGTGACAAGTATTTACAAAAGAATAAGAGTGCCAGAGCTTGCTATCGGAAACGCTGTTTTGTGCTTAAAGGCACAAGTTCAGTTGGAAGCAATAATAATTAAGAGAGCTGCCGCAAGATTAGCGATAGGTGCTCAAGACAAACCCACAAACGCGCCAGTACAGAGGACATGGGCTGGGCATCGTTCCAAGTGCGGGAAGTTCAGAATAATATACAAATATAACGAATTCCTAAGGAAACTTTACGATAGCGAATCTACAGTTAAGGCATTTAAATACTTATCAAAAAAGAGCGTCAGCGCAGACTGGCGCAAAAGGGCTATTAAACTAAACAGAGAGTGTTCAGGGAACAAGGAAGGTGAAATATAGCTTTGGGCGACAGGTAATCAAGTGCAGCAGGTAAAAGCTATATTATTCAACGGAAAAGACGCCGACTGCAGACGTATAAACAAATTCGAAAAGACAGACAAGGCAGGAATGGTTCTATGATAACTCAAGAGGCAGTACCCTACTTTTTGAATTAGATTAAGGCGTCTCAGATTGCGGAGCTACAAAAAGAAATTCCACCAAGAAGGCGACACATGTGCAATGTGCGGTAAATGCGTAGAAACAATTGAACATCTTATACTCGTATTTTCCGGTAACCATCCGGATGTTCATGCAGTCACAGTTAATTTCCCTCACTCCCTAGGGCTTATAGTCAATCATGACGATGAAAATGAATATGTCGTCGAATATAAAAAAATTGTGTTTGTAAGATTGGTGGCTCAAAAGTAGGGCGGCGACCTAATGTTAGATGTGCATGATTAAAGACTTCATGTAAAATAAATGCCAATTTTACAGACCAATTTATTACACAGGTTACAAAACATAAAGAAAAAACATCGAGCATACTAATCTTCTATTTATTCATGAACCAAAAGGGCCACCAATTATGCTTGGTACTTTTACAACCTTCTGTTTCTCGGAACAGGTCGAGAAAAAAAGACACTTTTTTGTTTTCTTAGCTCGGTTTTGTTCGAGCCCTGCCATCACTAATGGTCACGACATGCTGAAGTGAGGTTTTCATGAGAGTTTGAAATAAAGATACTGAAAAACTATTACGCCTATGCGGTAGAAGCCTTGAACTTCACAAATCATCTACAGTTAAGAAACCGTCAGGAAGCCCACCAAATGGTAAGTAAGCCACATGTTAATATGCAAAGGATTACTTAGCCACTGAGCATGGTAGAATGAGTTGATGCAGATTGAGGAAGGCAACAAAAAAAAAGATTCCGTTTAAGGCCTAACAAGCAAATTGCATGATTGATTGAGGTCGGATATTTAAAGAAGGAGCAGAATTTTGTGTAGAATATACCTTCACAGAGCCAATCGCGGCAGTCATGGTGGAAATAGTAGCGCTCAGGACAGAACAAACGGTTGCAATCTCATGGAGACGCTCTGTTCCGGCGAACATGTGCATGCTTCCCGTCTTCTAACTTTTAATATTTTTCTCTTCCTTGTTAAATCGATAGCGAATTTTCATTACACAATATGATCAACGCTTGAAGCCTTTTCGGCAATGCAGGCGACTTAAGTGGACCAGATGCATAAAAAATGAGGATTCAAAATTATTTCTTAACATTAAAATACTATCAAGCTGAAGCCTACCTTATCAGAAAAACTTACACGTCCACGTACGAAAAATTCTTGGCTCAACAAAATGGTTGTTTAACGTAGAGCACGCACACGTTGCAAGTCATGTTAAGAAGAGACACAAGAAGTGAACCAATATAAAGAATGTTTTCTTTTACGACACAACTTTTCTTTGAAAATCCTTGAAAGATTCGTCAGTACGGTTTTCTCAGTCTACGTCAAGGGGGGCAATATCTACAGTACCTCATAAGGAGTCTTCAGATGAGGTGACCGAATTCGATCGGGTAGGGTGGCGCGTCGTGCCACACAACGCAGACGTTACTCCTCGGAGCGGATTTCAATGGTCAGCACCCAGACCGCGGACCACGGCTCACCGATCCTGTTTCAGTCCCTTCGTCTAGATACGGGCGAGGTTAGTTCTGCCACTCCTTCAGCCCCATGAGCGCTAGGTTAGTTTATGTACACTCACTCGCTGGGTAACTGTCGGCAATGAAGCTTAATTCGTTCAGCTTGCACGCGCTTTAGTGTGGTCCGCTCCTAATGTACATAATATAACGAAGTGTTGTACCATAGTGCTTGTTCCGACCCAAGAAGTACGGTAATATGCCCAATATCGGAAATGTATTGGCAAAGGCCAGTGCAACAAAGGACCAGAGTGACACCATCCATTCACAATATTGGTCCGATTACTTGTGCTGCTTGGGGAGGCGTGCCTTGTCCCTATACGTGCTTGAAGTTTTCCTTGCTGTTCTTGTTGAAACAAAAACACTGGATGCCTTTATCGCGCTGGCTTGAGAGGTACTTATTAATCAAAAGGGTGTTTTTTTAAAGGACATATTGGGCTGCTAAAAAAATCTTGGCGCCGGATGCAAAGAAAAAGTGCTTTTGTACAGAGGTTATATTGAAATGCGCGAATTATATGCGGCAGTACCTTCCTCTCTCCATCCCTTGCAGGAACAGAAGCTTATCAAAGGTGTCATGTTGAACACGCTTTGATACTCAAGTTTCTGCTTAATTAACGTGCTAAAATCGCCTTTTGACTTCACTGTGAACTTCAACACGCCACGTCGTTAAAGTTTACTTCGCAGTTACACGACTGTAGTGGTGTACCACGGCAATAACTACGCCTGGAATGCAGGTAGGTTACCGAGAAAAGATTTCTTGTGATGAATGGTTATATCTATATCTCTTCTTAATCGAGCAGTGTGTGCATGAAAAATTCTGTATATTTCAACGCGATGAAGTTAAGTGCCCTGTTCTGTGAAGAAGCCACCATAGTTCGCACTGACGTGTCGAAGAACTCAGCATTCCGCGGGACGGTTGTGTAGACACAACCACATGACCTAGCCAAGGTAAACACCCCACAAAGATCACACAGCACAATAGTGATGATGTCACTACATGGTTCTTTACCGGTCTACAGGGTCATGAATTCCTTCCACCACGATTACATAGAGCTGCTAAAGAAGGAAAAGGAATTGGAAAAGAAAAAGGGTTGACTGGGGCTCGAACCGCTGCCCCGTGAATCGCGAGGCGGGCGCATACCCCCTCGACCACCGAGGAACTTTTTTTCTTTATTGCATGGAAGAACTTCTGTAGAAAGGAGGAAACTTCAATCAGACTAGTTCGCGTCTCAAGTTACCGGGCTGCTTAATATGAGCCCCCCATAGCCCTAACTCACCACTGCATCCCCATCAAATCATCAAAATTCAGGGAGGCACACACAAGCATCTAGGCACGGCAGCCAGCTTGGAGGTTCGTCGCGAGCAGCATATACACTCCTCACCAACGCACACTGTTCCCGAAACACAGATTTGGACGATCTTGGTGGCTCGGCATGTCTGTCCATCATACGGCTTTTCCAAAGACTGAATAGTCCCATCAACACAAACACGTCATAAGGCACAACAGAGTTTTTGTCAACAGGCAGAAATCTAATAGTGTATGGTGTAATTTCAATGTCCTTCTTAAGAGTTCGTTGTAGTATGTCCCAAAAGAACATGGCATGACGGCACAGGATGAAGCAATGATCAATTGTCTCAGGCACGTTACACAGACGACAATTCACATTCCAGGGTACAAACATCCCCTTGTCATTAAGAAATGTCTTGACAGGCAGCGTCGCTGTGTGTAGTTTGAAAAAGAACGTTTTAGCGGCTGCCTGAATGCACAACTGCCTAACACGCTTTAGAACACTGATGTCCAAAGACCCCAGATAAGGCTGCCGATACAATGGTGTAGGGAACAAAGACTCAGTGAGAGCCTGGGTCATCTGCTTTCTCGAGAGGCTATACAGGTAATCTAAAGAGAAGCGCACAGTGAGAAAATTGAAATTGTCAGCAACCTCCTTAAGAAATCCCCATAAAGTCCCCTCACGAGCCTGCACAGTCGGTGCGAATAAGTAAGGCAAATGAAAACTAAGCCGCCTAATGAGCACAGCTACCAGAAACGGGTCGTTTGCCGATTTGAAAAAGAAAAAACCGGAAACGAGTTGATGCACGAACAGGTGAACAAGGCCCACTCCACCAGCCTCTAAGGGAAGGAACAAGTTGTCACGCCTCATCGGCTCCCATTGAGAGCGCCAAACGAATGCTGCAAATATTCTATGTATTGCTTGCACCTTCCTCCTCGCACAATGCAGGACTTGAAGGACATACGCGAGCTTTGCAAACAAAAAAAATGTTACAGACCTGTGCCCTCGCAAACACTGAGAGTTCCCTACCCATCCAAGCCTGTGTTTGCCGCCGTAGAGTTACAGTTTGTGAATCCCAGTAGGCTGTACTGTTGCGAACTTGGTGCAGCGGAACGCCTAGGTACTCAAGAGGGCTACAGTTCCAGCATATACCACCGAACTGGCTTGGCCTAGTTCCCCAATGACCCAACCAAAAGCCTTTGGATTTCTCTAAATTAAGAGCCGCGCCTGATACATCGCAGAACTGTTTAGTCAAGTTTAGAGCCTCGAGTACACTCTTTTTGTCAGAACAAAAGAGGGCGACATCATCAGCGTAAGCTAAAACTTTAAATTCACATTGAGCCAGAGAGAAACCGCGGATAGCTGCGCTGTTAATTATACTGAGACAGAGGGGTTCCAGATATAGGGCAAACAACAATGGAGACAGTGGACATCCTTGACGAACAGATGCTTCTAGTGGTACTGGTTTCGTTAGCTCCTGATTAACAATAACCCTTGTATAGGAGTTCTTATAGCACAGCCTTATGCCTTTGAGCAAGACATCACCAATATTTGCATACTCCAAGACCGCGAACAAGAAATCGTGCCGAACTTTTTCAAACGCCTTAGCCAAGTCAATTTGAATCAGAGCTACTTGGCCTATCTCATCTCATACTGTCTCTAATACTGAACGTGCAATATGGATATGTGTTTGAATACTGCGGCCTCTAATACCACAGACCTGATGCGGACCTATCAAGTCCATAATCACGAGCTGCAGACGACTGCTAACAACCTTGGCAAAAATTTTGTAATCAACATTGCAAAGGGAAATTGGACGATATCCCTCAACAGTTTTCAACCGATTAGTATCTTTGCTTTTGAGAATTAATATTGTGTGCCCAGAATAAAAAGTGGGAGGCAGGACACCCACATCATAAGATGCTTTGAAAACTTCCATCAAAACAGGCACTAGGCAAGGCGAAAATGTTTTATAGAATTCGCTAGTAATACCATCTGGCCCAGGAGATTTCTGGCTCTGCAGGGCAGAAATGGCTGATTGAATTTCATCCAAAGTGATAGGTCCCTTCACTATAGCACACTTCTCATCATCAAGTCGAGGGAAGTTTCCGAGCAAGGAACTGTAATCGAAACCCTGACTTGGATCTTCGCAACTGCCAAACAGCTTCCGATAATAGTCGAAGAAAGCAGCAAGAATACCAGGCGCATCACTGTATGTGCAATCACCATACTGAATTTCCAATATTTCCTTCGCAAGAGCATTCTCTCTTTCATCACTCAGGGCCCGACGAGAAGGTTGCTCATCAAGAAACCTTCGGGACCTAGATCGTATCAAGGCCCCCTTATATCTGTCTGTCGCAAATTGTTGAAGCTGTGCTTTTACGTTATTAATCTCTTCGAGATAGGCACCCGGGCTTACCCTCTCTAGCTCATGTAGCTCCGTTAGGGTGCGCCCAAGCTCACGAAGGTGGTGTCTCTTCAGGAGAGCGATTCTTGCTCAGGCCTCAATTGCCAAGTTTTTGATCTCCTGTTTAAACAAGTCCCACTTTTGAAAAATGGAAAGATCACGGCGTGACCATACGTCCTTCAAACAAGTAGGTACAGCACGCTGAAAGATTTCGTCTGAGAGCAGACAGTTATTCATCTTCCACAACTCCCATCGAGGGTGAAGTACATGCCGAGTGTACTTTCCTATCTGAAGAGACACCATACAGTGGTCACTGAAGAAAATGGGCCGCACCCAGTAGCCAAACACACTTGCTAATGCGTCAACAGAAACGTAAATTCTGTCAAGGCGAGCATTAGAGGAAAACTGAAAATGAGTGAAATGTATACTGTCGCCTTTTTCCTGCCCCACATCCTCAAGACTATATTCAGAAACCAAATCGGTAAGTAATGCAGCACTATGGTCGTATCTCTTACAAACCACTGAACGGTCCTCATCCCTACAAACGCAATTAAAATCTCCCAACAATATAATTTTGCGGTCCGTGCACAAATGTTCAACTAATGACAGAAAAAAAAGCCTTCTATCGCGCTGCTTTGTGGGGGCATAAACACAAATAATCCGCCACTGTTCACCTGAAATTGTGAGATCACAGCATATAAGTCGCCCCTCGTCATCTATGCAATAAGACATGGCTGTCATTTCTAGCGTGTTCGCCAGGAATAGCATACAACCTCCGGATAAGCCTCTCGCGTGGCTAACAATAATGCTGTATTCCGACAAAAAAGGCTCAAGAGCAGCTGCTATCTCTTCATCAGAGGACAACTTTGTTTCCTGGATAGCGGCTACACACACACTCCATTTCTTTAAGAGATGCCTTACCTGCTGTTGCCTCCTACGATTACGCATACCCCTAACGTTAAGGGTAGCGACTTGATATGCTGCGACGCTCGCCATTTTGGTGCCAGTCTTAACAAACGCCATCCCCTGGAATGTGGTGGCCCGCCGCCAAATTGGCGGCCCCTCGGGCAGACATCGCCCTCCTCTTTAACACCACCCTTCCCGTGGCCTCTACACATTGTGCCTTCTGGTCAGTGCCATCGATACACTCCTCGTCAGCATCTGCAGGACGTTTCAAAGGTGCGGTGCTGTCCATGTCTTCCTCTGAGACAGCCAAGGCCTCGGCCCACGAACCCGAGGGGAGCACATCACTCGCTGCCACACTGACAGCCGAAAGAGAACCTGACACGCCAGAGATCGACACCACACACGTCTCACCGTTACCCTCCAACGACGAAGCAGAATCAGCATCAGAGGAGGATCGGCGAGCATTCACTGGCTGTATCGCCTCGACTGACTCCACAGGAGGCATATCCGGACGTTGACCTGTGGCAACGAGGTGTTCCTGTGCAGCAAGCACAGCAGTCTCTGTAACACTCACGGGGGGGCCCGGGTCCGGCGGTTTTTGTCCTGGAGGCGTGGATGCTAGATGGCCAGTCGCTTCATATTCCGTGTTGTTTTGAGGTGTTGAAGTCTTCTGTTCCCCATCTATTCGATGCTCATGACTTAGTTCTCCGGTCGCGTCCACAACCTCAGACACATCCATAATGTGTTCTGATGCCACGTCATCTTCCCGTGACCACTGGCCTTGACGCAGCCTGTCAGCGCAACTCAAGACACAGTTCTCCGCAGTATGGCCAAAGCGTCGGCACTGAGTGCATCGAGGCGTGCGACACTGGCGCCGGACATGTCCAACCCGGCTACATCGGAGGCACAGTGGAGGTCTCCCTGGGATAAGGACTAATGCCTGCACTCCATAAACATTAAGTGTGTGTGGAATGGTGCTAGCTGACACTCCATCCTTGAGTGTGAGGGAGAGTTCACGGTTCGCCGTTTCCATATGCTCCATCCCTGGGCACCGCCACTTTTCACGCTCCACAGACTGGACCGTGCCATAAGGCTCTAATGCTTCCACAATCCTCCGGTGTTCTATATAGCAGGGAAGCCAAAGGAGCTTAATCTTGACGTTCTTAGTATCCGGGTCAAACACCATGCACCGTAGTCCTTTGACAGGAAACTCCGCTTTGTTAACAAGCTTCTGTTTGGAAGAACTACTCTCGCAGGTAACCATCCACACGTGGCTCATTTGGTATTGACCAATGCACAAAATTTCCCGGAGATCCAATATCTGTGCGAGTGCGTCACGGAAGTCAGGTGCTCGGTACGGGCGACCCTTAAGGTCAGCATGCAGGAAAACGGTATTAAGGACAACATTACCTGTTGGCAATCGGGGAAGGAAAAACTTTGTACGAGTCCGTAGTGTCCTGAGACGTCGGTAGACCTCGGCCAACGGCCGATGCGCTGTTTCCAGCATGGAGCATGTTGAAGCACAGCCGCTCAGAACGGCTTCTTCCTCTTCGCCACCGAGGAACGATTTCGTTGAGTGACGTTGTTTAGGCACTTTATGTGGCGACCTCGTGTCGCATAGTCACACCCAATAAAAATGTGAAAATAACACAAAAATTAAAAACACTTGAGTCCAGTTTAAAATAAAAATCCAAAGAGTGCGCCGCGCCGCAGAAGGGAGTCGTTAATACTGTCGCGTAATACCCTTACGGCGGAGCTTAGGTGTCCGCAAATTCTATAATCATCATTGATCATAATGCACCTGAGCCATACTCCTTTCGCGACGCCGCCAAACCGTAGAATGGAGAGATGGTACGATGCGGTGGCTGTGTTTTGAGTTAGAGCTACTGCGCCTTTATAGTCCCTGAAAAGCAGGATATGCACTAGTTTCTAAAGACCAGGCGCGAGAAATTAGTTACCAGGCGCGAGAAATTTTTGTTCACGCAATTTGCTGAAAGGCAGTAAACATTGATGATAGAATTGAGAACGTAAGAAGAACGAAATATGGTTTAATCGCAAGGAAAACAGAACAAGGTTATGCGGTGATAACACTCTCGGTTTAAAATTTAGTAAAAAAAATTTGCGGCCGCAATCAAACATTAAAGCGGCTTGCCGGTCTTGTACCATTGTTTTCTTACGGGATATTTTTTTTTGCATGCTACTGACAATTATTGACATTTGAATCTTCGTCTGGCGATCTTATCTATTTATGTGGTATACTCTTCTCATCAAATAACTCTAGCATAAAGAACAATTTACATTTTATTACAGCCTTGCGGCGTAACTGGAACGTTCATTTTTATGTAACAGCTTCGGCCCTCGTCAATTTTTAGAAATATCAGTATTGTTGTTGTGTCTGAAACAGTGACTTGAACGACAACTTCGACGGTCTTGACTGCTCAGCACAAAAGACTACATCGTGCAAATGCCACTCCAGCAGAGACTTAGCGCGCACGATCACATTCTGGAGCACATGAAATAGATGAAAAGGAAGCTATGCAAGTAGGCCATTTTAGATCGCGGCGAAAAAAATGGAAGCAAGATTTGAGCATGCTCTTCAAGAGTACTCTCTACTCATGTGTGACAAGCACACTTATCCCTCATTTATAATTCGCTTTTCTCATTTTATTTAATATGAAATAATCGGGCGGGTGTTTATTAGAGACTGGAAAAATTCGTCTTTTTGTTCAAATTGCTTCTTGCCTTTCATATTCGACGGATTTCTACATAAACATGCCTCAAAGTCATCAATCAGACGAAACGTTTCAAATACGCGCGGCCAAGACGTCTGCGATTTTGTCTTCAAAACCTTAGATGGCTTCCGAATTTTAATGTACATCTTGTATTTCGTAATTCCACACAATCTGTGGTAGAGCACGTGTCGTGCGAGCTGCCTGTGCTAAGATATTGAAGTACTTAGGATATTCTGGTATGTTTTCTTCACTTTATGTACACGGTTTGATATAGTGCGGGAGGATGTTAAGAAAATAAATAGGCGCAGCGGGAATTTCAAAGAAAATGTGCTGCAATCCACTATGCTCTACTGTTTATTTAAAACGAATGCGTCTGAAATCACAAGCATCCTTGTCATTGCCGCCACTTCAGTCTGTTCCCGCTTTGGCTCCAAAAACATTTCACCTTCGCTTGCCAGTTTGCGAGTGTTAAAATATCTTGAAGCAGAAACATTAATCTCTTATGATGTGGAATAAAAGCTAATATATTATAACATTGCTCCAGAGTTTTTATATATGAAGGAAGTTGAGTAGTGCAGTTTAAATTGTATTCTGTGGATAACAGAAGCATCCTGCTGAAATAATTGCGCGGCTAACTAATGAGTTTGAGGCGACAAGCAAAGGACAAAGACAACACTCAACAATAATAGGTGGTTATGAAGCTTATTTTTCTTTTCCCTCACACATGCCCCAAGTGTTCTAGTATCATTTTGTACAGCCGCAAACAGGAAAACACATTTTTAAGGGATGCATTATTTTTGGCTCCGAATGCTCTTTGGGGTGACAGCGCTGGCATTTAACGTAACAGGGTGAAATATGCATTGGCAAACTTTGCCGACGTTTGCGTGGCGATGATCCAGCAAAGCAAAACCATGAGCAAATCAGGCTTAATACATGCTTTGCACATGCAGTAAGTTTAACTGCGTTAAATGTCAACCAATTTTTTTTCTGGGTAGCGAGCATTTTTAAATCTTGACTTAACCATAGATATTGCCAGTTAGACGCGACGTCTTTGCGAGTAAAGTATTTATCAATGAGGGATGAAACCTTTCCTTGAGATAAGTGTCATTTGGTATCCACCGGGCGGTCATGAATGTTGGGTAGGTAGTCAATAAAAAAAGCAGAGGGCTTATGGTAAATGGCATTAAAATAAGCGTTTTCACAGTCATGGTGTATTTAGTGAGATTATTCTGATGAGCCACAAAGGAGCTCAAAGAAACATCAATCAGTAACCACTTAACCCTTGCAGTTACGGTATTAGCTGGAGAAGGCTGGGAGGTGTGTTGAATCGAATATGTTGGAAATAGCAGATCTAATTCCAGTTGCCGGAATTGCAAGCTAGAGAAGCTGAGATCACAGCACAAGTTCAGAAATCTGTCACTTTCACTGGAAAAGGCATTGCAATAGGAATGTACATTATACAACAGAGAAAATTATTAGAGAAAATAAAGTTCCCTAGTAACGTGAAATGATTATTCGATACCTCCCAGCATTCATAAGAATGCAGCTATGACTGTCGTCGGTAAAGGTTGGGGACCAGGACAGAGGACGATAGCAAGCGCCTCAATATAAATTGCCTGCAGCATGCATCAGTTTGAACCTAGTCAAATTTTTAAGCGTCTGTAAAGTGAATAGGAAAAGACGTAAAAGCATCACAGACGTCAATAAGCTCACCGTCACCGCACCAAACTCTCCTGTCGCTTCGATAAATGTTTGTTTTACTGTACAACATTTCACTGGAATTAAAATTCGTAGAATTACGAGTTTCACTAAGACAAATTATGCCGGCGTCACAAGCATCCATAACAAAGCAAATATTCACGCGTTTGGGAAGTATGCTTCGAATATTTGTGAACGAAACCGAAAGTTGGTTAATGGCAGGTAACTCTATATCGCTACCTCTCGCTCATTGCAATTTAGTTTTGATTCAGCGGGTGGCCACTACTTATTGACATGAAGCTTGAAGACGCTGAAGTTTGAGTTTTATCAAATTAGAGCAGTTTCTTGCTAGCAAGACCAGCAGCGTGAGGATAGTCGTCAGTGACCGAAGCATTTGCTGTCTGACATTTGAAAATGATAATTTGGCAACATTTGGCCTGCATTTATTCAGTGTATACCCGCCGTGACTGCGTTCTCTCTCGATCAGAAATTCAGACGCATAATCAACTGCTAAAGCTCCTCTGTACAATATTACGAAGTAACACTTCGGATTCCAATAATCTTCTTTTAACATATGTATCTCAAGTTGCTCATGGTACGAAAGCAGAGTTTTAAAGTCAGTTCCTGCTAAGTGGCTAATTGTGACAACAATTCGCATACAATTCTTGCCTGAGCATGCCCCTGCCCTAAAAGGTTGTGGTTGTGTTACTTTAGCTTCAAGAAAATTACCAACACCAATCCGCAATTCATAATCATATATGCGCGAGAAAATGCAGTCATAATAATTTGCAAAGGTTTATTATCTTCTCCGCGTGTAAACTGTGTCTTCATTTAACATGCAGAAAACTTGTGTTCCTTATTCCATTGTCTTTCAAAGCTCTTGTTATAGCAATCGAATTACACATTGGTGAAATTCTAAAGGTCCTAGGGAGACAGAGCTCACATACATAGTTCCACGTACCAGACACTAAAGATGTGTACTGCCGATAAATTAAGGTAGCAGAAAAGGCTTTTGTATCGAAGTATACGTTTCACCGGCTTTATTTCGCAGACTGCCTAGAATCGAACACCGAACCACGGCGGTGGCAGAAGAGACACAGATAGCCAGTCGTCGAAAATGCAATGCACATTGTGTCGGCAGGCAGCATAGCAAAAGCGACAGTGCCTTCAATTTACGCAAGTTCTATAAGCTGATGCGCTCTGACAGCCCGACTAATCACGCAGGAGATAGGCGGCTGCGAAGCCATATTTTCTCTCCCCATTTGAGCAACAAATATCATTCGCAGAGTTACTTATGTCTTAAAAATGCGATGATGTTCGATACCAATCAGAAGCAAAGAATTGCTGCAGACACGTTCAAATCCCCATCTACGTTGTATGGTTACATATGCGTCGGGAGAAAGAAAGAATTTCGAATAATGATAAATGGAGGATTAGCCTTCCTCTGCCGACAAAGTGCCGCCTCACACTTTAGTATTTATTCCATTGGCCATCGCTATCGCTATTGCGGACCTATTACACAATCCAATGATTCAAATTTCTTCCTTAGTATTTAATTCGTACAAGTGATCACACAGTATCATTGAGCTCAAGCTAACGTCTCGCAGACTTAGATGTGAAAGGTCTGGAGGTAAATCTCCAATGCGCTTTCAAAGACATTTCTTTCAAATGATTATTAAGGCTGCGTGTGTGTGTGAAAAACTTTATTTCAGGGAGGAAGCTTGAGGTAGCCGGAGCAACCTCTCGCAATCTCTAGGTGGGCTCCTCATTACAGGAGCCCATTGGCGACCGCCATGACTCGGGCTCGGTGTACCAGGGCCTTCTGGCTTGCTAGGTCCGAGCAGCCGAGCAGGGCTGCCTCCCAGTCCTCCTGGGTGGGGTTGGGTTTGGGGGCGAGGTTCGTGGTTGACTGGCATGCCCACACCATGTGAAAGATGTCCGAAGACTTCTCCGCACAGTGTGGGCATTCTCCTGTACAGGCAGGATCAAAGTGTTTTAAAACTGCCGGGCACAGCAGCGTTTTGGTGTAAAGGCGGAGGTGTGTGCGTTCCTCCACCTTTGTGAGGCCCTTACAAGGCTTGTGATAAATTGCATGGCCGAATTGGAATAATTCAGTAATTTCTCTAAAAGTGAGGGCCGGATTGGGTTCGGGATCCGTATCCAAAGGGTCTGAAGGCGTTGCCCGGAGAGTGAGCGCGCGGGCGGTGGCGTCTGCCGTTTCATTGCCTTCGAGGCCCATATGAGCTGGAGCCCATACAATCGTTCGAGACGCGGGGGCCCCGAGGTAGTTACTGTTTTGAAGGATGCGATGCGCAAAGAGAGGAATGTGCCCCTGTTTAATATTTCTGCAGGCCCCTCTCGAGTCGGTGACGATCACTCGCGACTCCTGGTCTGCGGCGGCTAACGCGATGGCAACTTCTTCCGCATGTGTTATGTCTTGAGCTCGGAACGTTAGGCCATTCACCACGATTTTTTGGTTGACGACTGCGGCCGCGTACCACCCCCCATGGTGAGGGCCTGAGGCGTCCACGTAGAAGATGCCATGTTTGTTCCCTTAGTGACGGGCCAGTGCCTCCGCCCGCGCAAGGCGCGTGCCACTGTGGTCGTCACGTGTCATGTTGGCCGGAAGAGGGCGTACGTGCAGGGCGTATCTCCAGATTTCAGGAATGCGTACGCGCTCTTCCGTAAGTGTTGGGTGGTGGATGTGTAGTCGGGCTTATAAGCGGCGACCCGACGGCGTTTATGAAAGCCTTGTGTATTGATTTGTCAAGTGCGCCTCCCGGAGCTCCGCGAATGTATTAACCATCCCCAGGCCCATGAGACGCTGGTTGGATGTGGTGATCGGGAGATCGAGGGCACGCTTGTACATCTTTCTGAGAATCACTTCGAGGACGTTCTCATCAAACTTCCGCAGGTGGAGGTAAGGAGTCGAGTAGAGGACTCGACTGGTCACGAATGCATGCGCCAGCCGCAAAGCGTCTCTGCACCGTAACCCCCCGCGTTTGTTGGAAACCCGGCGGACCATCCGGCCCACGTGGTCCCCCACCTTGCGCAGTTTTGCTAGTGTGGTATCAGCTCGTCGATGCTTGTGGATAAGGAGACCAAGTACTCTAATCTCATCGCGTTCGGGTATCGGGCCGCTGGCCAGAGATAGTTCCATTTTGGTGGCGCACTGAAGCGACGGGCGAATGTGCACAAATTCGGATTTGGACGGTGAGCACTGAAGGCCGCAGCGGCGGGCATAAGCGTCCACGATCTCCGCCGCTTGCTGCAGGTTGGCCTCAATGCCTCCAACCGATCCATGTTTGGCCCAGATGGTTATGTCGTCGGCATACAGCGCGTGCTGGATGCCTTCGACCTTCGCCAGCTGAGCCGGGAGTTTCATCATGGCCAGATTGAAAAGTAATGGCGAGAGGACCGCACCCTGTGGGGTTCCTCTCGTTCCCAGTTTATATGGGCCGTGTTCTTCGTCTTGTATTCGGATGAAACTTCGTCGATCCGAGAGAAATTGCTTGATGTACTGAAACGTGTTATGTCCACAGTTCGTTTAGGAGAGCTTTTGCAGGATGATTTCGTGTGTGACATTGTCGAAAGCCCCCTTCAAGTCAAGGGCGAGTACTGCCTTATCGTTGAAGGGATATTCGACAGGGTTGAGAATTTCTCGGTCGAGTTGAAGCAGAACATCTTGAGCGGACCTCTGCGGGCGGAAACCGAACATGGTATCTGCGAATGTATGTTCATTTTCCAGAAACCCAGACAGCCTATTCCGCACATGGTCTCCATCAGCTTTCCCGCGCAAGACGTGAGGGAAATGGGGCGGAGGTTGTCTGTGTTTATGGCTTTGCCGGCTTTCGGAATGAAAGTTACCAGGGCGGTCTTCCATTCAATTGGTAGAGGTGCCTCACCAAGCCAGATCGAGTTGATGAAAGCGAGGAGGGTTTCGTAGGCGGGATCGGGAAGATTAGCAAGCATTTTCACAGTTATCTTGTCCCTGCCCGGTGCCGTTCCTCGTTTCATTTTAGCTAGGGCCGCCTTGAGGTCATGCAACTGGAACGGTTGATCCAGATTCGCGTTCTCTGAACCTGCATACGAGAACGCGGGTCCTCCGGGGTCCTGCTTAGTGCAAAGATACTGGTCGCGCAGTTTGCATGCTAATTTTGATGTATTTCCATCGAAGCTATGAATAGCTCGTTGGAGATGTTTTTGTGTCTCGGCGCGGGTTTGAGTCGGGTCAATTAGGGCGCGGAAAAGGCGCCACGTGCTCCGGCTCGACATTTGTCTGGCCGCCGTGTTGCAGCGGTCTACCCAGTTTGCGTCGGCGAGTTGGGCCGCGTACTCTGCCGCTCGCTGGGTGAGCTCGGCGATACGAAATTTGAGCTTTCTGTTACGTTTTTGGCGGCGCCATCTGCGGACGAAGCTGTGCCGCGCCTCCCAGAGGTGCAGAAGGTGGTTGTCCACCTCCGGAGTGGCCTCCGAGAGCTGAATTTGTGTTTCCACCGAACGAAGGTGTGTAACCAATCCTTGTGCCCACGCGTGGTAGCCTTGTTCGTGGATAGACGCCGAATTGATGTAGTTTTGCCGGAACTTATTCCAGTCTGGAAGCCGAGCTTGTGCGTGGGGTCTTGCCAATGGTTTAGTCCTTACGGTAGTATTGATAAGGCAGTGGTCACTACCGAGGATTTCCTCGGTGTTGATCCATTCTGCGTGTACAATGTTTTTGGTAAAGGTGAGATCCGGACATGTATCCCGGGTCACGGAATTTCCCAGCCGCGTTGGATATGCAGGGTCAGTGTGAAGAGTCAGGCCCAGCGTGGACGCGAGTTCCGCTAGCTTGCATCCCCGCTTCTCTTCACGCACGTATCCCCATAGTGTACTGTGGGCGTTGAAATCGCCCACAATCACCAGGGGGTCCCTGCCCGCAGCCTTCAGAGCGCGCCTAAAGAGTGCTGCGAACGTTACATTTTTGAGTTTGGGGGAACAGTATATGTTGAGTACGTGGAGTGGTGCATCTTGTTTCTTGAGCGGAAGAAGTGTCACCATCACATAGGAATATTCTGTGTAAAGTTCCAAGTCAACTAGATTAGCCGTATAATTTTTATGCACGCAGACGCAGGAAGAGGGGTCCTGCTGAAAGGGGATGTAATTCGTGAGGGTGACGCCACTCCCTGGCTCCTGGAGGGCAACCACCGCGGGAAGAGAATCGAAAGTTGAAAGGTAAAGTCGGAGATCCGCCCTCTTTGCACGAGAACGGAAGCCCCGACAGTTCCACTGGACAATTTGGACGGGGGTGGCCGAATTGGTTCTTGGGGAGCGCCTGATCTTAAGGCTGCTCGCCATGGTCATTTAGATTGAGGAGGGGTTGTACTGACACTGCTCCGGAGCCAACACTCACAGGAAGGGGGGTATCCTCCATACTAGAGAGTGAGCAGTTGTCGTCGTCGGCTACCTCGGGGGTGCGTCTAGAAGTTTTGTGAGGGCGGCCGGGTAAGGGATCGCCGGGCCTGCGCGAGGAGCGCAAGGAATTCGCAATTTGTTGGGCAATCATCGCGGGGATTGTCTCTTGCAATTTGGAGATGGCGTTTACCATCATTGAAATTTGATTTTCTGTAGCGCCTAATCGGGCCTCTGTGGCCCCGAGGCGGGCCTGGAATTCGGCCTCCAAACTTGTTACCGCCTTCGGTACCACGAGCTCACTCTCCATCACCTCAGCCGCGGGAGGCGAGGGGGAAGAAGAAGACTGGTTGATTTTAGATTCCAATTCGTTAATTTTCTTTAGCAGCATCTCATTTTGGGCCCTGAGAGCTGCTATTTGATCTTGCTCGGCGCTATGCGCCCTTGGAAAGGGAGTGAAAAGGGGGAAAGAGAAGCAGCCCCACCCGAACCGCTCACCTGGTGGCCATTTTTGACTGCGTTGACCCAGGCCCTGGTATCACCGCGCGTTTCTGTCGACTGTTTCGCCAGTCCGCCGTGTGGTGGCGACACCTTGGATGGTTGTTTTGCAGCACCTCCGGTAGGTGGGCTCTCGGTGTTGGAGATTTCCTGGCCATGCTGATCGCCGGGAGGCCCAAGATAGCGGCTTTTCTTCTTGGACGCCGTTTTTTTTCTTTTTCTTCTTGGGTGTGCGGAATTTTGCTGCACAGTCACGAGAGTTGGTGGCATGGGATCCACCGCACAGGGAACACCGGGGAACACAGTTGTGAGGAGCCCGCTCCCCCTCCACTAGCGGAGCTTGGAATCCGCAGAGTCCACAGGTGTTCGATCGCAGGTTTGGACACGCATCAGCGCGATACCCGACGACCCCACACTGGCCGCACGCCGGGATAGTTTTGTAGTAGTTTCTCACAGAGACGACCATGTTGTCATAATGTACGTAACGGGGCTTCTCCTTACCCGCGAAAGTGATGCGTGCTTTGTTGGATGTCCCGAACTTCCGGATTTCCAGGATGGTGCCGGCGCGCCAGCACACTCGGTCTTTAAGAGTTTCCGTGGTGTCCGAGTTACGGACCACGATCACGCCATGGGACATGTTGCCGCCGTCTTGTCTTAGGTAACCCCGAAGGGGGATCGACCCATTGTCGGAATTTACTGCGAAGTCCCCGATAAGCTGGTCGGCAGCCTCGATGTCCGGGGTATGCACAATGATGAGGATTTGCTCTCGTGAGGGTAGAACGGAGATGGTGCGGGCCCGTTTCACCCCGAGGTACGCTGAAATGGCAGTGCCGTAGCCGGTTTCTGTGAACGCCTCGTGAAGAGAAACGCTTTCCCTGGGCTTTATAACTATGACGTAGTCTTCAGGTGTCGGTTTGGGCATTGGACGCAGCTTCCACTTCGAGAACGCCTTGTCCTTGCTTCCCGTGGCGCGCGTCGCGGGAGCGTTCACGTTTCCGACCGACGAACCGGCGGCCGAGGCGGCGCCGAACGCCGCCATCTGGGCTTTGTCTTGGGAGCGGCCTGCAGCCGCTTGAAGCAAAGCTTGACTTCGAGTTTTGGGAGTAACCGTCGAATTTGAAACTCCGGTGGTGGGCACCGAGGTTAATAATGATTAATAATGATTAATAATAATTATTAAGGCTGCGTTGGACACATTAAATTCGATGCCACAGCATAGAATTCAAAAGCTATATCTTAAAACATGCAGGTCTACTAACACATGCAGAAAAGCTTGGCTGGTAGGCATGCTAAGCGAAAAGAAATCGTGCCAGTGAAAATGCTTAATGATAAGCCACGTTCTCTGCTCGGCTGAAGCGAGAATCTTCCCGACGGACTTACGTCACGAATACTTTTAGCAAGCTCAAAATAAGCGTACTTACTACGGGAGTATCATGGCTGCTTTCAGTACCAAACAAAGTAAGAGTGGTGGTACACCACCGCAGCTTGAAATATTTGTGGTTTTTACTGCCACTACATTCTGAGACTGCGTACAGAAGATTCAGCAGTCAAAATTGGCCTTAAAGTATTCTTAAAATTTGATTTGGTTTATGGGGGTTTAACGTCCCAAGGCGACTCAGGCTATGAGAGACGCCGTAGTGAAGGGCTCCGGAAATTTCGGCCACATGAGGTTCTTTAACGTGCACTGACATCGCACAGTACACGGGCCTCTAGAATTTTGCCTTCATCGAAATTCGACCACCGTGGCCGGGATCGAACCCGCGTCTTTCGGGCCGGCAGCCGAGCGCCGTAACCACTCAGCCACCGCGGCGGCTATTCTTAGTGTTACTACATCTAGTTATAAAGTCTGCTTGGCGTACCACAATGCTCCTCCTCTATAATCTGTGGGTTTCCATAGCAATTACGTATCCTTTTGAATGTCGCTCTAGTTGTAAATTGACCCTTTCCAATTGACATGGACAGAAAAGGAGATGTTAGTGTCTGATTGTGGCATCGGCTCTTGTGCAGGGTGCTTGTTAGCCTTAGAGCGTATATAAAATGAAACACAGATAGTATGCGTGGCCTCGAGACTTTCTGTAAGACGTAGCAATTCTAGGACTTGTCGCGAATTATGGGAGTCCGATTCGTATACAGGCCAGGTATCTTGGCTGCCGCCCTGCCATTAACTTCAATCTGTTCTCTTGGTAAAGCCAAGGTGTGCGCTTTCGAGCCCTGGCTGTTTTCGCGACCTGCGCTTCTGATGCCGGCACTCACCGTTCCATCAACTCCATCAATCTCCGCCCCTCCATCAAATGGACAGAGAACACAAGTATCAGCCAAAACATTAACTTCTGTACACGCCATCCCGTTCAGCAGCACTGGAGCTCACATTTTCAGCGTGGAAAACGGGAGAGTTTTGCAACCTCCGCCTCAAGGCACTGGACCCTGAACTGCGCCTTCGTCTTCCACGTAACTTAGAACGTCGCGACGCAACACTGTTATGCCGTTTATGGATCGGTGTTGCATTTACCAATTACTATGCTTTCCGAATGGGGATGGCTGACAGCCCTGCCTGTGAGAGCTGTGGTTGTGAGGAGACCATCGCTCATCTTCTCTGTGAGTGCCTGCATTTACGAGTGCAAGACATACACTGTGTTGTGCCCTGGACCTCCTCGATCCTCGCCCATTAACAGAGCAAAAGATCCTCGGTCCGTGGCCACAGCAGTCGACTGCCCTCAAGGCATACAAGGCACTCTTTGCCTACTTGAGAGCGACTCGATTGAGTGACAAATTGTTACAGCGTTGTGCGTGTGTGTGTTATGCCTTCTTCCCTTCTCTCTTCCTCCTTTTAGTCCCCTAATCCCTCTTCCCCAGTGCAGGGTAGCCAACCGGAACCCCTTTCTGGTTAAAATCCCTGCCTTTCCCTCCTCCTCTTTATCTATCTATCTATCTATCTATCTATCTATCTATCTATCTATCTATCTATCTATCTATCTATCTATCTATCTATCTATCTATCTATCTATCTATCTATCTATCTATCTATCTATCTATCTATCTATCTATCTATCTATCTATCTATCTATCTATCTATCTATCTATCTATCTATCTATCTATCTATCTATCTATCTATCTATCTATCTATCTATCTATCTATCTATCTATCTATCTATCTATCTATCTATCTATCTATATATCTATCTATCTATCTATCTATCTATCTATCTATCTATCTATCTATCTATCTATCTATCTATCTATCTATCTATCTATCTATCTATCTATCTATCTATCTATCTATCTATCTATCTATCTATCTATCTATCTATCTATCTATCTATCTATCTATCTATCTATCTATCTATCTATCTATCTATCTATCTATCTATCTATCTATCTATCTATCTATCTATCTATCTATCTATCTATCTATCTATCTATCTATCTATCTATCTATCTATCTATCTATCTATCTATCTATCTATCTATCTATCTATCTATCTATGTCTTTCTTGATGGACAGTGCATTCAGTATTCTGCACTTCTTGATTACACTGTAGCGCCCTCTTGCCGTTCTTCGCCCTCAGCCACGCAACAGCTAACTTTCCTGCCTTATCGTATTCATATCTAGCGGTAAAACCACTGGAGCTGCAGAGACCCCTTAATATATCTTCTGTTATTCGGGGTCCCTACGCGAACACAGCACAGCACGACTACATCCCTACATTTTATGCCCAGAGCAATCAAATGGATCATCAGAAAGACGACTATTTGGTCGCTTGCAAGATCTATATACAAACTGAAAGACAGTGCCAGAAGCTGTGGGAATGTCCGCGTGCCCTGAGGCATCTGTGAACAAGGTACCTGATGAGCAACTACATTGCTTCTATCCATGTTTGGAGCACAGGGATCGCAGAGTTTTGTACTGCTGCATTCGATTCAGGGAGAAATTTCGGTATTAACCGGTCAGTTGCGCCTTTTAGCGATGTTCGCCGCACTGTGAGGGAAAGACATTAAATAACATTTCGTGCATATCTGCTTTATTTCATTTGGATGGGGAGAAAACTTGGAGAAGTGCCTCGGTGTAGATGCAGCGCCCACACCGAAGAACATGCACAATGAAATATCGTAAGCCACTATCAACTCGCTGGGACCCAAGGCGGGTGAAAAACATTACATCATGTGCGAGAAAAATAGTATGGTTGTGGAAGTTTACAATGGGCCAATGAAAAGACGATAAAAGCCCATAATTCGACAGTAACAAGAAACCTCTGCCGCTAATGTCTTTAATGTTTCATTTATTTATTTTTCTAAATACTGCAGGCAGCAGTGCTGCCTAGGCCCGAGAGGGTTACAAAAGGTAAGTTTGCAAAGAACGCTCGAAGGTGTTACTGTAGGAACATACAAAAACCGAAGCAGTCAGGCGATTCCATTGTTCGATTGTGCATGCGAAGAAAAGATTGTTGGAACTGCTTAGTCCTGGCATTGTGTGTCCTTATCACTTTGGTGTGGTTCAGCTTTTATGGTCTTCGTCGTGCAGAAAGTGAATACGATTCACGTGGCAGTCATGGTTTATTATGATATAGTAAGTGAAAAACTTTTAACTTAGCAATCTGTTTGCGCAACTGGAGCGGCTCCAACCTATGCTGTCTCAGCATATTAGTAACGGATGAACGTTCATAGAACGCATCAATGAATGTATCATGGAATCACGGATTGTTCTATAACCAGAACAAGCAAAATTTTAAAAAATGCTATACTAAGCAATTTTCAGGCCCTGTGATTGCCATTACTGGATATTTTGACTTTTTTATCACAGAATAAAATTTTAAAATAGTCCCTACAGCTAAAGTTTAAAGCCAAATCAAAACTCTAAGCGCAAGAGAGGGTACAACTGTCATTTAAATTTTAGTTGATGCTAGTTAAAAGGGAGTGCTGATGACTGTTCGTAATGAAGTAGAGGTGGCAAATTATTCATAAATAGTTTATTTAGTTGTTTATTTGTTTGCTTGTGATTCATATTTATTATTATTCTTTTCCCTAGAGCATCAGAATCAGATAATACATTAGATATGTGATAAATATAAACGCGGTGTAGGCAGCAAAAGCAGCAAATGTACCTGATCACAAAAACATAAAAATTGAGCCCCAGAGCCGTAGAACTGGAAGAAACATTACTAGAAGGAAACGCTTGGAAAGAGGTACATGCACTGGCTGATTGAAGAATATGGCACCCGGAAGAAATTTAAAAAAAAAGACAGAACAGTTCGGATTTGAAGTACGAAACGATGTATACACAGAGATGTGTGACTATAATGCCAATTAGCAGGCAACGCACAAAAACGCTTTTGCGATTTCAGCCCCTTACAGCGATTTTCTTTAATATACTCTAAATAACAAATATAATTGCGAAGATAATACATTTTCGCTTGCACATTTAAATGCGTCTAAGTGTAGCCGTCCTGCAAAATTTTACTTTGCCAGCCGTCAATGCAGTTTGCACAAATAAAGTTGCGCAGAAAAAAAAATTATTGCCTAATTCATGAATTCTCTACATATTCAGACAGCTTCACTGCTTAGATTATCGAAATTCTTATGAAAATTTGCAATGCATTGCGTGGTTGATATTTTTGTATAGTCAGTATGTAAAGTATTTCATTTTGCAGAGCCCACTGTGTTATCGCTAACGAAACATATATAAAAGAATGGATTTATCATGCAAGCATCAATAAGATATAAAATCAAGGTTTTATCCCAAGTGAGCAGGCCTGCTGCCCCATTCGCAACTAAACTTTAGCCAAGGAGAATCCGAACCATTGACATGAAGTCTACCGTGCTCTTCGCTTCCGTTCTTTGGGCTTTGATTGTAGCCTCAGAGTAAGCATGTTTTTATCACCTTTTAGTGCGTGTACTTTACCCAATAAATGACGGAAGTTTAATGGCTGGGTAATACTGCTTTCCGAAGATATGGAACAATTTTAATGTATGAATTGGTGGCAATATTTTTTCGAAGCCTAATTACTAAATTAAAAACAGGAACACAAGATAATATCCAGGAGAACGTGCTTTTAGCGTTAAGGCACAAGGCGGCTGGAACTCGTTTGATTATGCCGTGCTGTGTTATGTCTGATGCCTTCTGAGGTATGCATGTCGTCTCATAATCGGTTTAATATAGCCAGAAACAGGCTAATTAACCTTCAAAATGCATAACGTAGCCGTAGATACAGGCCGAATAGTCACCGCTGTTCACATTGTCTTTTATTTTCTTTTCCGGCCCGCTCGGCTTGTGTTATACCAATGCACTGGGGGATTTGTATTGTACTTTTTTCGTTGGCGCTAGAAGTATTTGCATTATTTATTCCCTCAACTAAGTTCCCGTAAGTCTTCAAAGATTACTGCGTGAGATGTTCCGTCTTATGCGTTATTAGGCGCGCTGGTGCTCATTTGTTTGGGTTTAGGTTGAGAAGAGAAGGGTGCAGGTAAAGAGAAGGGTGCAGGTAAAGTAAGGCCAGGATGAATCAATCTTGAGATGTTACTTCGCTTTATGAAGGCACGGCACACAATCTTTTCTCTACAGATGCCAGCCCAGGCCTCCGCCAGGACGACAACAATGTCCTCTTTGGGTAAGTGAAAGGTGTACCCAGCGCGTAGGTAAGAGCTCCTGTATAGTGCGCCAAATATTACACAACTCAATTGAAAACAGCAGCAGAGAGAAACGACGATCAAGAAATAACACACTCAACAATCACCTTAATATCAAAAGAACTCGACATTCATTCCACTCCGGATCATGTGAGATAAACCTTGGTCAGACTTATGAAGAAGTATAAATTACACATAAGTATATTCACTCAGTAATTGAGCTATCCGCAGCGATTGAGTAAACGATGTAAAATAATGAAAATAAAATAAAGATAATTCACTCAAAAGTTTTCAAAATTTTTTTTATTCCAGTGCGCGTCATTTACAAGTGGAGAAAACTGGGCGGTGGATTAATAAGGGCGGCTGTTATTCCTAACCTAGGTTTAAGCTGACAGTATATGCCATCAGAGTTGTGACATTTTCCAGCGGTAAAAGAGGGCTTGGGAATAAGTTTAACATGCAAGAGTAAACAATCAGAGAGTATTTTCAGTAGCTAAATATAAGCAGTAAATATTAACTACCAAGTTATCAAGCCTCTAAAAAGTAAATGAAAAACATTTAAAAATGCGTATACTATTGCGAAGTTTCTTTTTTCACGACACAAATTTGTGCACAAGAATCATTCAAAACTATCAATTAAGAAGTTACCCCCAAATAACATGTCAGCACTGTGAAGATATTGTACATTATTTACACTGTGTTCTGGTGTCCTGATTTCAATAAACAAGGAGAGGGATAAATGAAAGTCTTACACAAAAGATCAGATATCTCAATACTCTGAAAAAGAACAGAGAAAATTTCGAAAGAGATAGGCACATTCAATTCTTTCATACGAAAGATGTTCTTCACAAACACTGACTTTAAGCTTGCACTTCAGGATGGTTCTCTTCAATTTTATAAAATAACAGCTTTGAGTTAAATGCATTCATTGCAATGTATCCAGCGCAACTGATCCCTATATAAAAAGAAACTGTTCAGTCAAATCTGGCTTTGAAGCTTTAATTGTTTTTAAACCCCTTTTCAAAGGTTCTTCACCGGTGTAAATGTGGTAAGCTTTGGTGCTGGATATATTCATTCACTTGGTGTATCTAGCCATTTGTATTTTACAGTTTTAATGTCGTTAGCCCAGGTGCTCTCACTTGGGTGTCCGTTGCCCCTCTTGTGCTTAGCATATAAGCCTTCTTTGAAAGACCTAAATAGCGCAGGGATGCCGTAACTAATTATCCGCTCTATTCTCAGCGCTTAGGAACAACTCTGAAAAGCACAGCACCACCGAAATTTCACCAAACTATACAAGTGGCATCAACACCGTTGTTCTCAGTGAATTTCTTGCTGCCAAAAATGTGCAGAGATTGTAGTTTTCTTTCAAAAGTATTCCTCTTTTTAATACGGGCGCAACTTGAGTGTAAAAATATAGGCGTAAAAAAAATTATGAATTTTAAAGCGAAAATTTTTACCACGCTACTTAAAGCAGTCGTCGCTAGGCCGGAGAATGACTTTGAATGACCAGCATAACCACGTAAGCCGTGTATGACCATATGTGGCACAGTTATGGAGTCGAACCCTTGATCCCTGACCTTGACCTATTACCTGTTGTTGATCTTTGGAAATTGGCAATCTTTGGGTTGACTTTTTACCTTAAGAACACCAGATGGGGTGATAAGAAGCTACGCGATGACATCCGATGAGGGTGTCATAACACCATATGATACCACGTCATAGCCACGTGGCTGGTCGTGTGGGTATATGCATATAGAACGGCTATCGCGAGCGCATAGCTGAGCTGCCATGGACGAGCCACAGACGCTTAGCAGGCTTCCATGCTTTTCGCTGAATTTTCGCTGAAGTTATTCAACGCCATTTTTTTATTATTCATAACAACGTCACATTTCTTCCACGTGTACCTTGTCGCCGAGGGCGCTCTCGTGATTTTGGTGAATTTTGATTTTGGCATAAAAATGGTGAGTGAAGCAGAAGTAATAAATGAAGTCAATTCAAACGTTACCACAGGCTGAGGTTCTATTTCGCGCGAAATCCTTAACAATGATCCCATGGACTCCGCTAAAGCATGAATATGGTTTAGCTCATTGCTCATTAAATTTCCGCTTCGTGCACAGTACTTTGACTCTCGTATTTCTGTATTTCCTTCGTTAAGCTTGTCAGCTTACCTGTCTGCAAAAAAAGAAGGCTCCGACACGTCCCTTGGTGCGCAATACAGAGCTCTAAAATCGAGGTCGCTCAAAGGTCCCTATTCTTGTTTTACAACAAAGCCAATTTCCTTTCAATCTTCTCTCTTCTGTTAAACATTCCCTACAATTTTCAAGTTAGTGCTTAATCTTTTTGCGTTCTAAATTCTTATGAGTTCTGTATTCTCTTCATGTAACGATTGCAGGAAACATTTTGGCGAGCTTTGCGTGCTCTTTTTATGTAAGAGTGTTCTTTCCTTGATTATCATATTGCAGGCCAGTTGCTCCTACCTTTTACTTTTTTCTTGTTTTTCACATCATTTTGACAATTGGTTAATGGCTCTACATCTGCACGGAGCCAGTGCCATTGCTCCTTGGTTGACTTAACACCGCAAACATATATTAATATTATTAACAGTATCTTGATACAGATCCATGCAAACTTATACACTCCAGCCAAATCCATGCATAGCCGCGCTGCGCAGACCACAGCGTCGTATCATTCGGTAAACAACAGCAGTACTCTGTACGAATTTAATCGTATTAGAGATGAGAAAAGAAAATTATTACAATATTTCTGTGTAGTTTCCTCAGGAGATTGGTAAAGCTCAAGAAAACGCCATATATAACCTGTTTTCTCCACAAATCCTTATCTTTTTCTTCCTTGTAGTGCGTCCCCGGAGCACTACCTGGTTCTCAATGCGCGCCGGGTTGCACTTGCGGTCAACGCCAAAACCGTGGACCACCTCAGCAGCTTCCCTGCGGCCCTTCACCCTTGGCAGGCCGGTCTCCTTCACCACCACGTCGTCCCCCATTCGCAAATGTTGCAATGGGATAGATACGAATGTAAACATCCCATTGTCTAAATGCTTAATGAAACCAATAAAGGCTCACCACGCAGAAATGCTGCGTGTTCATGTCATTAAAGAACAGAAAAATAAAAAACATAAACGCACAAAAACATCATAGAGATATCGATTTAAATTGTTTTTCGCAATTCTATAGCATTCGAAGCTGTTGAATGCTCTACCTGAAATGACTCGCGAAACTTATGAGACCCAAATTGCTCTTTTTGAATCTGTCGTGTAGAAATTGTAGTGATGTTGTATTTGCTGTTTACCCAAACACTTCAGCGTCACTTATCATTTTGATGCTAATAAATCTTGTTCCGCCTAAAGAGCATTTCCAGCTAGGTTGCAAAAAGCCAAAAGTATTTTCTTTCTACGGAACACGTCAGTGATTCACTTTTTTGCACGCATGTGCAAGATTTGTTAGAAATGGTAAAGTTTGTTAAAACTGTAATATTAAATACCACATAGTTTGAAATTCGTCCAGCCATAGTGAAATCATTTTCTTTTTTGTAGATGCACGCTCTGATCAAAAAATTGAGGGATAAAATACAGATCAGTGCCGGTGGAAACAATACGCGTGCAATAAAATCAGGGACGACGTGCTACCACTCTTGCGATTTTATTAAAGATTATTTTCTGCATCTGTCTGAAACAAAGAAACGAATTCAAGTTAGAGCGAAATCTGAGCATAAGTGTCAGTTCCGATGACATATTGCTCTGTACGGAGCATTGAAATTAATGCAGCGCAAAAAAAAAAAACATTTGAATTCTTTACAAACTTTAAAGCACGACGTCGTGTCAGGTTACTATGTAATTAGAACAGTGCGCAACTCAATTACGCAAACTGCTTCGCGAACGCAGAGGCAGTATTGTAAAGTTAATTCTTCGACTATTGAACTCTCGCCATATCCTTTGCAAATCCGCCAGCGTAGAGATGAACATTGCGATGTTTTTTTGTAAAACGTTAGTGATTCAAACACAGCAGAACTGTGCGCCTTTCGTGACATCACCAGTTCGTGATTGGACGGGAGGTGCTGCATTGCGGCAGCTATGCTTCGGATGATATATCTGTGCTTTTCTTAGATACTTCTAATTGAGAGAGCTTGCACTCCAGTCATCTGAAAGAATTCATTCCTCCACTGACCATGAAGGGATTCTCACAGAGTCCTAAATATTATCGTAAAGGTCTGTATTTTTATTTACGTGGCCTATTTAAAGGCATAAACTTCGCTTATGAAATGAACTGCCTAAGGATAACAAATTCGCTGTAATCGACAAAAATTACAAGTTATCTCCGAATATTTTCTTGGCTAGAAATTCAGCCTATACATAACGCGCCTGCAATTAAACTTTCACGTGACCCGCACTTCGCTAGCAGACTGTTGTTATCGTTGGTGAGTCGTTATTGCTTCAAATCATTTTAATGCATTTTACTGTTTGTTTGTTCATTCTTCAAATCGGCCGACACGTCGTTTTATCGCTTTGTTTGTGGTGCAAGACGCGACAAGATTTACCTAGATTGAACGCATTCAAGCGGAGCCGATTCTAGGTTGTTCCAGATTGTTCTCGTAACTTTGCAGGCTTTATCTCGAAAGTTCGCTATCAGATTTAAATTGAGCACGGCCGACAACGGCGGGCATTCCGTTCGACGACCGCCGAGCACGCTTGTCCCTTCGCCGCCACCGAGTGATTTAGTTATTTGCGGGAGCAAGTCAGCCCAAATTAAGAGATTTTTTTGAAGCAATTTTCGCTGTCTTCCTTTTTGCCGGGCTGCAGTCACCCCTACGTGACATTTCGTAAGAGGTGCTTGCGGGTGTCCTATCGCCCTCAGCCCCTGCGAGCTACCAAAGCAACCCGAGGTGTCTTGAAGAAGCACATTACCAGAATACTGCAGAAGCCGTCAAAACCGAAGACGAAGTTCGAAGCAGCCGTCGTTTCCAGCGACGTTCACCTGAATACAAACTGCTACTGGACCGCACGTGAGCAAAGAGGGACTCCTCAATGCCGACGTCAACCATGGCTACGACGTCAACCTAATGTAGAGGAGGCGGGAAATAATTCGTTAAATAAGAAATTGGCAAAACTGAAAAATTCATTTGTCGGCCGTTTGAAATCTAATATCTTAACGTACCAGCACACAAATACTACGAAGACATCGCATTTGCTGGTAACCCAAACATGCCAGCAAGAAAATTCCCGAAGATGGGCTGAATCGCTTGTGAGGGAAACCGAAAAAAAAACACATCTCAGCATTTTCAAAAGAAGTGTCAAGGTAGGTAAACTCTTTTATTGCGCCCAAAAACAGGGGACCAGTCAAAGGACCGGTTGCGCTGACTTAGAGGAGGTCGGCGGGGATCCTTTGGGATGCCGCGGCCTCCACCGCGCGCTGGATAAGCCAGCGTTGGTCTGCTGGCTTGGAAGTACACAGGAGAGACTCCCACGTCTCTGGGGTGTTTGCGTTGTCTGTGTTGTAATGTGTACAAGTCCACACTATGTGTATGAGTGTGGCCGGAGTTGAGCAGTGTTTACACATGGGGGCTATCTGTTCCGGAAAGATCCTGCTGTATAAGAGGGGGTGTGGGAAGCTGCCAGTTTGTAGTTTGCGCCATTGGACGGCCTCGCGTCTTGTTAGATGGCGGTGTGCGGGACGATATGTGCACCTTTGGAGTCGGTAGTGCTGGAGTATGTCCGTGTAAGTGGTGAGTAGAGAAGCGCGTGGGATATTAGTGTCAGCGGAATCAGGGTGGCTGATCATACTCTCGGCTCGGCAGCTGAGATCTCGAGCGAGAGTGTGTGCCTGGGCGTTTCCGCTGAGCGACTCGTGGGCTGGAGCCCAAAGAAGTAAGCGAGATGTGGAAGAGGGTGCTGTAGAACGTAGAATGTGTAACGCCTGGCAAGAGATACGGCCAGCATCGTAATTGCGAATAGCCTGTTGAGAGACACTGATGACGACTTTGGTATTAGGGTCGGCTAGCGCGAGCGCAATGGCAACCTCCTCAGCTGCGGTGACTGTTTCTGCATTGCGAATGCTGCAGGCTGTGTACCAGCTGCGGTGAGGGGCGAGAGCTACCGCCACCATCGCTGGCCTCGATGGATGGTAAGAGGCGTCCGTATACGTGACGTCCGGACGTCCGCTGAAGCGTTTCTTGAACTGTCGAGCCCGGTCGGCCCGTCTCTCGGCGTGGTGTTCCGGGTGCATCCGTTTGGGAATGGGAGGAATGCGGAGATTTAGGCGATATTCCGATTTAAGTTCAGCGTAACTTGGGGCCGATCTCGGCGGGGAGATCCCAACTTGCTGCAGTACCGCTCGGCCAGCGTGTGTGAGTGAGAGCCGCTCATACTGGGCGGTGAGGGTTGCTTCGATCAATTCGCTCACGGTATTGGAGATTCCGAGAGCCATGAGCTTATGGGTAGCTGTGGACATGGGAAGACCTAGGGCCGTCTTGTATACTTTTCGAAGTGACGCGTCTAGCCGTTCGCTTTCGGCACGAGTGAGACGTAAGTAGGGTCCAGAGTAGGTGATGCAGGAGCAGACGAAAGCTTGAACGAGGCGCCGGAGGTTGGACTCTCGCATGCCATGATGCTTGTTGGAGATTCGCTTAAGGAGGCGTCCGATCTGCACAACCGACTGGTCGATGCGTAGGATCGTGATGTTGTTGCTGCCGTTGGCCTGGAGATGCAAGCCCAGGATCCTGATGTTGTCTGTTCGAGGAATCGGGTTTTCTTGCACCTGGAGGTTGATGTCAGGAAGTATCTTTGAAAGGCGTCGTCCCGGGGAAGGAATGATGATATACTCGGACTTTGTCGCCGAGCACGTGAGGCCAACTGTACTTAGATAATCTCCGATCCGTTCGATCGCGGTCTGTAAAGTCTCTTCCATCTGGCCGTCACTGCCGCGCGTGATCCAAAGTGTGAGGTCGTCAGCATAAATGCTGTGATGCAGGTGGGGGATGTCGGCCAGTAGCTTCGGCAGGCCTATCAGTGCGACGTTAAAAAGCATCGGCGAAAGTACGGCGCCTTGCGGCGTGCCACGGTTTCCCGGAGAGATGATGGAAGGATCTCCCGTGCCGGCTTTAAGTTGCACTGTGCGGTCGGTGAGAAAGTTTCCGATGTACGCATACATGCGATGTCCGACACCGAGAGCTTGAAGTTGTTGAAGAATCGCTTCATGGAGGACGTTGTCGAATGCCTTGGCAACATCGAGGCCGACGATGACTTTCGTGTCTAGTGTACGTCTCATGACTACCTGATGATGGAGAACAAGCATAATGTCCGGGACTGCTAAATGAGGGCGGAAGCCGAACATAGAGTCTGGTAGAAGATGGTTGTCTTCAAGGTATCGTGAGTGTCTGGTCTGGATAACGTGTTCCATCAGCTTCCCAACGCAGGACGTGAGAGAGATGGGACGGAGGTTGGCCAAGGTTGGTGGTTTGCCTGGCTTGGGGATGAGGACTAGATTGGCGCATTTCCACTCTTGAGGGATGGTACCGTTGGCCCAACATTCTTGAAAATAGTCGGTAAGAGCATGAATGGATGCGTCAATTTATTGTTCAGGGAAGAAGTTCGTGATTTCCGCGTGCGTGCGCTTCACCAGAACCAGATGTGCACTGTTTTTGTAGTCCACAATCGCATCCAATGCGTCCAAGGTTCCCTCGTCTTCCCCAGTAAACTGCCTAAAGAGTTTGACGGTGTCCACTACTTGGCTTGCAAGGGGCACAGGACCTTCGACGTCTTGCGTACCGTTCATATGCTTAGGCTCCCCTGGAGCACCATCAGCCTACAAGCCTGGCCAAACAAAACTAGGACCGTGTCTAGGGCTCCTAGCTGTTACTGCTGACACACTACCAACAAGCTGCAAGATGTTACGGGCAAAATCATCATCATTCGACAGAATCATATGTCAGAGATCACTGATTTTGGTAATGATTTCTTCCCGGAAAAACTTTGTTAGGTCGCGTTTGGTAAGGAAATTTTTTCAGTTATTTCGGCTTGATGAGAATATTGAACCCTTTGGGCACCTGCCGGGGAATCAATTTTCTTTCGCTATATCAGAATATTTTTAAGATTGGATTTTTTTATCTATTTTTAAGCCCATTAATAAACATGGCTATCTTAAATCCAAATGTTAACTTGGAAATAATATTTTTCTATGAGGTATATATTGCTGAAATATTATGCTGAACGTGAACACAGCTTACATTAACAACTGCCTATCGGCGTAATTGGAGCACAACTTAAAATTTATAATCTTGGACACATATCATTTACAAAAAATTCACTTCGTCTTTTTCTTACATTAACTGTCATATTGTTTTCAGCACGCCGCTTCAGTGATTACTTCGACCATTTTCACTGCCCGGCTGAGACGATCAAATCTTATAAAAGCAACTTGGAGCAGATTTATTTTTTTAAGTGTCCTTTTGAAAACACATAACACAAAGGAGCGCGAATTTGGGTGAGTAGGTGATGCTTGCAGATAATGACAGAAGAAAGGTTTGAGCATCCAAATAAATTTTATCTATAATTATTTCTGTCCAGCATACATTTAAAGGTTTTTTACTACAAGTAAGGTACAAAATGTAATAACTCCTAGCTTTTTTTCTTGAACACTGTTTATTCAAAAAATTATGAAATTCACAAAGAATGCGGCCGTAAATATGCCGGACGTACTACATTACCTTTCAATGCAATCTCAGTCGATTTGCATGGCTTTGCGGCATCGTGTAACTGGGGCATACATGACTTCTACAAAGGACACAACATAGTGACTTCTTTCTTATTCATGCTTTGTCTTTCTTATTACCAAGCTTTGTCGCATTTTTTCACGAGGCACTTTGCACTACGGCACATCTCTTTCCCAGCACGCCAATCCTTTTGTTCGGGGATTTCAGCTTTCCAGCAATAAAGTGGTCGGACATAGCATTAACAATGCCGAAAAACAACACCGAAAGTGAATTTCTTAACACGTGTCTTACGCTTGGCTTGTCACAGCTTATCTCCACCCCAACAAGGCATAATAATCAGTCTTCCAGTCTGCTCGACCTTCTGTTCACCACATATCCTGATAACCTTTCTTCGCTAACTTTTTGCCCGAGCTCAGGGATCATGCCGTAATTCACGGTACTTATCAATCTCGTATAGCGTACCCGAAAAAAGTAAAGAAAATAACCCTCTACTACAGAGGTGATTACATCGCTTTGAATGAAAAGTTAACTCACTTTAGTTTCTCTTTTCTTGATACGTTCACGTGTCGTTCAGCTGAAGATAACTGGCTAATTTTTAAAACAGAAATGCATGAATTAATCAAAGCCCATTTTCCCACAATTACCGTAACCGAACGACCGTCTTTCCTCCTGGTTAAATAACACGTTAAAGCGCCTTAACAATGAAAAGATACGACTCTATCGCATCGCCAAAGAAAGTAACACGTCACGCGCATGGGAAAAGTACCGCAGCGCTGACAAAATGTTCCAGTCTCTAGCTGCAAAAACTAAGCGATCTTTCTTTTCTACCTTGCTTCCTGATATGCTGCGTACTAACCCCCTCAATTTTATAAGGTTATAAATCCAAGCCAGAAGAAATCCATAAGATTATTTGACCAAAACGACATTCCTCTTCCTGATACTGAAGTTTCAACCACTCTAAACACGGCGTTTTGTTCAGTTTTCACCAAATAACCCGAAGAAGACGACGATGAAGTTGTTCTGTATCAGAACGCTGCATTCACGTCTCTGCAGTTTTTTGGTAATTTGTGCGATATTTTGCCACGGCGATGGAAGTGGAGGCTGCTGGGCCTCTATTGGAACCCGGTGAGTCGGCAGCAGCCGCCCAGAGGAAGCGCCTGCACCGCCAGAGTGACTCGAGCAGCCAGGGCACTGTTGTGTACTCGGTGCCAAGTGAAGATTCCTCGTCCTCGGCCGACGACGGCTTCATACCGGTTGTTGGTAAGAAGGCCAAGCGCAGACTGCGTAGACAAGCCGATTCGTCCTCATCGAGCACGTCAACGGTGTCCCCATCAAGAACGCCAACGATCATCACGGCGCGAAGTTCCTCGGCGCGTACAGCCTTGTTTGTGCCGTTGAACTCCACGAACAACTTGAACCTACTGAACAGGCAAGTCATTTCTATTTATCTGGAGTGCCTCGTACCGAGAGGCATTAAAGATGTCAGAATCAACCCGTTCAAAAACGTCATTGCCATTGATGTGGTGTAGCGAAGTGCACTAGAGAGTTTAACCGCAATCACCTAACTCGGCAACATCAGTGTACGCCCCCTTACCCTTATTCTCCAGGACAGCGGCACTACGGCTGGCGTAATCTACAACGTCGACATCGCCATCAGTGACGCAGATTTACACATGTTGATCAAGCCGGCAACCAACAGCATTTCCACCTATCAATCTCAGCGGTTATGAAGATCTACATGCATCAAGCTGACCTTCAAGGGTGACTGCATACCATCGTACGTGAAGGTTGGACACGTTCGTCATCCAGTTCGACCTTTTGTGCCTAAGCCACTTCAATGCAGGAAGTGCATGAGGATCGGCCACGTGAGCGGCGTCTGCATCAACTCCATCGTGTGCCCGCGATGCTCCGAGTCACACAGCGGTGACGTTTGCCGCGCGACTACCTTGAAGTGCGCCAACTGCCATGGCCCTGATGACTCTTCCTCGAAAGACTGCCCCCGTCTGAAGACCGAGCGGGCGGTATTGAAGCAAATGGTGCGAGACCATTCTACGCACAAAGAAGCCGCCGCAAAGGTGCGGCGACGTCGTTCGCGCCGCCGAAGGTCGTCAAAGAAAGCAGTCGCATTTGAGAAGAATGCCCCAAACGCATCTGCAGCTTGTCCGCCTCCACCAAAATCCGTACCAAAACAAGGGAGCCCGGCGCTTGGTGAGGCTGGACCTGTTGCCTCAGATTCAACTTGACCGCCACTGCCAAAGCCTTCTACGCCTGCAGGGTCAGGAATGTTGGCGCACTCAGGGCAGTGTGCAGCGCCTACGACTGATCCAGCCAACAGGCACGATCAAGGCCATGGCCCAGATATGCAAGTGATTGCAATGATAACGTCACTAATGAATGCCATGCGTGCTCTGATTTCCAGCCTACGCACGCCAGCAGCAAAAAAGCGCACTTCAAGTGCTGGACGCGCTACATCCAGTTCTTGCGGCTCTACAGTAGAAGGCATCATGGCTCCTTCGGACCTGTCTTTTCAAAAAAAAGTCAAGCAAGCTTTCATTTTCCAATGGAATGCTCGTGGACTCCAGTCCCGGATTTCCGACTTTCGGCACTACGTCTACGAGAATAACTTCCCCATTCTTGTGATTTGTGAACCGAAGACCCCGGCAATTTTGCGAATATCCGGTTACGAGGTATTTGCATCACCCACGCGAAACAGATCCAGCAAAGTCATCGTCTACATTCGACGTTGACTTACATATGTGCAACATTCAGTTCCTCCGAACGAAGACAATCAATACGTTTGCTTGACAGTGAAGAGCCGAGACCTGACGTTTACGTTACTGGCGGTGTACTTGGCGCCATCAAGTCGTTTCGAAGCCAGAAGGTTGAGAGGTTTGATAGAAGCTAGACCTGCTCCGTGGGTCATTATGGGTGACTTCAATGCTCATCACACTATGTGGGGAGGCGTTAGGATGGACGTTAGGGGAAGACAGCTTGTGTCCTTCGCCTCTGAAGCCTACCGTTGGCGTCCATCGCGTAGCTGCCCTGTCTCCTTCTAAGCGGCAGCAAACCGGGCTAAATGGTCCGTTCGTTACCACGCTTGGTATCTCGCAGGATGTTCTGGGCGCTGGGAGATAAGTAGCTCTCTGCGCATGCACATTCGTTGCCCGCAATGTCACTGCGTACAGGAAATTAAAACTGTCTATTGTTACAGCTACCGTCTTGGTACCTTAATTGGTTTTCATGTTCTATGAAACCTTACTTTGAGACTGTTTTTCACCATAGCCCACAGAGAAAAATATTTAAAATAACTACCACCTCCCTCTTTCTACGTTTTGAGACTTTCAGCTACTTTTTTTGTATGTGTGTCTTAACAAGCCCTTCGGTTCACTTCATTTGCCTGCGCTATAAAGACTGCATGTAGCTTTACTTTTATTGGGTGTGCTTGAAACATACCTCATGATCCATTAAAAAATTAGACAAATCTGCGTTTCTCATTGTACAATATTTCATTGTTGCTATAAAACATTATGTTGGGAGAGCGCAGTGGAGGTCAATGGTGTGAGCACAATTATCTGAGGTTCCGCAGCGTAAATTGATTTCGTGCTGCAGTTTGGCAGTATATGGCTTTGACCTGCAATCAAATGAGGCCGCCATGGTTATGATTGGGTGGCCCAGCTATGGGTTCAGCAGTTAACGGCCTTACCCACAAGTTGTCAAGATGGTTCCCAATATTTTTCCAGTATGCGCTTAGATCTAAAATAATGAGGTTTTGCATCGTATGATGTCAAAAATGCCCGACAGCAGCAGTACAGGAAAAGGAACCCGTTTGAAGACGAATTTACTTGGCTTATTCGTGGCGAACTAAAGGGCACTGTAGACAAATATTACAGCTGGAAATATGAAGAATCTTGCTAAAAGGAGGATAGCAGCCTCATAGGATGAAAATATATGATAAATATCTGCTATGCGGCTAGTCGGGGGCAGTGAGTAATCAAACATGGCTAGAGGTATTTTGAGAAAATGAAACAATTATATTTATTTATTTATTTATACAAATACCTCACAGGTTCCACACTTGGAACATAGTGTGAGGGGAGGGGTTACAATATTTAGCAGACAATAGATGGTACAAAGTGGAAAGAACAAAAAATAAACAATATTAAACACATTGGTCTGCAAACAATGATTACACCGTACATGAAAAAAAAAGCCGTAATATATTGACACAGAGGAAAAACAGCAAACAAATAGTGGCACTGCATGGATTTGACAACACATACGAAAACAATTTATGTACAATATCATGGATGCATGAAGGTGGTCAATTCGTTTTTGAAGATTAATGGGTCACGTATGGTAGCAATGCAATCCGGAAGGCCATTCCAACACTTGATAGCACGTGGCAAAGCAGAAGAATTAAACGCGAGTGTTCGGCCGAATAGACGTTGGAAGCTAAGATTATTATGTAGGCGACGTGAAGTGCGCATTGCACGTGTAAGTGGCAGTGTGGACGCGTGACGACTGTATATTAGTTTCTGTAGTAAGCAAAGAAGTGCGATATCCCTACGTGTCTGTAAACTTATTAGCGATAAAGATAACTTGATGCTTGTTACGCTGGAATGACGGTTGTAGTCGTGAGAAATAAAACGCGCTGCACGGTTCTGAATTGCTTCGAGTGAATGAACTAAATAAGCCTGATGTGGTGACCAGATGGCTGATGCATATTCGAGTTGGGGACGGACAAATGTTAAGTATGCTAGCTTGCGGGTAGAAACAGGTGCGCTATGAAGATTTCTTATCAGGTAGCCAAGCGTGCGCGATGCTTTAGCAGTTATGCATTGAATATGTTCGGCCCAAGAAAGATTTGAAGTCAGATAAACGCCAAGGTATTTATAGGAAGACGTGCGGGATAGTGTGACACTGTTAAGGGAATAAGTGAATAGCGAGTTTGAATGCTTCCGGCTAACTGTCATGATTTTACATTTGTCAGTATTAAGTGTCATTTGCCATGATGTGCACCAGTTAGCTACACATTCAAGGTCCTGCTGAAGAATTGCATGGTCAGTGGTTGAGCGGATTTGGCGATAAATTATGCAGTCATCGGCGAACAGTCGGACGGATTATGTAAGATGCGATGGCAGGTCATTTATGAAAATTGAAAATAATAAGGGACCGAGAACACTTCCCTGAGGGACGCCAGAAGTGACGTCACTAAGGGGTGATGAAAAGTTGTTTGTTACCGTGAACTGCTTACGAAAAGATATGAAGTTCCGGATCCAGGAGACAGTTAGCGAGTCTAAATTAAGCGACGATATTTTAGCTATAAGGCGACAATGGGCAACACGGTCAAACGCTCTGGAAAAGTCAATGCATATGCAGTCAGTCTGGTAGTTTTCATCCATGTTCTTGAATAAATCACTGGTAAGTTCAATTAGTTGTGTATCACAGAAAAACCCTTTTCTGAATCCGTGCTGGCGTGGGAAAAAGAAATCATTGTTCTCAAGATGGCGCGCGACGTTAGATGCAACGATGTGTTCAAGTAACTTACATGGAATACTCGTTAGTGATATGGGGCGGTAGTTACTAACTGTGTTTTTGTCGCCAGATTTGTAAACAGGGATTATTTTGCCAATCTTCCAGTCATAAGGAATTACGCCGGTTGCTAAAGATTGCCTGAAAATATGACACAGAATGATACTAGAGGGATGTATGGTGTGTTTGAGAATTTTTGTATTTATTCCGTCTACCCCTGAGGAAGTTGATACCTTAAGACTGTTAATTAGAGACGCTACGCCTTCTGCTGTTATATCTATTGTAGTCATGAATGGGTAATTGAGTTCTTGGGGTTGAGGTAGGTTGGAATAGTCTTCGGTAGTGAATACTGATGTGAAGTAGTCATTAAACGTGACTGGACAGTTCTCTTGGGGTATTGGACATTTGTTTTCATCAAGCAATGAAATGGTGTCTGACGTGCGTGACGGGGAAATTGTTTTCCAAAATTTTGCGGGGTTATTTTTTATGAGCGATTGAAGGTCCTGTGATAAAAATTTATGTTTGGCCTTCCGGATGGCATGGCAGTATGATGCTTCACACAGTCTGTGCTCAGCATGCGCAGAATCAGTGCGCATTCGTTTCGCGGCTCTGAAAAGACGTTTTTTCTTGTTTTTCAATGCTCGTAAGGAATTGTTATACCAAGGTTTAGATATGTTGACCCGTAATGTTATTCTCGGAATGTGTTTACGCACCAGATTCGCTATTTTTTCTTTGAACAAAGTCCAGTTTTCGTTAACAGACCGGGATGAAAAATCACGCACAAAAATTTCGGAGAAATGCTCGAGACAACGATTAATAGCGTCAAAGTCAGCCTTCCTGTAATTTAGAATCTGTTTTGGTTGGGTGCGGCGTGAGAAATAAGGAGCATTAATCGATAACTGAAGAAGCTGATGATCACTGAACCCGTCATTATAAGATATATCACTAACCCTCTCGGGAGCAGGTGATAAAATAAGGTCTAAAATATTAGCATCGCGTGTTGGAGCATTGACTAGTTGAACAAAAGAAAAGTCGAGTGTTAGCTGCATGAACTCATTAGAGGCAGATGAATGTGAACATAGGTTCAGCCAATCAATGTCTGGGTAATTAAAATCCCCGAACAAGAAAATGTCAGATTTAGGAAATCTGGTTCGAATAGCCGTGATATTGTCATGTAGGTCAGCGACAAACGTGGCAGGGGAGTCCGGGGGCCTGTAGCAGATGCCTAAGACAGTGTTACCGAGGCGGGATGCTATTGCTACCCATATGATTTCCAGTTCACATGGAATATCCACAAGGAAAGACAAAATGTTATTATTAACTGCAATTAATACTCCGCCGCCCCTTTTGCTTATTCTATCTTTTCGGTAAATTTGAAATCCGTTGCTATCAGGCAGAAGTTCCTCGTCAGCGATATCTGGACGCAACCACGTTTCCGTTAGTAGTATATTACCGTTGCTATTATCAAGATATAAGCAGAGTTCGGTGCGTTTAGGAAGAAGGCTGCGTATGTTAGTGAATGTCAAATGGAGAGGTGGGCTTGGAATGCTATCTATAGGCAACTGGATCGGGATTTTGGTAACACGTGCATTGCTTCGGCATCTTAGCTATCGTGAGACTTCTATTACTTGGTCAGTGTCAGAGTCGTACATGTATACTGAATCACCCATGCGCAGTTTGTCTACGCTGAGCTTGTAGGCCGTTTTTTTAGATTTGAAAAATTCCAAGAGCTTTTTCCTGGCGAGCCGCGTTTGTAGTGAAAAGTCCTCACGCACTGCATAAACTTCTTTCCGTTTTCGAGAATAAGTTGTTTATCCTTAAAATATGTCAGTTTTACTATAATTGGCCTGCATTTCTCAGTCTGAAACTTCCCTAGACGATGCGATCTTTCAATTTGTGTAGATTGAAGATTAACCCCTAGTTTCTCGGAACAGAGATTTATAACTTTATTTTCTGCTGTCGACCATGTTTCACACATCTCGTCCGGAATGCCAAAAAACAGCAGATTGGATCGCCTAAGTCTGTTTTCCGCGTCTTCACATCTCGATTGGATTTTTCGAAGCTGTGCGCCAATAGTACCTGACATATTCGGTCCGGACTCGGATGCTGCCGAAACCTGCTCAATCTTACGTTCCGCCATATCAACTTCGACTGTGCGAATCCTTTCAGATAGTTGCTTCAGCTCGACGTCAACACAGGCACGCCAGTACTTAAGCGCAGTCAATTCGCTCCGAATGTCGTTTTGACCTAATTCTATTCTTTGTACCGTAGCGAGCACAGTTGACAGTACATCCTCGTTTCCGGGGTTGGGACCAGGGTTTGTCTCTACGTCGCCGCAGAGCATCAAGAGCAGGTTACTAACGCCGTGAGCGGCTTTGCCGTCAAGCAATCCTAACACATCACACAACAGCTCAGGGCACGACACCGCAAAGAAACAACGATTGCTGGATCTAACGCAACGGCAAGCGTTTAGGTAACTGACCTGGAAGAAGAGGCGAGGTGTCGTGCCCCGCAGGGGCGGCTGCTGGAGGCTGCTTATATTCCCGGTGGTCATCGCTGATAGAGGTGGAATGCGCTCGTTGTTGCCAGATTAGCCGCTGGTGATCTGTCGTAACTGGTTGCTGCGTCCAATCCTCGGGCCATTGCGTCGAAGTCAAGGCACAGGCTCGCAGGGAGGCCGTGTCAGGCGTCGCAGCAAGTATTCCGAGTACAAGGCCAGCCTGGAAGAAGAGGCGAGGTGAGTGCACCATTCTGAATGCGGTGTCGTGCCCCCTAATGTCCCAAAATGACTATAAAATGCAATGTTCAATATTCATCAGGCTGTCGACCAGCTGATAATTTCGTTGCATGGCAATTTCTAATCAATTTTCGTGTTTCGTAATAGCAGCAAAAACAAAGATCTCATAAAAGACACCTGCACACTAATAAAAATGCGTTCCGAGAAATTCACATAAACGCTGCAATTGCAGTAGCAACATTATGCAGCGTTCATTCCCAGGAAAGTTCAAATCTCTTAGGATGAAGTCCAGAAAGCATATCGTGTATATTCTTTTGGCCTTGGTTGCAGCCACACAGTAAGCGTGACTTTTTGTCTTTTATAGAATTCTCCACATTCGCAAACATGTAACATGACGCCGAGGTGGTATTATTTTGAATATATTACAATTATTTTTGAGATGCGCATCTTCTCTGAATGAATCATGCACAATCAAACCGCACGAGAAAATGCACGAGCACGGAGCTGGCCGACGTCCTTAAGCTTTCGAAGCACGATCACCTTACAGTTTTTGTCTTAAAACATGAAACTGAAAAGGCAGTGATCTATGCTAGGGGATTATGGATAAAGTGAGTATACTTACAAGTAGTTTAAAGCAATTTGCAAGCGATAATACAAGCACAAATATAAATAAACAATTAAAATATGCACGAGAGTTATAGAAAGAATCGCAAACTATGTGTCACCCATCTGGTGATTGGGATTATGTGATGGTGATGATGTGACGTGGGGATGGTGGTATGCTGAGAATGTGATAATGATGGTGGTGATGTGATGTGGTGATCGTGGTATGTTGAGGATATCATACAATAATAAGTTTAAAAACAACACAAAGATCACTACTAGCCCTCATCGCTAAAACCTATAGGAGAATGTCAATACATTCGACTTGACACTTTGACAGACATTCCACAATACATCAGAAAAAACGAAAAATACATTATACATGATCACACAAGAGGGAAAACATTTCAAATGTTAAAGAGGAACCTTTTTGGCCGAAGAAATGGGATATAGAAAGGACTGCTGTTACCTCATCTACACCAGCTGCTTTCCCTCTTTGTATTGATCCTTGTATTTCTTCACTTCTTAATTCCTTATTGGCGGAATAACCCTTTGTTGTGTGCTATAGACTGGCTCATAACGTTCTGATTACATTAGTTACTGTATGGATTCGTGTACAGCTCTTTGGCTATTTTAACTATCCTATTCATATTGCTAATGACGTTGCCGTCTTTGTCTCTTAACGGATGCATCTGGTTTTTACCTAAGCCTAATTTACTCTTTACTGCTTTTATGCTACCTCCATTGTTTACGGCATGCTCTATTTTCTCGATATTAAACTTCTTTATGTTGGCTACCTTGCTCTTAATTACTAGCTCTGATAGCTCTTCTAATTCTATTCTGTCCGTTGAATTAGACACCCACATGCTTTGGCGTTTCCCAATCAGATCTTTCGCCTCCTGATGTAACGTTCCGGTTTGCTGTCGAATCATGCTACCGACAACTTCCTCAGCGCACTATGTAGTTATAGCTGTGAGATTATCGTTCATTGTTTGAACATTAAGGCAGTCTGCCTGAATTAAGGCCGAATATCTGTTCTGCAGCCAAATCTTGAAATCCCCTACTTTCATCTTTACCGCTAAGTCGTCCATGGGCTTCCGCTTCACTAGTTTCTTCTGTTTCCTCTTCAAATCTGAGGTTATTTCAGACCTTAGCGTTCTGTGCTCGCTACAACGCACCTTTCCGACGACCTCTACACCCTGCACGATGACCGCGGTGAGCGCATAGTATGAAATGAAGTAATAAGCTACGCTGGCTTCCCACGGAATGCGAATGAGGGCGAACAAGCAAAGAGAACTAGTTATATGGGAACAGCACTATATATAGCCGTCTCGACACAGATTATCAAATAGCAACAGCAAATCGAACCCATAGGGAATGGGAAGAAAATGTGGCTCGCAGATTGCAAGTGTACGTATACTTTCCAATGATAGCAAAACGTGAGACACTTGTCAGTCTAGTTCTCAACGAACCATTTTACCTCCCAGGCGATTGCTGGACACAGGAGCTCCGAGTTTTACCGACGCCGTTTTCATCTTGCCGCGAGCCTTTGCAGTACTTGTTTGTTCATTCTTCAAAGCTGCCGGCACGCCGCTTTATCGCTTTGTTTGCGATGCAAGACGCGACTAGATTTATCTCGATTGATCGCAGCCAGGCAGAGCTGATTCTACGTTGTTCAAGAATGTTCTCGTAACTTTGCATGCTTTGCACGCGCACGATCACATTCTGGAGCACATGAAATAGATGAAAAGGAAGCTGGACAAGTAGGCGATTTTAGATCGCGGCGAAAAAAATGGAAGCAAGATTTGAGCATGCTGTTAAAGAGTACTCTCTACTCATGAGTGACAAGCACACTTATCTCACTTTTTTAATCAGGTTTTCTCATTTTGTTTAATATGAAATATTCGAGACTATAAAAATTTGTCTTTTTGTGCAAATTGGTTCTTGCCTTTCATATTCGACGTATTTTTACATAAACATGCCTCAAAGTCATCACACAGACAAAACGTTTCAATTACGCGCGGCCAAGACGTCTGCGACTTGGTCTTTAAAAGCTTAGATGGCTTCCGAATATTGATGTACATCTTGTATTTCGTAATTCCACACAATCTGTGGTAGAGCACGTGTCGTGCGAGCTGCCTTTGCGAAGATATTGAAGTACTTTGGATATTCTGGTATGTTTTCTTAACTTTATGTAGACGGTTTGATATAGTACGGGAGGATGTTAAGAAAATAAATAGGCGCAGCCTGAATTTCCAAGAAAATGTGCTGCAATCCACTATGCTCTACTGTTTATTTAAAACGAATGCGTCTGAAATCACAAGCGTCCTTGTCATTGCAGCCACTTCAGTCTGTTCCCGCTATGGCTCCAAAAACATTTCACATTCGCTTGCCCTTTTGCGCGTGTTAAAATATCTTGAAGCAGAAACATTAATCTCATATGATGTGGAATAAAAGCTTATACGTTCTAACTTTGCTCCACAGTTTTAATGTACGAAGGAAGTTGAGTAGTGCATTTTAAATCGTATTCTGTGGATAACAAAAGCATCCTGCTGAAATAATTGCGCGGCTAACTAATAAGTTTGAGGCGACATGCAACGGACAAAAACAACACTCAACAATATTAGGTGGTTATGAAGCTTATTCTTCTTTTCCCTCACACATGCGCCAAGTGTTCTAGTATCATTATGTACAGTCGCAAAAAAGAAAACACATTTTGAAGGGATGCATTTTTTTTTGCTCCGAATGCTTTTTGGGGTGACAGCGCTGGCATTTTCCGCAATAGGGTGAGATATGCATTGGCAAACTTTGCCGACGTTTGCGTGGCGATTATCCAGCAAAGCAAAACCATGAGCAAATCATGCTTAATGCATGCTTTGCACATGCAGTAAGTTTAACTGTGTTAAAAGGCAACCAATTTTCTTTCTGGGTAGCGAACATTTTTAAATCTTGATTTAACCATGGTTTGGTTTGGTTTATGGGGATTCAACGTCCCAAAGCGACTCAGGCTATGAGAGACGTCGTAGTGAAGGGCTCCGGAAAATTCGACCACCTGGGGTTCTTTAACGTGCACTGACATCGCACAGTACACAGGCCTCTAGAATTTCGCCTCCATCGAAATTCGACCGCCACGGCCGGGATCGAACCCGCGTCTTTCGGGCCAGCAGCCGAGCGCCATAACCACTCAGCCACCGCGGCGGCTGATTTAATCATAGAGATTGCCAGTTAGACGCGACGACTTTGCGAGTAAGGTATTTATCAATGAGGGATGGAACTTTTCCTTGAGATAAGTGCCATTTGGTATTCACCGGGCGGTCAAGATTGTTGGTTAGTTGGTCATTTAAAAAAGCAGAGGGCTTAGCGTCAATGGCAATAAAATAAGCGTTTTTATAGTCATGGATGCATTTAATGTGGTTATTCTCATGAGTCACAGCTGAGCTCGAAGAAACATGAAGCAGTATATAACCACTTAACCACGGTAGTTACGATATTAGCTGGAGAAGGTTGGGCGATGTGTTGAATCGAATATGTCGGAAATAGGAGATCTAATTCCAGTTCCCTGAACTGCAAGCTACAGAAGTTGAGGTCACTGCAGAAATTCAAAAATCTGTCGCGTTCACTGGAAAAAAGATTCCAATTGCAATGTACATTAGACAACACTGTGTTAGGAAAATAAAGTTCCCTAGTAAAATGAAATGATTATTCAATACCCCACTGCATTCATAAGAATACAGTTAGGAATGTCGTCGGTAAAGTAGGGAGAACAGGACATAGGACGATAGCAAGCGCCTCAATATAAATTGCCTGCAGCATGCATCAGTTTGAACCTAGTCAAATTTTTAAGCTTCTGTAAAGTGAATAGGAAAAGACGTAAAAGCATCACAGACGTCAATAAGCTCATCGTCACCGCACCAAACTCTCCTGTCGCTTCGATAAATGTTTCTTTTACTGTACAACAATTCACTGGAATTAAAATTCGTAGAATTACGAGTTTCACTAAGACAAATTATGCCGGCGTCACAAGCATCTATAACAAAGCAAATATTCACGCGTTTGGGAAGTATGCTTCGAATATTTGTAAACGAAACCGAAAGTTGGTTAATGGCAGGTAACTCTATACCGCTACCCCTCGCGCACTGCCATTTAGTTTTGATTCAGCGGGTGGCCACTACTTGTTGCCTTGAAGCTTGAACGCGCTGAAGTTTGAGTTTTATCAAATTGAAGCAATTTCTTGCTAGCAAGACGAGCAGCGAGAAGATAGTCGACTGTAACCGAAATTTTTTATTCCTTCGGATTTCAACTACTGAGGAACATTTGCTTTTTGACATTTGAAAATGGTAATTTGGCAATATTTGGCCTGCATTTATTCAGTGTATACCCACCGTGACTGCGTTCTCTCTCGATCAGAATTTCGGACGCATAATCAACTGCTGGAGCTCTTCTGTAAAATACTACGAAGTAACACTTAAGATTCCAATAATCTTCTTTTAATGTATGTATCTCAAGTTGCTCATGGTACGAAAGCAGAGTTTTAAAGTCAGTTCCTGCTTAGTGGCTAGTTGTGACACCCATTTGCATACATTTCTTGCCTGAGCATGCCCCTGCCCTAAAAGGTTGTGGTTGTGTTACTTTAGCTTCAAGAAAATTACCAACACCAATCCGCAATTCATAATCATATATGCGCGAGAAAATGGCATTGATAATAATTTGCAAAGGTTTATTATCTTCTCCGCGTGTAAACTGTGTCTTCATTTAACATGGAGAAAATTTGTGTTCCTTATTCCATTGTATTTCAAAGCTCTTGTCATAGCAATCGGTTTACACATTGGTGAAATTCTAAAGGTCCTATAGAGACAGAGCTCACATACATAGTTCCACGTACCAGACACTAAAGATGTGTACTGCCGATAAATTAAGGTAGCAGAAAAGGCTTTTGTATCGAAGTATACGTTTCACCGTGTTTATTTCGCAGACTGCCTAGAATCGAACACCGAACCACGGCGGTGGCAGAAGAGACACAGATAGCCAGTCGTCGAAAATACAATGCACATTGTGTCGGCAGGCAGCATAGCAACAGCGACAGTGCCTTCAGTTTACGCAAGTTCCATAAGCAGATGCGCTGTGACAGCCTGTCTAATCACGCGGGAGATACGCGGCTGCGAAGCCATATTTTCTCTCCCCATTTGAGCAACAAATCTCATTCGCAGAGTTACTTATTTCTTAGAAATGCGGTGACGTTCGATACCCACCGGAAGCAAAGAATTGCGGCAGACACGTTCAAATCCCCATCTTCGTTGTATGGTTTCATATGCGTCGGGAGAAGAAAAGAACTTCGGATAATGATAAATGGAGGATTAGCCTTCCTCTGCCGACAAAGTGCCGCCTCACACTTTAGTATTTATTTCATTGGCCATCGCTTTCGCTATTGCGGACCTATTACACAATCCAATGATCCAAATTTCTCCCCTAGTATTTAATTCGTACAAGTGATCACACAGTATCACTGATCTCAAGCTGACGTCTCGCAGACTTAGATGTGAAAGGTCTGAAGGTAAATCTCCAATGCGCTTTCAAAGACATTTCTTTCAAATGATTATTAAGGCTGCGTTGGACACATTAAATTCGATGCCACAGCATACAATTCTAAAGCTACATTTTAAAACATGCAGGTCTACAAACACATGCAGAAAAGCTTGGCTGGTAGGCATGCTAAGCTAAAAGAAATCGCGGCAGTGAAAATGCTTAATGATAAGCCACGTTCTCTGCTCGGCTGAAGCGAGAATCTTCCCGACGGACTTACGTCATGAATACTTTTAGCAAGCTCAAAATAAGCGTACTTACTGCGGGAGTATCATGGTTGCTTTCAGTACCAAACAAAGTAAGAGTGGTGGTACACCACCGCAGTTTGAAATATTTGTGGTTTTTACAGCCACTACGTTCGGAGACTGCGTACAGAAGATTCATCAGTCAAAATCAGCCGCCTCTCTATCGCGTATACAGAGCCCTGAGGCGTCCGTCAAGAGCCTTGTTTCTTTAATTGCCACCGCGTTCAGCAGGTACTTTTTTTTTCATGCTGCGTAGCGCATTGAGCGCTTCACGCTCACGTCGCTTCGTAACGAAAACCTAGTGCTCAGGTGTTGTTCATCGTCCTTAGCCTAGCGTTGAACTGCCTTGACCTTCTAACTTTCAAGTGCGGCTTCAGAAGAAAAGGCTGTAGCCACAGGAGCTGCCCTTCCTCTCTCTTCAGTCATACGACTTCGTTACTACGCAGCGGCGGCTACTGAACTACTTCCACCCAGCATTTTGAACTGAAGAACGAAGAAACGATCAAAGGACGAGTATTTGGTCCTCACGGACTGCTATATGCGAGTACCGGATGCTATGAGGATGACCGCAAGGTCTCAGGCCTCTGGCAACAAAGGGGCCTTCTTTGCCAGAACTAACCGAGGTACGTTGTTGTTTATCCGTTTCTTGGATCACTTGTGCCACCACTTAGTGTGCAAATTTCTACAATGGTAGTAGAACCCTTGTCCCCACTTTTGGTAGACTTTTTTGCTTTTAGGTGTCCCCTAAGGGCTGCACAATACGGTTGAGCGGCAAACTGAGTTCATTGGTAACTGTTAGCTAAAGCGGTACCTAGCTGCGTCTGCGTTGCTTTTACGGCGTTTTGAAGCGCTCGAGGGGAGTTGTTTTTCGTCCCGCATACCAGTGGCAAGCGAAGTTTCGGCTCTTAGCTTTCAGTTTCCCCTTTTAGCGGATGTCCATCTAAGTTTGCGGGGAAGCCGAGGAAAACAAGTTTCACGCTCAATATTCTCTCTTTTATATGAATGGTGACAGAACTAGCAGAGGGGCCTAGGAGTGCGCGCTGAACCCGCGCCGGACAAACTGAGCAACAAAGGATCGTAAGCTAGTCAGATCGCGCTGAGATCCATGGCGGAAGAAAAATGTTAGATCAGTTGTCGGTAAAACAGAATGGCGATGATAATTCGCGAGGCGCCGTTGAGAAGTGAAAGGTACCCGGTTGTGTGGATTCGGCATTTTCTTGGCAGTGTCCATAGTAATCGCTGACTGGTGGGCGACCTAGAAGCCAAGCAATGACACAAAAAAACTAACTGTCAATGAATTGTGCTTTCAGAAACGTGGAGCGTACTCTGTATGAGTGGATTAAAATTCCACAAAGGTTATTTCATCTACTATACCCCAATGGCGAAGCCATAGGTTCGTTTCGTTAACTAAATAGAAAGGAAGTCATAGGTCGTTTGAAGTCAATTTATTCAAACGTTACAAGGCACTGTTAACGCTTAAATCTCTAAAGATTGCATAAAAAGCTAGTAGAAAAACAACGAAAGACATGTGTTCTTCTAAACTCACACTAAATGAAACATTAGACACCGCTTTTGAAACAAAACATCAGGCACTAAACGTATCAGCGTTACAGAAACACTTAAAATAAGTGTTCAGAATCTAGTACCCTATAATGAAATTATCGTTTAATCTTTAATTTCGCTCTCTAATTTACACACGAGAAGGAGGCTTGCCAGCGATAGTGTTCGAAATAACGCATTGCTGTGAAATGAATCATAAAGTATTTATCTCTTTATTTAATTATTTGTTTATTCATTTAAATTTTTTATGTTAAAGCACCACAACGAGCTATTACTTAAGGGGCGAGGCGCAAGGAAAAGTTCTTTAGGCCGCATATACAGAAATCATAACTGATAATAAAAAAACAGAAGTATTAAAACTTCATACTTAAAAATGTAGCAAACATAAGTAGAAAACAAGGTTTAAATAAAGGCAATTGCAATGGCTAATAACGCAACGTGGCGCCAGGGCCTAATTAACAATGAAAAGAACACGGAGAATATAAAAGTGAAAGGCAGCATAGAAGCATGTGCGAAGATAATGTAAGCTGGAAGCAAAATGTGACCAGCACTCCGAAACACAAAATGAGATTTCAATCCTGCATGAAGATCACGATGGAAATTATGTTGATGAACAATATTAATGCGAAGCAAATGAATTTGCTGTTCACACTTTGGTAAAATTTTTAAGTGTAGGGCTCGTTCAACATTTTACTTCGGCATTCTTCGCAATGTTTTTTCTAAAGAAGCTAAATACTAAGAAAAGATATTGCCTAATTCTGGACGTCTCTCCACGGTCGCAGGCCTGACACGGACGAGTTTATTGAAGCTTTACCCCGAAGTGCGCAATGAACGCGAAATTGAATTTATGAATGCGCAATTGAAGAAACGTTCATTTTGCAGAGTGCACCCTCTGCGCAAACCCCCCCCCCCCCTCCCCCTTCAGGGAGCTGTGACAGGGTTTTAATATGCATGCATCAGATAAGTGCAAATAACAAAGGCTCCAGCTAAGGAAAAGCAGGCGTGCTACTATATTCTCACTAAAGTTGACGGCCAAAGGTGTTCCGAACTCTTTAAATGAACACTGCAGTACTCTTCGTTTCGGTTCTTTCGGCTTTGATTGCAGCCTCAGAGTAAGCATTACTTACTATCTTATCCTCGGTAGAGTAATGAACGAATGATGGCAGCTTACGGACCGGGTAATAGATTACGAATGGAAGAAACACTTTTCAACGTGGAACGTAGCTACAATTATAACTTGGAGCCTTGCTATGTGATCAAAAGCCCCAACTACAGATAGGATGCTGAAAAACCGGACATTTAGCCATAACGTCAGAACACCTCACAAAGATATAGTCGGATACGATAATCCTCTTATCTTCTATGGTATCTACATAATCCCAGAAAGAGTGTATAGCTTGCAGCTATGGTCGAGTTTCTCTCCCCAGTCGATAAAGTACGCATGCCACTTTCCGGAATGTTGCCTCCCTGCAGACATTGTCTTTTATTTCCCTTTTCTGCCCGCTATGCTTGTTTCATGCGACTCAACTTTTGGTTTCTTTTGTCTGTCGTCGGTGACAGCAGACGCATTTGCTTATTTACACACTTACGCAACTTCCCGTAAGCAATCAGCACTGACTCTATTAGCCGATCCGTTTCGTGTGTTGATAGGAGCACTGGCACTGTCACTTTCGTATTTTAGTTGAGTTGAGATGAGCGGAGATACACAAAGGGAGACATGCATGACGCTTTTCGCAATAACTTCGCTTTGTGAAAGCTGTGCACACTGTCTCCTCTCCTCAGATGCCAGAAGCCTCATTTTTCTCCTCCAAGACACCGCCGTTGTCCCCCTTGGGTAAGTACCGCCCACAATGAATGTACCACCGACAAGTAAACGCTGTTGCCACTGCGTTTGTACAATATTCTCCATAGCACGCAAAATAATACAGAACAGCCCAAGATCCATTGCATTTCTACCTTCTTGCGGCACATCTGAGTTAGGTTGAGAAATAAGCATCAGTAACCGAGAAATATCTGGCTTAGCCTTGCAGAAAGCATAAAGCGATGCGTAACAGAGGCCAGGAAAAACGCGTAGCAGTTTAATGCCATTATATTGATAGCACTAGTGCATTAACCTTTCGTAATGGGATGCTACTTAGAAGCAAATAAGGTTTTTGCACTGAAGAGGAATTTTCGCGCAATCTCTATAGCTGCGTAATATTTCTGACATAACCCCCTCCCCCCTTCCCCGTATTCACCGGCATTCTATTGCCGCCATTGCCACACTGCCATCAGCGTGCCGTCGTCAGTGAATAGGTGTGGCTTGTTTTCCTGCCCGAGGTTTCAGCTCAGACTATGCGCCACAAGGAATAATCGATTTCGCAGAGATTAGGAAAACCCGTTGTTAACGCGTTTTACATGCAAGGGATAGGTCCCGATCTTTGGGCATTTGTGGCAGCTTGTAGTGAGAAGCAGATACTACCCTCCAAGGTATAAAGGCACAAAAATGAATGCAAGTAGAGTCGAAACTAGCAACGCTATTAACAACAGTTCTTTATTCCTCGCACAAATAGATGCACGACAGCAAGTCTTCCTTCTTTTTCAGCAACTCATAGGAGCAAAATGTCAACCCAGAGAGGTGATTTTAACAGGCATTTACAGTACCTCCAAATGATTTTATTTCGAGAAACGAGGTCATGAATACTATGAAAGTTTTAAACGTATGATATATCATATCACTGCACGTCTTGAAAAAGAACACATATCATATTTCGACAAATAAGCTTTATGAAATTTTGCTCATCGCAGAAGTACCGGATGCCACGGGAAAATATTCAATGCCAAACTTTACTCTAACACTTAGGGAGAGTCTGTTTAGACAGCATTCAGAAAAAAAACTTTACGTTAGGTGCATTGCAGTCAGCATGGCAGATTTGTGGTTAAAGTTTCACTTTTCCTTACCATCCTGCTTCTAAGCTTCAGTTAAATTTAGGCGTGTGTAATGGCGTTTTTCTACCCTGCAAGCGTGCGTAAGCTTGAGCGTTGGCTTAATTCATTGAATTCGGGTCTCTCACATTTCATATTTGACGTCTCTTTCGCGTCATTAGTTTTAAAGTCTTTAGGGGCCCTTGAGCGCTGAGTATAGAACACAGCCGAGAACCCTGGATGGCGCAAGCTGGCCGTCGATATTTTCCTCCCTCCTGTGAGCGCTTTGAGTCTACTGAGAAACGGCACGACGTTACGCACTAGACTCCAGACAACGCTTCAGGCTTGAACTCCGTATATCACTGTGAATTGCTTCTCGGAAAAATTCTGTATTGTTTAGAAGATATGCCGCTTTTTAAAAGCATGCAGCATGAGAGTGTGAAATTTTATTAAAGCAAAAATAACACTCGTTTTCTGTCATGCCCCGGTGTGGCTTCCAGCGTGAACACATTACAGCGAAAGGTAGCTCTCATGATCTCGGTGTCTTTCGATCTCTGCGCAAGAGAGAATAATTATGGAAGTGAACAAAAAAACAAGAAACATGAGCGAAGGCTAACGTTCCTTTTTGCGCAAACTCTATAGCAGCACTGTGAAGGACTCTGTTAATGCGCAAAGGCCGCTTGAACTGACCCTTGTTAGAATTCCCCCTTGGTGCAGAGCAGTACCGCAATTTTCGTACTTCCGTCGTCAAGCGTTCATTTCTAACGACCTGCAATATATTTACCTGTATGTCTCTTGTTGCGCAAGTCACCGTTAAAATGTTGATGCCATTCAAGGTCCCTTTCTGCATTCCCCTTCCAGGGCAATGATCACCTTTTAATTCTTGCTTTTCGCAGCTAAATCTGCACTTAAATATATTTTTGACATAGTTTGTTGCGCTTTTATTTTGCGCGTAATTTTAACCATAACGGCTGCAGTTTTACGTCGTCTTCAGGTAACCAACACCGCAACTGCTTCTGAAGAACAATATGGCAGTTCATTTTCTTAAACCCATTCTAGAATACTTTGTTGATAATTTTCGCTGCTTAACGTAAACTGCCTTTTCTCATTTTGTTATCGCCTTGAGTTGCTCCTGGTGCTTTTATAAACAACACTTTTTTTGAATAATAATATCACTATCGCTGTATATGTGGGTTCGTGTCATCCAAAAGCCAAAAACTTCACTGCTGCGGTGTGTACAACAAATAGTTCTGTCATTAAGTAAACAAGTTCGGCACCTTGCAGAAAGTTTTAGTAGTCAAAAGACACTTTTTATTCTCATTTTTTGTTTTCACATTAGTTTCTTACTTTACACGTAAACTTGAAGAAATCACGTTATGAAGCTTTTACTTTTTATTTCATTGTACTGTACTTTCGATTTCTTGTCTCTCTTTTAGTGTCCTGCCGGAGCACAACCTGGGTCTGTATGCGCTCCGGGTTGTGTGTGCGCTCCGCGCCAGAACCGCGGTCCATTTGGCCTGCTTCTCTGCAACCCGAGACATTGGCAACCTCCGCCGCGCGCCGGCGACATTTTACTCGGTTAGATACAAAGATGCAAGTTGCGTTGTTGAAATAGGGAATAAATCCAGTAAGTGTCCTGCCGGAGCACAACCTGGGTCTGTATGCGCTCCGGGTTGTGTGTGCGCTCCGCGCCAGAACCGCGGTCCATTTGGCCTGCTTCTCTGCAACCCGAGACATTGGCAACCTCCGCCGCGCGCCGGCGACATTTTACTCGGTTAGATACAAAGATGGAAGTTGCGTTGTTGAAATAGGGAATAAATCCAGTAAGTGTCCTGCCGGAGCACAACCTGGGTCTGTATGCGCTCCGGGTTGTGTGTGCGCTCCGCGCCAGAACCGCGGTCCATTTGGCCTGCTTCTCTGCAACCCGAGACATTGGCAACCTCCACCGCGCGCCGGCGACATTTTACTCGGTTAGATACAAAGATGCAAGTTGCGTTGTTGAAATAGGGAATAAATCCAGTAATGATGAAAAGCTCACATAAGGCGCCTTTTTGTGTATTTAAGCGATGACAACATCCGACACCACATGTGCGCGAGAAAAAAAACTACTTTCGGGGTCTATTCGCCCCTGACAGATTAGTTCCGGAAGTAGCCTCCTTCAAAGCCCCGCAATGAGCATATATCTTCTTAAACGCTGAAACGGCCAAGCATTTTTGCAGGAAGGTAGGGTAGCGGGTTATTTATTTATTTATTAATTAATTTATTTATTTATTTCAATAGCATAAAGGCCCAATGCGGGCATTACATAGGGGGAGATTCTTCAAAGAAAACTTGACAAATATACAACACAGCATATAAACGGCTGAAGACAGAAATAAACAAGTCAAGAAGCCAGGTACAAGTTAATAGGAGGGGGGGGGGGGGGGGGGATGGCTAGGAACAGGTACTGAAAAAATGCACATACATTATATAACATATGATGTACTTTATAAGGCCGCTTCAGCTCCTCGCTGTCCTTTCCGGCCATTTTTTCTGCGTGTATTAACTGCAGTATACAAGAAGAACGTTGACGATTTTTGTACACATCTTTCTCGGAACATAATGTACCGAAGGGACTCCAAATGCGGTTTAACTAACTGTGAGTGACATCTCATGCTGGCAATAATAAAGCAAAATGGGTGCCAACTCAAGTCCAGCAGACCTTCAGAGTGATCTGGTGCTCCGCAGAAAAAACCAAGGTGGCCACCCAATTTAGTTAAACGGATTTTGAGTGTCTTCTCTTGCTCGGTACCATAAATGTAAAGGTGGCCCAAAGTGACTTAATGAACATTATGTGACGTCTTGTCCTGAACATGATAAATCTAAAAGGGTTTAGCAGGCTTTCAGTGCCATTTCATGCTAAGTAGACTGACCCAAAAGGCTCATCAAATGTGTTAGCACACTTAGAGTGACATGTACTGCTGATTACAATAAACCAAAAGCGGCACCAACTGTGGATGACCGGACTTTCACTTTGTTCTCGTGCTGAACATGATTATGCGTAATGGGCCATCAAATGTGGTTCAGCGTACATTGAATGGAATATGGTGCTTAGGATAATAAATAAAAGGTGACAGGAACTCTGATTGAGCACACTTTCAGTGAAATATGATGCTCAAGACCAGACTAAATGGTCACCGAATGTGGTTAGACAGACTGAGTCTTTTGTCTTGCTAAGCATTATAAACCGAAATGGGAACCATATATTTAACAAACAGAATTACATCGCGTGCAGAGCATAATAAACGGAAAGGGGCAACAGATTTGGTTTAACAGACTTTGAGTGCCGGCTCGTATTAAGCGGAATAACCCGAAAGGCGCACCAAATGAAGTCAGCAAACTTACTTAAAGATTGGCACGTATTGCTCACCGCAATAAAACAAAAGGGGCACCAACTGTGGCTGAGCCGACTCGCAACCCAATCGGATCCTGAGCTTATTAAACTGAGAGGGGTACCAATTTTGTTTCAGTGTCTAAATCGCCTGTAGTGCTAAGCATAATAAACAAAAGGCACTACCTACTCTAATCAAGCCGACCCTCAATATGATCTGGAGCTTAACAGAGGACTCTAATAGGCACTAAATGTGGTTCAGCAGAATTTGTGACAACTCTTGCGCAAGAGGAAAAACCTAAATGGGTACCAAACGTTCACCAGAGTGAGAGTGGCATCTCGTGCAGAACATAAAAAACCGACTGCGGCACAAAATGTGCTGCAGATTTTGGGTAGCATCTCGTAATTAGCATAATAAACCAGAAGGGACACCTGAAGTAATCGAGCGGACTTTCAGTGTGATCTGGTGCTCAACAGAAGATTGTTAATGGGCACGAAACCTGGTTCATCAGACTTTCAGTGCCATCTGCTGCTCAGCAGAATAAACCAAAATGGGCGTCAACTATTTAACAGGCTGAGAGTGGTATCTCGTTTTGAGTGTAATAAAATGAAAGGGGCACAAAATGTTATTTAGCCGACTGAGTGTCATCTCGCGCTAGCAAAATAAACCGAAAGGGGCATCAAATTTGGTTTATCACTCTGAGTGCATGCCATACTCAGCATATAATCAAATATGGGTGCTAACAGTGGTTGACAATACTTTATTCGCGATCTGGTGCTCAGTAGAATGACACAAAAAAGGCGCCAAATCCGTTTCAGTAAGCTTTAAGTGACATATCCTTCTCAGCATAATATACCGGAAGGACAAGACTGAGTGGCATCTCAGGCTGACCATAATAAACAAAACAGGTTGTCAACTCTGACCGAGCAGACCTTCAGCGCGATCTGGTGCTCCGTAGAAAATACCTAAATGACCACCTACTGTGGTTCAATAGAACTCGAGACCGAGCGGGAGGGAGTGTCCCCAGCCAGGTAGCTTTTTTTATATGTAAACAGTGTCATCTTGTGCTCGGTTGAACTCTTTGTAGAATATAGGGCTTGCATATGTTTTTTTGAACGTGCTTAGCAAGTTTTATTTATCAGAGAAGTTTCGTCGACGTGTCTCTCTTAGGCTTTTTCTTATTTCCTCCAAACAAATATCTAAGGCCGTTTTTAATGCATGCAGTTGATATATAATTTGCAGTTGTGGTGTTGTATGTTTTTGATGCCTCTGTGCTGAGCTGCATACGGAGCAGGGGTCTTTTGTCAGGATTCTTGCCTTTTGCCTTTGCTCCGGTTTCCGTAATTCTGAATACACATAAAGGAAAAAAGAAAACCAAAAGGACCCTCAACTTTGGCTTAAGAAACATGAAGTGGCGTCTTGTGCTGAGCATAGGAAATCGAAAGAGGCAGTGCATTTGGCTTAGCAGACCCTGAGGGTGATCTCGTGCTAAGTAGAATGACCCAAAAGGCGCATCAAACACTGTTACTTGAATTTGAGTGCCATATTGTGCTCAGCATTAAAACCAAATGGCTACCATCAGTGGTTGAGCAGAAATGTTAACTGGTCCTTTACACAATAAAATGAAAGGAGCACTAAATTTTTTCCAACAGACTGTGCATGACATTTTATGCTGAGCATGAGAACAGAAAGAGGCACAAATGTGGTTCAGCTGAGTTTGACCGCCGCGTCGTCCTGAGCTGAATAAACCGAAATTCGCCGAAAATCTGGTTTATCTAAAATTCACCTTGATCTGGTGCTCAGCACAATTAACGAAGTAGGCAACAAAACTTGTTCAGGAGACTAAGATTCATCTCGTACTGGGAGAATAAACCGAAAGGGGCACGCACAATGGTTGCCCAGACTGAGTTTAATCCAGTGCTCAGCAGAATAAACTTAAATTGACACCAAATGTTGTTCAACAGACTTCGATGTCATCTCCTGCTGAGCAGCATAATAAACCAGAAGGAGCACCAACTGTGATTCAGCAGAGTTTGAGTACCATGTCGTGCTCAGAAGATTAAGCGAAAAAAGGCACAATGTGTCGCTGTGCAGGCTTGCATTGATATTTTTCCTAATGAAGATAACTGAATCGGGGCGATGCAGGTGGGGTACTAAGCTGTTTTAGAAGCCGCTCCTGCTATTAAGCACGCAAGCAAGGCCACCCCTTATGTATTTTAAATGAATAAAGAGGGGATCCTCCAGGAAAAGGGAGAAGTGCGGCAGCAGGATTTGAAATGAAGCCGTAGTGTCGCTGAGTGAAAAAATGCGGTGCTAAAGATGCATTTTGAATACAGTGTATTAATCTCGTATTAATTTTGCATATTTTGTCTATATGCTTAAATTGTCATACTAATGATTTCTAAGCATGCTAGGACTACTATTTGGAATATTCTTACAAATGCATCAAAAATGCATTTCCTATCAGCTTAGTATATTTATTATGCATTAAAATATACTAAAATACACATTTATACACATTAAGTATATAATGAGATATACACTTATTACATTACAAATATGCCAATAATAACAATAATAGGTTTTGGGGGAAACAAAAAGGCGCAGTGTCTGTCTCATATACCGGCGGACACCTGAACCGCGCCGTAAGGGAAGCGATAAACCCGAGTGTGTGAAATAAGAAAGGAAGAAAGAGGTGCCATAGTGGAGGGCTCCGGAATAATTAAGACTACCTGGGGATCTTTAACGTGCACTGAAATCGCACAGCATACGGGCAGCTCAGCGTTATGTTTCTATAAAAACGCAGCCGCCGCGGTAGGGTTCGAACCCGGGGATTCCGGTTCAGTAGCCGAGCGTTCTAACCACTCAGCCACCACGGCGGGCATTAAAAATATGCTAAAAATATACATTGAATACATTAAATGCATACTAAAATATATATTGAATTCATTACACTACATTAAAAATAAACTAAAGTATACAACCAATACATTAAAAATATATTCCCTTCAGCTTATAAAAGATGTGCTAGTCTGATTCACCGGATGATACTGATCAATGTTGTCAACAGCAAAAATAATGATCGAACTGGTTGTGAGCATCACGACACAGACGATCTCAGAGAAAACGCATTGTCACCAAGAAGTAAATGCCAATGTAAGGTCACGTGACGGGACCCAAACGGGAAAGATGTCGCCACGCAGGAAATGCCGACGGAGAGGGTCGTCACCAAACAGGAACTGCTCCGACAGGCGCGATGCTTTGCTGGGCTCATATATATCCCCCGAGAGGAGACATTATTTTGTCCGGTGAGGTGCTTTTTCCGCAAGGATTGTCGGCCCTCATATTGTCGCACAAGCGTCGGAGTGGTCGCGTTCAAATCTGCGGTCTATCTAGAACCAAATTGTTAGTGGTAAATTGCCTCAAGTATTGATGAGGAGTCGAACTGTCAAACAACAAATACGTGGGCGTCTATGAGAGCCGGTACAGTCGGTGTCCTTTTCGCTGGAATGTTCGGGCCCGGAAGCGCGCATGGCGCCATTGCCGGCATAATGCTATCACTCTGTCCAGACGTAATTTAAATAAGTGGTGATTGTTTTTCTGCTTAAAGATAACATAAACAAATAGACGACAATAAAAAGAGAGTTTTCACTGCTCCCGCAATCGTGATTTAGAGCACTAGCTATATTGTTCCACGGCAGCTTGAAGCGCGCTGCAAATATGTTAACGCGGACTACCCATCTGTTAGCATTGGAGTATACTACGAACGAATTCATTTCGTATTTACGAAAGTACACTTTAAATGCGATGCCAACACATCATTTCACGAAACATGATTTCGAGCACATACTGTCCAAAGGCACCTTGAGGTGTTCTGCAAGTACATTTACGCTGACAGCTCATTCTTTAGAATTCAAGTGTACCTTGTACGAATTCATGCCGTATTTTGCGAAAGTACACTTTTAATACTTTGCCAACATGCAAGCGCCATTTCCTGAAACGCGATTTCGAGCACAAGATTGTTCTACGGCAGCTAAAAGTGCGCTTCAAATATGTTTAAAAGTACTGCCCATTTAATAAAATTGAAGTATACTTCAAATTAATAACATATTAACGAAAGTACATTGTTAATACATTGACAAGATGCTAAAACCGCGTAAATAATTTTTCACATGTTTGAAACGTGGCCAGAACAAGCTTATGTGACGTATACATTTGATGAATTAATTTCAGATTCACGAAAGTGCACATTTAAAATATTGACAAAATGCTAAAACCCCAATAATATTTTTCACGTGTTTGAGACGTGCTCAAAACATGCTTTAGGTGACGTATATTTCCAACGAATTTTATATTTACGAATATACACTTCTAATACACTGACAAGATGCTAAAACTGCATACATATTTTTTCCGTGTTTGACACGTGCTCGATACATGCTTTAAGTGACGTATATTTGGAACGAATTAATTTCATATTTACGAAAGTACACTTTCAATACATTGACAAGATGCTAAAAACGCATACATATTTTTTCACGTGCTTGAAGCGTGCTTAAAACATTCTTTAAGTGACGTATTCTTCAGACGACTTAATTTAATATTTACGAAAGTACACTTTTAATATATAGAAAAGATGCTAAAATCGCATTCATATTTTTGAACGTATTTTAAACGTGATCGAAGCATGCTTTGTGTGGCGTACTTTTGGAAAATTTTAAGAAATAATTTCGAATTCCAAGCACAAAATTTCAGGAGTGTATTTCAGGCAAATTTTAGTGCATCCATGAATATAAAATATGTTTCAAATACATTATAAATATCCCGAAGTGTATTCCAAACCTAATAGTTTCCGCTAATGGAGTGAAACGCTGCCGTATATTAGGAGGAAAATCGCCATTATTGATACATTGAAAGCACGAATAATAGTATGCAGGCATAAAATGTTCTAATATCAAGTGAATCAGATCTCAGCTCACAGAAACAGACATGCAATTAAAACTAGCCACTAAAAAAGCTGGCGAAATGTATGCTCATTTATGGCGGGCGCATTTAGAGGCATTTAAACTCGCTGACATTCTGCAATAATTTACCTTCTTTTTCTTGAAAGCAATTCTCTGCAAAGGAAGCTAAACTTTCGAAAAAAAGTATTTGATACTTGCGGTCACCAGAATGTAATTAGTTTGCGTGCTAGGAGTATAATGAATTTCATTACTCAATCTCCCAAAAAGGCTGGTTTTTTATTTGAGGAAGAATGTAAAGGCGTCCCTTCTCCAACTGGTCCAGTCTAAATCCTAAGCAAGAACAAAATCAAAAGCGAGAGGGCCATAATAAAAATGCTTAAGTAAGATGAGGGAGGCTAGGTATGCAACCTTGTGAGCCTTACAGCACAATATCTGCGGGGCTCAGGCTATATAATTTTTCTAGATGAAGCCCAGGGTTTTCTTGGTGTGCGCTTTCGTTTTTGTTAAATCCTCAGAGTAAGCATGGCCTTACAACTTTTCGTGAAGCTTTTGTGTGATTAGGCGAGGCTTAGGTGTTGGGTATTTGTATAGAGGCGTATTTAAGCCTAATTCTATTGTAGAAACTTCTACCACATTCATTTGTTCCGCGATTTCTCTAATTTGCGCTTGATTCAAGCATCCCTCCAAATAACGTGCATTAATTGTCTGTACGGTCTGCAGTTGCTAATATATGCAATCCTGAGATGAATTACTTTCCCTCATATCATGGCGGGTTCAATATGTTGAATAACCTGTGGAGAATTTCTGACACCCAGTAGACTGGAAACTTGTTAAATTAGGTGCTTGGTATCATTGATATTTGGAGAGGTAAATAAAAGCAGAGACAGAAGCAGCTGAAAGGGAAGGGCAGCCTTTTTGGGGCCAAATCTAGGCCACCCATCCTTTACAGAACGAGAACCTCAAGTGGAGGTGAACAATCAGCTTATGGTCACACTCATTAAATGTTTAATTTTCTTTTTGTTTTTGCAATTTTCTTTTCCGTGGCTGTTTGCTTCTTTATGATACTGTGAGGAATTCACATCTTTCACCTTTTTTTCTTTTTCACAATGTCAAGATCAAGCAAGAAAAAAAGCCCAGTTTGCGTTAACCGCTACCACTTGTGTAGTTGTATGTTCGCTTTTTTGTGACGTGAGGGGCTGAAATGCAACGCACCTAAAAGACAAAAACATTTTGTCAATAGTTTGCTGTCTGGAAGTAATTAACACTTTTTTTTATTTTTAGATGCAAACCTCTTGTCAACCTGGCATCAAGAACTCGCCCATGTCCCCGTTGGGTAAGCAAAACTCGCCCTCTCGTTAAGTTTCCCGGCCGGGGAAAGGTTTCTGAAATAGTCCACCAAGGACCCGGAATTTCCGAGATTCATTCCTCACCAATATCTTCGAACCACTATCGAATCAACCTTAGAAGTAGTAGCACTTACAAAGAAAGTTATGAGGAAAGAAAAGCGCAAATGGTTGTCTAAGCACCGCAAGGAGAAACGCTAGCAATGTACTGCCATTTTACTGAGAGGAGTTCAAAAATGTTTGCCCTAATGCGATTGCACAGCAGTTCGGATGTTTATTAGTCGATTATCAGACCATAACTGCATACACACGTTCCCAGCGCTGCCTTTTGACCCGAACTCGATCATTATTGTATCTGGTGCCAAAAGAAGGGAAAAGTGAAATGTGTGCGTCGCACCGTAGTGACGACGGCGTCTGCGCCTAGCTTACACCATGCGCATTACTAGCGATAATACAACGTCTGTTTGAAGTTTAATGGGAAAGGCGAGAACGTTGACGGCGGCCGTGGCATTAACAGGCAGAGCTTTTCGACCGCTACCCACTCTGAAAAAGTACATAATCACCAGGATGCTTCGACTGGTCCGGAGAGACGAAAGCAGTCTCGCGTGCCTCATTCCACTCGTTGCTCGAAGAATGAGGTCTAATTACACTCACGCCGACCTTAGTGCTTTTCAGATGTCTTTCCGAGCGCATCTCAATGAGCTAAAGCAGTGATGAGCATAGCAAGGACGAGCTAATATCTTCCACGACGGCGGAAGCTTTCTCTACAATTGCAGGTTAGCTGCAGTGTCATCTCTTTTTACGCTTCGAGAAACAATGAGCGCTGAAACAGGCTTGCAAAGTACGTAACACGACTCAGTGCGTACGTCTTCTGGCAGTAGAGAAATCCACAAGTATTTCTTATCTCGCCAGTTCTCTGAAAAGAACACATCTTATGAAACTTTTCGGTATATTATTTTGTCTTGGCTTGTTGTATTAGTTGTCACTTTTTCTTGATATTTGTCACCTCTGTACTTGAACAGATGCACCACATGCTAGTTCCTAGGTATATTTACAAACACCTAGTTTCATTCAACTTGTCAACGTTTTCATGGCAAGGCGCAAAAGTTCTATAGACGATGAAAAGTTTCATGAAGTTTCTATGGGAGTGATGCAACGAGAAAATGATTTGACCAATGCAAAGTTTAAGCGATAAAAATTCTATTTCCTAGTTTTTCTTATTTACTTAAATACCAGAGAGCTACAAATGAAAAAAACGTGTCTAGCCTTTCATTTTCGTTGCCCTGCCTCACAACTAGGATTTTTTTTCTCCCATTTAGTGCGTTCCGGTAGCGCAACTTCTTTTTTTGCGCTCATGGCTGTAGGTGCAGTGAACGCCGGAAAGCTGGTATATATGGACTGCTTCTCTGCAACGCGGTCAGGCATTAGTCGGACATATACTAAAAGAAGGCGCACCTCTTTATGTTCTCTGAGCAGGAAATGAAGTCAATAATTCAGGAAAGTTTCTAATAGCGGTATTCCTATTTTCATAGGCCAATTGAATGTTTACTATTGTATACGTATCAATAAACATATTTGTTTGTATGATATGGTAGTCTTGTACACTTTAACCCTAGATACATTGGCGCAATAAGGAAATAGGGCCTACACTTTTGGTAAATATTGCAGCCTCATAATATTTTAACGGCGAAGAGCACGGACAATTAACGTTTACGGTACATTCTTGCGTCCCTCGCTAAATATGGCGCCCTATACCGTTTTCACTCCTGTAGCAGTGCGCCAAGAATGGCCTGCCATATATTAGTCAGTAAAAAATGTTAGCGGACGTGTTTCTTGGTGCGTAATATCTACTCCCAAAATTTGCATTAATGCTGGAAATCTGTCCGCTTTAGTGAACATCTTCCGTGAATCAAACTCTGCAAACACTCCTTACTGGGTTTATTATTGCCAGAAAACGGCAAGAACATGTTAACAAGCAGCTTCAGGAGTAAGCAATTCTTTAAATGCTTCTACAGAAGAGAATACTTTGACTAAACGCATATAGCAGAGAGGAGAATGAGGCTTCGCAGTTATTATGGTATTGCGCTAACTGTGCCGGATCATCATCTAAATCTACCTTGATGGAAAAACGGATCATCATCTAAATGTATCTTGATGCGTCCCCACTGATAACCCACCCACACATGAGAACACAGCACCCGAGCCCTGGCTTTGAGTGCGTCGACGGGCTTCCAGTGACCGGCGGGTCTTCAGTCTTTATGGTCCTGGCTTCACCCGCTCCTCATCTGCTAATCTCTTTCACCGCGACGGCAAGCACTTCATCTTCTCTTCTCTGTTCATCTTTTCCATCACACCCAATACCATGTATACTGTTTCATCGTGTGTGCCATTCTTCGAGCGGACTAGGAGACGACGAACTGGGCAGTTGCGGGCGCGAGCTCGCGCCAGGCCATCAGCGCTATTAAAAATCATGCCAACACGATCCTTCATGTTCCGTCTTCATCGTCTTGTCGTTACGAAACAATATCATTTCAAACATATAACAGCTTAGAAATGTCGTTTAAGATTTTTTCATACTCTTGTTCAAAACACTTTCAAACTGTTAATGATTGGCCTCCTTATCGATACCCTGTGAAAGAAAAAAGGAGTTCAGGTAGTTTTTTTTACATGTGTTTGAATACGCTGGACTTCTTCCCAGCACCCTTAGCCCGTGGTTGCACCCTCAAGCATGTATTGCGGCATATGAAAGATATGTCGCCTTTACATTTATGGTTCTTGCTTTCCCATTGTGCTTGATATGTGTTCTCTTTTTCTTCACTAAGGGTCGCGGTCACAGGTGCATTGCGAGATCAAAAAAGTGCTTTGAAATTTATAGTTCACATCTTCACTTCACTTCACTTCACTTTATTACCTTAAAGACCCCACTTTGGGGGTGTTACATCAGGGGTGGGAGTACAAATATGGGATGAATATGATTGCTTACATGATATTTATGAAATGCATATTTAAATTGTTCACAAAACTTGATTGGCAGGTGATGACATCAACGTCGTGGGGAAGGCCATTCCAGTCTTTAGCAGTGCGAAGAAAAAAGGATGCGGAAAAAGTGACGGTGCGGGTGCGTTGGCATGACACTTGCAGTGGATAGCCGGTGCGATGAGATATGCGAGCGGGCGGTGTGATGTAGGGTGGTTGTCCGAGGGAACTGTAAAAAAACTTATGAAACAGACTAAGAGAAGCAATGCGACGACGATGGGCAAGAGTTGATAAACCTGATTGTCGTTTAAGTGACGATACACTGATGTCGTATGAATAGGCAGAATGAATGAACCTCGTGGCGCGATTTTGGACAGATTCTAGTGAACTGATGAGATATGCTTGTTGCGGGCTCCAGATAGCAGATGCGTATTCTAGTTTTGGTCGAATGAGTGATTGGTAGGCGAGAAGTTAAATACTTTGAGGGGCGTGCCGTAGATGACGTTTCAAAAAACCCAATGACCGGTTAGCTGATGCGACGATGTTCGTTACATGAGAGCGCCAGGAGAGATCCTGGCACAAGGTGACACCTAGGTACTTGTATGAGTATACAGATTCTAGTGGAACGTTAGCAACGGAGTAAGAGAAAATATGGGGGTTACGCCGGCGGTGAAAAGATACGAGTTTACATTTATTAGGATTAAGCGACATTAGCCAGTCATCGCACCAGGCATGCACTGTGTCAATGTCGTTTTGCAGCTGTGATTGGTCAAAGGTGTTGGAAATCGTGTGGTAAATAACGCAGTCGTCTGCAAACAGACGAACATTGCAAACCAGGTTTGAGGGTAAGTCGTTTATGTAGATTAAGAATAGGAGGGGAGCAAGTACAGAACCTTGGGGTACGCCTGATGTTACTGGAAGAGGGTTGGAACTCTGGCTGTTAACGAGAACAAACTGGGAGCGCTTAGAAAGGAATTCTTCGATCCACAATAAGACGTTAGGATGCAGTTTTAGCATGGTTAGTTTTAGCAGTAAACGCCTGTGGGGAACTTTATCAAATGCTTTAGCAAAGTCTAGAAAATAGCGTCAGTTTGTAAATTTAGGTCGAGGTTAGAGTGAATGTCATGAAGAAAGACGGCCAGTTGAGTTTCACATGACAAACCCTTGCGAAACCCGTGTTGTGAGAGATGAAAGAAGTTGATAGCGTCAAGAAAGTCCATGATTTGAGAATAGATGACGTGCTCCATGATTTTGCAAGGTATGCTGGTTAATGATATCGGACGGTAATTTAAAGGAGAATCTTTGTTACCGGACTTAAAGACGGGAATGACCTTTCCCACTTTCCAGTCATCCGGAATGGAACCTGTAGAAAGCGACTGTGAAAACAATAACAATAAGTACATTGCAGAAATATTATTAGTGTTGCGCAGTATTTTGGAGTTAATTTCGTCGACGCCGGCCGATGATGAAGTTTTAAGGTGTTCAATGAGCGAGGTAATGCCGGCTTCAGAAAACGCGATAGCAGGCATGCTGGACTCTATATTGACGGCGAAAGTTGCAGTTGGTGGGTGAATTTCATTAGTGAACACAGATGAAAAGGCGTTATTAAAAATGTCAGCGCACTCAATGTCATCAGCTTCCTCTCCAGACTCTTTAGTTAGAGTCATGGTATGTGCCGGGTGCTCACTTATGACCTGCCAAAACTTTCTTGGATTGGAAGTCAACAATTTGGGGAGGTCGTTGTGAAGGAAAGAGTATTTTGCGTAGCGAATTTCTGATAGGTAGGTGCGTTCGGCTGTATAGTATTTTTCCCATGCGCACTCGTCGTATTGCTTTATTTTGCCGCACGGAAAAGGCGCTTCTTTTTATTGTCGAGTCTTTTTATCGTTTTGGTATACCATGGTTTCTGGCGGTCCGAGTGGAAGCTTATTTTGGGGATGTATCTATCGGTTAGTTCGCTAACCTTTTTCTTAAAACGGGACCAATTGTCATTTACTGAATTATCTTGAAAAGATCCTTCAAATGTTGTGAGATATTGGTTTAATTCAAGACTAAAGGCTTCATAGTTTCCTTTGTCGTAGAGGCGAATAGTTTTGTTTTGATTCTGGCGTCGTGATGGGTGGAACTCAAATGTGGCGTGGATTACTTTATGGTCGCTGATTTCGCGTAGGTAAGTGATAGATGAGAGGGCTTCCGGGTGGGTAGTCAGGATTAGATCTAGGATGTTTGCACCACGGGTCGGTTCAGATACCACTTGAGTTAAGTTGAAGTTTAGGCAGACCTCGATAAAATCATTCGCTTCCCTGTTGCCGACAGCTGTCTGTGTCTGCCAGTTGATTTCTGGAAAATTGAAGTCTCCAAAAAGAATGATATGCGCTTTTGGGTATTTCCTCGTTAATTGGCTGATCACGTCGTTAAGAATTCGAGAGAAATCGGAGTTGGTATTTGGCGCTCTATAACAAACGCCCAGCAGTACGGTTTGGGGCGCAGCGCGACAAAGTAGCCATACTATCTCAAGGTCTGATGGAATATTAATAACTGTACACGAGAACTGGTTGCTAACTGCGATGAAAACGCCTCCACCTCGAGCGGATGTGCGATCTTTGCGAAGAAGGTTAAAATTCGGTAAGTCAGCAAGAACTTCAGTATCGGTGATGCCATTAGTGAGCCATGTTTCGGTAAGTATCAGCAAGTTACTAGCAGATGACCACACAAGATTGGAGATGATTTCACGTTTCGGAAGAAAACTACGTATGTTTGTGAAAATCGCCGAAAAGGAAAGATTAGGCTGGGGGGTGGTAGGTACATGAGCGGCTGGGGGCTGGCGGCGCAGCAACCGCTATGGTATCTCTTTTACCGATTGCGATGGTTCGTCGAAGATATATCGTCGGGAACCGATGAACAGGGTTTTGTATCGCAAAGAAAAACGGTTAGTCTGTTACGCCCCGCTGTCACAGATCGGTGTGTCTGCAATGTCAACAGACAAAGATAGGGAAGAAAGAAGCTCGAGAGGCTCTCAGGAATTCCTGTAAAACAGTCGAGACGCTGCCAAGGCGCGCAGTACGAATTTGGCGATGATAATTAAGAGGCCCAGACAAAATGTGGCCTCTCTTAACTCGTGCCTACGCGACCATAGCTAAGTGGCAGCAGAATGGCATGAGTCACGTAGCCTCCCGGTCTCCGCGAAACGTTTACAGGGCTGCCCTGCGCGCGCTAGCACAAAATGACTTGGAGAGTAGACGGTAGCCGTGGGACACTGTCCTCCTCGTGAAGTGTTACAATTGACGCGATGACGGCGTGCTACTATCAACTTTCATCAAGCTTCGGGTGCCTGGACAGTTCGTGTGACAATGCTCTGTGTTTGAAGTGCCAACTTTCAAAGTCAGCCTCACTCTATGAATGACGTGTACTTTTAACGCCAAAGCTTCATGAGGTCCTGATATATTTCATCCGAATTTTAACTGTTTCAGGCAAAACCTGCTGTGCTTATTGAGACCCTAACACCGTTTGACTGGCGCTGACATTTGTCATCATTGTTTGCATCATTTACACGGTTTCTTTGTTATTTTCTTGTTTGTTTCATTATTCGTTTTTCTTTCGTTATTCTATGTGTAATGATGAAAAATGTTTATGGCTCTTAATAGGCTCTTGGGAAAAAAAAAATTTCCGGCTCCAGTGCCGTCGTGGAACGCCTCAGAAACTGAAATGTGATCCCAGCGATGAGAACGAAGCGATCACCGACAGGATACTAACCGAATTAACAGCGTTTATTTTGCTTCAGCTTCAAGCGACTGAGCTCAAGCCGAAAGCTACCCTGACGGGCGCTACACGGAGGTGTCTATCGGAAGGCTGATGTGGAGCGCACGGTGTTGACGCTGCCGCAGGTTAAGTCATGGGAGTGGATGGGAATGGTCACCGTGAGAAGGCGTCGCCATTCTGATGTTTTCTTTAGCTTTCTAAAAGAGAATGCCTACTCGGGAAACGTGATACGCAGCGACTTAGTCGACCTGAAAACTTCCTAACGACCACAGCCATCAGAGCTAATGATGCTCTGTCACGATGGCGAAATGGTGACTTTACATGTTGAAAGCCTCGCTTTCCAGGTAACGGGGTCCGCGAGCAGTGATCTCACCCGACGAGTGACGCAACCACAGCCAACACATAAAGACCAGTTTGTTCCGAACCAAACCAACGCTTCAAAAGGGGCACATCATAGAACAACGGAGCCAAGCATGCGCAAAATCTTGGGACAAAGCAAGACAAGGCGCAAGACAAATTAGGCGCTACACCTGAGCGCAGCAGAACAAAAATAGAGTCAAAAGGGCAGTTAAAAAGAACTAAACAGAAAACACAGTGAGACGCAGATAACACCAAGCAGCATCGATGAGGGCTTGAAACGCAGCATGAAACCTGGCTGCTTGAGTAGCAGCCACTTACGCCAAACAGCTAGTCCATCCTTGCAGATGCCACTTGCATCCGCGCTCTTCATCCCGGTACGGCGCCGCCGCGCCGTCCGTCCGTGTACACCCTGCTCGCTCGTGCTGACCGCCGAATCCGTGGCCACGCTCTAGCAACGCTCCCGGAGGAATCCCCCTGCGCGCCGCCTGCCTGCCGTTATCAAGCCATCACCGCCGCGATCAAGCTTGCCGCGATCGCCACATCTCGCGAGCAACAGTTCGGTCTTGCGCAGTTGCGCTGGCTTCGCGCGCACATAGATGACTGGAAGAGAGCGCGCTCAGTTTAAATGGCTAAAAAGCGGCCGTAGAGTCCCACAATGTTTTGGAAAGTAATACAAGTTCAAGAGTTTCATTTGTCTTAAGGCTAGCTAAACCGGCAAGAGAATTCTGTTCAACCATACTGGAACTGGTATCAGCAGTGGTTAGAGGGCCACTGGAGTATGAAGTAAATGCGGCCGGAGAGGCCTGTTCCCTAGCACTGTTGCTATGCCAACTGGTCTCGGTGCAAAGTAAAGTTCGGTTTCGCGTTGCATCATCAAAATGTGAAAGCGGTGAGGCTGAACTAAGCGCCTGCTGAATACCAGGGGCAGGAACTTCGCGACCAGAGAGCCCACCAAAGATGTGTTGAAGTGAAGAGCTGCAGCAGGGGGGACGCAATTAAGGTATAGTTGAAGATAAGAGGACGGAGGCAGGACGCCAAGCCAAGAAGAAGTTCCCTCAGAGTTTGCGGACAAGGAAAATTCAAGATGCAAACAGTTTACTCCGCAAAGGGAAGCATTCCGTCGAGGTTAATCACGCAATGCAATACTTTTTTTTCAGGAAATGATAACATATATTTATGGGCTTGAGCGTCCGAAACCAACTCAGGATATGAGGGGTGGGGTAGTGAATTGCTCCAGATAATCGACCACCTGGGTATCTTTAAAGTACACTCACATGGTACAGTACGCACGACTCTAGCATCTCGCCTCAGTAGAAATGGGGCCTCCGGGGCCAGGACGGAACCCGCGCCCTTCGGGGTCAGATGCCAAGCGCCATAGCCACTGAGCAATCCCGGTGGCTTAAGAAAACATTCTTAATATCCATTGAAGGCCGCATTGTGTCAAACGTGTGGGAACTTCATAGAGCATTTGTAGTGCTGGGTGGTGTCTTAAGAAATGAGACAGTTTCGTCGGGAGAAGAAAGGTATGCTTCCGAATTCTCGTCCCGAGGCAGTGTGCCAGTCTTGGGTTCAAATGTGACAAGGAATCACAGAGTGAGTCCGAATAAAACAGTATTCGGGGAGCATAGGCAGTCTGGTCCTTGCTAGATTCGCGCGCTTCATAAATGACGTTATCTAGAGCGAACGTCGTGACAAGTATTTAGCACCTCAGTGGCAGCGGGGTGATTCATTTATTGTAATTTTTTTAAAGCAAAGAATTTCACGAACAAGCGGCCGCAGCCTTCTTTCTTCCTAACTAAGACGAGAGGAAGAAAAATAGATTGTGGCTGCCAGTAGTTTGTTGCCCGAAAGCATGTAGGAAACTTCACCTTCAGTGACCTTACGTTGACATGGCGGAACAGGATACTGCTGTCAGAGGAGGATGGAAGAGAAATCCGGAACTGTGTAATGGGGCATCGCGAACGTGTACGCATAGATGAGGAAAGCACTCTCTAAATGGGCACCTTTGCTTCCTGACCTGCGTCGAGACGCCAAAATGTCGTTAATCGGCAGCCGCTATCGGCAACCGCTGTCGGCAGCCGCGCGTGTGGGGTTTACATTTGAACGAAATTGTAAACGGGCAACGAAAAAAATATACATTTGAAAACCTCTCGAGAATCCTCATTAGCATTGGGAGCTGAGTAAAAATATGCCAAATCTAAGGAGAAGCCCTGGGACGATTCAAAAGGAAATCAAATTGGCGAGTTTCCTGCGATTGTGTTATTGGATCCCGGATTCTAGAAAAGAAGTTTAACATTAGAAAATCAAAGAACAGAATGCTTGAAAGACATAGTTGCCTTAGGATTGTTTTGAAATCTTTTAGTTTTTTATTTTTTCTTGATATCGAAAAGTTTCGCTCTGCCACTCGGTGGTTTCTTAACCGAAAAAAAAAAAGAAATGGCCATAATATCACGCCATTGTAATGATGATATATGATTAGGATATAAATACGAAACCGCTACCAACACTAAGCAATTGTCCTGACTTCTTCACGTCATCATGTGATCAACACAAACTGCCCTGTTTTCATATGACGTGGACAGCGCGCTGCGCGTCCGTCGTTTTAGCTTTTTTTTTATTAGAGCCTGACATTATGTTTCCGAGTTTTCATTCTACATGTCAGTGGTATAGATGTAACTTCAAACTGCCTGTGGGTTCATAGAATACGTCAGATATGCTGATTCTCCTACCATCTGTAGGACGTTGAATGTTTCGGGATGTGGGGCAATTTTAAAGCCAGGACTACGTTTTCCTATCAAGAATAAAAGCTTTGGGAATTTAGTTTTTGTTCCAGTTGGTGACTGCCCTGAATTTCGAGGAAACGCGGATCGAGCACCATCACTACACCACACGATGCTACAGATCGTTGGGCATTTACTCATGCCATATGCACACTTCCTGCATCCCACTTCGGCTGTTATATATACAGAAAGGATATATACGAATCCACAAGTCCCACCTAAAAACCAAATACTCTTGCTCTTTTTTAGTGTTGCCAGTAGTAGAGGTAGCAGTAGTAGTAGTAGTAGAAGAAGAAGAAGAAGAAGAAGAAGTAGTAGTAGTAGTAGTAGTAGTAGTAGTACCAGTAGAAGTAGTAGCGGTATTTTTTACAAATTTTACGGTTCCTAGGTAGTATGAACAAATACACTTGGAGTGTTCTCGGTAGACACGATTTATATAACGCGTGGCATTCGTGTGCGAGCCGGAAGTGGCCGAGGAATTAAACCTCCAAATAACCAAACTAGGCCTTCTAAAGCTAGTTAGTATTCGTCATTTAAATTGTGCCACTCAAGGGGAGAAATTCAGGCAGGTTACAATCCGTAAGGCTTCAAATAAGGCACGCGCCCCTGAGACAAGTTTCTGATAGATGGTGACAATATTTTCTAGATTTATATTCATAAAATATTCTAACTGATGCAATGTTTCTTTCTCAAGGTATAATAAGTAACCTCAACTTAGTGTTGACTGACATCATTCATCCTGCTGATAATTCTTCGAACTGGGCGTAGATTACTCGAATACGTATATTAGGATTCCATCATAGAGCTTATTACTCTCTAGCGTAAGTTGTAAATGAGCGTTCAATTAACATCATCATCACCGTTAAAACTGTGGGACAGTTTTAATGAACTCACCGTTTTTTTACGATTTTTCGTCCCTTGAACAAAACTGTTTCGCCGTAAGAACAGCAGACGGCACTGAATTGCTGCAAAATTTCGTTAGGTCGAACTTCCTTCGTAGTGATGTATCAGCGAGCAGTTGTAATGTTGCGAAATAAATAAGAAAAAATATAGCAGACTTGTTGCGCGCCTTTGTTTCTGAAGAGTGGGATTGAGGCTGTAATAGCGCATACCGGCTCCGATAAGTAAATTGTCATCGGCCTTATCGCAGGTGGTTTTTGTGGGCCTTTCTAAAAAGCAAGACAGTGCCTCAGTGTCTAGAAAAGATGCCAGCAACTGGCGTTGGCATTCATTGGTTGAAAGCAGCCAGATCGTAATCTGGCATAAAACAACAGTTTGTTGTGTTCGAATTTTCTTCTAAAGATTGTAATAGTAATATCACGTCGCTGTTGCCATGATTGGCATAATAGTGAATCTCCAATTAGGAAGGTGCGAATGTCAAAAAGCTGGTCCCCTATGTGACAGTAATTAGAAAACATGAGTGTTAGCTTGATACTTCAAATACTTTACAGCGTTCACATTTACTATAAAAAGTAAGCAACCAATCAAATTTATTACGGAGAAGTTCTCTATACAGTCGGCTATAGAGCAGCTGCCAGGCAGCAACTTCAGTTATCAATTGCTTCCTGCTGTGCAAGCTCTAAACACAACTGCGTAATAGTGGAAGTGTCCGCAATCGCTCTTAATATTTGCTAGAGAAATACTTCCGAGTGCACGCTAAAACGCTACCAAGTGTTCACTTATGCGGCACTTAGATTGTAAGAACACCAACAGTCGCAAAACATAGTGGTGCCATTCCTTCTAAAATTTGTTTGTTTTTCGAAGGACTAGAGATATTTGGGAAGTACCTTTCGTAAGCGAGAAAACACTAGGCAGAAAATGGATGCCAGATGTGTCTTGCAGTGCAGCCACCACAAAGTATTGAGGAAGCAGGCGCGTCCGAAGTGCTTTAATTACAAGCTACGCAGAACAATAAGAAAAGAAGTGGAACCAAAAAGTTTTTGTCTCTAACGAAAATCAATCGTTAGAGACAAAATGTGCGTTGTAATTTTGATTAGCTTCAGAGAAGTTAGTTACGCGGTAAGGAAATGTCTCATCCTGCGCAAATTGATTGCGAGATGACTACGATGCGAAATATTAATATTTAATTGGCAATGAAGACTGTTGACGTTGCGTGAAACAAATATGAGCATTGCATGAGCTTGTATCAGTTGTTTTCGAGTTGACGCCACGATATATTCACAACGTTTACCCTCAGATATTGAACACTGTGCCTTTTAATACATTATTTTGTAGCCAGACCTACATTGGGCTACCAGTCGAGCATTACGCGGTACATGAGAGAGGCCAATTGTGTCCATGCGCCGTTTGAGTGGCAACCGGAGAGGAGCAAGGTGCGGCGTGCGCTTCGCCGTCGCCGCGGCCGCGCGCCCGCTCCACCGTCGAAGCCGAGTTTGACGTCACGCGGATGAGCAGTTGTGCGCATGCGCCGATACCATGTTAACCAGAGAGACCCCACAGCTGCGCCGCGCTCTTCGTCGCCGCTTCGCCTAATGCCGCTCTATCACCCGAACCGCACGTCGCATGGGCAGCATTGCGTATAAAAGGCGGAGATCTAATAAGCGTCTCTATAAGAACGTTTGACATTTATGCAGAGAAGGAGAGTCCAGCCGCTGCTAAACGGTGGTAGAGACAAGAGAGGATTAGCTCTTCCGATCCTGAGTTTGTCGCCTAGCAGTTGGCTAAACATCAAAGAGAATGAGCGTCAGAAGGCGAAAGGAGCAGCGGAGACGCCTGAACAGAGAGAGGAACGCCTTGCCTAACGAAGACGCCAGACTTCCGAGCGTAATAGACGCTGCATAGCCGGCGAGATGGAACCTATGGAAGGCGTCAGTCGACAGGAACGAACAGAAGGGGATGTGAAGGCCCGTCGTGTGACTGATCGCGCCTTTAGAGTTTTTGAAAAAACAAGCTCAGCCACGGAAACGTACCTCTCACTACGTATAGCCTGGCATTGCCGAGCTAAGCCACTGCCAATTTTTTTTTGTTTACGGCGCACTAACAAATCGGTAACAGCCGTTTGTACTGAAAACAGGCGTACTTACATATTTTTAGTTCAAGTGGATTATCTATATAAAACTCCGCTATATTAAAACAGAGCCGGTAGTCTTGAAGTAAACGGCCACCAGCTTGTGGCCTGGTATTTGTACAAGATAATTGTCAGCAGGTAGCAGAAGTTGTGAGTCAAAGCAGTAAACAATGAAGACTGTTTATTCAAATTGCCTAACACGAAACTCTAATTCACACAAGCAATTAAGACCACATTTTTAGGATTAAGTTGTTTCTTAAAAAAAGTTTCAGTAGTTCAAATAAAGAGCCACATGTGCAAGAGATCTGTTACTATTGGTACTAAAATATTTATAGCAGTTTGTATTCACACAGTAAATCACCATGAAAGCGTAAAAATACATGAAGATTGTGTTACACAAGATGCTTTCATAAGACATGAGAAACAATAAGAAAAGTAAAGCTGAAGATACGGAAAGGGCACGTTTGCAAATGGCTATTCAGTTACACTAAATTAAATACCTTAGAGCTGAAGGCGATTTTTTTCTAGGTGCGTGTAAATCGACATTATAGAATGTTAACATGTTGGTTAGAAATGGTTCTACTGTGTTGTATATCATCCCTTAAATTCCACTACAGCTTGAACGATATACAAATTATGCAAACAGCCAACAAACTGTTCTCAATGTTCCCATATGTTTGTATCCGCTGTATATTACAAGTCTACATAACTGAAATAATGTGAATAAGTTCTGCGTATATACCCAATTTTCGATATGCCTGATAGAGCAGACTCCTTATGTTCGGTTTCAGTGATACATAAAACAGGAGCAACCATTACAATCTTTACATTCTCCGGAATGCATAAAAACACTTCTAATCGTTTCATTTTTCACGCCGAATGTTTATATCTTCTCTGTAATAGGGACGACCAGAACACTGAATTCTTTGAACGAGAACGCAAAAAAATTTTGAAAAATGCTGTGTATGATCAATGACGTGTTTAAGGCGTTTTTGGCTCTCTGCAATTCGTATAATTTAAACAGCCATCAAGAGGAAAAGAGAATAATTCAAATTCATCTAAAAGAGGCCTTTAGTTGCAGGGCTTTTTGTAAATATTCAGCGTTAAAATGGGTTTTTTGGGAACTAAGCGAAATTAAAAAAAAACGCCCTGTATGTCACACTGCTTAGGGAGAAGCCAAGGACATTGCAACGTATTGGGCTGCGAATGCTCTGTCGTCATGAGCACTACCTTTCCCTTACCCTATAAAAAGAAACGAAGAAAGAGGAAACAGAAAGAGAAGCGAACATGATATATCTCATGCATTGCTTTGTGGATCAGTATCACTAGGGAAGTATTAGGTGTGGGCAGCCAGTGATTACTGCTCTTGTTTACCGCACACTCGTAGATCAACATGACGTCATTTACACAAAAAATAGGCTACCATGCAACCCTTCCTACTTGACGATAATCTATCCTATAATAAGTATCTTATAATTAAGTCTGCAGAGTGGTTGCTTTCTGTTTATTTTCTGTTGTTTACTACAGGCAGTAAATATTCGCTTCAATTTGAGACGCAGTTTGTGCGGAGGATGAGCTAGCGGCTGAACAAACCGAGTATAAGCAATGTGTTCACTTAGCAGCCTGCAGTGCTTTGGCCTTTCAGATAGAACTTATAGTGATCAAAAAAGAGGCCTAGGTTATCCTGCGTAAAGTAACTTCTCTCGGTAAAGTTCACAACTATAACCTTACCTGTCGGCAACGGCAGCGGTCGCCTAGAATATCGTACTGAAACGCATCCAGAACAATTTGTCTCTCCAGAATATCGACCTGTCCTCTTTAGCGACAATATTCACCCTGCCCCAATAGGTGTGCACAACACTTGGAAAATCTCCTCCTTGAAGATTGCTGCATAATAAAGTATAGCTTGGCTAAACATCATTACGGGTGCTCCTGTATCGATTCCTATTATCGGTATGAATTCTTGATTATCATCGAAAGATACCAAGGCTCAGTTTTTTGGTAGTCTGGTAAATTTTGTTGGCGGAAAGTTTTAAGGGTTACATGCTGCACTACTTCTGGCAGAGAATTTTTCTTCCCCAGAGCCTGCAGGTGCTGATTCTTACGAGTTAATTGGGGTGGCTGCGCACCGTGTCGCACCATGCTGCCAAGCTCTTTCCTCCATGATCATATCATTCGCACGGACTGTGCCCTGCCTTGAGGCCGTAGAAATATCCACCATGCAAGTATCGGCACTTTTGCAAGGGCAGTGTTTGGAGCTTTGCATTCTCTTGTCGAATGGTTAAGAATATTCTTAATGCCTGCATCTCTGGAGCTTGCGGCTGCAAGAAGCTGTTTTCATCCCTGCCTCTGGACAGGGAATAAGCTAGAAAAATGATTCGTCTACTTCCGGTGATACATTCGATATAGACGAGAAATACAATGAGGTCGAGCGTGTTAGCAAATTCTGAAAGAATTTCGTCAGCAGGGACAAACAATATAGACCAGGAAAACACACTGGAGATAAAATTGTTTTCAACGAGTACATGAAGGAGTGTTGGAGACGACAAGGATACAATTTGCCTCAGGTTGTGCAAGAATCAGGAGTAGTTTTTGGGGCTGAAGATGAGCCTCCTCTTCATCTTCACTCGTGGTAGGCCTCATAAGAGACATCGCACTTTCACGGCCTCCGTCACTGTTCGACTGCGCCGAGATCACAGCTGCCCGTTGGTGGATCTGTACTGCTTTTGGATCTATTCTAGAAGCTGCCTCCTCTCTTGAAGTGGTGAGTACGCCGAAACGTGAACGTGGTCTCCTGAGGAAATGGCCCTGATGACCATCCTGATGCAGTGAAGAATTTTTTATCTTGCTGCTAGCACTCCACGCAGGACTAGTGGCATGTTATCCTGCGAAGGCCAATGCAATGTGCAGGCTATCATGAGTTTCAGAACATTCCAGTCAGGCTCTCCACTTCCTTGTGTACACTCCTCTTCAAAGAGGTTCAAGGAAGTTGGCGGCGATAGGACTAAGACGGGTACGAAACTGGCGTGATTTTGGCTAGTATCAAATAGTTTCTTGGCGCTCGTTAGGCTTCGTACGTTCACTGACTCGGAAGAGTATTCTTCGCGGCTTCTGCGAGCCTGAAGATTTCCTCGAAGCGGTCGTTTATGCTTTTAGGTGTTTCTTCAAAGTCACTGTCACACCATTTCTCTGATGGATCAATGCGTTCAGTTCTGGAGAGGAATCGCGCCTTGACCTGTTCACTCCAGGCGCGTCGCTTTTGTTCGTGGGACAACTTTCGACGGTCCATATTGCAAGTTCACTACCGCTGTCCTCCACTGCTTCGTCGTGAACACGATATCCTAGGAATAAATATATTCCAGGAAGGCAGGAGCAACTTGCTCTTTGAAGTCCGGCTGCGAGACTAAGTCCGAGAAAGGCGCAGACCCTTGAGGATTGTAGTTCAGAATGTAAGGTGGTTAGAATAAGACCAAGACTTCCTTTTTGCTTTCGGCCACTGACGCGTCTGTCGGGAATCATTTCCTTCGATCATTTATACCGTATGTATGTCGTAGCTTTTATGTCGACATAGTGGGGACACCATTCGTTCTCGTTACCATGTTTTAAACTTAGCAAATTTTTAGTGTGTGTGGCGACATTACCATGTATTTCAATTCAATTCCGAGTGTTCATTTACGCTGATATTTTGTCGCATGTTCTTGCTCTGTTATATCGGAGTGCTTGCATTATCCTCTGTTATTGTTTTACTGGTTTATATTTCTTTCTTTGGCACTAATGTATAAAGTATACAGTGGTACACCCCCCCCCCCCCCCTGTAATGCTCCTGCGGGTGAATGTAATGTATGGACATGTATAAATGTATAAATAAAAGCGATCCCGAGTGGCAAAAATAAAGCGGAGAGGATGATTTTCCGCGGTTACATATGCGCAGATGGCTCGCGGAAGTTTACGAATTGTTTATCACGTCTGTTTGAATAATTCCGCAGACTCTGTCGGAGTCGGGTTTGTTTGCAAAGAGCATGCGCCAGTCTATTTACATATCGCCGCCGAAGTTGGAAATAGAAGTCGCCATGAACAAGAGCGCTAGCAGAATTCTTGGTGTTCACGACAATTCTCTTTGCGGCTCTCCTACTAATACAGAACTAAGGAACTCTGCAAACGATTGATTTGGTTTATGGGGGTTTAACGTCCCAAATCGACTCAGGCTATGGGGGCGCCGTAGTGAAGGTCTCGGGAAATTTCGACCACCTGGGGTTCTTGAACGTGCACTGACATCGCACAGTACACGGGCCTCTAGAATTCCACCTCTATCGAAATTCAACCACCGCGGCTGGGATCGAACCCGCGTCTTTCGGGCCAGCAGCCGAGCGCCGTAACCACTCAGCCACCGCGGCGGCTCAACTCTGCAAACGAGAAGCCGCAGAAAAAATATTCTACGTTACATGTTTTTCGTTCTCTAAAGCGAAGGCTTTGCAGCTACATTCTGCTATTCATCCGGCTAAAACTTTTGCAAAGATGGCATGACGGAAATAGTTAATCCTGGCCTGTTTTCTCCGCTGTTCCCAGTGCCATGCTTCACATCCGGCCCATGTTTCGCCTTTCTTATTATAGCTGCGCATCGTGAAAACATTGGGAATTGTGCATTCTAGTGTTGGAAGTTCAGGGCTAATTTTCGTTCCACTTCTCTTCTTGTTGTACTGCGTAGCTTGTAAGTAAAGCACTTCGGACGCTGCCGCTTCCTCACGTCTTTATCCTGGCTGCACTGCAAGACACATCTGGAATCCGTTTTCTGCCTAGTCTTCTCAGGCTTGGAGAGGTACTTCACAAAATACCTTGAGCCCCTTCCAAAAAACATGAAAACTGGCCAAGTGAGAGCGTGCTGGATTCCAACAGATCAAACCAGCTAGAATTAGTGCGTAGTGTGCGCCCTCTATTAAGGAAACAGATAGAAGCCATTGCCATTATTATCATAAAAAAAACGTGCCCCAATGGGGTGCACAAAATCTCTCGCAATCCCCTGTGATTTCGGAATTCGCCTTGCATGTGGTAGGTGGCAGGTCCGCAACCCAGTGCCGCCTGGAACCCACTGGTTTACAAACTGGTAGAATATTTCCCCTCGTCTGGTGCTACACTAATCTTACGTTATGTCCAGTGCCCTCTAAACTTGATACATTCGCCCGCTTGTGCTGTGCTAATCGTAATTGCTGCAGAGGTGCTTTATTGTAGACTGTCCCCAAAGAGACTAAGTCCAGTAGCTGCGCGAGAAATACTACACTGCGTTGATACATATTATGTTTCCGGTATCTACAGGCGTGTAAAAAAAGCTATAACATGGTAATTTTCCGACGAACGCCTTCCACTTCTCCCCCTGTGATCTGGAGCGTCCACTCCGCCACTCTTTATGGAATACATCGGACCAAAAACCATGCAACATTGTACACCACAGCGACTGCACCTATCGGCATGGAAGCGACTAAACAACAAACAGATGCCGCGCGTTTATACCGTTTTGTGTGCTGTGCCAAACCTAATGGCTGTCTTCGTGTACCCCGAGGGCCCCCGAACTTAAAGATGATCAGGCGTAACAATCACTCTTGAAGTTTTTAGAGCGCATTGCCTTATGCAACACTTATAAAGCCACATTCGCTAAAATAGCGACTAAGCCGAAACGGTTTCCGACAAGCTACTGCTAAGTCTATACCTGCCTGTACATCCACATCACCGCAACCACCAACAACCCCCGCGGGGAGTGTCTAAAAAATTATTGCGGTCTAAAGGGAGTGGCAGAAGGCAAGAGCATCTCTGGATCGTTCGGCGCTTCAGCGAAGCCACCGGTGGAAGGGCATTGTTGTGACTTTTCTTGGCATGACCTGCACTACATGAACATAGTATAATCTGGTACTGCAATATACTTCATGCTTACATCTATTCTCAATGTCAAGGAAGAGTCCAACAAAGACGGGAATTCTCTGTCAGTTTGGTTCCCCAATTATCTTCGAATAATTGTTCACTTTGGTACTTTTTTTTCCAGTGGGCGCTTCCTCAGGGCACTTTCTTTCCGGAGACATTTTTTCCCGGGGCGTATTTTTCGGGGACATTTTTCCTACACCCACCGCATTTGTAGGCGTGGAAACCGCCCCGTACGCTGCAGTCAGACTTGACCGAATCATTCTTGTATAATACATGATAGATATCTACTTTCTTTTACATTTAGTTGAAATCTCGACTCATGTTTTTCCGCGTTGATGGTAGTTTCAAAGGTAACACTCCTGAACTCTCAACATACCTGGTGAAATCCTTAAGAGCGGCTTCTTCAGGTGCGGAAGTTTCCTCCAGTCGAGATGACTGCGGCGATTCCGTGGTCAACTCCTTCAAGCGACGAAAACATTTTCCGCACACAAAGTTCACTTCCTCAACGGAAAGACACACTCTTCACGCACATGCTTTTTGAGCGAAACTATGTCCAGATTCTGGATACTGCGAAGGTTTCTGTGATACGAAATTCTTTGTTTATGTCTACTGAAATAGTCTGCGCAGTACATGCGAGTTTGACTATACTCATTAGCCCTAACACAAACCAAGGCAGGAGACGTTGGCAAACTGTAGCCGATTGTGCTCACAAGTGTTCTGTGCCGCATCGTGGGTGCTATCCTCAAGCGCTGTCCCTTCATCCTATTGTTCCGAAGGCCGTTACTAGAATACTCTCTTTTTACTTTGTATTTCCTCTATGTTGATCACCAGCGCGAAGGCACAGCACGAACTGTCCTTCGCGAAAATCTGGCGTCCATCAGACGCGAACGCAGGCCGGTACTTGGGCCGCTTCGAGCCTCCAAGAACGGTAGCACCGAGGGAGTCACACCAAAGGCAACAGACCGCCAGCACAGCCGCAGCTGTAGTAACGTCTGGCATCGGCCGGCTTCCGAAGAGCAGACTCGAGGGGCTTCGTTTCTCGCCTAATCGGACGGCCATTTTGCGTCGTGGCATATGCTATCTCGAAGATGCGCCTTCCCTTCTGGGAAGGCGCTCTTATGGTTCGATTGTTGCACTCCACAGTTGCAGCGATCTCTCTTGCGCTATTGAAAGCAGGTTTCCTCGGTACTCCGTGCAATCCCATACGTCATCTAATTGCTTAATTGAGGACTACCCGGCGCGAAGGCAATCGGGATGAAAGCAAGGGTCAGAGCACGGGTAACTGAATGCGGTCGGGGGACTCGCACGAAAGCAAGGCTCGTATTATCACGCAATGGTTACGGTGGTCTGGCGAGTGGGAAGACCGCAAAAGGGCTTCCAAACAAAACTCTTTATCGGGATGACTCGTGAATGCGAAGAACAAAATGACTCGGCGGCGGCGTGGCAACAAGCGTGCTCGGTGGTCATCGAACAAAATGCGTGTAGTTCTTGGCTGCGCTGAACTTAAAGCTGGCAAGGAAACTTAGGGATAAGGAACTAAAAGCAAATACAACAATCTTCAAAAATGTGGAAGCAGTTGCACGTGGCTGTGATGAATCGAGATAAGTCTGACAGTAATAGACATGACCGTAATAGAGTTGCCTCAGCGAAGCCCAACGCTGTTTGAGATGAAGAGTGGCGCCGAAGAATCTCTCATGGCGACATGATAAGCTCCGTCGCCAAGGCACTGTTTGATGAGGTGAATATTTTCTATTAATATAACCAATAGAAGAGTTGCCGGTTTTTGGTTTCGAGAAAGCAGAAGAAAAATGGCCACAGGCAGGCTCTACCAAACAGTTATGTTAGCGTTTATTTCTTGTACACACCTCGTGTGTGTGATTTATCTTTTGATATTTCTGAAATTGAGCCATCCTGATTCCATTTAAAGGATTCAGTCAATAAACTGATAGTTCAACCTTTACATTATTCATCCCAATTACTTTTATCTCACAACAGCTTCCTCTTACATACATAGAGAATATTACGTGACAAAGATATGCGCTGTATTCTGTAGCTGCATTTATTCTGTGGGATCCAGTTGCAGTTATCGCCGGACTAAAAGTATGTGTCGTCGTTTAATTGATTACAGTGTGAAAATAAGATGTTCCCGCTTATCACCGGACACGGGTTAAAGTAAGAAGGAAAATATAGACAGTAATAATTCACCACAATTTATATGGCAGCGCCCCTGCCCGCTCCCACCCTAACACCAAATGCATATGGTTGCACTTGTTTGTGGCTGCGTAATGTGCAACCCCGTCCAATTGAGGGGCATTCACTCAGTAAATGTCGAATAGCTCACAAGAGCCTCACGGCCACCATCACGACCATCATTGATCACTTGCTCTCCGACCTTAGGAAGCTATATGAGGCCTATAAAACGCCGCGGTGGCTCAGTGACCCGAAACACACGGGTTCGATCCCGTCAGCGGCGGTCGAGTTTCAATGGAGGCGAAATTCTAGATGCCCGTGTATTGTGTGATGTCAGTGCACGTTAAAGCATACTAGGTGGTCGAAATATCCGGGTTCTTCACTACGGCGTCCTTCATTGCCTGAGTCGCTTTGGGACGTTAAGCCCCAATGAGCCACAAAGCATTTGACTTCGGCCCGATGAACGCTAACTCTGACATCAGTTAAAAAAAAATCTTCTCTTTCCCTCCCCCCTAGCCTTAATAGAGACATTGTGTAGAAGAAGAATGCATATATTTGGCGCTTGTTCACTTCTTGAATGGCTATTATAACTGCATTCAATAAATATTTACTACTGCCGTCTTTTCAGCACACGCAATTCTACAGAGGTGATTAATCGAGTCTTGGGAAGAGTCGCTCGTCAGTTACTATTTTTCTTAGCTTTGATAGCCATTGACAGATCGCTCAGCGGTTTATCACTTTTAATGTACGACTCTAAAGTGAAAAATATGATCTTAGTTAATCTTTTTGGTGTATGTCACTTGTCACTGAGTTGACACCTTTCCACGGGTAATGTAAACTTTTCTTCAAGATTAAGCTCTTATGCCCTTGCATGTAGTGTCTAATAATTTAAAATTCCACTGCCTTTAGAAGCGTAACTGTAAGCTTTCTAGGTGTAATATCAGATCTTTATAAGAGGGCAAAGTGTTGGTCTGATTATAGCATGAACATATGCTTCCAAGAAAGGTGCAAAGTCTGCACCTCGAGGTGGGAAATGTATGCTATATTTAGAGGTGCAATGTTGTTTTTTTCCACAGTTAACTTAGAGCCTTATCAAGATAGCGAAGTTTTCACCCCTGTGGCACACGGTTACGCCAGTAGGGGTCGGATAAAGTTGCCTTCCTTGAGGTGCAAGTTACTGCCGTGTTATGTAAGATACCAATGCACCGTGTGGTTGTGTGCCTATGCTGCTTACGCAAGAGTACTATTGCACCTCTGTAGCGCAAACTTCCCCATTCAATGCGGGACTGAATTTGACCTATTAGAAGCAAGACGCACTCTTTCGAGAAATAAAGGTAATATTGATGTATTCCAACATTTTGTGTTCCATGTAATGTGCCACAATAAAGAAAGTTTCATGGCTGTCTCATCTGGTGTTCTGGCTGCAGGTTGTGCTGCAGAATGAACACAGAGTATTTCCAGAGCAATCAGTTAAAGAAACGTTCCGCGATATTTGACTTGCCTCATGCTGCTCCCAAGCTACAGCAATGGACTGGACTATCTTCTCCGCACAGTTGCGGCAGAGCAAGACCCATACATTTGAACTGTAGAATGAAGAAAATTTGCAAAAACTAAACAGGAAAAGGGCTCTGTGGAACGCGCTTACGTGTTTGGTACTTCGCATATAAAAAGGATAGAGAAGGCAAGAAAAAAGAGGACACAGAAAAAGAACACCAAGAGTACACGCTTCCATGATCATAAAAAGAAGGCAAATCCCAAGAAACATAGAACAGAAAAAAATGCCCAAATCACAGCTGCCTATGTCATTCGCAATGAGGGGGTAACCGCAAGCACACTACGGTCTCTGAGAAAATCCACACAATGGGCATTGAGAAATGATGATTCAATGAAATGAGACGTATTGTCGCCAGGGGGAGGGTCAAACCAGACACCCCAGATGCCAAGTTATTGGAAGGGTGGCGCAAACAAAGAAGGACAAAAACGTATCAACAAAATTGAAACCAAGAAGCGATCGTAAGGGTTGGGGAATGACATGTTATTTGACAAACCCTCCCCCGTGATTCCGCGCGTGCAAAGAAAGCATGCTTTCGAGACGCCAGACTTTTCTACGAGTCTTTTTTGCTAACCGGTGAATTTACGAGCCAATATAGCTTCAGTGTTCCGGAACCGACAGGCAAAGGCGTTCGCACTGCACGAGTCGACGCAATAAGGGTATGAAGCGTTATATCTATCTTACTTCTTGCACTCCGGAAGACATGCAATAGCTACACGTAACGCAGATAATTACGAGGCGGTACCCACATGAAGCCTAACTAATCTTTTTGGTGGGCAAAGGTTTTGTAGTACCGCGTTTAGCCGCTAAGAGCGCAGAGAGGGAACATTTCTGATTCAGCTATCCGAGTGCCATCGCTGAAGAACGTCAGGCTAGTTTCGGCAGCGTTTATAGTGACAACTGCTTTGTGAGTGTTCAAAATCGGTGTTTAGTTTTCATTAAGCTATGTAGTTTCACTCAGTCATATAGTTTCGCTCATTTTTTTCTGTGAAAATATATTAACACGCCGCTTGCGGGGAACACGCGACGCGCGTTGTGTCGGTGTTGTCTTCGTCTAGCAGACGACGCGTTCGCTGCGCTTAACCGTTTCAAGACACAACAGCTAAATAAACATTTACGTCACAGTTCCTTTGTTCCAGTGACTTAAGAACCGGCGAAGTAGTGCCCCTTCACGTGGCGCCTCTCTGGCCGCAGGCCGGACACAGCTCGCTCCACGTGTTGACATTAGCATAAGGCCTTGCCGTCAGCTTCGCACAGGAGAAGAGCGATTTAATGCCCAGCAATGTTGCGGCAGCATGTGCCAGTATTAGCTCCGAGAAGGCATTTCTACACAGCAGCTACTTATCTGGTCTCTGATAACCTGATATTGCAATGTACAAGCGCTCAGTACGCACGGATGCTGCCCGGAGCACCTTCGAAAAGTCGACGTTGCCCACGACCGGCGCTATCTTGAGTAGTGCCTGCGGAACTCTTGAAGGGTATCTAGAAAGGAGGAACTAACAGGACCGTAATAGAGTTGCCTCAGCGAAGCGCAACGCTGTTTGAGAGGAAGAGTGGCGCCGAAGAATCCTTTGCGGCAACATGATAAGCTCGGTCGCCTGTACATGGCTTAGTGAGGTAAAACTTTTATTATAAGATAAGCAACAGAGACATGCTGGCGGTCGGTTCGTATAAAGAACAAAAAAATGTCCACGAGAACTTTCTACAATACTGCTCGGTGGATAGCATTTTTTTTTTTTGCATATACTTCGTAAATGTGTTTCATCTTGCTATCTTGCCTTCACCGAGCCGTCTCGATTCTTATTAAACAATTTAATTATTCAACTTTACAATTTTATCTTCTCTATTCTGCTTCTCTTTTAGTTTTTTCTTGTGATCTCTCTTCCTTATCTGCATAGAGACTCTTACATGAGACAAAATTACTGTAGGTTCATTTATTCTGAGGGATACAGTCGCAATTTGCACCTCACATATTAGAAGGACGTACCTCGTTGTCCCAGCTTAATATGTGGGAACAGTACTGCGACCTAGAGCAAACTTTAAACGAACAGGTCTGTAATCAGGGATGGCTGCGAAAGTAATACGAAGTAGCCTAAAGCTGTCGGACATATGAGAGCGAATCTCACGGATATCGATGACCTTCAAGAGGTTATTTAACGCAGTCAGAGATAGTTACTGCTGTATTCGGGAGGTCAGCGAAACCGTGGACATGAGTTTTGTTCCTTTGCAATTAATTGCTTTCCACTCACTCACGACGGGAAGTATGTAAGAAGGGAAGGAAATTTGAAGGAAACAACTGCACATTAAAAAGTCAATCCTCTTGTGGCTTCTTTCGGTATGGCTCCATGATAATTGCTCGAATATTCTGTTGATATAATTCTGCCAAGGGGGGAACGTTAACGCTTACGTGGGACACAGCAGAGCGTGAGAAGAGGAATGTGACAGAACCGTCCTTGATGCACTGTAAAAAACAAGCTGCGGATGCAAAAATGGCTGTAAACAGATTTCAGTATACCATGAAGTTGTCTAAGGTAGATCTTTTTTTACTGAGAAATTAAAGCAGATGTGGCTTAATTCTTCGACTAAGCTATTTAAATGAGGTTTTAATTTTTAGCGACCATATGCGAAAATGCGTGGTTACGACGCCTTCGCTAGTTTCTTTATAGGCGGATATTTCACTACAGCCTTTTGTTTTGGAATGATATTTTCTAGCGTTACTTGGGATAAAGCTCGCAGAACATATGAATCAGAACGGTTGGCAGTGCTCAGCTGGGCGTGTTAATAGCGATAGCTTAGCTATATATCCAGTTATGGAAACCTATCCTTTGCATAACTACCCATAACTACTGACACGGGACTTCTCTCAGGCATCGCAATGGGATGTAACGCAAGGCACACTCAGTGGAAACAGTGCAGAGGCTACCGTTGTTGACGAGAGGTACCACTGAGAACAGAGATTACACCGACGTGTTTTGCCGCAAAATAAGTGTGAAAAAGAAAGACATTGCGGGAAAAAATAACAGCAAGGACACGCACAACTAAGACGAGCCTTTTTTCTCAATCGTGCACCGGCGGAGATAATCTTATCAAACGCTTGACGAAGTTCCGCTTTACCGAAGCGGCCACCACTCATATAGGCGCGAGTGTCCAAGAAGCATCTACGTATTGTTCTTTAGTCTGGTTTCTCTGATATCAGAACGACAGTTGTGGTTGTCAGCACCAGTTGAAATCTATGGAAGAAAGGACGTACACCTATCTCCTAAGTGATTTGGGCCTGGTAAGGAGACGTTATTTTAACAATTTGCTCCCGACTGGTCTCAGTGCGATCGCGTTGCGTGTTACTTGCGATGCCCACAGCATACACAATATATGAATTGCTATGGAAAAGATTTCTGGCTTCACGAAGCCAAAAGTGGGTCTTTTTTTTCGTCATGCTTTCGAGGCTGCGACATTATCTGAGTGTGCTTCACCGGGACATGACTAAGCGCAAGAAATCATGTGACAAGTATGTGACTGTGAAACCGAACCATTTTCTGATATCGAATTTTTTGGCGATTGCATGCTGACATGGCGCAACAGCATGCACCAGGAATGGGTTGAAGAGTGCGGAAACATGATGAGAGGGTCAAGGAGCATTAAGATATTAATAGGATTCCTTTCGCTTTTTGTTGTTTTTCTCATTTCTTTTCTAGGTGGAATGTGGACGCAAATAATGCTACTTTCTTTGCCTTCTGAAATTACCACACCGGCGACTAAGTAACCCAGGTACGAAGTATCCGAGGTGAAGTTCATTGCATTGCTGAAAATAAACTATGCTTCTATTCCGCACCAGCGAGCAGCTTTATTCATATGTACAATTGTCATTACCAGAAGCAAAATGGCCAACCGTGTGGATAACTGCCGGGCAGTGCTTATCCTGCAAGTCACAAGTGAAAAGACAATTGAGCTGAATGAGGATGCCCTCACCGGAATACTCATGGCTGATGACGTTAAAGACTTGCCCGTTGTAGTGATCTCGATTGCCGGAGCATTTCGCAAGGGTAAGAGCTTCATTCTCAACTTCTTCTTGCGCTACCTGCGCAATGGGTGTAAGGACGACTGGCTGGGAGACCCTACTGCTCCACTGGAGGGCTTCCACTGGCACAGAGGCTACGAGAGCGACACCAAAGGCATCTGGGTGTGGCATGAAGCTATTCAGGTGAGGTCTTAACGAAACCAAAAATTACTTAGTCGTTCGTCTGTCCATGCATGTTTTTGCAGGTGACAAAACCCGACGGCCAAAAGGTCGCTGTGATATTAATGGACACCCAGGGCGCGTTCGGCTGCGATGCTACGATCAAAGAAACGACTATATACATCGCCCTCAGCACTATGTTGAGCTCGGTACAGATATACAACCTTTCAAACAACATCCAGGAGGACGACCTCGAGAATTTACGTTTTTTTACTGACTACGGCAAGCTTTCACGAAAGGTAAGAGCAAGAGCAATGCAGACGGAAGCGAAATTGGTTACGCAAGCATTTTTAGTGCCAGTTGGGTTTAACTACACGGAGAGGTGGTAATTGCTGCTGTTCGGCTGGTTATGTTGGCTTCGCATTACATGTCCTCCCAACCCAATCTCTTTCTGATTTGGACTACGCCTCTGTCATAAACCCGCGTTTCCTCACTGGCCGACTCTGCATACTTTCAGTATGTTAGCGTTGCACCTATCCTTATCCTTTGCACAGGACGGGTGCTCTCCTCAGTTTATGGCCAACATTTTTCGCTAGCCTCCCCATTTCTCCTCCGTAGGTGAGTACCGCTAAAAAGCAGCTGTTATATACTTTTTTCTTCAAGGATATCGACAAAATATCATTTATTGTATGACAGAACTTGTCGAACGAGCTGCAACCTATTCTTATTCTGGTTATTTAACTCCAGTCATCCGGATCTGCGGTCGCTATCTTCCCTCAGTAGACGCATTCCCTTACCACATCCGGCGCCGTGCTGCCAATCGCACTGTTGTTTTTCGACAAAATTTAATATTACTTTTCTGCATTTTAATGTTTATAGCTGCCATTACTCTTTTTCTTTCTAAGCCACTTATCATGCTTTGCAATTCATCCCATGAGCGAATTAGAACGGAAATTTTATCAGCGCATCGTAGATTATTGATGTATTCTTCATTAACTCTTATCTCCAATTGTTCCCAGTATAGGTTTGCGATTACCTCCTTTAAAGATGTAGGGAATAGTATTGAAAAGAGCTCTCGCTGACTGACACCTTTTCATATAGCATTTATATTGTACACTTAATGGAGGACTGTGCTGGACGCACTGCTGTTAGATTCGAATATATTTTACATAAGACTGATCCAAACCCTGATACAGTAGTAATATATGCAAGCCCGCTGAGGTTTCCACTATGTCAACCACTTTCTGGTAATCTATAAAGGCTTAGATAGATCTTGGTTGTGTTCTGCACCTTCTACAGCCCTGTTTGTTAGTGTTAATATGTTCTTATGTTAGAACATGTTAACATTAACACTTATAACATACTAACGCTAATTTTGTCGGTCGAAGTATAAGGTCGTCTTCAATTGATTATTTATTGTCTTGCAAATACCTTGTAGGCAACGAACAGTGAGCTCGATAAGAAAATACCAGTCGGTTTGAACTAAGCACTGTAAGTTAATAAAACATGACTAATTGTTCCGTGGAACGACCACGAATTCCACAAAAATCAGCGCTTTTCAATTATATATTGCGCACAATGCTATGCAACAATTAGAGAAGGCGACAGAAATTCCAGAAACAAATATCTCCTCATCCGTTGTCCAAACTGGCATAAAATATTTTTTTTCCTCCAGCGAAGCAATTTCTTTACATTTACTCTTCATAAGCTTATACCGCACTGGTGATATAATTTGTTCATTAAAGAAAGATAAAAGTTAAATACGGTATGACGGACTGTTCCTAAAAGCCCTTCGAAAATAAATGGCCGTACAGAGAGTTGTCCATAGATAATGATATAGTCAGTGTTACTAATATTGCATATAGCACGGTTACGTTAACAGCGCGCATTCGTTTTGGAGATGTGGCACTGGAGAGATAACGCAAATGTGAGTTAGGCATGGACATAGATTCCCAGGGACGTACTTTTTCCTGGAAAACAACAGCCAACAAACAGACGAGCACATATATAGTGATATGAGGTGGAGGTTCTAACACAGAAGAAGGTATGCACAATGGCGGGCGAACAGAATTAGTTCCGTTAAAAGAGTAAAAAGACACCAAGAAACAAAAATATACGAACCAATAAATAGCAGATGGTTTAAGGGCCACCCTGGAAGGAAGGTAAAATGTTAAAAATTTAGACGATCTAATCGTTTTAAAGACAACCACTTTTAACCTTTCATCTTACTTCTGATATGGCCCTTTACAACCCTTCTTTTTGTCGTTTGTACATATTTTGCACTTTTGATGGTTTTTATTTCAGTTGTTAGTCAGCCTCATGTGTGTGTTTTTCTCTCCCTGGCGTCCGTGGGTTGTCTGCTGTTTTCCAGTATGTCACACCAAGTAGCTCAGACAGAAGTCCTTCTGCAGCGTACTTTTTTGTCCAAATTTTTGCGAACTCAGCCTCACAGCTAAAAGGGTACTGAAGAGATTAATACCTGTTAACAACCAGCATAAATTTATCAATCTCATACAATAGTACCCAACCATAATACTTAAGAATATAACCAGATAGAGAATCTGCAGGTTTAACGCGGGATAATTCTTTCTGTTTTCTTACCGAATGCAACGATTTTAAAGGCTTTAAAAGCAATTTTTTTGCTTGAAAGGAGTTTTGTTTGAAGAAGAAACTTTGAACTTCTTGGGAACTACTTCTTGGAATTTTTGGGAACTACCCGCCGCGGTGGCTTAGTGGCTAGGGCGCTCCGCTACTGATCCGGTGTCCCCGAGTTCAAACCCGACCGCGGCTGCTGCGTTTTAATGGAGGCAAAACACGAAGGCGCCCGTGTGCTGTGCGATGTCTGTGCACGTTAAAGATCCCCAGGTGGTCGAAATTATTTCGGTGCCCTCCACTACCGCACCTCTTTCTTCCTTTCTTCTCATTCCCTCCTCTATTCCTCCTCTTACGGCGCAGTTCAGGTGTCCAACGATATATGAGATAGATACTGCGCCATTTCCTTTCCCCAAAAACCAATTATTGCAAACTACTTTGAGATCTGCTTGCTTTAAGTTCCTCGTTTAATTTTGTTTGGTGCACACTATTTTTCTGATTGTTCAGATGTGTTCTTTTAAAAACAATTAAAAAGCATCACCTTGTAAATTTTTATAGAGTTCGGGAGTAACTCAAGGCTCACTACTTTCTTGGGCTAACCAATATGATCAGAAACAGACTCCATATATCTGGACTATTTCTTTCTTTAAATGCATCTAAATCGTAACTGGGCATTTTTTTATTTTTAGTTTTTGCTTGAAGTCATACAACAGCAGTCCATTGTTAAAGCTCTGTAAACATGTCTTAACAGTTGGCTAAAACACATCAGAAGGACGCATGTTACTGATTTCCAGAATACGTTTCTGAATTATGGAAATACATTTGCAATTCATCGCTATGAACGGGTTAAGCAGCTGCACTCGGGGAGTTCGCGTTCTTAAAGTTCGTTATGCGCAGATAAATGAAAAATCGCTGCCTTTTGTTACCCTGGACTGTAGTGTAACCGCACTGTCATAGCAATAAAAGTTAATAAGATTTTTCTATTTTCTAGAAGGTCAGCAATTCAACAAATTTTATTAACATCACCTCTGATGTTTGCAGAGAGTCCATTGTGGAGATCAAATGCCTCTAATTACTCCCTAAAAACAACTGCGAAGCGTTTTTCCCCGGCCGACTGATTGCAGAAAGAAAACAATGTTTGGGCTAACCTACTCGTAGTACTCTTAAATTATCCCGCACACACAAAAAAAACACGAAATGCAAAGAAGACAGCTGTAAAAATCGACATTTTGCCTGATCAGTAATAAAAATGGGACGTGTTGTATACGGCCATCTATTTCACACTTCGTAATACCACGATTGCCTTAAACAAGAGAAATGGATTCGAAAAAAAAGTATCGGTCGTTAATCTTTTGTTGCAGAAGGAACAATTGTTTCAGTCCAGCTTTTTTTAATGAATTTTGGTGCTGACTTGATTCAAATGTGCTTACCCTCCTGGGAACGCTGAAATTAGGACCAGCCATAGAAACCATTGAAATAATGGCGCACGCACACAAGTTACAAAAAACTATGAAATTCACGTGTGCTATTAACCAAAATCACTGATGCCCGATGAACTTCACGAATGATGTCTTTTCCACTTCTGTGCGACAAAGTAGCACGCATTTTCCTTCACATGGTCCTTTGCATGTTGTAGGAACTGGTGGTTGTAATTAGGCAAATATTTTTGAATAGAAATATTAGCCTTATTCTAGCAGTTTCTTCGGCTTTGCGAGCCACTGGTTTCTCACCGCCTACATACCCCCTAATAGTCACTCATCGTATCTTGTCCAGCGTCTCCAGTAGTCCATGAACGGCATCGACATTTGATTTTCAAACCTATAAATGCCTAAGTTGTCGGCCGCAGCTTTCAGTTTGAGTAACTCATTTTCAAGCTGGGAAAAGAAGTTCTGTCCAATTCGATGACAATAATTTAGCTTTACCACTTGCGATCATTTACTTATATTTCAAAGTTCTCCTTCTTCTCTGTTGGAGGATTATTTCTCAAGTTTTTCCAGTCCCTTAGGGATGTTACAGCCATTGCAACCATAAGAAAATTATTCCGTGGTGGCCAAGCGGCCTAGACGTTAATGGTATTTCTCCTATGTCAGGTGTAAGTATATTTCTATGTGGGGGAATAATATAGTTACGTAGATTGAGTTCATTTAAATTACGATTCATACTAAGCAAGCTGAATATGATGTAGACAATATCTTCACTAGCAAGTACCCTGACCTTTGTCTAAATGGTTTTCTGTTTTATCTAGGGCGTAGCCATTTCTGCTCTGTTAGCTCAGTTCCATTAGATTGGCTTCCAGTTAGCGCAGCGCATGTTAAATTTTAGTAGGAGTGGTTAAACTCCACACATGACACCGAGCGTTCACCCGACGCAAACTTGTTGCAAGAAAGGCAGATGCCTGTGCACATTGAGCAGTTAGGTTGACAAAGTGAACCGAATGCGTGAAAATGACCGCAGTCAAGTATATAAGCAGGGGAGGAACCTTCAGAAAGAACACAATCATGAGGAAGGAACACCAAGAAAAATAAGTATACTACAAAGAGCAGAGTAGCATTTAAGCCTGGTTCTTTCGTGCGGTCGCTGCCTAGGCTGACCTACGTAGTCCATTTTTTTTATCTTGGCAGCCGTGAGCACTGAGTACCACATGTGGTTTAAAAATGCACGACACCTCCGTCAGGTCTGCCACCTTTGAGGAGACAGGTTCGTAGGTCTTGCGCCGACAGTTTAAGAAAAGCAAATGCAGTGGTGGTGTACACAACACAAGTGTGGCTTTTTGGGCTTGTTGGTGCATGATCAAAAAAGAGAATATAGCGCAGAGTAGACAGGACAGAAGACGAAACGAACAACACGAGCGCTAAAGCGCCAGAAAAATATAGAGCTCGCGTTGTTCGTTTTGTCTTGTGTCCTGTCTACTCTCCGCTATATTTTCTTGCTTGATTGTACACGACACAGTTGCGTTTAAGCTTGTGTCCTCCTTCCTGCCGTTGTCGCCCAACCAATGCCACCAGAGATGGCTTTAGCAGCGCAGTTTAAAATTTCCGAAAAGGAAAGCTAAAACAGGGGCCTTTTGGTTCTTCATCTTGATTTACTTCGCGTGACTATTCAACACCACTGTCAATGAGACAAAGCGACAGAGAAGTACATAGGAGGCTTTAAATACCTCTTTATTATACAGGCAACACTTCGTTTTGTACTTCTTTAGCGCATGATATGCCCGGTTGTTTAGTAATAATCACGCACATGTCGCTGCCCCCCCCCCCTCATCTGTTTCTAATCATGTCCATCTCTGTTAGTGCTAAAGCAGCGGAAAGGTCACCAACACACTTCTCAGGTTTTTCTTCAAAGACTGCGGATGCCACTCTAATCTCTCTTTCCGTCCTTTCATTTCTTTGTCCTATTATGCTGGTGTCAGTAAACAACGGAGGACATTTGTGCCCACCACAATGCGAGGTCAGGATTTCTGGGCGCGCAGTTCTGAAAGCTTCTAAGGGCTGTATACAATACAGCTCATATGGTAGCACAAAAAAATTTAATCAACGTAGTTCTAGGTAGGGCGAAAGCCATTCTTGCCTCATCCCATTGAGCGGGAACATGTGTATGTGTGTGTGTGGGGGGGGGGGAGCAGGCGGAGGTGCGCACGTGGTCGCACTCGATGCTGCCCATAAATATGGCAACCTGATGCGGCAGCTGGTAGGGAAGGGAGGGGTGGCCGCGGTAGGGCGGTGACTACGTTCACGAATGGCCAAAGCCCAGGAGGTGGTAGAGGGCAACATGGATGGCGAACACCTTGTCGTTATCCATGCTGGTCTCAATCATATGCTGAAGGAGTGGAGCCAGAATCTCGAGAAGCAGTTAGAAGTGGGGATACTTAGGCTCAGAGAGGCCTCTGAGATTGTGCATGTGACCATATGCACAATCCCAGAGGTCCAGAGGCAGGTTAGCGAAATGGAAAGGAGGGTCGTTGAGGCTAACCGTGTAATTAGGTTAATTAGTCGACGACTAGTACACGTGGCAAAGGAAGAATGGAACAGAGAAGTGTACGAGGTCAGGCCCCACCCTTTTGAACAGGATGGCATTCACTACGGTGGTGCCACTGGCAAGAGGGTGGGTATTAGGATAGGTCGCCAGGCAACAGCTTTTTTGGGGAGACCCAGAGCTCTGAGCGAACCAGTGTAGAGAAGGAAGAACCAAGATTAAAGGGACGATGGAACCGTAGGAGAAGAAATAGACAAGCGCCAGGGCCAAGTTAATTAAAATATAGGTTTCATTAACATGCAAGGTGGCAGGAATAGACTTAAATGGGAGGAAATATAAGAACAGGTAAGGCAGGAGGAATTAATGGTAAATGGTTTAGTGGAAACGCATCTTAGAGACATGTTGCAACCAACCTGTAACCCAGACTACGCATGGGAATATTGCAATAGAACAGAGGGCAGCAGAAAGGGGGGTGGAATTGGGGCATTCATTCATAAAAGTATGAATTTTCAAAGGGTTAACCTGGGATGGAAGGAACATTTATGGCTAAAAAGAGAAGTAACAGCGGAGCAAACACTCCTTGGCTTTCTATACCTGTGAATAGGAGCTAATGCCAAAGAGGAAAATAAGAAAATGTAAGAATGTATTGCAAGCGACATTGAAGGGCTAGGAGGACAGGTCGAGGTAATTATATTAGGCGACATGAACGCACATATAGAAGACATTGATAGTTACACAGGTTCGACAAGAAACATGCTGCAGGATATGTGTGACAGGCATGATTCAGTTGTATGCAACAGTACCGAGAAGTGTGAAGCCCATAACATGGGAGGCAGGGATTCTGCACTCGACGATAGATTATGCACTAATGTCACAGAGGATGTATAATAGATTAGGGGATAATGAGCAGAGATGAACATGGTTCCAGAAGTCTAGGTAGTAACCACAAGCGTATCAAGTTGAGTTTCAGATGATAAACCAACGTAGGACTGAAGCGAGATGAACAATCAGAGGGGAATTTTTACTCAGAAATGCAATTGGAAGCAGCATATATATATATATATATATATATATATATATATATATATATATATATATATATATATATATATATATATATATATATATATATATAAAGGTAAAAGAGCGATTATAAAATAGAAAAATGTATCAGGGCCTGTAGAGACACAGCGGAGGCTTCGGCAAGGATGTCCTCTGTCTCCTTTGTTGTTGATGTTGTACATGCAAGGGTTCGAGACCAAGCTAGAGTGAATTGGTCTAGGCATCAACCATTCTTTTTTCAAGCAAGCGGAAAAGGTTAAACAGCTATTACCGGGACTAATATACGCGGATGATATAGTGCTAATTGCTGACAACAAGAAAGGCTTGCAGAAGTTGATAGACAAAGGTGGTACAGAGGGAGATAGATTAGGTTTCAAGTTTAGTAAGGAAAAATCTGGAGTCATGATATTTAATGATGAGGGCGGCAAGCATAGAATGCAGGAGTTTACGCTAGGAGTAGTGGATGAGTACAAGTATCTTCGTGTATGGAAAAATAACGGTGCTGGGTATCTGGTAGAGCATGAAAAATATGTAATGAATAAAGCGAGTAGGAATGCAGTTGTCATTAAAAATAGGGCAGTGTGGAATTTCAATATGTATGAAGTGGTAAGAGGGATCTTGAAAGGGGTGATGGTTCCTAGCCTGACTTTCGGTAATGCGATCTTGTACATGAGACCAGATGTTCAAGCAAGGTTAGAAATACAAACAACGGAGAGGCTAGCTTTGGGAGCACATGGTAATACACCAAATCAGGAGGTACAGATTGATATGGGATAGGCGTTGTTCGAGAGCAGAGAAGCTAGGAGTAAGATAGCATTTGAGGAGCGATTGAGAAAAATAGGGGGAAAATCAGTGGGCTAAGAAAGTTTTCAGATACCTGTACATAAGCAATGTTGACAGGAAATGGAGATAGGGAACTAGAAAATTGACAAGAAGATATCTGGACAGCAGTTGGGGGGGGGGGGGCAATTCAGCAATTATCGGTTAAGAAGGAGGTTAAAGAAACAGAGAGAGCTCTATGGAAAACAGGGATGCTGACGAAATCGGCACTGGGAACATACAGGATTTGAAGCAGGAAATTGCCAACAAAAAAAGAAGATATCTACGATAATTTTAGGGCAAGCTCTGTTGTTTGAGTCCAGGACGGGAGTTTTGCGGACTAGGACATATAGAGTTGGGCACCACGAGATAGACACGTTGTGCGTAGTGTGCGGAGAGGAGGAGGAAACGGCTGAACACTTGACACTCTTCGGTAAAGGGCTTCACCCTACTGTGGAAAGCAGCTGGGCTGATTTATACAAGGCATTGGGTTTTAAAGACAGTGAACGGAAAGTAGATTTTAAGCGGGTAGAAGTAACCAGGCGAAGGTTCTCTGATAGGTGACTAAAATCAAGAAAAGAGTAAAATTTCATAAGGCATGACTAGGTGGCTTGAGCCAACGCCCGATTTAAAGGGTTCAGCCTTATCCATCCATCCATCCATCCATCCATCCATCCATCCATCCATCCATCCATCCATCCATCCATCCATCCATCGATCCATCCATCCATCCATCCATCCATCCATCCATCCATCCATCCATCCATCCATCCGTCCGTCCGTCCGTCCGTCCGTCCGTCCGTCCGTCCGTCCGTCCGTCCGTCCGTCCATCCATCCATCCATCCATCCATCCATCCATCCATCCATCCATCCATCCATCCAACCATCCATCCTCCAAGTTAGCGTGGCGTCGCGGCGACGGCTACGTACATCCATGTAGAGGTACAATTGCAAGCTGCGTGACATTGGGTTGCAACACGCCACAGCGCCTGGAGCAGAAAAAGTGCAGTGGTGTCTTAGGACTGCCATGTAGAGGTAGGACGTTGAAGGTGGCGCGAAAACTCGATTCCTTCGGCCCACCACGCCGCAGCACTGCGACTGCGTTCGCAGTGAGCGGGTGGGCTTTCGCCTTCTCGCAAGTAAGAAGTCTTAAGTGCCTCTGCCGACTCTTTAAATAAATTTGCGGCCTGTTTTTTGCGAAGACATTGCAGGCAGCTGCATAGTTGTCTTCAGATAGCATGAAGAAATTTGCAGTCCACAGAATATAAATGCTGTTTTAGACGGCATTTCCATTTTTAGGTGGGAAACGCCAGTGTTTCAAAAGAGTTACTTGGAAAACAAAACAGGCTTGATCATTTTATATGTGGTTAGGTTTTTTCAAGGTTGGTTCTAAGAGCATATGTCAAGTGTCAATGGGAAGTTGTTTTTGCAACAGCGCAGTTTAAAAGGTGAAGAATTGAGCTAAACAAAAGCAATAAATGCTCTCACCGCACTTGTGTACACCAATGCAGCATACCTCCGAGAAACCTTTCCAAAAGCTCTTTTTCCTGGTGCGGGACTGGAATTTTCCTTTGGACGCCCCGTATGGATCAGCTGGCGGCCGGGACATTTTAATGAAACGACTATTCGACAGCGCGGGGAAGCTGCCAGAAATGAAGAAACTGCAGGACGATTTAATTTCCTGCTTCGACAAATTTGACTGCTTCCTCATGCCTCACCCAGGGCTAAAGGTAAGTCGCGCAGAAAAAAAAATCATGCTGCAACTGGGTTCTTTGCGCAGGTGGTGGAGAAAAAAGAGTTCATTGGGTCTCTGGTTGACCTAACTGAAAACTTCAAGGAGCATCTTGCAGCGCTTGTAAATTTGCTGTTGAAGCCAGAGAATCTGCTAGCAAAGCAATGCAGTGGGAAGATGATCACTTGTGAAGAACTGATGGCATTCTTTAAGGTGGGCGACAACAATTTGGCGACTACCCAAGCTGTTGTTTCATGTTTCTTTTATGCAGGAGTATAAAAAAAAATTCTGCAATGGAAAGCTACCAACCCCTGAGTCCATGCATAAGGTGAAATCCGGCTCTGCAATTAAGAACATTTTCTAAGCGTTTCCATTTGTTCACAGGCAAACGCCCGAGCAAACCACGAGGTAGCCGTGCAGTCAGCCATGAAAGACTACGTGACTAGAATGAACGAGGTGAGGAAAAAGACTAATGAAGAGTGAAAAGTCAGTCGTATGATCCCACCATTGAACACAGCTCTGCAATGAAGAACAGGCGCCTCTGACGAAGAGTGAGCTTACCGAAGCCCATGATAAGTCATTGAAATCTGCCAAACTGCTGTTTGACTCCATTCCGAAGATCGGTGGCTCAACGATTTCAAAGCAATACAGAGCCAGGCTTACTCAGGTATGGCGCTAGCGAAGTTACCCTACTACATGTCACTTCTCCGGTGTAAAGAGGAAGGCTTGAGCAATGCTTTTTTTCTTCTTTCACTACGAAAGTCGTGTGATGCACTTTCTGCAGAATAACTGTCATTGCCCTCGGAACCGCAGAGGATTGCTAGCGGGTACTTCTGCACTCACTGCACGCTTAAACACAACGCTGAAAAGTGAGTTCGAGCCATAAAATAATCACACAACGCACCACCTACGGTCGAAAACTTCAACAGGGCTTGGGGGTACACGTTCGCTATTAGCAGTAGAGGCAAACACAGCTATTGCTGTCGCGTGTGAGCCAAGAGGAATTTGTTTGCAGGGAAGTCAGTGGTAGCAAAATCCGGTTACTTTCGGTTTCATCTACTTCAGCGTACCTGGCGACTGTAGGTGAACTATTTCTTAAAACTGAATGATTCCTGCCCACGCACGCTGCGCAATAAGTCTGCCGCCATGACCGAGTTGTCTAAGTGACGTGGATACGAGGCTGCCATTTTTACAGGCCGGTGGTTCGGATCTCTGGGACGAAGTTATTCTCTTATGCATACCGTTGTGGATACATGACGATATAACGCTATAGTTGGCTTCCCTCCAGCCGCTATTGGAGGAATTGGCGCTGAGGTCTGTATTTGCTGGACAATGGTGGACATGACAGTTTGCTTCCACTGGAGCAGTTTCTTTACGCTGCGAAAGGGGAGCTTCTCATCCCGGAAATCTGGAAGTCTGCAAATCCTATGCGGAGGTGCGCCCTCCGCATCAACCCTTCGGAAGCGCCACTGATCGGCCAACCCCCCATCGGCCTCCCTTAGCCTCTCGGTTCGCCGATTCACCCTACTCCTGCCCATCATCTGTCAAGAGCCCGGGCACCCACCCACCTACACAATTCTACCCTCTCGAAACGCGAACAACCACCATCCCAACTACATCCGCGTTCCACATGCCCTCCACTCCCTTAAAGCCCGAAGTGCAGGGCAAATCCAGATGCCCTCAAAAAGAGTTTTACATTGGGAGTTTGAATATTTTCCGACCTCGAAGAAGCCCACGTAGCTCCAGTTACACTATTCGAGAAACCACTCCCCACCAAAGAGCGCAAGTCGCTCCTGCGCACCATGTCTAGTGCACGGCGCCAGCGTCGGTCCCGGCGCCAGGACGGCCCCGTGTCAGCAGCTGTCCGCGCTACTGACGCCTCACGCTTGATTCATAACCCAGTCCAGTTAACCAAGGCCTTGTTCTACCGAAAACAGAGCGAGTGCTACGCCTTCGTGGGGTTACAAGCAAAAATACGAAAATATACGATAGAAGTCTTGTAATTGGTGCACCCCTGCAAGGCACCGTAAAGGAAAGCACTGAAGAAGTGAATGAATGAGACATTTACTAACACATTGAAGCTTTTACGCTAGCTCTCGGTGATTTTTGCCATTTGCACCACATGCGCTGCGCTTTTTGGATACATTGTAACGATGTGTCGAGAAATATTTAGCAAATCCCAGCACTTCTCAGATGTTAAGAATTCCAGATTTCTTGTACGACGCTTTTAATTGTGAGACTACTCTCGCATTTTATGACGATGGTAGGAATTAGTTCATGAAAATAGTCTAGCCTCTTGATGCGCAAGGAAAGTTTGTTTTTAAACTTTGCCTTGTGCTCGAACCGAGTAGTTATGATGGTCATGAAAAACCAAAAGGTGCGTTTTAGAAAAAAGGTCGCAGAAACATACATGCCTCCCGAATATGCATCGCCGGTTATATTGGTTGCTATGTTGCATTATTAGTGTACACGAAAAAATTTCGTGACTACTAATTAGCGAAAAGGACGGGACGATAAGAAGACAGATGAATTATGGTAATGGAAGACAGGGATGAAAAGGAATTTATAGTGATAAAAATTAGCAAGCCGAGCTTCATGCTAGGACCTAAAGATTCCTTTCATGAACAAGTTTTGGCCAAACATTCTCCCGCTTTTCTTCAAGATTGCCATGTATGGACTTTCATGTTGCTTAGATGACTGGTAGCCAAAATAACCGCCCTAGTAATTATAGCATCTTGAAAAGACAGAGCCTTCTTTTCTGTCAGGAGTATTGGTTCCTTCTCTAGGCGCGGCCTTTTTATGTGCTGTTTCTGCAGGATGCGAAGGATCGGTTTAAGGACTACAAAGAGAAAAATGACCTCAAGAGGGACATGATCAAGAAGAAGAGCGGAATGTCCGACCTGGCCGGGGCAGGCAGTGCAGCAGCCGTCGCAGCTATCGGCTTGCTGCCGTTGGGTCTGCCCGGTGAAATCGTAGCCATTGTGCCAGTGGTTACGCGTTGCGCCATCGCCACGTACAAATTTTTTGCCAAGGCCAAAAAGTTCTTTTCCTCGCGGTGAGTAGCTCTCGTTTTAGTTAATGCGGCTAAAATTATTGACCTCAATGCGTCTATAAACTGCACCACAAAAAGTGAAACGATTAATTCTTTAGCAAGCGATCTCTTTTGAGACAGTCTCGCCGCTCATTTTTTCCCCCGTAGCATGGCAGATGAATTCCGTACTACATCTAGTCTTACAACAGCCTGCATGCGGGCATAACTGAATATCATGTTTCTTCGCTTGTTCCAGGCCGGCATGCAAACATGAGGGTTCCCTATGTGGCGTACGAGGAGTGATAGCACTCGGTCAGGGAGTACTGTGTGGCACATATTTGAAGTCTTAGTCAAACGAGCCTGACTGAAGGTGTCTGCTAATATAGGCCTTTTCTGAAGCGCTTCTGGCGCAGATAACATTACAGGCGTTTTTTAATCTTGGGTACGATGGCTTGCAGACCGAAAGAGCTAGCACAGGGCACGGTTAAAGTAAGCAAAACCATGCGGAACATAGAAACTACGTTAAAAAATATGATATCTAGAGCAGTGTTTTTCGTAAAACATTTTCCGTCCATTCATTCGCCAACAATCCAACAAGGCGTTGTCCGGAAAGCTGCCACCTTTGAGTTCTGTTACCTGCCTGCAGATACCGGAAACATATAACATATTCAAACAGTCTAGTCTTTCCCGGGAATGTGCTGGCCTTAGTCCCCTGAGGAAATGTACCCAATTAAGGCATATCGGTAGCCATCATTTTAAGCAGAAGCACCAGATGATGCCAAAGGGATTGTATATTTTTGTGTCGGGCACACATAACCGCCAAGGCAATTTTCATGCATCATTTTTTCTATGTGATGGTTTGCATTTTGTAAGTAAATGCCGCCTCGTTTTAATCAATACCTGGACAAGTATGCAATTCATGGTGCACTGCATACCGTTATGGCACGTAACGTAAGGTATGCCGAGCACCGGGCAAGGTGAAAGCTTGTACTCATTAGAAAACAGGTGGGTGCCAGGTGGCAGGAGAACGAACATCCCCCCCCCCCCCCCCCTGCTCCCCGCATGCGAGACGGATGTTCAAATCAACGAGCCGTTTCTTCCTTAGACGTATTTTCAGGGGGCATTTCTTCCTGGGACGTTTTTTCCGGGGGCGTTTTTTTTTTCGGGGACGTTTTTTTTTTCTCAGGAACCCCGTTTGCCACATGCTCCATCCGGGCTAGCTCTGTAATTTCAGAGCCCCATCAGAATCAACCATTACTGGCAGAAAGTAGCGAGTTGAGTTCAAATTGCCGTCTGCCCTCCATTTCGAACAAATGTATTTTTCTCTCTCATTTACGAACGACCACAGCAATAAGAAACGACTGTGAATAAAATTTCGCTAGTCTGATATTTCTGTGCTATTTCTGTACAAGAGTTATAAGATCTAAGAGGCATTATGATTGCAAAATGGTGACCAGGATATGAGCGGGGGCTTCCACTTGCCCAAAAATTTCTACTGAGTAGGACAAAAAGTTAACTGACCATGGTGAGCAATTTCAGAGAATAAATGATCTCATAAACAAAACGCTCTGCCTTACAAAAGATTTAACATGCTCCTAGGTCGTTCAAACCTTTCTGTCACCATTAAATGAAGAATGCCGTTCCTGGGTGCGGTTGCTGCCCAAGGAGACGCCAAAACAAAGCCTTTCAACTTTCGGAGAAAAAATAGAACAGCGCTCCACGGTACGCCGCAGTGGCAGCATCATGACTGAATCAAGTTATCAAGACTGGCCGTTGGTGTATCGACATGGGCTCATTGCCGGATGCCGAGCGGGCAAGCTGCCGACCCGCTTCAAACGGTGCAAATCGCTCTCTAAATCCATCGCAACTAGCTCCAAAAAATGCGTGGGGTGCCAATTTAAAACCAACAAGCACTGATCTTAGCTACCGAGAGTGATAGCCGGAAGCGCAAGACAAGGGATTGCTCATAGCGCTCGCTGCTCCGTGAGGACCGAGCTAATCAGTTATACGCGCCGGCGTTATAAGTTCTGCGACACGGCTTGCCAAGCTGTCTGTCCCGTCTTTCATTTTCTTCTGGCAGCACTACAACCTTGAGGAACAAAGGCTAGCTGGTTGAAGGTTTTTATCGCGCAAGCGTGTGTGCCATCATTAGAGAGTTATAGCAATGCCGATCCGTGATTCGCTTCCGCGAGGCGCCACTGCGTATGCGCAGATCGCCCTTGGGACGCCAGATGGCGCCACGTACCCATCAGCTGCGTCGGAACCAGTCAGCGTGTACTCAGCGGTGCCCCGCGGTAGCGAATCACGGTAGCGGATCGCGGATCGCGCTATGCTATAACTCTCTAACACTGACTATATCTCTCTATTACTAACTTTCTTTTACTGACAACCACGCCGTAGAGACGAGCGCTCAATGGCCGGAGCTAAAATCACGGCTTGCCTCCCGCCGCCTCACGTACTGCATGCATAACTCTCAAATGCGAACGTTTTTGTTTAATTAGCCAATCTAAAGGCGAAAGTGGATGAATTTGGTACTTCACAGGTATACTTCGACATGTCTCAAAGCATTTCCGCCTTTCCGCTCCGCACAAAACACGGAAGACCGCACGCTCGAGCTTCACACGCTGAAGCTGCATGCTCACACCTCTGGTACCTGCAGAAAATAGCCGATTCGGTGGCTGAAATGAGAGCCAAAGTGTTTCTCCGGCTGCCTGAAATTCATAACAGGGCGTACACCCTGCGAATGCTTTAGTATTACAGCGCGAATAGTGCCCAGCTAGCTTCGCAGCGCCTTATCACGTCGTGGAGCGGCGATAAAAGCGAGAATAATTGCCTGTGTGGCACATAGACTTAATCTCACTGATCTTCATAAGAATCATAAGAACAGAATTCAATACGTAACTAAGAACTAGGGTAGGTGCATTCCACGGAGAGGCGGGGAAAATCAAATAAATATACTGCCTGCTTAAACGTCTATTTGAAACGTGTATTTACAGGTCAAAAGCCAAGAAGCAGGAAAAGAAAGAGGCGGACCAGGAGAATGAAGAAACACTTGAAGAAGGATACCATTATTCCGATGATGAAGTAACGCTTGAAGACGAAGATCAAGAAGATGAACAATTACAGTAAAAAGTGCATACAGACTTCGCTGAAAGTGGCAAACTAGCTGTGGACTTATGTGGTGTCCGCAGCACTTAAAGTACTTCTGAAAGAATCAAAGTATTTTACAAAATTTGCACTCAAGGATACCAGAGATGCAGTAAAATGATTAACGTATGTAATTTTGCCCGTCTTTTCGACATTAGCAGAGAAAAACATTTGATTTACCGTTGTTAGTCTCTCCTGTAATACGCGTTCAAGGATGTTGCTGACATTGTGAAGACCGGTGTAACTGATATTGTGACGACCCCACATATACATACACACGGCACTCAGGATTGTTTGCAAGGAGCACAACTTATCTAATCCCTCCATTTACGTCCTGCGCAATGGCAGTTCCTCATGTAGCCGGCAGATAGACCTAACACGGCTCTTGGGCCCCAACGGCTTGTATGAATTTCAGTGTGTGGCTCTTCGCCCTTTCTAATGCCTCTGCGACATTCCAGCGGATAATGAATACCATTTTGTGTAACTAAAGCGGTATACGTGCCTCTGCTAACTCGACGAGAATGTCCTGGCACCCACCTGTTTCAGCCGGAGCCTTTACTTACCAACCTATCTGACACCGGCCTGCACTTCACTTTAAAAAAAAAAACGCCGTTTTAGGTTACGTGAAACATCTGCCTACACTGCCAACACATTCTGCTAACGCTGCTTTGTTAAGGTTTCCGTCATGCGTTAAGTTGTTACGGACCAGCACCGTTTAGCGACGTTCGATATGTTCAGTCAACGTTTTCGAAATATGTGATGATAAACTTTTCTGAAAAGAAATGTGATCGCGCAGCTATCAGATCACGAAACGTCCTTTTTATCCACAGGACCAGCGACAGCGCTCAGCATGCTCTAAGCAATGCCGCTCGCCTTTTCTTCCACATTTCTTCTACATTTCGAACGCTGCTGAATCGAAAACTATGTCCGCAATTGCAGACGCGGTGAAAGGGACGACCACAGTTTGGTGGCAAGCTTTCGTCAGTCTCAAGGCAGATAATTTTCAGACACGAACGATCACAGCACAAAAAGAAAAGAGTTTGCAAACCATTGAGAGGAAACACAGCAATTGCACTTCACATCTAAGAACATTGCCTTAGGGCTATGGCTCAGTGGCTGCAATACAGATGACAAAGGTGCGGCAATGACCGGCTCGTATGACATAGGCAAAAAAACCAGTCCTGTTGTGAAAGCGTCTGAGAAGCGCACTGCAGATGCCCCGTCAACAATTGTTGACTGTTTCATGTTAGTCACAAAATGATCACACTACTATGCTGCTCGTTATCAAAATTACAGATTAAAAAAGCAGGTATGCGTAAATTATAACTGGATAATGGTCTTTTTGGTTTAAAACGAGAAGCACTGATAAAATTATGGCGAATTCATTTATTTGAAATTGGGTTTTAAGCGAAAAGGCAACTATTTCTGGGATGCATGTCACAGCTAGCTTGCTATGGGGAACTTGCGCTAATGTTTGCGGTGCCGATTGCAGCGCCATAACACACCGCCTAGCGAGCAGAGCATGCAGTTTTGGGTAGCACTCTAAGTACTTTTCCGCGCCACCTTCAGGCGCTTATTGACGTAAGCATGCGCGATCTGTCGAAGGCGCACGTGCCGTGCGTCAGCTATCTGGGCTGCGCCGAGATAAGCTAGGCAATGAATGCTGTCAGCCAAACGCGGGTATCTAATCGCGCAGAATGTGTTCTCGCGCATACAGCGCCTATAGTGGCTGACAAAAGCAGTTTTGAGTCACCGAATGGAACAATTGCAGTGCCACCTTGGCAGCGCAGGTTCCCCATTCAGTACCATTTACAGCAAGTCACAGGCGAAAATTAGAAATCTCTGCGCAACAAGGAAGGCGGTAAGACAATGATATGTTTGGAAATTAGCGCCGTGGTTCGGTTGTTTAAGGAGCTCGTGAGGCGGAAAAGCCGGCGTCACCGAGGTCCTCGTCGCCACCATCGTCGGCGTCACCACAGCATAAGGCTTCCCGGCTACCGCAGCTCCGTCGCATTGCTGTTCGTGCTGGCACTGAGCTGCTGCTCATCGCTGCTCCGTCTACGTGACGAAGCACTCTTTTATTTGGCACCTTTGCTACCATACATTGGGAGCTTGGCAACTCCCAAAGTTCTGGCGTCCTTCGGCGGCGCTACCTTCTTAATTTGATGACACCCCAACCCTGTCGACCATTAAGGAGATTTCATTACAGAGGAGCATTATGATTTTTCACTGATGAAAACCTAAAATTTATTGCAATAAAAAACATACGAACGACCGGACTAATCAGTAACTTGCAAACGACTCCGTGAACGAACGAGATAAGCGAGATCAGCAAGCGAGCGAAAATACGAACGAGATGTGTGTACGGAAACTGGGACCAATGATTATGTTGCTTAAGGAATGAAAGGATGTAAGTATACGAGCGCAGCACAGCAAAAGTCACAATGAAGAGGACACACAAGCGCACACATTTAATGTGCCGAACACTACATTTGCTGGAGGGGAAAGGGAGAGGGTTATCGGCATATATGTAGTGTTTCGCCTATTAAATGTCAGTTGGAAGTTCAGCGCTTGTGTGTCCTCTTGCCTTCATTGTGTCTTTTGCTTTGCTGCGCTGGTATACTTATATCATGGAACACTAACTAGCCCGCACTCTTAAAGTACTTAAGAAATAAAGTAACGAGCGAACTAGGGAACAAATGAGTGGGCATGGAGCGGACGAACGATTGAACGGGCAAACTAACCAACGAGCCAACTAAACCAACGAGCCAACATCAAAGAACAAACGAAGCGAGCGGTGGTTACTGATTGGCTGTCAAGGCGCCGCCGGTTACTCGTGCAGCAAGTTCAAATAACGCGCCGAAAATCCATCCGCCTGGGCCTTTAATTCAGCGTGCGCGGAGCCACTGCTTCAGAGAAGTAGGGTTAATAATGTATATATGCAAAAATACTGAGGCAAAATTGTCTCCTCCCTTTTTATCGGCCAGAGTTTTCGAGAAAATGATGATGATGAATTTTTATGGCGCGAGGGCAGCTTTCGGCCAAAGAGCGCCATGGCACAATGTAATTTTCCTTGCAAAAAGTGGGGTGAAAGACCCATTTACCAAGCAAAAAATGAAATATTTAACTGTTGCGCTTGAAAAGTTTATAGAGATAATGAATATCCATTGTAGGTTTTGATCGAAAGCTAAAAACTTTGTAGCGTAAAGTTTTTGTGTCGCTTTGTGTAATTATTTTGAACCCCCCCACCAAAAAAAAAAACAACAACACCGTTTTGCAAATGTTTTTAAACTCTTCCGCGCTCTTGACGAGCAATATCACATGTTTCGACGCTTCTCTATAATATGTAGTATCATTCAATTGTTTATTTTATGATGCAGCACACTATGTTTCAGAAAATAAATGTCGAACTGAAGAAAAGTGTGCTTTGCAGCATTTTCGGACAAAATTATCGTACAATGGCTCAATTCATAGCTAGTTGCATTGAAATTTTCTTCAGCGATTTTTATCGGACCCTTTTTGTTTCAAGCGAGAACAAATTTAGAATTGCAGTGCTGCTCCTAAAGACATGTTTGCCCGTACCGCCACTGCACTGCTCGACATGATTTGGCCGGTTCCCGAGAGTCGTACGCTGCCCAGGAAGCGCGCTGCCGCAATCTCTAAAGAGATAAGAGTGCTCCAGGGGGCTCCGTGTCGTCAACGGACGCCTGTGTGTTGGCCGGCTGGAAACTCAAACCCGTCGCCTGTCGTGACGGGTTAATCAAAGTGGCTGAGTACGCATGACGTAGGGAAACGAAATTCTGCCGTCACACCACTGCTACAGTGGCCCATGGCTAGGCCGCGCAAAAGCGGTGTTGTGATAGCGGCGGCAAGGTGGCTTCAGTAGGCTGCGCACCGTGCGTAAGGCATCAGCTACTTCGTGACTTCGGCAGTGGTTATGGAGACAACACGCAAGCAAGTCAATCTGCGTCCTTTGAATATCGCCAGGAGGTGAGCCACCATATTTCGAGTACCCTCCAGGTGTAAGCGTACTTTAGACTGTAGATTAAACTGGAATTGCATGAGGCTATGCTCCAGGTGACGCTACGAATGACGGTGCCCGTGAGCTGCAGGCACACGCCACGAAGCCAAGAGCCTTTACTATAGGACATGCATTTTCTTTAGCATCCGTTGCTACCGATTAAACATTCAGTCGCCTTGCGTTATCAGGAATGTATGACACCGCTAGTGCTGCATCAGAATTGATAAAATGACTGATGAAAATCTCTCTTTGATAATACAGTAGTGAAGCGGCGCTAACTATGTATTCCAGTCCTGATACTTATAATAACTGATCCTGATAAAGGCCAGAACTTTCCCCTTCCTACTAGCCGCCGCGTTGCTAAATGGTTATGGTGCTCAGCTGCTGACCCTACGGAAGCGAGTTGGATCCTGGCCGCGGCGGTAGGATTTCGATGGAGGGTTAATGCTAAGGCCCGTGTGCTGTGCGATGTCAGTGCACGGTAAAGAAACCCAGGTGTCGAAATTCCGGAACCCTCCGCTACGGCGTCTCTCCTAGCCTGAGTTGCTTTGGGACGGTAAACCACTTAAACCAAAACAAAATATGTTTATCTCATACTGCTCCCAGACATTTACAAAGCTCTTTCTGTGCATGGATCATGTCAGCTGCTCCACCAATCTATCCGGGACGAAGCGAACGTTGGCAGCATGTACAGCCGCGGTCAAAAATACGCGGCCCACGGCTCCGGCGCAAGGAGCGGCTGCGGGGCCGCACCGCGGCGCTGCTGCCTGCTTCGGGCGCTTAGTGCGAGGGTGCACGGAGTTACGACAAAGCTTCGCCCTCACTCTCCCCTGAGCACGCCACACGGCTGATAAATGTCAAGTGCGGCGTTCTGCTGAAGGGGAGTGCGCGCGGTTCGCCGTTGCCGCCTCAATTCTGCTTCGCTCTCGTATGCCCCACGCGCCCATGCGTGGTGAGCCTTGGTGCAAGGGCATTACGGTGCTCAAGAAATAGCGCAGAACAAGTTATTGTCGCGTCAGAAGCCCGGTCTGTGAACTCGGTGAAGCCCTGTTTTGTTTCTGGTAGTGTGTTACTCGTAATTTCGTTGCAGCAGGAACGTGCTTACATTTTTTTTAGCTTTGAATTAACGTTTTTAAAGGAGCGAGCTCCAGCTACTAATTAGGGTTAACCCGACCCAGCGCCGGGCACTGGAGCCCGGCGTACCCGGACGCGAGACGCGCGTAAGTATGGAATGCGAACCGAACTTGGACGCTTCGCAGGCAGACGCGCTTAGTCGAACTGCAGAAGCCCCGCCGCGGTGGCTCAGTGGTTAGGGCGCTCGACTACTGATCCGGAGTTCCCGGGTTCGAACCCGACCGCGGCGGCTGCGTTTTTATGGAGGAAAAACGCTAAGGCGCCCGTGTGCTGTGCGATGTCAGGGCACGTTAAAGATCCCCAGGTGGTAGAAATTATTCCGGAGCCCTCCACTACGGCACCTCCTTCTTCCTTTCTTCTTTCACTCCCTTCCTTACCCTTCCCTTACGGCGCGGTTCAGGTGTCCAACGATATATGAGACAGATACTGCGCCATTACTTTCCCCCCAAAAACCAATTATTATTATTATTATTAACTGCAGAACGCGCGCCTGCCGTAGCCGTTCTGTGCATAGGGAATACGAGATATCCGAGTAGGCGATGAAAGTCACACGCAGCATGCATTGCAGAGCCCTCTTTCGTACGGAACGTCAGCCGGGAAACAGCTGGACTCTGCACTTAATATTCATCAGCCGTGTGGCGTGTTCAGGGAAGAGTGAGGGCGAAGCTTTGTCGTTACTCTCTACACCCTCGCACTGAGCGCCCGACGCAGGTAGCAGCGCCGCGGTGCGGCCCCGCATCCGCTCCTTGCGCCGGAGCCGTGGGCCGCGTATTTTTGACCGCGGCTGTACCTGGTCGGCAAATCCTTAGCTGAAACCGAGCTAGAAATAACGTACTTCGTTTGCAAAATAGCGATATAGGAAGTTACGTAGCCGCAAAGCTTTCTGCTATTGTCTCCTAGCCTACCGCATGGTGGTACAGTGCGGCGTGTCTCCACGGCCGTGTTCTGCAGTGCAGTGGCGGTGTGGAGCAACCATGGCTTGAGGTACAGCGCTGAAATTCAAAATTTTTTTTTGGCTTAAAACAAAAAGACTCCGGTAAGAAACACTGAGCGAAATTTGAATACAACAAGCTATCAATTGAGCTAATTTATATTTTTACTAGCAACGCCCTTGCACGAAATGTATACCCGAAAATGCTGCACAGCACACTTTTTTTTAAGTTCGACATTTTTTTTCTGAAATATACTGGGTTGTATCATACTTTAAACCACTTAAAGGGAAGCTGAAACTGTTTTCAAATCGCATCAAACGCTGTGGTTGGGAAGAAAGGCCATTGAAAATTATGTGTGAAATTTTTTCCCGATTCAATCCGCAAACAGAGCTGCAATCGCTTCTTAAAAACCCGCCGCCGGCACGCCCTCGTCGCTTCCGGAAGCGTCGGGTGGGGGGACGGCAGAGAGGGAGAGCTGGCGGAAGTGACGCCATTCACAGAGTCTGCCGGCCGTCCGGCTACGCTTGCTTCGCTGCGGCCCGCGCTTTCGCGAACCACAGATCAACGTAATCTTCTGCCAGTGCCGTTTACTTTCGTTCGGGCGTTCCGTGTAATGCTTGAAGCCTGTATATAAACCAGTTTTGGTACGGTACTCCTTTCGAACAGCGCTCAGCCCACAGCTTGGAAGAATCTGTCGGTTGTTCTCCGTCAGCCTCTTCCACGGTAACCAGACAATCTGGTTGTACGCAACACGCCGAAACTGCCTGCACAGAATATGTGCAGCAATATTTCTCTTTTCGTTATATTACTTTCTTACCTGTTTGTAAACTATTTGCCTTTCCCAGCTGGTTCACATCCATGCTGAGCTAAAGCCACTTCCAGCAATGCTTTACTGAGGCACACAGTCTTGAACATTTTTGAGCTCGTTACGCACTGTGTGCCTTTTTGCTTTTTCCTGATTGCTTGCACCTCGTGGCCGCACAAGCAATTCTCTTAATCATTCATCAGCGCGAAAGCACATGCAGCCGCACCTAACTCAACAAAAAACCGATTATATAGGCCTAGTATGCTTGAGCATAGCAAACATTTGCATTCATGAGCGCTTGGTCATGGCTGACGATCGACAATGGGGCCAGAATTCATACAAATTTTCCTTGAGTCAGAACGGAAAGTGGTCTAGCAGTGGTACGCATATATCTGCCACAAGTAATACCTGTGCTACACGGGCGTTTCGAATTCCTTCCAAGCGAAGGTCAATTGACTCGACCGCCAAACCTGCGCTGCTACACGACGTTTTTGAACGGCATTCGGTTCACATGACATTCTAGTCGACGGAGCTCCGCGGAAACATTCGAGATTTTGGAATGCCTTCGAGGCGCAAGCGCGACTACTCTCTACCGCAGCGTCTTCGCGCCATAGGTGGCAGCATAAGTTTTGAAGAGCAAATACGTTCGTTTATCGATGAAATTCTATATACTATTTATATACACCACACGGATCATTTCCAGAAGTTTTGTTAGCAAGCAAATATTTACCGCGTACTGTGGAACCCATCGTAGGAAAGAAAGGCAGCCATTCTGGACCGGTGCCAGTTTTTTCACTTTGTGCTGTTGCTTTTGCTGTGTTTTGTCTTTATATTTTGTGGGCGTTGCGTCTGTGCGTACATTTTAAGTGAGCTTTTTTTTTATTCAGTGAAGTTTATTGCACTTTTTCGTTTTTTGCGACACGCAGGAGATAGAGCCCATTGTAGCCAACAGACCGCACACAAAAAATGGCAGGGCTATGGGCTTGGGCCTCTGTTAGAACAGAGGCATTTAGTAATGTATAAATAGTAAAATTTATTAGAAATGACATATTACTTTTAAAAGTAGCAATTTTATATCGGGCTGTAACTATACAAATTAATTGTTGCTCCTATATTTGTTTAAAACAAACATTGACGGCAGCAGCGCCCCTGTAGCTTGGCGGCAGAATACTGAAGCTTCCGAATGCTTTTGACATAGTCGTGTAGCACCGTGCGGGTCCGTCCAGTCATAATGCCGTTCGACTCGAATGTCCTTTCAACGTACCCGTGCAGCACAGGTATAATTCTGCTCGTTATCTCGATACGCAACAGCAGCAACTATATCTCGCAGCACACTAGTTTTGAAGAGCAGCACTGCGAGCTCCAAAACGCAGCCATAATTATTTTCAAAAGCGTGTTCAGCATGAAAAAAAACAAACAACGCACGGGGGTAAGTGCAGAAGTTTCATGGTTGAACAGTAGCCCGAACATGCGAAAGAAGGAAAGCGCCCACGTCCGGGAGCTTCCTCCCGGTCACCTCGACTCTTCGCGCTGCAGTACAGCAGTGCACCCACTCCAACTCATGCAGTCTTGCATTCTTTTGTAGTTCTAAAAGGCCTGCGTGGGTAATTAGGCAAGTAATTATAAATTAATGAACAAACAAATGCTTCACCTCGCGCGACTCGTGTAAGCGTGCCGGTGATCTGAATTAGATCATGTTTACAAGCGTTACAAGAAGTTGGTGGCCAGGCTTTTATGCAGAAGCGGTGCACAGAAACGTTTCGGCGAATTTACTTTTTTATTCCCACTTGCACCTACACAAAACATACGCACACGCATGCACCTACTCAAAACATACGTATCAGTCGAGATTTGGTGTTCGTGTTACCCTGATAGGACGTGAAAGGCCCATACTAGGTTAATTAAATTTCCGGCTTGCAGGCGCTGCCACGCGGTCGCTTCTCTATTACTTGGGTTCTTATCAGGCAGTGGCAACAGTTTTCGGTTTAGTCTGTATTCTCAAATATTTCGGAATAGGTTTGCGCGTGCTCGTCCAGATTCCGATAGTCCGGCGGTTGCACGGTTACCCGGAAGCAAAGAATATGGGAATGCGCTGACTACCCCGGAGTCGACGAAGATATTGATAGCAGAGAAAGCTGCGAAGCCCTGCTGTGCAGCGAAGAACCTGCTCGGCAGAAACAAGCCAATCCGCCTGGCGGCTGATGCCGCGAAGAGATAAAGTCTCTTTGTTAGCCTTTAGTCACGGAGGCTCCAGCCCCCGCCCCCCAGGCCTGCGTGCCGGGGGCGATGAGTAGTAAGGGGTCTCCATTTACGGTGGAAATAAAAGCTGTCATCCACCCATCCATCCAGTCGGGATTTCTAACACGTGAAAATGTCGCGACTTGACATTCGAGGCCGGCGCACTTAGCGGCGTCGTTGGTACCGCCGTTTTCTGAAGCTGCTGATGGCTCGAACATGCATGGTGAAAGTCCCAACTGTTCAACACTGCTTGAATTATCCGTAATTTCCAGAACGCAGTCCTTAAAAGCCCTCTGAAGCAACGCGCTTGGCAGCAACGCCGTCGGTGCCGGTCGGATATCCCCGTGGATGACGTCACGACGGTCCCGACCAATCGCGGTCAAGAGCGGCGTTCGCTCGGCGCCCTAAGGCGATGGGGCCCGTTTTCTTCTAAAAAACAGCTTTTTGCGTTTATTTCCGCTTTTTTAAATGAAATATTCTGTTTCAGTGGACTAAAAACTATAAAATGACGTAGAGAACTCATTTTGTTTCGAAAAGTGCTTCAGCTTCCCTTTAATGAGATAGTACATATTATAGAGGAGAGGCGAAACATGCGATGTTGCTCGAAGAGCAAGAAAATGGCAAAAACGGTGTTTTGGAGTAAAAATAATGACGAAGAAAAACAAAAACATTTCGCTAAAAATTTTTGCCTGCGTGATTAAAACTAGCAATGCATATTCATTATCTGTAAAAAAAATTCAAGTGCATTAGCGAAACAGTTTGTTTTTGTAAAGTTTCAGTAAAACCAACTTTTCCCTTCTGAAAAATTCGAAGGGCTGTCACATGACCAAGAAACTTTTTAGCCAAAATTATTAAGGGCAGTTACTTTAGCCGGTTCAATAAAGAAGCACAGATTTTATTGAAAAGATGGAAGGGAATAGAGCGCTAAATCTGGTACATTAGGCATGGAATCACCCAGAAGAGAACGGAACATCTTCTGTTACCACGCGAACATTTTTTTATTTACTTTATTTCGCCATACATAGATGGCACTGTATGTCCGCGAGGAGTGGCAGAAGGAGACAGCTATGCTTCCTGACGAAGACTTCACCTCGGGATTACACATGACAGCAGGTTGGCATTCTAAGCTATAAATATGACACCTCACAGAATGCAGACAATTAAGAAATCAAGGCGATCAATGGCAGTTTAACTTCGGACAGTATATGCTCACAATTAATGTATCATTCACAACTTGGAAAAACAACGATGGCGAAAGAATACATTAGAATTTGCCGCCACTCAAGACAGAATTAAAAAAAAATTTAAGTAAGAAGGTCTGAAGAAGAAAACATGCATTTGACTTTTTTTCTTAAAACACGATATGCACGATATCATGCAAATATGTCCATTCCTGCTGGAAACGGTACTTGCAGAGTTCAAGAGAACACGAGTCAGGGCCTATTAAAGAAATGCCAATCTCTTTATTTTCTTGGAATTCAATTTTGCAAGAGCGCAAGGAGCAACTTATTCCCACATTTTGAGTTTGTTGTTTTCCAAGGTTCTTCTACCTGCATGAAATTAATCAGGAAACATCTTTTAGACGAACTTTTAGATGTCAATGTATTTTTTTCTAACTAGCTAAAGCATTTAGCGCGAGAAAGTCTCTTGCTAAGAGGAGGCAGATTTCAGGCTAGCAACAGCCTTTTAACATGATGACAAAAGCGTGAGGAATAGAACACCTTCCAGACAGGCACTGAGAACACAGTCTTCCCTGCATTGTTGCGACATGCAATAGGTTAGCAGCAAACGGGTGAGGTTTCAGCCCTGTATCCGTGGTTTGAGAAGATAAACTCGCTGCTTCCGCTTATAAGGAGTAGGTTTCTTTTAGGACATCTATGCCCCATTCCCTAGCTTAAGTGCGCCAAACGCTTTTGAAAATTGTAAGCATGCTATTTAATCCTGCTGCTGTTTTTGTAGAACAGCGCGTGGTTAAGGGTGCGTTTTTATTTATTCTTGCTTGAGGCCTAGATAGCTGTGCTATATTTATTTATTTGTTCATAATTTCGACTATATTTTGCCTTCGCGTTTTGTATTCGTTATTCAATAGACAGCAGTTCAATAGAGTGCACTGGTATTCTGTTTAGAGTCTTTGTAAAGCAAAATAAGAATAAAACAAGGAGACAGTTTTCTCTTGGTTGTCACCATACTTCATGCATCTCCCTTAAACAGTTTCGGTACAATTCCATACCGTAAATCATTGAATATTTGTTCGTGCTGGTTTCATATTTGCTTCAGAAGAAAATATTTCGTCGACGAAACTAAAGTATATAAGCAGCATTTAGCCAGTTTACGCCTTATCTCATAATTTTGTTTCTATAATCGAGAGTCAATGCAATTTTTTCTTTGTATTGGGAAACCAATGAACCTTTAAAAAGAGCGAAGAAAAAGGAAATTAAGACAAAGCAAAGAATGTGTGCCGTATAGCTAAGAATTCATTTGGGGATGAATTGTGGGCTGAAAACACGAAATTTGGCGTTTAGAATAACCCCCAATCCGCTGTTACGCTTGCACAAATTGGGTATACCGTTTGAGAAGAAGCGCACCTGTCTGAAAAGCTTAAGGCAAAACATAAAAGAGTTTACAGCTGCGAGGTTCCCTTGCTCGAAAAGCACGGATTTCAGAATGAGGAGTTGTGACATGCCCGAATTCCCTGAGTTTCTTACCGCCGCGGTGGTTCAGTGCTTATGGTGCTCGCCAGCTGACCCGAAAGATGCAGGTTCGATTCCGGCAATAGCGGTAGAATATCGATCGAGGTAAAATTCTAGAGGCCCGTTTATTGTGTGATGTCAGCGCCCGTTAAAGAACCCCGGGTTATCTAAATTTCCAGAGCCCTTCACTGCGGCGTCCCTGACAGCCTGAGTAGCTTTCGGACGATAAACCTCCATAAACTAAACGTTCTTCCAGATCCAGCCAGCAATTTATTTTAATCATAGGACAACCAATAATTGTGAATATAATACGATAGTTATAACCTGCCGATACTGACGGGGCTGCCTAACGCGCACTGCTATTCGCATATTCGGGAATTTTTCATGTACGCCAGTAAAAACTTACAGTCCAGCTTTTCAAGGAGTTTCAATGCGGTATTAAGCGGCTCTCCTTCCGCAGAGCGAAACAGGGAGGCGAAGATTTCAACCGTTTCGCAGTCATTCACCCTCCTCCTAATGTCACTTTGAGTCTTGAAAGCTTGTCTGTAAAGACACTGTGGAAGAGAAAAACAGCTCCTTTATCAGAAACGATGCAGTAATGAGAACGTATTTCAATAGAGAAAAACAAATAACATTTTTTTAAATTACGAAAGCTCTCAGCTCTTTTGTAAACATAATGTAGAATCACTGGTACTATTAATCTCCAAACACAACACACACAGCCAAACGCAAACTGTAGCAAGGAAATTGTAAATAAATCGTAAATAAAGCAGTAATTGTAAACTGTAACAAAAAAGTTTTCACGATCCCCAAAGAGCAATATACTACAGGTAATATTGTACTAATGAAAAAAATACATCAGCGAGGCAGCAAGTAAAGAAACTCTAAGGAGAGCAAGTTCCAGGCAACTTTGCAGAACAACATAGTTATTACACAAGCATTCATTTTTACTGATTCATTTTACCTCTGTAGAAGCTGTTGATGGCGGACATAGCAAAGGCATAAGAGGGAAATAACGAGAATAAAAATTGGGTGGAACGCATCGGCCAGGTTCTCTCACATCATGATTGGCAGCTTACTGCATCTGCACCTTACCGGTACTCACCTACAGGGCAGAAACGTGGAAGCTAACCAAAAAAAGTTCAGCTTAAATTAAGGACCACGCAGCGAGCTATGGAAGGAAATATGATGGGTGTAACGTTAAGAGACCGGAAGCGGGCAGAGTGGGTGAGGAAACAAACGCGGGTTAATGACAACCTAGTCGAATTCAAGAGGATGACGTCGGCTTAGGCAACGCATGTAATGCGAAGGCAAGATAACCGCTGGTCGTCGAGGGTAACGGAATGGATTCCAAGAGGAGGCAAGCGTAGCAGGGAATGCAGAAAGCTGATTTGATGGATGAGATTAAGGAGTTTGCGAGGTTGAGGTTACGTTGGCCTCAGCTGGCAAAAGATGTAGTCGATTGCAGAGACATGGCATTGGGTGTAGTCAGGCTGGTGATGCAAGTTGATGAAGGCGACGATATGCAATTCACAGCGCTAGAAAGTGGTGGTTAAACACGAGGAGGGATCAGTATAGCGCCGATAACATATAGCTCTCGTGCAATGGCCTTCGAAGGTGATCTGTTCGCGCCGCCACGGGTTCGAAATCGAGGTGCGGCGCAGTCGCGTCCATGTTCATTTGAATGATTTTGTTATTTTATTTCTGCAGGTCAAGCTGGCATCAGGAACTCTCGGAGACGAAGAACTTTTTCGGGTTTGGAAGTCTTAGCGCTGCCGCACTAAATTATGCGCTCACTGGAAACATCATTATAGCTACCTAAAATATTTGAGCTTTCGTAAGCAGCAATTGGTAAAAGAAAAAAAAATCAAGGCACGGAGATACGATGCACTTTTCCTGCAGTCAGGGGAACTGACCTACGCGTATGAGGGTGGAATGTTTTTCAGTCTTTTCCCTCTGAACTTTTTGTCGGTGCTCTTTATATATGTGTACTTTAATAATATTGTTCCGACCAGGAGCAGTGAACACTTAACCTATTTATCTTTTTCTAGAAATTTCTTTCTGGGCTGAAATGTTTTGTTTTCACATAATTTGGATTCCCGGTGGCCTAATAAAAACTTTGATCTCGCCTACAGAGATGAAGAACATCCTTGTGCACTTACCCGATATGTTTGAAGTGTTCTTTGCTGGAAAAGACGAGACAAGCATACGAAATGATTTTCAAACATTTGAAATAAGAAGATTATCTTAATTGATTATTTTCACTTCATATACCGTAAGGGCGTTAAGGAGGGCATATGAACCAAAGATCTGTTCCCAAAACGTCACACTAATGAACTTTTAGCAATATTTGAAAAGACAAGGAAAGAAAAACGGCAGTAAGGAAGACCGAGTAGGTCAGAAACATCAGATATGATGCACATAACTATGGATATCTAGATACATATATACAGACCATATACATACGCAAATATGTATCATGGCAATATTTATGTGTCACGACTGTTAAAGGCTTCTGGTATACGGCTTCTTCCAAAAATAAATGTACAGTCGGGGACAAAAGTCTCTGCACCACGTGTTCCTCAAACAAAGCCGATAACGCTACTATTAGCCCGTGGCTGGAGACCACACTTGTGGCGGTGGAAGGCAAGATTTTGTTGTTTCATCTCCACAAGTGTGGTCTCCAGCCACCGGGTAATAGTAAAGCTATCGGCTTCGTTTGAGGAAGTCGTGGTCCAGAGACTTTTGTCGGTGACTATATTCCCTGGTGCCACGCTAGACAGGTGGTGGAATTAATGTGTGTGTGTGTGTGTGTGTGTGTGTGTGTGTGTGTGTGTGTGTGTGTGTGTGTGTGTGTGTGTGTGTGTGTGTGTGTGTGTGTGTGTGTGTGTGTGTGTGTGTGTGTGTGTGTGTGTGTGTGTGTGTGTGTGTGTGTGTGTGTGTGTGTGTGTGTGTGTGTGTGTGTGTGTGTGTGTGTGCGCGCGCGCGCGTGCGTGCGTGTGCGTGTGTGTAACTGTTCCCTTTAAATGCGCGCGCGCGCGCATTTAAAGGGAACATTTCTTGTGAATACCTCAACTACGCGATCTGGGCAATTACGCTTGTTCATCAAGGCCTACATAAAGTTAAACCCCTAATCTGCGTATCCTGAGGTACAGGCTGCCTGCCAAGTGCCGGTTTCTTTTTCTGAGCACTAGCACTAGATTCTACCTCGTCCAAATTGTATAAGATGACACAAAGAGCGCACCGTCTTAAGGAAATGTACAATATCAATGAGACTTTCAAAGCTCTTTCTATAAATTGAATTTCATTGCAAGATTGTTTTTTCATTCAGTGTGTACAGCCCAGCGTTTTACGTCTAAAGTCGGCCACAGTACATTAATTGCGAAATAACAACACGTGCAGCACTCGTAAACCGGAAATAAAACTTTTACAAAATGACTGTTAGCTTGTGCATCCTTAAATAATCTGCGGCCAAGTGACGACTACCAAATATTTCAGTGGTTACTTACAGCGCAGGGTCCAGACTGGCGGACGCACTGCAGAAAAAAACAGGGCAGAAGAGGACAAATAAGTGAAGAGTGAAGGGAATCAGCGCTCTGGCTGTAAGTTAAGCGGGAGCATTAAAATTCTAGTAGACATCAAGCATACTTGGGGCTTAAGAAATGCGGGTCCCTGAGAGCGACATCGGAAAAGCAACCGTCATCGCAGCTTCGGCACATGTGGTTTCGGCGATATTCCTTTCACATCAGTTTTTTTAACTTCCTTCGTTATCATCCGAAAAACCTTATTATCATAACTGAGGACTTTGGAGCACGGAGGTTCCCGGATCCCCGCTCGGCCCCCCTGAATTAAGCTGTCTAATATTCTTTCTGTCCAGCCGCCGCGGTGGTTAACTGGTTATGGCGCTCGGCTGCTGACCCGAAAGACACGGGTTCGATCGCTGCCGGGATGGTCGAATTTCGATGAAAGCAAAATTCTAGAGGCCCGTGTGCTGTGCGTTGTCAGTGCACGTTAAAGAACCCCAGGTGGTCTAAATTTCTGCAGCCCTTCACTACAGCGTCCCTCATAACTTAAGTGGCTTTGGGACGTTAATTCCGCAGAAACCGTGTCCCTTCTAGGCATAAGGCGGGGATCCCAGTAGGTAGCGATGGTCTGCATGACCGGGGCCACGGAGCGCAGCATTGTTTCCATATCATCCCAGGCCTTTAGGTGTTCTAGGCTCCGCGGGAGAGGAGAAGCCGGGCAATGAGAAAGGGGACGGAGAGCAGAAGGGAGAGGTTCAGAACACAGAGTATAGGCTGAAGTGAGGAACAGTGGGTGTTACTGAGAAACAGTGAAAGAAGAGGGGAGAGTGGGTGTTACAAATTTGCGCGGAAGGCTTACCTGTCGATTGCTAAGGAACTAGTGTGGTGATGGATATAGTTAGTTACATACTATCTTCCCCTGACAGTGACAGTGACTAAACTGGACATAGGAGAGAAACCATGCCTTTTTTTCTCGCAACTCTTTGACGCAGTCTCGCGGTTGTATACCCTGCATTTGACGAAAATGACGATCACTGGTGATTTGCGCTGAGTCAGGAAGCGCAGCATGCAGAACCCAGATGTTAAACGGAGCTCGAGCGTGGCAAAATTTCACTGCTTCCTCTGGGCTGCTCACAAGATGAACATAAGTATGGCGCTTGTAGCAGGATGCGTCACATGCTCGGACGCTCTATGCATGCGCGTCGGCTTATGGACAACGGCGTGAAAAATATTTTATTCCTCGCGCATACTGAATGTTTCGTTCGGCATCTCTATTCGTCTGGGATGTCTGAGTAATAAAGCAGCTCGTGCGTACATCTCAGCCCGAGTTTTACCAGCGCCGTCCTCATGGGGCTCTCGGTACACGACATGGTGGCAGCCTGGGGAGGAGAGGCGTGTCCGGCAGGCCTCAGGATTCCCGGAAGGTGCCAATACTCCAAGTACGAAGCCTAGAAGCGTCAAACCCGACTTTAATGAACTTTGCTTTAGGAAGCCACCGCCTCGGACGCAGATATGGTTCGAAACCGCTGTAGTATTCCGGCAATATTAACTATCGGTAGCGTATCATTCCACCCACTCGCCAAGAAACTACGTGAGAAGTAGAAGTTCTCGGAACTTCGAGAAATTCGTAGACAACACGACGGGAATCCTACTTGATCATTTCCAGGCTCATTTCGTGTTACACGTGACCGCGTTTTTCGAAAACGCGAAGTTTTGTTTCAAGAAAGCAGACAGTGGCGAACCAGTGGCGGCTTTCATAAAATTTGTTGGAGGCACTTAGATATGTCTTAGCTGCGGGAAGGCGAAAGCCGTTCGCTACTCAATGCACTGATTTGAATTTGCCGCGCTTGAATTCATTTCAACACAGAGGAGAAGAGCAGCTGGTGCGAGCGTGGTAGAGAGATCACGTGACATCACAAGGTCACGTGACCTAAATTGTAACGGACTTGAGTATGAGCCATTACAGGGTATCACCTCAAAAATATTTCACCGGAGAATCAGGGTTGCTTTCACAAAAAATATTTTACCGGATGTCTGGTACAACCCGCCGCTATGGCTCAGTGGTTAGGCGCTCGGCTACTGACCCGGACTTCCCGGGTTCGAACCCGACTTCGGCGGCTGCGTTTTTAAGGGGGCAAAACGCTAAGGCGCCCGTGTGCTGTGCGATGTCAGTGCACGTTAAAGATCCCCTGGTGATCGAAATTATTCCGGAGCCCTCCACTACGGCACCTCTTTCTTCCTGTCTTCTTTCACTCCCTCCTTTATTCCTTTCCTTACGGCGCGGTTCAGGTGTCAGCGGAGATGTGAGACAGATACTGCTTCATTCCCGTTCCCCAAAAAACCAATTTTTCAATTTTCAATTTGTCTGGTACACGTAACCAGGGTTCCCTGTGGGATGAGCTCACCCGAAGTCGGATCTTTGAGTGCGCGCAAGGCATCAGATTGCGTGAGAAAGTGCAACTAGTCACCGATCTAACACTAAAGAGCAACATCACGGCGTTCACGCCATAGAAGAGGGTAAAGCAATAACTAACATAGTTCCGCATTCTGTGATCGCAGAAGACGGTCACTGAGTTAGAAGAGTATAGACACATTTTATACGGCACAGTTTAGTCACCCCGCGTGTGTGCATTCCAGAGACCCTCTACGCTCTACCAACAAATACCGTGGTTGAATTGCCGATAGTGTGATGGCTTGCTAAGACACACAAACAACTTTTTCCAGGACATGGAACACCTGCAAGAAAGTTCAGCAATTTGGATGCATTTCAGTTCTCCAAGTCGGCTCTTTCAAAACAGAGGCCGCAGCAGTCAGGTCGTATGTTGAAGGAAATCCTTTCAGGGCAGCCTGTGCACGTTAGCACTGATACCCAACGTGGACATCGTTCAATGCGGGCAATGGTGCTTACGTAAGAGTCCTAGTACAGAGTATGCGTGACGGAGCCACCTAGTCAACAGTGCAGAGGGCTGGGACAAGCCTCTTTAGAGCAGGCTTGTTTCCGCTGAGCACATGATGAAAGTTCTTTGTAAGAGTGGCATGGAATGGAAAGACGGCATTAGGAAATCCCTATCAGTCATATAGATTTAAACATTCGTTTCTGGAAAGGCCAGCCAAGTTTATCCGGTGGTGCCAAATTTAGACGCAGAAAAGCAGAAAATTAGTGGCCCGGTAGAGTAAATACTTGAGGAGTAATCAACGCTCTTTTTATATGTGTGCGATGGGACGGGGAAGATAACAAATCAGGAGCCACAGACAAGTGCTTAAACAAATTTTGCCTAAATTACAAGGAGAGTTGCAGTGACTCCTAGAAATAGACGTGTTGAGATTCAACCTTGAGACTAAATTTGTGCACAACGAATAGCTGCACTGAAGAGCAACAATTCATTCCGCATCTCTGTGGACTGCACAGAGATGAACCACCAACTTCCCTGGGCAAACATCATTGTGCCTGCTTAGGAGGAAATGCTCGCGTGAGTTGGAGCACAGTTTTTAGGTGGACAGATGCCAACTCTAACTACTGGCTGTCTCCACACGGTCTAAATTAAAGATATGCAAAATATATACAAAACTTCCCGCAGCGAGACTGAATAGGTTAAAGTTAATTCAGAAATAAAGCGCATGTAATGCGGCCCTTAAAGTTAACCGAATGGATTCTAAGAGAAGGAAAGCGTAGCAAGGAGCGCCAGGAAGTAAGGTGGGAGGACGAGATTAAGAAGTTTTCTCGGATGAGAAGGCCGCTGGTTGGCGCAGTCAGGCTGATGATGAGATGATGAGAATCAAGAAAGTAATCAATTTAATCTTTAATAAGAAAGAATGTGCATACTGGGCCTGAAAACAATGAATAATTTAGAGGTGTGCTTACCCACTGTAGGCTAGTTGGCACAGACATTTGTGCCACAACCGAGCAATTACGATCCTCGAAGGTATCATTTATCTTCTTCAGCTCCATTCTTAGGGGCACAGCCACTAAAGCCGAGAGATGAGAAAATATCGAAATTAAATACCAGTAATTGGCTCGCAGCGTGTACGAATGTATTATCGTCAGCAAAAGTAAGAGATCCAATGAGACTAGTGTCGCGAACTTCCCTTCTGAACATATGGCGGCACCTCAAAAAGCGTTGTTGGTGTCGAGAGACGCCAGCTGCTTCCTTCTCGACACCAGGAGCGCTTTGTAAGTGCCTTCCACTCTTCCCCCATGCTGAGCGACAAGGTTTGGAACGCGAGCAGGTGGAGGAACGGTCTCTTACATTTTGTTACTATGGTACATAATATATACCGCTGAATCAACCACTCAATGATTTCTCAATATAGGGAGGCCGAAAAAAGAAAAAAAATCGTTTCTACTCGCTCCCAGACAACGGGACTGTAATTTATTCGGGCATAAGGTCTATAGTCATTTTGTACTGAGGGTGAGGCTGTGGTCATATTAGTTGTAAAAACCGATTAAAATATATTTTCTCCAGTGCGGAACGCGGACAAGTGAAGTCCATTATGCGCATCAAATTCACTGAAGCAAGTGCTTCTGACGCATGAACCTAAGTCTCTTTTTTTTTTCACTTTCAATGGCATACTGAAAGAAAAATGCGGTAGGAAAAAGGGCATGTTTTTTTGTGGGCAGTTTACTTTTTTTTGTGCCGCGAACAAAAATCGACTGGGCACATCCTGCAATGTTCGAAATGCGACTTCTATGGGATATTTCTGAGGAACTGTGGAAAGAACTCCGCTTCAATTCGGATTGAGTGGAGCTTTCCTTGAGTGTGTGGACAGTGACCTGGAAGTTAGATGTCCTTTACTGTGATAAAATTTCTACAATGCCGGGGATTTGTACAGACATTGATGTCCTACCTTTCTGGCAATATATTCGCAAGCTAGGGGTTAGTTTCTGGATTCACGTGCAGAGCGCAATCTAGTGCCATATGAAATCACACATTTGGAAGCAACTGTTATCCCTAAAGGAGTTGTATCCTCCTATTGTGAGCTTCCAGTTGTCAAGGTGGCTTTTTTAAAAATGTAATGGCATCGTCATTGCCATTTTATTCCCATGCAATCTGCATTTATTTGCTAGTTCCTTATTAAATGTCCATAAAGGAATACACAGTTAAAAAGTGTTGCGCTGGCCCAGTGGTCTGAGGGGGCAATCGAGTACGCTAGCAGGTTCACGCAAGCCTTTCTTTGAATACGGCTTTTGGCGGTTACAAATATTTTGTTTTCTGTATTTTGTATTTCTGTACGTAATAGAAAAACGGGACAGTTTGATCGCTGCAGTGAAATTGAAGTTTGGGAAGAAGTTCAGTTTACCTTGCTAAGAATAGCAGCTAAAAGCGTCTTAATAGTTTGGTTTGGTTTATGAGGGTCTAACGTCCCAAAGTGGTTCAGGCTGTGAGAGACGCCGTAGTGAAGGGCTCCAGAAATATCGACCCCCTGGGGTTTTTTAACGTGTACTGAGAACGCACAGTACACTGGCCTCTAGAATATCGCCTCCATCGAAATGCCAGTGCCGCGGCCGGGATCGAACCCGCGTCTTTCGGGTCAGCAGCCGAGCCGTCTTAATAGGAATACAGCATTGCTGCCAGTCGGTTTCTGGCACTCTGATTGCAAGGCTCGCAAAGTGTGTGTAGCATAGCAGCGCACACCGGGTTCCTGATTTACGCGCGTTTGCGCCTCATCGGTGCGGCCTCAAATCGAAAACACTCGCAGATGTGGATTTCGGCAAGTAAAGCTCCCTCATTTTGTCTTTCTGTAGATTTTACCATTCGCGGGCTTTCTGGCACCTTCAGGATGGGTTCTCGGGGTCACCGCACCCTGTCACTAGCGGGATAGCGCAACAACTGAGGAAGCAAAAAAGTTTTTTTTTAGTCTTGAGGCAGTGCCTAATTGTAGATTAGAATGCACCAATGATGCAAGCAACTCATGCTATAACGTAGGCTACCATTCACTGTTAGCCACACCTCATTGCCACGAATAAAGAAACACAGGTCTGAAGTGGGAACCGAGCGTTGCTTTGTTCCGCGCATCTGGGCCAGCTATAGCTCATAGCAGGGAGCTTTGGAATTTTGGGATCGCCGTTTAGGAACCGTATATATTCGAATCAATACCGATAGTGTTTTCAAAACTGATAGTGTTTTCAGGTCGCCTAAGATACGAGTATTCGAACTCAACTTTGATTCCACGGGACCAGTGAACAGCACGAGCTAAAACCAACAAGACATGTATACAGCGTGCGTCGTCAGTTCTAGCTAGCTGGATCGCTGCAGCCTGGGATGGCATCCCGGTAAGTTTGGTTGTGCGCTCGTTTTGAAAGTGCAGCATTTCCAATGCACTTGGTGGCACGAATAGTGTGCAATGAACGAAGAAGACAGTGATAGGGAGGTTAGTGAGGACGAGGACAAGTGAGCGGGAGCTGGTTTTTACGAAATAAATTTCGTTTGCACGCAATATCCCTGCTGTTGTTCTCAATTGTTTTCTTTTCGGCCGGCTTACATTCGTAGAAAGTTTTTTCTTGATTTGGCCTTCAAATTTCGGATGTCGGCTTACAAACACGGTCGCCCTAGATGCGAGTAATTACGCTATGCGCTGAAAGGATCGTAATTGATTCTTTTCACTCAATAGTTTCATGCTCCATTTCAGTCTAAGATTTTTCTTGGGTGGGGGCAGCCGTTAGTTAACTCACCTTCATAGAATTCGAGTTCTCCTGTTATGACATAAAGGAAATCCGCATACACTTTGGCAATCATCCGAGCACTTTCCCAGTCTTGAGAACGTGAAGTGCGCTGAAAAAAGTTTTTTTGTAGGTCAAAGAACGAAGTATATGATTAGTGACGTTAGAAATACTGCATCGCTTGCCGCCTCATTGAAATCATGGTAATTTTACATTGCTAACGCAGAGTCGGCTTCGGCTAATACACTACAATGAAGAAAACCTTGAACAAAACCTTAACAATTAAAAACAATGACACTGCAAACTTAAGGAGTGATGTGTCCGCCAACGTCATTATTTTAGCAAGTAAAAAAATATTACCACTTTATTACCTCTTGATTACCACTAATATTACCCCTTCAGCACCAGGCAGATAAAGTGCGCCTAATGAAGTCTTAATGGAGGACCAGGTTCCTAAGCCTAGTTTTCAAGTCTCCCGAGTAGTGCACATAATGTCTGTGATTGATTGTAAGGAGAATAATTAATTTTTCACTCCAATATATGCAAATAAAGGCTAACAAACAAGACGTCAAATTTTCTTCACCAGAAAAAAAACAAACACGTTGAGTACTTACGTTTAGTTGAAACGGCAGAGTGTTGAGGAACTATTCAGCATGCGCAGCCGATCGGGAAAAAAAAGAAAGAATATACTGTGGCAGCACAGAAAATAATATCCACCGCTGTGAATATGATTAAACTAAAATACGCCAAGGCTTCAAGACTATTAACAGTATTTCTTGCTGGGCCTAGGGCCAAGACGGAATTTTACCGTTTGATTCGGCCCAGTCATAAACTGTTAAGAGGGCTACTGCCACCCTTTCTATGGAATCAGCACTCGTCTAGTCGTGCTCTCACATGATGCGGGCGGGCTTTAGGGGGGGGGGGGGGGGGTAAATAGACTGCGTAAAGCAGGGTTCCCTGACCCCGTCTTGGCAGCCGTGACCGAGGTACTGCTGCAAGAACTCAAGGCTAGACCAAAGGGGAATGCTGGAAAGAAGATTTCGACGAAGCCAAACCAGTGGTGATACCGCATATTCACAAGGTGTCCCACAATCTAAAACGAGCTGGCAAGAAATACGGAGTTCCCACGGTCTTCTCCGCCCCCTGCAAAGTGGCCAAGATGGGCCCCTGTATTATCAGCGCTGCTAAAGCAACATTTGGGTGTGGAAAGAAACAATCGAAGCCCTAAGTAAGGTGCGCCACTGGAATGGTCTACGAGATCCCCCATACACGTGGCAAGGTGTACGTCGGTCACACTTTACGCTGCGTCAAAGAGTGTGCTGGGGAACATAAAAGGTCGTTAGGGAACGCATTGGCTTCGTTAGAAAATCTACCCGGCCATTGCTGGTCCTGCATTGATAAAAACAAAAAAACTTTGAGCCACGCTTTCGGGAGATCAAATATCTTGCTACAAGTAAACATAGGTAAGCTTGATAACTGACAGAAGCCTTTTTTTATCAGAGAAAGGTACATGTGCGTGAGCACCACTTCTATCTCACTACGAGCAAGTGAACATAGGTTGGTGAAAAATACGCGATAATGAGTGAGTTTGTCTGTGCGGTGGTTTTTGTTGCTTTTTTCAGCATTAGAGAAATGCGTATGCGCTCACCTTGTTCGGGCTATAAATATGCAACATGTGGCTTTAAGTAAACACAGCTCGAGTCAGCACCCATCCAGTCTGTCTTTCTTTGTGGCTTTTGTTAAATTTTGAGCCCTTTTACCTTTGCTACAAGACGAGCCTCATCAACAAAAAGCAGTGGCTGAATAGCAAAGATCGTCGACTGTTGTGAGAATTGTCACGAAATCGAATCCCATATGTGTTGGTTGCTCTCGATTAGGAGGAAATGACAAAAGTGCTCATGCGCACTAAGCTCACAATTTCACCGTAATAACAACGCTTTGTCGAATGAAGTTCAAACCTAGTGTCTTACAGAACAACCAAGAACAAAAGAACAACAACAAAACAGTGAAGTAGGAATGCCACAAATTTTCGCATCAATTCATATGGCTGTTTCCGAGATCTTGCCAAGAAAGCCGCGTGAAATGCGGCAAATTTCATCCATTGTAAACAAATTATGAGCAGGCTAAAAACGCGGCTTTGTGCTCGATTGCCTTCAAAATGTTATACCTTTCAGTCGGTTTATCTAGCTTTTATTTCAGGGGCACCTCTTCCTAATCGCTATTCTGCACTGGTAACATTTCCTGATGGTCTCCCTCTTACAGTAATAAACGTCTCATCTCTAGTCGTCCTAGTGCCTTCGTCACATTACGTCCAGCTTTCTTTTGCAAACGTTTGAAAAAATTATAAGACTGTGTTATCAAAGTATTGAAGGCATAGGTCTATTATTCTGATGTGCAGCAAAATCTTTCTCTCAAACTGTTTCCATCGATCGTATCGATAAGTTAAGTTAGGAATAGAAAACCAATGGGGAACGCTTTTGACGATAGCAAAAAAAAAAGACTGCCGTCGGGTGATTTGCGGGTATGTTGATCTTTATAGTGAAGTCTTACATTATATGGAAAAAAATGCGTCCATAAACGGTTGCTCAAAAATGGTTTTGTCCAGAATTTCTGGGCAATAACAACCTTTGTCCGTAAAGTTCCAAGACTGAGTCTATCAAAAAAATGCGTTTACCATTGAAATCATTTGTGCAGCACTCCTTCGCAATAGTCTCCCTTGCAGTCTATACACAGCTTCCAACGCTCCTTGAGGTCCTGAAAACAGGTGAAAAACGCTTCGTTTGGCCGGCCTGTCAGCTCCTTTGTCGTGGTGTCCTGAATGGCCTCCACGCTCCCCATCCAGCAACCTTTTAGGGCTCTCTTCACACGAGAAATCAGGAAAAAATCGCATTGGAGGACGTCAGGCGAGTACGGCGGATAGGGAATTACAGTAATGATGTGCTTGACGAGGAAGTTTGCCACGCTGAGAGCAGTGTGCGGCCTTGCGTTATCGTGAAGAAGGCTCCATTGTCCAGATGCCCATAAGTCACGGCGACGGCGTTGCAGTGCATCACGCTTGTGTTGGAGGACGCGGATATAAAACTCCTGTTTCACCGTACGCCCTTGTGGGACAAACTTTGGGTGTATGACACCTCTGGCATAAAAAACTATCAGCATTGTCTTTGTTTTTGTCTTGTGTTGCCGCACCTTTCTCGACGCCGGAGAGCTTGTGAAGTGTCATTCGGCGCTCTGCCTTTTTGTTTGAGGATCGTATTGAAAACACCATGCTTCGTCTTCAGTATGATGCTGTCGACGAATGCGGCATCCTTCTCGCCCTTGGAGAGCAAATCAGCGCTCGCTGATGCCCGCGTGTTATTCTGGCCCTGTATGAGGGAGCGCGGCACAAGTCTGGCATTCACGTTTCGCTTCCCCGAGTTCTCACGCAAAATTTGGTGGCATGTTGTCTTACTGATGTCGGGAGAATTTGGTAGCATACGGACTGAAATGGTGCGGTATTGCTGTACGATTTCCCTGATCCGAGCCACGTTGTTTTCATTCCCTGAGGTTGAAGGGCGCCCCTGCCTTCTGTCGTCTTCTACCGACGTCCTCCCCTAAACGAACCTGTTGTGCCACTTGAAATCTCGCGTCCGCGATAAAGACTCGTTGCCGTAAGCGTCACGAAGGAGCTCATACGTCTGTTCGGCTGTCTTGCCAAGCTTCACACAGAATTTTATGTTTACACGCTGTTCGATGTGGAAGTCCATCTCTGCAAATTCACTCACACTAATATGTGCAGACGACTAGCGAAAACGTATTTTTATACACGTAGTGCCATCTACCGGCTGTAACAGCAATTAACAAAAATAGCTCAGGTTAGCCCGAAAAGATGGCGCTACACATACGCACCAACATTTGTTTTGGGTAATAATTTGTTGAGAAAATAAATCAGTCTTGAAACTTTACGGACAAAGGTTTATATTTCTACGAATAAGGTTTCCCGTCCAAAATGTTCTTCCATGGTACTATTCACCTTTCCAAACCATAAGATCACTGACACCTGACGCTTGGCATCTATATTAGCGACCGTAAACGTACCTATTATATTCTTGCCGACTATTTATTGCGTGCTTGACACTCCATACATTGCTTCAAGAATTGTGAGATGATATCGCTTCTATCCTCTTCTCTTCTGAGTCTCTTCTTCAGATCTGCGGTTTCTTTTTGGTAAATCATTATCTTAGATGACTACGGTTTCGTTATTAGACCGTAGTTACACTCTTCTCTAGTTTTTTATAGCGCTTTTACACTGAATGTAGTTGCGCATATCTCTATCAGACCCTAGGCTGGAACATAGATATCGCAAACTCCTACACAATGGAACAACAAATCACCATTCTTTCCATGTTCTTACGCGTAGTGCATTAACGTGCGCGACTAATCTTCAGATATGCGCGCTTCACAGTTTTTACTCACCAAGTTTTCTTTGCATGTTCCGGGCCTCGTTCTATAATCGTACTGGAGAACAAAACAGATACAAGCCCGGAATCAGTACTTCAGAGGATATAATGCTGTATTGTATTTGAGAATTAGTACTGAAATGTTAGTTGTCCGCAGCGAACAAGGCAATATGGGAAACCAGAGCCAAATCGCGTTGAAACAACGTGTGGAGCCAATTTCCTTTCGTAGGTCCCGTAGAGATTTACTTGGTTTCATAGTGGATTGCGCCGGGTGTGCATATGGCGTTCCAGCAGAATTTGTATCAGGTGCATGATGTGTTGCAGAGTCCATATATAACCTGATATCTTTTAATCTTATCTCTGAATAGTGCTTATGGATGGCTTGCACGGGCATTGCACTGCTCACCATGATCAGCTTGCTTAGAGCTCTCAGCGCTATTGAAGCTGGCTGGAAACTAGGCTCGTCCTTTCATAATGACGCCTTCGAAATTGCCCAAGCTTTCGAGGCACTGTTTGTTCGACATAATTGATTAAAAATGCGCCGAAACAGACATTTCTCCTGCCCGCACGAGAACATTGGGAAGTACAGAAATGATAATACACAACGTTCCAATGCAAATATGCAAAGAAAATTAGGCGCCACAATACCTCGGGTAATTAACAAATACTACATATGGCTAAATTCGTGCCTTGAAGGCACTCAGTAGAAGATTTTTTAACGAGATGTTTTGATGTTGCTTTGATATAAAACACAGCAACCACAGGTAAATTGAATTGCATCTGCAGATGAAGTGAAGAGATGCTTTTGCATCAATGGTGATGGCGGGTACGTGTCTTATTGACATCCGGTATCTTTAACGTGCATAGCACTCCTTAAGCACTTCTTGGCTTAAGGCAACCTATTAGAATTTTTCCTATGCAATCTTGCTTCTTTCCATTTTCTATCACTCTCCCTGCTCAATGCAGAAATTAACACTTCGTTGACTCCAAGCGCCCAGACAAAAATGATCAATGTCGCCTTTCCTTCAGTCTACAAAATATCGTGCTTAAACTTTGCGCACTTAGCAGTACTGTACTTTTCGCAAACGTAAAGTGCAGACAAGAACATAACAGCCTAAATATATATAGTAAAATTGAGAAGGAACACAAATGGCGTGTCTCGCCACCTTCAAAAAGCACTGCTGCCATTCCCGAACTAAAATCAGAGTTCTAAGTTTGTACTCACCCTGAAGTAAATTGCTTTTAATCTGCCTTTCGATCTTGATGTGTCCGTTCGATTTTATATTTCGCCCTGTAATACTTTTATTTTTCAAAACAGTGGTATTTTGTAATATAATTTTGGCGAAAGGACTCTCTTACCACGCCGCGGTGACTCAGTGGTTAGGGCGCTCGACTACTGATCCGGAGTTCCCGGGTTCGAACCCGACCGCGGCGGCTGCGTTTTTATGGAGGAAAAACGGTAAGGCGCCCGTGTGCTCTGCGATGTCAGTGCATGTTAAAGATCCCCAGGTGGTCGAAATTATTCCGGAGCCCTCCACTACGGCACCTATTCTTCCTTTCTTTCACTCCCTCCTTTATCCCTTCCCTTACGGCGCGGTTCAGGTGTCCAAAGATATATGAGACAGATACTGCTCCATTTCCTTTCCCCAAAAACAAATTATTATTATTATTAAAGGACTCTCTAAACTCCGAATATTAGCGTTATGTCTGGAGAACGATGTCCTCACGCGATAATAGCGCATATTATGTAGCACAAAGTAATCTACGAGAATCATATTTGACACAGCTCACATGACATGCATTTTCCTCAATAACGCTCTCCGAACGCATTCCGTACTCACCAATTTTTCTTTCCTGAGGTTACGCTCGGAAGGAAGCTGTAAAAGAAATGAAAGCAACCTCATTTTCCAGCATGCGCACATATGCGACGTGAACCGCGAATAACGATGTGTTCACGGCGAAAGGTGCATCTCTTTTGGCTTTCATGCAGCGTCGTTAGGACTAGAAATTCCACAGATACCTTACATAGACGCTATTCGCAAATTGTCTTGCCGCTCATAGCCCTCCCAGGGCTGGAGATTTCGTTCTTTATTTCATCAGCAACAATAATGTCTGAGCAAAAAATGCACCTCCTATTTATTAAACGCTCGTGACATCAAATTTATTTCCTTTAAGCCGTTGCCTACTTCTGTTTATAGAGGAATGAGGCTCAGGACAAATCCTCCTCCGAACGGTATGAGCGGCGCACAGAAACATCTTACAAACAAGAACATCTACGTATACGCATAACAACAATGGAATACACATATGCATCTATCTTCTGTGCTTACGATGAATAGATCGCAACTTGGAAATCAGCAGAAAGCTTCTATTGTTGGTCTGCGGTTTTCAATAGGTATGCTACACTGCAGGGCACCAGAACTGTGCAGAGTTGTCTAACGTGTTTTCATAATAAACGAAATGAATTCACTAGAAGGGGTCCCAAAAAATAGAAAATGTGCATTTGAAACAGTTAAGTAACATAATTTCAGTAATGAACATCAAAACAATGCGTACAAGTTGGCTTAATTTTGTTATTCCTCTTATAGTTCAAGTGAAAAATGTGGTTATTTATAAACGAAGCATTGCATCTGAAGTAACGGTGTGGCAAACGATTCCAGAGCGTGGTTGCGAAGGGAGTGTGAGTGTTGCGAGGATGCGCTGACAGTTCTCTGAATCAATTTCAAGGTTGAAGTAGAAAAGCTCCTAAAATGTATAATATTAGTAGCAGAGCGTTAAGGAGCGAATAAGCAATCGCGGATTAATCACACATTTTCAAAAAACTGGAGAGTTGTGCGCAATGCTTGATAGCTAACAGGTTGAACACGATAAGTCATAATTTCCTGTGCTTGTGCTTATCATGTGCTTAGTTAGATAGTGCACGTACTGCGACTGTGTACGTGGTTGGCGCCTGTGTAAATGCGTGGTATAACGCTGTAACAGAGAAAATACAAGTAAAACCAGGAACTTGCGAGACGACGTATTCTTCTTTATGACGGGTTACACTGATAATGTTCGCAAGAGGGTATATTTCATGTTTACGAATACAACTTGTAATTATGGCTTTAAATTGAATTGTCTCGTCCTCGACAATAAAAGCTAGTTTGAAATGCGTTGCAGGTACTGCGCAGCACATTCTAAGACGGCTAACGGTGGTTCTAGTAGGCAATGTTCTCGTTTTCTGGGACGTTTTTGAGGCTTAATTCGTTGCGGCAGCCAGCCGCTTCTCTCCCACCGGCTATAGAGCACGCTCTGCGTCTCTCCACGCTTATTGCTCTTTATTGGTGCTGAGTTAATGTAGTAGTAAGGGGTTATATTTACAATAATGATGAAAAGGAAGGGAAATATTTTCGCTATCCCCGGCATTTGCCATCGATACTGAAGCACCTGAGCTAGGGCAGCGGAAGTAATGGAGTGCAGGCAGAATAGAAGAATGAAATGAAAGAGGTGAGGCAGGCATGGACCTTGGCATCTGTTGGCTCGTTTACAAATTTATGCGCCCCAACCGTCGCCTGTTTCTTGGCAGGTGTGCAGCCGCACCAGCACGGCATTCATCTGATGCAATGATATTTGTACACGAAGGCACCAGGCCAAGCTAGGCACGTATATGACAGTAAGACATCTGACAGACATATCCAGTATAGGCACATTAAAAATGTTTTAAAGCTGAATAGTGCGGTCAGTACGGTGTTTTAATTGATACCCTGAACATTGGTACCATGAACATGGGCATGTAATGCGAAGGCAAGATTACCGCTGGTCCTTAAGGCTAACGGAGTGGATTCCAAGAGAAAGTAAGCGTAGCAGGTGGCGGCAGAAGGTTAGGTTGGTGGAAGAGGTTAAGAAGTTGACAGGCAAAGGGTGGATGCAGCTGGCAAAGGACAGGGTTAATTGGAGAGACATGGGAGAGGCATTTGCCCTGCACTGGGCTTAGTCAGGTTGATGATGATGATGATGAACATTTCTCGTTTTTCCGCGATCACCTTTTCTGGTCAAGTGCATTTAATTCTTTTTGCAGCAATTATTACTCTCAAGAAATTTTGAACCACGCTATGAACCCATTGCGCAGTATCGCATAGCACTCATATTCTTTATTTCGTAGAAGCTTTCCCCTCCGTTCGTACCAGTTTTTCCGTTTTTAGCTGTTTTGTCTGTACACCCCCTGAAAGCGTCTAGACTAAAGTGCCTCTCTAATCATTCAAGGGGACGCATGGAGGTTTTAAAAAAAAGTTTTTATTTGAATTTTATTTGAAAAAGTTTTTTTTCGAATGTTTGAATAACGTTCTTCATTCTTGCCAACTACAAGACATGAGTCGACTTTCTTTCGGCCATGTATATTTGTAATCTCGGCCAGGTAAGCCGCTTAAGTTAAACTTGCTTTTATATGTTTCCCGATTTACGAACGATGTATTCTTTTACTACACGTTATAAACCACTGCTGCGACCCCTCACACGGTCGCCGCAAAGCCGGACTGCGCATTCCAGATAAGCATCGACTGGTTTTGTTGAGTCGTTCGCTGAAATGCGGACGATGACATATGCATATATATATATATATATATATATATATATATATATATATATATATATATATATATATATATATATATATATATATATATATATATATATATATATATATATATAGCCTGCAACGCCATACAGGACGATTCCGATGAGGGGGGTTGCGGGACGGTTATGTATTCTTTTGAGGACAAATACTTCTTTACCACTAGAACTTCTACCTAATTGGTTATTGTGCGTATGCACAAAGATAGCACAAAATATAGCCACGTTCAAGTTCTAGCCCAAAGTGCAAAAATTGGCAAAATATATTCTACTTGAATAAAAGAGCATTCGTAACTTACGAGGTCTCGGATAGGAAAAGTAATTGGATCGCATCCTGTAAAGGCAAAAAAATAAAGTAGTTTACTTTTCTGTGTAATATTCACGGGAATAATAGCGAGGTGTATCAAAGAACCTCTTGCCTTGGCCTTTCAAGCTTTACAAGAACGATTTGAAGGGCCACTTGGTTCTGCATGGCGAGTGTACATCGCGAGGTACAACGACATAACCACAAAAACACTGAACAGCACACACGGGCGCTGTGTGTGTCTTTGGTTGTTTCTGTCCTCTTTTAGTTGTGCCTTAGGCTGTATAATCAACATGTCAAATTTTAACATTTTTATTGGTGGCAAACTAGAGCGGAGACCGTTTGCACCGCGAGGCTTCGATACTGCAAAGTTTCAAGCAACACGAACATCAAGTGGTAACAGTGCTGCGCGGCATCTGTCGCAAAAAAAAAAAATGAAGCATGAGACCTGCAGTATGAGCGCTGCTTCAAAGTTTTAGCTCCTCTACCGTGCAGAATCAAAAAAGCGGGCTTGCTTTCATGCATAACAAGAATTGACGATGGTTTAGCTCTGCTTGAACCTGGAGTGACGAGATAGCTACAGCTCGCTGAGTGGAACTTGGTCACGGGACCAACCACGTGATCAGCCGCACTGCCGGCAGCTGCTCCGCACCACGTGACCAACCACGTGACAGCGTGGCGGCGCCGCCACGCTGAAGGCTCAAAATGCTACCGCAATGTAGTTATCACTACAATATAAATATAGGTTAACATAGTTCGTATAATCATTTGTCGTAGTTAAGAAAAGTTAAAAAGAAAACATCTCCCTTGCCAGGCGAAAAAACAACCACGTTCTTTCACGAGCAGACACTACACTCTAAACATAAATTAGCCTCTTATGAGTAAAAAGGGAGTAAGCTGTCGTATAGTCCGCTGCCTTTATACCGCTTGCTTTCAGCGATGGGGTTGATTTCCATAAGTAAAAATGTTAAATAGTTACGCTTGGCAATGGAAGCAAAATGCCTGTTAAAAAAACTGTGGAAACTTCCTGATGTTAGGGAGATTTTACACAAGGTTTAATGTCCTATGTTTGCTAAGCTTAAGGCCCGCGGTGCCACGTTTAAAGGTCCCTCCTCATTGATAACTGCATCAACTAATAAGGTGCGAATATGCCTCTGAGGCAAAGAGTAAGGATTGCCTAAGTTCAGTGATTAATATTTTATGCGGGAATTTGATAGCATGCATTTCCCCTTAAGTGGAGTGTGCAAGAGGACAGCTGACTCAATGTTTTCTCCCATATAAGCTTATTGCTGTTTAGAGTGTAGCAAAGTGAGAGGCTTTGCATGAAGAAACCCAACAATCACATAACGAAGGAAAGCATGGGAGCTAAAACTGTTTTTTTTCTTGTTTTCTTCTAATTTCTGGCGCTCATCAACTGGAGATGTCATTTCCGCTATGCTTTCCTTGGTTTTACTGACTGCTGGATTTCTTCTTGATCCTTCATATTATTCTGATAAAATGCATGCCCTGCATCTATGAGCGATAGCCATGGCTTACAGTATCACGTTCAGCAAGAGTGGAGGTTTTGGCAACATGCAATGTTAGAAATAAAGTCCCCGAAATAAATGTGGCTATTAGAATGCTCGAACCGTTTCTAGTACAGCATCCTCACGAGGCAGAGAGAAATTAAAAGGAAAGAGGGGCTCAAAGCGTGCATACTGAGCAGAATGAAAGGTGGGAAGACCACGCCCATTGGTAGCTGCTCATACCATGTGTGCTAATACAGAAGCGAGAGGAAGCGAAGAAGCTTTTCCTTTTGCATCTTAAAAGAAAGTCTACAGTGCAAGGATTCATACTTGAAAGTTCTGGCATCTGGGATTCCGCCGGCAGACAGAGACCACAAAGGATACAGGCAATGCGCCACAGGCAATGAGAGCACTTCATCGTCAGACGGGAAATGTGGACATCGACGACAATAACTGCTCCCGGGTCGCATGAGCCCCAGGTTTTATAACCATACAACAGCTGCTCGTCTCGATGCGTTGCGTACTTCAAAGGCTCGTTAACTTCATGTCAGCTGCGAATGGCATGACTCAGGTTAGCCTGAACGCTTTGTGTTTTTTTTAAGCGCATTTGGGATTGCTTCTACACATATGAAGTTCGAGTTAAAAGCGTTAAAGGCAGTACATTCTTTTTTTTCTTTGATTTCACAAGTGGGTTTTTCCTACAAGAATCAAGTGCCAGGACTCATATCCTTCAAATATATATGACTATGATTAAAAATCTTTGTCTAATAGCAGGCCCTAACGAAGACCGGGAGGCGATAGTGGTCATAGGTGGTGCTACCAACTATTTTATGTAATCCAGAGAGAGTGCGCACATGCATATATTCCTAAAGGTCGTGCATGCGCAATGAAACGCAAACAAAGAGAAGGCAGATGTATATGAGGACGCCGGCAAAGCTTTTCGAAATGATTATGAAGATGAGTGGCGTGGTGCGCGCAAAGGATAGGCGCAGTTTGATTTCATTGCTGGAAGCATACTGCTCGGCGATATCTGAAGGCAAGCGATGCTGTGAAGCGGCAACCTGCTGGTCGTTGCTACTCCATCATGTGCGCAACGCTAACAGACGAAGTATTGCAGTGCTCAATCGCACGACCATTCAACCGCGGCGGCGGTGTAGGGGGGGGGGGGGGGGGTAGAACAATACGGTGCCGAAAGCATGGACAGAACGTTGCTACATTCACGGCACCGCCGGCTGCTAAATAGTGCGCATGAATGCACACCCGTACCGGTCAGTTTTTGCGCGCAGAACGCCGTAACAAACGCGTCGGAGATGTTTAAGGCTTATCAAAGCCTACTGCGGGAGCCTATGAAATTAGTAAACGACCGGATTGCCAGAACAAAAACAAAATACGCTTGATAATGGGTGGCTCCCTGACACTTGCCGTTTAAAAAGTAGTAATCATCAGCGTCAACTTGACGGCCGCTAAACCAAAACGGAGAGCTCTCTCATATCGTTCTATTGAATCCATTCGCCAGTCTACCCTATCTCTGCAAATCTCCAAATCATATCCACCCAAATGATGTTTTTTCGTCTTATGCTACATTTGCTTTTTCCTGAAATCTGCACTCGAAATACCTACGATTATTTTTCTATCGCACAATCTTTCTTAAATTCTTATTTCATTTTCTTGATTTATATTTGGATGCAAACTACCATTTATTCCTTTTACGGTTCGGCGCTTTTCTGAACCCTACCCATAAAAGGGTAATTTTCATTCCGATAACTAGCTGCTTTGTCCTCATTTTAACTAAAACTTTTTCTGTCATGCTGCTTGTTTCAACAGGTTTAGTAATTACCTGCCAGATACAGTGGATATATCATTTTCTCTTAAGGAACAGAGTTGAATACCCTTCCCTGAGCTAACGCAATCTTATTGCTTTGGTTGTTTCATTCTCCAAGCACGCAGCTTCGGTCACCATATCCTATAATTAAATGCAGCCCCTACTTACTGCGACATTTCTATGCATATCGCAAACTACTGTTGACATCTAAAGTATTGACCACTGCTTTAGTGTTATTTTTAAAATTTTTTCAAAGGTCCTGTACTATGTTAGCCTATAAATGTTATGCAACACGGTTTCTATTTATTTCCTTGAGTTTGACAATGCAATGTCATCAACGAGCAGCGTATTAGTAAAATATTCTCTATTTCGTTTTTTTATCCCCTCTCACCATTCACGATCTCTGAATACCTTTTCTCCAACAGAAATGCTGATTTTTGAACAGTCAAATTCTTTCTCTTAATCTCAACGAAGGCCACCAAACTAGCGCAAACAAGCATAACAGCTATTTCCAATCTGTCTTTACGACAGATTATGGTAGCTCCCCGAATTTAGACCCCTGCAGCTTCACAAATCTCTTCAAACCACTCTCAGGAACCTAATGGGGGTGCTAAACCTTTTACTAAACCTTGATGTCAAGAAAGGAATGAAGCCCGATATTATTTCCGCTATTTTAAACAACAGGTACTCTCAGTAGGTTGCGAAATATTTATGAGTATCCCTAACAACTGGTAAATTAGCAAGAGAATCGAAAACAGCACGGGTCATTTCCGTTCACAAGTCCGGTAGCAAAGATGATGTTTCTAACTTTAGCCCAATATCAGCAACTTCTACAGTCTGCAAACTTTTAGAACACATGACAGTACTGATACATTTAAACACATATCTTGAACACGAACCTTTGTTATCACCTTTTCATCATGGCTTCCGAAATAGGCCATCAACTGTCCCGCAACTACTTGAACTAATACACGATATTTCGCTTAGCATTGATAACCAGATGCAAATCGACCTCATCTTCATAGATTTCTCTCAAGCTTTCGATCGCGTTTTTTTATGTACAGTCAGGGTCAAAAGTCTCTGGACCACGCGTTCCTCAATCGAAGCCGATAGCTCTACTACTAGCCGGCGGCTGGAGACCACACTTGTGGACATGAAAGAGCAAAATTCTGACTTTCACCTCTACAATTCTGATCTCCAGCCGCCGGCTGATAGTAGAGCTATCGGCTTCATTTGAGGAACACGTGGTCCAGAGACTTTTGACCCCGACTGTACAATTAAACAGGAAATTAATATCCACATTCGATGAAAACCCTATTATAGATTGGATTCAGGGTTACCAGACAAATCGGCTCCAGGTTAAGCAAGTAAACATTGAGAACTCACAAACAGTACCTGTTACTTCTAGAGTATCGCAAGGTTGTGTATTAGCACCAATATTATTTTTGATCTTTATAAGTGACCTTCCGATAAATATTCATGTAAATATCATCTTTCGCAGACGACTGCATCCTTTACGGTGAAATTATTTCCTTAGGAGACTACGTCGCCTTAAACAGGGCACTGGAAACTTCCAAAATGGTGTACCGAGTGACAAATGGTACTAATTGTTAACAAATGCGCTTCCTTACCAATAACAAAAAAAAACATAGCCTGCATTTTTCTTACAGCATAAACAGTACTCTGCTAACCCCAGTCTGTGAGCACAAATACCTTGGCTTGACACTCACGCACAATTTCAGATTAGACTCGCACGTAAATACCATCACCGCAGCTTCTACACGAAGGTTACTTTTCCTCAGATGTCGTCTCCGATTTGCACCACGCGAAACTGAATTGCTAGCTTACAGTGCGCTTCGAACGATCAACATTAGAATATGCAAACTTCATATGGCTCCCAGCAACCAAACAAAACAAACAAGCAAAGCTAGAAGGGATACAAAGGAAGGCAATCAGATACATTTTAACAAACATAAACTGACTGACTCACCAAATCACCTACTTAAGAAAGCTGGTATTGTGAGCCTGGAAAAACGCGCCGTACTTGCACGCCCGGAATTTTTTACCAACACCTGCATCATCACTTTACTATATATACATCAACATACATAACCACCGCAGATAAAAGACTAACGCACCGTGAACAATCTTTGACTGTAAATGAATTTTTATGTCATTCTGACAGTTTTAAACACTCATTTTCTTCTTGCAGTTAGGGAGTGGAACAGCCTAAAACCATCAATTGCATGCAGTTCAACACTAGTTGAATCTGTTGAGTTAGTGGAGGACTTCTCGCGCACAAGTTCTTGAATGTTATGTTCCGTTTTCCTTATCAGCATACATTAATGACTTGGAAATTGTACTAAAGCTTTCTGTGTTATGCACAATTTACGTATTTTAGTCAAATATCTTTTCACTGTAACCTTCTAATGATCAGTATCAATAGCATCTCTGAGTCAATATTCATGTTGTATTTTCTTATCTTACAGCGTTGTAATACGGTTAATGATGTACATTTAACATTTTCTTCATTCATTTCTTACTGCATTTTAACTTGAGTTACAAATTACTGTTCTTGCTGTAAAACACTGCTAAAACATTGTCTGACTTTTTGTATGTGTTTCTTCCCTACCTGTAAAAATGTCGCCGGGGATTGACACTATTTCTAAATAAATAAAAAATAAACAAACAAACAAATAAATTATGCTGTACAATGGGCTCGATATGTTCTGGGTATTTCTCAGGTACCTGAGTAATGGTGTGAATTAATATGGATATTCTCGAAAAGCCTTTAACAAAACCAGCATATTTCTTTCATTGACTGAGGTGCTAGGTTGCTCTGACTGTGTTTGCCATTGTTGGCTACGGAGAGTAACCAGCTCGGACGGAAAAAGTCCGTCACGTCGAGGTTCCTATAGATTATTAAACTTTTTTATCGTTCAGCCAAGATTTTGTTAAGTTCGATGTTATCATACGTTGGTTGCGCAGGATGGCCTGTTTTTCTAGCCCAATCTCTCTGCTGTTTTTTAAAACATCTGAAGTTTCCTGATTCTCAACAGCTGCTTTGAACCCTTTGTGTTGCTTTTAAGGTCTTACTTACTTCTTTTGTTTCTGGTTGTATGTTAAACGCAATCATGTACAAGCGCAAAAAACAGGGACAAAGAAGGGCTGAACAACATGAGCGCTCGTGTTGTCCAGGCCTGCTTTGTCCCTGTTTTTAGCGCTTGTACATGATTGCAATGCACAAACTCGCCCAAATGTCTGTGCTCTTGTATGTTCAATGATATGCCTCTATCATTACTATTCTGATTATTTCGGCTTTAGTAAAAATTTAGAACTGCTCGGGTACTTATCTTAACCATATTCATAATGATATTGGTTGGCTTCCCTGTCAGCTCGTAGATTTGATTTTTATCTATGTCAAGCTGCCTGCTGGCCATTATTATGCTGCTTGTGTTCTTCCGAACATTCTAAATTATCTAAATATTGCGCCCATTTATGTTTGTTACTGTGTGCTTTTTGATTATTTTGTTCAGCTCTGTCTGTTGAGGTCAAGCTGTCAAGAGGCTTTCATACATTAGCTTGGCTTGTTCTGATTTTTCACCTCCTCAGAAAGAGCGAGAGATAAAGACGAACGAAAGGTAGGGAGGTTAACTAGGCAGCGCCCGGTATGCTACAATACATGTTGGATGGGGAACAAAGGGAGAGATAGAAAGGGGTTGAGAACAAAGGGAGGTGATCCCTTTTTTACATGTCCGTTGGCAATTAGTTGCAGGGTACACAGGGCACACACTGATAGTTCACAACCTTGCACTCAGTCCTGTGGCCTTTAAGAACTTGAAAAGTGTCTTCAAAGCTGTACTCTGCGATGAAGTCTTACTCCAAGGACCCAGAATCTTGGCTTCACTAAGAGGCCGAGGATCTAAACGGCGGAGTGTTGCAGCCGTTGCAACAGTGTTGAAACCGAGGGCAGTTACAAAGAATGCGTCCTATAGTTACGTCGCACCCACAGATCTCACACGCAGGAGAGTCTGCCATTGCGATTAAGTGGGAGTTGACATTTGTGAATGCCGCTCCCAGCCACAGGCGACACAACAGCGTAGCATCGCAGCGGGAGAGGCCGGACGGAGGCTCCTCAGAGAGCTAATCAGTATGCCTTCCAGGTACCTTGCCCCCAACCTCTGTTCCACACACTGTAAATGTATGTGAGATTATCATTAATTATTAAAATAGTATGAGCGTCGCCCAAGGCAAAGCGGAATAACTGGGCGTAGAGAGGCCCTGAATTCCTTTACTGATCACAATCTTCCTGGGTAGATTGCTTATTGGCTTGTCGTCTAGGATACTTCGAGACCTAACCTGCCTAGGGTCTTTGCATCTCAAGTTGCCGTGCACTAGCGCATTGTGGACTATACCGTGGTATACGCACCATATTACGTCTATTTATTTCATAATATCGTCATTCGGTCCTTCCACGTCCTCGTTCTTTTCTTAGGTTTGCAGCAACGGTATTCATAATGTGTAAACATTGCGTTCTGCGAGTCTGCTAAATGACTTCCTTATGTTATTCCAAAAACATATTTTCGGTTTTTTCAGCGCAAGCTTCTTCTATACCTTGACAAGAAACTTGCTCATCAGTTCAGTGTAATGCGTCTTTACCGTACTCCCCTGCCGATCCCTCGTCTTTATAGACTCTTTCGACTATCTGGCCATCATGACTGAATCTACACTCGTTGGTCTGTGTTACCTTCAAATTGTACCTTTATCGTTAATGTTATAGATGGGCTCAAACCTACAAGTTACCTTTTTTTACAGAAATTAGTCACCTAGTTCTTGTCTGTCCGAAAAATCGCGATTGCATATTGCGTGCCTGCCCTTCAACATTCTGTATACTTTGTCGGTCCTCCTAACTTTACCAAGCACTATGAGACCCCCCTCGATGCCCACTAGTTCCTGTAAAAACACTGTTCGGCAGGTGTCACTGGAAAAGGTCGCACGCAAAATGTTTCCAGGTTGATTTTCTATAAGCGGCATGTCCGGTAAGAGGCATTCCTAGCAACTTCGGTTGGATCACAGTTGTGACCGCCGCTTTCGTCAGCTTCTCCGCAGCCTCTTGAACCGGAGTGCGGGGGGATATATATCAGCCCCCAACAGTTATCTATTGTGATTGTAGCATATCATAACTATGTATGACACGCAAAACAGTGTACCCACACCTTATGTAGTGCGCCTAATAAGGGGTCTTTAGGGAAATAAAACTGAAATGAAATGCCAAGTATTCAGAAGGCTCGAATTAAAGGAGCGATAACGTACGCTCTTGTTAACTAGCCAATGAGATTGGGGTTGGCATTTGACCGAATACACTGAATCCTCAACTTACATGTTCCTCCCTCTAGCTGAACAGCTGCCTCCTTATTTTGAATATTGAAGATGAAGACTCGCGTAGTGAAGGATGATGTGCAGAATGCCAACACTTGCTATTTTTACAGTTAGTGTTTTACAGGTAGTGCCCAGAAAATCTAACCGTTGTGGAAACACAGTTCGTCCTTTCAATAGGAAAAAATTTTGTCAGTGGGCACAGAAAATTATAAGATTTGTAGAGCCCAGCTGCTGTTTCAGTAGGCACAGTGCGTTCTTTAGTGGCAAAGACGCCTGTTTAAATGCCACCGAAGAAAGAATAAGGATAAGTAGCTTTACACACACTAACAGATAGACTGTTTAGAAAGAGGTTGTCTGAATATAAAAACATATGCGATTTTCTTCTTTACTTCATTATGATCTAAATCGGTTCGACTTAACAAAGTTGCCCTGGCTCAGCATAGCGACTAATCTGGGTACCGTAATCACTCTTTAACAACATTCGACGACGCAAGGCAGGTGAGCTTGAATGCAACCGCAATTTGATTCTGTGATTACGTCACCGTTTTTGATGCTAGCACATAAAAAGTGGACACATACGCACACAAGAATGAACAATTAACCTTCGCCTTAAGATAATGACGAATAGCGTTCATGGAATAATTGTCATTTATAAGGTAGTGGTTATACTCTGCATTCATACAACGTTTGGAGTGCTCGTACCACTCCTCGAGCAGGGGTGTAGTGGTTAGAAGATGCGCCGCTGCCCTGCGATGACAGGTGCTGCAGTGATGTGCCTTGTGAGGACTAGGTTGCTCACAATTTGGTTGTCATGTTTTGATGACGTCACTAGGTCATGTAACCTAGGGGGCCCACCTACCACACAGGCTGGTACACCTAGGCCCCTAGCTCTTCAGTGTTGGACAGATAAAGTGCAAATATAAGCGAAATGGGTGAGTGGTAGCTCTACTGTTAGCGCACTAAAAATTGGCGTGCTTTCCATAGCGGTTTCATAGATTTGAGTCCCTGAATTTCGAAAAAAGAAAAAAAACAAATAAGTGTTTCTTTAATCAGGAGTTTTGAGCGCGCTAAGAGTCGTTTACTAACTACTGATGCACTGTGGAAGACATACCTAAAATGCAAATGTGGCTAAATATGAGACAATACTGCTAAAAGCAAAGGTAACTGGGTGCATTTCCTTTATCTGTGTATTCCTTTCGCTTCTGTTCAAAACAGAAAATTGATATCTTTTCAATACACTGCAGGGTTTTAAGCTATGGGGTAATTTAGGAGGCTATGTTGATACCGCAACTCATGGACATTACAGGCACTTCGATATACTTATATAAAAAACACTTCGGTCGGAGTTTTTTCTTCTGCTTTTTTGTATTTATACCTAATCTGGCAGTACATATGTCATTCTTTCGTAGGCAAAATGCTGAAGTAAGTATGCTCGAGATATGCATAGAAACCGTTTTAACGCTATAGCGTTAAGGTTCTCGTTCAGTGAAAAGTACGGCATCATCGTCGGTGACACGTGAGCAGAAAAGCATAAAGGAGGCTGGGTGTATCCCCTGTTTGCAACATGATTTAACCAGAGAAAGTTTCAAAAATGTGAATTTCAGGGTTTTGATGCTCGCAACTGACACCGAGGCACTGAGAGCTGCCGCAGCGATGCACTCTCGAAAAATATAAACCACCTGCAGTTCGTCAGCATTAGCTGAGAGCGCACAGCATGCAAACTATTTGAAGCGAAAAGCTTCGCTACGCTAGGTCAAGCAGCCTTCGCGTAGGCAACACAAAGACCTTGAACGACCTTCAGCCCAACCAAAGATAGAATGTGGTATTGTTATGGTGTCGAACGCTTTAGCCCTGACCTTGACCAACGACCTTTCTAGGGAAGCGGCATATTGCGTTTATGTGTGAGATGAAAACCGTTTAAACGCTGTGCTGCTGTTTCCTGCTGACCAATGGTGAATTTGCTGACATGATATACTCTATAGATAAGTGGGTTGTATTATCGTGAATGTTATGAAGGCCATCCGTCATGTCATGTCTGTCATGCCCGTCTTACTCAAGACATTTTTTTTTTATTCAGCTACTGCTTTTCATGAACATTTAGACTTTGCGGATATGCCTGTATGGAGAGATCAAGCCGCGAAGATATACCTTTACATGAATGTACATGTTCATCCTGCATACATGTCTAGAGCGTACCTCTGCACCCTAGCTAACCACCTGCCAGACCTCGAAATTTACTGCGAGCAGACATATGCTGAAAGCAAGCAGCTAGCAGGTGTGCTATCTCCTTGTTGTTACGTAAAAGTCTCGAGCGTAGAATTTTCCATCTCCATTGCAGGTGTGCATTGTATGCTTTATTTCTTAATGTAAGAACTCAGAGGTTCAGCTACGCTGCTGAGCTTAAGATCGGGAAAGTTTCGAAATCGACATCATTTCAAATCTCTTGCCGCTGCGAAGTGCTATCTGTTTCGTGGTACTGCAGCTGCGCCTCTATCGTCCTGGCAATTCCTGGATGCGATTAATTAAGTTTAACTGGCCAGATTAGAACGACAGGAAATTTGCAGGGTCCGTCATTGTCTGCAGCACACATATCTTCAAATATAATTTCTAAATATTGAGCGAAAACACGCTTCTTTGTAGGTGAAAACCATCGCAACGTAACTGAAAGCGCGATTGAGGTGCCCACTCACCCACAGAGCCAGTTATGCGCCTCTCCTTTCCTAACAATCGACGAAGTCTAAACTTTGAGCTGGTCTTAAGGAAGGGAAATGCGCATAATTTCCCCATTTTTATGTGGACGCTCCTGCCTACACACAACGCTAAAGATGTGTCCGCTGACCCAGTGATCAAGATATACTTGCTACTAAGAGTGTGAGGAAATACTAACACCCGAGGAAAACCCAATCAGCTGTTAGTATTGCCCAGTTAACTCAATAAATGAATTCATGTTCATGATTCGGGACCTACACGCTAAAAGTGCCCAAAAGGTTATTTTGATTATTCTCTCGGGGCTCATTCAAAGCCAGGAGTCAATTTTCAGCGGGAACAACAAAAATGTTTACTTGTCTTCACAGTCGAAAGGTACCTGAGGGTTCGTCACCCTTTCTTGCATTGTATATGGAACCAAAACTATAGCGATTGTGACCTGCATCTCTTCGGAAAAAACTTCCGACATCGATAACGCTCACTATCGGGAAAGCATATCCAGTTTAGGCTACAAGGGTAATGTGCAGGTCCCTCCGGTAGGAAAAGGAACAGCAGATTTCCGCAATAAGACGCACTTTTGTAATTTCCATAAAAAAGTTGAATGCTTTTCTTGACCGTTGTAGAAAAAAAGAAATCTACTTCGTAAGAAGAAAAAAGGGAGTTTCATGCGTATTTACGCAGTATTTATTATCTATATGATCTAACTCTCATCCCTTTCATACTGAAGTGGCCTGTACCTCAGACAATCCTCTGCTCACTGATGGTATGCATTTCCGTAGTTAACTTTGAATATATATGCTTTTCTGGTTGCTCGCCTTGCTATATATGATGCTATATAAAAAGCTTCTGGACCCTGCGTGAGCATCGTTTATATACTCAAGCCTCTGGTTCGAGACAGAGCTAATATTTTACGGGATAGCATAGCATATTAAGCGATAGCTCGTTCGGTCGAAAAGCCGTCGCCGTAGTAGTAGTTGGCACCGCTTCTCGGAATTAATCAGTGGCTGCGTAAGAAAAATTGTATAATGGTAACTTGTGGTTCTAATGATTGATGATTGATTGGTGTGTGAGAGGCGATGACGAGTTAATGAAATCATTGTAACTGAGTAACTGCTTGTTTAAAGAAGTTAAAAAATATATAAAAGGGGGCTGAAAGGTGTCAAATGCACAGAATAAAAGTCAATGCTTGAAGATGCAAATTAATAAATGCAGGACGTGTAATTGATAAACTGATAAATGAAACAATTGATAAAAAATAAAAAATAAGTTCGAAGATGTCAAACTGCTCAGAGTGGAAAGCCAAAGTTTGCTGGTGCTAAGTATTGGTGTATATCTTCGTTTGAATAAAAAAATCTTGTGAAAAAAATTCTAAAGAGGGCCATCAGCATCAGATGACGCACCAAACGGCGTACGCTATTGAGTCAAGGCATAAGCGCAGCAAGGAGTCGTCCAACATTTTTTCACAGTACCCTCGCAGAAATAACTATTATTTTGTCTCAAGCCAGACGTTTCTGCTAAGTGGCCTGAGAATATCAGAACTTGGAACTAGATTGGATCACAAAACTCACGCTTTGTACTATGATAAAAAAAACTGCTCCTTCGAAATGTTTACGCCACAGATTTTGTAACAAACCTCCACTGATATCTCATCAGCGCGCAATAACCTTCAGCATAATGAGTGAAGTTGTTTCGAAACCATGTTTTCTTGCGTAGTGTCGGTCATTTGCGAAATATAGATTGCTTTATTGAGCTGTTAAAATGCGAACAGAGCCACTTTTTGTACATCTAGCATCTTGGATCGGCAGGGTTCGCTATACTCTGAGAGTAGTCACGTTTGTCTTTTAAGAGACCGCGTGGATATAAAGAGGCTAAAACAAAGGAATTTTGAATAGCTGCTGCTAATAGAAAGCCCTACAAATTGGTTCCCCTTTGCAAAACGCGCCTGTTACTAGGGCCTTTCCAGCCTTTCTTTCCACCACGCTCCTTCTCTCCGCTATGATAAACAAATTTCAAATCAATAAAGCAACATTTCTCAGGACGAGAAACATTTAGTTGCCACTTCCGGCGAACTCAGAGGCGCATTTTTTTTTAAATACTCAGCAAGCAATCTAATTCAAACACGAAATGAAACAAGCGGCAGAAATGGATGCAAGACTCTAAGAAAATTTATGGGATATCACGGTTAAAACCAGTCAAGCAGAAAAATGCATTCTAATCACAGTGGCTCAAACAAGATTCCAACGCATGTCGCTGCTTTTATTTTCCATGCCTGAAGGCAATGGGTCATCACCGAAGAATCTCATGTGAAAGGTTGTTAAACGCATAAAGAGCTTCCTTAACAATTATATTACCTTCGTCAATGATTAGCTCCTTCTTCTGCGCCTTCGAGTTGACGCCTGAGGTATACGTAAGCGATCGCCATGAAAGGGAGCCGAATCATTCAAGATAAAGGAAGACAAGATAGGCGTACGCGACCTTCAATTCTCTGAACTCGAAGATGAGACGGCGGATTATGCGCCCCGACGCAACGCCAAGGTTTTAATGTGAGCGAGGCTTACCACACGTCGAACAGCCCAAGCAGTCATAAATATAACTTCGCGGCCGAGCACGAAATTTACCCCCCGTGGTGGCTCGGTGGTTACGGCGCTCAGCTACTGATCAGGAGAACCCGGGTTCGAACCCGACCGCGGCGGCCGCGTTTCGATGGAGGCGAAGCGCAAAGGCGCCCGTGTGCTGTGCGATGTCAGTGCATGTTAAATCTCCCCAGGTGACCGAAATTACTCCGGAGCCCTCCACTACGGCACTTCTTTCTTCCTTTCTTCTCAGTCCTTCCTTTATCCCTTCCCTTGCGGCGCGGTTCAGGTGTCCGCCGAGACGTGAGACAGATACTGCGCCATTTCCTTTCCCCCAAATGGAGCCGCCGCGGTGGCTCAGTGGTTACGGCGCTCGGCTGCTGACCCGAAAGACGCGGCTTCGATCCCGGCCGCGGCGGTCGAATTTCGATGGAGGCGAAATTCTAGAGGCCCGTGTACTGTGTGATGTCAATGCACGTTAAAGAACCCCAGGTGGTCGAAATCTCCGGAGCCATCCACTACGGCGTCCCTCATAGCCCGAGTTGCTTTGGGACGTAAAACCCCCTAAACCTAAACCTAAACCTTTCCCCCAAAACCTATTTTCAGCTTTCCGAGCACGAAATCAATATGCGGCTGAACGCAGTTGCAGGAAAAAATGAAAAGCAACGCCGGAGAGCGAGTGTACAGTAGAGCGAGATTAAACACTCATGAGGCTCTCTTGGAAGGCGCTGCATTCCAAGCGAGCTTTCCGAGAAGCAATTGTTCTTGCAATTTCCGCGATACCTACTGTATGAATTATTAGCGCGAATTAACAGTTACGTATCTCGGGTTCAGCCGCCCTCCCCATTATCCGTTCCACTTGAAAATCGACCCATGGTTAGCGCAGGAACAAGAAGTAAGAATTTTGTTATTCAATAAAAATACTGATACGTGGAGTAGAGCTGCAAAAGCTACAAATATCTGCGAAAATCTCAGGTGTAAAGAAATCATAGCTTGCATAAATGATCTTTTCCCCGCTATGTGCAGTGAAGTATGAAGAACCAAAACACGGCCTTTTCATTCCTCGCAATTTAGGGCGCCTTAGGAGCATGTTACGTTTTTTAACTATTACAAGATCAGTACAAATCCCCAAGATACGCTACTAAGTCATACACACTGCAACGTGTTGACTAGGAGACCCTCTTGCACGTTTGACGAACGATCATTTGCACATAGCTCATATATATATAATACACGGAATTATTGTAATAGTTATCATCTTGAAAAAAAAGAACATTCGTTGCCTAAGCGTTGCATGTCCGCCTGGCCCACAGAGGTCCTGGGCTCAAACCTCACTGCCGGTTTTTTTTTGTTTTTCTACATTCTGATTGCAGGAATCATAGGATTTTTTCCGACTGATGCCGGACAACGGTCGATGTCTAATTTTCAGCGGAACGAGCTCATTACGCTACCGCGGAAAATCATGAAGCGCTCAGTAGTATTGAAGGAACTCAGTAGAGGACGAAAAAAACGTGAGACGAATCGCAACGTTTAGTGAGAACAGAAGTGAGATTTTTCTGGTACCATGGGCAGATTACGCGAAAAATGACTTATACGAGGAATGTGTAGTAATCTGGCTAGAAGAATGAGCTGACCCGCACAACAATGGCAGTTAAAGAAAAAAATTTGACACATGCAGGAGATTGGGAAAGAATTAGGTCCAACGCTCGAATTCGGCAGTTAACCCGGGTAAACCTTACTGGAACAATCGACCACTTATTATCTGGAACCATAAAACTGAAATGAGCGACTACCTTGACTTGAGTAGCGGAAACATCAGACAAATAAGCATCAGGCCAATGCTTTCTCAGAGTGCTCTGAAAGAACTGATCATTTATGCAGTAGGAGATGGCAATGCCCCAACGGCCTACAAAGCGGATACCACCGGCCTCACATATCAAATCCTTGAAGGGTCGATGAGTGTGAGAAATTGGTGAATATTGCAGAAAATCAACACTATTTTGAACCCATAGGCGTGCTTTGATGCACAAAGGGTTCTGACAGGCTTACAACATCCTTTTCGAAGGAAATAAAAAATAAAAGCAAGTAAGTTGTGCTTTTGGTTCTTTACACTGAGAAAGTTGCGATTATTTTATTTTCCTATAGTTTTTGATGCCTCAGATTTTATTCTTTTTCTGCTGGCTCTGCCGCATTTGCTGTCTGCGCAGCTGGAGTACCCGGATATATACTTACATTCGGTATGGGGAGAGCTCTCAGCATACTGCTGCTTTCATAACTTACCCTAACCGAAGTTCAGCAGCGTCGCTGCGCCAAGAAGCGCTTGCGTAAAGAAAATTCTCTGGCAATACACAAGCGCTGGGAGAAAATAAAGCTCTATGGAGTATTGTTAACAACGAGAAGATAACACATGTGCTGCCAGCCGACCAGCTTCAATATAGGCCGGCATTTACGTTAGACCAGAAAACGAAAAATTCGCAGGTGTGCCGCACACTGTTGCTATGGTGCTGCGGTCTCGTTCAGTGTGCATGAGACCTCAGGCAGCTGCACACAGAGGATGCGTATCTACAGTCCTTGCCAAAAATATGCAGCCCAAAGACTTTGCTTCAAATCCATGTAGCGGGGGTTTTAAGCACATTTGACAGTCTTAAGCAAGGTAGGGTTGAGATGTTGGTCCCGCCTTCATCAAATTAAGGTCTCTGAGTATGCAAAAAGAGCTGCGCTGGAGTGCTCAAAAGCAGACCCCTTGGCCTGTATACTTTTGACAAAGACTGTACGCATATGTAAAGGTATACGGGGTGTTGCAGCGAACGCTAAAAAAAATTCTTAAAAATACGCCATTGGAGAAAAGAAGGATACGCCTTCAGAAGGAAACTCTTAGTTGCGGCAGGCGTCAGTGAGTTTCAAAGACGTGCTAATTATTTACTGGTTAATAATATTTATTATTAACTTTTTAGTTAGCGAAGTTATGGCGGATTTCGTGAATGGCGCGTTGTTAGCCGCAGAGACAAAAATGCAATATTTGTTTTAAAGCAAAAAAAGTTATCTTATAAAGCCCAGGAGCCCACAAATATCTGGTGTTCTTTTTCGCATGAAACGGAAATTCGGCGCCATACAGTTTCTAAACATTACCTAGGGGGAAAGCTGACGCCACCGTCAAAGCGAGTTTTTGAAGAAGCCACGAAAGAGCACTTCATCCACCGTAGGAATGCAGGGAAGACAGAAAGGCGCACATGGCTTGGCCCTAAACATGACTACGAAGGCAGAAATATAAATTTTCGCAAATATATGTTGCAAGGAAGCTTGTTCTGCAATTGGTATGTCCTGAAATAAAATATTCTCACTGTACCTTGCAATAAGTGAGCATAAAAGCAAACAATAACGGAATTTGATCATGGCTAGTGAAGGCTTTCTCTTTATGCCGCCAAATGCACCAACCACGGAAAATAATTTTTGCGTTTGCGAGACAGGCCTTTCACAGCCAATATTCTTTGAAAAAAATTGATAGCGCTTAAAATACGCTTTAGAAGCTTCTGTTTTCGTATTGTGAAAAATAGAAACGTTTCATTTGTGTAGTCTGCTATTGCGGGATGCGCCTTATGTCCGTGCATACCCTATTGAAAAATGTGTACAGGTTTGAATAGGAGACAAATATGATTATGGCACACTTCGTTTAAAATTATAGCATAAAGCTTCCAAAGCTATTCAGCCTTTGAGTGACTCCTTAGTGGAGGGCTCTGTATAACTACCATTACCCGTGTTTAATTACAGTGCATGCAAGTCATGGCTTCGAACCCGCCCACTGCGGTAGCAGTTCGATGGAGGGAAAATGGGAAAATTCCGTGCACTGTGCATTGTTAGTGCCCGTTAAGAACCCCAGGGGGGTCGAAATTATCCGGAGCCCTTCACTACAGCGTCCCTCATAGACTGAGCCGTTTTGGGACGTCCATCCTATAAAGCCAAACCAAATGTGCCATAATCCTATTTGCTGACCCGTTCAACCCTATATACATTTTTCAGTAGGGTAGGAGGATATGTTCATGCCGCGAGAGATTTACCCGATCTGCCGATTTTCTGAGAAACTAGTTTGAGCGCATAAGTGCCGGCTCTTGGCATGTCCTAGCACTGAGTGTACCAATTTTTCTAAGTAAAATATGTATTAGAAAGCAAACCTCTCCTACCACCAGTAATTATTACGGCCGTGTTCTTGCTGACAAATCCTACATGCGGGTATTTCCGTGAATTAATTCATGAAGTGAAAGTCGTTGCTGCATGCAATGCGCGGCCACCGCCAGTATTCGAAATGAATCAAACGCAATCCTCGGCGACTACGGTTATCATAAGTTGCGCTAGTCGAAGTGCTTAGTTTTGTGCCTTTAAATCGTCTCCGAGACTCCTACGAGAAATGTGCAGAGTGGTCACAGCAACGGACTGTTGTGTTGTCAATTCACACACAAAAAAAATACTTGTTCCCTTCTTTCACATTTCAGTGCACAGGTAGCACAGGTTCCGCTGAGCAAGATCCAGCTTGCTGCAGAAATGACGCCCAGTGAGGGGGCAAGCGGAATTTAGGCCTTGCAGGCACCAGACAATGTGCTCAGCTGACTTCGAGTAAAGTGCCTTCGGATGTTCGGGATTTCAAATGAACTGCGTGAGTAGCTGCAGTACACAACCACAAAGGTCGCAAAACATCAGCGAAAACTACAGTACTGAAAGCGAATCCGAACAACAACAAAAAATTCAAGCCGTAGCACAGTCAACAAGCCCCTAGATGTCAATCCAGTTTCTGTATTCCGAGCATGCCTCGGGCGTTCATGGTGGATGAAGTGAAAAGCCGCCAGCTTTCCCTCGAGGGTACACTAAGGAACTCTATGCTCGGCGCACAAGGTGTACCAAGCTAGTGCAAGTGGAACGTTCGCTGATGCGTTGCAATGACTGGCGCCCGATTCGAACTGCCTGCGGTAATTTCCCATGCTAGGGAGGCTCAACGCTCAGCTAAGACCATAGCCAGCGGTATCTTTTTCTTCATCGCTTGGGCGCAAGACTGAGGCTTGTCATCGTCAAACATGCGGCCGCCCACCTTCTGAGCCTTGATAGGCGCTGCGGCCATTACGTTTCTTTTTATTTATCTCGACCACTTCTGACGTGGCTACCAGACCTGCCAGATGTGAGGCGTCACCGTTCATTCATTTATTCATTAGGTTCAGCCGCTCTTTGTTCGTCGTCGCTGCGTGTTAGGAAGCGCATCGGACAAGTAAAGGTTCGTCCTCGGAGCAACCAAGGCTTTCTCGGCAGTGGCTGCATTCTGTTCTTGCGACTTGAAGCGCCAATTTTCCAAAGGCGTTGACATTTGCTTTCGAGGTGCTTTTTTTAGGAGGTACGCGTGCGACGTGGACACTGCAGCACAACGAATGTCAGCTCATTCATGTGAGATTTCAACACCGCAGCGTGAACTCTGTGGAAATGACTGCGCCAGGGAAACTCCAGTACTCCGTTCGCAAGAAAGTGGACATTGTGCTCGCTAATGTGAGCGCGCAAATGGGCGCGGAGCTGGCATCGAGACTGCATGCTGCCCAGCACTCTGGCAGTCGTGTGCCAACTCGCCCGACATTAATATAGATATTTAATCGACTTAGGACAACAGCATCTGTACATGCTCAGAAAAAGAAGCGACCAGGTAGTCCAACCGATGATTCTGACATGCATGTGCTGACATACGTCGCTGTCAGGGCCGAAGTAAGCCTCAGGTAAATTGCAAGCGAATATGCCGCGAGCCCGGCATCAGTTCGGAGGTCACTTTCAAGACACAGCTACCACCCATATCATGTGTGCCTCCACCATGAACCGCCATGAACTGCCCTGAGTTGAAGAAGCTCTCAGAAAGAAACTGCTAAAAGAAAAACAAGAGCTCCTGTTATGGCATATCACACCAAATGACCAAAAAAATAGGAAGTGAAGTTTGAGGTTATTTCATATGTACACAGGCGCTCCCACAACTTGAAGAGAGTGGCAGCGAAATTTGGGGTTGACGTCGTGTTTTGTACGCCCCTCGAGCTGGCAATGCTATGTGCTTTAGAAGATCAAGTAAGGGAAAGAGAAACAGGTTGTGGCACAAAGCATAGAAAACCGTACGTCTCATGCGCAACAGATATTGTTTATCAGTTCCCTCTCCGTTGTGGGTCTATATACGTTGGGCAGACGGGCAGGTGTATAAACGTGAGGCTGGGTGAACATGCCTCTTCACTTCGCCAACAAACTGGGGAACACGTACCAGTGCATTGCAAGAAGTGCAATGGTTGTTTTCGCCTGCTTAATCGTACTAAGATTGTAGGGCGTGGTAAAGACCAATTGGCTAGGGATATCTTGGAAGCCCAGGAAATTTCGAAATGCAGTGAAGGCACGTGCATTAGTACCCAATCTGTTTATCTGATGGAGAAGGAATTGAAGTTTTTAAAACGCACTTGAGTTTTCTTAGCACCTTTTATTATCTATCGCTCTTTCTCTTTTCTCCTTTTTTTTCTCGTTTTCCACACGTTTTAAGATTATCAGTTTGTTTTTTTACCTTGTTTTATGGTATGTGCATGCATGTTGTTGCTCTGGGATGGGGTGTAGTTTACTGTCGCATTTCATTCTATTTAGTTGTAAGTGTAGCAACCGTCCTGTCTTCGCGCTTCTTCGCCCCATCCATATGCTGCGTTTTTGCTTATGATATGTCTGACCAACTCGCCCCTCAGCATACTCTTTAAGTCAAGCAGCCTGCAATAGATATGCGGGAATCGATGGTTAAAGAAGTGAAAGATATCAAAGTGGAGCAATGCGTGCCTTTAGCATAGAAAGTGAAACATTGCGGCAACGACAAATTTTTCTAACTCTTGTAATAATAATAATTGTTTTTTTGAGGAAAGGAAATGGCGCATTATCTCTCATATATCGTTGGACACCTCAACCGCGCCGTAAAGGAAGGGATAAAGGAGTGAGGGAAAAAGAAAGGGAGAGAGAGAGGTGCCGTAATGGAGGGTTCAGGAATAATTTCGACCACCTGGGGATCTTTAACGTGCAAAAATCCCCTGGTGGTCGAAATTATTCCGGAGCCCTCCACTACGGCACCTATCTCTTCCTTTCTTTCACTCCCTCTTTTATCCCTTCCCTTACGGCGCGGTTCAGGTGTCCAACGATATATGTAGAGTTGCAGATTTCACGTTTTGATGGATCTTGAATTCCGAGCAATAAATTGTTTAGTTTGTGCCTGGGGCATTCTGTACACATCCGCAGTTTCTGAGCGCGTGAGAGTAAAGGGTTAGGTAATTAGGAAATTCACGTTGCTTGACTGGAGCATACGACTCTCCACCAACCCGAAATCAACTCCTAGCTTTACAATCCAATTTTGGTGCACGTTTTTTTCCTCATTATTCCTGGCAGGCTTCCAATGAACATTTCCTGCTGCATATCGAGGACAAATTGGAACAGTTGACAGAAATCCTCTAAAATTTGGCAACGTTCAATAAAAGCATAGTATTCTTAAGTATCAAAGATGAAGGGTCCACAACGGACACTTTATAACTCATCATAAAGAATATATCTCACAAGTTTAAGAGCGACGGACCATACGATGAGTCTGACATGCGCCTTGGCTTCTGACTACGCTCTTTTAGACCGCTACTACGAGGCGCCAATTGCTGCATTCTGTATCAACGTTGGCGCCGTCGTTAGCGTCGTCATTGTTGTCGGCGTGACCGGTTGTGCAAGTAGCACAGAGGAAGCCACCGGAAATGTGGCTGCCGACGAAAGATTCCGGTCATTGGTTAGCAGCGTAACACGCAACCCGCTGGTATTGGATGGTGGCGTCTGCAGAGCTGCGCTGAGACTTCACCTTACCAACTGTCAAAGAATCACCGACCGCTCATGGCCATCGCACCTAGTAACTTTGGACGCTTGGCCCGCAGTGAATTCTGGGAAAATAAATATACTTGGAGTTCTTAAGAGGAAATGCGTCCTATTCTTAAGAATTTTCCATGCAGCACTTCTTAAAACAATGCCAGGTGACCGCAGAAACTGTAGCGCGCCCTTCTCACTAAAACAAAGGTAAATAATATGCTCAAGTTTTAAGAAACCCACACCTAAAGTCCATCGAGCAATGCTTGCTATAAAACCCTAGAGGTTTCGCTGGAGCTGCGGAGATACAACAATCACTGGCAATCTAAGGCGCCCTATATTCACATGTTCGCGAAAGAGCAATAAACTCGCATGTTTCTTCTTTCGATTGTCTTTTGAATTGCGCAACAGTTTCTGCGGTTGGGAGAGGTAGCCAAAATATCGACGAACTATTCCGTTAGTCCTGCATTAAGATTAAAAAAGGCTTCGTATGTCTCGACCCCACGGATTAATCATTTCGAGCAAAACGGTCTAAAGCGCATATCGAAGCGTCGTAAAGAATTAGAATACAAAGGGAATAGAGAATGCTCTATGGATCTGTAGAAGTGTAAAACTTCGTATAAAATTTATTGAGCACACGTCGGCAGTTGAATTGAGGGGCTTCTTCGGATATGCATGTGAAGGAAATGAACACTCATTCAAAACTACCTAAGCAGAATGGAATGGTTTCTTGTGGTTTAAAAGTACACTCGAATATTAAATTCAGAATTCTCAAAGCGCTCCATCCTCGAACTGCTTTTTTGCCGTTTTTCAGAGATAAAAATCAAGAAGAAATATCCGGTACATACTATTAGGATTAAGGAGGCTAATACCACTCGCAATGTGGATAACAGCGTCAAAGTGCCCGACGAATTGTCACCTCATTTCTATGATAGCAGGAATTGTTACCTCTCTAATGAAGGACTTACTGGCTCATATACCGCGGATAATAAAGCTGGAAGGACGATAAGTCTTACAGAAATACAGAAGGAAGCATCTCAAGATGAAAAACGCGAAACTGTTCATCTCTTCAAGCACAGTAAGGGCAGTGGGCTAGAGAAACAAAAGGCTATATTCACGACGTCTCACGACCTCGCACCTCTTTAGTGTGACATTCAATTCAATATATTCGCTCTGCGGGACCGAAGCGGTGTGACATTGAATTCAATATATTCGCTCTGTGGGACCGAAGTGGTGTGACATTCAATTCAATATATTCGCTCTGCGGGACCGAAGCGGTGTGACATTCAATTCAATATATTCGCTCTGCGGGATCGGAGCGGTGTGACATTCAATTCAATATATTCGCTCTGCGGGACAAAAGCGACTAACAGTTTATAGCTGTTTATAGCTGTAAACTGCCCTTCGGGTGAAAGATAATTAATAATCTTGTATGCTGTTTTTCAGTGTTCAGATAATCTCGCTCTAAATGACGCCAATACCTGGGATCTTGGCCGCAACCTGTCTGAAATGAAAGCCATCATAGTCCGCGTAAAACACATAAAGGACTTTATCTTGAACCCCATGGTCTTGGGCTGGCAATGGCACTTTCAAATGCTTACTCGCTGCTCTACAGCATGACATACATACCCTCCAGTATGTGCGCACTGCCGGCGCGCTTGTTTTGCGCCTGTGCTCGAGGTGAACAGAAAGAATATCCTTGCACACAGAGTTCCAGTGTTAGATAATCATTCCCTGACGGAAACCAAAACCAGGAGTCTTGGTCACTGCCTTCATCTTAGAAAAAAGCTTTTGAAGCTCATTGTCAAACACCTAAGAGGGGCAGGTTGCTCGATAGGTGTCAGTAAAATTATTTTCTGTTGTCGCACCCTGAAACCTGCCTGCATGTTTGATCTATGGGTTTCCGTACAGCAAGCTAAGTTAAAGTAAAAAAATGTTGTGCTCATTGTAATTTGAAGCAATAACAATATTCGTGCGGTACAGCTTTCAGTCTTGCCGTCGCAACCACAAGCAAAGTACCTTGCTCTATGGCGCTCTTTCGCCACAGATGCCCTTGGGCTATAAAAATTCACCACCATCATCATCATGAAAGCGAGAAAAATTTAAACAGAGGCAGAGTGGTGATTCGAGCTAGTTGGCTCATGGCCACAATGAACGGCGGCAGCGCCACAAGAATTGAAAAATTGACACACACAAGCGCTTGCTTTCGCCCATTTTTTGGAGTTATTTTCGTTATTTGCGGCATGAAAATTTACTTCAAATTCTCTAAATAATTGTGGTATAAACGAAACTAGGATATATGCCCTAGATTTCTATTTGGCGAAAAATAAATTTTTTAATTTGGCATTCAATTGATCACAACTGCTTCAGTGACATAAATATTCACAAATAATTATGCCTGTTCAGGTGTTCCTATTAAATTAGGTGAAAATGGCTTACCATAAAGGTCCTGCGAATTTCATTTAGGTTTTGTTTCTAAAAGTTTACGAGAAAGTGTTCCTAAATTGCATAAAAACTGCGTTTTCAGAAACTGCCGGTCAAAAGTTTGGTCACGAAGTACCAATTTTAAAATCTGCATGTCGCTTAGCCGTCAGCGGCATTTGTTTGAAGTTGTTGTTGTTGTACCCTCGGAGAATGGCACACAGCAATGATGAGTATTGACCTTTCAGGTAAGCGTCAAAAATAGATAAGAAACTGTGTGATGTAAAGAAAGAACAGAAAAATATTAAGAATAGAATAATGGTTTACAAAGCCGTTCCTTGCAGAGTTCATCTGCTAGCTCTTCCTACATTCGGCTGAGCCCCAAAAGTATGGCCCTATTATCAGGTTGTTCTCCATGTGTTTCAGCACTGCATTAAAAAATGCATCCGGTGTAGCTCATTTTTCCTAAAAACGGGCGCTTCTCTAGAGCATTGCAAGTTAAAGGAGGTATCGGTTTCTTAGCGATATATTCACAAAGCATCAAGAAGCCGTAAGGTTTTTTGTAAAATCGTATAAACTAGGTTGCACAATCACCGAGAACACAGATGGAAGTCCGCCTTTAACGAACAGATGCCGGTGCTCTCAGATCATGAATGGCAGTTTACCAATATACCTCAAGAGAATATTCTACAACACTTGTATCTTACTGGTGCTCCCCTATGGGCCGGAAATGTGAAGGCTGATGGAAAGGTTTCAGCTTGAGTTAAGGGCAAGTTAAGGACAACAATAGGTGTAACGTTAAAAGAGCGAAAGCGGGCAGAGTAGGAGAGGATACAAACTGGCGTTAGTGACATCCGAGTCGAAATAAATAGGGAAAATCGGCTTGGGCAAGGCATGTGATGCGAAGGCAAGATAACCGCTGGTCCTTAAGGGTAACTGAGTGGATTCCAAAAGAAGAGAAGAGCAGCGGGTGCGGCAGAAAGTTAGTTGGGCGGATGAGATTAAGAAGTTGGCTGGCGTATGGTGGATGCGGCTGGCGAAGGACTGGGTTAATGGAGAGACAAGGGAGAGGCCTTTGCCCTGCAGTGGGCGCAGTCAGGCTGATGATGTTTATGATGATGATGATGAATAATCTTTTCTCCAGTATGTTGTGTGAAGTTTTTAAAAGGATAACACGCTTTACGAGTTCTATTCATTATTCCGAAACAAAAGAGCCTACGCGCATGTCTCATTTAAAAAGTGAATATCTGTGGTTCAAGCAGTTTTAAAATATCTTACAATGCTCATAATAGTACCTCTTTTCGTGGAAATGCTCTTCACGAACCCTGGCGTTTTTTAGCTGGAAATTCAAGAATTATTTTTTGACAAACTTTGCCTTCCCTACCCCTACCACCCGACTTAAAGCACACTCTATTGAGCCCCACGGGTTTGGTATTGGTAGTGGGGCTTCCAAATGTATACGCACCCCTCTTCGGCATATGATGCTCCCTAGCATGTCTGCACTCTGTGTGCGTGAAGAAAATTCGGGAGTTGCATCGCGCCTCCGCTTTGTCTGAACGTGAACGACTACACGTGGCTTCAGCGCTCCTGTGGTTAGCTAATTGTCCCCCAAAGAGAAAATAGTTTGTCAAACACTTACATGAAACCGGTTTCTGCCCCAAATATAAAACGCTTTTTTGTATGCGTTCCGTGTTGTTAAGAAGTAAGGGCTCCCTCGGACATGTTTCCTACTTTTTTGTGACCTCCAATTGCTCTTTCCACTTTTTTCTCTATTTGTTCCCCTTACAACGTGTAGCGAACAAAGCAGACACAGGCTAGTTAAACTATTTACCTTACATTTGCTATCTCTCTTCAAAGGAAAAATGTAAGCCTCTGAGGCAAAATAATATTTTTTCCGCGTCCACGTCAGCGTCCGTGCATCGTTCTCTGTTCTTCGATAAAAGTTTCCTTTTACAAGCGCGCGGAGAGGCGCGATCTTCTAAGACACTGCGGCATTAAGACAGGCGACAGATTCAACCAGCCATAACTGTCTACTAGTGACTGCAGCTTTATTCTTTACGCATTTCTTGGACACGCAAAGACTGATTCCGCCTTTAACAAGAAACCCCCAAAAAATGCCTTCGTCAGGCCTATGCGGCCGTTCCTGTTAAGAAGACAGTCAAGAATCCAGAAGTGTCAAAAAATACTTTAAGGTGCTCGTCGTGGTCTTGCAATATTTCATCGAACTTGCGGACAAAGTTGACCATGATCTCTCTTACGAACTGTCTTCCAGAACATCAGCTATCTTTTAGAGAAATATATCAGGTGCAGAAGAAATGCCAAAACGCCAGTAGTGACAGCAGAACCTTCCAAGTAGAGACAAAACTGTGGAAAGTTCTTTCTAATCAGAGCTTAGCTTCATGAAGTCGACACCGCAGTTGGCTTCACGCTTCGAGAAATAGGTGCCTTATTCAATGTTAGCCACGCCTTTACTGTTGTTGGTAAGGAGTTCTCTTCGAACTCAGTGATTTCATTTGGCCAAGCCCATGCAGACGAGCTTGCCTGTTGGTGGCTTCGGCACCGGATAACTTGGTGCACATTAACCTGTTGATCTAACCATTTAGTTTCCTTTTATTGTAGAACTCTCAAGAAATACATAACAGCCCAAAATAAATATGTGAGGAAGCCCGCATCGAAACCGAGTTTCTACCTCGATGGGCAGCCTGACTTCAAACTATATTTTGAAGGGAACGAATGAAGAGGGGGGAAGGGGGGGGCAAATGGCTTCACTTTATTATTCAGTCTAATCCTGTACATCGCCATTCATATGTCCTAGGACATCAAAGGCGCTGAGAATATTTGTCCACAGTCACCTTTCACCCCGACATGCGACTTTCAGGACGCTCTGAAAGCGCTCTAAGCCAACCAGTTCAATTGCCTTGGAGACCACGCAAGAGTCTTTCAAACCTTTCGCGCCATGAGTTACCTGAAACGGCGATTGTTTTTTTTTTTTCAAGTAATATTTGGGCCAAATTTTGTGGCATGTCTCGGTCATATCCGCCGGGCGCTCTTTTTTCAGCCCTTCAGATGACTTTACAACTTTAGATTTCGTATAAAACTCCTGACAAACAATTTTCACGTAAGTTCGTCAGGCAATCTTGGCGCCCAGTCGGCACCCATTCATAGCGACGTAGCCGAATTTTCATTCCAGAGAAGTTCAGTAGAGTGTGCCGGAAAACTTGCCGCGTTCTTTGTACGTTTCCTGTGCCGCGCAAACATAAGGCGCACTCTACACTCCAAACAGAAGGGAGTAAAATACAGTAAGCTGTCGTCTAGCCCACTCTCTTTTATAAAAGGAAGAGCACTAGACGACACCTAACCCTCTTTTTACTCCAATACTTAGGTGCACTCCTGCTGACAACGCGGCAAATCTGTGCGAGTCGGCGTATGTGCTCACAGTGAGCAGCCGTTCCCCGTCTTTCTGATTACTTGGCTCCGGCATGGCTTAATTACTGCTTTTTAGGGCAAAAATATGGAAAATTGAAAAATTGTAACAAACTCCTATGGAAAAATTCAAGGTAATGGTCCAATATTGTGATGTCAGGAGCATCAGGATTTACGCGACCAGAAGTTCGAGCAAGGCTTCAAAAGGCGGCAAGCATTCTTGCGGCATACCTCCACCTGCAAGGCCTGAAGATTTCTACAAAAAATGTTCCGTTGTTGCCTTTACACGCAAGAGCATGTCCCATTACCCCGTACGCATAAATTGGTCAACAATACCCTACGGAAGAACCCCATCGCTTCCTTGGAGTAATCATCGATCGTAATCTAACATGGAGCCCATATGTCTCGTACATGAAAAGGCGACTGACATCGATCGTTCAAGTTCTCTCCTTTCTCGGAGGGAAGTCGTGAGGAACATCAGGGCAGTCGATGCTCCATCTGTACACCGCATTATTCATGACTCTTTCGGTACAGTATCCCTGCACTAGGAAACTTGAAGAAAACGAACATACGGTGTCTGCAAAGTGTTCAGGCTCAAGCTTTGTGGACGTGCCTAGGACTGCCAAAATGCGCGTCTACAGCCGCAACAGTACTCATCGCTCAGGAGAATCCAGTGGCTGCCTATCTCACAATCAAAGCCTTGAGAGCGCATACTCGTCACCTCGCTCGGATTCCCGCACGCCATCTTGCCAGTCTTCCTGCTAACCGGCCGAGTACATTGTTTGCGAAAATTATTGATGCAAATGGCGACTTCCTACCAACACAATTTACACGAGCTTCTAGACCGTGTTCTTCATTATGAAGTCTGCAACAACCTCGTGTGCTTCTTTCCATTCCGGGCATCAAGAATAAGGCTGATTTATCGACGACAGCACTTAAACAGACCACTCTAGAATATTTACATGAGAAACACGTACACCGACTGCACGTATACACCGATGGACCAGTGACCCCTTCCAGTTCCTCGGGCTCCGTAGTCATCCCAGTAAGGACCATAGTTAAAGTGAAAACATCAAACCGGACATCATCGACTGGTGCAGAACTTAGTGCTATTGGTGTCGCCATTGAGCATATCAGTGAATAAACACCCCAGCAATGATCTGTTTTCACTCGTCATGGGCCCTATGAGCAACTTGTCGCGGAAATCCGAGAGCTCCACCACACAGCCATCAACAGAGGGCATGATGTTTAGCAGTGGCTGCCAGGACATAGCGGCATCGCAGGCAACCACCGCTCGGACGACGCCGGGTGAACCGCTCACCATGAGGGCGATTGTGTGTACATCCCCATCTCGAGAGCCGACGCAGCGGGCAGGCTTAGACCACTGTCACGGGACATCACGCTTGCCGCGTGGAATTTTTTATTTAACAATACTGTAGGCCTTTGCACAGGCCCAAACAGGAAATTAAGGCCAATTCTCGCATTCACGGATTCCTAAGGCGGAAGCTAAAAGATGCACCATCGGATGTCAAACTACAAGCCTATAAATCAATAGTAGGACCAACTCTGGAATATGCAAGTATAATTTGGGATCCGAGTCAGCAATATCTTGTAGACAAAATTGAACGTGTTAAGTGATTGGCAGTAAGGTTTATATTTTCATCGTACCAAATAACGCAGTCCGTATCTGAACTTCTTTCACATGCGCAGTTACCAACATTGGCTATTCGCACAAAAATTGCCAGGCTAAAGTTTTTTATCTGCTTTATAACAATATGTTCAATCTGGATTCCAGCTTGTACTTACGGCCGCCCGGATTGTCATCGCGTACAAACCATGTTTTTTGCAGTTATGCCGTACATGCTGAAAGCTGATGTGTATAAGTTTTCGTTTCTACCTAAAACACGTAAAGAATTGAATAACCTTGACCGACGCGTATTCGACAAAACATATTCACTTGAAACCTTTGTCAAACAGCTGGAACTGTGTTTTATTGACTGATTATCCTATTCCCAGCTTGTAACAGCCGGCAAGGGCTAACAATATTTGTAAATAAATAAATAAATAAATAAATAAATAAATAAATAAATAAATAAATAAATAAATAAAAAAACCTTGGACCCAGATCTGAAGCTTACGCTTCCATCCGGCCTACCACGACGTAAAGCAACTTTGTTGCGTCGCCTGTGGGTTGGTGTAGCATTCACCAAGCACTACTCCTTCTTAATAGGTATGGCTGACAGCTCTGCATGTGCCATCTGCGGGCGTGACGAGAGTATAGCCCACAGTCTTAGTGAATGCCCTGCCTACAGCTCCGAAAGACAGTCTCTCTGCCGTGCACTGCAGCATCTAGACCTGCGCCCACTGACGGAAACGAAGATTCTCGGCCACTGGCCGCGGCGGTCGTCGGCGGTGAAGGCCTCCAAGGCACAGCTCCGCTTTTTGAGGACTTCTGGCTTGCACGGTAGGCTGTGAGTTCACTGAACGCTGTGAGTTTGCATAGTGATTTTAATTTCCTGCTACCGCCGCGGTGGCTGAGTGGTTATGGCGCTCGGCTGCTGGGCCGAAAGACGCGGGTTCGATCCCGGCCACGGCGGTCGAATTTCGATGGAGGCGAAATTCTAGATGCCCGTGTGCTGTACGATGTCAGTGCACGTTAAAGAACCCCAGGTGGTCAAAATTTCCAGAGCCTTTCACTACGGCGTCTCTCATAGCCTGAGTGGCTTTGGGAAGTTAAACCCCCATAAGCCGAACCGAATTTCCTGCAACTGTCTTTTCTCTATCATCTTTTTCTCCCCTCACCTCTTCCCCACGTGCAGTGTAGCAAACCGGCTATCCTTCTGGTTAACCTCCCTGCCTTTCCTCCTTGGTGAATCGCTATTCATGATCTGAGAGAACCTGCCGAATGCGCTCCGCCACTTTCTTATTCTTCTAGTGATTTCCCTCTTATGATTCGTATCAGCGGTCACTACCTGCCCTAAGTAGACATATTCCTTTACCACTTCCAGCACCTCGCTGACGATTGGGGACTGCTGTTCCGGCGCTAGTCTGTTAGCAGAACGAAAGCATATAACGCTGGAAAGTTTCGCACTGAGAATGGTTAAATTTTAGTTAAATCAGAGCCGTTCATTAGAGACAAAACACTTTCCATACTAGGAATCAGAAAGTAGGCTGCTAGAAAGTTGGCTGCCGAGTTCTTTTAAGGCAAGCTTTGCAGCAAACAACTTAGCCGCAGGCCCTGACAAGTGTTTACTTACACCTACAAACTTGGTAAATCTTTACTTCCGACAATCTTGGCTTGCTTTTACGACCATAGCGTAATCATTCGCGCGGTTTAGGCGCGAATAAAGACAGTTTAAAACAGAACATAAGTTCTTATACTTACGAACGATAATTTCACGTAAGTCACCAGCGGCAGTGCTTTGCGAGAGTTGTGCCAGCAATTCCACAAAGAAAAACCTTTTCCGAGTGCTGATTAATGCAATTATCAAGCTGACCCACGTTTAGGCTCACAGAAAAGCGAGCTGTGCTTCAGAATTAAGTTCGTGACATTGCTGAATGACTTTTAATGGAGGCAATTTCTTTCTTGAGGCGTGCTTGAGGTGCGCCTAAGCAGCTTCATATTCCTTCACCTCATCATGTTCCTTGCAATATCCGGCCACCGCGTTCCGTATTCCGTATATATAGAATGGACGCCTAGAGATCGAGTATAGACCTCGTATACGGCCTAATGTCCTTCGCTTGAGAGCATGTGTGGATGAATATAGAAATATATCTTTTAGGACTATTGCTACTGTGTAACACCACTCTCAGTGTGGTCTGTGTCTTAATACGAAAGCATTATACAGTTCATCGACACGAAAACGGCGTCGCAGAAATACACCCCCTTTTACTAAACTTTCGGTTGGTGGAAACATGAGTGCGAGATCATCGAAGGGGGATTACTCGAAATGTTAACCAGTAACAGCCATTACTAGCATTTACATCTGCAACCACTACAATGAAATAAAACAAAATTCAAAAAGAACGGGATAAGTATAATTCAGATAAGACTAGAATGAACTTGAAATTGATTTAAATACAATTAGAATACAATTAGATAGGAATGGAAATTGTAGTGCTTTCACATTACTCGCCCGTAAGTTTCTTACGTGTCCTAGGTATTTCCTTTTTCATTATGACATATATCGAGATAAAAAGATTTAAAGCGCCGAGTATATAAATTGTTTAAAACAAAAGATGTGGCGATAAAGCATGTTCCTATACACTAAAAATATCCTGGATACAAAACGTATTTAATTCTTCTGTGAACTTTCCTGTCACTTATCAACTCTTTCACAAAAGGCAGTGTGCTAGAGGACAGCTTACTCCATTTCCGCTGTGTTCAACAATTTTCAAATCAATAGAGCAACGTTTTCAAGCCCGAAAAACCTTTACCTGCCACTTCCGGTGAACACAGGCGCACATTGTTTTCAATACTGAGCAAGAAATCAAACTCAAACACGAAATAAATCAAGAAGCCGAACTCGAAGCAAAATCCCCAAGAAGAATCATGCCGTGTTAAGGTCACCACCAGTCAAGCAGAAAAATGTATTGCAATCAAAGCAGCCCAAATACAATTCCAACGAATGTCGCTGCTTTTACTTTCAATGCCTGAGGCCAGTGCGTCATCGCCAAAGAATCTCGTGTAAAAGGTTGTTAAACGCATAAACAGCTTCCTTAACAATTATATAACCTTCCTAAATACTAGCTCCTTGTTCAACGCATTCAAATTGACGCCTGAAGTATACCGTAAGCGGTCGCCATGAGAAGGAGCCGAATCATTCAAGATAAAGGAAGACAAGACAGGTGTACGCCACCTTCATTTCTGTGAACTCGAAGATGAGACGGCGGATCATGCACCCCGGCGCAACGCTAAGGTTGTAAAGCGAGCGAGGCTTAGCACGCGTCTAGCAGCCAAAGCAGTGAGCGAATGTAACTTCGTGGCCGAGCACAAAATTTACTCCCCGCGGTGTCTCGGTGGTTACGGCGCTCAGCTACTGATCAAGAGTACCCGGGTTCGAACCCGACCGCGGCGGCCGCGTTTCAATAGAGGCAAAACTCAGACGGCGCCCGCGTGCTGTGTGATGTCAGTGCATGTTAAAGATCCCCAGGTGGTCGAAATTATCCCGGAGACCTGCACTACGGCACCTGTTTGTTCCTTTCTTCTCTCACTCCCTCCTTTATCCCTTCCCTTACTGTGCGGTTTAGGTGTCTGTCGAGATAAGTGAGACAGATACTGCGCCATTTCGTTCCGCCAAAACCCAATTTTCAATTTTCCGAGCGCAAAATCGATATGCGGCTGAACACGGTAGCAGGTAAAGAACGAAAAGCGGCGCAGGAGAGCGAGTGTACAGTAGAGCGATGTGAAACTCTCACCAGGTTGTCGTGGAAGACGCTGCATTTCAAGCGTGCTTTTTGAGAAGCAAATGTTCTTGCAATTTCCGCGAAACTACTGTAGGTATTATTCTCCCAAATTATCAGTTACGTATCTCGGATCCCGCCACCGTCACCATTATTCCTTGCACTTAAGATTGACCCGTGGTTAGAGCAGGAATAAGAAGTAAGAGTTTTGTTATTCAATAAAAATACTGATTCATGGAGAACGGATGGACAAACTACAAATATCTATGCAAATATCGGGTATAAAAAATTATAGCTTGCATAAATAATATCTTCCCCGCTATGTGCAGTGAATGATCAAGCACCAGAAAACAGCGCTTTCATTCCTCGGAACTTCGGATGCCTAATTGGCCTGTCATGTTTTTTTTTTCTATTATCAGCTCCCAAAGATACATTACTAAGTCATGCGCTCTACACCACGTTGACTAAGTGACCCTCTTACATGTGTAAACGAACGACTATTGGTAAATAGCTCATGTACAAAAAATGTTGCATGATTGTAATAAATACCAAGTTGAAAAAAAATTATTCGTCGACTGTGCGTTGCGTGCCGGCCTGGCACCAAGATGTCTTATGCCCGAACCCGAGGGTCATCTTTTTTTTGCAATGCTGTGATTTCGGGAATCATGTGATTTTGTCGACTTATGCCGGATTATGCTTGATGCCTGGTTTTCAGCAGAACAAGCGCATTATACGCTATCGCCGAAAATCATAAAGCGCACAGTAGTATCGAAGACACTCAGTTGAGGACGACGAAAAAATGAGATGAATCGCGCCGTTTAGAAAGAACAGACGTGTGATTTCTGTGGTACAATAGGGAGATTAGGCGAAAAGGGACTTATAAGGCAAAGGTGTAGTATACTGCCTAGAAAAATGAGCTGACCCGTAGTTAACAGCCAGAATTGTGACAAATGAACAAATTTGAAGAATTCTTTCCAACACTCAAGTTAGGCAGTTAAAGTGAGTAAAGCTTTCAAGCACAAGCAATCACTGATGATTTGGAACGAATGAGCTTAAATGAGTGACTACCTCGTATTAGGGGTATTGGGGGTAGGGGCAAGATCATACCAGAAAGAATGAGGCCAAAGCTTCCCCAGAGCGCTCTGAAATAACTGGTCATTTATGAACAGCCGCTCCATTATGAGTTGACAAGACCACAACGGTCTACAAAGCGGGTACCACCGGCCTCACATATCAACCTCATGGAGGGCTGATGAGTGTGAGAAATTGGTGAATATTGCAAATATTCAACACTATTTTGAACCCAAAAGCGTGTTTAGATGCACAAAGGCTTCTGACAGGCTCACGACATACTTTTTGAAAGGAGAGGAAAGAAATGGAAGGAATTTGTGCTTTTGGCACTTTACTCGAGGAAAGTTGCGATTCTTTTACTTTCGTAAAAATTTTTATTACTTAAATTGTATTATTTTTCTGCTGGTTCTTTCTTCTGGTTAACTTCCCTGTCTTTCCTCTACCACTTTTCTCTCTCTCTCTCTGCTGGTTCTGCCGCGTCTGCTGCATGCGCAGCTGGAGCACCAGGATGTGTACTTGCATTCAGTATGGGGAGAGTTTTCAGCATGCTGCTGCTTTCATAACTTACGTAACCGAAGTTCAGCAGAGCTGCCGCGCCGCGAAGCGCTTGCGTAAAGAAAATTCGCTGACAACGAACGCATGCTAGGTAAAATAAAGCTCTATGGAGTATTGCTAACAACGATAAGATAGCACATGTGCTGCCAGGAGATTAGCTTCATGCTAGGCCGCCTTTTACGTTAGAACCAGAAAACCAAAAAAATTACTGGCGTGCCGCACACTGTTGCTATGAGGCTGAGGCCTCATTCAGTATGCATGAGACCTCAGGCAGCTGTACACAGAGGATGCATATGAACTGTGTTTGTCAAAAAAAATAGAGCACAAGGAATTAACTTAAAACCCATGTGGCGGGGCTCTTGAGCACATTTCACAATCTTAATCATGGAAGGGTTGAGAAGTTAGGTTGCTCCCACCTTCATGAAATTACGGTCCGCAAGTATGCAAGAGGAGCCACGCTGTACGGCTGAGACCCTTTGGGCTGTATACTTTTGGCTAAGACTGTACATATTTGCAAAGGTATACCCGGTGTTGAAAAGGACACTTTCAAAAACTCTTTAAACGAGGCTTTTCGAGAAAACAAGGAAAACTATTCAGAAAGAAACTGTTAGTTGCGGCCGGCGTGAATGCGCGTGAAAGACGTGCTAATTACTTCCTGGTTAGTTAAAAGTTACTTCTTAACATTTTATTTAGTGAAGCTTGGCGGTTTTTTTTTCAATGGCGATTTTGTATCCGTGGAGACAACAATGCCATAATAGCTTTTAAAATAAAGTCATTCTCTAAAGCCTGGAGCCCACAAAAATCTTGCGTTCTTTTGTGCATGAAACCAAAACTCGGCGCACAACGTGGGCGCGGAACCTAGTGCAAGTGCAACGCCCGCTGAAGACGTGTTGCAATGACTGCGTAACCCAATTCGAACTGCCTGTGGTGATTTCCCGTGCTAGGGAGGCTCAACGCTCAGCTAAGACCATAGCCAGCGGTATCTTTTTCTTCATCGCTGGGCGCAAGAATGAGGCTGGTCATCGCCAAACATCCGGCCACCCACCTTCTGAGCCTTGATAGGCGCTGCCGGCCATTTCGGTTCTTTTTCTTTATCTCGACCACTTCTGGCATGGCTACCAGACCTGCCAGATGTGAGGCGTCACCGTTCATTCATTTATTCCTTAGGTTCAGCCGCTCTTTGTTCGTAGTCGCTGCGTGTTAGGAAGCGCATCGGACAAGTAAAGGTTCGTCTTCGGAGCAACCAAGGCTTTCGCGGCAGTGGCTGCATTCTGTTCTTGCGACTTGAAGCGCCAATTTTCCAAAGGCGTTGACATTTGCTTTCGAGGTGCTTTTTTTAGGAGGTACGCGTGCGACGTTGCCACTGCAGCACCACGAATGTCAGCTCATTCATGTGAGATTTCAACGCCGCAGCGTGAACTCTGTGGAAATGACTGCGCCAGGGAAACTCCAGTAATCCGCTGGCAAGAAAGTGGAAATTCTGCTCGCTAATGTGAGCGCGCAAATGGGCGCGGAGCTGGCATCGGGACTGCATGCTGCCCAGCACTCTGGCAGTCGTGTGCCAACTCGCCCGGCATTCATATATATATTTAATTGAGTTAGGACAACAGCATCTGTTCATGCTCAGAAAAAGAAGCGACCAGGTAGTCCAACCGATCATTCTGACATGCATGTGCTGACATACGTCGCTGTCAGGGCCGAAGTAAGCCTCAGGTAAATTGCAAGCGAATATGCAGTGAGCCTAGCATCAGTTCGGAGGTCATTTCAAGACACAGCTACCACCCATGTCATGTGTGCCTGCGCCAAGAACTAAGGCCTAACGGCCCTAACAAGTGTCCCACATTCATATCGATATTTAATTTAGCAAGGACCACAGGATAAGTTCATGTTCAGAAAAAGGAAGCGACCAGGTAGTGCAACCGATGATTGCGACGTGGATGTGTGATATATTTCGCGGTCAGGCCGGAAGCAATTGTCAAGAAAATTAAAAACTCATATGGAGTGAGCCTAGCCTCAGTTAAGAGGTCACTATCAAGACACAGCTACCACCCATGTCATGTGTGCCTGCGCCAAGAACCGAGGCCAAACGACTTTAAAAAAAGGACTCGATTTTTGCAACTGGTTCCTCATTCAATGCAACGAAGACCCTGAGTTCTCAACAAAGTGCTCTGGACCAACGTGACCCAATTTTGCAGGAATTTCAATTTCAATTTGCAGAAAGCATATTATTGATGCGATCACTGGCTTCGTTAGCATAAGCACCAAGTAAGGCGGTCAGCCAACGTTTGATAGGGTCTTTATAACGACCGCATTGTTGGGGCTTACTTCACCGATGACAAATTTACTATAAAGCACACAGTGCGTCATTTAAGCGACATCGCCTCTGAGTTGCCAGTGTCTGTGCTGAAAAACATGTGGTTCTAGCATCACAAAGCCCTTCCGCATTTTTCTTAACTAGCTCTTGAATACATCGACGACTTCTTTCCCAACCAATGAAGCCGCAGCCTTTGCCTCTCAGGTTCTTTGTGAAGCCGCAGCCTGGCCTCTCAGGTCACGCTATTTGTCACCCTTGGATTTCTTCCTCTGGGTAAAAAATTAAGTTTAAAAGAAATAACCAGTAAAACCTCGATTATATGAAGCAACGCGTAAGAATAGATCTTTGAAAAGTTCCCAGACAAATGCTTTTATTTGCTAACAAGGCCATGAAGCAGCACCTCCGTTTGTGCATCGCAATGGGTGGAAAGCGATTTGAGCAAGCCATACAGAAATTGCCTTCTCCTCTGGAATGCTATTTGTTTCGTGGAGTGCGCGAATACAGCTGCAACAAAGTGAAACAATGGAATTCCTCAATTTTGTTCATTGATATTTTGTTATATTACTGAAATATGCTAAGATGTGAATTCTAGTTTCTTAATCGCAGGCTACCACTTTTGATTTAAGGGATAGACTAATCGAAGTATTATTATTCCACTGATCAGCAATACACATTGAAAAAAAAAATAAACATTCCCTTGTGCACCTTGGTTTCGGTGACTGTTGGCTCCCATCATAAGTTTGTCAAACGAGCCCTTCATTTCCTTGACTTTGCTAATAGCTTAACGAGGGTCTCGGTTCTGCTAGTCTCGATGCCATAGGTAGCATAAGAGGGCTCTCGCACAGTTTCCGCCCTCGCCGTTAGCGGACGTTCCACGTCAAGCTCGCGGTAATACAGGACGTGCTACGTCCGCCTCTATGGACGAGGGTGGCGCTGGTGAACACTCTCAAGGTTCGCTTACACCCAATAAACCTAAATACCCACGAGAGCAGCAGATTAGACGGCCGTCGCCGTAGCTCAGTTGGTAGAGCACCGAACGCGATATTCGGAGGTCGTGGGTTCAGATCCCACCGGCGGCATGGTTGTTTTTTCTGCTGCTTTATAAATAATGTTCTTAAAGCGATAGATCAATTGAAGTATTATTATCCCACTGGTCAGCACTACACAATAAAGAAAAATTAAACATTTCCTTGTGCACCTTGGTTTCGGTGACTGTTGGCTCCCTTCGTAAGTTCGTCAAACGAGCCCCTTATTTCCTTAATTTTATATATATATATATACACATTATGTCCAGCTCACCTCCATGATACTCGGTGTTTCTTTCAGCAAGCGCAAAGCGGTCCAGCAACTGCCGCAGCTGTATATATATATATATATATATATATATATATAAATGCAGGTGGCGAGGATCGGGTGGATACGGTAGAACGTAAACGTGATTGAGTTCACTCACGGTGGAAAAACCACTTTCTTCATTCTAAGGTATCGGCTAGGGTGTCTCCTTCGTCAGATTCTCTCAAAATACTGTTTTAACTTTCATTGGAATTATCTGCATTGGGAGGCATGACGGGGAAAAGAAAACCTTCTGGAGCCTCAGGTTCTGCAGCTGAAGGCAGTACCCTTCGCCGGGGTATGGAGCCACGACCCCGTAGCTCCGGATCTCCTGGAGTCCCGAGCTACGAAGTCATGACAAACCACTGTCTCCTATGAACGCCCCAACCAGGACTTTCGAAAGCGTCGCATCAATGATATCTCAGGGCGCGCTGATACCGTTGATATCTAACTAAAATACGCTGCATGAGGTGCTTGAAAGGCAAGAGCAGCCTTTTTCATAAGCCCTGCCGCTTGACATAGCGTAATCTTTCTGAATGTTCTATGACCGTGTGAAATGTTTGACCGTTTCATATGAGCAACCCCTCTTGAAGATTGAAACCTTCAAGCGCGTAAAGGTGCACTAAAGCAGTTGAAAAGCATCCTTCGAGCCAACTGAAAATAAAACATGCGCAAGTAGTGCATTAGAGGGCTTTATTCTGCAAAAACTGCAACGTCTTTACACCTCTGACGCGCACAGACATGTGGGAAGACGATGACATACTCAGCGAAAACTGTCTGTCTCTTCGTCTTCCTTGTAAATTGGTTGCGAGACAGGCAGACAAGCAGGGACTTCAGGGCATGCGCCCGTGCAGAAGGAGCAGTAGGATGGAGATGTTATTCTGGTGCAAGAAAAGTTTTTATCCCGAATTTTCTTTCGTAGTTTTTGAGCCGAGGCAACGGCAGTTGTTGGACCGCTTTGCGCTTGCTGAAAGAAAGACCGAGTATATTGGAGATGAGCTGGACAAAATTTAGGCTCTGTAGTTCTCCTCGACGTAATAACGAGCATATAAATCATGTGCTTCTGCATGATTGCATTTGGCTCTGCCCGCCCTGTGCGTCAGGCTAGGGTATAAATCAATCCAGGCGTGCCACTCAGTCTGGCTTTGTGCTGCATTGTCCTTTACATATACATGTAGGATGCCCTTATACTGGGTGCGCTTAATATGAGCTACAGCTCGGTCTTTAGTACTTTCACAGAGCAGCCTCAGCTCCTTTGAGGTGACAGTAAATCGTGCGAATGTTCGATATTTATCAGAAAAAATATCCTTATTTTACGGTCCTTTTTGTTGACATGTTCTCGTTTAATTTGACGCCCACAGTATGTACATGGAAATGTATACCCTCAGTTATTTATCTTTCTAAATATAGTCATGAAAAAACTGGGAATATGCAAAAAAGGCAACAGTTCTGTCTCAAGATCTGATGAATTTGCACATGTTTCACATGACTTGGAGGGCAGCCTTTGTTGCCCGACTGAGAATACATGCCACTCTTTACAAAGAGTGTTTCACCTAAGACTACACACTTATAAAAACGATGTTTTCTTAGCTACACAGGCGCTTTTTCGGCATAGCATTGCCAGCGCTGTAAAATATTAGAATGCAGCCAAGACGTCCTCATGAGCAGTCTGGTTAACTAATATTGAATTCTTGACTTTTTAGCTGTAATTATTGAAATGCTGCAGCACACCGTAAGTAATATCAATATAATTTTTTAGGATTCCGAAAACTATTGTCGCCCTCGGCACTGTGGTCCAACAAATTTTGGCTATATCGACGAATTACATCCTCAAGAGAGGTTCCTTTGCCTGCAAGCTTCTGGAAAGCGCATGTGTTTTGGCACGATGTAGCCGACCAAGCCCCGAGAGCAACCACGATTTCAAAATTCTGAAGGTAGGGATTTTACTTAGGATGGGGTATACTGCTCTCAATAATTAAGTAATCTAACACTAATAGTTAGAAAGTAACTACTCTCTTTTAGTTAACCATCCTGCTAGTTAGGAAGTCTTAGCTGTATTCTAATGTACTATCAGGGGAAAACGTTTGTGGGACACTAGCATTAGGAAAGGATTTATTGTAGCTCGACCTCACTACCCAGTCGCCTGATATTGTATCGAGGTATTAAATGCCTAAATGCTTCTTTCTCTGTTAACATTATCAGGCGACAGGGCAGCGATGTGGAGCCACAATAAACGTTCCTCAAAGGATTCGCATCCTGCTAACTTTACTCTTGTATAGTATTACACAGCTAACAATGCTATGCTGGAAGGAGCGCTCTTCTAACTCAAAAAGCCTATTTGTACGAATTCTTTAAACTTAGGTGAAATAATAATAATAACACTTTATTCATTTTAATAACAGAATACAAGATGCGGACAAGCCAAGGGCAAGAAAGGGTTTGTACGGAATCGTCCGGCAGCAGCAAAAACCTCTTCTTTAGCTTCCAGCTTTTGTGCAAAATAAAAACAATATTCTCAATTTCCAATTTTCCAATATGGGCACGTAATGTCCTGCGGGTGGTAAAATCAAAATCATAATCCGGCAGTTTGTTTAATATATGTGGGACGTAGAATGACCTTATACACTCTCCAAAATGAGTTTGCACTCTGGGAACAATGTATGAAGACATTTCTTGCAATGTAACTCTTTTCACGTTAGCCACCTTAAAATAACTTTTCCAAAAATGCCTAAGTACAACAGTTTGTGTGAACAGGGTGTCGAAAGAAGGCAACCCCGAGGAAAGAAATACACTTTGTGATTTATTGGGTGTGAAATATAGAACACTTTTAGACATGTTCTTAAGAAGACGGTTTATCAAGTTTTGCCATGTTGTGGAGCAGTTAAAGAAACACCACTTGCTATACCTAAGCATAGCGTATCACTGACCCTGGGTTATTAGACGTCTAATTGCAAAACGCAGTGAAGTCTTTAGAGAATGCAACATGCATGAGGCCCCTCTAAGCTTGTTGTTCAGGTAAGCCATGTGTGTATTCAAGGATAAATCGCTGTCTAGATATACACCAACATATTTTGCAACCGGAGCGCAGTTAATGGGGTTGCAAGCAAAGGAAGAACTTGTCAAAAAAATAGATACACTTTTTGGTAACAGTTTGTGCGGGCTCCTGAAGCAGACTAGCTGATTTTCCTGAGGGATGATCTGAATTGGGTTGCATTGGAACCATTAATACAGCTTAGTAGCATCCTGTTGAAGTTCCTGAAGTGTGGAAGAAGTCTCCATTAGATGAAATGAGAAGGGTGTCATCAGCGAATTGATAAATTTTTGAAGAAGTTATAACACTCGCCAAGTTATTAACATAGAGGTTAAAGAGGATAGGTGAAAAGATGGAACTCCGGGGAACACCGCTATGCAGTTTAATAATTCTGCTTGGAACAGGTCCGTGTGCCAACGTCGGAGAACGCTCCAATAGATAGTTCCCTAACGCCAAAAACGGACCACAAATACCATGCCTACCAGGCACCTCGAGAGCACAGAAAAAAAGAGGCAGGAGAAGAAATCACCGCAATGTCCACGGCTGAGAGTAAAAAAAAAAAAGTGCCTCCGTGTCCTGATTGCAACCAATATGTTGCACACCTGAAACCACCGCGGCAGCACAGCGGTTATGGCGCTCGGCTGCTCACCCAAAAGACGCGGGTTCGATCCCAGCCGCGGTGGTCGACTTTCAAAGTAGGTGAAATTCTAGAGGCCCCTGCACTGTGCGTTGTGAGTACACGTTAAAGAACCCCTGGTGGTCTAAATTCCCGGAGCCCTTCACTACGCGTCCCTAACAGCCTGAAGTCCGCCGCGGTGGTTCAGTGGTTATGGCGCTCGGCTGCTGACCCGAAAGACGCGGGTTCGATCCCGGCCGCGGTGGTTGATTTTAGATGGAGGCGAAATTCTAGAGGCCCGTGTGCTATGCGATGTCAGTGCATGTTAAAGAACCCCAGGTGGTCGAAATTTCCGGAGCCCTTGACTACGGCGTCTCTCATAGACTTAGTCGCTTTGGGACGTTAAACCACCACAAACCAAACCAAACCGAACAGCCTGAGTCGCTTTGGGACGTTAAATCCCCATAAACCAACTAAAAACCTGAGAAATTTTTGTAGTGGACATCATTTGCATTTTAATGCGTAAGCATTGTATGGCTATGTCTGCGGGTTCGTGTCATCACGATAACATTGGAACGGATTAAGTTATAAAAAAAAGAATGATTGCATTAAATCGAACATAAAAAAATCCCGCAAGAGAACTCAAGAGGTGCATGGAGGTTAATTTTTTATTAGAGCCAACTGAGTGGAAAAAATGTGCATGGGTTACATCGACGTCTGGAAAGAAAAAAATATAGTGTGACGTTTTATGTGTGATGTCATATGGCGCGATAATTAATTAGAGCTAAACAAGTGGGAAAAAAGCGAGAGTGCAAAAGAGTTTCAGACAATGCTTACGCATTCCTCTAATGCACGTGCCGCACTGATCACATAATTTTTAAGTTACATCAATTCATATATGCAGCTTCTTTTAATTTGCATCGTATATAAAATTTTGGTGCGAAAGCACGCATCGTGATGTTCAGAACCCAGCAGAATCGTCTAGTAAATATTTGTGCTCAGTTATAATACAGAAAAAGAGGCACAAAAACAAATTACTTCATTATTCACTCCTGAGAGTCGTACCCGCGGCAGCGCAAACATGTCAGCTTCAAAGGCCGCTGCACGAGACCACTGGAATATCGCGGCATCTTTCTTTTTTATTAACCATTGTAGATAGTACACAAACGCCCCAACTGTGTCTCTTTGTATGACAACACTATTTATGTACTTTAATTTTAGCGAAAACATCTGTCGCCACAATTACTTCACAGAAAGCTAAGCTCCTAAGGATGCCAGCTAGCTTATATACACATTCTCAAAAAAAAAATATCTGCGCACAAAGCCGGCACACTACCAGCCGAGGCCGCCGGGGCGCAAGGAAGTCAGGACGAATACAGGAGCAACCAAAAACACCTCATGTTGTTGTTGTTGCCTCAAAAGTGAAGGCACATACCCACGGTCGGGGATTGGCCAGGGTTTTGTGCAGATCGAAAAAGGAGAAAACTCATCCAGGTTTATCTCAGCCCTCGTGTTAGACTGCAGCACACTCTCACGGTGTGCAGTGCATCATCTTCGTCAACTTTATTATCTTCATCAACTGCTTTCTCGCGCGGCACTGTCTGGTCATCGTAGCACAATTCCGTGATCTTCGCACTCACTATAATGTAGTAAAGACTCGCAGCAGATTTTTTAATCACTTTCACTACCACACAGATGCACATTTAACGTCATGCTTCTCGTCATCTCGCGTGTGACATGGTTCCGCTGCTCAGTGCCGGCGGGAGGACACTTTTTGGTTTTGTTTTTGTTTTTCAGTAGAACGGAGGCCCTTAGCTTTATCGCGATACAACAGTATAAAGCGATGAGGATAACGGCATGTCTGACATTCGCAACTGACAGGAAGTCCGCGAGGCTTTGAAGCATGCAACGCAAAAGCACGAACAGCTGCCAGAGAGCTATAAAATCTGCCGCTCTTGCGACCAGGAAATAGTTCCTGCTGTCTGCTGCATGCATTTCTCAGGCCTTGCAATGAGGTCCGCCCAATGGCTGTGGCTCACTGTATTTGTTCTAGCCGGTCTCTGTCTGCCAGCAAAATGCTTCGCACCGTACAAACGAGGTAGGAATCACTGCACTCTTCCCTTCCCTTTCAACATACAAGGGGGGAGATTGTCTTTCCCAGCTCTGTCTTGTAGATCGCTTCATACATGTGGTTTGCGCGACAGATATCGGGTGATGGCTCCCCTTCAATTGATCTGCCGAGGAAGCACACTTTCGGCAATTTTCACTTTTACAACTTCATTTTTGGAGCAGTGTATTTGGATTACTATCGCCCTCAGAAAAGTGAAGTACAAATACCTGTTACACCAGTTCAACAGCCACATTTATTCGCGTGATTCAAGTTAAAATTTTTCATCTCTTCCACATCGTTTCTCTTGCTCATGGTGGAAGTGCAGGCGCATGGTTATCGCTTGAAGCAGGGCATAAATTTGGTTAGAATAATGTAAAAAATAAACAGTTTATCTCATTTTCTGGACAGCTGATCGTCTTATATAGATCTTTTTTTTCAACAAAATGGTTGTCTGAACTAATTTTACCAATAATGATTTCAGACGAAATTACACTCTCGTTGCTCTGATTCAACAGTCCTTCGAGCTGAAAAAAGGAAGGTCTGAGAATAGCCCGCGAAGCTGACGCACACACAAGGAACAACGCAAATCAACGCTAACACTGAACTGAGAAATTATTTGGCAAATGTAATTCTTAAATAAACTTTCAATTAACATTTAGTCGCTTGTCTTTGAGGTTCCTCGCGGGCTCGATGTCATTCCGCGTTTTTTGTTCTCTAGCATTCAAACCAAGTGGCCTAACTTGCACTAATTCTACAGGCCTCATACTTTGCTTTTTCATTGGGGAGTCGTTGCGCAGCGCTCGTATACAAGCAGTTCACGTCGTTTTAGATTTGTCATCGACGCAACCTTGCGGGGCGGATATTCCTCGTTCTTGTTTACCATGATCTGTAGATCTGTTAAAGCTTTACAATACGAGAACAGGAGACAGTGTCTTGTTATTTCCCTTGTTAGCGTTGTACAGAAACTTGTACAACATTAATTTCTTCCACTTTTTCCAGATTGCCGAAAAGTGCCTGTGCCCGGCCTGAAAGGGGTCAGTTATGAATGCTATTTGTATAGCAAACAAATAAGATGGCTCGCAGACACGAAAACGCGGTGTCGACCAAAAAGTGCACTGTAACGAAATTCGTGATTTGTGCATGCAGAGCGACGTTATCAAAGGCGGGAAAATACGAAATGTCGACCCTAATTCTCAGAACTACTATTTCAAACTTCACCAATTTAAAGGATCTAGGATGTAATTAATAACGAAATGACGTAAAATTTTAATATGACTAAAATGTAATACGAATGTCTTCCAATCTAACTGGTATTGAATTGGATTGGAGCAGCGATAGAATTGCAAGGCTTTCATACTTCTCACTCCTGGGTTCCTTTACTTTTGCGATAATGAATTACTTTACAATCTGCAGAGCTCACGCCTTTACTTTGTACACCACTTGCATTTGAATGTGGCTACCTCCTTCTTTACATCTGCTCATTTTCGCTGCGATCTCATTAAGAAGCAATGTTGTTGTTAAGCACGAACTTATGTTACCTGAAATGATTATCAATTAAAAGAGCTACAGAAACCCTCCTCGATGTAGCTGCATGCAACGCGTCTTGTTTTAATAGCGCTCTGGTGCATTTTCTCTGGTTAGAAAGACTGGCTTTTCCGGCGGCCTCGACCGTTAAACGCTATCCGGCTCACGATTCTTATACAGCGCGTTGATTTTCTCGCGTGGAGCACACGCATCTGTGTGTACTCTACATTTCGTATTTTACGATTCGCACCGAACAAACTGTATGGAACCTGAATTTGTCCTAAAGACGCTTACAGCGTAAAGCTCATAGTTTTCAGCCAGCATGAATATCGCTCCGGGTGGCATGTGGATTCCAAGAATGAACACGCATTCATAACTGCACTGATTAAGGACAATTCGGACAACTTTCTTGTTCGGTGGAAGCCGTTCATGCCGACTATGCCAATAGCAAACACTAAATATTAGATTACATGCAGACTTCGTGTTAGAAATAATGCTGGGAACCGAAAAAGAAAATAGGTGCAAGCCACTCTAAAGACAACTGAAATCCAACCGGAAAAGTAGGGAAACAATCTGGATTCGAACGTTGTTTACACGTGGTGCTGACTACGAATTTTTATAATGTCATTTCTGCGGCTAACATGCCAAGGTTTGGCAAGCAGTCTTAAGTACACTTCAATACCACCCTCTGTCATCTTAATTATTTATCAAAAGTGTATATGTTGTGCAATGCAAAACCCCGATGCGTGTTTGTCTCTCTACTTCAGCAGGGGCCTGAAGAACCCTCCAACTCCAAGGACGTGATCTGCAACGAAATGACGGTTAGTTGTGCACTGCATAGAAAATTAAGGCAAGAAGGGGAGGTAACTGGTTGTTCAGTCGGCAGGGAATCAGACTAAACCGGTTTCGATACTACACCGTACGAAAGAACAATTCTACAACTGAAGCTCTCTTTATAGAGAAATGTACCCTAGAAAACTAAGTATGCAGCAACAAGAATGAAAAAAACTACAAAAGAACAGTCCAGCCATCTCCTGTTATCAGTACCCTGTCCTCTGCCACCCAAATTTCCTATCCAATACATCAACGAATGGCGTGCAACGACAACTTTCTTTGCCGGCAGACTTAATCTCATGTTTCGGTAATCTAGCATTCAGTTGCAGTCTTTGTATGACCTCCCGATCCGGGGTCTTCGTGGGGCTTGCATTTTCTGCAGTAATGACTGTGGGAAGCTCTGTTACCAGGGAGCGTAATCGATAAAAATATTGGACAATTCTGTGAGCGTTGAAATAATACATCGATCCCTTCACCCTAGTAAGCATGACCTGGATAAAGTGGTACGTTCTTCATAACTTACTTGTCGCTGTAAGCGACTAATCCTTGCTGGGATTACCGCGTCATGGAGCGAAATTCTGTGTTCTTTTTTTGTCCAGTTCCGCGCAGAGTTCCAACAGTTACATATGAGAAACTACCACTTGTCTCGATCGGGTCTCGATTCCCCAAGCAATAACTGCGATGAGGCACGTCACCAGAGTTAACATTTTTTACTGTTTTCGTGGCTGACGACATCTCCTGCAATGTGTGCGAAGGCGCAGCCAATTCGAGCGAAGGGGACCATAGATGTAGTGGACAGGGAAGCAGCGCCATCCTACCGCGCAAAAGATGAGGAGTTCGCAAGGGGGTTCGTCAGCATTCATTTTACCCCGCGTGCGAACTTGGCGAAGTGTGCTATGTGAGGGCATATGCACAAACTGCCTCCTAGCGCGAAGGGTCGCTTTCACCTTGACCCACCCTTACCAACCTTAAAAACTGTGAACATTCAATAGCCTGTCGACAGTCACTAGAGAAGACATTGAAAAGGTCAGGCACTTCGGCCACTACTTAGTTCAGATACACCCACTAAAGAAAAGATATTAGGCTGGCTAGTGTAAAACGCACTGCTGTCTCCAGGCTGATGTTCTCATACTGGATGTAACGAAAATTAAGCGACTAAGCTACCTCGCCGGCTGTTTCTCCACCGTACGAGACATGACAGGCACTTTCGTTGAGGACACATTCACCTTGGCGTTGTTAATTCTTTGAACTACAGGATTGTCTTGAAATTTGCGTTGGGTTTTTCGGCGACTGGGGACCCCATTTCTGTGTTTGAAAACATTAACTGCCTCCTGAATGCCTGACTGCTTTATATGTTGTAAAATTCAGAAAAACCCAAGCCGTGAAAATGGTACAGAAAGAGGAAACTTGTTATTGATAGACTTACCGAATGCTGTCCAGCCCGATGAAACAGATTTGCATTGGAAGCAGCAAGCACCAGAAAAAGAGGACTGCACTGATGCGAGGCCTTCCTAGGTGTCCAGCGATTAAGATTAACAGATACTTAGGAAAATATGGTTTCTTTAGATGGAAGTAGCGGAAGGTAAAGGGTTGGCATGGGGCCTATTTTTGTTTAGTTTGTGATGAAAGTACTCATATAGGAGTTGAAAGAAGCGTACGGGGCGATTTTGTGTGCTGATGATATAATGCAGTTTCCCGAATTCAGGTAAAAGCAATAGACAAGATGGACAAGCGTCGAGAAGTGTTTTAAAGCCGAAACTTATTACAGCCTCAGTCACCGCTGCATGTTATTGAAGCTCGTTCAGTATCCTGACCGTTCTTTAAGCTTCTTTTCTATGCCTCGTGTCTTCTTATGCTGCCGGCGCCTTTTCTTTCTTCTCTAGCGCTTTGCCTAGGGATGCCATACACTCTACAACAAAGGGACTCACAGGGGGCGAGAGATTAGTCTTTTTGAGGACTAACTGGCCTACCACTTGCATTCGTCCCTTTCTGGACTAAGTGCTAAGGGCCCAACTAATGATCTTCTTAGAAAGGGGTGCAAAAGTTAGTCCCCGGGAGCCGACGTTTAATGCAGAGAAATGCGAACAAAGCGTGATTTCCAGCGCAGTTTAGAGCGCGACTGTTTCCGACAGCACTTGACACAAATAATAATGGTAAAGGAAGTAGGAATAAAAAAACATGAAAACACCACGACTCGAACTGACAACCTTTGGTTTCGAAAGCAAGTGCGGATATGACTAGGTCGTCGCAGCAGACAATCTGATGGAGAAAATGAAAACCTTATATGCGAAGCACATATATTGCGTGCGTTTAGCGCTCGCATTCTCACAAAACATGTTCCTCTTCACACCGAAATAAGGTGATTTTACTGTCATATGCTTTTGCAACAAGCTGTGGTAAGCGGTAATGTGCACACACAGCGGTCTAAATCGGCTTTTAGGCCAAAACAGATGTGCTGAACTGTGTATGCATTACGAGCGGTACTTCACAACCACAACAGTTGTTTTCGTTTTTTTTTTGTGTGGATAAGGTTGTCTTATTTCTGGCAGTTGGCAGCTGAACATTAGAGCCTGTTGAAAATGACTGGCGGACAGCGATGACAGGGAATTGACTGCTTGCCAGTCACCGTTTCGCTAAGTGTATCCTATACTTACACATCATCACTTAAGCTTGTAAACAAATGGCAACGATATGAAACTACGTGTACTTGCTGAACCGTAACCTTTAGAACTCACATCCGACACTCATTGAAGTTCGTAGTACTTGTTTATGCAGTTGCACAGCTGCCGGCTGTTTAGGTTACACGAAGCCTTTTTCTCACCCGCTGCATCACGGGCAGCGGCGGTGCCGTCATTCTCCTAGACGGCATCCTGCACTTGAAAAATCGAGCACTATTGCAGTCGAGGTCTTCTCAAGTGATTTTCGCGTGCTGCTATGCTGCGTTTTGCACCCCGTTAGTCTCTTTGTCAGCAGTTAGTCCGTTGAGTTTGCAGCACGGCGCGCATTTGTGGCCAGAAGAGTGTCATGTGCAAATTTAGAGACTAACGGGTCGTTTTGGGCACTAATGTTGTCTTTGCTTCCCTTAGACAAAAGAGTTGCTCCCCACACACTTAAAGCGGCTGCTCTGGGTAAGTGAGAAACCCAGTTTCTTCACTAAACACATTTTCACCTTCTCATTGTTAAGATTGATTTCATATGTTAAAGAGAACAAAAAAAAAATGATTGTGCTTGTAAGGAATCAGAGACGCTCTGCGTACTTTCTGTGAAGATTAAAAACTTGGCTCAGAGACTTCGCTGATCGATTCACAACAATTTTCATTCACCACTGAATCATTGCTTGATGTAAAAACTTCGATGCTTTAAGCTGAAATTCTTCCAATGTAAGTTAAAATAATAACCTAGGTCGATCAGCCTTGATGCAAACACCCTTTCATTTGATCAAACACGACGTTTTTTTCAATGTCGCCATCATATAATGCTATTCGGTCAGTGTACCTTGTTGGTTGGCAGTCGCAAATTGCGTCATCAGAGCAAAAATTTTTTTTCTAGCTGGTATTATATAGTACTAACTGGGAAAATCGTGAGGCTCCTATCTATGTCTTCAAAGATCTCATCGTGCTATTTGCGGGACAACTGGATTCTAAAAGTGAGTAATTTTCCGGCTTTGCTCATACAATCATGCTCTTTGGCTGAAAATTAAGATGAAAGCCTAGGGTAAAGCAAATCCTGTCTGGCTCTTTTAAATGCTCAAGTTTACAGCTGTCTGAAAATGCCTCCGTCGATCCCAGTCGCAAGGCGACGGCGACCGTCCTTACGGTCATAGGACGAGGGGACATTCGCACGCAGAAAGACAGCCGTTTTTGAGTGGTTTGGCCCTGGCGGCAGATGAACTGAGAGGTGCGCTCAGTATCTTTCCTTACCACAATAAGTATAAGAGCTTGTGATGACAATTGCAGGCAAGGAGGATGGCGAGTATTCTGGCAATGAACTGCACATTAAGGTGAAGCCTCCACTATTTATACAGCAACTTCCACACTCTTTGCAATGCGCTCCCATTCGGCAACTTTCTTCCTTTGCACGTCGTGGTGAGGAGTCACTAATGGGCAGCGATGGCTTTTGTTACATCGCGAGCTGCTGTCATGGTTGGTAAGTGTTCATCTGTAAGGCAGGGAATCAAAAACAAGAAGGCATTTTTTTCCCCGAGTTAATTGCTATTGTATGCTAAGCCGCTAGTTTTAGGAGGTGCCCGCTCGGACAGCACAAAGCCAATGCGCAAAGCACAGCGCAATGAAAAGTAGCCGGCGAAGGCTAGACTACGCGAAACAGACACTGTTGACATGTTTTGAAGTCGAGGCCGCGTTGATCAGGTGCGCACGGTGTTAAAGGGTGAACTTGGGGCTCAGCGTAATGCGACGCTCTCATTACCAGCCTTGCCACCATTGCACTCAGACTTTACGTGGCCGACTGGCAGCCCCACTGTACTGCGCTTGAAACCTTTTAGTTCCCATTCTGGGCAACCCCAGTTTAAGAGTCTTCGTAACTTGCATCTTATTGGTAGCGATTGAACAACTATAAATTTCTGTACGTAATGCGCTCATGTAAGAGAAGGAAAAAAATTCTAACTTCCGAGGGTCGCATTCTAAGGAATGCTTCTCCAAACCCACTACCTTGGTTGTTTTGGCCATTAGACCACTCGGCTATCGCAACACTAACATTTTTGCGTTCCTTTACAGGCAATTTACACAGTAACAAAAACACCAATGAACAATGCTTACTTGATGTCCATATAAATCAAATTGACGATGTCATAGGATTTTTAAAGGTAGCGTGCTCACACCTGGCTGACAAAAAGATGCCAAAATTATTTCAGTGTCAGTAACGGTATCTGAACATGAGATCCACTTTGGCGCAGAAATGCACACCACATATAATTTCAGAAATTCATCCCTAGCGCGCGAATATACTGACGAATACGTGGCACTTTAATGTATCGGCACTGCACTCGCATTTTGTTTCTCCATATGCTGCGCGGAGAATGAGCGCCAGCGTTGGACACAAACCAATGGGGCTGCAGCCCCTTGGGCTTCGATCTGACACCACCAATATTAAAATACAAGGCAAAAGTTTCAGTCCTCACAACAGAATTTCTGTAACGTTTTATGACCAAGGCGTTATACTGACAACTATTTTTTTAGTGACAAGAAATTTTTCCTTACTTGCTACAGAAAATTACCACCGAAAAAACTACAGTACTACACAAAAAAAACTACGGAACCACAAGAAAAACTTGCTGTTACCAAAAAGCTGAAAACTATTTTCTCGCATTTTTGGATTGCACCACAGCGCAAGCACATATCAAGACAGGGCGGTGACGTCATGAACTAGGAACGGGAAGGGAACGACGCGGAGAGAGAGCGCAATATTGGAAGTAGCGTCTTGCATGTGTGAAATATAGTTTCGATCCTGCGCGAGCCTCTTCTTGATAAGCAGATGTTACGAATCTATTCACTCGCACTTGGTCCCATGCACACAAAACACGATTAAAAGTGCGATGTCCAAATTGCAAGATGATTCCCAAGTTGCTCAAAAAAGGGGCCCCAGTGGGTCAACATGGCCAAATGGAGCTGCGGCAGCCGCTAGAGAAGCTACATCGGCCACCATTGAGAAAAAAGTGGGCTAGCCCAAATTGGGCTTACCACCACGGATTCTACATAGGTCAGATATCGATGCTGCTAGGGCTACCTAAAGCCGCATTCCTATATCAAGCCCCCATCGGTCCCTTGTAAGGTTCTTGAGGGCAGAAAAAAAACATCGATGTGTGCCACACGAAACCACTATAGATCCCACATAGACCATGTTCGGGCTGACAAACGGGCGTGCAGAACTGCTGCCCCACATCGGTCATTTGTGGAGTAGGTGAGGACCGATGCAGTTTCTGCTGAATGCCGAAAAAATGTCTGCTAAACCAAATGGGGCTCCTCATACGAAACCGCTCTAGGTCCCACATAAGGCGTGGTGAGGCTGGAAAAAGGGCGCGCCTAGGTGCTTCCCGTGTAAGTCTCTTGTAGGGTACTTGAGGACAGGCGAAACATACAGATGGGCTCTGGACGGAAAAAGCCTAGATGAGCATTATTGGGGCTGCACACATAAAACCGCTAGGATCTCACATCAGCCGTGCCGAGGAACGAAAGCGGGTGTGCCCACAAGCTTCTCACGTCTGTTCTTTGCCGGGGTCTTATGGGCAGTTGCAACTCAAATGCGGGTGCTATGCGAGAAAGAAACGCGAAAAGCCCAAATACGGCAGACGATTCATTGCCACAGGCGGTCCTACATCGGCTACAGCGCAGATGTGGCTCTATTGTGTTATGTGTCCGGTGTTTGAATTTACAAATTTGCATTATGCACACTCGTAACTATCTTATAGATAACTTGTAATATAATTGTTAGTATCTTGACTCGATTACTTCAGATTGCATACTCAGAGCTCTCGCACTCAAATAAAATGTGGAAAATAATCAGGCCATGCACAGGAACGACTGTGCCCACTTACCAGGATGCACTATACCTGAGGTTCTTCAAACGTAATCATTGTTCGGAACACAAACATGGACCGTCTGCACAACGCCCAACAATAAGGTGCCTTGCGTCTACAAAGTGCAACCCGGGCTCATTGTGGGCAGCTAACATAGCCCGTTTGGCCCTGTGTTTACAAAGAAAATTTCAGTGGGGTGCTTAGGTCAGGCTAGCATTGAAGAAATACTGTATGATATTATGCCTTGAGGGGACAGTGGGGTTCGTCTGCCCCTAAAGAATATACATCGGACACGGACAGGGACCATGTGGGGTTGCCCCAATTCGGCTTGTTCTTTTAGAAACCGCGTTGGTCCCATACCGAGTTCGGAGGGGCTAACTGAGAAGGCAAGCGTACCAGAGGGCACCAGAAGGTTACATGGGCGGATGAGATTAAGTTTGCAGGCATAGGGTAGGCGCAGTTGGCAAAGGAGAGGATTATTGTCATTGGAGAGGCCTTTGCCTTGCAGTGGTTGTAGTCAGGCTGATGATGATGATGAACTGAGAATAAAACCTGACGGTCGCCCCCAGAGGCTACTCACATCTCACCAAAATAGGACCTGAAGGTGAGCTCACTTCGTTGCTGACATCAAGAAATGCAGGACGAAAGTAGGCGGCCCCAAAAGAGCTTCCGGCATCGATCCCCAATGGGACCTACTGGGACGCATGTGGCAGCCAAATGGAGTCCGACTGGGGCCCACGTTGCATTGCCCACATTGGTCACACTGGGGCTCACACGGTCTGCCTACATTGGGCCTACATGGGGCCTGACTTCATAGCCCACTTTGCGCTAAATTGGTGGCTCTCTTAGCATCAATCCCTTCCCGTTCCTTCTTAATGTCGTCACACCTGGTGTTGATGACACCATGCCTGTGGCTGTCCCTTGAGCTTCTCTCTGGTGGAACCATTTGGTGTACTGCGAAGTGAGCAAAACTTTGCATAACTAGGTCGTTACCTACAGGCCCACGAAAATAAGCGCTGCTCGTTCGAATTGAAGCTTAATTATCTGTGTAAACTTCAATTTCAAATATATTTATATATGTGAAATATGTATAAAATTTGTGCCTAGTCGATTCTGGCTTGTGGAATACAATGCAGTGAACTCGCCACGCCAAAAAAGTTCTTTCTTCTTTCAATCACGTCCTGACTTCGATTGTGCCCACTAGAAGTTAAAGGCTTTGCTTTATACGTCACAAGAATTTTCCGCACTATGGTTGTACCCATACACAAATCTTTCTTTGTTTTGAAACTCATATAGCATCACCTGTACTCTTGGTACGAACTCTCCATCTGCCAAATCCAACATACTGAGCTAATTTCAAATTATTGTCTATTAAAGTTGACAGCGAGCTTAGCATTATTTTAAGTTACACGATCGTTCTGGGCGAGAGCTCCTCTACTTAATGCCATGTCCTTGTCACCCAACCTATATGCAGAGAATTTTTAAAGCGTTTGCTTTAACAATGGGTATCAGTGCCTGCATAGATGCTAGTAGCTAATTAGTGATATTTACTTCTGATAATTTTACGTGATCATGCTTTTAGTGGCTACATCTTTCAAAGATACACTGAAGAAGGTACCGCGACCCACTAAAATGCAAGATTGCCCAACCTCCGCAACTGTGGTAATGCCACCCTTCCTAATAGAGGTAAGCATGCCACCAAATTCACTTCACTGTTTTTCCGCTTTTCCCCGTGCATGCGTGGCTTCTCTAAATAACAGCGATTGACTCATTGTTTCACTTTGCTCCATTCAGTCCCGCTGTGAGAATACCTGAACATATATCGCTGGATGCTAGATGAATCCTTAGTTTCCCGTTCACGCATATGGGGCCGGACTGGAAAAGCTAGAATGCTGAAGAGGAAATCAGGCGGTGTTTAAAGACCTTGCATTGAAAAAAAAAAGTTTATTATGAGCTTTCCTGGTTCTTGATCACATCATTTGTGCCCGATTCCTGCGATGAGGATATCAATTTCGGCATTTGGTCTTTCAAGATTTTCGTTTACGACAAGTTTAAATTTTCCCATACAAAGAACTCAGCAGTTTTTTTTTTCATATTTGTGCGACAGACCTCCACCCATGGTGTCACCAGCGCGACTTAGCTGTTTGTACGCGCTACACTTTACTTGAGCGGTAAAGTTTCAAGGTTCTGTTATGTTAAAGAAAGAAGTTTCTAAACTCGATCTCCACCTATGCTGTGTCCCCTCTGTGTCGTCGTTTGTGAACGCCTGGATTAATCTTTATTTGGAGAGATCTGGGAGAAGCCTTTGCCCTGGAGTGGGCGTTAGCAGACGGGTGATGATGAGTTCAATGGATGTAACTTTACTTCAACAACAGTTCGAGGCGCTTCGTTGTTAATGACAATCTCTCAAACCCTGTGTGAATTTGCAGTTGCGTGAAGGAAGGGTAGACAATGTATCCGGTGCTTTTCCCCTCTAACCTAGATGTTTGTAGAGGTATCGAATGATGTTTTGCATGAAATTTAGGTTTTTTCTAATACAGTTTGCTCCAATATGCCGAAAAAATGTAACAGTGCGAAGCTCTTCCTGGATCAGATGAGTTTCGTTCAACCGAATCGCTCTATTACCTACCACAAAAAAAGAAGTGGGATAGAGCTCGAACGATTTCAGAGAGAGCAGCCAATATTTAACGATTGAATCCACAGGGTAACCAGACAACAGGAGTGAAGAGCTCTGGGAGCGGGAAGTAACCGCCTTTCATGGCAGCAAAAAACGTTTTCCTAAAAGGCACGCAATCTAACCAACGGCCCAGTCGTACTCCTAGGCTCAGAGGATCAAGATCGTGGGGCTGCAGAGAAAAAGAGTCGTTCCGCCTTTTTCAGCATTTAATTATCCAGCATGCTTTCGATACGATTCCCTCAGCAGACACCTAATTTAGTTTTTTCGTCAAGCTCTTGCTTTTTGTATGAACAGTTGTACCCCTACGTTGGTCGCTTATAACCAACAGCTGCGCAGTAATAGATGATTGGTAGCAGGCTATGGGCTCACACTTAAGGTCGGGGTCTTATTCCGACTAAGCAAATGCTCCATTTTAGGCTATGTTCACGCGATCATTGCGCGAGTTTTTTGTATTCAAACACCAAATTATGGGCATCATTCGAAAGCCTAATGTACAGTCTGTCAACTTCTGGACACCAATACAGTGTAGCTGCATTATCAACTGCACAAGGGGTAGTATTGCAGATATTGTAATGGGTACTTTGGTTGGTAAAACCCACATCGTAGAACAATTCTGAAGAAATTACTTCACTTACGGCAGTTTCGCAAAATTTATCTAATTTGGACATGAATATCACCTGTGTATCGTGGTGCACAGCCTCAATATTTTTATCTCCTGAAGCGGACAATACACTAGTGCAGTATGAGAAGTCTAGTCAACTCATCTTCATCATTTGGTTTTATATCCTTTCCTGTTTCAAAGTGCTCGTGTGTGTCTGCTCCTTCTTAGCCTCGTATTTTTAAGGTGTTTTTGTTTAAGATGTCTAGCTTTAGAATAGTTAGTGACTAATATGGATAACTTCAAATTTAAAAGGCAATGAAAATCGAATAATGAAGATTGGTTAATTACTCTTAGCACACAGCACTAGTGTATTCTTCGACCGAGTCGGTAGAAATATATGCTGCGCACTCCGATACGTAGGATCTTTATGACCAAAGAAGCCAAAATTCTCTGAATTCAGCTGCCAATCGAATACACTACAAAAAAAAACAGAATCCTAGACAATATGATACTAGGTAAACATCTATTCTATTTGTAAGCCAAACGAAACTGTGTTAAGTGAAGCGGTTTCTTAAAATTGTTCTCTGGAGTAAGTTATATCAATGAAACTACTGGATTCCTCACCAGCGATAGCATCTCTTGTGCAGTTGGTAGTATACCTACAATCAAGTGGTGAGGCTTGTTTGACAGAGTGTACGTTAACCTATCCAACGGTGCCTACAATATTTTGTCAGAAAAAAATACGCGAAGAATTTTCCCGCGAAGGTAGCCTAAAATGGAGCACTCGCTCAGCTGAAGTGGAACCCCCGCTTTAAAGGTATAATTGTTTTTCTAAAGCAGTCGGTTCCCCTAAAGGACCAAGTTTTCTTTTCAACGGATTTTGAGTTCCTTCGAATGCAACTACGTTACATTTCATGTCTTCTTGACGTCCGGTTAAGCTGCACCTAGGCGGCGCGTTTCTTTGCTGTTTACCTAGATTTTGGGCACATTCCGCGTCTCGTGGTGTTTACTGCATCTCCTCCGCAGTTCCCATTTCTTATACCGAAAGCTGTGTGCGGGCGGTGAAGGAAGCCTCGGCCAGACAAGAAAACGCGAACTGCTTTATTACTCTCACGTCCGGGACAAGTTCGTTGCGGCCCCCAAATGATGCGAAATGACCAGTGATGCGTACATTCACGCATTGGTGTTGTGCTACACGTACGCATGAGCGTCAAACATTTATCACTGGAAGGGGCACACTCACGTCTCCTGGTACCCTTTGGGCAACTTTCACTCTCATGCGCTCATAGAAGGGAATTGAATGTAAGATGCGAAAAGAAAGTCGCAGAAACCGCGTCCACCAAATATACAGCGGCAGCTGCTACCCTGGTGTCGTTCTTAAGCAGCCGTATTGCATAACGCCCTATGCATTCCTAACATCTATCTTCGATATGAGTGTGCTGAGCAAACACGTACCGCGCTAATTCCCGTGACTAAACAGTGCGTCTTGCCTGTACCTTTCACAGTGCTTCTCAAGCAATGGCACCTGTTACGTAAGTAACCTCTGAAATTTTCGGGTTGTGTATTTCGAGCCACATTTTTTTTTTAGGAGGGACACCAACTTCATTTAGATTTGGTGAGCGCTGTGCATAAAAGTGTTTTGATAATTGTAGCAGTTTGTCTCATTTTGTAACTCACGATGCTGGGTTGTTCACATTTTAGAAACAGGAAACAACCATTCAATTAAACTGATTGTGAAGAAAGTGTTCAAAAGCCTTAACTGATATTGTCAATTTCCTTTCCTGGACACATTGTTCTCCACGTCGTATGGAATCACTGTAAAGAAGACACTGCGGTAGCTTATATATAGAAAGAGCTGCTTTCTCTGTGATTCTGCTTTCAACTTTCCGTCAAACCTATGTACCGCTTATTCACTAAAGAGTTATGTGGGAAACAAATGTTATTTTCTCATAATTTTCAGTATATCTGCTTTGTTTCTCCAACTCAAGTACCACTATATACACAGGTGAAAGGTATGGAAACAGATTTTGGAGGAATAATTAATGTAGTCTATTTCCAGAATGAAATGCTAAATCTAAAACAAGTGATTATCAAACAACGACTGCAGGAATTTTGAACTCATGACAACCTATCATATCGATTATCGTAATGCTATGCTTAAATTGATTTTCTTGGCTGGTTTCAATTTTTCAGGAGAAAATGGGTGCCACGTTTTTGGTAAGTAAAGCAGAATGTTTGTACTCAGCCTATGCAGAGTAACGAAGAAAACTACGTAAAAAATTATTGTTGTGGTTGTGTAACTTTTAGCTGCTAGTAATGAGGAAAAAAAAATACTGACATTTTTGCACCAAATATTGCAAAGCGAATAGAAGATAAAAAAGAACAGTTACCTCCATCATCCTGCTCATCTTTGCGCCCGATTGACGCGTGATATGACAATACGTCATTACTTCGCGCGCTCCGAAGTGCTTTATTGTTGCTTCTTTCCTGGTGCTATATAGCTGTAGAATCTAATGCCAACACTTGTGATACATAAAGTCAGTATGACAGCCTTTCAAGCAAGTCTTCAGCAATATTTTATTCAGCGTTAACCTGCCGTTCCCTATGTTTTGTACTGCAGTAATGGGTGTCAATGTTTTGCATTCTGTGTCGTTAGTTCCAGTGTAAGAGTATTCAATGGTGTGTTTGCAATACTGTAACCTGACATGTTCGTCACAGTGTTGCCTCATTTTCGAAGGTTTATGATGTATTAGAGTTTTGACCGGATTATTTCTGCTCCCTCCCCGTAAGCACCCTCAAATGAGAGCTAACAGTGTTATTAAATAAATTAATATTGGCGTTCAGCTACACCCTGTCAAACTGAAATAAACTTGTAGTTCTAGCTATGAATATTTTCGCTTGCTCTTCATTAGTTCACCTACAACCACTGAGTACCTGTGCTGCATAAACTTACTGCGCAAATGACAACACAAGTTTGCTGTACCAACAATTTGTCTCATGGGACGATAGCTTTTAAGGGTCATACTCGCGGTGACCGTCGTTCCGTTACATCTCCGACTAGGTCACGTGGCACCATTCTCGGGCCAGCTTCTCTTGTATTCTGTCGTGAAATGAATTGAAATGCCGCAAATTTAAATCAGTGCAATCAGTCACAAACCGCTTTCTCCATCCCGCAGTTAAGAGATATCTAAGTGCTTCCAACGAATCTTTATCTTCTATTCTTTCATTTTATGTACAAAATTAAACATTTTTCTTTCTTTAAAAACGCCTTCCAAAATTCTCCATCACGAGTCAGAAGGGTTATAGATGAATCAACAGGAATGACTACCCTGACTTGCAGTGTTTTTTGTGTGCCTCTGGCTCCCCTTACTTACTCACCACTAACATGTCACATTTAGCCTGACATGAATTAACCACGTAGGAGTGCAGTGATGGCCTAGATGTACAGCATACGACTCTCGTGCAGGAGGACTGCGGTTCGAAGCCCGGTACGTGCCATGCGATTCTAACCCCCCCTCCCCCCCCCCCCCAAAAAAAAAAATTGCTTGTCGATGGAATTGCATAACCAAGCCAGGGTGATCTTGGTGACCGGCACCGATAATGCACTCCCTCAGTCGTACGGTATTTGACCACCTGGTTGTAGTACTTTGCCATACCTGCTATATAACAAGAACCAATTAACCTTCGGCCCTCAGTCCCAAACGCCTGTGGAGCAACTGACGAATGAGGCGATACTTTATGGAATGTCGTAGGACTTAGCGAGGTTATGAGGACAGATGGGGCGTATACTTTGCCCAAGTGCGGGCATGTGATATGCTATTGCGGACTAGCAGACAGACGAGAATTAAATGTGCGATTCCTGATCAATCGCGATATAGCTGGTAACATAGCTGAATTAAATAGCAGCTTCTAAGCAAACGTGGAATCGGCAATGAAACATGTGGAAACACAGTACACGGTACTGATGCAAAGATAGGAAAAAAAGAGACTGGAGACCAAGCAATAGGCGACTCTGGCATAGGCTCAAGTAACAGCAGGTAGGAATTAATAGAGTTAGCACAGAGATATTTTACAGGTTATGAATGCCTTCTTCCACAAACAAGAGAGCAGGAAATTGACGTCAATAGCCTCACGGGAGGGGCTAAAGATTCAATAGATTTCACATTACGCGCTCATCCTGGCATCAGGAGGATATAGAGGTCATCGGCAAGGTGAGGTGCAACAATCAGAGATAGTACGGTCTCAAATTAGCCTAGACTTAGAGAGGTAGCGGCTGGAACTAGCGAGGCGGAGGCACATTTCGAATTTAGCGGTAATAGGTAGATTAGAGGAACTTAGGATATACTTTCAGAACAAATATTCTGCTGTAAATGAGCGCGATTGTCTTAATGTTCAAGCAATTGGCCGCGATCCCAGAGCTATCATTAAGGAGTACGGATTAGAAGTAGGCGATAGAATGGTTTGATAGGATAGCTGCAAAATCTCTCACGAGAATAAAGAGGAAAATAAAGAGCGCCTAGGCAAGAAAGCATCCAACCACAAAGACAGAAGTGACAAAAATATTGAATTTAACATTAAGCTCATGATAACACATATAAAGAAGTTTATTGCGGAGGGAATTCAGTATGCTCCAAAGAATGTAGGTAGCCTTAAAGCGGTGAAGACGAATCTAGGCATAAGCAGAAAGAGATGCATGCGTTGAGGGACAAAAAGGGTATTGTCATTAGCAATATGGATCAAATGCTACAACTAGCTGAAGAACCCTAACGAAATCTATACTGTACCCGATTTAATGCGGATGTAAGTGAGAGAGCTAGTATTACTCAGCAATGGGGCATCCCACTAGTAACGAAAGAACTAATGAAGAAATCCCCAAGAGGAATGCAAAAACGCAAAGGGGCTAGTGAGGTACACGTAACACCAGATCTGTCGAAAAACGTAGGAGAATGCGTGTCAGAAAACTAGCCGCCTTCTATACGCATTGCTTATACCTTGAGCGCACCAGAAGTTTGGAATAATGCTAACATGATCGTAATCTCAAAGAAAGGAGACGTCAAGGACAAAATTTTGAAGACCGATCAGCTTTTCTCATTTGCCTCTAAGGCAGATCACTAAGCTAATTACTCAGGTAATCACTCATAGAGTGAGTACATCTGTAGACTTGAGACAATCAATTGATGAGGCAGGTTTTCGCAACTGATACTCAAAAATAGGCTATTATAACACTATCACTCAAGTGGTAGCGACCACTCACGTGATAGCGAAATGTGCAGAATAAAGCCAACACCTATATATAGAAACCTCAGCAATCATGCAAGTATTGCGAAATCAGAATGTAGAAGGTCCTTATTTAAAAATATCGGAATGTATCTGCAACGGCTGCGCTGCCATCATAGTCTTCCCTAAAGTCAGCACTAAAATTCCATTAACTACGGGCAACAGGCAGCGAGACACTGTCTCGTCATTGCTTCTCACCGCCTGTTTGCAGGATACTTTCAGGGGCCTCGGTTGGGAACAGTTGGAGATACGAGTCAATAAGAAATACCTTAGTAATCTGCGATTAACTGTGAGATTGGCTTGCTAAGTCATTTAGGAGATGATATCCAAGGCATGGTCAGCCATCTAGAGAACCATAGCTTAACGGTGGGTATAAGGATAACATACAGAAAACTAAAGTTCAAATCTCTGAAGAAAAGGGCAGTTTACAATTGCTAGCGAGATGCTGGAAGTGGTAGGGGAATATATACACTTAGGCCAGGTAGTGACAGCAGATTTGGGTCACAAGGGCGAAATAACTAAAAGAATAAAAATGGGGTGTAGCGCATTTGGCATTTGGTATTTGGAGGTTCTCTCAGATCATGAATGACAGTTTATCAATATCCCTCTAGGGGAATGTACCCAGGTAGCAAAATAATTGGCCCAATATTGGACACGTATTCGCAAACGCTGGACCTACAAAGGACCAATGTGAAACCATCCTTTTGCAATATTGGGCCAATTACCAGTGCTTCTTAGGTATATAGCAGCTGCATCTTACCGGTACTCACCTATGGGCAGAAACATGGACAATAACGAGAAGGATTCAAATTAAGAACAACGCAGCGACTCATGGAAAGGAAATTTATTGGTGTAACTTTAAGAGAACGGACGAGGGAAGAGTGCGTTATGATGATGACGATTATGGATTTTTTATGCGCTAGGGCGTCTGTGATCAAAGAGTGCCATGACACAAGCTCTTTTTTCTCAAGGTGTGTTCAAAGACTCATTTCTCAGGCATTTCACCCTAAATAAACCGAGCACCAGGCCAGGAGAAAGTCTGTACCCATTGTATCAAAGGAGGGTACCCGGTGGCACTGGCGATCGAACCCCGCACCTCCCGCACGCGAGGCGGATCCTCAATCGATTAGGCCACCGCTGCGGTCCAAGAATGCGTTATGGAAACAAACGCGGATTAATGACATCCTACTCGAAATCAGGAAGAAGAATTGGTCGCGGGAAGGACGTCCAATGCGAAGGCAAGATAACTGATGGTTCCTACCGGCAAAGGGCTGAGCTCTAAAGAAGGCAAGCGTCGCCGTAGGCGGCACAATGTTATGTGAGCAGATGAGTTTAAGTTTTCGGGGATAGGGTGACCGCACCTTCTTCAGAACGGGGTTAGTTCGGGGGATATGGGAAATACTTTTGCCCCTCAATGGCAGTAGTTAAGTTGATGATGATGTATTACTTTTCGTGGACACATTTCAAAATCGAGTATATATATATATATATATATATATATATATATATATATATATATATATATATATATATATATATATATATATATATATATATATATATATATATATATATATATATATATATGGCAGAGTGTAACTCGTTACCGGCTGACATAGTTTCTGAAACTGAGCTATCACATTTCCAAACAAAACTTTCATCGCACCTTGGCCTACAAAATTCAACGTGATATTTTCAGTATTGTTGAAGCATTAAGTCTTATACGCTCAACCTATGTATCTTTCAGCGACTGCAGTGATGTGTACTTGCAATTTGTATATATAGTTATTCATTGTATTTGTTAACTACTGTGTGCCAATAATCTGTATTGTGTTGTTTTCATGCCCTCCCCCCCCCCTATGTAATGCCCACTTGGGCCTTTAGGGTATTTAAATATATATATATATATATATATATATATATATATATATATATATATATATATATATATATATATATACCAAATCCAAAACCAATACCAAATGCCAAATCCGCTCCAACCCGTTGTTATTTTTTCAGTTAATTTACCCTTGTGATTCTAATCTGCGGTCACTACCTGACCTAAGTATTCATATTCAGCTAGCACCTCCAGCATCTCTCTAGCAAATTGGAAACTGCCGTTCTCTTCCGAGACTTGAACTTTAGTTTTCTGCATGTTATCCTCATACCCACCGTTAAGCTATGCTTAACGGTGGGTATAAGGATAACATGCAGAAAACTAAAGTTCATGTCTATAGTCTATAGTTCAATATATATATATATATATATATATATATATATATATTGTTGCAATCAGCAGTACTCTTGGCACTGTATATTGTTCTGCATTCATTATTAACAGTGCCACAGCTATAAGAACGGCCTGGGCAAAAAGCAGAGAGCTCTCGTCGTATAAACAGTTACTGGTCATGATTTTTTAGAAACATTTATATTGTGTGATGCATGCGTCTCAGCAAAGGTGACGTGTTTCTTCCTTCGCAGTGTCTTTTCGAAAAAGCCTTCGATGCTGGTATGGGAATCAGTCGCCCTGATATCTGCCATTTCCTTATGCTCATCACCAAAGCAAGAAGTAGAGTTGATGACGAAACTGCGTTGAAGGAGGCATTGCGTCCCTTGGACTTGTCCCCTAAACTTTGCAAGGACTAAACAGTGCGTCCTCTGAAAGCCTTGGTGAAAACTTCTAAAACGAATAAATGGCCTTGTTCCTTTGGCAGCCGTACGTTATTCTGCGGGTTATGGCTGTTGTGCCGTATTCATATCTCACAGTTCCCACGCCCTCAAAACAGAGTAGCGCACATTCTGCAAAAATGCAATTGCCGTACAGCCTCGCAATAAATGAGCTAGAACACGACAGCGCGTGCCCGATAGCCTCGAACCCTGCTCGAGGCGACACGCAGCCGACGCTTTCATAAATGAAGTGGAAATTCAGGCGTGACCTTCGGCTTGAAGGGGGCTGGCAAAGCGGTGTAACCCTTTCCACCGCATTTCGAAAAGGAGCCGCCGCGAATGGCTGCAAGGATGGGTCGAGGCTATCTGACACGAGTTCCCGTGTTCGCAGTAATAAATTTTATAGCTGTACACTTGTGGTAGGGTGAACCACATTTATTGGACGTCCCGGTAGCCGCGGCGGCTGAGACTGTGGAGCGGGGTGTTGACGTTGCTAGCTAGGCCAGTTGCCGAAATCATTCTCTGTTGCACGAGCCAGAGCTTCTGGTTTTCACGAGGCAGGTCGCGCCAACTTCACCTTTATAAGCGCCGCTGGCGATGCCAGCGCCGCTACACATTTCGCGGAATATTGAAACGTCGCTTTCGAAATATAAGCTTATTAAATTGTGTTTTTTGAGTAGTAAGTCAAATTACATACCTTCAGGCTAGGCGGAATTTTATGGTTAAAGGAGTATAGACAGCTAACTTTTGGTTGCGTGTTTTTTTTTTTTTTTGCAATCAGGCGTAAGGCGTTATTATACGCGGATTACTGTGCGGTATGTTCGGACGACCGCTAAATATATTATAATTAAATTTTTTCTCTTGCTGTTTCGGCTTCGGTTTCGACAGCCGAACGGTGACTTGACATCTAAGAGAGGTTATAGGCCGCGTGAGCCTGCACAAACAGCAATATCAATTAATCAACGTTTTATTTCCCAGAAAATCGTACAGAAAAATGGACACGTCAATCTAAGCACATGGTTTTTGTTAGACGACCAGGCAGCCAGTGTTAAACTTTCCCTCCTTCTTAACAACAAACTTCAAATGAATAAATAACCTTATTTAACGCCTGCATTAACGCGCCTCACAAGACATCCTCATCCTGACTCACTCACACCCTATTATGCTCGAACTGATAGGTTTAAATTTTCTTTTTTTCCTCGGACAGTATCGGATTGGAACCATGGTTTGCTGACTGCAGTGTGACTAAAAATTGTATAAATGTGTACTTGTTTGTTCCTGTTTTGTTCAGTATTATCTGTATATATACTAATTCCCCTCTGCTTGGACCCAAGGGTCTGCAGTATGTAATAAATAAATAAATAAATAGGTATGTAAATAAATAAATAAAATACGAGGATATAAAGCATTATACATTCGTAATAAAAATTAAAAAACATTCATAAAAATTTGTAGGTGTTTAACTTAGTTGAACCGAGCAGACGTGCGAAAGCAGGTGAGGATTCTTCAATTGCAGGAGGCAGCTAAGCTCCGCCTTAAGGGCATGACGCGATGTATGTTATGGACTAATGTCCATATTCGCAGAATTGTTCATTCTCCCCTGCACATTCACAGATCCCTAGGAGTCCTCATACCACTACTAAAGCAGTGGGGCAGCGGTTAAGTGATGCGCCACTGCACCGACAGGTGGCTCCTCCTAGCACAGCCACCCGTAGAGATTGTGCGACCCAAATTGTTCAGGGAGCGCACTGACGGTATCCTCTTAAAAACCTAGCGTAGTGAAGCTTTCGCTTCAAAAACAAAAACAGAAAAATAATACTGCAACTTACATTCAAATCATGCAATGGTTTGGTTTCTGGTTAATGGGGGTTTAACGTCCCAAAGCGACTCAGGCTATCAGAGACGCCGTAGTGACGGGCTCCGGAAATTTCGACTACCAGGGGTTCTTTAACGTGCACTGACATCGCACAGCACACGGGTCTCTAGAATTTCGCCTCCATCGAAATTTGACCACCACAGCCGGGATCGAACCCGCGTCTTTCGGGTCAGCAGCCGAGCGCCATAACCACTGAGCCACCACGGTGGTTCAAATCATGCAATCATATATACACAAAAGCAAACGGAAGACCGCTAATTTTCCCACTGAGCAGAAAAAAAAGTTTCACATGTTACAAGACAAAGTTTTACACCAATTTCTTACATATCTCAGCATTTTATCTCGTGATTTTAAACTGTACACTGTTCCACAGAGTTCATTAAAGATCTCAGGTATATAATTTCTAGCTTTCTCTCTGTAGTTCGAAAAAGCTAGCGGTTTAACATATTTTTCAATTTTTCGTAATGACACATCTTTTTTACTAATACCTTTAAAATGTTTCAATAATAGTCGCGGGTCAACACAGTATACTTATAAAGCTTATGCACTGGAAATGTTCCTAGAATGGGGTATTTCTCCTGTGTCTCTGCTTGTTCCTATTCTGTTCCAGAGGCTATGCTGTTGACAATTATTTAAACTACGCGGTTAATAGTCTGTCTCTTATGGTCAGAACGTGTATCGTTTAAGATGATACCGTAAGTGAAAACTGATTCGGCTAATACCTTATATACAGTTCTTCGAATCTTGACAGGACTTTCACCTCGCAGGTTATACATCATGGCTACGACAGCCTTCAGCTTTCCGCAAACGTAGTTGACATGGTTAATCCAGGAAAGATGCTGGTCAAAAAATATTTCTAAATACTTAACCACTGGCTCAAACTGTTATGGCTGCCAAAGGCATTTGTCACAATTAGAAGGATGCAAATATACGTTCCTATTTAACGAACGCGTCGTATGACGATTTCCGAAGCACATGAATTTCGTTTTTGGGGATGTATTAAAATTAAATTGTGAGCGAACCAGTCTACAATCGCTGATATGCTTTCTTGGAAGCTTTAACATCCCGTATTAAAATCCTGAATTTCAAGCTCAATTGGAGTGCCATCTGTGTACTGAAAAAATTATGATTTCTGCGGTAGCAGTTCCAGATCAAAAATATATATGATAAAAAGACTGGTCGTAGTGTGCTTTTGCGGGGCACACCAAACTTTATTATTTCAAGTTTACTGCATCTCCCCACTAGTTTAACGCACTGTAGTCGGTCAGAAAAATAATTTAGAACAACCGATTAAATAAATTGATAAAAACGTCCTCTGAAACCTAGCTTAATTAACTTCGTTAGTAATAGATTGTGTTCTGCCATATCAAATGCTTTTCTTAGGTATAAGAATAAAGCTAACACTGCATTATGATTTTCTATTGATGTGTTTATATAATCAGAGAATTTGTATAGCAAAGAACTTCAGTTTTTATTTTTGTGAACCCGTATTGCGTCAAGCTATTCGGAGAATATTTTTCGCAAACGGCGACATACTTTTCCATTATGTGAAATTGTAGACAATATCGCGATCGGCCTGTTGATTGATTGTAAAACATTTTATTCGCCGGGAAGAGCTTGGCAAGAGGTCGCGTTAAGTGGTCGAGAGTACATAGCCCTCGACGACTTTGTCAGCCCACTCCACCGCCAAAACTTGCGTTCTGGGGTCAGAGCTAGCCAGCACGGTCTCCCACCGCTCGAGAGAAGGAGCTGTAACTAGATCACCCGGAGGTGGCTCTATTTTGCAGTCCCACAGGATGTGATCGTAGGTAGCACGTTGGCCACAGTGTTTGCAGTTTGGGTTGTAAAGATCTGGATAAATGTGCGCGAGGAGTGATGGGGTGCGTATCGATCTCGTCTGTAGACGACGCCACGTAACCTCTTGTTCTTTAGTAAGTCTTTTGTCTGGAGGGGGGAAAATTCTCCTCTCTAGTTTAAAATGATTGGTGAGATCATGATATGTGATCATTGAGTCCTTCGTGAAATTCAGGAAGCCAGACTCATCCACTGCCCGGTCGACGAAACCTCGGGCTTTATTGTGGGCTGCCTCGTTCCCCGGATTCCCCGAATGGGCTGGGACCCATATCAATTCGGAATAATTTGGTGAGAATTTGGTTGCGTTAAGGATTCTAAGGGAGGTGTTTGTAATTCGCCCTTTAGCGAAATTATTGATACCCATTTTGGAATCGCTGAGGATGATGCTCCCTTGGGTATGTGCTAGGGCGAGGGCTATAGCCGCCTCTTCTGCCGTTTCAGAGGATTTCGTTTTGATTGTCGCCGAGACGATGTGGTCACCATTCTCGTTCACAACCACAACTGCAAAGGCATTGGTATTTTTGTATTCTGCCGCATCTACATAAAGTGTTCCAGCGCACTGTCTGTATTTCTTATGTAAGGCTTTGGCTCGTGCTTGTCTTCTACCCTCATGGTGTAAGGGGTGCATGTTTTTGGGGAGTGGTTTGATTAGTAGGGCCGTCCTATAGGCGCGGGGTAAGTCTACTTTAGCATCGTTATTCGTAGGTTGAAAGTTAATTCCGAGACTGGTAAGAATACTCCTGCCAGTTCTGGAATTGGCTAATCGCGCTGTTTGAGCCATTAAATGGGCTTCTTTCAGTTCATTGTAGGTGTTATGTATTCCTAACCTCATAAGCCTTTCGGTTGAGGCATTTAGTGGGAGTCCTAACGCAGCCTTATAGGCCTGCCGTATCATGCTATCCAATTTGTCCTTTTCTGCTTTCGAAAATTTCAGATAAGGGGTGGCATAGAGTATCCTGCTCAGCGCAAAGGCCTGCACTAGGCGGCATAAATCGTTTTCCCTCACCCCTTGTCTGCGGTTAGCTATGCGGCGGAGTAATCGCGCCGTCGCTTCTACCGTGCGTTTTAGCTTAGTGAGTGTGTCAGTATTTTTTCCATTTGTTTGTAAATACAACCCCAGTATTCTCATGGTCTGTACCTCTTTGACAGATCGTCCATTAACATAGACGTTTATTTGCGGGGGGGATGTCGTGGTACGCCTACCTTTTTGTTTACGACGGATCACGAAGAGTTCAGATTTTTGCTCAGAACAAGTGAGGCCGGAATCCCATGCGCATGCCTCGATGATGTCCACTGCTGCTTGGAGTGTGTCTTCTATGTAGCCTTCGCATCCTTTGGTTACCCAAAGTGTGATGTCATCTGCATAGAACGTGTGATGTAGGTCTGGTATTTGTGCCAGTTTGGGGGGAATTTTGATGAGGGAGAGGTTAAAAAGGAAAGGGGACAGGACGGAGCCCTGTGGCGTTCCTTTACTTCCTAGTTTGATTGGGGCAGACTCTATTGTTCCGACCGTTATCACTGCTGTTCTGTTAGTGAGGAAGGATCGGATGTAGTTGTACGTCCTTTCTCCGGGGTTGATTTCTGACAAGTTTGTCAAGATGGCTTTGTGGGTGACGTTGTCGAAAGCTTTAACAAGGTCTAAACCCAATATTGCTTTCGTTCCTGTTCCCTCGTCAGCTTCAATTATGTCCTTGTTAAGCTGCAAGAGAATGTCCTGGGTAGATAGTTGGGCCCTGAATCCTAACATTGTTTCAGGTAGGAGGTTCATGTCCTCCGCATAGTTTTGGAGCCTATTGAGGATGACATGCTCCATGAGTTTGCCTAGGCATGATGTTAATGAAATTGGGCGTAGATTCTCAGTGCTGAGTTTCTTACCCGCTTTAGGAATAAAAGTGATTTTCGCGTGTTTCCACTCTGGTGGTATGTTGCCTGCATGCCAGTATTTGTTCATAAGGTCTGTAACCGCCGCGATCGACTTTGCGTCTAAGTTCCGGAGAGTCTTATTTGTTACTTTGTCTGGTCCTGCCGCAGATGTTGTCCGCAGTTTTCCAATTGCGTACCAGACCTCTGCGTCTGTGATGTCTGCGTCTAAATTTGGATTAGGAGTCCCCCGGTAGTCTGGTTGTGTGGTACTATCATCCGTGTTTAGATAACGTTCTGCTAGCTCTTTGATTAGGTCTTCAGTTGTACCCTCATATTTATGTATGAGTCTGTACAGTTGACTTTGTTGTACGGGACGTGTTTGTTCTGGATCGAGCAGGTGTCTTAGAAGATGCCATGTCTTCTTATTTCCGAGCTGTCCATTGACGCTTTCACATATTTGGTTCCATTGTTGTGTTTGGAGAGTAAGTGTATGTTCCTCGATTCGCCTCTCGATTTCAGCGATCTTTTTGCGTAGTCGCTTGTTGTGTTTTTGCTGCTTCCAGCGTTTTTGGAGGCCTTTTTGTGCCTGCCACAGGTGTAACAGTTTTGAGTCTGCAATCTGCTCCTCCTTCTCAACTGGCACCACAACGCTAGTGGAACTGACGTCCTCATTCAGGGAGATAACCCAGTCGCTAAGGTTAGAGATCTCCTTTGGAGCTGTTTTGTCGCGAAGTTGCCTGAACTTGTCCCAATCCGTGGTTCGTATTTCTTTTGCTTTGGTTTTAAGTTTTGTCGTGGGGAAGGTGATGCTAAGGATGAAGTGATCACTACCAAGGTTTTGCCCGGTGTTGACCCACTTTGCGTCCTTGACGTTTTTAGAGAGGGATAAGTCTGGAGATGTGTCTACACATACACTGTTACCCATGCGTGTGTGGTCGCTCGGGTTGTTTAGCGTTGTGAGCCCTAGTGACTGTACGATTTGCCAGAGCAGGTTCCCTTTCGGAGTTGCTTTGGTATATCCCCATGCTGGGTGTTGAGCGTTGAAGTCTCCCACAATTAATAGTTGAGCCCTAGCAGCCAGCTTTACTGTGTTTATCAACAAGTGTGGGAGTCCATTGCCTTTGTTTCTGGGAGGGTTGTATACATTAAGGATGAAGAGATTTGAGCCTCCTTTTTGCCTTGGTACTATTTCAAGTAGGGTGTAATCTTCTTCCGAATCATTTATAAAATGTTGAATTGCGGTGATATTTCTATGCACCAGAGTGGCTGTGAAGGAGCCGGCTGCGTTACTAGTATCATAATGAGGTGGCAGATATGCTTTATAGCCTGGCAGTGTAGCCCTGCCGCTAGCTTCTTGCAATGCAATCACGTCTGGGGTTGGAACAGACGGTGCTTGTTGGATGTGGAGCTGCAAGTGGGCCCGCTTGCGGCGGAAGCCTCTGCAGTTCCATTGCCAAATTTCAATTTTTTGGCGTGGTGCCATGTTGGGTTATAGATGGTTGTGGCGTCGTGGACAGATCCAAGGTGGGGGGTAGGCGGGCCTCGATAGTTGTAAGCCTATCCATTATTTGCTGCATGCAGGTGGCTATTTGGGATACCTGTCCCTCTAGTGTTGCAAAGCGAATATCTATCTCTGCAAATTTGGTAGTAACGAGGCTTTGGAAGGTTGCTTGTTCTGTTGATATAGCGCTAGTTCTCTCTGACAGAGTATTGATGTCTGCCCTGAGTTTGGTAGGCGCTTTCGACGGCTGCGGGGTGTCGGCTTCCGAAGCCTCGGCCTTTCTTTTGGATTCCTCGCCTTCTTTTGTAGGATGTGGTCTTTTAGTTGCTATTCTGGCGTCTGTGTCCGTCGCGTTATGGGCTGAAGACTGGGACGCGTTGGAGGGAGTGTGGCAAATAGCGTCTGTTTCCATCGCATTATTGATCGAATCCTGGGACGCGGTGGGTGGCATTCTAGCCGCAGTGGCATTCTGTACCTGATGCGCTTGTAACAGGCGTTTAATGTCAGCCAACTCTTTTTTAAGGCTGTCAATTTCTCTGTCTCGGGATTGTAGTTGGATCCGAAACTCCTTCTCTCGAGCGTCAATAGATTGGGAGGCCTCTGCTGGCCAGCTCACCTTTTTATTGGAGCGGCTATCGCTGCGTCCGCGGCTTGAGCTTCTCTTGTCGTTCCCTGCAGGGTTCCCCAGGGGCGGGAAGGAGCTGGAGTTGTTCCGGCTGTGGCTTCCTCCTTTTCCGGTAGCACCGTGTTCCTGTAATCGGCCTGTAATTTGCGCAGTCATTTCTCGTGCCATTTTATAAACCGGCCTCACAATTTAAATTGTCTATTCTTTAGGTATTATGCCTGTCTCGAATATCCCATTCAATGTATTTAGGAGGATCTGTTTGATGATGCCGAACTTCGAGTAGCAACCCCGAGATCGAATTTTATCAAATCCTGGTGGTTTAAACTTCTTCATGCTTCTTATCCACAGATCCCTTTCAGACATCACTGGGAGATATGCAGAGTGGACACATGCGCGTTTCGGCTCATATTCGCAATGTCGGTCACTTTGCGTTGCTCTCAGCTTCTCGACTGTAGCGATGAAAGTCTGGTTCAACCTATCACACAACGTCGGAGGGATCTCTTTTGAAGAATTTCGTTTTACAGTATCATCGACGCCGGCTCCTTTGCATCTGCTCATCAATTCATTCGCCGTAGTCCAAGTTTTTTTTTTCATGTCAACTCTACTGTCTACAAATCGACGCATCATGCATTTCCTTTTTTCCGGCCTTAACTTCGCCGTCACAGCGTTTCGCAATGTTCGGAATCCTGTTCTGCGTTTTTCTCTGCATGGTTCTTTTCTACACTTTTGCCATGCGTTGTCTCTTTGTAAGCAGAACTCAATAATATCACGCGTGATCTATTTCTTCTTAGGGTTGCGTTGTTTGATTGTTGCAATTTTAGTTGACATTGCGTATATCGTCGTAAACGTTTCAGTAACCTTGGAACATATGCTGGCATGGTCTAAGTTTTCGTTTGACGAAAATGTTCTCGCTTCGTAGCGCGTGTTTATTTGTCAGCCACAAGCCCCTCGTTTTCCTCTCCGTAAACTTCACAATTTTAGGCGCAATTTTGTCTTCCAGTGCCTTTATACTGTGCACAGCTTCCAATGAGTGCTTTTCAGGAACCGGCGGATCAAGCTTGCTGCTAAGGTCTGCTAGGACCTGGTACAGATCCTGATCCTCTGCTTCTGCAACGCCGTATATGTTAATATTCTTCCGTCTTGAGTACAGCGCTCCACTTCCGACACATTCTCCGAGCTTTGCGACGTAATTGTCTTTTTCTTTCATGTTTTATTGCAGTTCTTCTGAAGTTTTCTTCAGTTCAGCAATTTCGCTGTGCTGATAGTTTACCCTTGTCAAGAGCTCTTCAAACATAGCTGCTGAAAATTCTGTCGAGTTTTCAATGGCCTAAGTTGGGTTGCACTGCTTGTCTGCCTTTCTTTCAAGATTCTAAAGGTTACCCAAAACTTACGCTATCTTCTGGTTTAGGTCACCAATCATCACAGCCAGAAAGCTCTGCTCACTTGACTCGGATAATGCATTTCCTGCGATCTCTTCTGCATCGCTGCTATGTGAATCTGTTCCATTCTCTTTTCTTTTTCTGTTGCATGTGTCACACTTCCAAGCCTTGATTTCAACGCGATTCATTTTCTTCAAATCCTTAATGTACACGCCAGATCATTTTCTAGCATGATACCTTTTCTTGCACCGACCGCAAATTGGATGTTCATCTTTTTCAATGCATCTACAACATGTCACACACTTCTGCCGCATAACTGAGCAAATTGAGCTCAATGAATGGGGCAGTCTGGTGGAGCAAAGAACAGAGCACAACTTCTACGAGAAAGACTGCTTACCTAAAACTAGAGAAGACTGTATTCCGCCCCATGATGCTCCTCCGGACTGCGAGCTGGCATCACAAACGTTGTCGTTTTGTAGCTGTGGTTCGTGACGTCACCACAAGAGTTTGCATCACCAGGGTGCTTAACAGGTACTTCTACATTCGTTGTCATTTCGGCTGTTGATGAACGTCGCCTTCAGCAGTGTAGTGAATTAAAGCGATAAAGCAGCGGTTGTATTGCAGTTTTTCTATACCTCACGTGACCTGAAACCTCTCTTTGACGTCACAGCCATCGACGGCTGTTGAAACCGAAATGGAAACATCATGACAACAAAATTCGATTATGAATTATTCACCGGTCTCATTTGAATACCACAAGGTGATCCAAGTATAGTAATGTGTTCAGCATCATTATAGAGAAGAAAGCATGCCATCAAAATTAAGTGTTTATTCTTCTTTAAAGAAGTGAAAGATGTATGTCGAAGTGGCGAAATGCTGGATTTTGTCATACAAACTTAAACACTGCGCAACTATAGATTTTTGTTGCTCATATAGGTTGCAGATCCAACGTTTCTGAAAGACGGCGATCTAAGAGCAATATACTGTTTAACTAGTGCCTCAGGCGTTCGGTATGGATTTATCTCTTCTGCAAACATTACCCCCTTTCTAAACGTGTAACAGTAAAGGATAAGGTAATTCTGAATGTCCTGTTTCTGCACTTACTGAACTCACTCTGCGAATTCTTAATCAACTCCTAGCTTTACAATTCAAACTCGGTGCACGGTATTCCCATCGTCCTTCCTGGCAAGCTTCCGGTGAGCATTTCCTGCCAAATTTCACGACCTTCGCTTCAATCGTAATATTGCGAAGAATCAAAGATGAAGGGTGCTCAACCGGTACTCCATTAGCTCCTCGAAAAGATTCAATATCTCTAACGTTTCTGGGCAACGGACATAACGCTGATCCAAGGACATGCGTTCTGTCTTCCGACCACTCTCTATTAGACCGAAGCTTTAAGGTGACAGTTCGTGCATTCTGCGTCGACGTTGGCATCGTTAGCATCGTCGGTGTTGTCCGCGTGCAAGTAGCAGAGAAAAAGCCGCCGCAAATGTGGCTGCCGCATGAAGATCGCTGTTATTGGCTAGCAGCGTAGCATGCATCCTGCTAGCATCGGTAAGTGTCGTGCAGCACTGCGCTCTCAAACGTCGCCTTACCACCTCTAAACGAATCACAGACCATTAAAGTCCACGACATTGAACAATTTTGACTCCATGGCCTCAGTGAATTCTGGGAAAATGAAGATGCTTGCATGTCTTTTAACAAAATGCTTCGCATTCTTATGTCTTTTCCAATTACCATTTATGGAAACAGTGGGTACATCGTGCATATTCGCGAGGTGACGGTAGAAACTGTAGCACGCCCTTCTTACTAAAACAAAGGACAATTTTACACTCAACTTTGAAGGATTCCCGCACAGCATCCTTGAAGGTATTGGTGAGCGCTGCCAAAATACGGGAAGAGACGAACACACAAGACAAGCGCTTTCGTGACGTTTTCGTGACACAAGACAAGACCCCGCACAGCATGTCTTTCGAGCAAGGCTTGCTATAAAACCGAAGAGTTTATGCTGAAGCTGATGAGATTCAACAATTACTCGCAACCTAAAGAAAGAGAGACAGAAAGACGAACGGAAAGACAGGGAGATTAACTAGGCGACGCCCAGTATGCTACCCTACTCGTGGTAAGAAGAAAGAAGGAGAGATAGAAAGGAGATAGAGGAAAGGAAGATCACTTTTCCAAGGGTTCCTTGGCCATTACATGCAGGATACACAAGGCTCACACTGATAGTTCACAACCTTTCACTCAGTCGTTATTCCTTGAAGAACTTGAAAAGTGCCTTCATAGTTGTCCTCAGTGATAAAGGTGTAATAATAATAATAATAATAATAATAATAATAATAATAATAATAATAATAATAATAATAATAATAATAATAATAATAATAATAATAATAATAATAATAATAATAATAATTGGTTTTGGAGGGAAAGGAAATGGCGCAGTATCTGTCTCATATATCGTTGGACACCTGAACCGCGCTGTAAGGGAAGAGTAAAGGAGGGAGTGAAAGAAGAAAGGAAGAGAGAGGTGCCGTAGTGGAGGGCTCCGGAATAATTTCGACCACCTGGGGATCTTTAACGTGCACTGACATCGCACAACACACGGGCGCCTTAGCGTTTCTCCTCCATAAAAACGCAGCCGCCGCGGTCGGGTTCGAACCCGGGAACTCCGGATCAGTAGTCGAGCGCCCTAACCACTGAGCCACCGCGGCGGGGAAGGTGTACTCCAAGGACCCTGAATCTTGGCTTCAGTAAGGGGCCAAGGAATTAAGCGGCGGAGGGATGCAGCCAGGCGGTCACGCTCACACTGACACCGATGGCAGTCCCAGAGTAGGTGCTCTATTGTTTCGTCGCACCTGCAGTTCTCACATGCTGGAGAATCTGCAATTGCGAATAAGTGTGAGTATAGGCATTTGTAAACGCCCACTCCCAGCCACAGGCGACACAACAGCGTAGTATCGCAGCGGGAGAGGCCGGACGGAGGTCTGAGTTGAAGTAAGGGGTCTAGGTGGTGCAGACGGCATGCGGAGTATCCAGAAGAAGACCGTGGCGCTAGAATCTGATTTAGGCCAAACATTCGCAGATTTATTGCTGCGTCGGTTCTTGTCACCGGTATCTGGACAATGCTGGCACTGCCGTGAGGCGATCGAGCTGCAGCGTCAGATGCGTCGTTACCGGAAATTCCACACTTTCCCTGTATCCACTGAATGACGATGTCATGACCCTCTTCCTGTGCCTGGTGTTAAAGATGTCTTAATTCAGCTACGAGTTGCTCGTGATCGCCATGACGTAAAGCAGAATTAAGATATTGTAGCGCTGCTTTTCAGTCGAAGAACGCTGTCCATTTCTGGGGAGCTTTTGCATCAATATATTGCACAGCCGCACAAAGAGCGGTCATTTAAGACCCATTGGAGGTTGCCCGATGTGAATTTACCTGGTTAACACTGGACTGCCTTGCAGGAATAACCATGGCGCAAGTCGAACTTGGAGCTGATTACAAATCATCTGTGTAAACATGAGTGCGGTCACTATATTCGGCTTAGAGTATGCACAGTGTCAACTGTTTAATGGCCCGCGTAGATAAGTTTGATTTTTTTCGCTATGCCCAGAACTGTAAGCCGCACGCATGGCTCCCGCAGACACCACAGCGCCGAGGAAGGCCGTGCTGCCGGGGTGAACTGTGAAAGGATGGACGACTGGTGGGCTGTTATTACCTTTGAGAACACTGCGCGTGGTCTTTGTGTCACCGCTGACACAAGGTGATGCTGGGGAATCCTTGTTAGTGGACGTATGTGGACCCGCAGTGCGTCAAGGGTTATATACGTCGAGAGCGGGTAGTCCTGGGCGATTGCAATGGTAGCAACTGTTGATGCGCTGCGAGGGAGACCAAAGCACGCGCGAAGTGCCTGACATTGTATAGCTTGGAGGGCACGCAAATTCGTCTTGCATGTGCTTGAAAGCACTGCTGCACTGTACCACAAAAATCACCACAAGAGTGCTCAGCACAGCTGCAGCATTGACTGAATCGATGACGTAATGATTTTGCGCCAAGAACTCTGGGGCGGTGTGTGATAGAAATTAGGTTTTTCTTTAAAAAGGTGCAATATGGGTTCCATGATATATTTCGGTCTGTGATAATCGCTAAAAAACGATGGAAGCACTAATCGCAGCGGTATGTATGGACGTCGATAGTTGGCGGATATTGAGTCATACTTTTGCGCGTAAATGCCACTATGTCGCGCCTCTCGGAGATAGCAGAAAGTTATGGTTGCGTCTTGCTCGCACCTGGAGACACGTCAGAGAGGAGGCCCAGATGCAGATGTCATCGGCATACATAGAGATATGAACGGTATTAGGTAGGTTCTCCGAGAGTGCTATAAGTGTCAGATTAAACAAGGTTGGGCTGAGCACTCCGCCCTGTGGCACGCCCCAGTAGATGTAAAGCACAGGTGTCGAGCCCTCTTCAGACACAAAAGAAATGTCCTTTTGGTCAGATAGCAATCGCATTTATGCAAACATCTATCCTCAGATTTCAACAGCCTCTAGCGCATTAAGAATCGCCTCATGTGTCACGTTATGGTAAGCAACTTTGACATCAAGAAAAAGTGCCGCGCGTTTCTGTCGCTGAACTGTGGACACAAGATCAATGACGTTGTCCACAAAAGAGCGATAAGTGTACACTATATAATGCTATGCTCAAGGTGCCACTCAAGGCGCGTCAGAATCATACTTTCCGTCGTATGGGCGCCTCAGGCCACTGGGAACCTAAGGCTCCATATATGCACACTATGTCCGCAATAGACCAATATATTCTCTATTCGCATGTCTCTCCTTTCGATCGTCTCTTGAGTAGCGCAGCAGAACCTGCGATTAGGATTGGTAGCCAAATATTGCCGAACAATTCCTTGAGTGCTCCGATAAGATTAAAAAATATCTTAGTATGACTCGAGCCCACAGATTAATCACTTCGATCAGGTCTGTCAAATGCACATTTCGAAGCGAGGTAAGGAATCAGAATGAAAAGGGAATAGAGGATGCTTCTTATAAATGTAGAAGCGTAAACCCTGAACAGAAAATTATTGAGCATACGTCACCAGTTGAGTTGAGGGGCTTCTGATATGCATGTGAAGCAAACAAACACTCACTGAAATCTACCTAAGCAGAAGGGAAAGTTTTCTTAATATTTAAAAATAGACTTCAAATTTTAATTATTAATTCTGAAAGCATTCGATGGATAAAACGTTTTTAGTGTTTTTCATAGGTAAAAATCAAGCAGAAGAAATATCCGGTGCAACGAGTCGTGATCAGAGAGACTAATACCACCGGCTATGTGGATAAAAGCTCCAAAGTGCCTGACGATTTGTCTGTTGATTTCTATCAAAGCAGGAACTATTGTCACTCTAATGAAGTACTTACTGGTCCATATCCCGTGGATAATAAAGCTGGAAGGATGATAAGTCTTACATAATACAGAGGGAAGCATCTGATGAAGAACACGAAACTTCTCATGTCTTGAAGGACAATAAGGGCAGTGGGCTAGATAAAAACGAAAGTCTATGGCCACGACATCTCACCAACTCGTACCTCTTCGGTATGACGTTGAATCAAATGTATTCGCTCTGCGAGACCGACGCGACAATTCCGCAATTGATTTGCGCCTGCCCTACGGATGACAGAGAATTAATATTCCTGGATGCAGCGTCCTAGTGTTCAGATAATCATCCTCTAACCAAAGCCGAAACCTGAGGTCTTGGCCATAAACATTGTATGAAAGGAAAGCCATCATGGTCCGCGTAAAACACTTAAAGAAATTTATCTTGAAGCTCACAGTCTTGGGCAGGGAGTGGCGCTTCTAACTCCTTCTCGCCGCTCTTCGGAATGACATGGTCTCCAGCATGTCAGCACTACCGGCACACATCTTTTTCGCCTCTGCTCGAGGTGAACAGAAAGTGTACTTTTGGACGCAGAGTTCCAGCATTAGATAATCTTCCCCTGACGGAAAAAAACACCAGGGGTATTGGTCACTGCATTCATCTGAGAAGAAACCTTTTCAGGTTCATCATCAAACACTTAGAGGGGCTGGTAGCTCGGGACGTATCGACAAGAATGTTTTTTGTGGTCACAGTTTATTCTGATACAGAAGGCTGAAACTTGCTTGCAAGTTTGCTGTGAGTTTCCGTACAGCAAGCTAAGTTGATATAAAAAATATTGGTTTCATCTGAAGTTAACAAAATAACAATATTCGTGGTGTAGAGCTTTGAGAAAGCTAGGTTTAAAAGCCATCTTTTCCCATCACAACCAGAAACGTTTGAGCTGATACAGAGTGGTGACTCGAGCTAGTTGGCTCATCGCTACAACGAACGACGTCAGCGCATTAAGAAATGAAAAATTAACAAACACAAGCGCTTGCGTTTGCCCGTTTTTCGTCGCGCTCTCGTCATTCCTTGTAGGAGGAAAATTTGCTTCAAATTTCCTGAACATGCGAAGTATAAATTGAACTAGAATAAACGCCCTAGATTTTCATTTGGCTAAAATAGAGCTTTGAATATTGCGTTTAATTCATCTGAGCTTCTTCAGTGATATAAACATTTACTTAAAAATTGATCGTTTTCAGGTGTTTCTATTTAAGTAGGTGAAAAAGTCAGGTCTTTCTATAAAAGTAGATAAAAAAGAAGTACCTTCAAAATTCCTGTGAATTTCATTCTAAAGCTTTTTCTAAAGGTTAAAGAGGAAGTGTTCCTAAAAAGCACAAAAAGTGCGTTTTCAGAAATTGACGTTAAAAACATTGGTCGTTCAGTACCAGTTCTGAAAAGTGCCCGGCGCTTAGCCTTCAGCGGCATTTGTTTGAAGTTGTTGTTGTGCCCCTGGAAAAAGGCATATAGCCATGAGGAGTATTAGCCGTTCACGTAAGCGTCAAAAATAGATAATAAGCTGAATGATTTAAAGAAAAAACAGAAAAATAGTAGGAATAGAATAGTGGTTTATAAAGCCGCTCCGTGCAGAGTTCATCTGCTACCTATTCCTACATTCGGCAGAGCCACAAATGTATGGCCTTGTTATCAGGTTTTTCTTCATGTATTTCAGCAATGCATTACGAAATTCATCCGGTGTAGTACACTAACTCCCTAAAAACAGACGCTTCTCTGCAGTATTGGATGTTAAATGAGGCATTGCTGTCGTAGCGATATATTCAGAAAGCATCAAGAAGCCGTCAGGTTTTGTAAACTCATATAATACTAATTTGCACGATCAGCGAGACAGTAGATGGAGGTGCGCCTTTAACAAGCAGAACCAGAGGACCAAAAGTTGAACTATTAAAACTCATAATCTTTTGTCCAGTGTGTTGTGTGTAGTTTATAAAAGGATGATACACTTTACGAGATATATCCATTATTCCGGGGCAAAAGGCGCTACGCACACGCATCATGCCTTAAGTCACACTTCATATAAATATGAATGGCTGAGGTTGGAATAGTATTTAAACACCTCGAAATGCTCATAAGAGCACTCCTTTTGGTGGAAATGGTGTTCTCTAATCCTGGCACTCTTAAGCTTCAAACACAAGAAAAATGTTTTGACCGCTCAAAAATGTTTTTGCCCAGAATTGCTGGGTATGGAATCTGCACAACTTGCAAGGTGTTGGCAACTCAGATTTAACTACCTGACTTTGGATCTTCCGAATAGAGCCGGCGTTAGTGATCGCAGGAGTAATGGACATTGGTCCGCATCGTGTCATCTAATTGTCTTGCTGCTTTTGATGATTGCTTCATGACTCACCTTCGCGTCTGCTATCTGAAGCGTGCGACTGGCATCCACATCAAGCGACTCGGAAAGGGTTGAGTCTCTCAATCGGGCTCCAAAGCGCTTACAAACCGAAGCCTCTTTCAGATCTTTCCACGAGCATGTGGGAGCTAGCATAAGCGGCGTTGTAAAAAACCGTAGACTATCTACCAGACTTCCTATTTTCTCTGGTTTAAGAAGGCTACATTCCTTACATTACTTTAATGAATGAAAATCGTGTCGATCTCGGGCTTTGCCAGCGTAGAGGTCTTCAGCTCTTCGTGAGGAAGGGTTAAGAATTTCACCCGCCTTGCTTCGTATACATTAGAGAGCTTGTACGTGAAAATCGCTACTAACCACACACGCGCTCACTGCTTCTGGAGAAATCACAGTTTGGAGCTGCAGGAAACCAGATGTCAGAAGGGCTTCCAGAGGAGGGACGACTGTTCATGCCTCAGTCTTGGCGGTAAAGGAAAAACTCAGTCATTTCGATACAGTGAGAGATAACGAAGTATGCAATGAATGAAGCAAATGGGCCGATGTCGAACTCAGGTGAAAAAAAGAATACAGTTATTTTCTGTAAAAGTCGCTTGTCCGCTGTGCTGTCGATAGTTTGATGCGTACCGCTGATTCATGCGCGCGAATAAGGAGTTCGGCCGAACATGGAGCCGCAAATACCGTTACTAGCTTAATACAATTCCAATGTTTTTGGACGAAAATTTTGAATATTAGAAAACTGTAAGTTACTTTTATGTATATTTCGATGGTAATGGGCCTTTCTTCCGATGTGTAGCAAAATATTTCTTTTAAACAAACATTTTCAATCAATCGCATGGAGCACTTTGGACTGGCATATAAAAAAAATTGGAAAGTTTTTGAAGGTACAAAAACGTTAATTGCAAAAAAATGCGAGCCTCTCCAAGGAAGATCTAAAGATATAATGGTTGTTATAGGGGAATCTTATAACATGTAAAAACTGCTTTCCATGAAACCTTCGCACTTTTAAAGGAAGTTTTTTTTTTCAGAATTGCTGAGCACAACCGTTATAAATATCGGCTGCTCCTTACCAGCGCACACTAGAGCCTATCCTAGATCTCTTGTTTCAGGGTTTAAACAAAGTCTTGGTCATTCTTTCAACAAATATATAATGTGACCTTATCAGGAAGAGTGCATAAGGATGTGCACAATATAAGAATTAAGGAGAAGTAAATGGTGTTGATAGAGGTGAGAAGAAAAGGGAGGCAAGGGAATCAGGAGAAGGTAAAGTCTACCTACCGTATTTTGCAAAAAATAAGAATATAAGGTTATGAAATAAATAGGCTGAGTTAAAACTGGAAAGTGCTGAAAAAGCAGCCACAAAGTCTTCAATAAACAAACAACGAAATACAACGGGCGACGCACCGAAGTCGCACTGCGTCTCGGCACACGCACGCTCCAAACCGCAGGGCAGGCTCCCAAAATGTAGATTCGAATTAGAAGACTGGCCCGAGCTTGATGAGGCCAGTGCGATAAAAATTGTAAGACTGTTATATGTTAAACAAATGAATATATATTTATTCTCTCCGAAGAATACTGTGCTCAGGAAGCCGGAACAACAGATAGTCGTGTTGTCAGTCAAGAGGAATGCATGGCCGTAGATTAGCATCATTGGTTCCGACAATATCCCGGACTAAGGGTAGAATTTCTCGGGCAATGCTTGGCCTGCATGTAAAGAGCCAAGAAGCACTTGTTAAGCTGACGAATCTTTTAACATTTATTTTATGCTTTGTTCTATCGAAACGATATAACGCAGGAAAGTTTTACGCTAAGAATGGTTAAATTTTAGTTCAATCAGAGCCGTCCTTTAGGTACAGACCACTTCCCGTGCGTAGTAATCAGAACGTAGGCTGCTTGAACATTGGCTGCCAAGTTTTTTTAAGGCGAGCTTAGGAACAAACAACCGAGCCACAGGCCATGACAAGTATTTACTTAGACCTGCAAGCTTGGTAATTCTATACTTCTAACACTTCTTGGCTTGCTTTTACGAATATAGCGTAATTATTTCCGCGGCTCAGGCGCGAATAAAAACGATTTAAAAGGAAGCATAACTTCGTTGTACTCCAGTTTACGAACAAGAATGTTGCGTAGATCTTGATTAGTAGCGCTTTAGGGAAGTGGCGCCAGCAATGGTACAAAGAAAAGAAGTCTCCGAGTACTGATTAATACAGTTATCTAACTGATCCGCTTAGTCTCACAGAAAAGCGTTGCGTGCTTTAGAATAAAGTTCATGACCTTTCTGAACAGCTTTTAGTGGAGGCAATTTTATTTCTTATACGTACATGAGGTGCGCCTAAGGAGGTTCATATTTCTTGCAATATCCGGCCGCCGCGTTCCGTTTTCGGTATTATATAGAAGTCGAGAGCTAAATTAAGGTCAAGGTATACATAGTAGGGCGCTTAGTATCAACCCTGTATCCAACCTGATGTCCATCTCTTGAGAGCATATGTGGAGATATACAGAACTAAATCTCTCAGGACGATTGCTACTCATTAACACCACACTCAGTGTGGTCTGTATGTTAAACCAAAAGCATTAGATAGGCCATCGACTCGAAAACAACGTCGCTCAAGTACAGTCCCTTTTATGAAACTTTTAATTGGTCGAAGCAACCGTCCGACCTCACAAATAAAATGAAATAAAATAAAATTAAAAAAAGAACTGGAGTGCAATCCAAATATTACTAAAATAAAATTGATTCAAATAGAATTGGAATAGTATTAGAATGGAACTGGAAATTGCAGTGCCTTCAGATTACTCGCTCGTAAATTTCTTACGTGCCCCCGTTATTTTGTTTTTCGTTATGCCGTATACTGAGACAAAAAGATTTAGAGTGACGAGTATTTAAATTACAGAAAAGAAAATGTGGGAATATAATAATGGTTTATGGTTCATGAGGCTTTAACGTCCCAAAGCGACTTAGGCTATGAGGGACGCCGTAGTGAAGGGCTCCGGAAATTTCGACCACCTGGGGTTCTATAACGTGCACTGACATCGCACAGTACACGGGCCTCTAGAATTTAGCCTCCATAGAAATTCGACCGCCGCGGACCTGGATCGAACCCGCGCCTTTCGGGCCAGCAGCCGAGCGTCATAACCACTCAGCCACCGCGGCGGCTCGGAATATAATTAATGTATCTGTAAATAAAAAATATCCTGATACAAACACATATCTAATTCTTCTGACCACTTTTCGGTCCAATTATCAACTCTGCCGTGGTCAGGAATCTACAGAGGTGTTTTCTTTGATTTCATTTTCATTTTCGTCCTTTCACCGGCGCTTCGCATTGCGTTCGTTTTTCAGTTGTGGTCTTATATAATATTACTTTCCGCTATTTTCAAGAGATATATTGAGCGGCTTCGTGTATAAGTGCGTATTCTCATATTCAGCGATCTTCGCTTTTTATGCTGCCTTGGATATTACTCGAATATTTAGTCTGACTCATACCAGTGACACCCGAGTCTCGAGCACAGCACCTCACTTAGATAGCCAAGTCTTCATTTCAGGAGAAGGAGACGGGAGCTTAAGAATTGAAAAATTGGAATGTGCTGTACAGGATACAGAAATCAGCACTCCAGAAATGCATATTACATGGAATGCCTGTGGCGCAAGTTCAAATGCTTAAAGCCGCGAAAAGCCACATCACGCAGGGCAGCAAAAAACGTACGCATGTGCGACCTACTATGTATAATTTATCATTTGTTTATGATTTATTGTACGGGATATACAAGGTACTGCCCGCGGGGCGTGGCAAAAGGAGGTAATTAGTCTCCTGACGAGGCCGTGGCCCCACTGGGCGGCACAGCAGCGGGTGCAAAACACATGTAGAGAAGTATACAACCAAGCACAGCAATTATCACCATACAGAATCGCACATGGCACTTCCGACCATAAACATTTTTAGCCGCAGTGCTTGCCATAGAGCTGGCAGCGTCGCGTATTACACCGCCTCAAATGGTATTAGTTTCTTTTTTTTTTAGCGATATACTTCGGCATTTCCGTCTAAGCAAATCGATACGGTGCTCAAAGGAGTTACAAGTTTAAGCCTAGACTTAAAGAGTAATTTATCGAAATTTTCTCAAGTTTGTAAAATATTTTTATTTTTATCCTTTTTAGAAATGGCAACAATTACTGTGTGAGGCATCGGCAACCATGATATGGGAACAGTCCATCCAATCAACAACTCCTCCCATTTTATTTGGCTGCGAGCCGCTGCGGTGGCTCAGTGATTATGGCGCTCGGCAGCTTATCAGAAAGACACGTGTTCGATTCCAGTCACGGTGGTCTAATTTCGATGGAGGGGAAACTCTACTGGCCCGTGTGCTGTGCGATGTCATTCCACGTTAAAGAACCTCAATTGGTCGAAATTTTCCGAGCCCTTCAATACGGCATCCCTCATAGCATGAATTGCTTTGGGACGTGAAGTCCGTATAGGAACATGGCCATACATAGCTGCCATAGGAACATGGCCAATGTTTTTTTTTTCTAAGGCTTTCATTTCGGCACACCACAACTTACATGGCAGCTGTTCAAGGAGGAGCAACGTGGTTCCCATCTTCCATGGTTCTTTAGAGCGAATCATGGCAGGGAAATAGGACAGCCACTCGCAGGCGATAGGCCACCTGTAGATTTGATATGTGTGGTGATAGTCTTTTTCAACAAAGCACTGTAAAAGGAAAAAAAACATCTCTCAACTTGAGGAAAATCATGCATCGTTGATCATTTTATCTTAAGGAGCGCAAAGCGATCACATTGTAAAAGCTAATTCTCAGCTCACTACCAATTTAATAGTCCAACACTGCCAATTCTACTCAAGAAACATCATATACTACGCAAAGGTGCTGCCTCTGTAGCCACGAACTTGTTTCTTACTTTCTTCTGAACATTTTAAGCAGTCTGTTGGAAAGGAATCTCAATATAACGCTAGAGAGTACATTTTGGATTTGAAAATTTGAATACGCGGCATCGAAATAGCAAAACACGACACGTGGTATTCGTTTTCATTCCTTCGTACTGCATTGCAGGCCCTTGATGGGGCACTGGACAAAGGGCGAGCTTTAAAATTAAAAATAAATTACAATTCACACCAAGCGTTAAACAGCTGTAGCAATTAACAAGAAAGAAGAATACAATGCTTGTGAAGATAGCCTCGTAAACTTTTAGTCCTCCGACTGATCAAGTGTACTTGTGTTCTGACGTGTGTGGTAATACGGTCTTACCTATGTACCAATAGGTCTTATAGGTGACGTAAAAAAGCACTAAACCAAATAAGTGAGAGAAAGAGCTGGAAATAACTTACAGTCTAGAGTTGAACGACATCAGTTATTAATACGGAGGCTGCCCTCTTTGTGATTGTTAATCCTTTGAGAAAACAGTATAGCTTTCTTTTGCAGACATATAGCTACGCTTCGCTGAATGAAGATGGCTAATTACCCGCTCATCACAAATATATTCCACCTTGGAGGATTCCTCTAAATATCTGAACAACACTGTTCCCACTTCGAATTATTGATGAATCCGCTCTCGCGGTACCAAAAAGCTTGCCGTCCCGGTTAGCTCAGTCGGTAGAGAGACTGCTCTGGTGAAGCGGTGGTCCCCGGTTGGAACCATGGTCCAGGACCAATAATTTTTAGCTACTAAGTTTCTAAGAAAGCTTTCCTTTGTAGCTGTAAGCCTGCGCTTGGCTGGTTGAAAACGAGTAATTGCTCCCTTATTACAAATCTACGCCATTCTAAGGGACTCCCCTAAATGTTTGGCTGACTGATCCCTTTCTGTTTTCTTGGATAAACGGTCTTGTTAACATTATCCTTAGCATATTTTCATATTATTTAGTTATTATGCATTCGCTAAAAATTGTGAACTTTATGATAATATGTTTTTATTATTTCTCTCATCCTGCTTGACATTTCGCAGTGATTACGTCAAGTATTTCAAACTAATTAAGCAGAGGACATTGGCGTACAAACGTCGACTGTGAAAGCTCCGTTCTTATGTAGCATATGCGGTAATAACCTAGAAACATTAATAGAGAGAGCAGGTGGACAGGTAGGGGAAGGCACAGAGGTGGAGACAAAGCTTGCAATCATGCTCTAAAGAAGAGGAAGGAGTGCATGAAATGGGGAAGGATTACGTTGTTGTAAGGTCCAAAGAAGGTACTAGCACATGGTTTTAGCGCCCCTTGCGCCGCGCTCAGTCTGGCGACGACGAAGTCGGCACTGATGAGCACACGGTGGTCGGGGCTAATTCTATCACAACGTGGTCGGGGCTGATCCTATCCTTGTCCTAGGTTCCTGCCCCTGCAATCCGCTTCACCATAATCTACCATGTATGCCGGCCGAACTTCGCGTTGGCAACGGCTAGCAGCACGCCGTGGTGGCATTACGCCGGCCACCGTGCTGCAGTCGGTTAATTCGGAAGACAACGCCTTCCCAACACAAAGCCACACATAATTACCACATTAAATCACCCAATTAATTCGTCGTAATAATATTCACTGAAAAAAAAACTAACTTTCATTTTTTTATGTAAACATAAAAACTCCGCCGAACGTTTCAAATATAAAAACAGAACAGTTCAGCCCCTACACATATAGGCCAAGTGCTAAAGGCTAAACATTGCCGCGAACTTTTGTAGTGTTTGTTAATTCTACAAAGCAGCAGCCACTCCACTTCATCACTTTGTGGATGCAAGACGCGACCAGATTCATCTCGATTTATCGCATCCAGGCAGTGTCGATTCTACCTTCTTCCACAATGTCCTAGTAACTCTGCACACCTTATCTCGAAAGTTCGCGATGAGCTTTAAATTGAGCATGGCCGAGAGCAGCGATATTCTGCTCCACGACCGCCGAGGCGAGCGCGCTTGTCGCTACACCGCCTCCGAGTGATTCAGTCCATTGTTGGCGCAAGTCAGCCCAATAAACAGTGTTGTTTAAACGCCCTCTTCGCGGTATTTCCGCTCTCCGGAGTGCAGCCCCCACAACGTGACATCTGGTGGAGGTGCTGTGTGCACTTGCTGTGCTTGCAGCCAGGACCCACCTATTCGTGTCTCGAGCACTGAGGATGCAGCAAACAAACTGAAACTGATACCTTCAAGTGTATAAGTTATTGGTCAGGAAGGGGTGAGCGTAAAGGTCGAATAGAAGGCAGAAGGGAGCAAATGCCCCCGCGAGCGCTTGGTATCACTTCGCTTCTTTACGAGCCGTTTGTCTACAGCCTAGCAGAGATTCAAGAAAAGCAACCTCAACGTCGCACGACCGATTGAAAAAAAAAAAACGAGGCATAAGATTTCAAGGTAAACAAACGTAATATTTCCACAAGGTGTGGTTCTTCCCGTCCGCACACAAGGAACGGTGATGATAGCACACATTTTGTCGACAAGAATGGGCGAAGATATGACAATAATATTGGAGAAGCTATTGGTGCGCGCAGTTCGCCTGACCGCTTTCAGTTGTGTTTGGCCCTGCGCTCTTTACTTTTGTTACGGTGTGCACAGGCTCGGCATGCATATTATTAATGCTTCCTTGTAACTCCAGATGCCTAAAGCCTGTTCGCTGCCTCCCGATTAGTTTATACTTAGAGGAAATAAAAGACAACAGCTGAAAACGAGCGAAAGAAGAAAATGGCAAAACTCAGCATGGGACAATCGGTATTATAACTGGGAGAAAAAGTGCAGCCTACGTAAGCAACAATAAAACTGAGCAGCCCTTATGCACTTTCTCTGCGTTGAAAGAAATGATCTACTCGTATTAGGTGGGAATATTTCTCTGCCGTTCTCTATGACTGCAAGTCTTCCGTCCATTCTTTATGTGCCACCCTCTCAATAACGTACTTTTGATAAAATGTGCTTGCTTGTGTCGTTTTAACGTGTTTCTTGTTTCATTTATGATTAAATTTGCATGCGTAGTTGACGCAATAAATGTGTTTGTTTAGTGTTTTTAGACTCAGCACACATAATCTTCTGTACATACCGAGTACATGGCAGTCATCCTTTCCTGAAAAATATGTAGAAACGCATTAAAAACGCATAACGGTTGCTGTACATATGTGATGATTACCATAATTAATCTTCTAGAATATCCCACAGTATTTCATAGGGCGTGTATAAAATGCAGCAAATGTCTACAAAACGTTAGAAAAAGTTTTAGCACTAAAATATCAAACACAAAGGAACAAAGACAACAAATTTAAAGACACATGAAGGTGGTAACCATACATATATATTAATTTAGATTCATAAACGTACATGCACACATAAGCGTGCATATAGACATGTATGTGGTCCGAAGATTCAAGTTTTGAGAAAGCGAACTTTTGCGGGAAAATCAAATTCTTCTCAGCCAAAGCACGTTGCTTCAGATTTCACGGTGCACTTAACAAATCGCTCACTGACAGTTCGGCTGCATTTGTTAGGTGTGGATGTAGATACGATGGCTAAATAAAAATGTTTCCCTTATACTGCCATCTATTCTAGTTTGCCTAATCCTTTAGGTGTACGTATGTATGTTGGGTGTATGCGAGATTTTAAGGGTTACACGCTTTGGAAAAATTACCTATTCCCTTTCTGGTCAGAAATTCTTGGACACGGAAGTAGGTTTACAACACCACGAACATGGTTATTTTATATATGAAGTGCATACCTCTATATATCTATAGTTTATGGATTTCATTGTGACAACCGTCTACATTCGTTCTTTGCTTTACACCTCGGACCAGTGTTTACCCTAGACCAGCAGTTGCACTCTAGCACGAATAAACAAACAAGAGAAACTGAAAAATGAAGAAGCAGTATCCCATATTCAATAATACTCCACTACTGTGTGAATGTTGCGCATTACTATCACAAAAGGCAAAAGCTGGAAGAAAAAGACACAGGCTCCCTCTCAAGCACCGCTTTCCAAGTTATTTCGACACGCGCGCAGTATCTTGTTTTTTGCCCAATAATTAATTCATGGTAAATACTTCTTGACACCACACAAAACAAAATATGTACTTGCTTTTCAAAATTATTTGTAAGCAATAAGTTTAATTGAATAACAGGTATTCATCACCTCCAAAATGTGCACATAGTAATATCTTTTGTTGTAATATTGGCAACAATTGAAAAATTGCGAAAATACAGTTCACCACAGCACCCCGGAATCTGAAATAAAAGTATTATTTAATGCTATCTGGCGTATAGTTAATAATAAAATTTGGTCCTAAACGGGCAGCGACTAGTATTTTTCAGTAGTCACTTACGTAGCAGGATCCTTCATTGTTCAAGCACTGTGGCAGAAACAAGGAAGAACGGAGACATTGTGACTCTAATGATCCAACACGCTGCGGGTTAATTCAGCACACTGCTAGGAAAGCTAGGCAGCGCCAAGCATGTATACTACGCCAGAGAATGCGCCTCTCTCAGAACGGTAACACAGAAACAGCAGCTGTCAAAAATTCGGCGGATACGTTTTCTTCGGAGAATGTTCCACACGGCCGCAGGCTCCGCGCGCCATCTTTTGGGGCAGCGGCGTAAATCAGATCGCGGGAGTTTTCCGATGACCGCCACATGTCTGCGCCACTACTCCATATCAAGCAAAGTCGATTTGGAACGCTTCCAGACATCCAGGCGTGACGTTGTTTTCTCGACACAAAATTGGGATGACGTGGGTTACTAGCGCCGACGCCGCGGTTTGCGCATAACGGGAACCTTAAGGCTGCCGCTTCAACACATTCGCCAGATGCAGCGTTCTTCACCTGCTGCGTATGCAGGCATCAAAAAATATTGCTGCAGCCTATCGTAGGTGCACTGTAGAATGTGCAGGCGTTCCGCATGCGGCGTCCTAATATTACTGAGGACAAGCATTTATCGGTTGGTAAAAATTGCGGTTCTTCACCGCATTTTTGTTGCGCAATTCACACAAGTGAGACGGGAGAAGTCTTCGTTGCATTAGCATGGCTTACATGCAAACGTTTGACGCAGCATTCGAGCAAAAAGAGTGCATGTGCTCTTACCTTGACAGTGTAAATACGCATCTCGTTAGGCTTATGACAGCTAAAGCGCCAAACAACCTCATTAAGAGTTAATTTTATTGCTTGTTAGTCATGATGTAAGCAAGTAAAGCAAAGTAAGGTAAGTAAAGACACGCGTCAATGTGGCATCGCGTTTTTGTCGTAAAAAGATTATATGTTGCTGTTGTCTAATGGATAAAACACTTGTGGCGAATTTATCTTTGGTAATGTTGTGTGCTCCTTCTTTTGTATCATGTTCGCGTCTGCCACTCTTTATGAGCGTGAGCAAAATTAAATATAAGTTTTAGGTCAAAGTCCGGGTTTGCGTCTCATCACCATCCTTGTGATCTTTGTGTTGTATTTAAGAAATAAAACGGACGCTGCATGTTGACAGCCATTCGTGTTATCATCTAGCACTTTAAAAAAGAACGTTGGCCCCACTTCGGAGGACGTGGCATGATTTCCTGGCTAAAACTTGCTGCCCTACCTCAAAGAGAGCCAACATAATCAATAAAGATGAAATACAGAACCATCAAATTGGCTTGGCTCTCAGCGACTAGGTGCTGGTATATAGCGCTCTCTGGTGTTTTTTTTTCTGCTTATGAGCAACGCGACGAAGTGGTTGTGGTGTCGATGTTGCTGTCCAGATATAAAAGAAGCGGCTGATAGCGGTGGCTCCTGATGCTATGAAAGCAGTGAGAGACCGTGATTCACTGCTGAGTTCTTAGAACAGAAATGGGCGCATGCGATGGCACGTACAGCACCCAAACCAACTGGCACCTTAAGCTGCGGGCCAGGTGTTCTAGGGTTGAGCTGCTTTGCTCATGGTCTAGGTCTCAAATTCCGTCAGTTGCGACCTCAGTTAGATGTAGGCGAAATGCAAAACCACCCACTTTGCGATGATTGTAAACGCATGTAAACGCATGCGGATGACTGCAAACGTTTGTAAACTCATGCGGTTGGGAAAAACTAAAAGGACGCCTGGAGCCACTCAAGCTTTTTGTCGAACTGTAGATGATATACAGAGCATAGAGGCCACAATGATATTGCGAATACCCGAATCAGACAGCCACCATTTATGAGCCGTCCTAGAGTGTGCAACGCCTTGTTTGGAAAACATTTCATTGTGATTCTTCCTACAGAAACGACATAATCAAATTTCGCTAGTATACTTCGTTGATTACGTAATTTAATTCCTAAGAGCATGGCTTTTACGTATTCTCGTCCAGAAGACTCGTACCGCATGCGCACAGCAGGATGGCAGTGGTTACTAGACTACTAGAGGGCTGTTCGCATAAACCAACACAACTCGCGTATAGAAGGTATAGAAGAAGAGACATTGAAAAGTTTACGGTTTATGGAGGTTTAACGTCCCAAAGCAACATAGGCTATGAGGGACGGCGTAGTGAGGGGCTCCGGAAATTTCCACCACCTGTTCTCATTACGTGCGCTGACATCGCAAAGTACACGTGCCTCTAGAATTTCGCCTGCAACGAAATTAGACCGCCGCGGCCGAGATTGAACCCGCGTTTTTCGGGTCAGCAGCCGAGCACCAAACTACTGAGCCACCGCGGGGGCGGCACGCATTAAAATTCTCGGAATAGTTTTAAAAACTCAGTCAGACCCAATAGGTCACGGAAGAAAATTTGACAAAATTGGCAAAGGTATGATGGAGAGTGCTTGTTTTCACTCTTGTGCCTGCTTTTCCAGCTATGGAACCTCATGTGACTCACCCAATTGCCCCAACCATCACACTCATCAGGGTTAAAAACAAGAATAAAGATTTTTATCATTTCAAGGCCCTAAAAAAGCAGGGAATTTCCTCTTCAAATTTCCGGCGTTGCCAGGGCTCACGTTCATGCATAATACAGGAAACTAAATGTCAGTCCAGCGAAGGATATTCAGAAATTGCTGCAAGGTGACTCAATGAACCAAACATAAATCAGTAAGTGATTCAATGTTTTCAGGCGCACTGGCCTCAAAAAGATGAGAACAGTAAAGCTGCGTAGATGACGTGCTTACCACGTGTAGAGAGGATGGCAGACAAATTTTTGGAAACAAGGAGCAGCTAAGTTCTTTCTGTGGTGGTTTTAAATTCTTTAGCTCCTTTTCGAGGGGGTCGGCCACTAGAGGTCAAGACGTGTAAAACAGTTAGAATGAAATTCCACAAATAGAATGCCAACTTATACGATTTATGTTTGTATCACGTATTGCAAAATAAACACTTTCACAAATTTCTAATTAATAACACGGTCGAAAAAGATTTTTCGCGAACTTCTAGCTTGGGTGGTCTGTATATAAATGGAATTATAGTCAGCCACCTAGTTAGCAAAGATGACTTTTTACCATTTAAGTTGGCCTACTCTGCTAACTGCGGCTTTTATTCTAGTTATAGTTCGAAAAACAGACATTAGTTGCGGTTATAACACTTTTTTAAAGGACTGCAGACATTCTCTAAAGCCGCCAGTGTGAGAAAAATCAAGTACGTGTTTTCACGTAAGGCACCCATAAGAGACTGTTGAAGCCCCAAACTGATTCTTTTTTCCGGCTTCCCACGGACAAGTTGAAAGTCAGAACTTCCTACCTAAAAAGAAGAAAAGGAATTTATTTCCGTCAAGAGTTCACTGATAAGCAGCAAACCCATAACCGACTTAACACGTCATCCTGGACTTTTTAGACGGTGGGTTGTGGCAATATTTAAAAAATAAACTGGAAAAAACTATTGAGTTCCCACCAGTTGACTTTGGTATTGCTGAGTGGTTTGAGACTTCAGTCAAGCAACCCAATAGGTTCACGCTTACGTGGGTTCAAGCGGAGGTCTGTGTGATTGCAGTTATTTTCTTCTCGTGTATGTGTACCATACATCCCGAAATTTATGCCAATTTAATTGCTGCAGATGTGACGAAATTTGAGAAAGCGTCCATCTGATTCTGGAGAGAACGGGACATTAAGGTGTTTAGCGCTCGATATTATTATTATTATTATTATTATTATTATTATTATTATTATTATTATTATTATTATTATTATTATTATTATTATTATTATTATTATTATTATTATTATTGGCTGTTGGGAAAGGAAATGGCGCAGTATCTGTCTCATATATCGTTGGACACTTGAACCGCACCGTAAGGAAAGGGATAAAGGAGGGAGTGAAAGAAAGGAAGAGAGGGGTGTTTTAGTGGAGGGCTCCGGAATAATTTCGACCACCTGAGGTTCTTTAACGTGCACTGACATCGTTACAGTACATGGGCGCCTTTTGCGTTTCACCTTCATTGAAATACCGAGTGTGGCTGACCGTCACTGATACTGATTCCAAAGCTCAGAAAGCATATTGGGCACTAGATATCGGCCCGACGTGCTCTCTAGCTGCATTTACATCAAATGAACAAGTCCATATAAACAAACCAGGCACTTTCTGCAATTCCAATAAATATGCCTTTTCCTACTAGACTTCTTTGATGCTTTAATATTTGCCAGCCTTCGTGCCCACTCAGAGCGAGCACCAAGAGGGAGATCTTTGCTGTTGCTAGCGGCAGGAGGCAGCGTCTTATTGAAAAGAATTCCCCAAGGTTGGGAGCAGTTCTCCCTATAATACGGCACTGAATCAAGAGTAGCAGAATAAAAATTACAAGCATACTCTTCTAAACGGTGTGGTTAGTGTCTCAAATATGTTATGCTTTCTTGCCGTATATTCTACCAATCATTCCAACCTTTCGGCATATTCTACTAAATTGACTAGTTTTGTTACAATACATGTTTTAATCCTGAACTTGTAGCCTGAAGTCATCACCCCTGCTTTTAGGACCACTAATTATACGATCGCTTTTTGCTAAAGTTTACCGCAGGTTCATTCACTTAACCGTTGTTATCTCTAAATATTGGCGCCCCAGAAAAAGTGGCTGTGCCTTCAACGACGTTCTGATGAATAGGACCAAATTCTAGAATAAGATATTAAGCTATTTCTACAAGTTTACCAGCCACTACTCATATGCGTCATCTACGTAATATTTCTTTCTGTAACTTCACTTTCTAAGACACCTGATCTAGATTCAATGATACGGGCTCCACCTCTTGGGTTATCATAGAACGATTCGTTACAGATTTTCTTTTTTCCATTTCTATCCAGTTATACAGTATGCTTCTTTTCCGCTCATGTATTACATGCAGTTGTTACTTTCTGCGTGTTTTCCCCTGTCGTTCAAAGCCCTTAACTTCCCCGTCCATGCTTCCTGCAAACCAACTGGTTAGTTTCCAGGTCCTTTTTCTACCACTATGAATCGATGCTCTTTCTGAATAAGTATTTAAATTGTTATCGTCAAATTTTCTTAGGCGTTCTTCATATAATATTTTGCTCTAAGTATCCCGTGCTTCGAAAAAAGGCCGGCCAATGCCGTCGTGTACTGACACGTCCGTGGTTGTGCCGTGGGCACCTTAGCAGTGATCTCCCATCATCTCTGAGATTTATTTCTTGACCCGACTGATTTTGTGTCCTTAGGCACCCAATTCCATTCGCAGAATAAGCCCTCGTACGTTTTTTTTTCTAAATGCCTCTCAGTACTTCACACCAGTTGGGCCCTCATATTTAACTATGCTTCACTACCACGGCATCTCTCCAAACTTCCTCCCTAACAGTCAGTTCGTGATTTTTCATCTATTTCTATGCTCCAATTCCCCCTACTCGTAGATACTCGTCTTCTGACAATCTTTCCATGCCTTCGCCTTGTATTGTAAGCTTGTTATCAATGGAAGCATTGAAAATCATCAGACCTGACTTGTTAGGGCTAAAACAGAAGCCTGTAGCCGCTCCTTTGCCTCCATAGGCAATAACCAGAGTCTTAACATGTTCCTGGCTATCTGCTAATAGTAAATGCCGTCCGCTTGTGTTAAAGAGGAAAGCCGTTGCTCTATGAACGTTCCGCGCAACTTGTACGATAGAATATTGCACACATTATTTTCCTGTTGCCTTCTTCTCATAATTATATATACCATGAATACGATTGGTTATATAAGACAAGCCTGCCTTACTCCTTTCTTAACTTTCTTATCTCGGTATATTTCCTTTAGGAAGTCAATTATCTCATGACCGATACCTTAATCGTCAATTTTGTTCGACAGGAATTCCTAGCTAAGGTTGTCGTGCACACCTAGCATGTCTTGGAAGGCTCAATACAAAGGCCTGTTTTCCGACCTAGCTATTCATATGCGTTGGATAAGCACGAACAGACAATCGTCGAAGTGCCTATCACTTCTGAACCCGTCCTGCAGTTTTCCGGGTATGTTATTACTCTCTATCCATATCTGCAATTTCAATTTCCCTGTCTGTGTTGGCGGCCTGTATGGAACAATCGTGCTCGCAATCGGTTTAAAAATTTTATTTTGGTTTTCGCTCTTTCGGCCGCCACTAGTCCGGACTTGCCTAATTTGATAAGATTTATGGTTTATTAGATTTTAACGTCTCAAAGAGACTCAGGCTCTGAGGGACGCAGTAGTGAAGGGCTCCGGAAATTTCGACCACCGGGGGTTCCTTAACGTGCGCTGACATCGCACAGCACATGGACCTCTAAAATTTCGCCTTCATCGAAATTCGGGATCGAACCCGCGTCTTTCGAGTCAGCAGCCGGGCGCCATATCCGGCCCTAATATGATATGATTGTACCCAGTGCTTTTAACAACGTTACTTTGCTGTCTGGGCCAATTACATTGATCACCTCGAATGAAATTTCGTCCATTCCTGCTGTTGTACATTTAAGATTATTAGCGTCCGAATTTTTCTTGTTATGACTGGTCAGTTCTATGCTCCTTTCGATTATGCCGTCCAATGCTGCTTCTTTATTCGGGGAGGTATTGTGGCTGCAACTGCTGTATTTTGCAGCATTGTCAAACAAAACATTCTTCCATCACGATCTTGAATTTGTTCCTGCTTTTTTTTTTCATTATTTTCCCCGAAGCAGTTTATACGGTTGGAGATTTTTCTTTGTCCAAATTTAGTTTCATTGCGATCTTAGCCAACCAGCAATAAATGGACTGCTTTTTTTTGCCCTGGGCGAAGATCTGCACTTCAGGATTCTTTTTTCGATAAGATTTCTATTTGAAGTCTGTTTCCTCTTGAGAAAGCTGCGTCTTTTTTGCCTCTCTTTGTTTTCCTTGAAACCACCCGCCGCTATTTGTTGACCCCCTTAATACCCTATTCAACGAGCTTCATGGCTTTTTTTTTCCTGTCCAGTGGTTTCCCGTTTATTTGTTTCACTTTCTAACTGATAAGGTCGTCCTAAGTCATTATAATCCCACTGTATCACGGAGCCTTTCTTAAATGCTTCCTCAACGGCTGCTGCTATTGCCGCTATTTCTTGATCGTTTAAAATCCTCTGCCTCCTGTGGCCTTGATGCGACGAGTAAATGGACAGAAGTGTCCAATGGCGTCTTCTTGCGAAGAGTGAAGCTGTGCTGATACAGAGAAGGTGTCTTAAAAAATAGGGGCGTTATCTTCACTTTTGTTCTTGCGTATCAGCAGCCCCGTCCCCCTCAAAAAAAAAACGACACAAAGGAATGGGTCCAGATATTGATACCCGAACCTTCCACTAAATCCACCCGTCAGGATGAAAGTACGTCCGAAAGTACGAGTTTAGAAGTTCATACGACGCGCCGCCAAGTCAACGTACGGAAGATGACTGCGCTTGCCCAACCTGGATAATCACTAGTCTTTCCAAAGCACAGCAACCACCCTAAGAGGTTTACGGCCGCCGATTGTGTGGCTTCCATACACCAAGGAGAACTAATCTAAACCTAAAAACTATCTTTTTTTGTTTTCAACCAAAGTGCGCTCATTTGTGCGGACAACAACAAAGTAACTCACCGTCAGACTGAAGTTTTCTGGCTAATCGCACGATGAAACCTTGGAACACACTCATCGTGGCTTCAGCACTCTCCCAGTGCGTAGCATATAACGTGCGCTAAAACAAAAACTTGGTATTTTCTATCAAGGACTGGGCGAAAAGGCAAATAGGATATCAGGGATCGTACTCAAGTTTCGCCATCTCGCCGCTCTGTAGAAGCGACACGAGAAATTGTTTTTAAGTTAACCTACAATAGACATTTATGATATAAAGTAATAATTGGCTGACGGCCTTGAAAACAGCATTAAATTGTTATGAAATTAAATAATGGCAACTCTAACGTGTGCTGATGATGCCTCAGCGCTCTTAGTTACAAAAGCAATAAGAATATTTCAGCACAAGAAATCTGAGATTGGCATGCAAGAAATTTATTGCCGCGAAACGGAAAGTGTAGAGAGATTCGAAGAACAATTTGGCTAAGTGGTAATAGTTGGCGGATTTTGTCACTGAAATCAGACAAGGGGGAATAAAATGCGTGTAAATTTTGTTCATAAAAGAAAACAATGCGTTAGTCAGCCACCCTTACTAGTACAAAGTAAAATAATTGCTTTCCTTGACAATACATGTGGTACTCGCTTTCAAATTTTTCTTGATTTTTTATTCCAAAGGTTCTGACATTGACTGATGATGTGGTTTTTAGATTTTACTCTGAGTGAGTGCGTGAGAGCTGTAGGGTCTTTGGTTTGTAGCTATAAGTGTGTGGTTTTGAAAATAAAAAGAAAGTGCATGCACACGGTCGTTTGTGCGTTATTTGTTCCTTTTTTATCTTCGATCTGTTTAGCCTCTTCTGTCCAAAATGAAGTACAGATGTTGCTTGGTGTTCAGCAGACAGTTCAAGCCTCGCAGAAAGTACGTGCAGCGTTACTTAATGTGTCTGCGGTAATCAATTTGTGTTCGCGAACCAATGCAAATAAATCTCTACCAGTTAAAGGTAAATCTGTGCTGAACGCAAAAACTATTTGGCACTTACGTTGAGTATTTGCTGGAGAATGTAGGCGAGCTATAGAGCAGCGCGCAGTGAATGAAAAACAAAAGAAAATAAAGAAATTAAGAAGGCGTTCATTATTATTCATCAGAGCGCTAGGACGGCTCGAGAATACCACGGATACAGAAACAAGCATCATTGACACATAGCTGTACCTCAGGGGCTATGGAACAGGGCTGCTGCGACAAATGTGGCGATATTGAATAGCCGCTAAAGTGGTTGCTGTTCTATCAAGAGGTACTGTGTCTTTATATGCCAGTCCACAATCGAGAACCTCATCTGGTTGAAATAAATCCTGGGCGGGTCTCTTTGGGCGCACCTAGCATTTTTATGTTGCTAAATCTCTAAGGTGAAATTAGAAGAGCCAATCGAACAGTACCACGTTTCTTCACAACATGAAAATGGGTTGTGTTTTTAGCTCTGGATAGACAACCTTAATAAATGAAGAAAATAAAACCCATGCCCAAATTTAAGCCCTCGAACAGCGCTGTTTTGCGCGTCACTCTTTAAAAGATGTTACTGATCAAAGGTTGAGGAGAATCCCTCAAAATAGAGGGGATTTATAATGAGGGAGTAATTACTCATTGACATCCACCCCAGCGCAGTCATACGGATGCAAACGAAAGCTATACAGCTTTCTCAGAAACTTCGTAGTTAAAGAAAATTTCCTCCTGGTCCGGGGTTCGAACCCGGGTTCACCGCTTCAGTGGAGCAATCGCTCAACCCACTGAGCTAACTGGGAGCAAATGGTAGGGCGAGAGCGAAGTGATGAATAACTCGAAGTGGGAACAGTGATGGTGAAATGTTTTGGGGAATCCCCCGAGATGGAGTAAATTTCTGATAAGGGAGTAATTGCTCATTGGCAGGCACCAAAGCGCAGCCATATGGCTACAAAAGAAAGCTATACAGCTTTCTGAGAAAGTTCGTAGTGAAAGCAAAACTCGTCCTGGTCGAATAAGTGACACAGTTACCGCGCCATTTGCTTTCCCCAAAAACCACTAATTTGTTTTCGATGTCGTCCGCGGCTCACTTCGTACAAAGGGAAATAGACACCGGCTAAGAAATTGAAAAGAGATTCGATCTGTGTAGTTCACGGGGCTTAGGGATCTTCGTTTTCCCCCTATTGAGGCCAGATGCTTGAATTCATAGAAATAGCGGACCACGAATAGCAGCTCGGTAATAAAGATGACAGTCGATTTTGTGCAACTTACGCTGCACTGGCTTCTTCATGTTAGACGCACTTTGCCAGTGTAGTCATTTTGCTATCGATGTCGCTCACTTTAAAAAACTGAGGACTTATCACTGAGCAGTAAATGCGAATCACCAAACTCCATCGACAACAATTGTCGGCATGCTTTTGCTCTCAGTTCGGCGCAATCACGTCGTAGGAGCATAAAATGGATGTTCATGTCACATAAGCAGATCCGAGAGCAAAGCAGCAATTAGTAGGCGCGTAGCATCTGCCCAGCATTCAGCAGGACCACGGTTCAAATCGCAAAATTGCTCAATTCTCAACCCGACAAAATAATACATCCGCCAGTCATTGGAATATCCTAAGCAGACCAGCAGTGCGGCTTGCTCGCGGTGACGAGTCAACAACGCACTCGCTCGCCTGAACTGGATTTATCCCCGCCGGTGTAATACTTCGCCACACGTCGTATATGAATCAACTAGCTACTTCGGCCATGAGTCCCAGGCGGCGATCAGACCTGCGGCTAAACGGGGGGGAGGGGGGGGGGGTGATAGGAACCGCTGGCTCCAGACCGGCCGCCATTGAAAACTAAAACTCGCAACGTTTAACTCTAGAATCTTATCCAATGAGGTCAGTCTAGCAATGCTGTTCGAGAAACTAGTGGGTGTTAAATGAGATGAGCTAGCTTGGTTTGGTTTATTGGGGTTTAACGTCCGAAAGCGACTCAGGCTATGAGAGACGCCGTAGTGAAGGGCTCCGGAAATTTCGACCACCTGGGGTTCTTTAACGTGCACTGACATCGCACAGTACACGGGCATCTAGAATTTCGCCCCCATCGAAATTCGACAGCCGCGGCCGGGATGGAGCCCGCGTCTTTCGGGCCAGCAGCCGAGCGCCGTAACCACTCAGCCAACGCGGCGGCTCAAGAGATGAGCTAGGGCTTAGCGAGATTAGAAGGAGAGATGAGGCGTATACAGTGCTAAAGGGTGGGCACGTACTATGCTGACGTTAGTGGAGAGACGGGAACTGGGTGAGGGGATTTGGCATCAACTCTGATATAGCTGGCAAATTAGAGGAATTTTTGATTAATAAGGAGAGTTTGGAATGCATCGTAACTAAGCTTAATAAGAGGTGTAAACTGAGCGCAATGCGTTCTTGATATAATTCGACACCAATTCATAACTGTAATTCTACACTTAACGATTCTTTTTCCGACAGCTTTCTAAATCATTTTTTGGAACATCAATACCACAGGTAGACTTAGACATGTTACTAAAAACCGTGAAATTAAAAACCCTAATTATGTGTACTTATTGCGAGCAGATATTAACTTCGTTACTGACTGGTGTATAAAATGGAAAATGGTTTTAAACGAATCAAAATGCAAATCCATGCGCTTCTCACGTCAAGGCGTCTCGCCACCAGCCTCTTACAGCATCAACAATGCTTCGTTAGCCCCGGTTACCTCGTATAAATACCTCGGTGTACAATTTATCCTGAAACCAGCATATTACATACATTACTGGAAACGCTAACCGTATGATCGGTTACATAAAAAGAAACTTTTCGAATGCACCCATTTCAGTCCAACTCCTTCTTTATAAAACACTGGTCCGTTCAAAGCTTGAATACTCCGCGTCGATATGGGACCCTCATTCTAAGTCACTTATATCTGTTTTGGAAGCTGCTCAGAACCATGCCGCTCGTTTTATCCTCCACAACTATGACCGCACATCAAGTGTCACAATAATGAAAAATACTTTGTCACTGCCATTACTTTCATTGCGCAGAAAAATTTCACAACTGTGTCTTTTTTTTAAGATCTACAATCTGAATCCTGTTTTGAAAAACGCTTTGCTCCTTCCGCCCACCTATGTTTCATCGCGCATTGACCATTCACGCAAAGTTGGCGTTCCACCTTGTCACACTACCGCTCGCTTAAATTCTTTCATCCCAACTACATCGTACGAGTGGAATCACTTGCCAGCAGATGTAGCACTCACCAACGATCTAGAGAATTTCAAGAACAAGTTAAGTGCCTGCATTTCTTGTTCATGATATGTGTGCCCTTCGGTTCGCAGTCCCACATGAAATCTGTTTTGTTGATTTGTAGTTTTGTGATTTGTTAGTTCTTGTTTTATTTCTTCCTTTTTATTCTGCAGCTTTCTATGGATGTGCACAATTCCTGAATATATGTACAACTTAGTGCAGTGCAGTGCAGTGCAGTATGTGTGCTGTAACCCATGAACGTATTTTAATTTCCTGTTATGTGTGTTTCTTGTTCCACTCCCCTCAATATTGCCCGCTGGGTCATGAGGGTATTTGGAATAAATAAATAAATAAATAAATAAATAAATAAATAAATAAATAAATAAATAAATAAATAAATAAAGCCGACACCGCATGTAAGTTCTTCGCAAAGTTTTTAATGTGGCACTTACGTGACAAGGTATTATCGAAAAAGAAGCTTAGGTCTGTTATTGTCGTCGAATATTTAACGCCAACCCAGTAACAATTTCTGCAATTTTCGTTGTGAAAATATAGCTTGGAATTAAACACCACTATCGTGAGAACAGGCAAATTTCAATTTATCTTTGTTCAGATATATATATATATATATATATATATATATATATATATATATATATATATATATATATATATATATATATATATATATATATATATATATATATATATATAACTCTTTTCAAAGAATTCTAGCTGTATAACTATCCAATTGCACTACATCTAAAGTATCATTCTAGTTTTCATCAGCAAGAACCAGGCCAGTATCGACGGCGTATTGACATACTCTTCCGTTCGTTGGCAGTTCCCCAAGGTCATTTTTGTAGATAAACATTACAAGCGAATCTGTCTTCTGTTTGTTGACGCCCAAAGCCGACGGCGCGCGGCTACATCTTTCTGTTTCTGAGGCGAGGTGTGACCGGGCTTATCTAGATTGATCGCGGGCATAAGCACCTGCTTTTATATATTTTCAGATTGTTCTAGTTGATTTGGTTCTTATCTAGAAAGTTCATTATTAGCTTTAAAACGAGCGTGGCCAAAAACCGCAGGCGTTCTGTTCGACGACCACCGAGCACGCTTGTTGGTACGCCGCCGCCGAGTCATTCATTTCTTTGTTGGCGCAGGTCTGCCCAAAAAACATTTTCTTTTGGAAGCCCCTTTGACTGTCTTCCTGACCGCTGGACTGCCTTTACCACTTCGCGACAATATACTGGCCCCAATACAAAAGATGCTTTTCGAACGCCGTGTTTCACTACCCTGAAAGCACTAACAGCTTGGTGTGCACTAGGCAAAAAAAATAGTGAAAAACGTTTTCAATAGGCTCCAATCCAATAGGCTCTAATTTGTTAATAAGTAGTTTGTGACCCATCGACTCGACAGCCCTTTGCAGATCAGCGAATAGAGCTATTACAATTCCAGCACTCACATAACCCGGGAAGTCTTCGAGCAGTGTGGTTGCGTTACGATGTGCGAAGAAATCATACTGATTTTTGGAAATATAATTTTTAGACTATCCGGACATTATATGTCTGGACACAATTGTTTCCAACGTGCGTTCATTTGACGGCAATCTTGTAATCGGTCTGTAATTCTCACATAATTATTTAACTCCTTTCATGTACACCGATCTTGTAGCTATCCCACTGATGAGTGAAGAAATTTGGCCGAGTTGGTCGATAATCATGATTCACAACAGCGCAGCAAACACAAACAAAAGGCAGCGTAGACAAACCAAGCGATGACTTTTACTCAAATTTACTACGGGAACAGAAGAATATACAATTTAAGAAGCCTAGATAAAAAGCAAAGAAAAACAAAACTGGTATACAAAGCGCGAACTATCTGCACACGTGTCCAACAACAAATGCTCTGGCCAGAGGAAGATAACCCTGGATGCGTCCATATGAACGCTATCAATCGAGATATGCTCCGTTAAGGATATCTAGTTCGTTTTGTGAAACCACTACTGATTGCCGATTGACGCAATTGTCTCCAGAATTATGCATGTAATACAGTTCCATTATTTCTCTAGCCACTTGGCTAGAGCTCTTGTTTTTTCTAGGCTCCCTTTTGTTCGTGTTTGCTGAGCTGTTTTGAATCATTATTAGCAGCGATATTCTATATGGAACTCTTCCTGTTCTATAGGAATAGAGGTTGTGCGTTTGCAATTCTGTACTCACGTAGCCGTATCTGCCTAAGGGGCGGTCATGTACAGTAGGACGCTGTAAAAGGAACGAAAACAAGGTCATTTTTCAAAACGCAAACGTATGCTTTGTAAGTCGCAACTAACGATGTGTTAATGGCGAAAGCTTGGTCTCATTTGTATTTTGTGCAGTTTCATTGAACTTAAAATACCACACATACTGTCTGTAGACGGAATACCCAGCTATTCTGTACAAACGCATTTCTGAGGGGGAAACCTTTTATGAACGCAATGTTTTCATGTAACGTAAGGGTTCAGTTAACAATCAACATATCCGCACGTCTTCCGACGGGAGTCTTGAATTTTTTTTTTCTCCTGACATTTTTGCTATTGTCAAAACTGTTCCCTATTGGTTTTCTATGGCAGCCTTAACGGTTCGATGGGACCGATGAAAACACTTTAAAAGAAAGATTTTGCTACATATCACAAGAATGGACCATTGCCCTCAGTATTTCTGGAAAAGTATCTGAAGTTTTCTAATTTTCAGAATTTTGCCCGAAACTGTTGAGTGTGTCAAAAATTTCAGTGACTGTCCACAGCCTACAGTGGGCTAGAAATTTCTCCCTTTCATTTATCAGCAACAATATTGCTTGAACAAAAATTTGTCATCTGATTATTATTCGCTCAGGCTTTTAAATTTCTTTTTTTTTTAACTATAACTAGTTTCTGTTGATATGTGGACGGGGCTCTGTAAAGAGCGTCCTCAAAACAGTACGAGTGGGCGACAGGACCCTTTTACAAAAGCGAAAATTTTTGTTCGCATATCCATGCAGCACCGGGGGGCAGGTAAGTGTGATGCCCCCTGCACCTAAGTTGGATAAATTGCGACGTGATAATTAAAATGAAAAAGTTTTTATCTTTGGTCTTTTGCCTGCACTGTATATTCTGCACTGCAGGGCCACAAGAACTCAAGATAGTAATTTTTCATTGTATATGTTATGCAGAATGAATTCACTATAATTGGTCCCTACAAATACAAAATGTTCAAATCAAGCAGGTAAGTGACCTAAGAGTAGTAATAATCATGATGTCTACAAGTTGACTTAACTTGTTATTACAGTTATGGTCCACGTGAATAAAGCGCATATTGGTGTAAACGAAGCCATGTAGCTCAAGTACCAGTGTGGCAAATGATTCTAGGGTATTGTTGCCAAATGATCATTCATGTATGATCAGTGTTTGTAGCGCTCGCGGCACCTGAATAAAATGATTCGGCGGCGGCGCAGCAATAAGCGTTTTCAGCGGGCGTTGAGAAGAATACCCGCCGCTCAAGGCCGTACCCACTTTAAAGCTAAGGACGAGCTTTAGAGACGTGAGGAGCAAAGCCATTGGAACAGTTGAGAACAATACAGAATTGAATCCGCGTGTGTGCGATCAATCGAGATAAATCTCGTCGTGTATTACAACCATTACAACGCATTGCGTCATTGAACCTGAAAATTCGACGTCTAATGTAATACATTTGCAATTTGCCACTTTAACTCACAGTTCTGTGAATTCACAGTTTTGTGAATCAACTTCAAAGTTCAAGGCCATGCACCATATTACCAACACTTGCAAAAACAGCTAAATTTTATTGGCTACTCAGTGTTTCTATCGTTCAAGGGGACACGTATTTAAGACTGCTTACTTCTGAGAAAGCGCATCCCGTCCGTTCACTCCGTGAACGCAGTCGCCGCTCGCTGCGGCGTGACGTGAACCGATGCCACGCAGCTGGAAATTCTACCTCTGCATGACTCTGCATAGCCGCCGCCGCGACGGCACCACAACACTTCTGATCTCCGCGAGGATCCTTCTTAAGGATGTGACGTGATAGCTAATGGGCTATTGCCCATATACGCAGAACTGGTTTTTCTCTGCTTAGCATTCATAGATCTCTGGGAGTCCTCATACTACTCCTGGCGCAGTGATGCAGCGGTTAAGTGGTGTGCCATTGCCCTGGAATGGCAGGTGTTCCCACCGGTGCAATTTGTGTGATCCAAGTTTTTTTTTTTCCCGAGCGACCTCGCGCGATCAATTATTGCCGATCAACTGCCGACCAATCAATTGTCGACTCAGTTCACCATACCTATATTCCTCACTTCAAGGAGTTCATTGAAAAAATCATCGACATGCTGAAACGACCCACCCCTCATGCGATACCACAAAAAGAGCACTTGAGGTATCAATACAGAAGTAAATAAAATTAACCTCCACCTAGCAGGTTACATGCGGATGGCATCTTTCATGGGCACCTTGGAGTGTCACTACTGCACTGGGATGACAGCTGCTGCCACCAGTGGATGTTGTGCGATGCATGTTGTTCTTCCTGAGCAGCCTCTCTCGAAACGTTTTAATTTAACCGCCACCTGCCAGGTTGCATGGGGATGTCACCTCTTACGTGTACCATGGAGATTCACCGCTGCACTGGGATGACACGTGCTGCTATCGATTGAATTGGTGTGATGCAGGTTGCTCCTCTTGAGCAACCTTGCGCTACCAGTCAATAATTTCACCACCACCTGGCAGCTTGCATGCGGACGCCATCTTGTATGGGTCCAATGGAGTGCCGCCGCTCCACTGTGATGACAGCCGCTGCCGTCGAAGGAAATTGTGCGATGCAGGTTGCTCTTCCTGAGAAACCTTGCGCGACCAGTCAATAATTTAACCGCCAGCTGCCAGATTGCATGCGGACGCCCTCTTTTATGGCTACCATGAAGTGTCACCGCATATACAGACACGGATTTTTGCTTAACGGCGCAAGTAATGCTTACACCTGCATGTATTGAGTAAAATTTTTTTTCCCGTTAGGTTAGCTCGGGACCTATATTGACTGTTGCTCGAAGCTTGTGAGAATTTCCTCGGGCCGAATACTATCGAATTTTCCTGCTCACGATGACAGCAGTACTTTGACGCTTCAATAAAAGGCTTCAAAGGTATTTTTTTTCTGCATGGCGCACAAACATAGCTGACAATACTATTGATTTCGTACTCACCCACGATTCAGAGCAATAAGCAATATTAATCACACCCTTCTGCAAGAAAAAAGCAAAAAACAACAGGCAACGTAATCGTCATTGGGTGAGTAATACAGTATTTCTGAGGATTCATTTACGAGATGGAAGACGGTATTGTAGTAGAGAACTTGTACTGAAACCTTTCTCGCCAGCCAAGGACAATGGACTAAAAAATTGGAATCTCCCATGACGTAAAAAAGGGCATGGCAATAGTCATTTTTTTCGTATGTTTTTGCGCTGTTTTCACAGGGTTTTAGTGTTTTTGCACTTAGGTTTTGTTTGGTTTTTCCAGAATTTTTCCATCCTACTCATTACGTCACACACGCAGTCTGTGTATGATGTATTTTAGTATGCATGATCCGAACTGTCCCTGCAAATAGCATGTACCTAGATCAGACTGGTCGTCATGTTTGTGTACCAGCAGAGTGGCAGAAGCCTGTTTGTTATTCTCTTCCCATTTCCTCCTCCGTGGTAGCTTCGTGAAAAGTGTGTGTGCTTGATGATCACGGCACCCGATACGCAAGCTCCCTATAGACACTGTCTCTTCCACACAATTCATAGAGGAAACATACAGGATACTTATAAATATGTGTTCCACACGGAAAACATCGTCAAGTATGCAAAATCGCCATACGGAACGTTCCAAAAGGTATCCGAGAAAGCTTCATAAGCGCAGCATTACACCGGGTCAAAAAGATCCCGCAGCGCTGAACCATGAATTGAAAACTGTCATTAGATTAGAGATCAAATTCTATTATTTATTAAACTGTTTATTCCACTGTGCTTGATTATCATTGTTGCATATTTATTCTGGCAGCCTCAAAAAAAAATATCTTAATTCTGCAAAGTCCGCAACGTGATTTCGCTTGAGCTGTAATGGAGACGACGGCCTCAATATACTTCCTTCATCGTTAACCCGCTGCTATTTACATACACCCTTTTATACCCTTCTTCACTTTGCTCCCGCGCCAGAGAGTTGTTGCGAAGTTTTTTCTGGCACCCCTCGCTGCTGCATATATCTTCCTGCGCGAGATCAAGACCAAGATAAGGACGACGCTAAGTAAAACGGTCATGCAAAAAGAACAATAATCTTGCGTTGCATTCCCCTTTTTCTCCTAATTTCATAGGCGCCTTTAACCACCTTCGCCTTTATACACCCACTAGTCACGGGCATTACGTGAACAAAAATGTGGGAACAGAAAAATGAGAGCGGGGGATGTAGTAAAAAAATTGAAGGGGAAACTTAGGCTGCTTAAGGTATGACGCGATAGTTCAGTGGGTTAACCTCATATATGCAGAAGGTCACCCTATACTTTACACTCATAGATCCCTCATACCCATACTTGTACCCTCATACTTATAGTCCTCATACCCCTCCTGGCGCAGTGGTGCAGCGGTTGAGCCATTCGCCACTGCCCTGCGATGGCAGGTGCTCCCAGCATTTCTCCTTGTGCGGCCCTGGCTGCTCTTCCCGAATGTGCAATCTTTAATTTAACTGACACCTGCCACGGTGGGCAGTTCGCTCATTATTCGGTGGGCAGGTTGCGATGACGCCTCAAGGTCACGTGACCTAGGTGGCCCACCTGCCTCCTAGGTTGCTCTCAGGGGACTATCTGCCAGAGGACTGTCAGGGGACTATCTGCCTTCCTTTCTTCTGCCATTCTCACCTTCATCTCTTTCCTTATGGCGCGGTTGGGGTGTCCAACAAGATATTACTCCCGAGAGAGTTATTACACCGAGAGATTTACTGCGCCATTTTTCTTTCCCCAAAAACCAATTTTCATATTTTTCTGCAATCGAATTTATTTTCTATTCTATGTACGAGCTCCATGTTCAGCATTTACTCTATTGCAAATAAGAAACTTTTTATCATCTCAGGAAGCGCAGTTTACCACCTAATTTCTCCCGTTCGCTGCCTCCACGCTTAACGAAGTTAAATATGAGACCTTCTAAACTTTGCATCGTAGGAATGCAAGGAAATATCCTGCCTGCAAGCTGCAGAAGAAATTTTTTTCAGCAATTAAAACTAAAACTCACCTCCAGAAAGTGTTTGACCGCGCTCTCAGAAAGGCCCTGTAAAAGAAAACAAGCTCATCTGTCATTATCTACGCAAATTCCTCGAGCGAAATAAAGCCACTTAAACCACTAGGCTCAACGGTACTACTGAGAAACTGCCCTATTTTCGATATAATGGCCATTTTGGTAGCTACTGGCAAATCTAGTTTCTCATTTTCGAAGTCGTAGTCCCCTCTAATGAGGTCAGCTGGGGCTTGTCGCAAAGCAGATAAGAAGAGTAAATGTGACTTCTTTTTTTGAGGCCGGTAACGGAGCTTATAATTAGCCAGTTAAGTAAGAGCGTTACATGTGTCCCTGAGGTTTACATTTACATTTAAAAGTAATGGCTTTTCGTTGAGCGGAGATCTTCGATTTTGCTGATTTCGTCACAAACAACTGCAGCGGCAGCACGAAAAACGCAAGTCCCTCTAGTCTTCTTAAAGTGGTAAGAGAGGCTAGTTGGTCTTGGTACGTAAACGGCGTATTTTTTCACCGCGAAGTACAGAGGACAAATAACAAAAGGAGATGCACACACAGGACAAATAAAGAAAGGAGTTACACACAGGCACTGCACGAACGCTGACTTCAATTGATGGCTTATTGGCACGAACAAATATATATATATATATATATATATATATATATATATATATATATATATATATATATATATATATATATATATATATATATATATATATATATATATATCCGGTGTGCTTTAAAACATCTTGTATTTCGCAGGGTCGTTATGCTCTTTCGTGTTTATGATATTAAAGCTTTTATCCTGAGAGGTTCCGCAAGAAATTATGTGAAGAGAAGAAACTACAAGCCATAAAATTTTGTCGTCTTCACTACACGGTTATGCAAGCAGTCATCGAATATAAAACCAAACTGAAAATTATACACGGTGTTATCTGGTCATTACTAAAAAAACAAAAATGGTCGAATCAAAACGTTCCCGGTGCCCCTGATGATGATTCTTCAATACAATATGCAGGGCGTAGTGTCTCAGTCGATGAGCTTTAGCTGCACCATGCTCTTTCTAATGTGGACAAGACACCACGTACAGGTAAAGGCCCCCCAGAACACTCGAACAACTACTGCATGTCCTACATTTGGTTAAACCCCGATCGCCTCCGCTGACAATGCAACGAGGGTAGGGTGATCGCACAAAAACAAGTTTTGACTTCCCACAAAATCAGAACACCCCTTTTAAGTCACTGCCACAAATATTTCCCCGAACCCGCCCTTGTTTTTAACGAGATAGAACTTGATTCTCACCAGGAAAAAAATTCGTCGTCGGAACTTAACTTCGCTAATTGACTGTAGATAAGTGACGTTAATAGAGCGAGTATTCCCATTGGGTGGATTGAAGTGTCCTTACAAAACTGGAAGTGAAGTCGCTTCCAGGAAAGCTATCGAGATCCTAATGCTATCGCAGTGCCAACGCATATTCTAATTAGGTGTCCCTGTGAATTTTTCAGCAAAGTGGCTCACTTCAACACACTGCCGCCCCCCTCTCCCCCAAGTTTTTTTCAGATAGACTAGGATGCTGTGGCTAAGCATGTGGTAGCTGCCTCGGCGCGAATACGCCCTACCTTTTCGGTCGTTAAGGACATTTACAGCGCTATCTGTTATCAAGTTACCTAGCGTATGTGTAAAGCAGTGGCTGAAGCCAACGTCGAGCTTCTGCGTTAAGGTGACCACCTCGTGGACACAGCCCGTGCCTCGCGCTAATTTCGTCATAATCTGCTAGGTCGCATGGTCGCCCCATGTGCGCCTGCAAGAAAACACCCTGAACGCAGAATCTTGCAGCCCTGCTCAGTAACAGCTGCCGTAGTTATGGTAAAGCTATCCCCGGCGACGTGGCGTACCAGGCAGGCAGCACGAGGCCCACAGATATGGCTGAGGCGGGGTGTCGTGCGATGAATAGAGGCAGCCTTGCCTTGTGGACACACCTGCCTTGTATTTGTGCCAAGCTCACATTTAGTAGGGTAGTCGGGGTTGAATTATGAGGCATCCGTAAAGCACCCCGGTTTTGTTTTCCCAGCGGCCACCGACACAATGCTAGGTGCAGGAGGGAGAAATTGAACCAAGAGTGAAAGCTAAGCTGAAATAAAATAACATCCCTTTCTATGCTGCAACAGCCAGAAAAATGTATTCAAATGCAACCGTGAATCAGAATATCCATCAGGCAGTCTAACTTTGTCAGTTCTATCAACTACGTTTTGACGATATGCACGTTAAACGAATTGTTGGCACAAATTCCGATGGTTCTTTTGTATGCTAAATGATTAAATGCCGCTCATGTAAATCAAACTGCTTTCAGATGGAGATTTGCCTTTGGTCTATGCCGGTTTCATGCTTTGCGTCTTATTCATGCGCTTTACACTACCAAAGAGGGATTACAGACTGTTAATTACGTTCTTTGAACCACCCATCCAGAAATTCACGTGCTTGAAGCAGGTGAATTTTTTGACACAAGTACATTAAGTATTTTATATTTCTTCTTTATCCACAGTCTTCTCTCACACTGTCTGGAATCATGGGGATGGACCTACAATAGTTATATCCAGACAATCAGAAAATTGCAGAAACGATCGTCACGAATCATAACGCATTCTAAGCAGGATCACCCGAGCAACTCATTATTCCACGACCTACGGATATTACCCTTCGATTCACTACGCCTCCTAAAAACAGCAACTGTCGCAAACAGTATCGTAAGAAACAACCACCCCTTCCATATGTCCCTCTTCCATACGTCATCGCGTACTACCCGAAATGTAGCATTAGGCAACTTAAATCTACCGCCCACGCACAACGTTTATGGAGAGCGACGGTTCTCTTTCATTGGTGCTCAGATATAAAATACTCTTCCACAAGAAATAAAATACGCTCAACATTTTGCACTTACAGCTAAAAAATTCTTTCAGCGCATGCATTAAATATGTTAAAGGACATCTATCTGCTGTTCGCTTCCCATTCATTATTGTAACTGAACATGCACGATGGTTTTGAATTGAAGCGACTGTTCCTTTTTATGCTTTCTTTTGTGATTTGTATTATGCATATATCCCTCTCTCCACTCTTCCAATAGTTTTTGTTGTGCATGTGACGAAGTGTCTGCATTATAGAATTTCAATTTTTTTGACCCATAACTAGCCTACGGCTACGGGTCCAAACAGTGCTGGACACACGTTTCTTGTGTTTTCATGGATAAATAAAGAATTTGAATATAAAGAAGCAGTAGAGTTTAGTTTGGATTGCAACTATACTGCTGCAAGCTAAGTTCAATGGCTTCCACTAAGGGTATTACCACCTGGCATTTCGCACATCGCCGCACCTTTGGCTTTGGATAATAGAATCAACCCTTCCTTGTTCAGTAAGACTTATTGCTCATATTTTTGTGAGATTCTTTTTAAGCATTCACTGCTCTGCGATTGCAAAACCTCTTTATCTCGGGAAGCCTGGTTGACTTCTTAGTTTCTCCCATTGAATCCTTCTGCACTTACTGAATTAAAGATGGGAGCCTCTAAAGACTACATTACAAGGAATGCAAGGAAGCATACATCCTCTGTGGTTCAGAAGAACATTGTGGTCATGCGTTTAGATATAAAACTCACAGGATTAATGGTTTGCATCATGCGTGCAGAAAAGACCTGTAAGAAAAAAGCTGAGTTCTCAATATGTGCACCAGTCTCTCCATGAAAAAAACAAAAAATAACGTTTAAAACTCTTGATTGTAAATATACCAAATAAATCAGAAATATCTAGACTTTTTACTACAGATGCCGCTGTACCAATCTTTTGTATTTCAGTATCATCAGGTTTTAAATTTGCACAAGTCCTACACACGCAGGTAACAAATATATTTTTTTGCCTGCTAATAGCTTGATTTGGCTTCCGAGACTATTAGATGAACGTGGTGGTTTTTACGTTTCAACCTTTCAACCTTTTGTTTTCTCAGTAGCAACAATGATCATGAAAAACGGTCACCTATTTAAGAACGATTTTTATATTAAATTTTTCTTTTCATAGCAATAGCTTATAACATTACATAAGTTGAAGGGATTGGATAAAAATCTTGAGTGATACTGCATGAGCCACCATCGATGCTAGGTACAATCAACCACACTGATGTACACACAAATACATTGTAGTGCGCATAGGCTGGAGCTCTGCTGTATATTCACTACGGAATAATTGAAACTTTGGAACTAGATAAAGAAATCTCCTATCGCTGTTTCGTGGTCTTCCCTACAAGCTCTATACAAGGAGGACACTAGAACCCAACACATGATTTGTGTACACGACCTTTAAGTCAATAAAAAAATGGGGGGGGGGGGGGGGACGGTACTTTGTTTACCTAAAGTGCGCTGAGGCGAAAGCCCTTAGCGCGGTGTTACTGCTTGTGTCACTGATGTGCGGTTAAGATTTTGATCAAGTACACAATTGTTTTTGCATCTTAAATGCTGGAAACACTGGAGGGTGTTTGGGAGGCATCCGTCTGATTCGACGCAAACACTCTCCAGCGTCCTAGACAAGGCGAACTAAATGTGCGTTGGCAGGAAGTAGCGTAGTCGTTAGCACGCTCGGCTGCGAAATGGAAGGATGGTTGTCCGAATCCAATCGTGCACAAATATTTTTTCTTATTGAGTTGACAAGCGTAACCGAAGGACGGACGGACGCGAGCATGAGCCATTAAAAGGCTTTGGCATAAATATAGCTCATTCACGAGTTATCCCTTGAAGGTAAGAGCACAAAAGAGAGAAGACGTGTAGCAAACAGTGCAAAATTGCGTAAAATATTGAATATTTTTGTTTTACCTATGGCCGGTTCAGGTGTAAAAAGTGGTTTTTTTATGTTACAGGAGACAGCACTGCCTGATCTATTCAGACCGATGTGCACCGTAAATGGCTTTGTAGCATTTTTAGGCGCAAGTGAAAGTATTTCGTTGGTGAATACTATATGTCTAATCTGACGCACTGGTTAAAATGAAAATCCCTTCCTCCCAGTACCCTTGCAGCAGTTACATCGCTGACTTTCTGTATGAGGCTTAAAACACCTTGCCCTATGTGGCACAACAGTCATATATATATTATATCTGAGAAAATGTTTTTATGTTCAGAACGCTGGTAGTCATTTGCATGGTTTAGCCGCGTATCCCTCTCCCCTCCGAAAGTTTTTCTACTAAGTGAATTTTTAGACATCTATTTAGGCATAATACTTCTCAAAATTAGGAAAGTTAATACCCTCAGGTTCAGTTACGTATTTCAAATCGGCCTATTATAGGCCACTTCTCCCGCTTCCTATAATAGGAAATCGCGTTTACTTATCTTGCAAATTTTTCTCGACAGAAAATATATAACTATTTATTACCGGTACTGACCTCTTCCTGCAGCCCTTGTTTCGGGTGGTCAAGTGTTTAGAGGGATTCCCCAAAGCGGACCAAATTTCTGATAAGAGAATAGTTACTCATTACTCCCTGTTAAGGGAGCAATTGCTCCCTTATTTACTCTTTTTTCGGCTAACCCGAAAGTTGAATTTCGCCTTTATGGTCTCGTATTTTTTAATATCAGACTCTGCACATTGCACTAAAATGCTCAAGATAGCGTATCAAAGAAAGAGAAATCATTGCATAATCTCCTGTAACCGCATTAGGCGCAGGCTCTTTAGGTTCCTTTTTATATTCATGCCAAGCGTGTGAATTTGTCCTCCACGGCATAACATATTCCTAATTGGATCACTTTGCTTGTCAGCAGAGGTGAGGCAGGAAATAGCAGCGTTCAGGTCCGAGTAGTGTACATTGTAAGGAAAGTGGCACGATAGATTATTACGTTACAACAAACCATACGGGAGTGATTCCTGGACCGGGTAGACTCACAAAACTGCAATCTGTAAAAAAAAAACGCGCAGTTATGCAGTGATTGCCTCCTCTGTTCATATTATTCAGGTGAAGAATGATCACTTTAATGCGAACTGACGTCACAACTAATACTGTTCAGCTTTAAGCAAGCTGCTGAAATTGAGTAAACTACATTTGAAGCGAAAGCCTCCGTATTCTACAAATTGCAAACAGCATGAACGGCATGAGTTACCAGACGGGCGCGCAGATTGTCCCATAAAGGTATTAATATGACACCTTTTGAATGAGGTTTGTTTCAAAGTTTGGGCTTGGATAACTATAGATGCACCCCATTGACACTTTTCTTTCTTCTTTTATAAATATACGCAGATTGTCGCAATCGAAAATTTAACAGACTTTGTATTTGCAACTAGCGTAGGCATGACAGAGAGAAAATGCACAAAGTGGTGCTACATGTATTCATATAAATAAGGGAGTAATTACTCATTGCCATCCACCCAAGCGCTGCCTTAGGGCTAAAAGTTCCAACCATGTTCCCACTTCGAGTTATTGATCATTTCTCTCTCGCCCTATCATAAGCTTGTCATCCCGGTTAGCTCATTTAATAGAGCGACTGCTCCGGTGAAGTGCTGGTCCCGGGTTCGAGCCCCGAACCCTGTCCTTTGCCAGCTGCGTCCACCCTATGCCTGCAAACTTCCTAATCTTATCCGCCCACCTAACCTTCTGCCGCCTCCTGCTACGCTTGCATTCTCTTGGAATCCACTCCGTTGCCCTTAAGGACCAGCGGTTAGCTTGCCTTCGCATTACATGCCCTGCCCAAGCCCATTTCTTCCTCCTGATTTCCACTTGGATGTCATTAACCCGCGTTTGTTCCTCACCCACTCTTCCCGCTTCTGGTCTCTCAACGTTACCCCTATCATTTTTCTTTCCATGGCTCGCGGAGTTGTCCTTAACTTAAGCTGAACTTTTTTCGTTAGCCTCCCCGTTTCTGCCTCGTATATCAAATCAAATCAAATCAAAATTTATTCGTCTGTATGCGTACATATTCATACATTCTGATCTGCCTAAGCACATTTTGCTTGTTGGCCGATCAGGCAGCAGGTGGAGAAATAACTCTGTATGAATACATTTCTTTTCTAAACAGTCATGCTAGGACAGAGAAAAAAAGTCTGAACACAAAATAGCACATATGAAAGAACTCAAGCTATACACAAGGCAATACATTTGCACACCAATTTCTTATGTCCATCATCATCCTATGCTTGTTATTTGAATACATAGATCATCGGGAATTTTATTAAATACAGCTGGTACATAATATTTACGTATCTTTTTACCATAGTTTGTATAAACACGTGGCTTAACAAAACGTTCCGTTTTTCTCAAGGTGACATCTTTTTTTACGGGAGTCTTATATTCATTTGAATAATAATACCGCGTTAACACAGCAAAGTGGAAGAGTTCAAGAATCTGAAAGATGCCTAACTCATCGTATTTTCCTTTCATGTCAACCGAGTGTAGTCTGGTGGAGTAAGAAATAGTGTTCACTATTCTTTTTAGGCTAACATTTATTTCTTCTTTCTTGTATTCGGAGCAGTTAGCATATACAGTAATGCCGTACTTTTAAACAGGTTCTACTAATGCGGTATAGATCAATCGTCTAAGATGAAGCGGAGATATTCCACGAAGGGGATGCATCACAGCCGCAATGGCCCTTATCTTTCTAGAGAGGTAGACGATGTGCTCGCTCCGTGTGAGGTGTTCGTCAACGTGGATGTCCAGATAGAGAACTGTTCTCTACATTTGCATAGCTTTACAATTACACTGGCAACAATGGGATGCGTGAAGGTACAGTGGTTGGTTTAAAATAACAATTTTATGGGTTTTTTAAAGCATATCAGTTTTGTTTTGTTAACGTTTAAAAAAAATGAAATTTTGCGAGAACCAGTCAAACACTCCACTTATATCTGTTTGAAATGATTCCACGCCTGTACTATCATCATTAGCTGCATGTGCTAGCGCTGTATCGTCAGCTTATTGAAAAATAAATGTTTGACTTAAGCTGTAATAAACCCAAATCAGATGCATATACATTAAAAAGCAGTGGGCCAAGTGTACTTCCTTGAGGTACACCGAATTTAACATTTTTTAAATCTCCGTGCGTATTATCAAGCATCACACACTGCAACCTATCTGTAAAATAATTGACAAAAAACTTGTTAAAATGACCGCGAAAACCAATTGAGCTTAATTTTTTGAGTAGTAGCGTATGGTCTATCTTGTCAAATGCCTTAGTTAAGTCCAGAAATAAGGCTAACACAATGCGATTATTTTCTAGTGAATTGTAAACATAGAAAATTCTTCAAGAAGTGAAGTCGTACTTCTATTCCTTGTGAAGCCAAATTGCGCAGCATTGGTCAAAGAGTATATTTCACAAAATGATTCATAACATATGCAACATGCTTTTCCATAATATGTGCTATTGATGAAACTATTGCGATTGGCCTATAATTTGTACAATCACCTTTCTTCCCGTGTTTGTAGATTGGCCTGACAACAGATATTTTAAGTTCTTGAGGTATATCACCAATTTTGAATACACCATTCAGTATGTTCATATGCACTTCTTTCAAAACATCAAAATTTCTGCAAAAATCTCTTAGACGAATGCCATCATATTCCGGTGGCTTGAACTGCTGCATTCTGCATATAATGCTCCACAGCTCGTCACCTGTTATCAGTGGCAGATATGCGGTATGCACACATTCCCGTTTCGGTCGATGTGGTACAGGCCTACTGACTGCTATATTTCGCAACATTTTTGTTGTGTTTATAAATACATCATTAAATTTATCGCAGAGCACTTTCACGATCTCATTTGGAAAATTTTTCTTTACTGCTTCATCAACGGAAGTCTTTTTCTGTCTACCCATCAGTTCATTGGCAATTTGCCACGTTTTCTTTCCGTCATGTTTGTTCAGTAAAAACTGTCGTGCGTAAAAGGAGCTTTTCGCCAGTCGCATTTTCGCCGTTACCTGATTCCGCAATAAATATGAGTACCGTTTAGATACAGCTGTTGGAGCCACCGCGGTGGCTCAGTGGTTATGGCGCTCGGCTGCTGGCTAGAAAGACGCTGGTTCGATTTCAGCCGCACCGGTCGAATTTCGATGGAGGCGAAATTCTAGGGGCCCGTCAAGCGGCCCAATATTTCGTCAAGCGGCCCTGATTGAAATCGATTGAAGTTAATAATTATGCTTTTCGGAACGCCTGAATACATTTTCTTCGGCATCTTCGGGAGGGAGACATTTATCAAAAAAAAAAGTGCTGGCGTATGTTGGCCTTCTCAGTAGAGTAATAACGTGGAAGAACCCGATGGTAGCCGGGCGAAGCACATCGGTTAAAGTACTTGCTATAAGCGTCGAATGAAATGCGAACAGCCGAGTGCGTGGCAAAAGATCCAGTTTGATACGCCTGCCTGTCGCCATTAGAGATAGCCGCGCTCATCCAGTTTGCGGAAGTTTTGCCTTTGTTTTGACTTTCGTTTTCTCGTTTTGCCACTGGTGCGCCACACTCAGGCTTTCCAACGATCTCAACTGGTTCAGGGCAGTTTCGCTGGCAGCACCGGCTGTGGCCCGCGTAGGAGAAGGGAGCGGTCTTAGCTCCCTGGCCGGCAGCGCTTTCATTTCGCTTCCATCATCGTCGTGTTATCAGCGTCTGGTTGCGACGCGAGCAGTGAAAGAGACCAATCGGGTTGCGGTCGGTGCCAGACGAGACAGTTCCCGCATCACGTGTTTCTTAGTAGTGAGCACAACTTCGTCGCCACCACTCTAATTCCCCGGAATCGCGAACACTCACGCTTCAGTGTGAGGCATGAAACGATAGCGCGAATCGTTTCTCTTTTCCGTCGCGGTGCGCAGCAGGGCTAGAGTGGGACGGCAGGCTCCCCAGACTGCGCGTTACCGGCAAGGGTTAGTACCTACTTATTGTGGCCGCTGCGGCAGACACGTCCAGCATTATGTCTCGCTATTTAAAGGACATCTTTCAACTGTGTGCCACCACGTTTACCATTGGACGTCATCTGTAAGAGGCTGTTCTGCGAAGCCTTGTACCGTCGCAAAACCGAGCGGCTTCGAAGCAAAGAAGCAAACACGAAAGCAAGGCTTGTGTTTTCACGAGGCCATGCATCATGGACTGCGGAGACCTGTCGCTGTGTGACGTTCTCTTACGATTCAACGTTTTCAACTCACTGGGACTAGGGTCAACGAAATTGGAGAGCCACCATCATCAGGTGTGTCTTTCCTGCCACATGTGCATGTCGGCCTGCCATGCTTGAGGTAAGACTGCTTTAATGCTATAGCCATCTCACTGAGTAGAAGAGGCCTTAGTTGTTTTCTTAATGCACGCAACCAGTCAACCTTTATTTGTTCACAGCACGACCAGGCGCTGATAACACGCCGAGGATTGCAGACAAATGAAAGCTCTGCGCTCCAGGGAGCTAAAAGCGGTCCCTTCAGGGAAGCGTCCCACAGGCGTAGCCGTCAGTAGTATACTATACTACGCTGCGCAAGTTGTGATCGGTGGAAAGATGCACGGGGCGCTCCAGTGGCAAAGCGATAAGCCTAATGTCAAGTAAAATAGAAGTAAAAGTATCGCAAACCGGATGACAGCTCCTCTCTCTGATGAGGACAGGCAGACGGCGTAAAATGGACCTTTGGACACGCGCTTCGTTTTACGCATTTCATTTGACGCTGATAGCACAAGCGAGATTTATGAAAGAAAAACTTCGACTTTGCTTCTAAAGAAGCAAAGCAAGATATCAGCCAGTCCTACCTGACTCCAGTGATTCCAGCGATTCTCCAGGCAGGTGGAGACCAGGTAGAACCGAGAAAATTAATAGCAGCCACTGAGAAAACTTCATTGCGGGAAGGAAGAAATGATTTGGTGGGAGGGGGGGGGGGGGGCAGGCATCTACAACTGCTCGGTGTTAGCACGAGCGGGAGAATTTATAATGCCACGACAGCTGCTCGCAAACTCGAATTGAGTGCTGAAAAAGCGCAGTTAACTTCCTACCATCTGCTAATAGCATGACTATGCTTAGCCTTCACGCTTTGCGCCTTCTTTGTGGGCCATAAAGTGGACGTATACACTAATTTAAAGGCCGATTAAAAAACTTTTGACCGAAAAGACATAATAGATAGTTGTAGAGATTTGGCTTGGCAATACTCTCGGTGGTATAGTATTAGGGTTACTAAACCAAAAAAGAGATAGTTTTGAATTTCCCAGCCTTGCTCATTAGCTGAAGGCACACCACGCCCCACGTTCGCTCTTGGATATTGTCCGAAACCTAGTGCATGACGTCTCTCCTGCCAATGACTAAGTGGGCAATTCAAACATGTAATCGATTTGGGAAAAAATCGTTATGATATACCCACCCATTTGGTCAGTAGCATGAATAATTTTTCTGAGCAGTTGTCTCCCTTGAATCATGATATAAACAATGTGGAATAGGAAAAGCCGCTCTTCATCTGCGTCCTTCCTTTAGCTGCATAATAATTTCTTAACGTTTACCAATTACTAACCGGCCGTGCAATTACAGCGATTGAAAGATGGCTCTTCGGGTAGTTAAAAGGATTCCGCGAGACTGCAACCATAGGAACTTGTTTGCAGGGGGCGTAGTGCTGGTATAGGATAAGGAAATAGGCGGGAATATTTGACCTGACTTTTTGCGTGCACAAATCTGCTTACTTCAGCAACAATGGAAGCAAATTTCACATGGACAGAGGGAGCGCAACGTGATAACATGGGCAGAGATGGCATTGAAGAGGGTGACATCAGAGGAATATCGGAGGCCCTTGGTCGTGCACTGTAGGTAGCGATGGCCAGAATAATAAAAGTTTGAGGGTGAGAAGCATCTAGCGGCTGAAAAAGGAAACGCCTAGAAGATCAAGGACATAAAAGCGGCAGGAGGTTTAACCTAATAAAAAAGATTTAAATTAAATAACATTTTCACAATATTTTCATGTACTAAGACATAACACTAAGCTTTGAAAAAAAGATCAACGCCTGAAACATTATAAAGGAAAGAAAGCCCTTGTGGCACTTGGAAATGAACCTTGACCATTTGTCTACAAAATTAATGCAGAAGTTACCCTCAACAAATCGCTACCCAGGAGTGGTCCCTAGTGTACAAACAGTGCATGCCTAAGCACCACCGCATCTACATTGCAAGGGCTGCCTAAAAAAAAATTAAGAGTGTTAGCAAAGAAGTATCGATTATCTTCAAAAACCGCCTTCCGCAACTAGAAGGCAGCGTCGGTCAGCTGGGTGGCTTTCCGAAATGGCCGCATCGGTCAGGACGTAAGCATCAATAACATTTGCGATTGGAGTTAAAAGGTCCTTTAGTCAGTCCGCGATGCGGAGGAGGAGGCTGAGCTTGACGAGGATGTCGAAGGAGTACATCGCCACGTGGTCAGTCTCTGTCGTAAAAAGAAGGATCGGGAAACCGGCTCACGCAGAAAAAGGGCAACAGGAACTTGCGAAGTCAATTAGCTATGCTTAACAAGGAAATCAAAGAGTACGCGCTCGTTTTAACGAGGCAAAACTGGTGCAACATTAGCGAAAAACTAGACCCCAACATCGAGAAGGCGAGCACGCGTGGCATTCTCTTCGGCATCTCTCACATCTACCACGGCTACTCTCACATCCCATGTCCGGAACCAATATTTGAGCTGCGCAAAGGGTACATGTCAAGCACTGCCCGATTACGAGGGACAGGAAAACTCGGACCTAGGTAGCCCGATAACGATTGCCGAAGTCCGGGCAGAAACAAACGGAATGAGAACCAAGGCTGCCGCGTGTCCGGACGGGGCCTCCAATCGAATTCTCAGAAACTTGGATGACGCGTTGAATCGACATCTCGCTGCCTTCATGCAGGAGTGTTGGGAGGTCGGTTGGGAGTGTTGGGAAGCCGAATGTGGGGGTCGCAATTCAGTACATGTGATGGGCTAGAGTCCCGTCTATTGTGCGATGTCAGTACACGTTAAAAAACCACAGGTGGTGGAAACTACCGGACCCCTCCACTACGGTGTCCCTCATAGCTTGAGTCCCTCTGAGACGTTAAAGTCTATAAAGCAAGCCATAAAACACCAACCAATGATACATTCCAGCCCAGGGAGTTTTTTTTTAACGCTTCTTTTTATACCTTCCTTGTGGCGTTTAATACAATTTCCTGACAGAGATTTCATCACGCCCACGGTTAGGTTTTCGATGTAGTCTGAGTTAATTTAAAGTCATTCAAACGTTAAGAGAAAATAAAGCAGTTTCTTTCACTTACTCAAAGAGGATTTTTGCAGGGCCCTCTACTACAATTAAAACCTTTCTCGAACCTGCTGCGATGTTGACGCTTTCGTGGAAAAGCTGACATGATGCTATTTGAAACTTATGCTGATGATGATGAATTTGTATGATGCAAAAACATTGTGGCCAGGAAAGCCGGCCATAAATTGTTTTCATTTACACGAGATGGTGTTGGACACTCATGTCCTAGGCATTTAATTCTAATTAAGCTGAGCACCAGAGCAGCTTATTAAGCACGAAGCGTTCGCGCGCTCCTGGACACCTGTCTTCATACTATGTGGCTTTACTTCGACTAAATCGGACAGGGCAATGAAAGCCAGTCTTCGCACTGTACTGCATTTCAGAGTCCTTAAAGGGACTATGCAAAGAATTCAATGTCGCTTGTAAATGTTTTATACGTTTAGAAATGATGCTAATGAGCATTCACACCAAGTATAAGTCTTCAGAAGTGAGCCGACAATTTATTATAAAATAAAAAAAACGTGTTTTTTTTTAATTCGGGGGCCGATTGGTGTGCTCGTAGTGACCGATTTTGGAACTAAAATCGTGGAAGAAAGACGTCACACTACCCATGACGTCGCCAGGCCACCACACGCTGTCATTCGCTGGAGCCACGGCAGCCACGACGTCACCGGCACACTTCCGGTAGCCGTGAAAATCATCTGCTCGTGCCGCCACCCGACCCTCTCTGGCAAGCGGGGGCCAGGGCGTTGCCTTCGCGCATATGGTTTCAATTTTCCTCTGCCGCATCCTTCTGTCGGGAGTTCCGGAGCCACTCGCACGGCTCTTCGTGGGCACGCATAGGGCTCGATGCCCATCGCGGCCGTAAGAGCGAGCAGTCGCGCCTCGAGGTCCGGGTTTATTACTGCTGACTACAACAGACGACAAGCAAAGAAACCCGACGCGCGCCGCAATCCAGGAAGGCGAAGAGAGACCGGAGAGATGCCACCACGCCGCCGACGCTGCTGCTGGGGTGCTAGGAGCGGCAACCGAAAGTTACAAAGCGAACGTCATCTGATGACGTATTCAGAGGCGGGGCCCAGTCACAGACCTGTTTTCTTTATTTTTGTCTGGTGCCCCGCATGTACAAGTTGAGGGGGGAGAGGAGGAGCGTAATTTTTAATCATCTATATCTTCGTTGTTATCGATGCTAGCTTAAAAATTATTGCGTTGGGGTGACGAGTGATGAAATGCCTAACTCCCGTCTGCTTTACGTAATCTCAATTAATTTATTGCATAGTCGCCTTAACATTACATCCCGTAATGACGGCATGGGCATACCTCATATTCACTCCTTTCATCATATGTTTATGGAAGACGACATTAGGGAAGAAATTTTAATTCCCTTGCATACAGGGTTCATTTCTTGTGATCTTATTGGTGTGTCCTTCGAAAATAAGAATTAGTTCTCAAATATCTCTTTCCTGCTTGTGTATGAAGACAGCATTTTATATTGAAATTTCTTCGCATGCACAGCAGTTCTTAAATTACACTAGGTCTACGGTGCCTCACGCGCTTCAGAGCTTTTGCAGCCGAGTGTTGTAGATGATGAGCATGCATGGCTGTTTAAAGGAACTTCACAAGCAGAACATGTAATCGGCCCAGTATTGGATTTGTATTGGCAAAGTCAGGTCCTACAAAGTACAAGAGTTAAACCATCCTATTCCATTATCGGGCCGATTAACTGCGATGTTTGGGGCCGTGCGCAGAGGAAAGAAAACACTGCTTCTGACGCACTGCGTTTCATTTTTGTCAGTACCATCACCGAGTTGCCTCAGCAGCTGCGAGTGATGTGTCCAGTTGGGAAAGTTCTACGTGGTGACTTCGTTTAATTTTTCTTTGCTTATGGCTGTTCAATATGGCAGGACAGAGTGTAGAAGAGTTTGCCAGCTGTCCACCCCGTGACGCTGGGCATCGCGTTACGGCGGGGAGGTTTTATTTTCCGGTCGATATAAGATAAGCGATATTTGACCATCGGTTCGCAAGCGGATAGATGAAAGAAGGCATCCAAACGAAGGTTGTAACGCAGCACACGACATCCAATTTGCTCAAGGGTCCCCATTGGTTGTTTATGGCTTTCGTTTTTGGCGCGGGCTCGTCTACATTGGCCAACCCGGTGTGTGTATAAACACAAAGTTAAAAGAACACATATATATCTTTACATACTTGGCTGCCACTTAGCGGTTCGCTCCTGAAACTGTGGTTGCTACTGCTGTGATAGTCTTAAACAGCTGTAATAGTCATAAACATTTGACCAACAGCTGTAATAGTCTGCCGCGTAGAGGAGAAAATACCATGTAGATAGTTGAGACCTACGAAATAAACAACCCGCAGCACATTAGTCTCAGCAAGGCTTATATTGCCTTACGCGGCAGTGAATTTGTGTATCTGGACCAGTGAACCAAGTGCCCTTTATTCCTTTTAAGATTTTGTGTTTCGAGGTTTCTAACCAGTGCGCAAACGTGCTTTTTATATATAATACTCGTTCTTTGCAAACAAATTTCAGCTAATAGTTCAGCGCTTGTTGAGGATAGTTTTCTTTTTTGCTGTCGTTCATGTTACAGCCGATTCAGTATAGACCCCAGTGGCTACTGTGATAATTGTGACATAAATACGGGATTAGTGAACACATTCACAATGAACTGGCCGTTACACCCTTAGTGCTAATAATGCGTGGCGCAATCATACGGTTGCACTAGCAACATTCCGTAGTGATTATTATAATCACAAACCATTTACAGCATCATTAGTTTTTGCGTCCATCATTCCCTTCTGAACCATGGTATTCGCCATTTTAATCTCATCCTTAAGGATTTTCATCAACATCGATTGTATTTGGCGATTTCACATCTCGGTGTATCTTGCGATTAGTTCTGATCCACGTGGGACAATAACTTGGGACCTGATAGGCTTCGTGGCTTCGTCCACGAGGGCTTTTAAGGCAACGATTTTTAGAGGAAAAATCTAAGAACTCGTCACAATACCTGTGGTCGTGTCCACTGGAGTCGGGTTTTGGGTGTCTGCCATTTACTATTTAGTTGCCACCTTAAGTAAACTTATTTTGAAATTGCTGATTTTGCCAAAACTGAAATATTCGGTTAGAAAGTGGAAGAACAAACTTTTTTTTTGAACGACGGAAAAACACAGTTGCTTAAAAATCTTGCGCAGATGTAAAGGCTCAGCTCAAAATTGATGAACCACGTTTCTAGCTTGCACCATATAATGCGAAAGCATTATATGGCTAAGTTGTGTCCGCAAAACTTGTCAGCAAAACTTGTGCGCAAATTGTCCAGACTGTGACGTCTCTCCAGGTGAACGAAGGTGTAAATGTTTAATGACAATGAGTAATAAATTGATGGTGTTTTGAGCTCGTATGAAGAACGATGTCTTCACACCGATAATCAATAAAAACAATTAAAAACTAATTACTGCAATCATAAAAAACGAGTAAATTAGGAAAGTTGAAAATAAAGAAATGAAAAACGATGTCATCACTAATTAAATACGAAAAGAGACGCGCGGCGCAAAATCTCGACCGCCAAAGCGATGGCGCTGGTTTGAGCAACAGATGTCGCAGGTGCAGATGAAATGCCAGCAAAGTCATGCCTTGTTGACCTCAATGTGGCGGCAGTATGGCTCAATACGTTCACCAAATTTTGAGTATCTGTTTGTTGTACAGCATATGTACTGGCATGTGTACTTTCAACTGAATGCTTTCTGAGGGTTCGGACCAATGACATAAGCACCTTCAGTTGCTGCCCGCCGCGGTGGCTCTGTGGTTAGAGAGCTCGGCTTCTGATCCGTAGTACCCGGGTTCGAACCCGACCGTGGCGGCCGCGTTTCGATGGAGGTGAAATGCAAAAGCACCCGTGTGCTCTTCGATGTCAGTGCACGTTAAAGATCCCCAGGTGGTAGAAATTAGTCCGGCGCCCTCCATACGGCACCTCTTTCTTCCCTCTTCTCTCAGTCCCTTTTTTATCCCTTCTCTTTCGGCACGGTTCAGGTATCCCCCGAGATGTGAGACAGATACTGTGCCATTTCCTTTCCACAAAAAACAATTTCAATTACAATTCAGTGGCATCCTTTAAGGTGCGGTTGAGGTGTCCATCGAGATGTCTTGATCTGCAAGCCACTGCGTCCTTTTCTGTCTTCAAAAACCTTTCCTTTCCTGGAAACACACGCTTTCGCAGTTTTCCACATAGGCAGACTTTAGTGCCGTCAGAATTTTTACATCTCATAAAGTTCCTCCCTGTTTTATGATTTGTTTTGCGGGATTATACCTTTCAATGCGGCTCAGGCTGTCAGGGGCGCCGTAATGAAGGGCTCCGGAAATTTCGACTGCCTGGGGTTCTTTAACGTGCACTGACATCGCACAGTACACGGGCCTCTAGAATTCCGCCACCATCATAATTCGACCTCTGCAGCAAGGTTCGAATCCGCGTTTTTCGGGTCAGCAGCCGAGCGCCATAATCACTCAGCAACCGCTGCGGCTACTTTTAGGCAGGTGATGCTTGATGCATACAATGCAACGGCAATGGAACCGGTTCAAACCGAAGTTTTCGCGCAAAAGCTACAAGAGCATTAGACATTCGTTGTAGACGTCACTGCAGGCAACCTAAATACTGTCGTAGTTTCTTTAAGAATTTGGTCGGGAAGGCCCTAAAGTTTTTTTTTTTTTTAATTTAGAGTACGGTACAAAAATGTTGCCAGAGTAATAATCAAATAAGGTGACGTCACCATGGAGACCTTTAAGCCTGTATGACTATGCAGGCTTGGATGTCTCACTTACCGAAGCTGACGGCGGTGAGGCTGATGAGAATAACGTAATCCAAAACTTGCACGGATGTACTCGTAGCATCCAACGTGGGTTTCCTTTCCTTCTTGGTGTAGCCGCGTGAACGCAGAAACGCTGTTCCCGGCGGACGTGGTCTATGGGCTTGTATATACCGCGCGTCCAGCAGCATCTGCTATTGATGGGGTCATACATCAAGAAATACAGGTGGATGGGCTCTCCTTTCGAGGCCCAGGCACAACACAAGCTGAAGAGGTTGCCATCGCCATAGCTGCTTCTGAATCAAAATCCAAGCACATAATCACAGACTCGGCATGTCGCAATTATGTGGCTGGCTCGATAACTCCACTAGCTGAACGAATACTAAGAAACTGCCGCCGGGATACCGATCCTACTCCCCGCTCCCTGGTTTGGACTCCGGGCCATCAGGGCCTAGCAGGAATCGAAGCTACAGACGCGGCGGCCCGAGCACTCATTCACCGGGCGTTCCCATTGGCTCCTGAGCACCTGGAGCCTGAAGGTAGCTGCCTACTCTCCTTCAAAGCTATCACATCGTATTATAAGGATAGGCATCGCCTCTATCCGGCCCCTGCAGAGTGACTGGGGAAAGCAAACGAACGCGATCTACTCCGATTATTCACGAACACAATGCTGTGCCCGGCAGTACTAAAACACTTCCATCCCGCGTTCACTGGCAGGTGCAAACATTGTGGGGAGGTGGCTGACACCTACCACATGGTTTGGGCTTGCCAGCGCAACTCAGCTCTCTCTCTCTCTCCCCCCCCCCCCCCCTTAACCCTACCACAGAGGAATGGGAGGCGGCCCTGCTTGGCTGTTCAGACCTTCAGGCCCAAAATGCTTTGGTCAAGAGGGCTAAGCTGGCGGCTTCGATCAATGGGGTCCCGGAATAAGGACTCCACCCATTGCGGGGCTCTTTAAAGAGCCTCACCTCTTTCATTCAATAAAGGCTTTTCACCACCACCTATTGATGGGCAGGTTTCCGGTTTTTGAGCGGACGAGTTGGAGAGCGGCTAGTTCCATTCAGTCGGCTCTGTCACTCTCTCTCCGCCCTCTTTGGGAAAAGAGAATGGCCTTCAGCTACTGACCCTTTAACGTGCACTGACATCGCACAGCACGCGCTAAGGCTCCCGTGTGCTGTGCAATGTCAGTGCACGTTAAAGATCCCCAGGTGGTAGAAGTTATTCCGGACTCCTTCACTACGGCACCTCTTTCTTCGTTGCTTCTTTCACTCCTTCCTTTATCCCTTCCTTTATGGCGCGGTGCAGGTGTACAACGATATATGAGACAGATACTGCGCCATTTCCTTTTCCCAAAAACCAATTATTATTAATATTATTATTATTAATATTATTCAGCTACGGGCGCTGCTAGACATCCTGTTTTAAACGCAGTGCTTGATAACATCTAGAGGTAGCAGTACCTAGCAGTTCTATTTTTTTTATTTGTTCGTTTGAGTTTTTTCTTGTTGCTGGGCAACACTAGCGATATAAGAGCTTGTTTACTTGATTCCAATTTTATTTATTTATTGATTGAACAACTTTTTTTTTTCATCAGAGAAGCCGTTGCTCCCCGCCCCCGGCTGCGTACTGTCAAACCATATCCCTTAATCGCACTCGAGCAAACGACTCCCAGGAGGGCGATCACGTGACGTGACGTCACTTCCGTCGACAGCAATAAATGGCTGCTTTATGTGCGGCAGCGGTGTATCACTCCATTTTAAATTGTTGTGCGAAAGTGCAAGTGGTTTCAAGGGTCTATCCAAGCAGCTAAGTTGGAACCTGGATACTTTCCTCCGAACACTTAAACTTCGTCGCTTCCAAGGACATGTGCAAGCAGCGTCGTGAGACGTTCGATATGTGTCGTCCAACAAGATTTACGCGGTGGCCGATGTCACGAAGCGTTTATTTTGAGCAGTTGGTGGTTGCTGCAAGCGTTTTTGTTCCTAATCATTGCGAGGACCATCACGGACAGCGGCGAGTAACACGTGCTCATGGTGAATTTCCTGTGCGTGCAAAAACTGCATAGCATAGTAAAAAGTGTCCCCTTAGTTAATGTGTGATCAGAGCGAGTGCTTTTCCGTCAAGGCAGCGAAAGGTAGACCTGGTCACTACGCACGCCGTGTTTTTCAAACGGTGCGTTGTGCAGCTAGTCGCATTCATTGCGATAGTTGCAGTTATCGCGACAGAAACGAGCACACGAATTTATTTCTGCTACGTATCCATCATTTATTCTGATCTCGGTTCATGTGGGTAATCTTCTTGAAAAGTGACTAAACGTCACGCTTCGCCCCAGACGTGCAGCAACAATTCTCGATCGGGGTAAACATATTCACTAGAACAACCTAGGCTGCATTACAGGCTGCTCACAACCGTCTGTAAATATAACCGGCGTAATTACATTTTTCAAGCTGCTAAGATTGCATAGTTTACATCATTAGTTAGTTATTCAAAATAGCCCACTGCAGTGGTTTTACATTGAGTGGACTTACATTGCTGAGAGAGAAAAAAATAAATGCACTTGCAGCGTTTCCAAAACCATGCACAGAGGTTGTAAATGTAATATCTAAACAGGCCTCCTCCGTGGCTCCCTGCTGGCAGTTCTTGCTAAAGACACACGTTCATCTATTCACTGTATCTGATGCATGTGTGTCTGAATTTTGCATGCATTAAAAATTAACAATTTAGCACGCTGCTGTCAAATACGAATCCAAATGCATATGAGAAAATTTGGACGTTTCCAATCATTATAAACATGCAGAATCAGCGGTAACTAAAGAAGTTCTGCATTTCAAAGAACAGTGACAATGAGATAATTCTGATTTGTTTCTGTCTTGCTTTTCAGGGAAAATAAAGAAGTTTCAATTATATTTTTGTCCCTCACAGTTAAGATGCCATATTTATTACGGTAGAAGAGTATAGGCAGGGAATTCGAGAAAATATTAGTGTGGATGAATATAGCAAACAAGTAACTGAACATATAAGGAACATGTATTCTTATTATTTAAGGTATTAAATACGTTGCGTATAGCTGATTCATTCGGTTAGAGATCTACAGATGCATCAGGTATGACCGAAGGTACAGCAGAATCAGGTCCCAAAGAAGAAAATGGCTGCAGAACCACTGACTCTAGCCGAATGGATAAAAGCATGAAAATATGATAGAAGACTATGATATGGTCTAAATATAATATTCGGATCACTGAATTGAACAGGTTGATATGCGGCGTGATTGCAGCTACAAAGTTTATGAAACACATAGGTGTTACAGCATACATTTAAAACAAGGTAGTTCACAGCAACCCCTAATTTTCCTTCCTAACTCTGCTCATACCTCCTGTTTCAATTTTTTATCAGCTTGAACCGATTCGAACCGGAACGGAATGTCACTCCAAAGCCTAAGACGGGACATAACCTAGAAGGCGTGTAACCGAACGTTAACCAAAGCTTTGAAAAAATTTCGGCTCGACACCATGTATAGATAAGTTAACACGTTTGACGGTACCGGCCCTTTCTTAAAGAAAGTGGGTCGAATTAAAGATTTTTTACAGCTTCCAATACTTTCTCATTTAATCCCATTATGTAGCCTAAAAGATATTGGAACACTTTTCACGCTTAAATAACTCATTAAAGATTGCACTTTGCACTTTCCTCGCATGCTTTAACCGTTCCAACACGTATGCATCTCACGATCAGTTCAATATGAATGCATGACAAAGAAGAAAGTGTTTTGCGTCCTTTCTAATCTTAGATTGTCGTCAAAGGACTATCCGAGGACTTCATAAAATGTTCAGCTTTCGTCAAAAAAAGCCACTGAGTAAGGTTGGGCATGAAGCCAGAAACAGCCAAAGCAGCTCCGAATCCATCTTAGTACGTTCAAACAATATTGCCGCGGGTGAGCTACTCTCTCGCGCTATAGGGACATGCTCTTTCTTCCAACAGGTAGGCATAGGCGAGATACCATGGATAGAATTATTAATCCGTTTATTCTCAGCATTACTATGTTCTTGGAGCACGAAATCACTGCATACTTACTGCGCTAATTTCCTCAAACATTACCTCTTGCAACGCTGCCCGGACAGCTCCGTTGAATATGGGCCTGCAGCATGTTTGCAAACAGAAGAGGTGGCGCTGCAGTCACTAGCGGGCTCGAGGTAGACAAGAGAACAGGGAGCGGGCGTCGCGGAAAGGTTTTGTGCAGAGTTTTTTATGGTTTGTAGGTGCGATTTCAGTCTCTTAGACACGCAAGAGTGGTTCAAGCATTCAACTTAGTATCTAGCTGGAAGTGCACGGCCCCGCGTTTACCACGTATGGCGTGTTCCGGGAAATAGCTCGGCACTGATTATTGTATGCGTGCTAAGTGGCAAACAGAAAGCGTTGCTGGGGTTAATTTGTACTCAGTACATTGAATATAGTAACCAGTCTTTCAAACATTATATTCGCCAGTAGGATCTTCCTTCAGGACATTAATGAGAAAAAGCACTGGCTCAGCAGAGGAGCGCTGGCTGTCTGTTGCTAGCTAACGCTGCATTTAACAACTTAATCCCCAATATTTCGTTACATTTTTTCTCCCGGCAATTCTTGTTTTAACCCATTAAAGAATCGGTTGCTGAGCAACACAGGTGTTTGACATGCGCAACGGCTCAGATCGCAAAATACCACTTGCCTGCCAACTGCGTGCTCCGAATGCTGCTATGCGTGCTCTCAGTTTTTTCCTCGTGCTTTATTGTATCCTTTACCCAACACTGTCATCTGATGACAGAGACGAAAACCAAAGAACGCTGCAACTCAGGAAATTCCCGCCTGCTCCTGTTTACACTAAGGTATTTGTCTGGGCTAATCGGTACATGGTTCAAACTGAAGACACAGCGCACGAAGGACAGGATTAAGAAAGAGACAAACACAGCGCTTTCCACAAGACAACAGAGACAAACAAAGCTTCCCCACCACGCACAACCTCAATAAAAAGCTTATGAGACATTATGCAATGAATAGAGCTAAACGTGCTTACGTGGCTTTTCGAACACGTTGAAGTGCACTAGTCTAACATACCGACGTGACCATGCATTTGTGACACATTTTAAGAGACCTCTCTACATATATCAAATATGTTAATATCGTTCATATTAAATAGCCCCAAGTAAATATTAACTGCAATGAACACGCCCTTGTATGTTCGTGTAGTTTCCATATATGTTGAAACATGCTTTGCAATCAACAAGAGAGCCTTCCTTCGACGCGAGTGAGCTGGCCTGCTATCCGTGCACAATAAAATGGCTCCGCATGATGGCGGCCTCAGCCTCCTCACGTTAAGCAAACTGGCTGGGTCGCTGTAGAGTAGTAACGATAAAGGAGGTAAGGTGAGACGTTGGAGTTTGTCCGTAGTTGCCGCCAGACCACGCTGTATTTCTAATCTAGTGTACTGTGAGGTGGTGGGAGGGCAAAGCGGCTGTTTTTGTAATGAATGGGGATTGGGTGGCATCTGAATAGATCCCGCGTGGGTTCCTGCGTGGGTTTGGGTGTCCGATCTTCCGGGGAGGAATAGTTCTCGAGCCAGCACATGAACGCGCTGATTACCGAGGATCGAGGCTTGCCCAGGAAACCACGTGAGGGTTACCTCTTGGGTAAAAGTGTGTCCTTATGCAAGAATGCTTGGGGCGGTTGGTGTGATAATGCATTGCGAATAGTGACGCTGTCGGTGTCGCTCACCTCGCAATGCAATTTTCGGTCAAGGATTTCACATGCAGCGCGTACATAGTTAACCAGACGCGACAGTAACACAACACAAAATATGCTTAAGTTATTATAATGAAGGGTACTTTTACGTATATTCAAGACAGCTTTTCTTATGAAAAAAAGTTTTGCTTCCGAGGCGGGAGCTCCTCCCACGTGACTCTACATAACATGGCGTTACCGCGTTCCCAACTGTAAGTCGCAGAGTGAGCCCGCCGACGCCGCGACTATATTCCAACCGGACGGAAGGCCGTTACAAGAAGTCTGCGGGTAGAAAAGCGATCTCTTTTTACGCATACCGGCCGAAATGGAAGCATCGGGAAGTGAAAATCACAACATATCAAACATGCCCTCCGAAGGAATTTTCTTGGTCACTCATATAAAAAAGTTAACAAATGGAAATGAACCAAGCGCAGTGTTTACTGCAGTAATAAATGGGGCGGGATGAGTGACATCTGCAGTAGTTGTGTAGCAAGGAAAAGGAGGAGAAATATATTTTCTTGTATTTTATGATATGCCAGATATTACCCTCTTTTTTTCTGCCCGCTGCATCATTCATAACAATTTGAGCAGAAAGCACAGTGCTCGTCTTCTACTTCTGCATCTCTGGCCCATTGCCTCCTTGGGCCGTCAAAACAGCGCACAAAAAACAGCGCAGGGACAAAGCAGCACATGGAAATAAAGCGCAGCGACAAAACAGCATAGGGAAAAACAGCATGGTGACATAACAGCACAGGGAAAAAACCGGAAGCGTCAAAACAGCACTCTGGACAAAACGGCACAGCGACAAACAGCACACCGAAAAAACAGCACGACGACTGAAGAGCGCAGGGAAAAAACAACACAACGAAAAAAGGCACATCAGAGTGTGGTGCAGCGCTACTGGAAGGGGGAAAAATCATAGCCATAAACGAACGGTAAATCACAACACATACGGCAGCGAACTTTGAAGTTAGGGAGTGCTTGTTTCACATACTAAGTAAGGAACAGGGTAAGGTAATATTCGTGTTCTCAACTACGCACTTTTCTGGCGGGCAATGGAATGAATAACGCTGAAGAAGTTGTTCTGGAAGCATCTATTCGGCGGGTTGGCAAACTGAATTTGGACAAATACACCCGATCTAGGGCACTGGATGTACAAAAGGCCTCCTTCTTCAAAACTGTCGCTGTCGGCAAACGAATGCTCAATAATGTTTTTTGGAGCCAGGTACAGGGCCTTCCTACACTGAATATATTCAGTATGTGATGCTTACTTTTAGCGATGGCAGAATTTTCCGAGAGGACATTTTCAGGTTGTTTAGTGTTTAACCAGGAAGCTGCTCAGCCTCAGATAACCACTGTTGTCTGAGGCTGACCAGCAGTTATTGTACTTGGCGAAACGGGCAGCCCAACTGACCTGAAAACTCATGCACCAGCGTGCATTTGTGAAATGCAATTTTATATTGAAGCTGTTCTTTTTCACTGCAAAGAGAATTACCTCCAAACATCAATTTTCGCGACATTTGATCAAAACTCTTTTTCGTTTAAAGCCAATTTCTTCAAAACATCAATTTTCGACAAATTTGACCCTTTTGTTCTGGAACCACGGAAAACCCCGAAACTAACCTAACCTAACCTAACAAACTCAAGTGGGAGTGAACTGAAGCAGAGATGTAGAATGAATGCAAGGAATTTCAAGCAAGCAAGGACTATACATAACCACTAGTTCCGCCATATGCATCGTTCAAGCAACGCTGTTCCTGATTCTATGAGCCAGACCTGTTTCTTAATGAACCCGTGAAACGAGCACTCGCTAACTCTAAATGTAGCTGCCGCAGTTGTTGTGATTTACTATTTGTGGTTATGGCTATGATTGTTCACCCCTGCAGCAGCGCTGCACCGTACTCCGATGTGCTCTTTTGTCGTCTGGTTGTTTTTCCCTGCGCTCTTCGGTAGTCGTGCTGTTATGTCGCTGTGGTCTTTTGTCGCTGTGCCGTTTTATCCGGCGTACTGTTTTTTCCCTATGCTGTTTTTCGCCATGCTGTTTTTTTTCCTGTGCTGTTTTGACGCTGTGCCATTTTTTCCTTGTGCTGTTCCGTCGCTGCGCTGTTTTTTGTGCGCTGTTTTGACGCATGCTGTTATGTCATGTGCTGTTCTTTCGTGTCCCCTGAAAACCCTTTGAGGCCGATGGGAGTAACTGGCAAAGCATCAAAGTCGACTGATTTAAATTCTATTGCACTCGATCAAAAACCAGTTTTGGCGACAAATGGAGCCAGTAAATTTGACACTTGGATAGCAATAAAATCCCGCTCTAAAAACTGGAGGGCACCCTTAAGCTAAGAACGAAAACCACGCAAAGGACGATACACAGGGAAGAAGTAGACAGGACGAGCGCGGACTTGCAACTGTTTATTGAAACACATCTTCCTTCCATCACCAACCCTACGCATGCGCAACAAGCAAACTCTATCTTATCGAGTTCAAGAACTTCAGCTCCTTCTTGTACAGATAGACCAAAGCCTCGCTTACACACTTCTCGGGCCCATATCTATCAATCTGCCAGGCTTCGATGACCTCACGCGTTTTCTGGTCTTTGGCCCTTCCGATTATCTTTGTACGCTCAAAGAGTGTCGTGCATTTATTGTCACAAGAAAGACAGTGTTTCGGCAAATGCATGCCGCTGTGAGAGCCCAACGAATTTTTGTGTTCTTGTAGGCGCTTATTAATGCAGCGTCCCGTTTGTCCCACGTAAACTGAGCCGCAACTACGCGGGATTTCATACACTACTCCCATTCGACAGGACACGAACTTGATTTTGTGGTTTACACCACAGCCTGCTTTTGTTCTCGTTTCATTGTTAGTTAGCGCGCACAAACGGGACAGCTTACAAGGCGCCGAAAAGAAGATTTCCACACCGAATTTTCCTGCCACCCTCTTCAGGCCATGCGAGGTCTTATATATATAGGGCAGTACTTCAAATTTCCGCCTCTCACGAATGCCAGATTCTCGAGCACTAGAAATTGGGATGACGGTTCTCAACAGAGACCCGGCAGCGGCCTGCAGAAGCGACGAGGGAAACCCAGCACAACTTAGGCGTGCGACTTGAGCGGAAAAGCTGAGTGAAACCTTGTGAAAACAGGACTTCAGTAATGATGACCTCAAGCAGGATGAAGCAATTCCTCTCTTAATAAGCTTAGAGTGACAGGAGTCATAGGGTAAAAGGGCCTTTTTTGTTCTAGGCATGTACATCCAACACAAGTGGTCCGGTTCACTGAAAAACAATCTCAAGTCCAAGAACTGTAAGCAGGAATTCTCAGGCAATTCCACGGTAAAATTCAAACTGGGAGCCTTAGATTCGGTTCCTGACATTGAAGAGCTGTTTTATTCGGTTCCTCACAACGAACTGCTCATGGCGGTCAGCAACTGTATAGAGCGTTTGGGGGTTGTGGGGTTCCAAAATGCCTGCGGCATTTCGATAGAAGGTTTCATGGAACTGTTGAATGTGTACCTCTCCTCAACGCTAGTGAGTTTTCAGGATAAATTCTATGTGCAAAAACGAGGCATATGTATAGGGTCGAGTGTTGCACCTGTTCTCACTGAAATATATTTAGCGGAAGTTGACTGTTCACTCTCACAGGCGCTAACTGACGACCGCATCGCGCGAGTTTTCCGATACGTAGACGACTTTTTAATACTCTTAAAAATGAATCCCAATGACAACCCACAAGAGGTCACTAATGAAGCTTTAACGTCTTTTAAATCTAAGGCTCCCAGTTTGAATTTTACCGTGGAATTGCCTGAGAATTCCTGCTTACAGTTCTTGGACTTGAGATTGTTTTTCAGTGAACCGGACCACTTGTGTTGGATGTACATGCCTAGAACAAAAAAGGCCCTTTTACCCTATGACTCCTGTCACTCTAAGCTTATTAAGAGAGGAATTGCTTCATCCTGCTTGAGGTCATCATTACTGAAGTCCTGTTTTCACAAGGTTTCACTCAGCTTTTCCGCTCAAGTCGCACGCCTAAGTTGTGCTGGGTTTCCCTCGTCGCTTCTGCAGGCCGCTGCCGGGTCTCTGTTGAGAACCGTCATCCCAATTTATAGTGCTCGAGAATCTGGCATTCGTGAGAGGCGGAAATTTGAAGTACTGCCCTATATACATAAGACCTCGCATGGCCTGAAGAGGGTGGCAGGAAAATTCGGTGTGGAAATCTTCTTTTCGGCGCCTTGTAAGCTGTCCCGTTTGTGCGCGCTAACTAACAATGAAACGAGAACAAAAGCAGGCTGTGGTGTAAACCACAAAATCAAGTTCGTGTCCTGTCGAATGGGAGTAGTGTATGAAATCCCGCTTAGTTGCGGCTCAGTTTACGTGAGACAAACGGGACGCTGCATTAATAAGCGCCTACAAGAACACAAAAATTCGTTGGGCTCTCACAGCGGCATGCATTTGCCGAAACACTGTCTTTCTTGTGACAATAAATGCACGCCACTCTTTGAGCGTACAAAGATAATCGGAAGGGCCAAAGACCAGAAAACGCGTGAGGTCATCGAAGCCTGGCAGATTGATAGATATGGGCCCGAGAAGTGTGTAAGCGAGGCTTCGGTCTATCTGTACAAGAAGGAGCTGAAGTTCTTGAACTCGATAAGATAGAGTTTGCTTGTTGCGCATGCGTAGGGTTGGTGATGGAAGGAAGATGTGTTTCAATAAACAGTTGCAAGTCCGCGCTCGTCCTGTCTACTTCTTCCCTGTGTATCGTCCTTTGCGTGGTTTTCGTTCTTAGTTCATGGATTACCAACTAGCCCCCCATCGTACACTCCTTCACCCTTAAGCTCCGCCTTAAGGGTATGACGTGATCGCGTTTATCAGTAAACGCCCATATATGCGCGATCGGTCACTCTTTCCAATAATAGATCACCGGAAGTCCTCTAGCACTCAATGCGCACTGGTGATGCGGGTTAAGCGATGTGCGACAGCCCCGACAGGTGGCTGTTTCAATCACAGCCACCGGTAGGGGCTAGTGATACACGGGTTGCTTTTCCCTAAAAACCTCGCGCGACCAACCATTTTTTTTAACTGCCACCTGTCATGAAGACAGTTGACTCCCAATGTAATGGGCCGGTTGCGATGATGTCACACGATCACATGACCTAGGTTGCCGGTGGACCACCTGCTTGTCTAGGACCACTGCGCTCACGCCGCCAACGAAGATGACGATGACAACGAGAGGCTTTCCGCTGAACGGAACCGCTAACGCTAGCGTGCTAATTATGGTCCTGTATTTTGTGGTTTCTGGACCTTGCAATGATGGCAAAAAGTTGTGGTTGGACGAGCAAGCCTTCTGCTGTTTTTAAACCGATCACAGCGCATGCCTTCTTGCCTTCTTGCCGATGACCTTCTGCAAGTTTCTGGCGAACAAATCGCAATTTCTCAAGGTGCGTATTGTTATATTCACAACTATAACCAAAATAGCTATGGAGAAAGCGCGAAGCGGCACATAATTTTCATGAAATTGGTCCCTATGATACCCTCAAATATATGTGCTTCTTTAGTACAAAGAAAGCAGAAACAACACAATCCGATTAAGAAACTATCAAATTTCAGCAAGTTGTCCTGCTAATGTTTTAACGAGAGTATCATTTCACTGGAATTCGTAGTAAGGAGAACATTTTCGTTACTGAAGCCCACTTTCCTCTTGTTTTGTTTCCGGGCCTGAAGTCGGCCGGACATTCTCAGGTAGGTCAGATGTTCCTCGAGTTTGAGTCGTGCTCGGGATAATAAAACACAAACCGGGCCGGGCTAGGGTTGGTAGGGAAAGAGGCTGCCAAGCCTGGGCTAGTAATTACGGCCCATGCAGTACAAATGCACAGAGACTTGTGGAGGCATCTTGACTGCGGTTTTCAATGCTCTAATTTTCATCAATTTTCAATGTTCAATGGCAATATTCAATGTTCAATGGAGCGTTCACCTACGTTCTAGCCCTGGAATAATATTGAGTATGAGTTTTACCGCCCTTCTTGTATGGCCACTGCTTTGTCTTCAGAGATTTAAAGACGGAAGTGCTTATTTATTTTTATGGGGGAGGGGGGGGGGGGGGGCTCCTACTCCAGCCTACTTAATCTAACTTTTAATAGACGCTGTGGCTGAGGCAGTGTTGGACCACATGTCCCTTGATATAAATGACGCTTTTAGCAACTTGTATGTCAAGTTTCGTGCCGAATGGTGGATTTTATCCTTGGTGACATTTATTTTCCCAACTTACTTTTCAGATGCCCTTTCTTTTATAAGTGCCTCAGCCTTCCATCCTTTCGTCTAAATGCACAGCCGAGGCTAGAAACAGTGTACTCTCCTGCTAGTCAAATACCGAAGCGTTCGTTTCCATTCTGTGTTAGCAAGAGTAAATGAAGACTTCATTCTTCGTCATAAGAGGCCTCAGAAATAAAACTAGCTGAAAATGGACCCGTACGCAAAAGTTTAATGCATATCAGTCATTTTGAAAGCAAAGCATTTTTATATCAGTGCCTTGCTATCTTCGCCTTGCATGCATCAATCCTGGCTCAACTTCGGTGCTGATATGACAGAGTTCACAAACAGTTATCGGTCTTCCCCCCTCCCCCAAACACTCTCGTATTGCTTTCGTCAACGCCTACACTGAGAGAAATAGTTCATACCATTGCTTCGTGTGGGCCAGACTAGGAATGAATTAGGAATGATTGGTAGCCTATCACAGCACAGTAGATGCTTTCACAGAAGCGCTATCGCTCACCCGGCTTGCATTCCTTCAACGACTTATGACATTGCTGCTATGAGCTAGCTGGCTCAAATTCCGGAACGTCATTGTTGGAAAGGAAAACATTCACATCGATCTCACACGTGTGGAAAATATGCTCCCTCAAAAAGACCGCTGTTGTCCTGTCGCATTTCTTTGTTGTTTTTGTTCCCAAGCTGTGTTGTACCGGATTGTTTTCTCGCTTTCCTGTTGGAAACGTTTTAGTGAATTTTATTGTTATTGACAGGTTATGTCTCTAAAATATGTATCTTTGCAATCTTCTAAAGGGCAAATAAACTCAATGTTTGTAGCTAACATCCACTCATACAATTCGATGCTAGTAATTTTTTGTGTCGCCGTCTTCGAAGTTGTCTACCCTCCACAATTATTGCAATTTTGGAAACAGGCTCCCTTGAAGGTGTTCCTTTGTCATAGCACTCAGACAGAAAAGAGGAGTCGTACAAACATATATTTCTTTTCAAGTATTCATTTCATCAACCGCACTTCCATGCAAACATTTCGATGTCATAATTTTCTGTGACACTGCACCCTCCTTCAATGTAGTTTCTTTGCGGCAGTCGTCCTTATCGCTTCATTCTTACCAGGAGGAACAATACAAGATAGGGTAGAGACGCAACAACAAATGCGTAGAGGTTGAAAATTATCTTCTTGTGCATAAGGACGGTGGACTCATGCATGTTTTTACGGAACTTCAGCATCCAACCCTTGTGTGATTCCTAATCTCGGTGAACAAACCCAAGTACCGGTGAATCTATGTCACATGAGGTTCAACCACACTGAAACACATTGCTAAGGAAACACAAAGAAAGCATGTTCCGGAAATCAGGAGGGGTTGTCTTCCAGGTGTAATTTTTGGCCATCACCTCATATATAAATATGTGAGCTAAAGCGGGGGCCTCATTCTGCAGCGGCCGCCAAGGAACTGGTCAAGGCTACTGTCACACGTGTGAAGTAGTGAAGGTTGCTAGCTGTATCCCGACCGGCTGGCTTTAGAGACTGAACCTAAAAACATTTAAAACAACCGCCATAACAACTAAGGCTGGCCAAAGTTTGGTGTTCGAGGATTTATCGAACAATAAATGGGATGTCAGAAGGCTTAACAAGGGCAAGAGGACGAACACGACATGTAAAATTTTTAAGAGAAGGCAATCGTTCTGCTATCGTGGTTCACCCGAAAAAAATAGAATAACATGTTATCAGCAGCAGCAGCTGCCTGACTGCACCCACTGTAGGACAAAGGCATCTACGAAATGGGTCAGTGACATCGGCTCCTCCGGCTTGGTGTCCTTCCCAGGACATGTAGATACAAAGTTGCCGGAAGACGAAACAAAGGAGCTGACGCATGTTGATGCACTTTGTATAAGAAGAGCAAGGGTTTCCTAAATACCCTCCTCTTTGTCCCTATCACCATTTCACATTAAATTTCACATCCGCGAGAGAGGGTCAGGAGGTCGGACCGGGGTTAAAGGGCAGATCGGCGTGGGCTTGCTTGCGAGCCGCGCAAGCAACAGCTTTTCGGAGGTGATATCCATGCTTTAGAACTTTTTGTTTGGCTATATGGTGCATTTTCTACCAAAAGAGCTGTAGCGAAACCAAGACGAACACAAGAAAGAGGCACCCAGGACTAGCGCTAAACGTCATCTAACTTTATTCACTGGCAGCGCAGCAAATATATGGAAAAAACCTGATCACGTGCAGATACCAGGTCACACACACCACTATCAACAGAACCGTTCAAGATATGCTATCTTAGATTTGTATAGATTCACAGACGTATCGCTAACACAATATACGCCTCTCTTCCTTGGGTTCGTCTTCGTTGCGCTACAGCTCTTTTGTTACGATATCCATTCTGCTGGGAACAAGTGACGGCACAATGCGTGTTCTTTTCACAACTGGGAAGATGTCCTTGGAGTTGTGACTTCGCACTGGCCCAAACACAACGAAACAGAGCAGTCCGAATTCACAGCATAAACAAAGTCCATGTGCGGCCTTGGTCCACTGCTCAGTCTGATGGAACAGATGGAATTTGTTCGAAATAAGATAGCGAGTGAAAGTCCATAATTTCGAAAAAAAGTTATTCTCGACTTCACACTTATATATACCTGGTAGTCCTCATACCACTCCTGAGGCAGTGGTGCAGCGTCTAAGTGAAGCGCCACTGCCTTGCGATGGCAGTTGCTGCCATCGTTGGGGCTTGTTGCTCAGCCTGAGCAACAGCCCGACTATTATAGTCGGGAACCAACCTTCAACCTCCGTGGATGGGCGCACGTACTCTTTCGGGTGCTGACAATTAATGAGGAAAGGTGTCGCCATGGGGCCGACTCCGGGCGTTCCCACGGTGGCGGTGGCGACATCAGAAAGTATTTTTTTTTCCTTTCTGCGAGAATAAACGGGACCAGACCCATGTCGCCGAACTTCAATGGCGCCCCCACAATGGCTCGGGGTTGCGCCAACCGGACGCCACCGTGGCAGACGTACCGCTCCTGCTTTCCTCAGCCGCCTTTCCCTCGGAGAGCTGCAAACAGAGGAGGATGAATTTCCAAGAAATGGGTGTTCGAGTTTCTTGCAGGGCGAAATGAAAATGCCTCTGTAGGTACGACTAAATGTCGCGTTACCCATTAGTTACTGCGCCATAACATTCTTCTCACGAGATTATTTAGCAAATGTTTTCTCCTGTATTGCCGTACAAATGCGATAGGTTTATACCGGAATGGGGCATTAACACTGCGACAATGTCCAGTCGTGTAGTTTCTCTTATGATACTTACACTTTACGTTACCCTAGAATACTTGGCAACACGCAGGGTTTAACCAGGTTCGCCCAATTCTTCCTGGAAATAAGTTCTCATCAGCAAGCTTCGCAGCCTACACCTCTTTTAGAAGCTGGAATGTGAAGGTTATTCGCTGTAATCATCAATGTAAGAAATCAAATTTCTTGTGCTCATGGCTTGACGGCGTTGCGTTAGCAACCTAGAGGAGATCGATAATTTATCCTCGACAGTTCCATTAAGGCTTGTCCCGCCTGCACTTTAAAACCACCGCAAACGGTATTAAGCGTTTTTCTTGAGTTATAATGTCATGAAATATAGCGCTTTCCCGCATCGACGCCAATAGCGCGTCACTGTTTTCACATGACCCCTCAGACAAAGAACATTTTCTGCACGGATGGAATATTGTTACAAATATTATATTCGTATTCGACTCGCTCCCTTCACTTTTTGATTCGTAATCAATAAGATTTTAGCCATATTCTTATTGTTCAATTTGGTAGACAAGCCATTACATTTGCACTGAATTCTTTTTATTTTTGCAACAACGACTATTGGCAAGCTTTTTATATAATAGGTCTACACTACCAGCACTCACCAAACGTAAGGAAACGTAAAGGCCAAGGAAAATGAACGAAGTTAAATTTAGCATTTCGATATGAGCTATGCAAAGAAAAACGATGGGTGTAACGTTAACAGCCGGGAAGAGATCAAACCGCATCAAGAAACAAATGTGAGTACATTATGTACTGTTGAAATCAAGAAGCAACAGGCAAGGGCAGGGCATGTAATACAAAGGCACGATGCCCAATCGTCGTTACGTGTAACGTAATGTATGGCAAGAGAGGGCAAGTGTAGCAGGGGGCTACGCTTGCCTTTGAGACTATGATGAGATCAGGAAGCTTGCGGGATTATGGCGACCGCAGCTGGCAGAGGACCGGGTTATCTGTAGAGATATGGGGAGTTCTATGTCGTAAAGTGAACATATTTAAGCTGATCATGACGATAACAATGACGACGATCATGATCCTGCGATGAAATCGGTTGCTTTCCAGCAGGCTGTCGTTTTAGCAGAGAACAATTTGGAGCCTAGAAGCACGAATCTTCCGCGCCATATTTAACTGCATTCTTTCAAAATGCGCTTCTGTAAACTTGATGATAATGCAGTCTAGAACGTCACTCCATCTTCACCGGCGCCAACGCGACGCCAGAGAGAGCGGACGGGACTGCTTCCAGAAAAGCAAACCTTCTTCATTCTTTACACAAGCGTCACCGAAGTCACGACCCAGAGCAATGGCAAAGAGTTCCTTGCAGAAAAGGCCACAGTTCACGATGTTCTGGGAATGAGGGGTAGCAGAAGAGTTCACAAAGAATTCTGCCAGCATTCCTTTAGTCAGCTGTCGACACTTGCAAAAGGATTACGGCATTGTGCTAAACACCTTCTAGGCGCTTCGTTCTTCCAAAGTACCTGAAACGTGAGCATTTCTTAAATAACAAAAGAAAATTCGCAGCCAGAATCGAAGGCCACGTCAGACACATATTAACGAAATGCGACGATTCAATATTTTCGAACGCTTCAGAGTTCAGGTGAAAACGGCAACAGAAATTTATTGCGAAAAGGCTTCCCCTCTGGTTTTTACCTGGTTGGAATACATCGATGCCTTTCAAAGCCTATGACAAAATTTGCACTAAAATTTTCTCAATTAGTCAAGGAGAAAATCACTTCATCTGTGGCTTTTATAGCAGAGAATTTTGACAGCGATAGTTACTATACTGAGCCTAAGCAGCCTCAATGAGCCTAATCAGCCACGCTGTTAAATTGATTGCTTCTATACAAGGCTTTCAAAAACTAGGCGAAATCACTCAGCTGGTAGCCAAGGTGCTGTGAGAATCACAGATTGGATCTAGTAAGGCGGAGCCACTGGCGATCAGTGGGATATCCTATGTTTCAGCAAAGTGCGGAAAACAGTGAACAGCAATGTTTCACGTAGCACGTATTCGGACAAGGCACGATTGCAGCTTTAAGATTCTTTAACTTACCCCCAAAATCCGCAGACGGAGTGTTTAATTCGAGACTCCGACAGACATTTGTCAATTTCACCACGTGACAAACCCCCTCCCTCCTCTTTTCCTAACTGTGGCACGCCTCAGCCTTCATCGCCTAGTCAGTTGTCTGAAATTGAGAATAATCACGGTCTCGAAGGACAAGGCCTCATACACTGGACTCTAACCTGAAGGATCACGCAGCGTCGGTAGAGCTTGATGGAGTGATCGTGCCGCTCCGTTCAAGTATTACGGTCAGCGGCGCCCTGTCGGGGATGCCGAAAACATCGATAATGTTATCGAGTAGAAACCGTACCTACTGCTCCAACGAGCAATTAGAGTCATCAGAGGCATTTCCCGTTTCCAAAATGGGTGAGCCAACGTGCTCTTGACGAACATGAGGTCAAATAGAGACACCTCTACAAAGGCCCAATAATCACCGCTATGTGTGAAAGCGCCTGCTTCCAACGGGCATTAGGACACTTAAACCAAACTACAACAAGACGACTGCCGGAATGTCTACCATAAACGACGACACGCTATCCATGAACGAATCACTTCAAATCGTTTTCCTAAGCTGCGACTACTATTTTTCCATCATATTTTGACGTGGTACAAAAACTTCTGTCGTAGCGGCGACAAAAGACTCTTGGCAAGCAGCGAACTGTGAGAGACGTCGCACATGATCGTCAAAGCTCCCACCGTCATGTTCAACATTATGGGACAAAAATTCTGAATATTAAAATTTCTAAGGTACTGTTATTGACATAATAAATGCAGCGGTCCATTATTTAGATGTGTAGCAAAAGATTTCGTTTAAGATGCTTCCATCGCTCGCATTAAACATTTAAGACTGCCATAGAAAAACAATTGGGAAAGCTTTCGATGATAGCGAACATGTCAGTAGGTAAAAAAAATGCAAGCCTGCTGACGGGAGATCTGACGGCCGATCTATTCTTATAGTGAAATCTGATACTATATGAAAATTTTGCGTTCATGAACTCTTTAACGTTCAAAAATGCCTTTGTTTAGAATTGTTGGGTGTGATACAGCCGAAGAATGGATGCGACATAAAGCAGAAGAATTTCAACTATGCAAAACGGCGCTAATGACAACGGATAGAACAATTTAACCTCCAGCGAGGCCATTTCATCAGAGTGGTATGGATGCACTCGGCCATATTATTTGAGGTGTATATACGCCCCTTAATAAATACGTAGACAAACAGGAATAGTTGTAAATGTGAATAATAAATATCAGTTAACCAGCCTCCTTGTTAGAATATCTTAGCTGCATTATGATGCGCTGCACCACTGACAATATCATGGCGAAAAAAGGGGGGCTCTTCTCACTAAAAATGCCTTTTTTTTTTAATTTCAGGACATCTTAAGAGGAACAATCAGTATGTCTTTATTTATCATAACAGCACTTCGGTTTGGTTTCGTATTCCTTGATGTTAGCTCAGCTTCTTCTTTTCGCCTTCTCAGAAATGTTAAAGAGGAAAAATTTTAATTGTCGGAGGCAAAGATACATCAAATCTTCTTATCGAGGAGAGCGATTGTGACTCCATGTTAAAACTTAGCGGGGATGCTTTGGGCTCGTTACAAGATGTGGATTCCAATTTTGCAGACATTGACATTGAGCACCCAGACCAACATAGCCCTACAAATCCCTTGAGTGAATGCATCATGGGAACTGGGTCTCTCACGACATCGAAAGTGGTCAGCTGCACTCAGGTGCATGGAAAGTAAGCTGCAATGGCAAAAAAACGTGCTAACAGTCTCACATAGCAAAGAGACCAATGACTCCGCAGTAGCGTCGTCCCACCACTAACAAGTTTCCTGCAGCGATAAATTTCGATGATTTAGTTTCTTGATTTACTTGTAAGAGAAGGAGGCACCAGGAAACGGAACTGTTTAAATAGCAGGAATCGGAGGAATGTAAGGGTGTAAACTTGGGCACGAGTTACCACGAGCTGCATGCTATCAAAAATTATCGACGAAGGTGCCTGAACTCTACATGCAGTTCATTGCTAGTGTGATGGCACACTGTCGCAATTAGCCGGTTCGCGGCGCTCTGCCTTTTCTAAACAACAAATCGCAGCTCGGTGTAGGAAAGCACTATTTTCGTAAGGCCTATAATGTACGACCACGCATCTATTTTTTCCGACGAAGAATTTCAAGCTGCACATTCTCCCCCAGACGAATCTACAATCCGTCAACGACCACATGATCTAATTCAAAAAACACAACGTGAGCAAACAATGTATGAAGAACAAGGCGATTTTCTGAGACTTCAAGATGTGTGGCCGTTGCCACACAGACACCGGTTATTTATATAACTGCGACGTGTACACTGGGAAGATGATCGAAGGCACGAAGGAAGTCAACATGCTGTGGCATGTTCTCTTAGCGGCATATTTTTCTATTCGGCAACAGGTCATTAAAGGTCTTGTGCAGACGCAAATAAATGCACGTGGAAACATTGATACAATGCGTAGGCAGTGTGCACCAACATCCAACATAGCTACAGGCGACTCAAGTGCTGCGCATACTGAGCCATGTCCAGGGTTTAAAACCGTTCGTTCATTTACTGCGAAATTTATGCAGGACACAAGTGCTTTAGAAGCGGCAAGGAATAGCATTCTAGAATTTCAAAGAGTGAGAAAGCAGTGGTTACGGCTGGAACGAGTTTGATTCCTTGAGGTGAAAATGCGGAAATGGGTAAACGGCACACGCGATTCTGTTCTAATTACCATCACGCCTTCCCTATCTTAAATGAAGAAACATTGCTTGTCCAGCTGGAAGCGTACTTGCGTCTCTTACCAGCGTGCACACATCATAGCTGGTTATTTGAATTAGGCAACGCTGGAAAATTGTTAGAATACAACAGCGTGCTTTGTTCACCAGCGTTCGCACGTGCACTCAAGATTGAGAACACGTATTGTAAGTGTTAACTTTTTCTTCCTAATACTGTTGGACTTATTCACTCTTCTCATTATTTCGTAGGCCATATAAGCCGAATGTTTCGCTGTTTTCATCTTCCCGTCCCTCATTTCCATGTACACCCGAGGGGATTAGGAGCGGGGTAAAGCTCCGAAGTGCTGTTGGTTTATCTTGGTTCTTTGCATAAGTTCTTTTTTGCTGGCACCACGCGGGCTTATCTATTTATTAGCTGCGAGAGCCGAGACTAAGAGCATTCTGGTGAAATCATGGTGAAGCGAGCCTATTTCGATGACTTTCGAGATGATTGTTCGGGTTTGAAGCTTCTTATTTCCTGTCTATTTTTCTGTGTTGGAAGTGCGCACTGCCCAGAGCGACCGGAATACTCTGCCAGGTGACCAACAACAGCAGCTGCTGCTCGCACCTCCGAATTCAGTTCGTTTTTTTAGGTTCAACGTCCTCAAATATACACAAACAAGTTCAGTTCTGCGCCAGCCTGATCGTTTGTTGGCTGCTGGCATTGATGCTGCCACAACCTTGCAAAAAAGTATCCCTGGCTTAGGGTGCAGTGAAAAAACAGCATAAAATGTCTTTATGCATCCATAAACAGCAGTTATGTCGGTACAAGGAAGCAGAATACTTGTACTTAATTCGCGGGACTCACGGGGCACTAAAGTGAAGCTTACTTTTGTTACCGACTTTGGTTACCGGTTTGCAGATTTGAGCTTTATATGCTTTAATTTTTAGATTGAAAATTTCACCAAAATGGCCTTTGGAGCCTCACTCTTCAATTACCACAATCGTACCTACAGCTTCGCCTGCAGTTTGTCTAATAAATGGCTTTTTATCACATGATCGAGAAATAATGACCGGCGTGCCGCAAGGGAGAATACTGAGACCCATCCTATTCAGCCTCTACATAAGCGACATTACACCTGCGTATAAACAGGCAAATTTCATGATGAATGCCGACGACACTTCGCCCCCTGAGATTTTTAAAAAAGCTAACAAGGCCATCTAGGAACTCATCGTCTGGTGTGTACATAACTTTCTATGAATAAATACCGCAAAATAGAAGGTGTGGTTTTTCATGTAAAGGACACACATATATCTTATAATCTTTTTTTGCAGTACAGTTCTGCAAATATTGAACTGGCGCTCTCTGTCACAGTTCTTGTAAGCTATATTGCAAACACATTACAATGGGTTGAGCATGTCAATTTCGTACTGCAAAAGCTCAGTCGTTCAACAAGCATACTAAAGCGAAACAGGTATATGCTTCCGACAAAAGTAAGCAGTAAAGGTTTATTCATTAACCCACATAAATTATTGCCGTCTTATTTGTGTTAAAATGACGGATTTAAACTTTAATAAGCTATTTATAATGAAAAAAAGACGTATAAAAGCCAATATCTCTCATATTAAACATACTGCTAACTTGTGTACAAAATATAATATAGGCAAGGCACAACACATATACACCCGCAGTCTTCCACCTAACTTCAGTTGAGAATTAGGAAAGATATTGCTACTCTGAAAACTTTACCCATTGTAGAGTAAAACGTTACCTCGTACCACAATAGAAGATCAGAATCTCGAAACATACCTCGATACCGGACCAACGATGGTTCAAAAACTTTAAAAAGTACACTGCCAAGATTACATAACACCCTCTATAATGACGGTATTGACACAAACAGTCTCACACCCTACCTAATAAGCGGCGTCTCTACAATACATACCTCACTGCCCAAAAATAGAATAAGTGCTGTACATTTTTTTACATTGTAATCTATACACACTGTAATAATGCTTTTGTGCCCATTCAGTATATTTTCTATTGCATTTGTACCTTGCATTTTTGTATTTCCTATATGTTAAGGTGTGAAATTTTCTTGTAATACGTCCTATGATGTTTATGTCGCCTGGTTCACTAGTTGTGCATTATTTGGTTTTTGATTTGATTTCGTGTTATGCTTGTGATCGTGTGACTGTGCGCCGCTCGTCTAAGCTACTGCGTTGTCGACAAGGGTTGAGGGCTGACAAGCCGCTTCTTTGCTACTTTTACCTAAGCCTTCACATTTCTTGGAATTTAAATGAGAAAAAGAAATTTGGTGCATACCGACAGCGTTCGAACATTCTTCACAGTTGCCAACAGTATTACCAACCAATTGAAAATCTCCGTATGCAATGCTCTCTGCTATCGCGTATCAATCAAAATAAGGGAGCAACTGATGCTAGAAAATACAAAACGGAGAAGCTTTGGCTGTGTATTCACAAAGCCAAAACAATATATTTTCAATCAAAGCACCTTCGTCAACCATTTGTCGCAGCTGGACATTTTCATGATAGCAACTAAGAAAAAGTGAGATTTCAGCTTTATATAACAGTTCCTAGAACATACACACCGCAGCAACTCCTTTTCAAGCCGTAGAAGCCGAACGTACAGAGGGCAATAGTTCTGTCAAGATGAAGGCACTGTTCAGCATTCTCCTCGTAGTAATCTTTCTCGCTGCCGCAGAGTGAGTATGAGCGCTCAGATTCTCATAACAAAGGTATTTCAGCTCGTTTTGCGCATACACGTTAAAGAACACAAATAATGAGAGTTCTTGCTGTCTACGATATTGATCTGCCTGTCACGCGCAAGCTAAACGTATCGTTTACCTGAACATTTTTATCTTATGCCGCTTCAGTCACTTCCTATGGTAGCTACATCGGCACTTGGTATATCATTGTGGCATTCAGTTCTAAGCGAGCAGCCGCAGCTGTGGCTCAGTGGTTATGGCTCTCGGCTGCTGATCCGAAACGCGAGGGTTCGATCCAGGTGGCGACGGTCGAATTTCGATGGAGGCGAAATTCTAGAGACCCGTGTGCTGTGCGATGTCATTGCACGTTAAAGAACCCCAGGTGGTCGAAATTTCCGGAGCCCTTCACTACGGAGTCCCTCATAGCCTGAGTAGCTTTGGGACGTTAAACCTCATAAACCAAACCAGTTCTAAGCGAGGGACACTCAGTGTAACCTTGAACATGTTTTACTTAATCGCAAGTAACACCGCAAAATCATCCCTACTACACTTCTTAGCGACAAAATGTGCGAATATTGTTCATCCCCCTATCTATTTGCGTACACTACTCGGAAGAACCTCGAAATTGTCTTTAGAGGTAATGAAATTGATACCAAGCACTTCAAAAAATTTGAGACTGATTAGCTTAGTGTCCCTTTCTTACAAAGTTTTTGCATAAATCATGGTTAATAGAGGTGCATAAACTTAAGATTTCACTCAACCAAGCGGCAGCGTTGGCATTCGGAAAAATTGTCGACAGAAGACGATATTCATTCCGTCATTGAAGTCGCCACTATCATCACGCATTACGGAAAAGCATCTCACTTAAATGGAGTATCAGAAGCCATGCAGGCATGCGTAACCATGGTGTAGAACAGGCATATGTAAAAGCGCTGGAATATATACATAAAGACTCCACAGCGAACATAATCCTTCGTAGGGCAAGTCGTGTTTGCTACACGCGTGAACGGGACGAAGATTGCCGCTGTTACATAAAGGTCCTGAATAATGGGCGAGGAGGCCCATGAAACCGTCGCACTTTGGAAGAGCCCATGTTTAGAATGTGCTAACTGTCTCATTGCCCCAAACGTTGCCTAATGGTCGGCTCCTTTGCATACCTACAGCACTAAACCGCTGAGCATCTGGAAGTGCACTACGACCGGATGAGGCAAAACAACAAAGACATCGGTGATTTTATGCCCATACACTTTCTGCGACTGATTCCCAGCAGACTACTGGCAGTGGTACACTGCACTTGAAGTGGTGTGAGGTGTCGGGAAACGAAGCTCCTTATTCAGCACAGGGACTGTTCGAATCCTGCTCTCTGCTCTGAGTTTTTTTTTTTTTATTGTTGATGGATACCATCTGGGCAGAAAAGGGCCCTTTCGAGGCCGTGGCTCTCTGGGTCAACTTCGTCGCGATTTTGCTACGGTATTGGCCTTAGCTCACTGCGAATAACATATGAGAAATGTTTGTGCTTCAGGCAAGGTAACTAATGGTGATCCACGGTTAAGAGGCTTGGAAGTAGGCTGTTGTCCGGCTCAGTTTAAACAAAGAATGTAGCGTTATTAAATACAACGTATAGATATGGCGAAGACAGGGTGGGTGGCCGGCTTTTGACGCTGCTATGGCAGATAAAGAGGTGGAGTCGAAAGCGTGAAGATAGAAGGAGCCTATTCTGTGCACGGGGTGCGCCTAAATTGAGTGTTCCTATTATGCTCCCGCATGGAGCAGGTTTGCGTGACTGATTTCCCCGCGCCGCTTTTAACAAGTACTATTCGCGGAGAGGCATGCCCATAATTCTGTTTACGTCATATACCGCTCACACCGAACTTATGAGAGCCCAATAAAGACAGTCGCTCCCATCTTAAGCCAAGCCTGCTTTGTTATCCGGCTGAGGAGGAATTGTATAGCCAGTGCAGGAGGAGGAGTGGTGGGTGCCTCTGAACTGCCTTCTCGTGTAGCTCCTGCCGCAGGAGAAGCGGCTTTCCCGCAGAGCTTGGAACATAAATGCGGACTTTTGGGCAACTATGCTCTCTGCGGGAGCATGTACAGGAGAACTAAATAAATCTGGCATGCTTTTTAAATTGAGTATCCACGTCGTTGCACACAGCAGACGAGTAGATGGAGCGTGGCTGGCGTGGTCGCCGGCTGGTCAGATTTCTCCTTAATTCGTAGACGTTCTAACTAAGCTTTACTGTTCCGAAGAGTAAGAGTGCTTTTGCGATTGTTCGAACAGCACGACTTGGTTGCTGTAGTTTCCGGCCGACGTCACCACCAGTCGTGCTGCCACAGCACTCCTGGAACCATGCAGAATTTTATGCTGCGGTTTGCGGTTTCAAAGCAAAACTCTTTTTCTCCTAAGTGCTTGAGAAGATAACCAGGATATGCACAGCACATTGTATATACCCTGGTAAGGAAACGCTACCATGGAAGCAATACTTCGCGTCAATTCACAGTGTCAATTTACCAGAACATTTCTTCGCACTGCACGCACTACTCGCACTAGACGTGTTCAGTACTTGTTTTTTTTTAACTTTTCTAAAACTACGCTAGTAGATTAACCAGGAAAATACGTCCACATCGGTTGTTCTTAGAGTGTAGTTTTCTTTTACGCATGCATTAGCTGTGGGGATAGAGGAATGGGAGCAAAAGGAGTGAAAAAAATGGCAGGCCTTGCACCACATCAATTATGTACAAGCTTACGACCGCGTGCTATTACCATTTCACGGGACTTAGGATTCCATTGCTATTACTTCAAGTAATAAAACTTTGGTTCATGGCGCAGGCCCATCATGTAAATCATGTAATGTACCTCTAAATCTTGCATTGCAGCACCTCCGATATTTCCGCAGTGGTTTCAAACGGTTAACGGCGCTGTTAAGCAGTTCTAAGATACGCAGGCGTATGCACAGCACAGTGACCATCTCTAGCACAGGGATCAGCCTGAAAACGTGCTCTCCATTTTTCGGAACAAAATTATTCAATATAGGCAGTTGTTCTGCTGAGTGTTTCAGCATTATAGGGATTTAATACACATTATAAATGCAAGTTTCTTGCATCTCCTCTTTTGCCGAAATCTCCGACTGATAAGACTTTAACGCCGCGGCACCTAGTGACTGCTTTCACATGCGCACTTCAGCCCTTTAGTGCACCCGCTATAAACAGAAAAAAAACGCCTAGATTGCACTAGCACTAGCGCATTTTAATAGGCCAATATTGTTTATGCTTCATGTAAACAAAACAAAGCGCAAAATCACTAAGCATTAGTACTCTGTAACAAATATTGCGTAAATGTATGTTGTATCTGTACATAAGTGCTAACATTGAAGTATATGAGAAAGAAAAGTTCTTTTGCCTGTGTATTTGAAAGGCTGTAAGTAGCCAACAAACTCCTCCCGGTGAAAAGGGTAGTTCTTACTTATGCCTCTCAACCATCCTTAAGGAGGCCCTTTAGGAGCCCAAGTAGCCACTCTTCCCTATAGGAACCTCACGGTGGTATCCTGAGGCAAAATGGTCCTCACGTCCCGGGTGGTGCATTACGTCACTTGACACTGCAGACTAAATACTTGTTCCTTATTCAAGCATCGACCGCTGGCAGCCGTGGCCTGTAATCACGTACGTAACTGTTGAATTAAACAACTGATATCTGGACAAAAGCATGTAGAGGAGGAGGACAATTCTGAAAGATCAGAAAGTCAATGTTCCGTCGGTTCATTATAAGCATTTTTCAATGAACCCAGATGAAATCAGATGGACTTAGTGGGTACGAAATGCTAAGCTTTGTAAATTATTTGAAAATTTATTTAAGGATCAACTGCTTTGAAACTACTCTTGGCTCTGCTGGAGTAGAAGGCTCCACAGATATTACCAAGAATTGCGAGAATGACATAACACACAGTGCCTGTGCTGTCATTTTTTTATTATGTGTAGGCCATTGTTCGGTCCTATGCAAGCGGAATTATTGAGTTGGTTTAAGTCAAGCACTGATTTTTTGTAGAGACCGAATGAAAGGCAGCAAGACCACTCTTTGAGTATGCTGATTTCTAGCCTCGAGCTCAAAGCATATAGCTTACTTCAGTGGCTAACAATTTGTAATGCGAAATTCTGAAAGATTGAGTTGATGCAGAAGCATTTACAGTTCTTGTATGTTGAAGGTGCTCGTTGCGGTGGGGGCGATTTTTGACTTGTTTAGCAGTATCATGATGTATCCACAATACAGATTTTTTTGTAATGTCATGGCATTGCACAAGCTTACGTCCACCTGTGAATAAATTAGTAATGTGATTGGCAGGATATCCGGCAAGCACGGTGGAGTTCTCCAAAAAGAAATCGTTCGCCTGGTCCAGGCATTCGTCGTCAGTCGCGTGGTGTATGTGGCGCACTACCCCAAGCTGAGGAAGAGCGACCGCGGGAACCTGGACGCGATGATTCGGGCGGCGGTTAAAAAGGTGCTAGGATTTCCTGGCAAAACGTCTACGGAGCACGTGCTCCAACTTTGTGTCCACAACTAGGTGGAGGAGCTGATTGAGGCCCACGGAACAAGCCAGATTTCCAGGCTGTCGATGATAAACGCCGGCAGACGAGTCCTCCGGGACCTCAATCTCGTGCTGCTTCCCACCACCGAACGCACAGTCGACATCACGGAGACATGAGAAAAAATAAGCCGCTCCCCAGAAATATAGAATAGGGAGTATAACCAAGGAGGGACGGGGGAGGGGGCGTGAAGCCAGGGCGAAATTTATTGAAAATCATTATTATAATAAGACCGGCACATACTACGCGGATGCAGCGGGTCCAACTTAGGGGGGGAGGCATCTGCAACATTGCGGTGGTGCGCGAGGGAAAACAGGTAAACGGGCTCTCGGTAAAAACTAGCGACACGCTAATGTTGCAGGAAGTGGCAATTGCACTGGGTGCCACCCACTCCGACGCAGCGCACATAATTTCGTATTGACAGTTGAGAGTAATTCGGATCCGGCGATTCATGCCTGGACACGAGGGGGTTGAGGGGAAAGAGGCCGCTCACGCGGCTGCCCGAGCGTTCCGTACCCCGGCTTCCACTCAATCCCTGGTTCTTCCGCGGCAATCACTCCAATCCCGCTAATCTCTTACGCGGATATTACAAACCATTTGCGCCTCGGCAGGAGGGTACTCCCGGGACCAGCCAAGGGTCTCGACAGAACGGAAGAGGGCCACCTTAGACGGCTCCAAACCTGATCTTTCTTAAATCCCGCATTACTAAAACACGTGGATCCCACATTCACGGGCAGGTTCAAATTCTACGAGCAGTATGTTATCCTATACTTCATGGTGTGGGCCCGCCAGTACAATACATATATAGCCGTTATAAGTCAGCCAACTATGGAGGGCTGCGAGGCGGCCCTGTCCTTTTCGAACCTGGAGAACCAGCGGCCCCTGGTCCGGAGAGCACGGGCGGCAGCGGCGGCCAATGGCGTCCCGGAGTAAGGACTGCCACCCAGCGCAACAACCATCTCTACCTCCCGTTTTCAATTTTGTACAGTGCAGTAATAAATGTTTTCTCCTCCTCCCTGTAATAAATTTTATGGTCGCACACCACGAGCTGTAGGGACCAGACCAATTAGGTCAGCTTTCCGAAAGTCGAAGGCCGGTCGGCTTTAAATCATCGGCTTAATTTCGCTACCACTCCGTTCTGCATCGTCCTGAAGGTTTCAAATTGCTCTCATGGGCAATGTTTTAATTCATTCATCCACTCCTTTGTTTCCAACAAACATTTATTTACAACATTTATACGGGCTCACTGCTTTTGTGTTATACTTTGTCTGTTGGTTGTTGTTGTTCTTGCTTCTGAAGCGATGGCACATACCCATGGTGGAGGATTAGCCAGAGATTGGTGCAGATCCAAATGCGAGGGAAACTTACCATGACTAATCTCAAACGGTTCATAAATAAAAATTGAGTAATCTGGGAAAGTGAATAAAAAATTTAAGAGAGTTTGATGAAATAGGAAGGCAAGTAGAAGAAACAAAAAAGTTAGGATTAAAATAAACCAGTGAGAATGTTATAAAAGTAAATAAATAACTTTTGAAAGAGAAGTAAAGAAAAAGAAGTGTTAAGGCAAATATCACCCTATCTCGATTACATAACTGTGAAGAACCTCAGCACGTGCTTAAGAGTGTGGAGGTCACCCAGGGAGACGACCGCGGCCACATTAATTGAGGGCTGCCGAAAAGTAGACAGCAGCGGAGCGGGTGCGGCAGCGTCCGGCCGTGGCAAAGGTCACGAGCTTTCTCCCTAGGGCGTGCTGCGAACACTTCCTCCTTTTCGGCATCAAGCGCCCTGCCAGCCGCGCGGGTCGCTGCAAGGGCATGGTCTTAGAAGGATAGGAGGAGAGGAATAGTAAACGAATGCCCTAATAGAGCGAGGGGAATTTGCAAAAACTTAAATTTCTGTCTTGCAAAACTCCGGCGGGAGAAGGTGAAATATTCTAAGGAGTCAACGTTCCCGCACGACGCATAAATTTTCGACGGCGCGAAGCCAGAACATCAGAAACAAAGTTTCAGACCAGGAATCCTGCTGCGTATTAACACTGTCATTGAAAAATCACAGTGCTTTGAATCACATGAACACCCACGTCATGGGAACTTTAAGTGTTCGTAGCAGGCTGTAGCAAGGATCGGCTCACGGGTCAGGCTATGATGCAGTTGCAAACGATCAACACGGGACACAGTCCGATGGGCGACGTTTGGAACAACGCGGGAAACAGGCCCATTTATGGCTCAATTCATTAAGGAATCTGCCATCAAATTTTAACTTGTGCTACTGTCCCCTCTAATCCACCGACAGCGCACTCCTTGCACGTGAAGGGGCCGAACGAACATTAAGGATCGGTACAAGAGGCTAGCCCTCGAGCTTTCAGGCGCTGTCAAAACTCAGCAGCTGTCTGAGAGAATGATTGCATGAGAAATATAGCGGGCAACTTTTTGAAAGCCCAAACCCGTAGCGAGAACTTCATCAGCATAAATTGACGTATAATCTGGGCCCGGACAAAATAAGTCCAATCTAACAGACTGAAAATTGGGTTGCTATTCTTGTTGACCTACGAGCGATAAATGCTATTTCCTCATCATTAGATGAATCAACACCTCAAGACCTGTGATGGGCCGCCCTTGGAACTTCTCCTTTCCGCTCGGAAAGTGCTTACAGTGAATGTAGATATATTTTGCAATGAAGAAACGTTCATTGCGGCATACAAAATGCTGAAAAGGCGATATATACACGACACAAGCAATGAAAAGTGACAAATACGGCCGCACTCGTTAAGCTACAATAAACCTTAGATCCCAGTGATTTCATTTAGAATAATTACAATTTGCGAATTATTTTAGCTCCAGCAAATACGCTCGCCGGAAGAATTTACTTTGTTGGGGTAACCTGAGGCTTGCTCGTGCCGTTAAAGAAAAATAGATCAGAAAAAAAAATTAGATTTTTTTTTCACGGTTCAAGAGAGGATCCAGCAAGGAGATGGTGACAGCAAAGCGAAAGCAGTTTTTATACCCTTTCTAACCTAGTAGCATATGTCGTTGAGGTGAAATGCTGCTAACATGCGTTGAGAAATTGCTAAATGCCATAATTACAACAAAAACAGTACAAATTTTTCACTTAATTCAAGACTGGTGGACTCTACGTTTGGTGATCGCGGGGCATAAAAGGGTTTACAGCCGGTGTTAGGCCAGCCAAACAAAATGTATACAGACATGAATTGTCCACTCGCCACTGCACAATCCATCTACTCACAAGACACCAAATTCGCTCACCAGAATATGTTTTTACATGCAGAGAAACGCGCGTTTCTGGCTTGTCGCTGCCGTGCTGACCTGCAGTTCAGGTGGCCCATGACAGCACGCTATGCATTGAACTTGAATGTTTCATCATCGCTCAGGCAACTTAACACGCCGGTGCCGTTCTCCCACGTAAGAAATGTCGCTCACATTCGAACAGCTTTTCTCCTGCTCAACGTCGTGTCTATTCTGTTAGTTGCACTGCCCCGGGCCAGGGTATCCGTAAACATAACCCTGCGAATAGATGAGCATTCTCATTCTTTCCCAAACGTGGACGAGGCCACTCGCCATGAGAGAAAACTATAGAAGCTTGGAAACACTTCCACACAGCCAGACGGTGTCATTTCCCAATATAGCGTGAAAATGTGGTGTTACCGTGGCGCTCAGTGTCAAAGTGGCGACGAAGTAACCTGCATAAAGCTATGCTGCGCTGTCAGTAACAAAACGAGCTTTTGGTGGACACCTTGCAATGTTGAGTGGCGCGCACAGCACGCATGTTTGCGGCTTCCTTGATTACATCATGGGCATTAATTTTTGAGATTCTGTACTTTATGCTGATTATTCGCTCCGTTCATTGAGCCTGTTCGAATTAAATTGCTCCGGTAAAATATCTTCCGACTGTAGGCAGCTTGCGCTGCCACGGCGGCGCTGAAATTGCTCCACTGGAAGCCAGAAACTCACGGGCATCAGCCGCTAGGGCACTACAAACGCGCGACCACGTTATAAATCTTTAGAGGCGCGCATTTGTCTGATAATATTTCTTGCCTACAGCTTCTCTCTACGCAGCCGAATGAACGGACGCATGTCTTCTGTCGCTTCGATAGAGCGCAGAAGCCAATGATGTGGCGTAAAAAGAAATAGCCTTTGTGGTGCGGCGCTGCGGTCGGCAGGGCAACTTCAGCGCAGGTTTCCTATACCAGAGCTAAAACATTTTTTTTCTAAACGTCTCTACAGCTTCTGGAATTTTATTTTAGAAGCGTTAAATGTATCCTTGAAGACATTTTTCTAAAAATATTAAAGAAAGTTCTGTCGTGATTTCCACCTGCCTTCCTATGAATATCTTTGACATTGCTTTTGATTACAGGGTCTCTGCGATACCAGGCCCCTTCAGTGACGCCCTCAGGACACCCATGAAACAATGTCCATCGGGAAGCGTAAGCGAAGACAACGTTTCTTTACCGTGTACGACGTTCACTGTATGAGGGTTTTTTTTCTGAATTAAACGGAGTTAATGTCAAAGCATGCCTAGGTGAAAACTCCCAAATTAACCTCCTGCAAGAAGATGATGTTCGCGACGAGAACTTGAGCCATAAAGTACACATGAGAATACGAGTGCGCGTCGCCAAATGTGCCTCTGCGGTAATAGGTTTCAGGCACAGCCCTAGAAATCGACTCACCAATGCCCAGACGAAGAAGATTCAGCAGAGTTATTACTATCAATTCTCCCCCTGTGAAGGGCTAACATGTCTAGGTTTTCATCAGGAGAGAAAGCTATTTCTCTAATTTTATACATTCTCCAAGTTCATGAGCAAGCATAGATAAGTTTATCATCTGAAATGGAACTTGTGCATCTGAGATACTGCTTCTTGTCTGGGATTTGTTGCCTGTAGACAGCCACACCATGAAGGTACTTTGCGAGCAGTCGAGGCAAATCAGCTTCCATTTCTAAACTTTGCGATACCGTTTCGGTGAAATGAATGGTCTGCTTTGTGGAAACTGCGGCAAGATCGAAACTGTCGATCATGTCCTGCTTGAGTGCCCTGCGTATGCTGACGAGAGCACCCACTATGAACATTGCATAGAGAAGCTTTCCGCAGCTAGTGCCTCTAACAGTGGAACGTGTTTAAGGTTTTTTAGCCTACCTTAGGGAACTGAGACATGCAATGAACTTTTTGTTTGCATATTTAAACGACATTGTACATCTCGAGAAGCTCTGATTTCATCTTACATGTTAGCCTCTGGCATTCATCATGCATTGAACTTTGTTAGCCCATTGGTCGGACTAAGCATGTCATCATTTCATATGTCAAATCAAATCAAATCAAATTTATTCCGCAATAAAAAAAGGTTACGAGGAGGGCAGGTAAAAGCTGTGAGAAACAGCTTGAGGAGCCCTGACTCCCTACTACGCGGGTGGCATAGAAGCAAGCGGCTAAGGAAGTACGCTTGGACAAAACACGTACATGAGTTAAGCAACATCATACGAAGAGGAAAGCACCAGGAAAAAATTAGTGTATGGCATCATTATACAAACATTTCACGCAGTTCTTTTGGTGATATACCAGATATGTTAATGTTGGTTTCTTTTAATATGTGATTTATAAGTGTGGGAAGTAGAAATATCAGCATTTGATGCCCATAATTGGTTCTGCATTTGGCGACGTACCACACTTCGGGATGGCGTACATTATAAATAGGGAAGTTTTCTGTTAGCCACGTTAAGCTTGTTATGGAATCATTTTTTAGTAAACAGAGTATATAAAAACGACATAGCTTATAGTCATACAATGATGAAACCTGAATTCATGGTGCTTCTTAAATAAACCTGCAGTGTGAGAGCGATAAGTGACTCTACAGGCTAGGCGTAAAGCTCTTTTTTGTAAGACGGAAAGTTTACTAATATTTCTAGCTGTTGTTGTTGACCACACAAGCAACGCGTAACTTAATCGCCGATTCACCTTAGTACGCAGTTATTGGCCACATTTTAGGTTCTCATTTTTTTATGTTTCTTGTTTTACCTTTCACGCACAGCTCTCTATCTGCCTTTATCTCCAAAATTCTCTTTCCCAAAGCAGAGTAGCATGCCAGCGATTTTTAAACGCTGAATAAATTGTCTTTTTTTAATTAAAAGTATCTCTCTCGTTCTCTCTATGCCCTGCAGAATATGGTGGGGTAAAAGCATTATTAAGAACCTAGAAGAACAGGGCGGGGCAGAGGGATGTGGAAAAGACAAATTTTAGAGTGCGCAAATCGGCCGCTTGAGCAGCATATCAGGCAGTGCTGTACGTAACGCGTTAAAAGTAGCTGATTACTTGTAATCAGTTACAGTTTCTTGTAATTTTGTAATTAATAGATTATTTCGTTCAAACGGACGTTCCAGCTGATTCAATTACATTTTTTTAATTCATTAGTTTTAATTAGCTACTTTTTCGAACAAAAAAAAACAAGTCGTGGTCAGCGGTAAGGCTGTGAGAACTGCAATCAGACGGCGGACACTGGTGCTAGCCGGAATATTTCCTTCCTGACAGCGCGAGAGCGAACTAGCTGTCGAGAAACATAGCGCGCAATCATGTCCAGCACACATAGGTGTCACCGCCGTCTTCTGTGGTAGTTCTTGTTCCGAGGACTGTCCTGCGACCGCTCTTTAGGAACCCTTCGTTTTGTCACATGATGCGTCAACTTAGTTCGCACTACACCGAACTCAGCGGCTTCCACACAGCGCACGGAGGCAGCAATACACTAATGAAGGCACGTAAAGCGGGCATTCTGTTGAAGCAAGCTTTGCTGCAACAGTGTTTTGTATTATCAAAATGAAAAATATGTGAACCACGTGGGCTTCTATTGCGTGAAAAGAAATAGCACAGCAAAGACGAGGACGAAAAAACAGAAACATGACATTCTGTGCGTACGTTTTCTAAAGTCCGTGCTTTCTATCACTTTTATTTCTTTTCCAATGTTCACAACTAACTACATTGCAGTTTGTTACTCAGTACAGTAATGTGCTATTGTAAAAGCACTTAATAACGCTACCAACAAATTAGGAGCACAGAAATCGCTGTCCGCTCAAACAAGCATATGCGTACCGATAAAATGAGCTTGCCTTACGATATCAGGTTGCCAGGAAGAAAAATTTTAAGCTATTGCCGCGATGCATCTACTTTTCTTGTCGCTAATAACCATACATATACGCAACGAAATGCACTTTAATAACTAGAGAATAAGTTTTAATACGATAGCCTTACTGGCCACGGTGATCGATTTGAGCAATCTGTGTGAGGTCTTACTTCGTCACACAAACAGATAATATCCCATAAAAAATTCCCACTGGTCGGATTCGAACCAAGCAAATTCACTTTGAAAGCGAGTATAGAGCCTCATAGAGAAGACGAGTTTTTTTTCTTTATTACGGGCCTTCGGCATTGCACAGCATTTCACAAAAACCTGGAGCAGCATGCCAGACCGACAACCAGGCAGGCCTCTCCTGTTCCTTTAAAGTTCTTTTCCTCCACCTCCTTCTTCACAAAAACAAAAAAAACAGTAGATAGCAACAAGGAACAACCAAAAGAGCAAGCAGAACGCAATGTTACAGAAAGTACATCTCGAGGTGCAGAATGCAGAAAGTGCATCTCGAAACGTTGTGATCAGCCAGCCACTGAGCGGTTTCATGTTATTAGATTTTGCGCAGATAGAACGAGGGCTCTACTCTTGAGATCACACTGCCACGACGATGGCCGTGTTACTTGATAAAAAGAACTGAACATAGCTTATGCGGAAGCGCAGCAAAACAAAAATGACGAAGAAAATCCTAAAATACAAAAGAACATTAAAATCAATAACAGCAACAAAAGAAGAATAATACAACGTGAAGAAGACGGTGATGACAGTCGTTCAGAAGCGGTTAATAGTGCATAAAACAAAGAGTTTTCAGACGCCAACAAAATTTTTGCAAATAACCAAGCAGTTGAGGCTGTGGTCAACTGCTTGCTAGCGCATTAAAACCTTGCTCGTGCAGAGCATGTCATGTCAATTTTAAAACTAATTACGCACGGTGTACTAACGGCAGTGCCTCCACTCTACGGACAAAGGTAACATGGCTTGATTTGTCATGTGAAGTGTGGGTTCGCCTAACCCTTTTCCAAAAATTTCACCCCAGAAGATCCGAGCACCATGCAGAGACGGCAACCTTGTACCCATTAAAAAAACCTGTGGATACACGGTGTCACTCGCAACCGAACCCAGCACTTCCCTAATGTGAGGTGGATACTCTAGCCACCAGGGTGCCGTTTATCCAACTATCCACCGGGTTCTTCAAATGGGTACGAACCATGTCCCGGCATGGCGGTCGGCCTTCATGGGTGCACTGCTTGGGAAAGTAGCCTGCCCCTGTCAGCGCCCCTGTGAGCGATCCTCAAGTGGGCCTCGTTCCTCATGGATGTTCTTGCTATTTGCTCACTGTCTGCTTCTGAAAATATCGTATTAGGCCACCAGTTAACCACTGCAGTAAAAGGAAACTCTTGAGAAATAATTCGCATTACTGTACTGGCGTTTAACTTGTAGAGGGGAACCGAGCAGCCAAAAATATCGCGTTCCACGCCACTATTCTAAGAAAATTGTAGGCTCCTTCGGAAGTACAGAATACGCTGGCATCACCCCACAGCAATCAAGCACGTGAGCGCGCGCCCACAACCTACCACTGTCAGCCTAGCCCAGGTGAACAAAAGTACAATGCGACGTAGCAGGTAACATCACCGCGGAGTGTGGTCCTCTGCAGTGTCAGCTGCGGCAATGGCAGTTATGCGTACTAAAAAAGAAGTAAAAGATAATTTATTCGTGGCACGCCACCGCCGCTTCTCACGAGCAGGTCGTCTCTACTGTGGAACAACATACCGGGCATGCCTGACCCGAGCGGCCGGCATGTTAGCGCTACTGCGACCTGATGCGCAAGGTGTTCATACGTTATTACTTACATAACCGCCTTTCCCTCTAGTGTTTAGAGTACCTGCTGATCTCTTGGCGAGCAAAAGTTGGCAAATTAGGGTGAAAACATCGAAAAAAGCTACTCATGAAAATTTACAACGAGCAACAAATTATCAAGCAATAAGCCCAAGTTGTAAATTGCAGTCTCAGTAATTTTGTGTTTATGTGACAATGAAGTTGTGAGGTAATAAGGTAACGGTAATAGATTACTTTTCTTCAATTGTTCAGTTACATTTATGGGGCCCTAATTAACTATAGTAATAAATTACATTTGATATGGAGTAATTGTAACAGTAAACGGTTGCTTAATTTCTGAAAGATGTACACGACTGGTTCCTGATGGGTAGACCTACCCTACGAACCCATAAGCGAGTGCATAGCCCTCTAAGCAAGAAGCCAGCATTATACTTCACCATCGACATGTACCGCTCATTCGACTCTGTCTACACCAGGAAACAACCTTTGTCGCACCCGTTAGGCTCAAAGAAGCAGATTGCGTTATGCTATGTAGGGAATAGGAAGTACAGATAGCCACCGCGTTGTGTCAGTTGTTGGGGGCTCGGCTGCTGACCGAAAGGCGCGGGTTCCATCCTGCCCGCGGCGGTCGCAAATCGATGGACGTGAATTGCTAGAGGCCCGTGCACTGTGCGATGTCAGTGAACATTAAAGAACCCCAGGTGTCGAAATTAGCGCAGAACCCTTTACCACTGCGTCCCTCATAGCCTTGGTCGATCTGGGCCGTTCAGCCCTTATAATCATCAGCCTTATTACACCCACTGCAGGGCAAATGCCTCTCCCATGTCTCTCCAATTAATCCTCTCTTTTGCCATGTCATCCACCCTTTGCCTGCCAACTTCTTAATCTCGTTCGCCTACCTAACCTTCTGCCGTCCTCTGCTATGCTTACTTTCTCTTGTAATCCACTCTGTTACTCTTAAGGACCAGCGGTTATCTCGCCTTCGCATTAAATGCCCTGTCCAAGCCCATTTCGACTAGGACGTCATTGACCCGAGTTTGTTCCCTCACCCACTCTGCCCGCTTCCGGTCTCTTAACGTTACAACTATAATTTTTCTTTCCATGGCTCGCTGCGTTGTCCTTAACTTAAGCTGAACTCTTTTCGTAAGCCTCCACGTTTCTGCCCCGTAGGTGAGTACCGGTAAGATACAGCTGTGGTACACTTTTCTCTGGAGGGAAATTGGTAAACTGCCATTCATGATCTGAGAGAACCTGCCATATGCGCTCCACCCCATTCTTGTCCTTCTAGTTATTTCCCTCTTGTGATCCGGATGAGCTGTCACTACCTGTCCTAAGTAGACGTATTCCTTACCACTTCAAGGCGCTCACTGCCAATTGTGAATTGCTGTTCCCTTGCTAGACTGTTGAGCATTACTTTGGTTTTATGCATGTTAATTTTTAGACCAAGCAATCCGCTCTGCCTGTCTGGCTCATTGATCATGATTTGCAGTTCACCTTCTGAGTGACTCAGCAAGGCAATGTCATCAGCGAATCGCAGATTATATAGGTATTCTTCATTTACTTTTATACCCAACTGTTCACAATTCAGGCCTCGAAATACCTCCTGTAAACAGGCGGTGAATAGCATTGGCGAGATCGTGTCTCTTTGCCTGACGCCCTTCCTTATTGGAATTGCTGACTTTTTGGAGGACTATAGTAGCTGTGCAGTTGCTATATATATCTTCCAATATTTTGACATACGGCACTTCTACACCCTTATTACGCAGTGCCTGTATGACTGCTGAGGATTCAACTGAGTCGAATGCTTTCTCGTAGTCAATGAAGGCTATATATAGAGGTTGGTTATATTCTGCGCATTTTTCTATCACCTGATTGATAGTGGAAATATAATCTATTGTGGAATATCCTTTGCGAAAGCCTGCCTGATCATTTGGTTGATTAAAGTCCAAGGTCAACCCTTATAAACCAATCGAAACCAGGAAGTGCAGAAACATGAAGGGCGTGGGGTCATTTCCTGGTTTTGTTCGCCTTTTTTTCTTAATTCGTGGTTTCAGCATGCCCAAACAAATTAACGTTTCTTTTTAAAAGGGTGGAAACGTTTAATTTTTGGTTTGGATGTTCTTTGTTCAAACGTTTCGTACAGCTCATGTACGCATATTAAGTAGATAATATAGCATTGCATTATGTATATTGAGCGCAATTTCACCAGCGCTGCGACTAGGAACAAGAACAGAGAAGGAAGACAAGGACAAGCGCTACTAACAACTAACAGTTGTTAGTAGCGCTTGTCCTTGTCTTCCTTCTCTGTTCTTGTTCCTAGTCGCAGCGCTGGTGAAATTGTGAATATGTACCAACTAGCTCAAACCACCATATTGCTACAGTATATTGAGCGATTTCGGTTTCAATTTTTCAGTGCCGGGTGTGATATGACGTCAGACGCATGTAAGAGCAGGAACGGCCACGTAAACCGCAAGAGTTTTGACACAGACTGTTGCGTCGTCTGCTCTCGCACACATGCTACATATTGCGGAGCCTTTCAAAATGCCGGCAAGAGTGTCGATAGAACGATATGCTGAGAAGAGCCATACTAGCGGGGAACGGCAACGAGTTCTCACACTAAATAGCTCGCTTAGGCCAATCTCAGTCATCCGACAGCGTCCGAATACGTGGCTTCTGTGTTGTATTTGGATTGCCACACTACGCTGACGCTCGGCGGGCGGCTCTGCCAGTGGGGCGTTGCCGAGAGTGGAGTACTCAGACAGAAGTCGCCACTCCCTTCTTGAACCGCTCGATTCCTCACCGTCCGTACCGACCACTAGCCTGCGCTGTCTTTTGTTCGCTCTTCCCGCAGTAGCATCGCGAGTTCCTTGCGGGCTCCATGGCTGTTGATTTCGATACCTACGGGTCGCTTTCTATGCTGCTTGTTTCACAAACATTCTGTGAGTAAGGTATATGAAAACTAATAGAAAATGCTGTCAAAATTGAGCATTTTCCGGGTAACCCAGCCTAGTATCACGTGTTTCCTTCTCATTATATATACGTTCGGAGAAGTAGAGGGAGTTTGGCGAGTTGGTGGTGATCCACTACAACAAAGCTGAAAAACAAGAAAAAACGAAAAGGACACACGACTTGCGCTGACTCTCAACTAACTTTATTCTCCTTGTAAAACAGTTCTTATACGCATGACCTGCTGAAATCACGTAAATTATAAAAAATGTTTACAAACATACAACAATAACTATCAGTGTGCAGTGTTACGGAATGAAACTTCACCCTCTACAAAAATAAGGGCTGCACTATTCACCATGGCAAACTATTTGTTGAATGCACCAAAGGTGTCGTATAAGAGACAGATTTATCATGCGGCGCCCATTGAATATGGCAGACTAGACGATGTCTCAAATACACCTCTTCGCGAGCGCGGGAAAAATGTCGAAAACAAAGACACATATTCAAACGTAGCAGCCCATTGTCTCCCGTGCGAGTGGTGCTCCTGAAGGTTTCGCACCACAGGAGTGTTGTACTGTCGTCCACAGACCTGTCTAGAGCGCTCGAACTCCGTGCCGTCGGCGCTCCGCAGCGCACAGAGCGACGTCTAGCGGCGGCGGCTGGTTCGAGATAGCGCATGTCTGATGCTCAGACGACACTCAAAGATGCATAATATCGAACCGGGCGCTGCCGCTAGACGTCGCTCTGCGCGCTGCGGAGCGCCGACGGCACGGAGTTCGAGCGCTCTAGACAGGTTTGCGGACGACTGTAAAAACACTTGAATAAGACTACACGGGAGATATTTGAAGCGTATCAACATCGAAAACCGGAACACATGCTTCAGCAAACATACCGTATTTCTCACAGATGATGAATTTGCATCCCTCGATAAAGTTGAGTACACTGTGCACTGTTATTGCTGTTTGTAAACATTGTTTTACTTTCTTATTGATTTCAGGCAGGCAATGGGTATACGAATTATTTTCGATAACGAATAAAGCTATATGAGAGTCAGCGCTCGTCTCGCGCCCGTATTTTTTTCGCTGTGCTTTTGCACTGCTTGTTAGTCAGCCACAGTCGGCATCAAGACACTTTTGTGAAAACGACAATCGATGACCGTTTAAATGCGCTGGAACTTGTGAATCCGCTCTCTACAACAGCCGACATTGCATTCAAGAACCCCTCTCGCCCCTTAGTTCGAGCAGCACACGGAGAGAGAAAGCGCGCGCAGCACGGGAACACCGTCATTCAAAGCGCCGAGGCGGCATTGTGCCCGATCATCACCTCAGAATTTCGCCACCAGGGGAGGAGCGCGGCATTGTAGTCGCGCAGCCAAACTAGGTTGTGTTCGCTATTGAACATAAAAACAACGTACCTTTATGCAAATTATTGTTGGATGTTTATATTGCCACCTAATATTGCCAGATGGCGCATAGCTGTCGACGACGGTGTAGTGCTCGCGCTGTCAGCGATCTGTCGCCATTGCTGCCTCGGCTTGCCTGGCCTTGTCTCTTTCTGCCTTTTATTAAAGAACCCTTTGTCAACAAGTACGTTACAATATGTAGACATCATTCCTCAACATTTTTTTTGAGGGTCGCAAATATGCCTGACTAAAAACTATCGTAAGCAGTCGTAAAAAAGTAAATATATTTTAAGCACAATAAAACACTCTTGTTTGCAAATCAAGCTAACCAAAACACATTCGCCGGCGCCATTCCAAATGTTACTTACACCTCGAAGGCGTCCATCTTAAAAACAATTTTTTTCATTGCTTTCGCGTTCTACGCAACTTTCTACGCCGGATTTTTCAGATTTCAGAGAGCTTTTACTCCCTCCATATTTTATAATGTTCCGCCTTGTATTTCAAAATTTTATAGTGTTCAGGTTGTGTCCTCAAATTGAACAGCGCTGGGAGAAGTTTTTTGTTTGCACGAGTTGCTCGTAACGCAATAGAAAAATAAGCTTTATGAATTGGCTGTTTTTTATTGAACGTTTGTATTCACTATTCATCCAATTTTATTAAATTCACCGATAAGAAAAAAGTGTTCCTGTGAAGTGAAATGGAGTGACAGGACGCCTAGCTGCGACGAAAACGACCTTAGCACCTGCTACCACACTACCTGCAAATTACGAACTAAACTTAGTGAATCCGCAGACCCAAGCGCTGGTTGGTTTTGTATTTAATTTTAAAATAACTTCCATGAAGCAGTTTAGCCTGCATTGGCGTCCACACTTATTATCTTTAAACTATTGTTCCGAAATTAACACGTTGGCATACCGCTTTGTTTAACACCACATCAGTTACTCATTACAGGGATATAACATTAACAATCTAGAAAAACATTTCCCGGCATGGTTGCAAATTTTACAAGAAGCAAAGGCTCCTGAAGTCTTTTGGTAGTTAAAGCAAGCGCACATGCTCATATTTTGACCTTCACTGCACTCCGTTAAATTTGAAGTCAAATTCTTGCGTGAATTTCGCTCATATCGTAAGTTAAAAAAGTCATCTCTTTGCTTCATATTCATAAATGGATCCTTTAAAGTAATGAGAAAAGTTAGAACCTAGCCGCAATATGTTCTGATGGCAACCAACGGAATTTTAGGAAGGAAAAGCTTCATCAACTGCAGTGAAAAATGGAAGCAAGACGGGTGCGGTGAACAGCAAAAAATTTGATATTTCGCGCTTATGTTTTACAGCGGCATCAATATGAAATCGAGAGTTCGACGAAAACTCGTCTGGTCGGGGACAAACATGTTGACGAAGAAGAAGGAGCGCCGACCAAAGAAAACAAAAAAACATAAACAGACGTTTCGGATCGATGATAAGACATCGCCATCCTTTCACTCTCAGTTCCTTGAAGGCGAGAAGCCTCTTGGCTCCTTCAGCGGTCTTGAAAGTCACAGCCCAAACGTGGTTGATCTGGTCCGCACCGAAAGCCACCACCTCAGGGAGCGTACAAGCCTGGGCCAGCGCGTCACGAAAATCGTGGACCCGAAAGGGCCTAACACGAACATCACCGACAGACGTTTCGGCTCCCGTACGGGAGCCTTGTTCATATTGAAATGAAGCAAGCAGCTCAGTGGCATTACATATGCTTGAAAAGAGGGCGCAGGGAGCGTGCGTAGATTGGGTTAAGATTTCCATCGTTGCGGTTGAGGGTGCGACTAGTAGTTTGGATAATCAATGATTCCAAGTGCAGGCGAGGGTATAGCTTCTTTTCGGTTGAAAGCACGTGTGCCCGACCCCAGTCGATGTAATGGCCTGTAGATACTGCTGAACTGAATATGGCCTTTGAACAAAGAGATGCGGGTGATCAGGGACACGTACTGGCGGATGCTTGTGACGATGGGTTGGCCGTACGCCCGGCGAAGATTGATGAACTCGAGAGTTCGACGAAAACTCGTCTGGTCGGGGACAAACATGTTGACGAAGAACGTCTGTTTATGTTTTTTTGTTTTCTTTGGTCGGCGCTCCTTCTTCTTCGTCAACATGTTTGTCCCCGACCAGACGAGTTTTCGTTGAACTCTCGACTTCATCAATCTTCACCGGGCGTACGGCCAACCCATCGTCACAAGCATCCACCAGTACGTGTCCCTGATCACCCGCATCTCTTTGTTCAAAGGCCATATTCAGTTCAGCAGTATCTACAGGCCATGACATCGACTGGAGTCGGGCACACGTGCTTTCAACCGAAAAGAAGCTATACCCTCGTCTGCACTTGGAATCATTAATCATCCAAACTACTAGTCACACCCTCAACCGCAACGATGGAAATCTTAACCCAATCTACGCACGCTCCCTGCGCCCTCTTTTCAAGCATATGTAATGCCCCTGAGCTGCTTGCTTCATTTCAATGTGAACAAGGCTCCCGTACGGGAGCCGAAACGTCTGTTTGTTTTTTTTGTTTTCTTTGGTCGGCGCTCCTTCTTCGTCAACATGTTTGTCCCGGACCAGACGAGTTTTCGTCGAACTCTCGACTTCATCAATCTTCGCCGAGCGTACGGCCAACCCATCGTCACAAGCATCCGCCAGTACGTGTCCCTGATCACCCGCATCTCTTTGTTCAAAGGCCATATTCAGTTCAGCAGTATCTACAGGCCATGACATCGACTGGGGTCGGGCACACGTGCTTTCAACCGAAAAGAAGCTATACCCTCGCCTGAACTTGGAATCATTAATCATCCAAACTACTAGTCACACCCTCAACCGCAACGATGGAAATCTTAACCCAATCTACGCACGCTTCCTGCGCCCTCTTTTCAAGCATATGTAATGTCACTGAGCTGCTTGCTTCATTTCAATGTGAACAAGGCTCCCGTACGGGAGCCGAAACGTCTGTTTATGTTTTTTTGTTTTCTTTGGTCGGCGCTCCTTCTTCTTTGTCAACAGGCATCAATATGTTTCTAAATACTGCCGGGCGATATCAAATGCTTCAAAAGGGAACTGTCTGAAAATTACTGAATTTAAATGCAGACGCACCAATAAGGCATGTTAGCATACAGGTTGATGACCACCAATACCTTCTTTAAAAGCGACCTCAATACCTGCATGAAATTATTGCATAATCGCAGTGACTCTTTAAACACAAAGCATTGCTTTTTTAAAGTCTCTGTAACCCAAAAGATCCTCGGACCTGCTTCACGATTGCTTTTAGTCTTCAGTCCTAAGCTGTCTTCTTAAACCGAGAAGGAAATGACAGTCAGCTCACAAAAGAATTTCAGTAATAGCTCAGTTATTCCAGAAATTATTTGTGTCATTCCTATATGTCACAATATTGCAAAAACATTAAACACACAAAATCGACTTGTCTTCTAGTTCTATCCGAATAAGCAATCTAACTTTGACTGCTTCTCTCTTCTAGTGCACGGTAAGCAGGATGAACGGCCCTCACGACAAATGCGGACCAAATTGCATTTGCCACAGCGCTGGTGGTGATAGCTTCGGAAGGTGTGTGTAACAAGACACGAAAAGAGGCAAAACTTGCATGACCACAAGTGAATAAACTGGATTTTTGCGTCTCACTGACTCGTAGAGTTCACTTAAAGTACACTTATAACGTCGCTGCAAAATAAAGAACAAAAATGCATATTTAGTGCCGCAATAGCGGAAACTTGAGCGACAGGGGGAGTGGTGTTAAATCGTGACGCCAGTTGAAACGTTTTCTAATAGAATAGTAGTGTAGTAATTGGGCAGAGGGGGGGGGGGGGGGGGAAGGGGGCTAGAGGAGCTGATGGGCAAGCTTCCGTTTTGCACAGCCGCGCATCCGCTTGCGGCCACGAATTGCAAGCTATCATGCAAGTTCACTGTGGAAGAACAGGTGAAGGTAAGAGCCAATAGGCATGGGTGTTGTCTCTATCCCACTTCTCGGTCGTTGTCGCACCCCTTTACATTGCGGTGCCAGCGGCAACACTGCGCAGTCAGGCAGGAAACATGCTCTTGACAGCAGCTGGTGTGCTATAGACCAACTTGCTATTTGCAAAGACTAGCGTAGCTCCCGTCGGCAGCGCCGCGAGGTGTAGTCATAACTCTGCGTGCCAAGCGACGCTGCCTTCTAAAACAACTAGGGTGTGCAGATGTTTCAAGGAATTTCAAAGCATGCGCATTGCGTGCGCTTGAAACATTGTTTTTACGCCTGGTGAGTATTGCTATGCTTTCTGTAGCTGTCTTTCTCAATAAATAACAAAGCGGAACATTGTAATCGGTTTCATTCTTCGCTCCTCGTTCGTAGCAAGTATCCTATTTACTCACGTCGTACACGCGTTCGCAAATTTGATGCACCTCCCTACATATCAGTTAAAAAGTAAATTTTTGTTCCGTAGCGTAATGAACGCAACCTTTTCTCCTGGCGGAAATTCAAGGAAGTGCCCTTTTTGAAATCTATAAGAACTGAGCAAATGTATAAAGCTGTGTTTTTGGCAACAATGACAACTATAGCCGTACAACCCAAAAGCCAAAGAGCCAGTAATCATGTCCAGCGCTGAATCAGAGAACCAATAAAGCCCACACTTGGTCACCAAGGGTTGTTTGGTGGATGTACAGTCTTGGTAAAAGGTCTTAACGCCAAGGGCTTTTCGCTTCAGCCACACAACAGCGTGATTGCGGCACTATTAGAGACCGAATGACCTTTAAATGCTAGCAGAAGGTTTCTTCTTGCGGTAGAAAAGCTTCCATGCTTGACTTGTGTTTTGAACAATCCGCTACACGGGGCATTCTAGGAACATTCATTTCGCTGCAGCTGAACGCTGTGGCCTTAGGACTTTTGACCGAGATTGTACCTTATAAGAGATTGTACCAACCTGCTGCAACTTGGCGTCGCTCTGAATGCTGTGAGGTGTGCTGGAGGGCCCATTAGTTGTGATCTCTTTGGACTGCATTATACATGCGAGTTGAAAATGAATGTTAACCATGTCCTCGAAACTAGGCTGGAGACTGCGTTCATTTAATGAAACGATGTGCAGTACAAAATGAAGTATATATTTAACCGGACTTTTTTAGAGTGCAAGCTCCACTAACACAGCCAAAACTGCAAAATCCCTTTTATCACTGGAGCTTGACCTTGAAAAAAATAAAATAAACCGCCGCGACTGGATTTGGAACACACGGGCGCACAAATACATCAGCACAAATGCATCATCAAATACACCACTGCGCGAGAGCACTGTGCTATTGCTGCAGCCGATCACGCCTCCTGTTAAACAGCAGCACTCTCACGCGCTGTTTACAGCCCGTCGTCGTCTGCATCAACTACTAGTGCTGTCGAACTAACATCGTCGCCATACGTGTCGACTACCCAGAAAAGCAAAACCATGAAACAAACAAACAAAACCCTTCCTTTCGAACGTTTACACAGTTTAACTACGTTAAATCCCTACCACTTTTTTCTCACGTTTTTACCACATATTTTCTGAAATTTTCAGCGAGCGCAGTGAATGCACCCTTCTAGTTTTCAATAATGTTCAGGAAAAAATATTGCGTCAATTATCGGTGTTCACACTCTAATAATAATAATAATTGGTTTTTGGGGGAAAGGAAATGGCGCAGTATCTGTCTCATAAATCGTTGGACACCTGAACCGCGCCGTAAGGAAAGGGATAAAGGAGGGAGTGAAAGAAGAAAGGAAGAATGAGGTCCCGTAGTGGAGGGCTCCGGAATAATTTCGAGTTCACACTCTGACAGAGCGGCTATGGCGGGCAACGAAGTAGACCGAAATAATAAAGGCGAGGTATGGAGATAAAGTAACTGCCTAAGGTTCGCAACTTCCAAGCAATAGATCATACCTGATTTTTAGTACATGAAACAGGACGATGCAGAGCGGCTGTTTCCCGCAGTTCCACGTCACAAAAGCTGTGAAATAAATTTTCAGTGTGATCACAGACAATATTCGTACCCTTTCTGTCCCTGACAAATGTCGCTCGAGCGCTAATCACGAACTGTCCAGCGCATCGACTTCAATGTATTCCTCACACCTGCCTGTTTTTTTTTTTTCCTTTCTCGTCTGTGACTCTCCTCTGCGTGGCGAAATACCTGGAAACCTATGCTAATTTGGAACCTTTTCCGGTTCTTCTGCCCCAATGTCCTTCCACCTCTCCCTTCCCCATAGCCCTCTAGAAATTCTCGACCCGTAATGATGTGTTGAAATAAAGTCGTTTCTCCCTTTCTTTGTTTTGTAATACTTCACTCCGCAGAACATGGAAAATTACCCTACATATTAACCATCCCATTACTTGGAATAAGGCGACTCAAATCCTTCAAATCTTAGAAACTTTGTCAATTTCATGCCAAAGCCAGCACATCGAAGAACTTTTATAATTTTTTTTTGCTGAAGCAGGAATTTCTGCAAAAAGTGGATGCCTGGCTTCACCGAAATGCAAGGAGGTCCGCAGAAGCCTCCCTTTTATATATCCTCTCGTGGTTTTGGGAGAGCTGCAAAAGCGATTTCCTTGAAGTTTTCGAGAATTTAATAAGCAAACAGATGTTCACTTTGCTGAGTGCAGTAATTCAAGAGCTTCTGGTTCTTATTTGGGAGTTAGCTTTTTAGTTTGGGTCTCCCTATTGATCAGAGTGGCTTTTTGGTAAAGTATACACCAAATTCAGCTGAGAACTAGAACATGCCCGCTTAAATGCGGTGGTCGCCATGTTCTGAATTATCTGCAATGAAAAAATTCAGTCGGTCTGGGAAATAACATAGCATGACTTTCCTGGGACCATAGCTGCGTTCCGTCACTTTGTAGGACTGTTGTCAAAACTGGTTGAGTTTTGAAGCAAGCGAAATTGACAATACATATAAAAGTACTTGCTGTACATCTTCCTGGGTCCTGTACTACGGTGGCAGTGTCGGGCTGAGTGGTTCCCTTTGAACACTGAAGGCGACTAGCAGCAGATTTTTGACTGTATTATTTGTAAGAAAAGATGCTCGCACGTAGTTGAAGTGACCTGGATCTCACAACCTTCCGCTGCGTTTAACTCTAGATCGCACAAAATCTCAATATCCTGCCTAAACTCCTAATTTTCAGACCACGACAAACCATGGATGATGATTGCTGCATATTCTCTCCGACATTGAATTGTAATCAGTTGGTTTAAGAGCGACGTACAAACGGTCAGAATTGCAGAAACGAAATAATAGCTGCAAACTTGATACGGAGCTGAAGAACTCAACTTGTCTCACTCCACAGTGGCTGCCGACCACTTTCACCCTTATCTGTACACAAAATATTTGTGGAAAGCTTATGCTGTTTCTTTGCTTGAGCCTTTCGCCCCAACCGGCTACCAGACTTTAACAGACAACTTCACGTCATATCGCGAATGCTCTCCAAATACAAAAAAGCGCTGCACATTGAGGACGGGCAATGCAGTTTCTTGTCAACAGGACTGAAGTGGGTGCTGACACCAGCGCAGGCGGGCCTCTGTGAGGTCACAGCTAGATACGCTTCCGTGGCTGGCTGTAGAGAGATTTTAGACAAGAGCAGACGCGTGTGCTTTTCCGTTACGGCTTGATCGGGCGCCGATGTGGTAATACATTTTTTAATGCAACAGCGTTAACAGTCCAGTTCAGCGGAGAACCTGGCGTTGTTGGCGTTGTCGCCGGTGTGTACGGAAAAACCTGATGGTATACAAGGTCGTCACGTCACACGGGGAGCTGCAAACTAATAAGTGACTAAAAGATTAGAAAACTGGCAAATAGAAGCTAGGAACGTGGCTGACGTCATTAGGATATGTATATAAGTATTTGAAGTAAGGGCGAGTTAGAAGCTGAGCTGTCTATGAGGTTTTTTGGGCGCAAGCTTTCGTAATGTCTGCAGCCAAAACACACACACGCACACCTACACACACACACACACACACACACACACACACACACACACACACACACACACACACACACACACACACACACACACACACACACACACACACACACACACACACACGCACGCACGCACGCACGCACACGCACGCACACACTCACACACATAAAAGTCTAGCAAAAGCGCTGATATGAGAGTTGGCGTAATTTTCGGTCATCAAACCCCTGACCCTTACGTTTTGACTCAGACAAGCTATCCTTAGGCCACGCAGCCAAGCTATGTAAGGATTGGTTAAAGCGAGGCTTTATATATATATATATATATATATATATATATATATATATATATATATATATATATATATATATATATATATATAATATGTATAGTGGATGCAGTTGGGGTTGCTCAACGGGCCAGTAAAAACTTGTACATTGAAAAGGTCACAGCTGGTTCGATTATCTTGGTTTATTCACCAACGGTTTCAGACGGTGGACCGTCCTTCATCAGGGTTAAGTCGAATGAATACACAGATGTGCGCATTTACGGTCCTAAATGCAGAGGGAGGGGATGCACTTTCTCTCTCTCTCTCTCTGTTTGTGTCGGCGTCCACTAAGGGGAAAGGAGAATGGTTGTGAAACAAGTTAAAAAAGCTAGTTAAAATACAGAGGTGACAGACATGTAGCAGAGCTGAGAGGGTTGGATTTTCGCCGAGAAGACTTAAGCAAGAAAGGTTTCCTTCTGCGGAAGCGAGAAGTTCGAGCACACCGGGAAAATAACGAAAACACGGAAAACAAGAAAAGGACAAAAAGTAAGACACCAGAATACACTGAAACAAACCACAAAGGCGCACATAGCATGACCCGCTCCCCAGCGGTGCAGATGTTCAGGACTCTTGTAATGTAATTTACTGTAAGCTGTCAAGACCGCATCATTTCGCCCTGTTCAAGAGGCACACCAGTGACCGTTACGAGGGCGGCGTGTCGCCTCAGCGGCGGAAAAGCGGTCGTCCAGACGCCGTGTGAAAACCCGATGCCGTAACTAGCCGCTGCACACAGCAACCACCGGCCGTTCGTCAGAGGGCGCCTGCGCCGCGCGTACCACCGCTGACAATTCCGAGAAGGGTGCTAGGAGGACAAGGAGGAAAAAGGGAAACCGGCATGAAGAAAAGAAGAGAGGTGGGGGGGGGGGCGCATGGTGAGCAGTATAAAAGTTGGAATAGTTTTTGAGGAAGGCAAATTTCCCAAGTTTTCATTAATGCGTGGGTTAATGTCCGAAATTTATGTATGAAATACGATTCCCTTTGTTCTCTTTGGCGACCTGTTTGAAAACGCGACTGTAGGAGGATGGCCCGGATGCTTTCAAATGTGTGTTGTGGCAGACATAGGTGCTTAGAAAAGGGTAGGTTTGGCAGTGTGTGAATGTGGGCCTTCTGGTTGTTGAATCGCAACCTGAGGTTGCGATTCAACAAGTCGCCAGAGAGAACAAAGAAATATATATATATATATATATATATATATATATATATATATATATATATATATATATATATATATATATATATATATATATAATTAACAACCTTTGTCCGTAAATATCCCAGACTGAGTCCATTAAAAAATGCTTTTAGCATTGAAATAATTTGTGCAGCACCCCTTCGAAATAGTATCTCTTGCAGTCTATACACAGCTTCCAACACTTCTTGAGGTCTCGGAAAGAGTGGGAAAACGTTTTTGTTGGCAGGGATGTCAGCTCCTTTGTCGTGGGGTCTTGAACGGCCTCCACATTCCCCACCCAGGGGACTTTTAGGGCTCTATTCTCACGAGGAAACAGGAAAAAAATCATGTGAGGAGAGGTCAGGCGAGTATGGCGGATGGGGAAGTACAGTAACGCTGTCCTTGGCGAGAAATTTTGTCACTCTGAGAGTAGTGAGCGGCCTTGCGTTATCGTGGAGAAGGCTCCATCGTCCAGGTGCCCACAAGTCAGGGCGACTGCGTCGCAGTGCATCACGCATGTGTAGGAACACGCGAATGTAAATCTCCTGATTCACCGTCTGCCCTTGCGGGACGAACTCGTGGTGAATGATACCTCTGGCATCGAAAAAAAACTATCAGCATTGTCTTTGTTTTGGTCTTCGGTCGCCGCACCTTTCTCGACATCGGAGAACTTGTGGACCGCCATTTGGCGCTCAGATTCTTTGTTTCAGGATGCTTAGTCTTCAGCAATGATGCTGTCCACTAATGCAGTATCCTTCTCTCCCAGGGATAGCAAATCAGCGCTGTCCCGCGTGTCCTTCTGGTCCTGTGTGAGGGAGTGCGGCACAAGTCTGGCATTCAGCTTTCGTTTCCCCAAGTTCTCACGCAAAATTTGGTGCCATGTTGTCTTACAAATATTGAGAGCATCTGATAGCATGCGGGCGTTAATGGCGCAGTATTGCTGCTCTTGCTCTTGTGCCACTTGCAGTCTTGCTCTTGTGCCACTCGAAAACTCGCGCCCACTATAGTGTCTCGCTACCGTAAGCGTCACGAAGGAGCTCATACGTGTGTGAGGCTGTCTTGCCAAGCTTCACACAGATATTTATGCTTACACGCTGTTCGTGGTGGACGTCCATCTCTCCACATTCATTCACAGTAGAATGCGCCGACTGGTGACAACGTAATTTTCTACATGTATACAGTGCCATCTACTGCCTGCCACAGCAATTAACATAAATAACTGAGGTTAGCGTGAAAAGAAGGTGCTACACATAAGCACCAAGTTTTGTTTTTTGGGATCATTTTTTGACAGTAAAATAAATCAGTCTCGAAACATTACGGACAAAGGTTTTGTATATATATATATATATATATATATATATATATATATATATATATATATATATATATATATATATATATATATATATATATATATATATATATATATATATATATATATATATATATATATATATATATATGCGTGTGTGTGTGTGTTCTGTGGCTTTTCACATAAAATGGAAAGGGTGTGGATGTCTGCTTGTACAAGAGGAGCCGCTATAAGGATCTATTAACGCTATCGCGGCATTCCCCTAAAGGCTCACCTTGTGTGTCCTGGAATTTTTTTCCTCCTGAGCTACGGCGCGAATCTCGAGTGTGTACTTCAGAACTTCTATGCCGCGGCCGTTCGGGAGATTCATTTGAGCGCTCGGGAATATTTTTGTAGGAGAGCTGTTTTTCTCACGGCATTTCAACTCGTGAACGAAGAGTGCAAAGTGACCAGCACGCCTGCCACACGCTTTGCACGCCGTGTTTACAGGAGCGCATCTGGCTGTTTTGTTCTGCAGCAAACTCTTCAAGTATGCTAACCTTGTGGCGTTATCCTAACCTGGCCACTGCATAGTCAGCAAACTGCCTACCATGGCAAGTGAAAGTTAATGATTGGGCGCTAGCAAAGAGCAACCTTAGTGGCACAAGCCCCACCGCTGGCAGCACCTGCCATCGCAGGGCAGTGGCGCATCTTGAACCGCTGCACCACTGCGCCAGGAAACTACCAGAGATCTGTGAATGTAATGTAGAGACTGACCTTCTGCCTGTATGGTAATTTACTCATTACGCTAACGCGTCATCCCATTAAGACGGAGCTTAATGTCCCTTTCAATATTTTTTTTCTGGCTTCGAATCGAGAGACGTGAAACAGGAAAAAAGCTACAACGTTTTGGAAGGCCCGTAAATAACGTGCTCAACAATTCTTTCAGTGAAAATTGAACCTCTGATTAACGGCTGCATCAAAAAAAAAGGGAGGGGGGAAGTGCACTTTTTTCGGTATCTTGTTTCAGTCCCAAAATAATTTTTATATATAAACATTAAGAGCATGCTTAGCTGTCACTTGGGAGGGAATGGATAATAATAATTGGTTTTTGGGGAAAGGAAATGGCGCAGTATCTGTCTCATATATCGTTGGACACCTGAACCGCTCATTAAGGGAAGGGATAAAGGAGCGATTGAAAGAAGAAAGGAAGAAAGAGGTGCAGTAGTGGAGGCTCCGGAATAATTTCGACCACCTGAGGATATTTAATGTGCACTGACAACGCACAGCACACGGGCGCCTGAGCGTTTTTCCTCCATAAAAACGCAGCCGCCGCGGTCGGGTTCAAACCCGGGAACTCCGGATCAGTAGCCGAGCGCCCTAACCACTGAGCCACCGCGGCGGGTAGGGAGGGAATGTCTGAACAACAAATTTCGGGTGGTTTTGTTCTGTATCAGACGGTGGCTACATACAAAACTTTTAAAACTAGATTTTTTAATCGGTTGATATTTTATTGCTGCCACATGTTTATGCCTAAACCACATCAATCCTGAAAAATAAAACATGCGCTCATAGTTTTTCTAGCGTTGCATCAATAATTAGTAATTTCTCTTTGCTGATTTCATCGCCACTCAAGTCTTCTGATCATACCGAAAGAAATGGCGATTATATTGGAATAGGTCCCTGTATTGCGAAGTGTGTAGACCCTTGAGAGTTCTTAATATATTTTTATTATTTCTTCTACCTATTTTTCTCATCTATTTAAATTAGTCAAACTACTACGTTTTTCTCATGGCCGTTCGATTTTGAATCAGAGGGAGTCGCCCGCTTAATGAATGCATTGATCGGCCACTCATCTGCGATGCTTTGAAGCTTGAACGCTTCACGACAGCATCGGTTCTCGGCAACAAAACTGCCCCGCAGGTGTATGTCTTCTGTGTAAAACCCCTTAATAAATATCTTCTGACACTCTGATGCACTTATACAACAGACGTTTTTTAAAGCTACAATTACCAGCTTTTTTGTCAGCTTCCTTTTTAAAGCGAAACCTTTATTGGCCTAGTCAAGCCAAGGTGGCCGGCACTTCAATTTTACCTTCAAGTGGAGGAGCGTTAGAGGTGTTACAGCCACATGGCACACTACGCCACTCCTTGCCCGCCTGGGAGCTTTGGCTCGGGGCGACAGGGCGTCGCATCGAATACAACCAGCGTTCCGCTGAACGCGTAAAAGTGCGGCGGTGTTCTATGCAGAAGCAACTTTCATGCACTGCGCATGCGATGCCGCTTCTGTAAGACTAAACAATCAGGGGAAAAAAATAAACGATGCTAAGCAATTCAAAACATGTGTCCGTCTTTATGACCCCAACCTGGATTAAACCACAACGCAATCAAACATAAGAAAACCTTTCGGTTGCATAACCACGCTTAGCTGAGCCACACGCTAAACTGCAACCCTTTTTCTCCTTGGTGCTGTGATGTATCAACAGCTTACTCCTGGGTCTCACAACTTGACTGAATCGGCTTGTGGAGAGATGTAACCTGGCGAGAGATCTGAAACAATGTCATGTAGCGAGTGAATAGGTGAATCGCCGGTGGCCACTTGCAACTTTCGGTCTAGCTCCACATGCGCCACTTTTCCTCACTGCGGCTGCAAATGCGGAATAAGTCAGCACCATCTATACCATATGCCAGCACGTGGCAGTTTTTGGGAAGTTAAATGACCCTACAGTAATGCATTATATGTGAATAAGAATTTACGAACAAGTATCTTCGTTGTTGTACATACGTCCGACATACCTGAATGAAAATTTTCTCCATAGTCTCTTTTGGAGTTTGATCGCAATGTCTCTAATATTTAAAAAAACCTTTCAGGAATTTTTACGTCTCTAGTTCCGCTACCAACAACGTCGCTATGATGTACTCCTATGTGTTGTTTTGTCAGTAGGGGTCCGCAAAGACTCCATCTACATCGCTTCACCTGCTACTAGTGATCAGGAACTGCGTCTCAGGTGAAGAACGCATTTAAAGGACAGATCTAGTGATTAATAAGGACGCACCCTTGACTGCAATTTGCAATAATCACTTTTTGCCGAGAAACTACGCCCGCGTGTGTAAACATCCAATATGGTTCCCTGTATGGTACTAACGGTATTTGAATTCATCTCAACTTGCACCGGGTACAAAGAAACCTGATAAGGCTCTCAGATCTGGCCGATATGTGAAGACAAGTAGAAAACTAGCACATGCCAGAAAATACCATAAAGCGATGCACAGAGAACGAATCAATAACTTTTTCCGATAGACCTGCTTTGTTCAAAGGTAGCTTATAATCCTTCCAGTTTTTCGGAATCCCAAGCAGAGGAGAAAGAGTTCACTTCATATCGTGGCGGCAAGCTCAACTTACCACTGAACATAAATTGCTGCAGACACCGAAAAGAGAGAAATAAAGGCTCTCTGTCCTCCTGACCATACAGAAAGCTGCCGGAAAAATCTCCAGGCTTGGCTCCGAAGAACTCATTATTATTATTGTTCTCCTAGTTACTCTGCTCTCGTTGCCTTGATCTGCGGCCACTAACTGCCCTAAATAGGTGTATTCTCGAACGACTTTAACGCTTTATAACCTTGCATAAACTACTTTTGTCTTCTGTGACTACCATACATTACTTTAGTTTTGTGCATATTGCCACAGTACGACCCCTCTAGTGGCGCCGTACCGCGGCCGAACTGTTTTACCTGGCGCTTGGCACGCCTTGGACATTCTAGGGGCTAGCGCTTCGTCGTACGTATTCCTCGCTCGAGCTCCCTGCTGTGTGGCACGTCCCAGATCGTCTGAGTCAACCTGTTTCTCGCACGTCGACTAATTGGCGGTTCTAATATTATTCTTATACCTACCGTTCAGCTTTGACTGTCAATAACATTGATGATGCTTTGCAATTCATCCCCGAAGTTAGGTAGCCCCGGCCTTGTTGTCCCTGAATTGTAGATCACTAAGGTATCTTCATTAACTCTTCTACCAAATTCTCCCCAGTATTGATCTCCGAATCTCTTGAAAAGAAGCAGGGAACGGTACTAGACAGATCGTGCTCTCCTGCATGATAGCCTTCCTCATTATAATTTATGTACTTTCTCTATATAGGCCTATGGCTGGGTACCCTCTACATATATTTTCACGTAGCAGTGACGGCAGTCCGGCAGTCAAGACGACAGATAAAAGGACTTTTAAAACAAATTGTTTATTAGGCGCACCTGCTCCCACAAGTAACTGATTCACTCTGAGGAGTTGATAGAATCATGCATACTCGGCGGTGGTAGTACAGAGTGCCCGCCGTTCTCGTCTGTTAAATGTAAATTAATTCAAGGCTGACAACGAAGTTTCGAGATACAGCATTACAGTCTGGAGAAATGTAAAATTGGTCTCGATTCGTTTTGATCATTCGAGATAAGGTCGCGTCTTGCATCATACCCAAAAAGAAGCGATAAAACCGCGGGCCGGTAGCTTTGAGTAAAGGACAAACAACCACTCAAAAGATTTGCATCAATATTTTACACTACTTTTACGTATGCTTCTACAACACCCTGTTCCCGTAATGCATGCATGACTGCTAAAGTTTCGACTAAGTAAAATGCTTTGTTGTGATTTACGATGTGTATATATGGTGGTTTGTTATACTCCACCCATTCCTCTATTACCTGATAGTTTAAGCATGATGTGAGTTAATATGCGGTTTTATTGTCAGAAAGCGACTCAGGCTATAAGTGACGCCGTGACGGCTCCAGAAATTTCGACCACCAGGGCTTCTTTAATGTGCACTGATATCGCACAGTACACGGGCATCTACAATTTCGCATCCATCGAAATTCGACCGCCGCGGCCGGGATCGAACCCGCGTTTTTCGGGTTAGCAGCCGAGCGACCTAACCACTGAGCCACCCTGGCGGCTAAGTTTGGTTATGACGGCGTGGGTACGATAAAGTATGAGACTAGGGCTCAGTAGTATTTATAAAATTCAGCCTAGTATTTTATTCGATGAAGTCGAAGGTTGTCCTAATTGTACCATTGAGTACATTAGTAAATACTTGGCAGGAAGAGCTGGCGTAGAAGTAAGAGAGAGAAACAACTTTATTCACCAATATTGGTGGAATGTGTGGGGGGTTGTTTGGCCCGCTTGGTGGCCATGAGCCCTTGGCGCGTGGCGAAAGCTTGGGCTCGATGCCCCACCCTCAACTGGGCGTCCGGGTCGGCACTGAGGAGCGCGGCCACCCATCAGGAAGGGGTGGAGAGCTGTAGGTCTACCGGGATATGTCCAAAAGGCAAGCGTAGAGAATGTGATTGGGGATGGCCTTGAGATCATTACAGAGTTTACATGAAGAGGAGAATTCTCTCTAGTTAACCAGCAATTTAGTGTGGGCGGAAAGGTCTTGAGTTACGCCCTGCTCCTTGCTGAGGCTTGGTTAGGTAGAGACTAGGAAGGGGGGAGGGGGGGGGGACGAAGGCGCTCATGCAGTAGTGGAGAATGATCTCATGGTAAGCAATCACACGCTACCATATGCTAGAAAACCATACGAAAACGTACAGCACACCTTCCGGTCAGCTAAACCTGGGGTAAATGGGTGCGCTGCCTCGTTCTCCAATTGGGGCTATTGCGCAGGGACGAAAATATGGCTATTGCGGGTCAGAGGAGGAGTTTGGTTATGGATGGAGAGGCGAGACGGAAGCGGCCCTGGGTGGAGGGACAAATGGCGGTTTCAGGATTTCTTCGCATATACTCTGCGAGGCAGGAAGCGATGGCTGGTGTGATAACCGTCTCCTCCGCTTCCGCAGGCGTTTTCAAGCAAGCAGTGGCGTATGTGAGAGGGCTTCCACTGTGGCTAACCACTGCCAGAGCAAAAGCTCGTGCTTTGGGGTATTCTTCTGCGCCGACATGGACTGTCGCCTGCTTCGAGAATAGCTGCTGCGAGGTGCACGGGCTCGTGCGGCCTGACGAGCTTTCTGATACTCGGGACGCATATTTCTGGAAATCAGTTTAATGGCGAGGGAGTTGTGGTGGTAGGAGGTTAGGTACCTGGCCGTCGCAACACGGCTATGTATGGAGCGGACAATGCGTGCGTGCAACTTCTCCTCGTTCTTTCACGTGCCTTTTCCTCTTTACTGTTCTCCGGATCGGTTACTGATAGGCACTACAGAGGCCATAGCAACTACAGTGCAATATGTGCCCGATACCAACGTTTTTTGCAGCTATAAACGCCCTGGTGATATGGCCTCCAGAACCACGTTACTTGCGTCAACTTCTCCCCCATGCAGGAGTATTCGAAAGGCCTCTCTTCTCTTTTCTTCCTCTTTGACTGCCATGGTCGTCTGAGCAAGAAACCTCGAAACATTAGAACAATAGATTTGTCTCACACAGGTTCAAGGCGATGCTGAAAGGCTAAAAAAAAGTAATGCGGGATTCTCCAAATAGGAGAAAATAATCGTATCGCACAACCACTACAAAAGCAAAAAAAGAAATTTTTGTGTTGCGGTCAGTCTTCGCTAAGCAAACGACAGTTGGAGCGGGAAGTGAAGATGATGAAGCCGATTTTTATCTGCTTCTTGGCAATTTTCGTCGTCTCCGACAGTGATGGTATAATCAGTGGATCTGGTAAAAGAAAACTCTTTGAAGAAGATCCAAAAAACTTCGCACACCAGCGCATCCTCAATGTAAGTAAATAATTCGTTTTATTATTCGTTGTTTACTGGTTGTAACTACGTTACCTTTAGAAAAATTGGGACGTAATACTTCTTATGCATACTTGGTATGCTCGAGTCAATCATTTGTTCAACCTTGATATACTTTTTTCTCAATATACCGTTGTTAAAAATTAAACGCAGGGCTTAAGGATAAATTTGCGTATTAGGTTCAAGTCATGGTTTTTTCTTTTGGCAATTCAAAGATTAATTTAGTGTCGAGAGCCAAAACCTTTCCTTAAAAGGTTAACAGTGACGATGGATGATAACATGTGACCAGCAACTGCAGAAGTTTTTCAAGTGTGACCAGTGTTAACATTTCCTTGTCTGTGTATGGTTGCAGGTGAAAAATATTAAAGAACAGGTCTACGTGATGAACCAGAATTACGACCCTGCCTGCCCGTTTGTGTGCAAGAACTTCAAGTTCGAAAACCAAAGCAGCCCTACGCACTATCGCTTTAATCTAGCTGCTTTCTTCCTCACCAACCGCACTCATATGTAAGCACACTGCGCAATTTCTTTTTCCGTATTTATATAGACATCTGTTGGGACATTTTCTTCCGTCTAAACTCCGTCGTCGCGGTGGCGCGTCAATACCAAAAAGAGCCTACGTTCATCTGCTGCCAAATTGTACGTTGTTGTAATCTACTGGCGGGACTAGCCTAGCGATTATCTGCTGGAAATAGCACTACCATCTCGTTGTTCTGATAACAATCAAGGATGATAATTTGCGGCACAGTTAAGAGACTTAACACACTTTTGTCTCCCCGTTCATAACCACGCACGAAAGTTTCTGGCTGTTCCCTACTCCATATGTCTGCTACTTCAGTGTCATACTTAAAGGGTGACGGAACCTCTTACTTGTAGTTGTATGCGCCCTTCGCACGTGAACAATGTTCAATTTGCTATGAAGGAAATGTGAGGACGCGGTACAAGGGTTTGTCCAGTACTTTTATTTCTTTAAGGCCGTGTTGTCCTCCGCTCTGCTGTCTACCGTTGACCAAAAACGGTGTCTTGCAGAAAACCACGGGACATCCACAACCTCTTCATAAACGCGAGCAGGACCCGCCTGTCCACATTTTGATCAGGGATAACTCAAATCAGACCCAACATACCATAAGCAAGAGGCGGAAATGGTGTCAGGCCTATACTAAGCATCCACGAGGGAATACGAGAAGAATCCGTGTGAACACGGCGTTCATTGCCGTCTGCTATGGCGACGAGCTGTAGGCTCAATTGTCTTGCGTCTACTAGTGCGCCTAATGATATCTGGAGAATTGCAGGACAATTGTAAACTAAAAAATATTTCTTTATTTATTTATTCAGATATTCTAGAGGCCCATCGGGAAGAGTATTAGATAGGGGGGACGCACGAAATACTTTGATAACACTTTGTTCGAAATCTAAGGTGTAGAAAAGAAAGAAACAACAAATACAGACACCATTTTTTGAAGTATAGTAAAGAAAAATCAACAACAAGAACGCTAGAGCGTAATTAGAAAAGCTTAACAATTTAAACAGCTGGAATTAAGAATACAACAACAAAGCATAAAAACAATAAAAAGAAAATTTATCTAAACGTGCACTGCTGCGAATGAGCTACTACTGCAGTCATGCGATCCACGTGGACATGACGTTAGGGCTGTGGTTTGGGCTGCAGCACTTCTAGCAGTCACTACTGCGGCTGAAATGGGGCGAGAGCTTTGTATTCAAGCCTGTAACATGATCATTTGGTCGAACAAAGTAAGTTAAAGCAGGAGAAGAAAGGCTAGGTGGCATCAGATGAGCGCTCCCGTAGGCTACCATTCATTCAAGATTACGGCTTATATAAGGAGAACAGACGGCTGACTGTTCCTGTACAGTTTCGACATGTTCCGCAAGTACTACGTGGTGAAGAACCGGAACAATGGTTGGAAAACCTTCTGAGTTGACTATTAGTGTGATTGTCATGGAAAAATTTTCTCTTCTGTCATTGGACGAGGATCCAGGAGCTATAAAACACATCACATCGCTACTTTTTAAGCTCTATGTAAGCAAAGGACAATCATTAAGTGTATTGTCTTTTGTTTGCAATCAGCCCAATTAAGAAAGGCCGAGCTTTCCGTCACAGCAATGTTTAGTGGTAGTTTGGGTGGGCAATGCTTAGGCATAAACGACTCGAAAATTTGCTTCATGTGGTGAGAAACAATGCCAAACCACAGTGGTGGCTTAGCGGCCTGGGCATCCTCCTCGCATGCGTGAGGAGCTTTGTTTGTTCCCAAGTGTTTGTTTGTTGTTTCTATTTTCCCGCTTTTCTCTTTAAATTGTTTTTTTAGCGTTTACTCCTTTTCTTTTTTTTATTGGCTTTAAGCCCGGTAAAGCGTTGCTGGCCCGAGCTCCCTCTCTCTTTCATTTGCTTTTTTTGTATTTTTTTCTGAGAGGACCAATAAAAGGATAAAAACCTTCCCCTTGTCTGGTGCGTGGGTTATTCAGGGTGAAATGCTTTGAAAAATTGTATTTGACCTTAACTTGAGTAGTCGAAAGTACCTCCTCCCATGGCGCCATTTGGCCATTGATGCCCATGCGCATTTAAAATCCATAACCATCATCACAAGGCCAAATATGTAGCTTTAGTCAGACATCAAGAAAGTGGAAGCCTCGGCTAGAAAATTGGGAAGCTAAGCGTAAGCGGAAGCGTAGGCATGTGTACGAATGCTTCCGTCTATGTCAATGCTCTATATCGGTGCAATGATCCCATTACGATCTTTGTGGGCATTTCATAGGGCTTTGCTCGCGCTGTGGTTTCCCGTACTGCAGAAGTTGGCCGAAAAGCAGTGACAAAAGGAAAACTCGCATATGCTTTGCGATCAGCTTCGACTAACTTCAGCCATATAATTCAGCTAACCTGTTGTTCTTGTCTAAGCCATGTAAGTTGACAGTGAAAAGCGATGCCAGTGAAAGTAAATAGGACAGAGGTATAAAATGAAAAGCGGATTAAATATTTTATCCAAACCTTCAGGACACCCTTCAGTCAAGAGAAAAGGGCCGTCATTTAAAAGAAGCAATTTCTCATGTTTATGTAAAACTGCGCATGCATCTGACCCCGCCTGCCTTCGAGAGTTCCTGAGGGAAGGTAACAAAGCTTCATTTATTTATCCGCACCCTCATGAACCCGAAGTTATGCACCACACGGGTTGCCGTGGTCAATAACATGTGCGTTTCTGCGAATTATTAGTGTCGCGGGCAGACTGAGTTTGACACTTCTATCTTGTTTCTATTCTAATTTACCTCTGTTTGCTCCCGCCAACCATGGCTGCATCATCGCTCGCCATGAGCCTGATGAAGAGGTAACATGGGGCGTACAGCCCATGGTGCTAATACCGAAGAGTGAAGAGTATTTGAGTCCATTTCAAAAGGAATTGTTGCATTAACTCACTATTCAATTATTATAACACAAGACAAAGCTCGTCAGGTAATTTGAGCAACCAATAATGCCAGCTAACATTGTGGGACCACTGTCATTACAAAATTCAATGTCTTGAAGTAAAGATATGGAAATAATGCAGGATTGTTGCTTCACGACATATATGGTTATATATTAAGTGGAGATTACAGCGTAACGGTCTCCTCGCCATTAAACACCAGACGACAGCATCTCACCATTGGTTCAAAATCTTATCATGCATAACTAATCGGATCATTGAAGGGCATCAGAAGAAAACGCTTGAGAGCAAACACCCTTCTTAACCGGCAATGACTGCGCATCTTGTCTTTATGTTCTCAGTGCTTGATGAAATCTATTAAAACTTCCTGTTGCACGGGTTGGTAGTTCATCTTAGTGTAGAGGGATTTATAGTGCAAACGCCGACAAGGACAGCAGCTGTGTGTGTCGCCTCTCCTATCTGTGTCTTTGTTTGCGCTATAAACTCCTCTACATTAAGATGGTGAAATCCACAGTGCTTTGCTCGGGCTGAATGGAAAATTCTTCATCGCTCTCATACGCTTCACATCCCCCTCAGAGCTACACTCTGGGTGGGCGTTAGCAGTTAAATAATACGCTTTTCGCGCAAAATACCAACACAAATTTTTGAACGCGGGCACATCCTAAAGGCGAATCAGCCTATATTTAAGTAGAAAAGGAGTATGCCGACCTTAAGCACACATCTTTTTAGAGGAAAAGGATTCTGCCCACGTCCCGGAATAGATTTCAATCGCCAATTGTACGGAATGCTTATTCCTGGCAACGGAGGCATATTCCCATTGCAAAGTATGGCGACTTCATGAACTTAGCAATGGAAGAGGACTTTTAAATATGGCACAGGAGGCACTGAGGTTAGCGATTAGAGGAGACAGAAACCTTGATTAAAATCTTCGTAAATGCCGGAATTTCGCACGTTTTGAAGTAGGAATTGGTTTCCGTTTGAAACTGTATGTATCCCGCGGGTTTTGTGACAGAAATTTACCTCAGGAAGGCCCGACGTCCCTTCAGTTAACCCTCTCTTTTGCCAGCTGCGGCCGCCGTAACAGCGCAAAGTTCTTAATCTCCTACGTTTCCAGTCCTGTATCGGCTAATTCATGTTTAGTGTGCAGAAACCGAAACCATTCAGAGAAATACGGTCTCCAGGACTCTTAACACTTATACAGCTTGATTTTGGTGACGACAAATCAATCAGTTAGCCTGAACCGAAGCTTTTGAACCGAAACTACTGCTTACTGCATTGAGAGACTTCATAATTTTTTTTCTCAACCTCTAGCGTTAAGGTCAGCACTGACGTGAAACTGTTAAAAACTGGGAAGCACCGCGACTGCAATGCTGTGACCTACAAGTACGGATCACGTAAGTTCCTGAACACGAAGCTCCTTATTTCCATTGCATCCCAAGCACTGACACATTGAATTATGAATGCACTCATTGCACTATTTTCTCTACATTGAATAGCTACACGAGCGGAACCAGCTTTATAGCTTCTTCTGCTTCAATATTTTATGAATTTATTTCCGTCGTTTCTCTGTATATTCTTCGGGCTAGGAAACACTCAAAGATCTTACCTCAGTTCCTGCTTTAGCTCAGTGCCCCCTCCTCATCTGTCCCATGCTTACCGCTGATTATCCCGTTTGAGTAAGCTTCATATGATTTTTTAAATATGCAAAGTCCTTGTTTCTCATGGTGTCATGAGTTTTTCATCTTGCTTACCTGGGCTCATGATGCAAAAAAAAAATAAATTATGTTGAATATTTATAGTAAACATTAAACTTTTCAGCACTACCCTCTATGGGCTAATGCATTTTCTGGACATTTCATGCAAGGCATACGGTTAGCATATTGAGTTTCTTAAATTATATTTCTTGACGCATTTTCTTGGCATAGCATCGTCGATATGCATGTATTATCTAATGCTTGCACTCGTCTCACCTGCTTCGAAATCCTTTTAGAACCTACTTCGAAGATATACAAGCTGATGTACATCGATTTCAAAAATATCTGCATGATCTTTGTTAAAAACCGGGCCCACGTGATAAAGCAAGTGAGTGCTGCTTCCTCTTTATCATAGTTAATTCTTAAACGCACTAATGCAGTAAGGCTCTATGAATGATCACTGCGACACCGCACAGCGCAATAGTGCAATCATTTAATTCCTACACAGTTCCGCCGAGAACTCAGCCACATTGATTCACCGTAACTAACTGCCAATCTATCAGGACTTTACAATGAATCGAAGTGATGTGTTTTGATGGCTTCATATCATCAGACGTGTCGATGAGTATCCACTTATAGTCACGTTCAGATAGACCGTTCACCCTTGGAAGAGATGAAAACGCATCAGCCATTGATAAACTCATCTAAATTGAAAGTTGCATCACCACGGAGCAGATCATAGAGCTCATGGGTATCGCAAAAGTATCCGTCTTAATGCTAATAGAACGATTGGGATGCAAACAAAAATTATTCTGTGTGGTTTCCTTGGCTCTAGACAAGAGAGAGAATAAAAATTGTGGACCAGGTGTGCGATGGTCTTCTGTAAAGATTCTTTGGGAATCGTGCGCAATTTTTTCATAGAGTGATATCACCTAGGTGATATCCCAGCTGGAATGAAACCTGGTTGTTCCATTTGGTCCCAAGAGCAAAACGCAGTCGACTGAATGAATACACTCAAGGTCTACACGTCGAAAGAGGCCGTGACATGGGAGGGCACGTAGATTGTTAAAGATGCTATTTTGGATAAACATAAAGTGCGGCAAACAAAGGGGCTTAAGAGGCGCCCCTGGTGTCAGAGGGGCGTGGTTTACGAAGATTTTTCAACGTGCAATGATCAGTATGAAAGAGCGATATTGTTTGTAATTAGTCGAGGCGCACCATATCTTAGTAACAAAAACGTAAACCCAACATAACAGCTTAAACATCATGCCGGTGCATTGAAATGAAAATAATGTGCTTAGAGTCCAAGTGGTTCATAAGGAATATTAGACAGCGGGCTCGAAAAATTTTTGTGGCGGTGGACTTTCCGTTCTAACCAGTGAACCATTTTGCGAAGCTGCCTTGTGTTCATACTTTAATCCACCTAGATGCAAATCCTTACTTTTATATAAAAACATTACGGCAAAGGAAAACTCTGAGGTGGTTCAATCAGGCAAACTAGATGGTGCTATGAAAATCAGTTGCATGAAAGTAAAACAGCTCTTTTAAAGACACATTTGCCATATCGTAAATATAGCACCATTTGGAGCGACCTAAGGCCCGCTCTGCAATGTTCACAAAGAATGAACATTATGGAAAGCGCAACACTGGGGATATGTACCTAATGCGAACAAATACCTTTGAAGCACCTACTATTGTTTCTTTTCTTTGCACTTGCTTGAATACATTGATGTCGTCAATCCGAGTAAACCAACTTCACATCAATGTTATGTATTTGCTACTGCGTTTATTTAAAGCAAATTATTGATTGATTTCTTCATTTTTAATTGAAACAATCATTAATAAAATAATACAGAAGCGATCATGAGTTTATTCCTCTGTCTTCCAATGATGATAATTTTGATTTGTTCCTGCTACATCTGAAAGACTTCGGTCTCAAATCTTTCATACAAATTGCAAGTTCCGCTGTAACCTTTGACACTTATATGGACGGCTGTGATAGCCAATGCCGCAATTCATGAGTGGTTTAGACGTATTGTGTCGTTATGTCTCTGCTAATAGCCCGTAAGAAGCAATACGTTTGCTACAAAGGTGACAGAGGATCATACAGTCGATGAGTTCGCTCTCACTGCGTGGATACTCCTTGAGTACGCCGGAATTCAGCGTCCTAGAACTACGGACAGAACCTGTTCATTTAGATTACTTTGTTTCGTAAGCGTCAATACCCAAGTAGATGCCACATCATTTTTCTTCGCATCTTTTACAGGATGTCTACTGATGATGATCGCTTCGAACATAGGTAACGGTGTGCCTCAAATATGCAAAAAAGTATACGAAGAAAACTGCCGTGGCCTCAATGTGAAAGTATACAGATCACTGTGTAAGAAACTGACGACAGTTACTATAGAATCTATCAGCCATCCCGATAACCAGACTACGAAAGAATAATGAAGGCTTGCACATCGGCAATGCCTACCAGATGTAAAAAAAATATAAACTGTGGCACTCGTATTATTTTGAAGCACTGCATGGGAAAGAAATAAATATGTAAAGAAAATCGTGCTCTATCTCGTGGCTGAGCATACGTGTCAATATGGAATGCTTTGCTAAGGCAGCTTGTCTCACATTGATACATAAATAACTACATGAACGCTTAATCACATCATACTCGGCCACGTCGTTCCTCAAGGAAGTCCTGCCTGGTTAAAGCAACGAAATCTTGTTAAGTTGTTTTGGAGAAAATAGGTTTCTCCTGTATCTAATTTTTCAATATATGAGTGGTTATTGTGTGTGCTGTTGTAATCACCACATCTTTTAAAATGTTTATCTCAGAAGTACTTTTTGAACAACAGAAATTCGCACTGACTCCACGTTGGGTAAACACCCAAGCAACAAGTAATTGGCCCAACATTGGAAACGTATTGGCAAAGGCTGGCCCTAGAAAGGATCAGGGTGGGACCATCCTGTTGCAATATTGGGCCGATGACCTGTGCTGCTTGGACAACTACAATCGGCACACGAAATTTCATATATTAGAAAAAATTGGTTAGTTAAAATGGGGACAGGCCTGAGCGTGGCTCAGCGGCTGCTATTGCTGCAGCCAGTTCTTTTCTTCCTCCATGGTTATCCTTTCTTCCTGTCCCCTCACCTCTTTCATTTCATTTCTCCATTTTGCCTGCTATCCTTTATTTCCGGTGTCCTAGCTCAGGTGCTTCAGTATGGAGGGCAGATGCCGGGGCTAAGAAAAATCTTTTATTTTCATTTTATTATTGCGTTATTAAATTACTTCTTCATCAACATCATCATTTTCACATATTTTTGTTTCCGATTCTTCAGGAAACCGAATAACCTAACGGAATTATTTTTCTGAAAGCAGTGCTGCTCATGCGTTTGTGCTGCCATCACAACTATCCTTTGTTTCGCGACGCAGGCTCTCCGGTCCAAGGCGGTCGCTAATTTTTCTTTTTTTTGTTCGTGTCACTACTGATTCAGCTTTGTGTTAGCCTGAATAAAGTTGCCCTTGTCCAAACGACATATGGGGCACAAAATGTACTGTTGTTAAATAAGAAGCTGACAAAGAAATTACGCACAAAAATTGTTGCGAAATAAGATGCAGACGAACCTCTCCTAGACAAAACATATTTTTGCGATGTAATATTTAGACGAAAATGTTACCCAGAAACATGTTGCGAAACAAAATGCAGGACACCGGATTAAAAGCGCATCTCTTTGTCATACTTTATCGCCCTGAAGGCAATGCCAAGGCTGCCCCAAAATACGTAATCTTCTTTATAGATTTTGTTAAAACTTCTTTTTGAGCGAGTTGGTGTATCCATACTGAGAACTCTTTGGCCGGAGTATTGCGATTTTTTTTCGGTCCTCAAAGTTTATTGTTCTAAAATAAGTTGCCCACATTTCATTTAAAACCTCGTTTTCAAAGACTCTGGGCACCCTGAAAGGTTTATTAAAGGGACACTGAAGTCAACGGAGTCAAATTTATTTGGTTAAAAATTATCTGATAGTTTCGCATTTCGTGACTTTGTTATTGCTTGTCCGGAAGCCAAAGGGCGTTTCTTTAGAAAGCATTTGAACTCTAAGTTGAAAAACGTTTTTCGCCGTTCTGATTTAAACTCGGGACTCTCTGATGAAGAACTAACGGAAAGGTGGCGTAAACTAACGTAAGCGTGGACTCCGTGATTGCTGGTTGCGAGCGGTGCAGCCTAGCAGCAGCCGAAATGAAAACTACCACCGGTCGAACGTTAAAGGCGTCTATCCAGCGTCACTACAGTCCCTTCGTTCACGTTTGCACCAGCATTACGAGGGATCCCGTTTCCGTTCACGATCCCGCACTTTGGCGAACTAAACGCCTAACATCGTGCGTAGTTCTTGGGGGGCCTGTGGCGGCGGGTCTGGCAGCCCAGCCAGAGGAGCGGCACTTGTCACTGCCAATCCACCGCCACGACTGGCGATTGGCGACATACATACGTACGGACATATTTAGGCTCCGTAATAAGAGTCCTCGTAGAGCTTTTTCTGCAGTCCAGCGTCTTGGTACGTTAAAAACCAAACACTCACCGAGCGGTGTGTTTGCTTATGTGGAGGCTCGTGAAAATTAGCTATCCACAGGTGTTTTCCTCGACGCAGGTGCGTGCTGCTGCGTGAACTTCGTCCGAGGAGCACTTAAAGGGGCATTTGAAGTTTCTCTGGTGCTCCTCAATTGTAAATTGAGGCGCGTAAAAAATGAAATCGCTCGAACACGCTAAGCACATTGCCGCGAACCATCAAAAGATACCGAAACTCAACTTGCCGCCTCTTGCGTCGTCAGGTATAGGAATTCTTTGGTTTGCAGAATACAGGTTGTCTTTTTTCGGTTTTAATTATGTGATCAAACTTCACTATTCAAAACACGACTTATATACTTCAATATCTAAATGTGTAATCTTAAGGCACGTTTGTGTGCCTCAGATATTCCTGATGTTTTTCGGCTATTTCGTCGTCGCTCTTGTACTTGCGAGGTTGCGCTATGGCTGCGATGCCAGTAATTTTGTTCTTGCTCTTTTCTACCTTAAGAGAGCTTTGTTTTCAGGAAGAGTGGTCTTCTTGTGGTTTGGAGCTGATTTTCTATCGATACCAGCCTACTTCTGCTTCTTTTCAGTGTCCCTTCAAGGGACTTGTTTATGACAGAAGAAACCATTTCAAAAATAAACTTCCCTTTGTCCTTTGTCTGTGACCTTAACTAAGGAATAGTATTTCCAGCACCTTATGAGTGCATGAACGACAGCGGATGTCGTGGAGCGGAATGCCGTCGCCATAGCGCCCCACAAACTTAAGCTCAAAGAAGACGAGCTCGTTTTTTATTCCATCTCCCCACCTCTCATCGCATTTTGATCAATTGCTCCTTCTATACACTGACAAAAATACTAGCAAGGACACCTTAGGGAGTTATGACAACAAACCACTCTCTTTGTACTGAAATTCCGGAGCCGAGAACATTTTTAACTTAATATTACCTTCAGATCTCTAATTTGCACTAGATGCCTCTACGCCACTGTTGGGCTCTAAGTGTGCTTTAAGGCTTTTTCAGGCTTGAATGTAGTAAAACGTGAAGTCTTACACATTTTGTTAAGATGTATAGTCTCTTTTTCATTCAAGCAGGTACATTAATCGCTCTTACCTTCACAATTCATTCTATATAATTTGACAGGCTTGACCTGTACAGGCAAGAAAAAAGATTATTGTCGACGGGATCACGCACGCACTCTGTCATATTCACCTTCTTACCTTCTTTACTTAGAAGACCTGTGCAATCGTACAAGCCAAATTGCTCAGCACCATGAGTAGTCCAAATCTAGGATGCGTCAGAATTCTGTGGAGAGTAGCCTCGTGACCATTAATCGAGAGGTTCATCTTGGCGTGTTTAAAACTTTCAAGTTGAAGTGCGCTTTTCCCCATTTAAATATGCAATTCGAAACCTAATATTCTTTACTGTGTTTGTGTGGGCGGGAGCAGGGTTGTTCTTGGCAATTATTTAAAGCTAATTGAAGAAACGTTCTAGGACACTCGCCTCCACAGACTGTCTGCCGCAGTCAGGATGATACCCAGCAAAAGTGTCATCTGACTGGTTCGCTAAATATAAAGTTTAAAAACCACCGTATTTGGGTTCACATCCGATACCTTGCGTCAAGGTAAGGTGGTCGGGACATACAACCATAAAAGCGAGTGTTATTGATATGACATGAAATCTCTATCTTGCCGACCGTTTATGAAATGCCACCTGTCCACGCCCGCGCCCTCTTCAAGCCCCCTCCCCCTCCTTTAGTTTCCTACAGTGACCTCTTCTATTTCGGGAACCGTCCTCTGACGTACAGAAAGAGATGGAGGAGAGGCTGACGAGCAATATTATCGAGCTTTCCAGCAGTCCTTAGGCCGCTCCTGTGGTGCTCGTGAAAAAAAAAGGCGAAAGTAGTCTCTTCTATGCCCATTACCACCACCTTAATCAGATAACAAAGAAAAGCATCTATCCTCTTCCGAGAATGGATGACACCGCCGACTGCCTGCATAATGCCAGCTATTTTTCTTCCATCGACCTTCGCTCAGGCTACTGGCAAATTTGTGCTGATGAACATGCACGATCTCGAGAAGTGGTCTTTGTCACCCTCGGAGGCCTCTACCAATTCAAAGTCATGCCTTTCGGCTTCTGCAACACTCCTTCGATCGTTGAGCGCATGATGGACTCGCTTATATGTGGCTTCAAATCGACGACGTTCTTGTGCTATCAAGATGGCGTCGTCGTTTTCTGCCCCAAGTTCGAAAGCCGCCCACATTGTCTTTGTCCGATCCTTGCACCTTCCACGGAGGTCTACAACTGAACTGCAAGAAGTCCATCCTCAGCAAGCGCCAAATTAAGCTCCCTGGCCTCTTGGTCGATGCCACTGGGGTCAACACCGACCCTCACAATGTTCGTGCTGTCCGCGAGTTAATTTCCTCGGACACTGCTCATATATCGCCGGTTCAACCCGAACTTCGCCGCCATCGCACGCCTCCTTATCACCCTCCTGAAGAAGGACGTGTCTTTTTTTTGGGGTGGGGGGGGGGGGGGGGGGGCTTCACGAAGCTCGTGCATTCGCAGCACTTGTTGCGGCCCTGACTGCTCCACCTGCGCTTGGCCATGTTAACCCTTCTGCTCCTAGGGAAATTAGCACGAACTCCTGTGGCCATGGTACGGGCGCCCCCTCACAGCGCCAGCACGCTCACCGCCGTGTGACTGCCTACGCCTGCCCATTGCCATCTCCGTTCGAACGTAACTATTACATCACGGAAAGGGAGTACCTCGCTATTGTTTGAGTATTGACGATATGCAGCCCGAAATTTTTTGGAAGGACCACCTGCGTAGTTAGAGACTATGACGGCATGGGCTGGCTGGCCTTTCTTAAAGACTCTAGAAGCAGTCTTGGACCGCAGAGATGGCCTAGTCAATTGAACACCCGCCTCGCTTGCGAGAGTGCGAGGTTCGATCCCCAGTGCCGCCGGGTACCCACTGTTGATACAATGCGTACAAGCTTGCCATTGTCTGGTGCTCGGCTTCAGGCTGAAATACTTGCGAAATTGGTCTTTGACCCCACCTTGAAAAAAAGAAAAACATTGTGTCATGACGCTCTTAATTGTGACATAAAAATTCATCATCATCATCATCATCATCAGAAACCGTTCGGGTCGCTGGTCCATGCGCATGCAGTAATCCACATTTAGGGTCGTCTGCAACTCAGGCCGACTGCACCAAGATGCTACTGCTTGTCCCGCCATCCCGTCGAGCCTCCCGAATCCTACAACCGTGATGCCGACGACTGCGTTTTCTCGCCGACGTCGGGAACGAATAGCGGTGTGATATATCTCTGGTCCCCATAATCGACATTTCGAAGAATATTTTTTACCAGCTGAAAAAAGACGTCATACCAACTGGCCCACCATTCAGCCTTGCTTCCACAATTGACAGCGTCATCCACGTCCATTCTTATCTTTCTCACAACCTGTTGGTGCTGTATCACGATACTCAATATCGGCTCAATATCCACGTGCACGGAATCAACCTCAGCGTCTCACGCATGAATAAAATAGCGAGCGCAGATGGTTTTCCTAGCCTGGGCTTATTGTTCTGTACGCCGCTACGTTGAGGCTTGAGAACTCAGTTAGTTCCGGAATAAACCTTCGGTTCCGTCTAGTTGGCCTCTAATACCATCGACAATCCGAGTTACCCACTTTCCCGAGTTGATCTAGACCTGCTTAGGTCTTTTCGGGCCTCAACTTCCGGGAAGAAGTGGATTGCCATTGCGACCGGTTACACCATCTGGCAGAGTCGCGAGTAAAAAATATTAGCACAATGAGGTCACCTGAGGGGCGAAAATCGCACCACGGGGATGGCGCGGCCCTGTGCTTTGAGAACAGACCTCACACCCTCGTCATCACAATATTTGTAACCGCAATTCCGAACGTTACTATCTGTTGCTCCTGCGGCAAGTCACTAGAGTTAATATTTTTTACTCGCGACTGTACAGGTGAGCACGAAAGTTTTCGAACACGAAAATTATAACAAAGTCTAAGTACAGTGCAGCGTAAGCATACAGGCATGAACTGAAGTGCGTGCTTTGTAGTTCTCAGCGTGACCTGCACAGTGCTCCCCTAAGTACCTTACAGCACTTCATTTGAGCGAGAAAATTGAATTTTTTCGTAATTTCTGTTCAGGAAACTTTTGTGAGCACCTGCACACTATAAAGCGAGCTATCGAAATCAGATGTTTCTGCTATGCCGTAGATTGTCTTGTCTATGATGTCATCCAACTTCTTGGCGCTCCCCGTCAAACGCTTACGGATGGAAGCCACTGGTTTGTTTTAAAGCAAAAGCTATACTACACCAGTCAGCGAGAATTTCGGCTCGTCGCGCGTTTACCGTATGTCGTATGCGGTATGTCAGCTGCGGCGTTGCTAGGCAACGCCGCAGCCGCGCTCTAACAGAAGGCGCCAACGTTTAAGCCTCTGCCGTCTCCTCTCGCTTTACCAGATGCGCTCCGCTGGGGTAGAGGAAGAGGAGGTGTCGAGAGACGCAACCACGACAGAACGAAGTGAGGAAGAAACAACGCGCTCAATAGACGCCAATAGAACCCGCCGCACGAGTCGAGAACCGTCGTACCGATACATGTGGCAAGAAGAAGTCGTGCCACGTCCCAGAGTGACTCTTCAACTGCGGAAGAGACGGGTTCGAGTTCTCGAGAGCGTCGGAATGACGTGACGATGAAACGAGGCTTTCACAATTCAACTAGGGTTAACCAGAGCTAAACCACAGCCAATTTTTTTCAGTGATTCACGACCTTGTCCGCTCGTACTTCAGCCCTACCATGTTCATTAAGGCCTACCTTCCCAAATTAACGGCCTTACTGAGCGTGTTAACCGGACGCTGACGAGCATGCTGTCTATATATACTTTCGGCCACGTTCGTAACTCGGATGTCAGCCCCTTTTGTGATGTTCGCCTAAACCTCCTCACGCCAAGATGCCATTCTTAGGCCGTGGCCCTCTGCTGCCCTTCCATAGCTTACGGCCTAATGACGATTACACCTCGTGGCCTCGTCGCCCGCCATGGCGCCGCCTGCCAAATTGCTCGAGACGTCCTCGGCGCTTCACCAATAACTCAAAAACGCAGTCACAACTTTCCCCCACGTTGAGCCCACTGCCAACCTGGCTCCCGGCAAGCCGTGTGGGCTGGTCTTATACAGGAGTTAACTGCGGGATGATCAGACTAACAGCAACGTGTGCATACTGCTACCGGTAGAGTGTGTGTTCATACAAAGCCAAGAAATGCGTAAAACTTCAAAAGTAATTTGGTTCTCCTTTTATTCTCGCCCCGCAGTTCTAACATCGACAAAAAAAGAATAATTTGTGAAGCTGTGCACATTAGCACTTCTTGTACAACTTACGCTTCGGTAAGCGTCCGCACGCCTCACTGTATACACTATCACATTTAGGTATTTGGTTATCCGTAGCATTATGGCGTCTCCAGACGCTGCTGCGCCTACCTCCGAGAGAAATGGTACCGCTAATTTCATTCGCGTTGTATCGGTAACTACAGACATCATGAATCTCGCAGTTTGTTGCCTATTAACTGGCCTACAATTTTGGAGAACGCTCAGCAAACCGATGAGTGGAGTTCGAGTTATCGGCACTTCGTGATTACAATAAATAGGTGATATAAATGCATTAGACGAAATCGGACTGCTCATTGTATTGCGTAGCCAATTTACCATTGTTAAATTTCTGATTGTTCATATGAACGACATGTCTTTCACGAAAATATCGCAACAGCGTGTAAAAGTTGTAGCACCTCTCTAAAATAAAATTCTTCCACTGACAGGCTAGTCGCCTAGACGCTTATTTAGCTCCCACGTGCACACAGGCTCTACCTGAGAGAGTTCCGATGGCTTCAAGATACTAATGCCCCTTTGAGTAGCTTCAGGAGAAGAAAGGAATAAATGGACGAATTTGTGGGAGCGACAAAAATGAAATGGATCAAAGGTACACCGCATGCATATCAATGCAGATAGTCTCTGTAGCCTGCCCCTGAAGCCTGTGATTCACGATACTTCAGGAGCAGCCAATTACCTTCTTTCAGTCAAAGTAAAAGCTGACTCTCTGAGGGAGAAAAGTCTACGTTACTCCCCAAAACCCGCCCTTTGGCTATAAGTCTGCAAACGGCGCGCCTCTCGCCACAAATGGATGTCGTCCGCAAACTTGACGGACTAGCTCCTGAGAAAGAAACTGAGGGGCCGAAACCGCAGCCTAACAGCACATGAAAATTGTGCGAATGGACATCTACCACAAAAGCACACGGATTTTTTTCCGAAGTACAGTATAAGATCTAGATCATGCCGAAGCGAATAGACTCTTCTGCATGAAAAAATGTCTTAGTGAGATCAGAGCGATGGGCAGCTTAGAACGCTCAGAGCATGTAGGCTCTCAACAGAAAGGAATAAAAAGCAGTGCGCTAGAGGTCATCTTACTCACTTTTTACGCCCATATAGAGTAATAAGTGTTTTTTACTCCTTCTTCTCAGAGTGTACAACAGAATTCGAGTCTTCTTGAAATTGAATTGTTAGGGTCAGCATTATGCAAGTATGCATAATTCACCTTCGTTGCCGCTATTTTTCTCGCTTTTGTGATGTGATGCTGACATCAGCGACATTTAGCTAAACGGTCATAATAGGAAGCGGGAAATTTCACTTCGCCGCTGCTCATCAGTGGTCAAAAAGGATTAGAAATGTGGCTGTTACCTCTGTTTTCAACAGTCTGTAATGTGCGGCTCTCAGTTACTGCAAATAGGGCCACCTTAAGAGCTAAAAAGAAAACTGATTAAAATTTTTTTCGTTGTTGTGAAGTGTGGGTACCAAGCACATATATATCCGTACTTCTTATTTGCTTAAAACGCGACTAGAATGACTATTATTATGAATTAAAGCCTACCGAAGCTTGTTTAAAAAGCGCATAACAACAAAACAGCGCTTTACGCGTCTGTCTTCCTCAATCCTTGTCTTTTTTCTTTACGGTACGTTTTTTTTTTGCTCATTCATTAACCACCAAGCCCAAGACTCTATCTTTAAACATTACCATGCCTTATCTCAATGCAGCAATACTTTTTATGAAAACACAAGTCGTGCGCCGAAAAAAATTGTGCACTACGCATGAAAGAGTTTACTTTCCTGCTCTGGCCTGTCTGCTGGGATGACGCACTCAATATACCCGTACCTCATCATGCTGATATTATGTTAAAATATCATCCTGTTGACATTGTTGACTATTTCAAATGTCTTGGTTTGATATATATTTCCCACATCTCCTGGGAATTTGACGTGAATTTATTATTACAAATCTGGTTCTAACAATTGGTGTGATCGGTCGTCTGAGATACATTCTTTCTGCAAACCTTGAAATGCTGGCTTATATTGCTCTCTTGTATTCACATGTTAACTACTGACAACTTGTCTGCGGATCGACTACATTCTCCAACTTACAAAAAATTTACCGTGCGCAAAAAAGATATCTGTACTACGTGCATATTGCTCAATACAATACAACAACTACAAAATGTTTCCATAGGGCTCATGCCGTTGCGGCTTACAAACTGTACCACTACAGTTTAAGTCCTAGATTTATACATAAATTCAGATAAAACATACATAACCTGGATAGTTTGGCGTATTTGTAAAAAAATTTACCAACTTTATGCTACGAGACATGGAGAATTTTGGAAAGTTGCCGCATGTCGTTTGACTTCTGATATGTAACGCCTATGATATACTTTACCATAACCTCTGAACAAATAGGAATTCACTAAATTTTATTCATTTTTTCTTCGACTGCTAAACTTCGATCCATCTCCGCACAGGGAGAAAAGCGATGGCGCTTATCCTGCGACTTGTTTTCTCAACCTGATGTGTTTAACTTCTTCTGCACTGACTAAACGTACTGATTTGTTTAATGGTTCTGCTTTTTATTTGTGTCGTCAAAACGCCGCTTAATATGGAGCTGTGGACTCGTCAAGCCGCCTACTAGCAGCTTCTCTTCACTTGCCCTCAATCTTTAGTGTACATGGTGGAAACAAAGCTTTTTTATTTTTTATAACCGTGTTAGGTTTCCCATGCAGAGGTCCTGAGCCCGAACCGCGCTATATGCGTGCGGGTTTATCCATGCTTACTTTATACACATATGCGTGAAACGTTACGTCACATACTATGCCACACGATTTTAACCCAGAAAACGCGCTTCGTGTTCTTATTTTTTTATAAACTGCTCCATCTAGGGACTAAATGACGGACTCCTCTGCAAAGGGGCGAAAAGTTAAACATTTTCCAGTTAATCCCGAAAGGGATGAATGATTATGACAGACCTGTCATTCTCTAAAACGACTAACTTCTCGCCCCCTTTTATCTCCTTATTTTATTAAATCGTATAAAACGGAAAGGTGACGCAAAAGTTGCAAGGGCTCTTTAAGTCGCAGTAGCATCCACTCGAATTCTCCTATAGTGTCTGCGCCCAGTTTTGTAGTACAATCTCTAGATATATATAGTTTCTGCAGTTAAATAATTTCTGCTGAAGAGCGTTCGGTTCAAGGAGCAACCAAAAAATTGGTATACTGGTGTGGGCAGTGGCGCCGTTCACACGGCAATGTTAACAAATAATGTCACTTTCCGGGAAGTGAGGTTCGCACACCTGTTAAGGGATAAAAGCGGTCTCCTAGAAAACACTACTGTCGGGCCTCTTCAAGACGCTCGACAGCTTTTCCATTCACGCAAGCCTAGGCGTCTAAAGCCATATTTAAAAAGGTTAATGATAATGAGTGCCGAAGAATTATAAAAGTAGACAGAATGGAAAAAATACTAGCCGAAAAAAATTCAGGTGACGAGAAAGCCTTCAGCGCAGTGGGTGTTGCTGCTTGTGTCGCTGCCGTTCATTAGCGCGCGCACGCACGCTTGGTTGCTGGAGACATGGGAGAGCGTTTAGGCGGCATCCTTTCAAATCGGCGTTCAGAAGGCGTCTGGCAGGATTGCATGGCAGGCGGTGCTCTCGAATGCCATTTTTGTGTACGAGCAATTGATAAGCCAATTATATTTCAACACCCCTTATGATGCCATCAGTTTGATTGACAGCTACAGTGTGACACGTTTCTGCGAATATCTCCGCTGTCAAGTCATGACCTTATAAAGTCGTTCGCCTTAATACTTCACACAACCGCTAAGAACATCATCTTGATATAAATTTGCAAGAATGGCTGGAGATTTTTTTTTTTTGCCCTGATAGATTTTAGCTTAAACACCCTCTATATATGCTGTCCGGGGCAAGGTAAGAATTCATGCATGCGTGCATCGGACACTTTTTCCCGTGAGGGCAGTGAATGTTGTAATGAAGCAATATTACCCTTACAAAATATCCATTCATACTTCACAGTTCCCGGCATGGAAATTTTTTCGCTATTTTCGATAACGTTATTCTCAAAATCAGGAGAAATAAACGAATTGGTGTTACTGAACCACAAGCTACCACCTCGAGTCTGGAAAAAGTGTTGCAAAATGCGAATACAATACTGGACATTACAATATGCGTATACAGGGTGTTTAACTTAACACTTGACAGAATATTTAAAGCTACGCTTGTTGAGTTAGAAGAGCGCTTTTTTCGGCATAGCATTATCAGCAGTGTAGTACATCAGAATACAGCTACTACGTGCTAACAATCAGGCTGGTGAACTAATATTGAATAGCTAATTATGTAACTATTACAGTTAGGCTCGTTATTTATTGAGAGGCGTATAGCCGTGCACTGCAGAGGTTGCTTTGCCGGCAAGCTTCTGGAAAGTGCATGTACTTCGGCACGATGTCGACAATTTGTTGGACCACAGCGCCGAGGGTAACCGCGATTTCGAAATTTTAAGAAGTGATATGGACATTTCTTACGGTGGGCTACATGCCTCTAAATATTTAAAGAGCCTAGTAGTAATAGTTAAAATCTATCTATTCAGTATTAGTTAACAAGCCTGCCATCTAGCACGTCTGAATTGTTTTCTGATGTACTACACCTCTGACAACGCCCTGCCAAAAAAAGCTCTCTTCTAACTCAGAAACACCTAAATTTAAATGTGGTTTAAATTCTTAGTGAAGTGTCATGTATGTATATATCTGCGGTCTGCAGAAAAAAAAAGCAAATTTGCTATTCGTTCTTTTTGATACCAAACAATCCTGGTCAAAAGAATTTTTCAACGAGGAAGAGTTCATGCACGAATTTTTTTTAGATGTAGTTTTATTTCACAGTAACAATGAATATATCCAAAGATCATCGATGCGGTGGATTGTATTTTTTTGTTTTTCACGATTTTGCTATCATCAACGTTCTTCATTGGTTTTCTAGGGTAGTCTGAACTGCTCGATGCCAGCAATCCAAAAACTAAGATTTCGCAACGCATCGGAATAATGGAACATTACCTTCATTATTTTCATCACAATAGCTTACAAAAAAATTCAGGGGGAACTTTGTTCACCTAAATTGTGGTGAGGCGAAAGGCTTTAGCTCGGTGTTTCTGTTTGTGTCACTGATGTGTAGTTAAGATGTTGATTAAGTACACAATTGTTTGTGAATATTAAATGCTGGAGACACTGGAGGGCGTTTGGGAGGTATCCGTGTTTCGACACATTTTCGCAAACACTCTCCAGCGTCCGAGACAAGGAGAGTTACAGAGGCGTTGGCAGGAAGTAGTGTTAGCGCGCTGTGCTGCGTAATGAAAATATGGTGGTTGGAATCCCTCCGTGCACAAAGATTTTTTTTTGTTATCGAGTTGCCGGATGTAATAGACGCCGGACAGATCCAAGGCCACGAGTATGAGCCCTTAAAGGCATTCGCCTTAATACTCTAGTGTTCAAAGTGTCTGCCCAAGAGTGCTGGACACGGTATAGCCTCTTTCACCTTAACGTAAAGAACCGTCCTGTAAAGAAATGTTCTGGCAGAAACTTCACCCTACTAAACAATCGACAGACGGCCGCTAAATGTATGGCTGAAGGGCAGCACAGTACTTGACGTCACAAACGAAAAAAAAGTGTCAAGAAAGGAAACTTCATTTCTACGGAGGGCTTACACAAGTGTTCCCCTTCTTTTTGATCATAAAAGCCTCGAGAATTTCACGTGCTACCAGATCGCGTCTCCTGACCGGAATCCCTATTCCGCTAAAAATTGGCTCACACCTGTAATATTTACAATGGGGAGGCAAATTCAAGCCGCCTCCGTTTTATAACGATTTCTCATGCTCCCATGCCCTGTCGTTAATACAGCAACCCGTCTGGCATATATCCCTCCACCTGCTTTGTACCCTATCTACTGTTGTCAGAACGAGACCCTTGCAGTGCTCCAGTCAAGAAGCCGTAGAAAAGGTCTTCCAACCATGAAGTTTAATGGAACTGACTCTCGCCCACAAAAAAAAATGAATGACACGGCGGCGGCGTGAGCAGCAAGCATGCTCGGCAATCGTCGAAAAGAATGTCTGCCGCTCTCGTCTGCACTCAATTTAAAGCTGGCGAGGAACCATCAAGATAAGGCGCCGAAGCAACTGCAAAAATAGGAGAGCAGTCGCACGTCGCTGCCACCATTCGAGATAAGTCTGGTCGCATCTCGCTTCGTGTACAAGAATGTTACGGCGAGGTCCGGTGGCTTTGAGCATTAACAAACACACAGTACAAAGCATTATGGCAGTATATTCGGGAAAAGCCTTGTCAGTAGTCACGCCTACCGAATAACAACTTAGGCAAAATGGAAAAACTTGCACTCTGATATTTCGGGTGAGCGAAAGGAAAGACTGGTGGTTGCCATCAACTTTGCATCGTCGTACCCTGCCCTACGATGCGCGTCACAACAGAGCTAAAAATCGTAAAACTGAAAATACCCCCTTCCCCCTCGAAAAAAACTAAAATCGACACGCATGCTAAAACCTGAACTACACAGAAATTTGCATATCTCCAATGCGGATAATAAAGTAGCGCGAAAAAGAGCGCCGGTTCTTTGGTCAAAGAAAGACATGCAAAGCACTGGCCAGACTAGTCCGCCAGAAACCGCAACACGACTACACCAAAACGGTTTGTTTAGTAGGGCGTTGCCTTTTATACACAGGGCGTCCGATTAGAAAGCTAAGACGACACAACGGATACGCCGCTAAAGCCTAAAGCGGCTCATCGTCCCTTAGGAAAGCGGGCACTGACAGCCCTTGTCACAAGCGGATGCACTGGACCTTTGGGGCTGAGATACAAGCCTTCAGGATGAGGAGTGGCGTTAGTCGGTATCTGAATTGGCTATCACATCGATGAATGGTTCAGCAACCACCCCATTTTGATCGACAACAGCGACGCTTTTGTCATTCTCTGCCGTCACTGGCTGCCAGTTCCCTTCGCCATGAAGCATCACGAGGTCGCAATGACAGTCCGCTTTGTTGAGGATGTCCAACGTGAAGAGGTCCACTCGGATGTCCTGGACAAGGACCAGATCTCTGCAGACAGGACAACGCCAGTGAGGGTTCAGTGTGCACTCGTTGACAGTCAAGTAGGCGTAGGCGTCGAAGCACTGCGCGTGACGGCAGCGCACTCCTCGGCAAGGCACCGTCATCTTGCTTTCCTTCAACGGACACCGTAAAGACACCTGCATACGCCAACGAAAGACAACCGCTTGGATTCATAACCGACAGCAAGCGCATGTGCTTGAAACGGTCTTGTATGCGAGAAGTGACGGGAATATCGTATTCCAGCTGGAAATCCTATGTTTACTTCCGCCTCCTCGTGAGTCCTCACTAAGGAAAAGTTTGGAGGCTAGGAAGACACTACTAACGAATCCTCGGGAGACAATTTTCGCGAACATTGCTTCATTATTTTCCCGCGCATAGACCAGAAGACAGATTTGTTTGTAGCGTTTAGATTCATTTTCACTTTGGAATCTGTCTGTGCTGTCGTCCGCCAAAAACTACGTCGCTGGGAAACCGCGACAAATGAGACTGCGAATATAAAGGAAACCGAAACGCTGTACAATTACTGTCTTATACACCATAATTAATATCGCAGTCATTTCGCTGTAAGCAAGACGTGACCTGTGAGTGTCTAGATACCTTCTGTAAAGAATTATCAAAAACGCAAAAAGGCGAGTCAAAGCCAGAAAACGTCGAAACATCTGACCTCGGTTTTTGCTGGTTGCTACTCCATTTTTAGTTATTACAGCAACATTCACAGGCAAAACAATAATTACATCGGGTACAAATTTTGCACAGAATAATTCCTAGTGCTTAAAATGTGAAGAGGTGCTTCGCACATTTGGGGGCATAATTTTACGTCAGATAGTCGTGAATTCAGAGATGTAGTATTGCAACCTCGGAGCAAAAAAAAAAACGGAACTAATTATCGCTCGTCCTCTCTGCTCACAGGACTAATGCAGTGCCTCTTTAGGCTCTTCACGCATGTCCTGAAATTCCGCTTATATATCGCACTCCTGCGGACCGAAACGTGCCCACTGCGCGCATTGTACGGACTTAAGCATACCTGCACACCCTTCGCGACGACGTCTTCATCCCGGGAAACGCCGCATCTCAGAAGGGTATCCGTGTGCGCCTCCGTTAGCACGTAACTGGAGCTTTCGTCTGTTGAAAGTAGCAACTCGTCTTCCGAGATCTTCTCAACGGCGTCGACGTTCACGGTGACTTGCCTCGGGATGACCTGGCTGTAGAAGCAGAAGATGTTCACGCCTGGCTGCGACAGTACAGGCGTGATGTTGACTATGGTGAAAGGAAGGCCTTCGAAAGCCTTGCCGTTGAGGGTCATGCTAGCCGTGTGGCTCTGGAGAGCAGACCGTTGCGTGTAAATTTCGAAGTGGACGAGCAGTAGCGTCGGATAATTGCGGGGCCTCCCACCGGCATCGAAGTTTCCAGAGTAGAAGATGAGGTGTGGATGTTTAGGCCGAAAGAGTGCCCTTAGTGGGACCCGGTAGAAGGAACGGTAGAACGGCTGGTCTGGAAACATCGCGGCGGATCAGTGGACCGAATGTAATGCGTCGCGGTGGTGCGGAAACGCTGTATCCAAGGTTGGCTTCTAGGTGTCTCCAGAAATACGTATGAAGGTCAATGATTTATCATTCTTTTGATTTGAATTATATTGTCACTGGCACGAAATCTTATCGTTTTCTCTTTCGCCACTTTGCGCATGAATGAATGAATGGATGGGTAACGCTGAACTCTTTAAATCGGGAGTTGGCTCAAGCCATTTAGCCATGACTTGTGAAATTTCACTCTGGCCTTGATTTGAGCCACCAATCAGATAACCATCGCTTGGCCACTTCTACCCGCTTACAATCTATTTTTCCTTCACTTTCCTTAAGCCCCAATACTGTGAATAATTCAGCCCCGCTGTTTTCCACTGTAGGGTGAAGCCCTTCACAGAAATGTATCAAGTGATCAGCCGTTTCCTCCTCTACTCCACACGTACCGCATAACGTTTATATATATCGTGGTAACCTGACTCGATACGTCTTAGTCCGGAAAACTCCGGTTCTATCCTCAAACAACAAAGGGTGTCCGATACAGTTATGGTAGATATTTTCTTTGACAAGTTCCTGCTTAAACATTTTGTATGCTGTAAGTGCCGATTCCGCCAGCATCCCTGTTTTCCTCGGAGCCCTCCCTGTTTCTTTAACCTTTTTCTTAATCGATAATTCCTGTTCCTCTATGCTGCTTTCCAGATATTTGTTTGTCAGTTTTCTAGATGGCTTTCTCTATTTTTTCAAAATTTCTAATGTACAGTTATCTGAAAAAATTTCTAGCCCACGGCTTTATCCCCATTTCTCTCGATAGCTCCTCAAATGCTATCTTACTGCTAGCTTCTCTGCTCTCGAACGACGCCATTCCAATATCACCCTGTGCCCCCTGATTTCGTCTATTGCCACGTGCTCCCAACGCTAGCATCTCTACGCCGTGTTGTTCGATTTCTAACCTTGCTTGAACATATGGCCTCATGCACACGGCCGCATTGACGAAAGTCAGACTAGGAACCATCACTACTTTCCATATCTGTCTTCCCACTTCATAGCTATTTTAATTTGACAATGCCCTATTTTTCGTGACTGACAGCTGCATTCCTTCTAGCTTTAGGCATTGATACTTTTCTTGGTCTGTCAGATACTCAGCACCGTTATTTATACACACCCCAAGATACATGTGCTATTCAAACCCTCTAGCGTAACCTCCTGTATTTTGTGCTCGCCACCCTCATCATTAAATATCATGACTGCGGATTTTTTCTTACTAAACTTGAAACCTAATCTGTCTTGCTCTGTACCGCAGATGAGTATCAAATTCTGCAAATGTTCATTGCGCCAGTGACGAGAAGAACGCCTCCTGGTGCGGCGGCAGTACTTCCGGATGATCACAAACACACATACTGACGATAACAGGAAGCTTGCCGGTGCTGCATGTGGCCGACCTGAAATTCTGTGTGCGGTGTTTAAAGTGAGGCAGCAAGATCCTCTGTGCGTTCTTTCATCTTGACAGCCGCCTGTGCGCGCTGCTACTTCGTTCGCTGGCGTGTTCCGTAACAATTGCGAATGTCGTGCCCAGATTGGGTGAATCAATTTACTGTCGCCAACAAACGTCGACAAGAGTCCTGCGCGGCAACTGAACCAGAAAGCTCCAATTTTCCCGTAGCTCCCGGTTACACTTAAGATAGCGAAGGTTGATCACCTGTGCTGTTGCATGTGATAGCCAGATGAGGCGATCTTCGGGAACATAGAACTTTAGTTCTAAGAAGCTTTTCTCGTGTCCTGGGACACTGGTGTTCCTGATGGGGCACCTTTCTAATTTTTTTGTAGTAAAGCTCGAGTATCCACTTCCACATGAACAGCGACCCGCTAACGCGTGAATCAGTAAAGCTCATAATATTTGCCGCACGCGCACAAAGCACAAGCAAGGAGACGTAGTCTGCTACGATGTCCTTAAAGCTGCGAAGTCCCCCTTCTTTCCTTCTTTATTTCCTCATTTCTTTCGTACTTCATTTCTTCATTTCTTTTTCTCTTTCCTGATCTCATTATTTTCTTTCTCTATTTTCTTAATGGCATCGGTTATCGTAGATGCCGCCAACAACGAGGAGATAGCAACCGAAACCTGTTGATCAGGTTCAAAAGCCTACGAACGAATTTTGGAATGTTTGGACCCTAGGAGTGTTGTAATACTCCAAGTTTTCAAAAGTCAATAAAATAGCTCACATTCAAATTTATCCGAAACAAATCGAACACGATGTCAAGTTTACAAAAAGTGCTCGAATGATCGGCATGAAGTTCGAACAATCGATGCCCCAGTTTACTTAAGCGATTCTTAATATAGGGCTAACACTGACGGCGCACACTGTTCTCCCACAAGTTTGTCTCTGCTCTGGCAGGCTGAGGCAAAGCAGGTTTACGCGTGCCAGGAATTCCGGCCACGGCAGACAACCAAGGCATACACAGAGCGCCGCAGCTGCAGAATTTGAATGATTAGGGACGCTCGAACGCTACCAAATGTTACGTAACGGCAAGACAATAAAGGTAGAACATTACGAATGGAAATGACATGTTACAATGCATTCGGGACTAAAGCGAGTGCACTGTCTCGCGCCGCAGTCTGCTTCCTATTTCTTTATTAAGTGACAAGATTACCAATCTTTTTTTTTGTTTGCAACGGGGCATAGAATAAGAGATTGATGACTGAATGGAGTGAAGTTCTTGTTTTCGTCATTTTATATTTTCTATAGCTCCGCCTCCTCTCCCTCGCGTGTCTGTTTCTCATGCAGGAATTAAAGCAGCATTTTCATAATAAGACTTCACCACCAAGCCTTCATACCCGCTTCAAGAGGACGCAGTGACTTGCATGTTCTCCAATTCCTCATGGCACATTTTTTCCACGCTTGCATGAGGCGAGCCTCCTGCAAAGAAGAGGGAGCGTAGCGAAAATAATGCCATCCATGACGCTGTGCAGAGAGCGGGACCAAAAAAAAAAACGTTTATTATGAGCAAAGGTAAGGAGGGAGACCCCGGAGGGTGGAGACTTATTCCATTGCCGCATTTTCCGTAGCTGTCTGAGTGGCACGGGCGATCAGCTCACGGTGGTAGTCCAGGAGTGCGCTAGACAGGAAGCCTTTCGACTGCCACAGAGAGGGGTGGGTATGTAGGGTACTGAGGGGGGATTAGGGCATCTCTATATGCAAAGGTAGACCGTTGTATATGTGCCACAAATGGGGCAATCAGCGTGTGGGATAAAGTGTGTCACTAAGGTCAAGATAGGCAATGCGTTAGTTTAGATTTGGCGCCTGGAGTCCACCTCCTCCGGAGTTTTTTGTGAGGTGGTGAGTTTGTTCCGCGGGAGAAGCAGTAATTTTGGAGTATGTGCAAAATGGTGAGTCGGATAGGCTCCGGCTCCTCAGGGTATCTATGGCCTTCCACTGGCGCGCTGGTCTACTCTCGGGCTGTCACAATAACGCGCTCATTGCCAGTGAGAGAAACGTGCCCACGTGTCAAGAGGAGGCGGGTTTTCGGGATTTGATACGTGCGATGTAGGCTGTTATGCGCGATAAGTTATATGCTTGCCTGCGCGTAGTTGCGGCACGCAGTGCGCGGATTAGCAGTGATAATTATTGATTGATCCGATGGCGTTTTAATTATTGCTAGTGGCATGCCATAATCTTCCCCCGCTGTGTAAACTTCCATTGCGTCCTGCCGCTGTGTTGACTGTGTCGCCCTTCCAGTCAGCCACCGCTGCCGTCGCAATCATTGATGTAGGTTGTGTTGCATGGTCCGTGTATAGAGTTTCTTCTCGTTTGCCGCAGATACTATGCAGTTTTATTTATCCTGGCTTGTGTCTTTCTGCGTGGAACTCCTGTTACATGTTTCCCTGTGATAGGACGACGGAGCTGTTCTGTTTTAATTCCAGGGCCCTTCTATACATTCACAGAATGCAAGAGTGGAGGTCGGGTACCCTATTTTCTGCAGTACTTGTTCGCCTGTGGGAGTACGTTTGAGTTTTTCAAGTTGTTTTATTTCGCGCGTTTAATAAGCTCGTAGATTATAATATGTATGCACAAATGTAGCAGTCTGACGGTTGCGGAGGTGGGGAGTATGCCACCGACCAATTTCACGGATTTATGAAAATATCCAGTTGTTTGGATTGAATTTGCTTTGTATTGCTTTAGTATTCCTTTAGTCGTAGTTTAGGAGAGCGGTATGTAAGACGACTGTGTAATAAAGACAGATAATTTAAAGGACATTACTTTCTTTACACCCGCAGTGGCGGTTAGTGACTTCTGATCGTGCAAATTATCGACTTTTCTGTCGTTTTACACATTCACTGGTGTATGGAGCCCTCGCATTCGCCAGCACGTGAAGTCCGAGTAACCACAGCCTGATGTCCTTGTTAACAGGAGCCCCCTCGAAATCGACCTCTTTCTGGTATAGAGTCGGCCATCCTCCTGCACTCCTGATAAGAAACTCAAATTTTTGGACGGCGCATTTTAAGTTTTCAGCTCAGGCATGGGTATGCAGTGTCCGCAGCTCACTGCAGTGAGTCTTCAATCTCTCCATCCGATCCGAGTGTGCCCCAGAGAGCAATAGCGTCCGAATAAAGTGCATGTCACATTACCCGGGCAAGGGCGGCCATTATTACAGGAAACACGCGAGCTCTTGCCCGCCGCGTTTCGGCTGCTCTTTCGCGCATGCACCTAGTGCCACCCATTCTCGCCGGCTCTCGGCAACAGTGAGTCACGAAGCACGGAGGCCACGCGCTCCCGTGTTCCCTCTGATATTGCTTCTAACTGTACACGAAACAATGCAGTTAAACATTGCAGTATAACAGAATAACGGCCTGGATGGCGAGTTGGTTCATTATGAAATGAAAGGCGGTGCAAAAAGGACACTGACAAGAAAGGGACACCATATGCGCACATTACCAACTATTTATTACAAGGAAAAGGGCACATTGAAACATAACTCTGAAGCATGAGACTCATCGCGTTATCGCTACTAAGCACGTGGAATAAAAAGCAGCATCTGGAAAGCGGACAAGAAATCTTTAACCCCTGCCGAGAAATCTAACAGATTCTGATAACACAAATTAGAAAAGAAAGGAGCCATCTCTTAGAAAAAGCAGTGTCCAACAATTGTAGCAAAAGCAGAGTGAAACATATGAAGAAAAAGCAGTCAGAAACATAAAACAACAAAAAAAGAAAAAAATCAATATCAAAACTTCATCCACATAAACCAACAGACGGCTGCAAGAAATGCAGGGTTGAGAAGTCGCACAGTATATGACGTCACAAAAAACTGTCAAGAAAGGAAACTGCATTTCTACACAGGGATATCGAACAGTAGCCAACACAAGTGCTCCCCTTCTATTTGATCATAATATGCTCAAGAATTCGCGTGCCACCTGATCTCGGCTCCCGCCCAGAATACGTATTCCTCTAAGCATTTGCTCACACTTGCAATCTTTACAATGGGGCGCCAAATTCGGCCCACCTACGCTTGCTAACTATTTTTCATGCTCCCATGCCCTGTCGCTAATGCTGCGACCCGTGTGGCCTATATCCATCCGCCTGCTTAATTTCCTGTCTAGTGTTGTGGAACAGAGACCCTTGCAGTGCTCCAGTAAAGAAGGCAAGGAAAAGGATTTCCAAAAATGAAGTTTATTGGAACTGGCTCTTGCCCACAAAACTGAACGACACGTGGTGGCGTTAGCAACAAGCTTGCTCACCGATCGTCGAACAGAATGTCTGCTGCTCCCTTCTGTGCTCAATTTAAAGCTGGCGAGGAACCATCAAGATAAGGCACCAAAGCAACCACAACAATTTTGAAGCAGTCGCCCCTGGCTGCGGCCATTATAAATACGTCTGGTCGCATCTCTCTTCGTGGACAAGAATGGTAACGCCGAGTGCCGGTGACTTTGAGCATTAACAAACACACAATAAAAAGAATTGTGGCAGCGTATTCAAGAAAAGCCGAAAGAGTAGCCACGACTACCGAATCACAACAGAGGCAAAATGGGAAAAACTTGCGCTTTGCGATTTCGGGTCAGCGTTATTAAAGACAGCTGGTTGCCATTAACTTTGCATCGTCATACCCTCCTTACTGGGTGCGTCACAACAGAGGTAAAAATCGTAAAACACAACACACCCCCCTCCCCTTCGAAAACAAGATTAAAATCGACGCACGTGCTAAAACCTGAGCAACAGAGAAATTTGCATATCTCCAATGCTGATAACAACGTCGCGCGAAAAACAGCGCCGGTTCTTTGGTCAAAGAAAGACATGCAAGGCCCTGGTCAGACTAGTCCGCCAGACACCGTAACACGACTACACCAAAACGGTTTGTTCTAGTAGGGCGTTGCCTTTTATACACAGGGCGTCCGATTAGAAAGCTAAGACGACACAACGGATACCCTGCTAAAGCCTAATGCGGCTCATCGCCCCTTAGGGAAGCATGCACTGACAGCCCTTGTCACTAGCGGATGCACTGGAAATTTGGGGCGGAGATGCAAGCCTTCAGGTGGAGGAGTGGCGTTAGTCGGTATCTGAATAGGCTGCCAATTCGATGAATGGTTCAGCATTCACCGCAATTAGTTCGACAACAGCGACGCTTTTGTCATTCTCTGTCGTCACTGGCTGCCAGTTCCCTTCGCCTTGAAGCACCACGAGGTCGCAATGACAGTGCACTTTGTTGAGGATGTCCAACGTGAAGAGGTCCACTCGGATATCCTGGACAAGGACCAGAACTCTGCAGACAGGACAACGCCAGCGAGGGTTCAGTGTGCACTCGTTGACAGTCAAGTAGGCGTAGGCGTCGAAGCACTGCACGTGACGGCAGCGCACTCCTCGGCAAGGCACCGTCATCTTGCTTTTCCTCAACGGACACCGTAAAGACACCTGCATCCGCGAGCGAAAGAAAACCGTTTGAATTCATGACCATCAGCAAGCGCATATGCTTAAACAATGACTGGTTTAGCTCTGTTTAAACCCGGTGTGACGCGATAGCTACAGCTGGCCGAGTAGAAATCGCTCAGTCTAATTGCGAAATCACTCCTTCGCCGCTGCGTTTCGCTGGGCGCTCTATTTTTATCTTTTTGCATGGACGTTGATTCGCACCCTCCCACTCTCCCCTCTCCACTCCACCCCCACTCGGTTTCGCCGGCGCGCCGCGCAGCCGGCAGCTGCCACGGTGGCCACGGCACCACCGCGCAGAAAGCTCAAAATGCTAGCGTAATGTAGGCGTGCGGCGCGCACACCAGCTGCGGGCTATGACGTCACTCCACGCATGCGTACACCTGGCGGAGCTGTGGTGCAACGGCTCAGCGCGCAGCCACGCTGACCTCGCGAAGTGGCTGGCACAGTGTATATCTTTCACAGTAGTCCTGTATTTGAGAACTGACGAGAATATTGTATTCCAGCTGGAAACCCGATGTTTACTTCCGCCTCCGCGTGAGTCCTCAATCAGGAAAAGTTTTGAGGCTAAGAAAACACTACTAACGAATTCCCGGGTTTTATTTTTGACTAGCATTGCTTCATCTATTTCTCCGCGCATAAACCAGAAGAGAGAATTGGCTTGTAGCGTTTAGATTCATCTTCTCATTTTGATCTGTCTGTGCTGTCGTCCGCCACAAACTACGTCGCTGGGAAACCGCGACAAATCACAGATTGCGAACATAATGGAAACCAAAAGACTACAAAATTGCGGTTTTACAAAGGATTATGAATTTCGCAGTCATTCGGCTGTCGGCATGACGTGACCTGCGAAAGTCTAGAGACCTTCTGTACAGAACTTTGAAAAAACGCAAAGTAACTCAAAGCCACAAAACGTCGAAACATCTGGCCAAGGATTTTGCTAGTTACTGCTCCATTTTTAGTTATTACGGCAATATTAACTGGCAAAACAATGGTTACATCGGGTATAGATTTTGCACAGAATAATTCCTAGTGCTTAATATGAAAAGAGGTGCGCATACAGTTGGATGCAGAATTTCACGTCAGATAGTCGTGAATTCAGAGATGTAGTATTCAAACCTCGCAGAAAAAAAAAAAGACTAATTTGCGGTCGAGCTCTCTGCTCGCAGCACTAATGAACCGCCTCTTCAGGCTCCTCAGGCATGTCTTGAAAAGAATTCCGCTTCTATATCACGCTCCTGCGTACTGAAACGTGCCCATGGCGCGCATTGTACGGACGTAAGCATACCAGCAAATTCTTCGCGACGACATCTTCAGCCTGGGCACCGCGGCATCTCAGAAGGGTATCCGAGTGCGCATCCTTTAGCACGTAACTGGAGCTTTCGTCTGTTGAAAGTAGCAACTCGTCTTCCGAGATCTTCTCAACTGCGTCGACGTTCACGGTGACTTGCCTCGGGATGACCTGGCTGTAGAAGGCGAAGATGTTCACGCCTGGCTGCGACAGTACAGGCGTGATGTTGACTATGGTGAAAGGAAGGCCTTCGAAAGCCTTGCCGTTGAGGGTCATGCTAGCCGTGTGGCTCTGGAGAGTAGACCGTTGCGTGTAAATTTCGAAGTGGACGAGCAGTAGCGTCGGATAATTGCGGGGCCTCCCACCGGCAGCGAAGTTTCCAGAGTAGAAGATGAGGTGTGGATGTTTAGGCCGAAAGAGTGCCCTTAGCGGGACCCTATAGAAGGAACGGTAGAACGGCTGGTCTGGAAACATCGCGGCGGATCAGTGGACCGAATGTAATGCGTCGCGGTGGTGCGGATACGCTGTATCCAATGTAGGCTTGTAGGTGTCTCCAGAAATACGTGATGAAGGTCAGCGCTTTATCTTTCTTTTGATTTGAATTATATTGTCACTGGCACGAAATCTTATCGTTTTCTCTTTCGCCACTTTGCGCATGAATGAATGAATGAATGGATGAGTAACGCTGAACTCTTTAAATCGGGTGTTGGCTCAAGCCATTTAGCCATGACTTGTGAAATTTCACTCTGGCCTTGATTTGAGCCACCAATCAGATAACCATCGCTTGGCCGCTTCTACCCGCTTACAATATATATTTCCTTCACTGTCTTTAAGCCCCAATGCTTTGAATAAACCAGCCCCGCTGTTTTCCACTGTAGGGTGAAGCCCTCCACAGAAATGTATCAAGTGATCAGCCGTTTCCTCCTCTACTCCACAACGTGTATATATATCGTGGTAACCTGGCTAGATAAGACTTAATCCGCAAAACTCCGGTTCTATCCTCAAACAACAAAGAGGGTCCGCTACAGTTATGGTAGATATTTTATTTGACAAGTTCCTGCTTAAAGATTTTGTATGCTGTAAGTGCCGATTCCGTCAGCATCCCTGTTTTCCTCGGAGCCCTCTCTGTTTCTTCAACATTTTTTCTTAAACGATAATTCCTGATCCCCCCCTATGGCTGTCTGGATATTTGTTTGTCAGTTTTCTAGATCACTTTTTTCATTTTGTTTCAGAATTTCTTATATACAAGAAACTGAAAACTTTCCTAGCCAACAGCTTTTTCCACATTTCTCTCGATCGCTCCTCAATTTCTATCTTACTGCTCGCATCTCTGATCTCGAACGACGCCCATCCCATATCAACCTGTACCCCCTGATTTGGTGTATTGTCGTGTGCTCCCAATGCATGCCTTCCTCCACCGCATTGTTTGATTTCTAAACTTGCTTGAACATCTGGTCTCAAGCACACGACCGCATTGACGAAAGTCAGACTACTAACCATCAATACTTTCCATATCTGTCTTCCCACTTCGTAGCTGTTTTAAGTAGACATTTCCATATTTTCCGTGACAGCTGCATTCCTTCTAGCTTTTGGCATTGATACTTTTCATGGTCTGTCAGATGCTCAACACCGCTATTTATACATACCCCAAGATACAAGTACTTATTTACTACCACTACAGTAATCTTCAGTATTCTATGCTCGGCACCGTCTTCATTAAATACTATGACTGCGGATTTTTCCTTACTATAGTCTTGAATCCTTATCTGTCTTGCTCTGTACCACACATTAATATCAACTTCTGCAAATTTTCCGCGCGTCAGTAACGAGAGGAACGTCTCCTGGTGCGGCGGGCGTTTTTTCCGAGGATCACAAACGCACATACGGGCGATAACAGAAAACTTGCCCCTGCTGCATGTGGCCGACCTCAAATTCTGTGCGCGGTGTGCGCAGTGATATCCTGTGTGCCTTCTTTCATATTGACAGCCGCCTGTGCGCGCTTCTACTTCGGTCACTGACATGTTCCGTAACGTTTCCGAATTACGTGCCCCGATTGGGTGAATGAATTTACTATCGCGAACAAACGTCGACAAGAGGCCTGCGCGGCAACTGATCCAGGCAGCTCTAATTTGCCCTTGACTCGCGCTCCCACTTGATATAATGAAGGTTGATCACCTGCACTGTAGCATGTGATAGCCAGATCAGGCGATCTTCGGGAACATAAATGTTTAGTTCTAGGTAGCTTTACTCGTGTTCTGGGACACTGGTGTTCCTGACGGGGCACCTTTCCAATTCTTTAGTAGTAAAGCTCGAGTATCCACTTTCGCGTTAAGAGGGACCCGCTAACGCGTGAATTGGTAAAGTTAATAATATCTGCCGCACGCGCACAAAGCACAGGCAAGGAGCTGTAGTCTGCTACGATATCCTTAAAACTGCGCAGTCCCCCTTTTTTCCTTCTTTACTTTGTTCTTTCTTTCTTACTTCATCTCTTTCTTTTTTCTCTCTTTCCTCCTTTCTTTTTCTTTCTTTCTTTTCTTAATGGCAACGGTTAGCATAGATGCCACCAACCGCCCCGAGCTGCGAACAGAAACCAGCTGGGCAGGTTCAAAGGTCTACGGACGAATTTTAGAATGTTTGGTTTCATAGGAGTGTTCTAATAAAGTTTTCAAAAGTGAATAAAATAGCTCACATTTGAAATTATCCGAAACAAATCAACTATGACGTCAAGTTTTCGAAAAGCTTTTGTTTTCGTCATTTTTGTCATTTTTATAGCTATGCCTTCTCTCGCTCTCGTGTCTGTTTCTCCTGCAGGTATTAAAGTTGCATTTTCATAAAGAAGACTTAACCACCAAGGTCTCATACCAGCTTCAAATGGACACATTCACTTGCGTGTTCTCTAACTATTAAGGCTCCTTTTTTCTACGCTTGCATGAGGCGAGTGCCTTGCAAGGAGGAGGGAACGTAGCGTCGATAACGCCATCCATGACGCTATGAAGGCAGCGCGAAAAGAAAAACATTTATTATGAGCAAATGTAAGGAGTGAGACTCCGGAAGGTGGAGCCTTATTCCAGGGCTGCATTCTCCGTAGCTGTCTGAGTGGCACGGGCCATCAGATCACGGTGGTAGTCCAAGAGTGCGCTAGACAGGAAGCCTTTCCACCGGCACAGCGAGGGGTGCGTATCTAGGGTACTGAGGGAGGATTTGAACGTCTCTGTATGCAAAGGTAGACCGTTGTAGGTATGCCACAAACGGTACAATCAGCGGGTGGGATAAAATATCACTAAGCTCAAGGTAGCGAAAGCGTTAGTCTATATTTGGCACCCGGAGTCCACCTCCTCCAGAGTTTTTGTGAGGTGGTGAGTTTGTTCTGCGAGTGAAGCAGTAATTTTGGAGTATGTGCAAAAAGGCGAGTCGGATGGGCTCCGGCTCCACAGGTTATCTATGGCCTTCCACTGGCGCCCCGATCTACTCTCGTGTTTTCATAAGAACGTGCTCATTGCCAGGGAGAGAGATACGTGCCCACGTGTCGAGAGAAGATGGGTTTTCGGGATTTGACACGTGCGATGTAGGCTGTTTAGCGGGATAAGGTATATGCTTGCCTCCGCGTAGTTCCGGCAGGCAGTGCGCGGATCAGCAGTGATTATTTTTGATTGATCGGATGGCGTTTTTATTATTGCTAGTGGCATGCCATAATCTTCCGCCTCTGTGCTAACTTCCATTGCGTGCTGCCGCCGTGCTGACTGTGTCACTCTTCCAGTCAGCCACCGCTGCCGTGGCAATCATTGAAGTAGGTTGTGTTGCATGGTCCGTGTATAGAGTTTCTTCACGTTTGCCGTAGATACGATGCAGTGTTATTAATCCTGCCTTGTGTCTTCCTGCGTCGAACTCTGGTTACATGTTTCCCTCTGAAATGACGACGGAGCTGTTGTGTTTTAATTCCAGGGCGAATCTTTACATTCACAGAATGCATGAGTGGAAGTTGGGTACCCTATTTTCTGCAATACTTTTGCGCCTGTGGGAGTATGAGTTTTTCAAGTTGCTTTATTTGGTGGGTTTAATAAGCTCGTCGATTATAATAGGTATGCTTAAATGTAGCAGTCTGATGGTAACGGAGGTAAGGAGTATGCCGCCTACTAATTTCACGGCTTTATGAAAATATCCAGTTGTTGGGATTCACATTTCTTTATATTGATTTAGTATTGGTTTAGTCGTGGTTTAGGGGCGGGATATGTAAGACGACTGGTCTTAAAGACATAGATAATTTGAAGGACAATACCTTCTTTGCACCCGCAGTGGTGGTTAGTTACTCTTCTTATCATGCAATTCAGCCACTTTTCTGTCGTTTTACACGTGAAGTGGTGTACGAGGTTTTCGCATTCGCCTGCACGTGAACTCCGAGTAACCACAGCCTGCACACCTTGTTAACAACAGCCCCCTTGATATCGACCTCTCTCTGGTATAGGGTCAGCCATCCTCCTGCACTCCTGATTATAAACCCATAATTTTTGGATGGCGCATGTTACGTGTACAGCTCAGGCGATGTTATCCACAGTGTCCACAGCTCACTGCAATGAGTCTTCAATCTCTCCGTCCGAGCAGTGTGTGCCCAAGATAGCAATACCGTCTGAATAAAGTGCATGTCACATTACCCGGGCAAGGGCGGCCACTAACTCATAGCAATATTGAGCAGGCTGGGTTAGAGAAGTGATCCTTGTGGTTTTCGCTCCTTACACACGGAACTGGATCGAATTTAATGCCTCCGACGCGGATTGTAGCAGTGCTGTACTAGAGGAAGTCTGTGATGTATTTATAGGTTCTTCGGCAGCATGTAGTGGTCACTAGGCTTTTTAAAGTAATGTCATGAGTTACACTGCGAAAGGCCACATTAAGATTTAAGGTAAGGATTATCATTGTCTGCTTCATGCTGAATATAGAGATGATTATTGCCAACATTCGTCGAAACCTATCCGAGCACACGAGTATGTTTGTGAGATTTGTCATTTTGTAGTTCTTTGATTTGTAGAAGAATGACCTGCTTGTCACTTCTTCCAGCAATCTAAGCATCGTATACAGGAACTCTCCCTGCTTCCCCAAGTGTGGCTGCTGTCTGGAAAGGATGACATGCTTCAATATAATCTCTACACATGATCTCACGATTTGACGCAGATGGGTTTGTTTGTTTCTTTGCCCGATTCAGGTACGAAGGAAATACACGCCTATCTCCACTTTTGTGCGATGGTTCCCTTTAGCTCATGGTGATCAAAAAAGTCGTTAGTTCTTCCAGAGATCTGTCGTCAAGACTTTCCTATCAAGAAATCAGTCAAAACCAAAGATTTAGTAAAAGACAAAAGGTGATTGTAACGGTTAGAATATTTCCAAAGATTTGTAGTGAACATTTGGGACGTCATATTTTGGATAGGTTTAATAAACCACAACACTTTTGTAACTGTTCATATAGAATCTGAGGCTACTCATTGTGAAATAGGCTGTCGCATTTCTTCCGGACCGAAGTGGTGGCCTAGTCGATTGAGTATCAGCCTCGCATGCGGGAGATGCGCGGTTCGATCCCCGGTGCCGCTGAGTACCAACCGGTGATACAGAGGGTACAAGCTTCCCCTTGCCTGGTGATCGGTTTAAACAGGGTGAAATGTTTCGAAATCGGGTTTCTGACCCCACTTTAACTGGAACAAAAATCTTGTGCCATAGTGCTCTTCGGCCACATATGTCCTCGCGCCATAGAAATTCATCATCATCATGAGAAACCGTCTGGTTCAATTGCGCTCGCAGTAATTCACTGTAGGGGTGGTCTGCAAATAAGGCCGACTGCACACGATGCAGGCTGCTTATCCCGCCATCCCGTCGAGCCTCCCGAATATCCCGACAGTGATGTCAATGACTTCATTTTGTTGGCGACGTCAGCGACGAATAGCAGCGTGATCTATCTCTGACCCCTATAATCGACAGCGTCCGCGGCGACCATACCTATCTTTCTCTCAATCTGTTGGTGCTCCTTCACGATATACTCTATCTGTACCGACGCAATATATCCCCAGATGGCATCAATCTCTTCCTCGCCCTCCTAGCCCGTCTTCGCTCCACTGTCTTCGTTCAGACTCATGGTGGCCTAACATCAGTTCACCTCAGCATTTCCCTCATCAAGGAAATAGCGTGCGCAGATGGTTTTTCTAGTCTTGGCTTCATTGTTCTGTCCGCCGCTACGTTTGCGCTTGAGAGCTCAGCCAGAGCCTGAAGGAACCTTCGCCTCAACCTAGTTGGGCTTTTAGCCCATCGATAATCCGATTGACTCGCTTTTTCGTATTTGTCTCGACCTGATTAGGCCTTTCCGCATATCAACCCGCGGGTACAATTGGATTGCCGTCGCGACCGATTACACCATCTGGTACAGTCGCCAGTAAAAAAGATTAGCACAATGAAGTCACCTGAGGGGCGAAAATCGCAGCGCCCGGCTGGAGCGGCGCTGTGCTTTGGAAAAAACCTGGCACTTTCGTTATCAGAATGTTTGTAACCGCAGTGCAGAACGTTACTATCTGTTGTTCCTGTGGCAAGTCTTTTGTGCTAATCCCTTTACTTGTCACTGTACGCAACAAAGCGAGCTATCACAATCAGCGGTCCCTGCGGTGCAGTCGATTTACTTCTCAATGACGTCGTCCTGCTTCATGGCACTGGCCGTCGAACGCTTACGAATCGAAGACACTGCCTTCTTTCTCAAGTGGTTCGACACCTTCTCCACTGGCGCTCCAACCGTAACAAGTTAATTACGGCTTACTTTCCCAAATGAACGGCCTTATTTAGCGTGCTAACCGCACGCTGACCAGCATGCTTTCTACATACACTTTCGGTCAACATTGTGACCCTGATGTCAGCCCCTTTTGTGATGTTCGCCTAACACTCCTCACACCATGATGCCATCATATGCTGTCCCTTCTGTCCATTCTTAGGCCGCCACCCTCTGCTGTCCTTCCATAGCTTACTGCCTAATGACGATTATACCGCGTGACCTCATCACCCGGTCTGCCGCCACCTTCCAAATTGCTCGAGACCACCTCGGCGTTTCACCAATAACTCAAAGACGCTGTTAGGACTTTCCCCAACGTAACGCCCATTGCCACCCTGGCTCCCGGCAAGCCTTGTGGGCCGGTTTTAGACGGTAGTCAACTGGGGTAAGACGAAAAGCAACGTGTGCATACTGTCGCCGGTAGAGTGCTTGTCCATACAAAGCAAAGAAATGCGTAAAACTTAAAAAGGTATTTTGATTCTAATGTTATTCTCGGCCATCAGCTGTAACACATCGAGAAAACAAGAATATTCTGTGAAGTTCTGTACTTTAGCACTTCTTGTACAACTTGTACTTGGCGGAGCCGCCGCACGCCTCGTTGTATACATTATCATATTTAGGTCTGTCGTTATCCCTAGCATTATGGCTTTTCAATAGACTGCAGCGCTTACCTGCGAGAGAAACGGTACCGTTAATTTTATTCGCGTTGTACCGGTATCTACAGACGTCATGAAACTCGCGGTATGTTCTCTATTAATTGGCCTTCAATTTTGGGGAACGCTTAGCAAACCGATGAGTGCAGTTAGAGTTATCGGCACTTCGTGATTACCATAAATAGGTGACATAAATGCATTATCCGAAATCGTGCTGCTCATTGTATTGTGTAGCCAATTTTTCATTGTTAAATTTCAGATTGTCCGTTTGAATGAAATATCTTTCACAAAAATTTCACAACAAAATGTGAAAGTTGTAGCACTTCTCTAACATAAATCTCTTCCGCTGATAGGCTAGTCGCCTTTTTAGCTTCCACGTGCATACAGGCTGTAGCTGACAGAGTGCCGAGGGCTTCAATATACTAATGCCCCTTTGAGTAACTTCAGGAGAAGAAAGGAATAAATGGACGAATTGGTGAGAGCGACGAAAATGAAATGGGTCAAAGGTGCACAGCATGGATATCCCTGCAGATAGACTCTCTAACTTGCCCCTGAAGCCCGTGACTAACGATACTTCAGAAGCAGACAAATATCTTCTTACAGTCAAAGTAAAAGCCGCCTCTCTGAGGGAGAAAAGTCAACGTTGCTCCTCAAACCCGCCCTTTGGATTTAAGTCTACAAGCGGCACGCCTCTCGCCACAAATGGAAGTCGTCCGCAAACATCACGGACTAGCTCCTGAGAATGAAACTAAGGAGCGGGAGCAACCGCAGTCTAGCAGCACACGAAAATTGTGCGAATGGGCATCTACCACACTAGACACAAGCACACGTCTTTTTTTTTTTCGAAGTGCAGGATGTGATCTAGATCGTCCCATAGCGAATAGACTCTTCTGCAAGAAAAAACGGCTTAGTGAGAACGGAGCGATGGGCAGTTGAGAACGCTCATAAGCATTTAGACTCTCAAAAGAAACTAATGAAAGGCAGTGCCTTAGAGGACATCTTACTTATTTGTTACTTCCATATAGAGCAAAAAGTGTTTTTAATGCTCCTTCTCAGAGTGTAAAGCAGAATTCGAGGCGTCTCGAAATTGAATTGCAAGAGTCAGCATTTTGCAACTATGCATAATTCCCATTCGTTGCTGTTATTTTTTGAGCTTGTGTGATGTGGCGCTAGCATCAGCGACATTTAGCTAAATGGTCATAATAGCAAACAGGAAACTTCACTTCCTCGCTGCTCATCGGTGGTCAAAAAGGAAGAGATATGTGGGCTGCTATTGTTTTCAACAGTCCCTAATGTGCAGCTCTCAGTTACTGCAAATAGGGCCACATTAGGCATAAAAAAACATGATTAGAAAAGATTCGCCATTGCGAAGTATGGGCACCTAGCACATAAGAATCCGTACTGGTTTTTTTTTTCTAAATGTGATTTCAGCCGCACTCCTTATGCTTTATGGCCTAGCGAAGCTTGTTTAAAAAGCACATCTCAACGAAACAGCACTGTAGGCGTCCGTTTTTCTCAGTATTTTTCTTTTTTTCGGCTGCGTATTTTTTTTTCATGAACCACCAAGCCCAAGTGTCTACCCTTGAACATTACCATGCCTTAGCTCTATGCAGCTACACTTTTGATGGAACACGGGTAGTGTGCCCAAAAATATGTGCACAGCGTATAAAAGCGTTTCTTCTCCTGCTCTGGGCCATCAGCTGGGATGGCGCAGTCAACAAGCCCGTACCTCCTCATGCTGATAATATTTAAAACTATCATGGTATTTCTGGCGTATTTATATTTCAGGCGCAAGTTATTGCTGTTTGGCGAGCGCTTGGCCTTAGTCCGCAGCAAATCTTTTTCTTTTATAGCTGCTATAGGATTTCGCTGGTCATCTACTTCTAGCTCAGACTGCGCTGCCCGATTTTGACAAGTGTTGCCGCCTGCCTAAAAGAATCAAGGAGAGCTACGAATTCGCGGTACACATTTTTCGGTGACAAGGTGAATAGAAAAATATTCCAATCGGTTTCTTTGACTAGTTTCTCAAAAATCCTTGCATCAGTTATACTAACTTGTGTAATAGGGTTAAGAGGTTTAGTAAAAGGACATTCGCAGCCTGTTCCAGTGAACAGCAGACGAAGTAATGGTCGGATACTTTGACCTGTCCAATGGCAGATTTGACTTTCAGGTTATAGGCGCGAACATTTGCATGATCAATGCAGGATGCAACAAGGCGATGAGAAAAGATTTATTCACGAGTTGCCGCATAGATAGTAGTTTAGATTCCCCATTTTGATAGCGTATTTAGATAACCAGCAACTATTAATACTGTCGGGCGTAGCGTATCTATGTTGATGTCACCTGTGACGCAGATACATTCATCAGTTCCTATATGAGATAACGCAGTGTCTAGCTCGTCCAGAAAAAGACGCCTGTTGCCACTAGGCGGGCGATATGCTAAGAGCAAGGTAAACGAAAATTGAGGATTAGATAAGTGGAGTGTGATAGTGTCAGCATGGTCGAAAGGTAAAGTTACTTCGGAGACTGACCAATTTTCCTTAAGGAAGCAGCTATGCCCCCACCTTTGCCCACAGGGCGAGAAGTGAGAATGCCTGATAACCTGGTAACGCAAAACGAGCAAGAAGTGCTGAAGAAATATTTATCTCGGTCAGTACGATGGCGTCAACAAGCAATAGAACCGAAGAAACAATGGCTACCAAGCGGTCCCAATGCTTACGAATGCTTAGAATGTTTACATGGATAACATTGAAAGCATTGTTACGTGGTAAGAGGAAAAATCGAGAGACTTCTGGAAGAGTATTAAAGACCTTGAAAGAGCTACTGCCCATAACTAGACAATTCTGTCAATGTCCTATCTTCCGCTAATTCGAACGAGTGGAGCGCCATCTTCCTTCCTTGCGAAAACCCTTGCATTTTTGGTCCAGACGTACTTGAAGGATTTTTCTTTTCCTTTGGTGCAATCCAGCCAGAAAAATTCACGATTAGCACCTGTGAGCTGTCATTGAAAAACAGCCGTAGAAAATCATACTGAACTAGATAAGGCAGTTTTTTGCGTGTTCGAAACCACTGTTCCTTAGCTTGAGTAGAGCACATTTGGGCGAAAATAAGAGGCACAGAATTCACCCTACAGGAAAGACGGTGAAAAGCAGAGACTTGGTTCTTAGTAAGAGATCTGAAGTTTTTCAGTAAGGTCACCAAGAAATGATAGCGAGTTCTCTTTAGGCTTGCTGGGGAACTCGTGGATTTCGAAATTCATTCTCCGGCTATACTGTTCCATTTCTTTAATTTGTTCCCTCATTTTGTCAATCTGATCTGATTTAACCTGGACGATAGAATTCAGCGAGTCCACTTTGGCGCGTAATTCCGCCGCCTCCGTTTGATTGGAAGTGACTGTCTCCAATTCCGAGTCATACTTTTCAGAGAGATAGATAAATAGGAGGAGGGAAAGGCAGGGATGTTAACCAGAAATTCAAAGAAATTCAGAAATTCAAAGAAATTCAGAGAGAAATTTGATTAAAGTCTGTGCTTCCTGTATCACATTCTCAATCTTTCCAACCACGTTCTTGAAAGAAAGTAGTTCCTGTGCTTCTGTGGTTGGCATTTCTGCATTCGGTGCAAGGCGGCCAAGTTTATCATTTACGACAAATAACTGCTGCGCAAATGATTCTTCGTCCAATTTCTGTGTAGAGTCTCCCTGTGAGCTTTTTTTCGGTGGGCATGTTTGGCACACCCAGGTTTCGCGCCTAGCGGTACTCAATTTTGCGTAACTGCTGTCAGTTAAGGCTTTCCAAAGTTTAACTTTCCTGGCCAACCGATATTGTCAAAAACTTATCACTCAAGGGCTAGGAACAAGTAGCACAATCAGAAGGCATGTCTGAATCAGAACGCAACTCTGTGCAGTAAGCGGCAAAAAAAAAAAAGGACAGAAGAGTAACGGAAGACAGCTGACCTGCCTAAAGCCATGGAATGATTAATTCCAGCAACGGGTTTTGCCGCTGACTGCGAAGCGGCCGAGCGTTGCTGCATCTTAAATAAGCATTCCGTGGCGTCCGTAGTCCAGGCTAGGCGATGTTCTGACGGGAAAGCAGCAGCTTATAACCGAGGCTTACAAACGAAAACTTGTTGCCTACCCAGTCCTTGCGCATATCTAGGCCTACCGAAGCTTGAAGATGCGCAACCAGTGTCACAATGCAGTATCCTATGACTGTAAGCAGCTCCTGCCAAAAGCCATGGAATGATTAATTCCAGTAACAGTGTTTGCCGCTGAAGAAATTTTTAAATATAGGCTTGTTGAGTTAGAAGAGTGCTTTTTTCGGAACATTACTGTCAGCAGTGTAGTACATCACAATACAGCTACTACGTGCTAACTATGGGGCTGGTTTACTAATATTGAATAGCTAACTTTGTAACTATTACCGTTAGGTTCGTTAGTTATTGAGAGGCATATAGCCGTGCACTGCAGAGGTTGCTTTACCAGGAAGGTTCTGGAAAGTGCTTATAGTTGAAGCGACATCGACAGTTTTCTTGACCACAGCGCCGAGGGTAACAGCGTTTTCAAAATTTTAAAAAGTGAAATTGATATTGCTTATGGTAAGCTATACGCCTCTCAATAATTAAAGAGCCTAACAGTATAGTTGAACTTTGACTATTTAGTATTAGTTAACCAGACTGCCAGTTAGCACGTCTTAGCTGTATTCTGATGAACTACACCTCTGCCAATGCTGTGCCACAAACAGCTCCCTTTTAACTACAAGCAATAATTTTTAATATGGTCTCAATTCTTAATGAAAGGCCGTGTATATATCTGCGCTCTGCAGAAAAAAATAAACGCGAACGTGCTTTGCGTTCTTTTTCATACCAAACAATTCTGGACAAAATACTTTTTCAACGAGAAAGAGTTCGTGAACGTTTTTTTTAAATATGGTTTGAATTTCCCAATAGTAATGAGTATATCTGCAGATCATCCTTGAGCTGGCTTGAATTTTTTTTTGCTATTAACGTTTTTGCTTTCATTAACGTTCTTCATTGGTTTTCTAGGGAAGTCTGAACTGCTGGATGCGAGGGATGCAAAAACTAAGTATTTCGCAACGCATCAGAATAATGGAAGATTATTCAATATTTTCATCACAATAGCTTACAAAAAACTAAGGGGGGCACTCTGTTGACCTAAAGTGCGGTGAGGGAAAAGCCTTAAGCGCAGTGTTTCCGCTTGTGTCGCTTGTGTATGGTTAAGATGTTGATTATGTACACAACTGTTTGTGAATTTTAAATGCTGGAGACATTGGAGGGTGTTTTGGTGGCATGCGTGATTCAACGCCTTTCCGCAAACACTATCCAGCGTCCAAAGCAAGGAGAACTACTTACGCGTTGGCAGGAGGTAGCGTAGTCGTTAGCACTCTCTGCTGCGGAATGGAAGGATAATGGTTCGAATCCCACCATGCACGAAGATTTTTTTCTTATCGAGTTGCTGGATGTAACGGACGCCGGACAGATCCATGGCCTCGAGTATAAGCCATTAAATGTTTTCGCTTTAATATTCTAGTATTAAAAATGTTTGTTGAAGACTGCTGGCCACAGTATAGCCTCTTTAACCGTAATGTAAAGAACCTTTCTGTGAAAAATATTCAGGCAGGAAATTTCGTCTCCTTCGACGCAAGTGTAGCACCCAGTAAAGGAAGCAAACTACCTATAGGTAGAAGCATTATTACAGGAAACACGGGGAGCTCATGCGCTCCGCGCTTCGGGGGCTCTTTAGCACATGCACATAGTGCCGCCCATTCTCGTCGGTTCACGGCCGCAATGCTTCACGAAGCGCCGAGGCCCCGGGCTCCCGTGTTTCCTCTAATATAGCGTCTACCTGTATGTGAAAGTATGCAGTTAAACGTAGGAGTATCCCTCGGCTTGCTTCGTACCCTATCTTCTGTTGTCAGAGACCCTTGCAGTGCTCCAGGCAAGAACGCATAAAACAGGGCCTGTAAAAATGAAGTTTATTAGAACTGACTCTCGCTCACAAAGTTCTCTGAACGACAAGGCGGCGGTGTTCGCAAAAAGCATGATCGGCGATCGTCAAACAGACTGCCTGCCTGTCTCGTCCATGCTCAATTTAAAGCTGGCCAGGAACCATCAAGATAAGGCGCCAAAGCAACTACAACAATGTGGGAGCAGTTCCACGTCGCTGCGATCATTCTAGATAAGTCTGGTCGCATCTCGCTTCATGGACAAGAATGATAAGGCTGTGTGCCAGTGACTTTGAGCATTAACAAACACACAGTACAAAGAATTGCGGCAGCGTATTCGAGAAAAGCCGACAGAGTAGCCACGCCTGCTGAATTAAAGCGGAGGCAAAATGGGAAGAACTTGCGCCTTAGATATCGGGTCCGCGTAAGGAAAGACCGGTGATTACCATTAACTTTGCATCGTCATACCCTCCCCTGCGATGCGCGTCAGTACAGAGGTAAAAATCGTAAAACGCAAAATATCCTCTCGAAACAAAGTTAAAATCGACACGCGTACTAAAACCTGAGCAACACAGAAATTTGCACATCTCCAGTGCGGATAAAAACGTCGCGCGAAAAAGAGCGCCGGTTCATTGGTTAACGAAAGACATGCAAGGCCCTAGTCAGGCTAGTCCGTCAGACACCGCAACACGACCACACAAAAACTGTTTGTTCTAGTAGGTCGTTGCTTTTCATCTACAGGGCGTCCGATTAGAAAGCTAAAACGATACAACGGATACCCCGCTAAAGCCTAGAGCGGCTCATCGTCCCTTAGGAAAGCGGGCACTGACAGCTCTTGTCGCTAGCGGATGCACTGGACATTTGGAGCGGAGAAGCACGACGTCAGGTGGAGCTGTGGCGTTAGTCTGTATCTGAATCGGCTGTCAAGTCGATGAATGGTTTAGCATTCACCGCATTTTGATGGACAACATTGACGCTTTGGTCATTCTCTGACGTCAGTGGCTGCCAGTTCCCCTCGCCTTGAAGCACTACGAGGTCGCACTGGCAGCCCACCTTGTTGAGGATGTCCAACGTAAAGAGGTCCACTCGGATATCGTGGACGAGGACCAGATCGCTGCACACCGGACAACGCCAGCGAGGCTGCAGTGTGCACTCGTTGACAGTCAAGTAGGCGTAGGCGTCGAAGCACTGCGCGTGACGGCAGCGCACTCCTCGGCAAGGCACCTTCATCTTGCTTTTCTTCAACGGACAGAGTAAGGACACCTGCATCCGCAAGTGAAAAACTAATTGAGTGCATCACCAACAGCAAGCGCATGTGCTTGAAATGGTCTTGTATGCCAGAAATGATGGGAATATTGTATTCCAGCTGGACATCCGATGGTTACTTTCGCCTCCGCGTGAGTCCTCAATCAAAAAACGTTCGGAGGCTGGGAAGGCACTACTAACGAAATCTCTGGTGTTTTTTCCTAGAACATTAGTTCATTTATTATCCCGCGCATAGACTAGAAGACAGATTTGGTTTTTAGCGTTTAGATTCATCTTCTCTTTTGGATCTGTCTGTGCTGTCTTCCGCCACAAACTACGTCACTGGGTAACCGCGACAAATCAGACTGCGAATATAATGGAAACCGAAACGCTGTACAATTACGGTCTTACACACGATAATGAATTTCTCAGTCATTCCGCTGTCAGTGAGACGTGACCTGCGAACGGCTAGATACCTTCTGTACAGAATTATCAAAAAACGCAAAAAGGCAACTCCAAGCCACAAAACGTCGAAACACCTGGCCACTGTTATTGAAAGTCGCTGCTCCGTTTTTAGTTATTACGGCAACAGTAACTGGAAAAACTATACTTACATCGGGTACAAATATTGCACAGAATAATTCCTACTTCTTAAATATAAAGAGGAGCGCGTACAGTTCGGTGCAGAATTTTATTTCATAGTCGTGAATTAAGATTATCTATTTTTGGAACCTCGGAGCAAAAAAAAAATTGGTACTAATTAGCGGTCGACCTCTCTGGTCACAGGACTAATGCACCGCCTCTTTAGGCTCCTCACGCATGTCCTGAAAAGAATTCCGCTTATACATCGCACTCCTGCGGACCGAAGCGTGCCCACTGCGCGCATTGTACGGACGTAAACATACCTGCAAAGCCTTCGCGATGACGTCTTCAGCCTGGGCACCTCGGCATCTCAGAAGGGCCTCCGTGTGCGCCTGCGTTAGCACGTAACGGGAGCTTTCGTCTGTCGAAAGTAGCAACTCGTCTTCCGAGATCTTCTCAACTTCATCGACATTGACGGTGACGTGCCTCGGGATGACATCGCTCCAGAAGGCGAACGCGTTCCAGCCTGCCTGCGACAGTACAGGCGTGATGTTGACTATGGTGAAAGGAAGGCCATAGAAAGCCTTGCCGTTGAGGCTCATGCTAGCCGTGCTGCTGTCGAGAGTAGACCGTTCCGTATAAAGCTCGAAATGGACGAGCAGTAGCGTCGTATGGTTGCCGCCCCTCGCACCGGCATCGAAGCCTCCAGAGTAGAAGAGGTGGTGTGAACGTTGCGGCCAAACGACTGCCCTGAGCGGGACCCGGTAGACGGAGCGGTAGAACGGCTGGTATGGAAACATCGCACCGGAGGTGGTGCGGAAATGCTGAATCCAAGATCGGCTGTCTCAGGAAATACATGGCGGCCCTTTTTTTATTTCGATTTTACTCTCACGAAATCTTATCATTTTCTGTTTTGCCACTTGGCGCATGGATAGGTGGATAAGGCTGAACCGTTTAACTTGCGCGGTGGCGCAAGCCACATAGCCATGACTGGTGAAATTTCACTCGTGTCTTCATTTTAGCCACCAATCAGATACCTTTCGCTTGGCTACTTTTACCCGCTTAAAATCTAATTTTCCTTCACTGTCCTTAAGCCCCAAAGCTTTGAAAAAATCTGCCCCGCTGCTTTCCACTCTAGAGTGAAGCCCTTTACAGAGAAGTATCAAGTTTTCAGCAGTTTTCTCCCCCTCTTCACACACACCGCCTAACGTGTCTATATCCTGGTAACCTGACTCGATGTCTTAGTCTGCAAAGTTCCGGTTCTCGCCTCGAACAACAAAGAGCTTCCTCTGCAGTTATCGTAGATATTTTCTTTGTATGCTCATTTTGTATCCTCTATGTGTCGATTTCATCGCCATCCCTGTTTTTCACAGAGCCCTCTCTGTTACGTTAACATTTTCTTTTAAACGATAATTCCTGATCCCCCCGCTACTGCTGTCCAGATATTTGTTTGTCAGTCTTCTTGTTCGCTTTCTCCATTTTGTGTCGTGATTTCTCATGTGCAAGCAACTGAAAACTTTCCTTGCCCACTGCTTTTTCCCGCATTTCTCTCGATTGCTCCTCAAATGCTATCTTACTGATAGATTTTCTGCTATCGAACGACGCCCATCCCATGTCACCTTGTACCACCTGGTTTGGTGTACTGCCATGTGCTCCCAAAGCTAGCCTCCCTACGCCGCGTTGTTTGGATTCTAACCTTGCTTGAACATCTGGTCTCTTGCACAGGAGCGCATTGCCGAAAGGCAGACTAGGAACCATCACCCCTTTCCAGAACTGTCTTATCACTTCGTAGCTATTGCAATTGAACAATGCCCTTTTTTGTGACAGCTTCATTCTAGCTAGCTTTAGGCATTGATATTTTTCATGCTCTGTCAGACACTCAGCACCGTTATTTATACACACCCCAAGATACCTGTACTTATTCACTACCTCCAGCGTAATCTCTTGTATTCTATGCTCGCCGCCCTCATCATTAAATATGATGACTGTGGATTTTTCTTACTAAACTTGAAACCTAAACTGTCTCCCTCTCTCTACCTCAGATGACTAAAATTTCTGCTAATCTTCCTTGCGTCAGTGACCGGAAGAACGCCTCATGGTGCGGCGAGAGTACTTCTGGATGACCACAAACACACATACGGGCGATAACAGAAAACTTGCCGGTGCTGCATGAGGCCGACCTGAAATTCTGTGTGCGGTGTTTGAAGAGCGTAGCGATATCCTCTATGCCTTCCTTTATCGTGACAGTCACCTGTACGCGCTGCTATTTCGGCCACTGACATGTTGCGTAGCATTTCCGAATTCCGCGCCCCTATTGGGCGAATCAGTTTAATATTGCAAACACACGTCGACAAAAGGCCTGCGTGGCAAGTGAAGCAGACAGCCCTAATTTGCCCTTGGCTGGAGGCGACACTTAAGATAGTGAAGGTTGATCTCCTTTACTCTAGCATGTGACAGCCAGACGAGGCAATCGCTTGAAAACTTAGCACTTTGGTTCTAAATAGCTTTTCATTGTCCTGGGATGCTCGTGTTCCTGATGGGGGGACCTTCAAGCTTTTAGTAGTGTCACTCCAGTATCCATTTCCACATGATCAGCGACTCGCTTACGCATCTCCCCTTTCTTCCTTCTTTATTTCCTCCTTTCTTTCGTACTTTATTTCTTTTTCTCTTTCCTGCTCTCTTTTTTTTTCTTTCTCTGTTTTCTTAATGGCAGCGGTTAGCATAGATGCCAACAACCGTCAGGAGACGGCAACCGAAACTTTCTGAGGAGTATCAAAGATCTACGAACCAATCTTGGAATGTTTCGTCTCTAGGTGTGTGCAAAGACTCCAAGTTTTCAATAGTGAATAAAATAGCTCACATTTAAAATTATCCGAAATGAGTCAACACGATGTCAACTTTTCGAAAAGTCTTCGCATGATCGGCATGAAGGTCGAAAAATCTATGCCGCACTTTTCTAAGAAGATTCTTAAAACATGGCCAACACCAACAGCGCACAGCGTTCTGCCACGAGTTTGGCTCTGTTGTGGCAGGCTGGCGCAAAGCTGGGTTGCGCGTACCAGGAACTACGGCCACGGCAGACAACCAAGGCAGACACAGAGCGCCGAGGCTACAGGTGTTGAATGATGAGCGACGCCCGAACGCTACCAAATGTTACGTGCCGGCAAGGCAATAAAAACAGAAAATTACGTATGGCAGTGGCATGATAGAATGCCCTCGGGCCTAACGGGAGCGCGCTGTCTCGCGCTATAATTTTCTTCATTATCTTCTAGTAAGTGACAAGATTACCATTCTTTTTTTTCCTCTGCAACTAGGCCCACAATTAGATATTGATGACTGAATAGAATGAAGCTTTTGTTTTCATCATTTTTAAACATTTATAGCTATGCCTCCTCTGTCTCTCGTGTCTGTTTCTCAATTCTCAAGTAGGTATTAGAGCTGCATTTTCATAATGAAGACTTAACCTCCAAGGTCTCATACCAGCTTCAAAAGGACGCAGTGACTTGCATGCTGTCTAAATCTCATGTCACCTTTTTTCTGTACATGCATGAGGCGAGCCCCCTGCAAGGAAGAGGGAGAGTAGCGAAAATAACGCCATCCATGACGTTCTGAAGACAGCGCAAAAAAAAAAGTTTAATATGAGCAAAGCTAAGGAGGGAGGCTCCGGAGGGTGGAGCCTTATTCCAGGGCCGCATTTTCCGTAGCTGTCTGAGTGGCACGAGCGATCAGGTCACGCTGGTGGTCCAGGGGTGCGCTAGACAGGAAGCATTTCCACTGGGACAGCGAGGGGTGGGTATGTAGAGTACTGAGGGAGGATTAGGACATCTCTATGTGCAAAGGTAGACCGTTGTATGTGCGCCAGAAATGGGGCAATCAGCGTGTGGGATAAAATGTGTCAATAAGCTCAAGATAGGGAAAGTGTTAGTCAAGATTCGGCGCCTGGAGACCACCTCCTCGGTAGTTTTTTTGTGAGATGGTGAGTTTATTCTGAGGGCGAAGCAGTTATGTTGGAGAATGTGCTAATAGGTGAGTGAGTTGGGCTCCGGCTCCTCTAGGTAGCGATGACCTTCCACTGGCGCCCCGATCTACTCTCGGGCTTTCATATGAACGCGCTCATTTCTAGGGAGAGAAACGTGTCCACGTGTCGAGACGAGGCGGGGTTTCGGGATTTGATACGTGCGACGTGCGATGTTATGCGCGATAGGGTACATGTGTGCCTGCGCGTAGTTGCGGCAGGCAGTGTGCTGGTCAGTAGTGATAATTATTGATTGATCCGGTGGCCTTTTTAGTATTGCTGGTGCTATAACATAATTTTCCGCCTCTGCGCTATTGTCAGTGCGTGAGGTCGCTGTGGTGACTGTGTAACCCTTCCAGTCAGCCACCGCCGCCGTCGCATTCATTTAAATAGGCTGTGTTGTAGCGTCCGTGGATGCAGTTTCTTCACGTTTGCCGTAGATATGATGCAGTGTTATTGCTTTTGCCTTGCGTCTTCCTTCGTGGAACTCCAGTTGTAAGTTTCTCGGTAATAGGACGACAAAGGCGTCAACTTATGATTCCGAGGTGATGGCTTTACAGTCACAGAATGCATGCCTGTAGGTCGGCTACCCTAGTTTCTACTGTGCGTGTTCGCCTGTGGGAGTACTTTTGAGCCGTTCAAGTTGGTTTATTTTATTGGTTTAATAAGCTCGTCGATTCTAATATGGTAGGTTAATTGTAACACTATGACTATTGCGGAGTAGAGGAGTATGACGGCAGCCATTTTCACGGCTTTATGAATAAAAGTATCTAGTTGTTTCGATTCAGCTTGCGTTAGCCGGCTGTAGGGGCGTGGTATGTAAGACGGCTGACAATAAAGGCATGAATAATTTAAAGAAAAATAATTTCTTTATGACCACAGTGCTAGTTAGTTATACTTACCATACAAATTAGCTGGTTTATCTGTCATTTTACACAGTCCAGTATAGCATGAGGCTCTCGCGTTCGCCCGCACGTGAAGTCCGACTAACCAAAGCCTGCAGTTCTTGCTAACAAGATCTTCCTCGATATCGATCTTTGTCTGGTGCACTTTTGCAGGATAAAAATAAGGATCCTGCAATTTTGCAGAATGAGAATAAGGATCCACCACTTTTGCAGAATAAGAATAAGGACCCTGCACTTTTGCAGGATAAGAAATTCAGATTTTTGACGGCGAGTGTTAGGTGTACAGCTCAGGCGATGTTATGCACAGTGTCCGCAGCTCACTGCAATGAGACTTCAATCTCTCCATCTGAACCGTGTGTGCCGCAGATAGCATTATCATCTGGATAAAATGCGTGTCGCATTCCCCGGGCAAGGGTGTCAAATGGCGCATGACAATATTGAGCAGGCTGTGTGAGAGAATTGTCCCCTGTTGTGTTCCCTCCCCTACGATCGGAATTGGATCGGATTTGTTGCCTCCTACGCAGAAGGTGGCAGTTCTGTACTAGAGAAAAGCTGTGATGTAATTCAAGGTCCTTCGTCCGCATGTACTGGTGTCTAGGCTTTTTAAAGTAAGGTCATCAGTTACACTGCGAAAGGCCCCTTTGAGATTTAAAGCGAGGATTATCATTGGATGCTTTATGCTGACTATACAAATGAATATAGCCAACATTCGTCGAAACCTATGCAAGGGCGCGGGAATGTTTGTCAAGTTTGTCAGTTAGTTCTTTGATTTGTAGAAAGACGCCCTGCATGTCACCTCTTGCCGCAATCTAAACTACGTGTGCGGGAACTCCCCGCTTCTCCAAATAAGGTTGCAATCTGTCAACGATCATATGCTCCAACATCATTCCTAATCACGATCTCACGATGTGAGGGAGATGGCTCTCAAGTCGGCTAATGCTGGTCGCTTGCCTGGTTCAAATATGAAGGTAATGTCCGCATGTCTACACTATTGTTCTATTGCCTTTAGCCGACGGTGATCGAGGAAGGTCGTCAGGTCTTCCAGAGCTCTGTCCTGTAGACTTTTCTATCGAGAAGTCAGACAAGACCAGATACTAAATAAAAGACAAAAGTGATTATAACGGTTAGAATATTTCCAAACGTATCTAGTCACCATCTGTGATAACGTGTTCTGGATAGTTATAAAAACCACAAATCTGTCGTAACTCTTCGTGTAGAAACTGCAGCTACTCTGTACGTGAGACCCGCCGCGGTGGCTCAGTGGTTAGGGCGCTCGACTACTGATCCGGAGCTCCCGGGTTCGAACCCGACCGCAGCGGCTGCGTTTTTATGGAGGAAAAACGGTAAAGCGCCCGTGTGCTGTGCAATGTCAGTGCACGTTAAAGATCCCCAGGTGATCGAAATTATTCTGGAGCCCTCCACTACGGCACCTCTTCTTCCTTTCTTCTTTCATTCCCTCCTTTATCCCATTCCTTACGGCGCGGTTCAGGTGTCCAACGATATGAGACAGATACTGCGCCATTTCCTTCACCCAAAAACCAATTATTATTCTGTACGTGATGTAGGCTGTCCCATTTCTTCCGGAGACCACAATTTCTGTGACTGCACGCGCGGTGAAGCTGCATTTACTAGCCTGGGGCAGTGCAGCTCGAGAAGAAGTTCCCTGGTCTTTTCTAGAATCGGTTTTTTCTCCGAGTTGCAGGGCCAACAAGAGAACATTTTCGCACGAGTACATACCCCCTCCTTTGCAAAAATTGCGGAATTTGCGTTATTCACTGCTCTGTCATACACACTTTTAATGAAAGCCTCAAGGCGTGGAATCCAGTGCTGAAGAGAGTCCTCATAGATTAGCACAACGAGCACCGCCAATTCTGGCAAACGTATTTGCCATCTACATATGTACCATGTTCGTTATCGGTGAGTGCGGCATAAAGCCACCTGGTTTAGTCCAGCTGAACTGGCATACGACTCGTCGCTAAAGTCACCTCTTCACATGCTTCCTGGATCTAAGGAGGAAAAATGAAAAGATTCAACAATCGTCAGATATGTACAGTCTTTGTAGAAAGTTTACAGTTCAAGGGGTCTGCTTCTGAGCCCTCCAGCGCGGCTGCTCTTGCATACTCAGAGACCCCAGTCTCAAGAAGGAGGGAAGAACTTAAGTCCTCAACCGTCCCATTCTTAGGACTGGTCCCGCCACACGGCTTTGAAGCAAAACTCTTGGGCTGTATATTTTTGCCAAAGACTGTACTTGAGCTGCAAGAACGACTTCAGTCGTGCAGTGGTCTCGTTGAGGCTAACATAAAGTCCAGCCAGTATAAAGCAAAACTCTGTAATGACCTCAACGTCCGGCAGCATAGATAGGCTAATTGCTGGGGATAGGGTAATGCTGCCGTGTCGGATAGAAACAACCAGGACGTGCAGTGGGAGGGCACCGCGCAGGTAGTGGAGAAACTGACGAAGAACAACTACGTAGTAAAGATGCCAGGTAGACAGAAAGAGGTAAAAATTTACCATAACAATCTCACGAACCTTTACAGAAAGCACGAAAGCACTGAATGCACCTGACGAGGTAAGGACAGATTTTATATTTCCCCGGAGTGGATCCCCTTTTTTTCACTGCCGTTTTGGAGAGGACAGTTGGCGATTCAGATCTCACTGAGCCAAAATAGGACGTCTTCCCGCACATACTTTCAGATTTTGAATCCACTTTCGCTGATGGGGCGGGAAAAGCTGTGCTAGTGGAGCATGATATCCAAGTGACTACGGACGAGCCTCTTTGCTCCAGGCCGTATCGCGCCTCGCCGAGCTCGAAAGAGATCCTTAATGCCAAGATTCGTCGCTTGCTTGATCTCTGTGTTATTCTGACCGCTGTTACAACTCTGCTGGGGGCACGTTGCTTCACTCCTCGTTAACCCCACGAAAATATGTCTTGGGGGAACTACTTGTGGAATCTTTCCCACACACGCTCCCCTTGTGTCGGACCGCGAGACGCACCCACGATGGAAAAAACGACAAAAGGAAGCGGGCAAAAGCGCATTCCCGAAACTGCCGTGACTGACTGATTCGGACGAAGCAGCAGCGGACTTCCGTATCCCCTCGCCTATTCCCACGGGGCTCTGCGGGCTATGTGCGGCGACTCTTCCCATCTGTGAGTCGTGTGGTGAAAGAGGCGAAGCCTCAGTTTATTTAACGAGCGTCCTGAGTACGAACGATCACCCTGGGCCTTGGCGACAAGACTCATCCAGTCGATCGACGAAATGAACGGTTAATTCTTGACTGTTTTCTCCTTCTGTTTTCTTCTAAAGTATGTAATCAAGTTGCTTGAAAAGTGCCAGTAAACCCGTTTGTTTTTCGTTTTCCCAAGCTCCAAGTTCCGTATTTCTTCAACCCGAAGGCTCGGACACGATACCCAATGGAGCCCGGGTTTGAAGGAACCCCTGCGGCACGACACCGCGGAGAGCGAACACATGTTATCCATTAAACGCTAGCAGAACTGCCCAGGAAACAGCCATGGCCTTGCATTCTGCATCAAAAGTGAAACCAAGACACACGAGACAAACCTTCCAATTATTCTTTATTCGAAGCAACGGATGGAAACTCACAGAGGACTAGAATGTCAAGTATATCTCGACTCCCGACCGAAGGCACAGCTACTGGCAGGGTCCCCTGACGGAGAGGGCAAGCCGGTAGGCGGCCATTCGCTCAGCCCTCGGCTCTTTTCGGCCCTTTTTCATATTTTTCTCGTTCATAAACGCGCCGTTTTGCCTTTATCGCTAACGAAACTACTTTTGACAGGGACGTCAGCTAAAGGGACTATTTTTCGAAAGCTGTACACTCACGTGCGTCTCTTGCGCGATATTTTAATCAGAATATGAGAGGCAACTTGACTGCCCTTGCAGAAAAGTGCCAGTTTGATAAGACCAATATTCAGTATTTTGTACATGTTTTCGGAAGGGGCTCCCTGCTTATCTCTTAACGCGTACATCTGATTTTTGCCTATGACTGGTTTTCTCTTCACTGCTTTAAGGCTGTTCCGTTCTGTAGGACATGCTCAATTCCCTCCATATTAAACTTTCTTATGTAAGTTACCTTGCGCTTTTCGCTTAGCTTTGATTGCTCTTTCAGTTTTATTCTGTGTGTGAGTTTAGGGCCTTTTAATACTTTGGCGTTCCTTAATGAAACCTGTCGTCGCCTGAGCAGTACTTCATGTCTTCCGAGCGGGAGAGAGAGAAAGCGGCTGGCGGCCTGTTTTACACATCGGTTTATGCAGAGCAGAGAAATCATTTTTAAAGGTCGTTGTTTGCCTAGTTTGTCAGTGAAATGAAATAAATGATCCCCAAGGCCTTCCAGGTAGCTCGTTGTTATTTTGTAGCCTTGGAACTGAGCAACCAGGTGTTGAGCGGATTGTGGTGTAAAAGCCCGGGTTTGCCTTTTTCTTTCATCGCCTGTGTAGCGATGCCAACTTTGTATTTTTCTCCGTCTCGGGTTTTGAAAAACAGGTTAATGTGTGTTACTAAAAACCACAAGGAAATTTTAGCAACGCTAAACAAAAAAATGTTACGACCACCACAGACAAGAAAAATAAAATGTGGTTGTTTGCTTCGGATTCATGAGTCCCTACATTCTAGCACGGGGTTCTCAAATTTCTTGTATCGGTGGGAGGATTTATATCCCACGAGACCCCCCGGCTTTCAGCAACAGGTATGGTATGGTATGGTATGGTATGGTATGGTATGTTGCGGTACGGTATGGTATGGCATGGCATGGTATGTTATGGAATATGGTATAGCATGGTATGGTATGGTATGGTATGGTATGGTATGGTATAGCATGGCATGGCATGGCATGGCGTGGCATGGCATGGTATGGTATGTTGGGCTGACGCTGTATATGGACTATGATGATACTGCAACTAGTGATGGTAGCGTAAAATATGTATATATTGCTGAGCCATTATGAACAAGATGATGAAGGTTCAGACACTCGCAACAATGCGGTCAGTTCCGTGTGAGCCTCAGGTTGATATCGCAGTGAAAGCAGGGAACCAGCGAGCTAAAGTTATCGCTGCCAGATTATGGTCAAAAAAAGGGCGAGATCTTTGGCGAGTGTGACGGTCGATCACCAGTAATTTTATTCTTATTCTCTGCACATATGCTAAGAATTTGGCGCGCTTTGTGCTGCTTTTCGAGTTTTCTCTGCGAATCGCAACTTTCGTGCTGACAAATTTAAAGATGTAGCATGTCCCGGGAAACCTATCGAACAGCGACCGCAACGCAAAGGTCATCGGCCGTGCCTCCGGCCCATGGATTTTGCGCCGGTGATACCGCCAGCCAACGAGACGCGTACGTTATAATTGTCGTCGCCAATGACCTCGACGCTGCCAGAGGAAGTGCGACGAAGTACGTACGAACCGTTTCCTCCGTCGTCGCCTTCGCTTATTTCACTGGCCTCTTCAAGCCTGCCGCGGAACTCATACCCTCGCGGCGGGGAACGACCCGATCGACCCCCGCCTCCACTGCTAGCTCTGTTCGGGGCGTATGTCCTCCGCTCTTCCAACTCCTGGCACCTCCGACTACCCGGCCTTCCGGCACCACCGCCACCAGCGTAATCGTCCTCGCTTTCGAACCTCGACATCATGCGTCGCTCCTCAGATATGAGCCGGTCTCTGACTCGCTCGCTGTGGCCTCGACGAGGAGCCCCCGACGTGCCGGGCGGAGGGAAACCCCGGGCGTAGCAGCAGTTGGGAGCGTGCGGTATGGGCGGCAGGGGTGCACCGTACCCACCTCCTGCACCTCCTGGTTGGAACTTTTCCAGACAGTCGCAGACGAACTGGATGTGCGTGTCGGAACCAGGGATGGACTTTACGACGTTCATCATGCCGGGTCCAGCGCATGGACCTCCGCTGGTGGATGCCATGCCCGGTTGCAGTGCTCTAGGGGCTCCTGGAGCGGGAGGTCTTGACGCCGTCTGATTCGGGTCGGCGACTTGCTCGGCTCCACACTTGCCGCAGCTAATCCTGCGGGAGGGTGATCTCGTGTCAACATTGGTCGCGCGGAGGGGCAAACAGTGCAAACCACATAGAGGGATGTTCCTCGTCGTTAAACAAAATGTCCGAATGAATGCGCGCAAAAAAAGAAAAAATGATAGAAAGAAAGCAATGTTATGACATATGCCTTGGCGTTCTTGAATCACCCTGCAAATTTATCAAGCTCTCACAAAAATTACCAGTCGAGCGGCAACTCCCGGCATGGCCATGGCCGGTTATAGGCTCGAATTCTTTCTTCCTATGTGGGCATAGAAACTAAACAGTGGAACTGAGGCACGATAACAAAACATCTGTGCAAGTTGGAGAGCTGTGTAAATATAAAAACACATTGTTGAGCTTATCACAAGGGTTACTGAAACCAAAGATAGGTGTTGGGAAACACTGTTGCTTTACTCATAACTTCGCGGATTACATTGATACATATGTCGTTGCACATGTGCGCATGCAGTACAATGAATCCATTCAACAACGAGGATACGCGGCCACTAAGCCGCGCCGTCGTCGTCTGCGCGCAGCGATGATTTTCAAGTTTTAAGGCGCAAAAGAAACTGTTGGGAATTTTTCTGCTCACAAACCTCTAACTTTGCAGGGCAGGAGGAAATCGTAATCTTACCCTGCGCGAGACAGCCGCAGACGAACGATGGTAAAACTTTAATTTTGAACAGTTTGAGGAGCTTTAGGCCCACCGCCTTAAGGCGGCGTCTTCGGCCAGTTGTACGACCTTTGTCTGAGTGTCCAGATAGGAGCTGAGTAGAAGAGCCTCCCATTGGTTAAGCGACTTTATCTTTTTCCCCTCCGGGGCTCAAGAAAGCATTCCTAAAGAATATAGTTGATATTATCTTTGTCGTTACGTAGCTAAAAAAAGTCCAATGCCGCGTTTAGTACTGAGTATATTCTTCAAGAATATTTTTCAGTTCTGTCGACGGTATGACAGTTATAGCTATATGTCGTCAGCGAGTTAAAACAGGTACGAAACTGAGCCATTGCTGAAGCTGCTGCTTTCGAAGTTGGTCAGGTAGCTTTCAGATGAACCTTATTTTTTTTTAATACGAATAAAAAACGCGCACCAATGACACGATGCTTGTGAGTACATATCTTTCAATAAAGGTATTTTAATGCCTTCACACGCAATCAAGCCATTAAATCTTGCTGGCGTAGTTTAGTACAGGCACCCCAAAAAATTTTTAGAAGCACGAAGATCACAAAGAAGGTTATTTGATTGGAAATCTATACGTATAGCCACGAAATTAAAGGTTTTTGCATTTCCCTACGTGACCGGCCCAGTGCCACCTTCATTACCTGGTGGCGCGTCAAGGCAGTGAGGAAGTTCAGATTTTTCATAATTTCAGTGTTCTGAAAGTTCCTCTAGGCACCTGTATACATTAGACCAATGCTATAGCTTTTCACAGAGCAATAAAAGGTTACCCGCATAAGGAATCAGCTAATTTGCATTGCAACGCACAAAACAAAACGAAAATAACGCATAAGATTGGCGTACTATTCAGTATTTCAGTATAAAAAAATCAGACTCAAGGTTAAAAATAATCTTATTTTAGTTTGACCGTTCTTCTCAAGTTCACTATTAAAAAAACTCGTCCTTTTGCTGAGTCAACTGAGGCACCTTTCCTGGTGCTGCCTGCAAAAGGCTTAGAGATATGCCTCCTATAGGGTCCTGGCTGTTCACTATGGTAGCCTCAATGACATTAGTGCACGCCATCTGGGCAAATAGTGTTGCTGGACCCACAAAAAAACCCGTTGGCCTGAGGAACGTCCCGGGTCTACAACGGCATCAAGGCATATACTCAAGACTGCGGCAGCCCTTACTTGATGAAGGACATCTGCTGAGTGATCGTCTCCGGGAGCGGCGGGGCCTGCGGCGGAACAGGACAGCTTTGCGTCAGGGTCAGCGACTGCGCCTTGAACGGGCACGGCTGTTGGATGGACATGTTAGACACGGGCGTTTTGACCACGGCCCGCGTCGACAACCGCCTCGCCTCTTCCTTGAGTTCGGCCATGCAGTCTACGCAGGGGATCACCGGCTCCGGAGCCTCCGGCTCTGGGTCGTTACAGGGACAGCGCTCGACGAGCCGCGCCACGGCGGGACGTACCTTCTGGACCATGCCGATGGCCGCCTGGCGCGGGATCTTCAGCGTCTCGCATCCCGCCGATGTCCCGTCTGGTTGTTCGACGCCCGGGAAGTGGAAGATAACGAAGTCCTTGTCTACGTTGGAATCCTCTGGCTTCTTCTCGCCTTCCTTCTTCACGTCCTCCTTCTTATCTTTGGCCTCATCCTTGGGGGCTTCCTTGGCTTCGTCCTTTTTGTCCTTGTCCGCCATTGTGAACCTTCAGACTCTTGTTCTACGAAGAAACGCTGCTTGATACCTGGCTTTCTCTTCCCCTGTAGATTCCCGCCTTAGTCTTCGCTCAAGCGGAGGCCAGGGTATGGAGAGACCGAGACAATTTTTGTAGGGGTCATGAATTTTAGCTGGCTTTCAGGGCCAAGGCTTAGGGAGCCCGACTCAACTAGTCTAATAGAATCGTACCGTCGCTGACATTACTACCTTCGTCTTTCATTCGTACGCTGCACGCGCCTATTCAGAGGATTGATTGGTCAAGGCTTAGATTTCAGCACGCATGCATTGATAAACACAGCGACAAGCTTATATTGTTTACGAGGACGCTGGACGCCGAGGAAATAATCAGTTGTGCCACTCAAGATAATGTACGCCTCCGTTGGTGCGTCGATGTCGAGTGCGAGCGAAGGAATGGCAAAGAGAAAGTTCAGAGTAACAGTTATTCGTACTGCCTGCTGCTTCTAAAGACTCAGTCGCGTTCACCGCATGTAGACTTCTGAGATTACCAGATTATTATTAGAAAGGGATGTAAGCATTTCTAGTAAGTGGGTCCCGGGAAATTAAAATCTCAAAATAAAGCAAACACAAGCATTGTTTGCACAGGATCTCTCGTGTCGTGCTTTATTCTGTTTTTATTTTTTTATACAGAGAGCCAAAAGCAATGTCTTGTGTGCCTGCTTTAGCGTATTTATGCACGAAAGCAGAACGCGAACAAGAACGTGACAGCGCAACAGTTTCAAATTGGTGTCATTTTCCCCGCAGACGTGTTGAGTGCAAGAGGCTGCAGTGCTGGTCCTAAAGAGTCAGGGAAAGTACATATGACCGGTGCATTAAAATTTTAGCCACAGAACCACTGTATATGAATCACTGCGGTTTAAAACCTGCGCAAAAAACTTCATAACTAAAGCTAGCTGGCTCCATACAAAGGGAAAACTGATGTTGGTAAATGTGTAGCCCAGTATGGGATTCTGTGTTAATCATTAATTTAAGTTCATCCTATGCTTAAAGCATAGGCCACAAATGTGAGAACGCTTATAAGATCGCGAAAATAAGCAGCATGTAATGTGGAAGTTATTTCGTTCACCTCTTCAATCACAACTTGAGCGTAATCCTTGACTGGCTGCATTAGGACTGATCAACCTTCAATTATACACAATTTCACTTGTAAGTTCCCAGAAATTATAAAACTAAAAGAAGCCCTCTCCATGCTTACGGTTTGAAACGGAACTCGAACACTGATGAGTAGAAAAAAAGGGATGCCAAAAAAAAAAGTGGATGCGGCTCAACTAACCTCAGCCAGGATATACAGAACGAAAGCTTTGTTAAGCAGAGTTAGAAACGGTTTAGATTTGGTTCATCTTTATTTTTTCAATACTTCAGCGAGAGCAAATCACGTGATGCATCACGTGCCACAACTGCAAGAGCGAGCGCCATATAGGCGGTCAGCGCAGCGGCGGACGAGGCTGCCAGGAGCCAGAGCAAATCACGTGACACGTCACATACAACAACTGGTGAGGAGGAGCGGCCGAGCAGCAGCTAGCGCAGCGGCGGGCGTGACTGCCAAGTGCGCAGCTATGGCTATAGGAATTGGAGGGCACAACCAATTTTAATGGCCTCCATCTTGGATTCGAGAAACAGAAACCATGCCACAATTTCGTCCCCTGACGTCATACTCACATAGTTTTAGCTCTATCCACCATATTGGATCGTGACGTCATCATTGGCACGCGGCAGGTAGTTGTTTCTACAATGCTATTATAGAGGGCGCTACAAGTCTCAATGCAAGATGTGCTGTGTTCTAGGTACTGCCTTAGATCGCGCTATGATCTCAGGGTGGTAGCAGACCCCACTAAATCTCGAAACGTGATGAGTAAGAGCTAACGCTCTTAAAAATTTCCATTCCTGAGCGGCGTCAAAAGATAGCGACAAAATTTCCAGGAACGTCACGCTCTCAACTGTGAAAATCAAGTTCAGCATTTGCTGTTCTAAGCAGCCGTTTTGAAACTACAAAGTTTCCAGATAACATAGCTATGCAAGCCTAGAAATACATAGTTTCTTGCATACAAGGGCGGCTGCTGCCCAGCGTGGATACCAGCATGGCAGCGGCTATCGCGAAGACGACAGATGGTGCTATTTTCATCACATCTCCAGATGAACTGTTCAGTCGCGGCAAGAAATACATCAGAGAACTTTTGGCACATACTGATTAGGGCTCAAGAGAAACCCACAATTGACGCAGGTCCAGTGGACATCACCAAGGCGTGGTTAAACCACACAAGAAGGGTGCTGATAATAAAATATTATATGAAGACCATCTTATAAAATTGGATTGCAACAGGTGGGCAGCTAAGGTACGCCAGAATTTGTACAGAGAGGTCATTTAGTCACAGTGATGAAATTGGACTTTCAATCCAAGCAGCATGTAATGGAAAGACGCGAATGGCGTCTAAAGAGCATTAAACTCAAGATCAGAGATGCAGAGACCAAGAACTAGAAAAATTCAAAACGAAAATCGTAGACCTTCGACATATCCACAGAACGAATAAGGAAAATTAGGCCATGGTGGATCAGTGGCTAAGGCGCTCGTCTACTGAGCTGGAGTACCCGGTTTCGAACCACATCGAGGCGGGCGCGTTTCGATGGAGGCGAAACGCAAAAGCCAGCCGTGTGCTGCCGAATGTCAATGCACGTTAAAGATCTCAGGTGGTCCAAATTACTGCTGAGTCCTCCACTAGGCTACCTCTTTTATCCTTGCTTCTTTCACTTCCTCATTTATCAATTCCCTTACGGCGCGGTTCAGATGTACACGGAGATATGTGAGACAGTTACTGCATCATTTCTTTTGTTTTTTTTTTAATTTCTCAGATTAGGAAGCAATCACTGCCTGGTGATTCAACTGGAAGCGCTTTACTTCGTGAAGAGATAGCATGGTGTCTTTGAACGTCAGTGAACAAAAAAGAAATTTAACCCAGTGTGTGTTATATATGAGGAAACGATTCAGCATATTTAACTAAAATGAGGCAATACCGCTCCATATGTAGGCGCAGACACAGTGACTATCCTTGAGACTCTAGAGTTTAGAGATAACAAAGATGATACGAATAAATGCGCTTTAAACGTTAGCAAACGTTTTATTAAGAATGCTGGCTTAAAACCAAACGCAGTGACCAAAAGATTGAAATCCGGGAGCCAGAACCTGTCTGCATGAAGATCTACAGAAATTGTATGAAAAGAAACAGGAGAGCTTTGAGACTGTACTTACAACTTAAATGTTTTGCTTACAAACGAATAGGTAGAAATATCGGCTATGGCGGCGCCTGTCATCACACTGTTTAAGAGGCGGCGCTCCTGATATCCATCCAAGGTTTCATGGTCCACGTACTAGTAATTATGGCGATCTATGTATATGTATTCCCTCAGAAATCCCTAAGTACAAATCGTTAAGGCTTTCCCTTCTTTGCAATCTTTTTGTAGCGACAGCTACATTACTGCCGCATTTCGAGCGTTCCGCGTGGCGGCGCCACTACCCAGTGGCTGCACCGCCACCCCGTGGCTGCGCCGCCACGTGGTTGGCCACGTGATGTGGAGCAGATGCCGGCGGCGCGACGCCGTGGCTGATCACGAGGTTTGCACGTAGTTGCTCACGTGACCAGCCACTTGGTGTGGAGCAGCTGCTGTTGCCGGCGGCGCAGCGCGCCGGCGAAACCGAGCTGCCATAGCTGTGCGCATGCGCCATGTTATGTGGGACGAAGATGATGAAGGAACGCCAAGCGAAACGGAGCGGCGAAAGACTGACTTTGCAATTCAACTGAGCAAGTTCCACTCGGCCAGCTCTAGTTATCGCTTCACTCCAGGTTTAACCAGAGCTAAACCACCGCCAATCTTTTTCCTCCTTTGCTTTAATCTGGGTCGATTGATTGGAAAATATAATACTTCTCACAGGTGGTGCTGCAGGGCATTTTAGTTTTATCGCAAGTTTAATCACCCGGCTAATCGCACCTCACACATTGTTTTTTTTTCATGACTCATGTCGCTTTCGTAGAAGCTATAAAAAGGTTGATTTTAAACAGGCGGTATTTCCACGGCTGAGAGCAGCGAAGCCTTTCTTCAGGTCCCGCTTGTGAACATTTTCCTGAAGGCAGGGACTTCAGCGCTTTAATTTTAGGTAAGTGATATTTTCTATGCGGCAAGTACATAGTTGCGGTCAATCCTTTATGAACGTCATGCAAATTAAATTCCATTCAACTTCGTGGATTTTCTAGCGGCGTATTAAACTGCTTCCCGCTATTATTTAACTTGCTTTCATTTTTTTTTTGGCAAGCACAACGTATTGAATCTTCCGGACGCGATGGCGGATAACATTTTCTTTAGCACAGTAGGGGTAAGCGCTCGGTCAATGAAGTCTGTGCCTACTCTTGCGGATGTTTTCTGGTCTCGCTCTTCACACCAGTTTTTTTTTTCATAAAGTGTCTCATATTTTCGTTAACGTTCATTCAACCTGCGTTCTTGGAATACCATGACGTGAGTCGCAGGTACCACAGTACCACACGCACAACCAACCGTTCTGAGCAAAACGGTCTTGAGAGTGCCTTCTTGAACCTCTTGATGAGCGCTTATGAAATTTAAATTTAATCCCGAAATACTGTTAGCTCCCGTTGTCAGCGCGGTACGGGCGCTGTTGGGATCAGAGCGATAGAAGACAAAGAAAAATAGGCGCTGAACACGGCTCTGAATCGAAGGGAGAACAAGGCGCAGAACCCAAACAAACTTTGCGGGAAAGTTTCCTTCTGATTTTTAGCCCTTGTGTGCTGTACAGCCGCCTACACAGTCAGCGTAGGGCCCGAGGGTGGCTACGCTGTCAACAGCAGCCCGAGCGGCGCGCGCGCAGTTCTCGTTAAATGTGAGCGCAGAGAACGTGCTGCGCGTGATGCGTAATCCGCGAGCCAGAGGCCAGCACGTGTCACGCTTGAGTGGCTCGATAGCTGCATCGAGGAACTTTTTATTTTCACAGTACAACGTCTTCATAATGCGCAATTTGGATAGCGGCACCCTAATCTTGTGTGGCGCCATGGGAGCCGTTGTGAACAGTGAGGACGGCCGAAGGTGGACGTTCGGAACGCTGCACTATGCCGCGCAAGCAATGCCACATACGAATGGTTGCCTTGCCGAAACAAGACGTCGCGACGAGATGCATTCCCTCGAATGTGTTACGCCACTTCCTGAATATCATTTCAAAGCAGATTGCAAAGCATATTTAGTCTAGCCTAAGGCACGAGAAAGACTGCGCTCTTTAATAATATGAGGTAGTCACCGCACTAACTGATCCATAGTGCCTATCAGAAATACTGACAAGCCTGCTTTACTGGTGTATTAAATATGATGTCCATGAGAGCCATCGCTTCAAGTGATGTCGTTATTTAGCCTTTCGCATTTCGGGATAAAAAACGATCAAGTAAAAATACAAAACAACGCAGAGCTGCGTTAAAAATTCGAGAGAAGAGAGCCATATGGATGACTAAACCTTCTAACGTCTATCACATCTGTTTGTTTCACCGCAAGAAGCACATTCCACACCAACCACTCATCCTATCCTACCGTGAAGCATTTCAGAGCACAGTCAGTCACTTCATCAAACGCCCTACCATTCTTGCCACTCAACTTTCGCACCCTTTCTTTCTCAAAGATTGGTAGACGCCATTACTTCATGAAAGTGTACTACATCACCTTGTGTCATTTTTGAGACCGAAAGTTGTAGTCTTTCATATCTTGTCATTATCATCTGCCTGACTATGCCTACTGCAGGGCAAAGGCTTCTGCCATGTCTCCCTAATTAACCCTGTGTTTTGCCAGCTGCTACCAACGTACCCCACAGATTTCTTTATCTCATCTGCCCATCTATCTTTCTACCACCCCGCGCTCCGCTTGCCTTCTCTTGAAGCCCACTCCGTTATCCTTAAGCACCAGCGGTTATCTTGCCTTCACATAACATGCCCCACCCAAGCCCATTTCTTCGATTGGATGTCGCCTATTAACACCTCTGTCATTAACTTCTATCCACTATGATATCATTAACGCGCGTTTCTTCCCTCACCAACTCTGTCTGCCTGCTGTCTGATTTTTCACATATCATTTGTCTTTCTATAACTCACCGCGTTTTCCTTAACTAAAGCTGAACCATTTTCGTTAGCCTCCGCGTTTCTGCCCATCTTTTAGTATCGGTAAGATACAGCTAACGAGTACAAACTGTGCTAACAAGACGGGACGTAGGGCACAGAAAAGGTGCAGACTCGTGTCTGGCACGCAGACAGAGCAATCAGGTTCAAAGATAAGAGTGCTGATTTTTCGTTGGAGGTAGAACGTCTTTCACCTTTTGTTGAGATGGAATAAGCGAAACGTGTTTAAACTGTTGAGCCTTGCTTAAGCGAATGATATATTAACAACCATAAAAATAGATGCTATGATGTCCTACACGGCAGGATCGGAATCGGACGTACTCAGGGAGTGCCACAACAATCTTTCGTGCATTAAGAAATCATAACAATCCGCCGCGCTGGTTCAATGTTTATCGCGCTCGGCTGCTGACCCGATAGATGCGGGTTCAATCCCGGCCGCGGCGGTCAAATTTCAATGGAGGCGAAATTCTAGAGGCCCGTGTACTGTGCAATGTCAGTGCCCGTTAAAAATCCCCAGGTGGTCAAAATTCCTTGAGCCCTTTTCTACTGCGTCCCTCAAAGCCTGAGAAGCTTTGGGACGTTAAACCCCCTAAACCATAAAACAAACCAGAAATGACAAGTCTGAATGCCACCCGTGCCGTTGCACAATAAATGGACCATATAAATGATAACTTTCCCTTTTGCGAACCTCAATGAAAACGATATTTCAAAAATTATTTTCATCGTGCAATTTTACAGTTCCACTTTACTGGGCGATAAACCTATTGAGCCAAAAAAATTCTATATAACCTAATTGAGTAGAATTTATTTTAAATAAAAATGGCGTCGTCTCCGCTCTTCGATAAGGGAGGGTTTCTAAGAGCGTAAGCGCCTCATGGGTACATACAGGGTTGGTCAAAATTTCCCGGGCCACAGGGTCTGCTTTTCAGCGGCATATTCTGCCGCTTACAGTAGCATTAAAGGTATCAAGTTTATCGGGATTTAGAATGATACTTCTCTCGCCCCCTATAGAGATTATGGCTTCGTGGATGTCGTACTGCCCGACTGTAGCGCCCGAAAGCAGACCCTGTGGCATGGGCACTTTTGACCGACCCTGTACGTACGTCGTACGTCCGTCGTACGTACGGGAATAGGAACTTCGCACCGACATTCCGCAGTTATGCAAGATCGCTTTTATTCTTTTATAAATATTACGAAGTGGCACAGCGAAAAGAATTTTAGCCCCTCCGGCACTTTGTGCACGTTCATAAAAAAACACAAGTTCCAAGGGGATTTTTGATTTAGTAACGTTAAGTATATTGGTTTCTCACTGTAATACTTTATTTCCTTGCGAGAAGCATAGTTTTCACTCCTTATGTCAGAATGCTTCGCCTTGGCACCTTTACGTCATTACTAGCGCCTCTCGCCTCAAACCCCCAAAGTTATTTCTTCCGCCATTTCAGATTAAGGTAGTTGTCAAGTCCTTTTTGTCGGAAAAAAAACTATAAGACACTGCTATGGAAATATTGACGGTAGTCTATTATTCTGATATGCTGCAAAATCTTTCTTTTAATGTGTTTCCAGCAATAGCATCGAGCAGTTAAGAGTGCCACAGGAAACCAATTGGGAAGACTTTTGACGATAACAAAAACGCGAACAGGAAAAAATACAAGACTTCCGCCGGTCTATCTGCGAATATAATGATTGTAAAAGTAAAATATATTATGTGAAAAAATTGCGTTCAGAAAGGGTTTCCCGCTCAAAAATGCTTTTGTTCAGAATTGCTTGGTATGTGTAGTAGCGGTTTATAAAAATAACAATATAAACGGAAGAAAAGGTAAGATTTTTGCAAGGCCTGGCATCTGCCATCAATAAGGAAGCACCTGAGCTGGGACAGCTTCAGGTTGCTCGATTTGTTTAGCAGAGTAGATAATGAGGGTTTGAAGCACTGTTTGAAAAGCATTCTGCTGGGGTACAGCGCATCCTCTCCGAGGCGCAACGCACAACCGCCCCTTCCGGTCAATATGAGGCGTCGTAGTTATGCACTGCAATACGCCTGACAGTGCACATTTATCTTTCAGGTGAAAGGCGCCGCGGGATGGCCGCATATTCCTCGCAGCTATCGTCATGTTCCCGGACCAACCGTTCTACAGCTCTATCAGGAAATGGGACTTGAATCTCTGCCCTTCAGGCGACCAATCCGAAATTCTTTCTTATATCCGATGGTTCAACGACGTACCGCAATTTAAGTGGCATATTACAAGAATGTTTGTCCACTTCGCCTTCAATTCGGGACAGACTGCTGCGCGTGGTTGCACGGCCAGGTTGATGGTAGAATTTACGTGAGGAAAGAAAGCGGCGAAACCGCCTATCTAATCAAAGATGAGTGTGATCTTGACAAGATCGTGACCTAAGCCGCTACCACTTCGAAGTGCGGATAACACAAGCGAACAACAAAAATGAGTTTTTCCTACCTGCTCCCTGAGGAACTAAAAGACGTTCTTGGTTTGAAGTACCATTCATTATTTAAATGTTTTCATATAAATACGCGGTCGCTAAATAATAAACTTTCGGAAATAGAGCTATTGTTATCTTCATTTCATTTCAGCAATGATGTTATCATGTTCACCGAAACTTGGTTGTCTGATGACGAGACGTTCATTCTGCCCCACTATAAGAGCTTTTTTCTTAACCGCAGCAGTCGTCGTGGCGGCGGCGTGTCTTTGCTTGTAAACAACGAACTGAAATCTGACACGCTTGATCAATATTGTGTTTGCAGTGATGACTATGAGATATTGACTGTAATTACCGGCGACATGGTTCTCTCTGTAATCTACCGACCACCAGACGGAAACATTTCGAACTTCATTAATTTCATTGACCACTTCCTTGCCTTTATAAATGAAAAAAGTTAAAGATAATACTTGGTGGTGACCTGAATTTAGACATGATGTGTGACAATATTCATACGCGATGTTTCAATGTTGTGGTTAAGAGCAATAACTGTGAAAATGTCATTTCTAAACCAACTCGTGTTACTTGTTCTACTGAAACTTTACTTGATCTCTTTATTACAAATTATGACACCTCATGTGTTGAATCAGAAGTACTGCTATGTGACATTAGTGACCACCTTGGTATATTTATGGGTGTTGAAAAGACTAACCGCCATAAAAAAACAAAGTCATGTCACGCTACCCAGTTCGTCTCTGAAAAAAGCTTAGAAATGTTCCGCGATGATATTAGCAACGCAGATTTCTCTGAGCTGTATTCTATGGAAGACTGCAACGTCGCCTATGAATTGTTTATTGATACTGTGAAAAAAGTGTACGCAAAGCATTTTCCATATGTAACCAAAAGGCAATCGACACGTATAAGAAAACCATGGATTACACGTGATTTATTAAAGCGAATAAAGGAAAAACACAAAATATACAATAACTTTATCAAATGTAGAGATCCTGCAGTGTTTTCAACATTTAAAGCCTATCGAAATAAGCTAAACAAAGATATTAGGCTTGCTAGAGATCGATATTTCTGTGAATATTTTGAAGGATGTAGTAATAATTCAGACCTGCTATGGAAAAAACTTAATTCGCTGTTGAAGCCCTCGAGAAAGGAAGGCGCTATTGAAACCATAACATGTGGCGATAATGTCCTCACGGGTGCAGCTATGTCGAACGCTTTTAACAGCTTTTTCACAGATGTCACAAGCATGCCTTGTGACAATACTGACTACCCCTACATTAATGATCGCTTAGAAAATAGCTTGTTCCTTCATTCTGTTTCTGAGGCTGAGGTTGTGTCGGCATTTTTGGAACTTTCTAATAGTTCGGCCTGTGATGCGGACGATATCCAGGTCAAGCCAATTAAGTTTGTTATAGACATATTATCATCGCCACTAAGTTATTTATTCAACTTATGTTTTTTAAAGGGCATATTTCCAAATAAAATGCAGGTGGCTAAAGTAGTAGTTATTTACAAGAAAGGTGACAAGAACTCCCTTGGAAATTACAGACCTATTTCTTTGCTCCCTGTCTTTTCTAAAGGCTTAGAAAAGCTTATCTTCTCTCGACTGCAAAAATTCATAGAAAAAAATGATATTATAACAGGATGGCAGTTTGGATTTCGGAAGAATAAATCCACTGAGCTTGCGCTTCTTCACGAGAAAGAATATATCCTAAACAGTTTTGAAAAGAAACATATCGTGCTAGCTACCTTCGTAGATTTCAAAAAAGCATTTGATTCTCTAAATCACGAACTGCTGATTAGAAAGCTTGAAATGTATGGAATTAGAGGTCTTCCTCTGCAACTTTTAAACTCTTATCTTTCTAATCGTGCACAATATACAACCATTAATGGTATTGAGTCTTCTTTAAAGAATATAAAATGTGGAGTGCCGCAGGGTAGCATATTGGGGCCTTTGCTCTTCAACTTATTTATTAACGACATAGTAAACATCACCGACCAAGCATCGTTTTTTATTTATGCAGACGACACAAGTATTTTCCTCTCAACGAATGACTGCGATTCCCTGATAGACAAAGGAAACAATATTTTATGCCAACTAAACACCTGGACAGAACTAAATGGGTTAAAAATAAATGTGAATAAAAGCAAGGCTGTTATCTTCCGACCAAGGAATAAACTTCTGCATACAAATAAAAAGCTACTACTTAATTCAGAGGAGATTGAGATAGTAGAAAAATTTAAAACACTTGGAGTCGTCTTTCACGAAACAATGTCATGGGACCATCATGTAGATACTATCTTGCCTAAACTCGCTCGAGTCGTGGGACACCTATATCGCCTGAAAACAATGCTTCCTTCGAGGATTAAGGAGCTCATATACAAATCGTTGTTTTTGTCCCATTTAAATTATTGTCACCTTGTCTGGGGCATGACCACTCTGAATAATCTAGACAAAATTTATCTACTTCAAAAGAAAGCGATAAGGTGCATATTCCAGCTTAGTTTCAACCAGCATACAAACCAGTACTTTGAAGATGCATGTATTATGAAAATTTTTGACATCTATAGTTTTCAACTGCTTTCGAGATATAAGAAGGAGCTACTTCGTCATACTGATTATTTGGGGAGACTGGCCTCCCTAACGCCGAGCGAGAAGCTGTATAACACTAGACAACACTCCCCGTGGCAGACTAAAACTCCAAGAACAAACTACGGATTACAAATGATTGCCTTCCAGTTGCCTAAACACCTAAACACGTTACATCATAAAAATATTGACATAATTAGTACGCCGATCTGTGACCTTTGTAAACATTTCCTGTGTTTCAAAAATTAGTCTGCTTTTATAATCTTTTCATTTTTCCTTTTTATTCAGTGTTTGCATCAAAAGTTTGTAGTACTAATTTTGTTATTGTGATACTGTTGCACAATATGTATTCTTTGTTCCGCTGATGACTTTGTATATGTAGGGGCCGAGGGCTCGTCAAGCCTTGCTGGCTTTTTTCCTCGGCCCTTTTCATCGTTGTGATGAATAAATCTCTATTATTATTATAATAGGCGGCAAAGTGTACTACGGTCTACCCTTCACGATGGTGAACATAACACAGGTCCTCTACACCGTGCCTAAAAAGCATTTCTTATTGCGGCTCGAAGCCATCCCAAGGCATGTCTCAGTGCACCTGGTTGAAGTGATGAGGACCCCGGAGAATGATCTGCTGCAAAAGATTCAGGAAAGCGAGAAGTACGTGTACAAGCGAGAAGACACCCTGGCTCTCGTCAAAGACTGCCTCACCACTGAAAATCGGGGAACTTTACAAGGTTTACCGGTATGGCCAAGCCCCAAACGGGGAATTAAATTTCCCCGAAGCATTTCATCAGGCGTAAAATAGCTTCGGTACTGTTTATTCATATAATCTCGGCGTACGGTGTAGCACCACACGAGAGGGACAGGCAAACCGCCACTGGGAAATGTCGATCGCTCCAGAAATTTGTTCGCGAGTTCAGATGTTTTAGCCGGCAGTGAATTTCGACGGCATAAGCTCTATTAATCTCTAGAACAAGCCGCGTCCAAATGAAGTTCCAAGAATACCCACGGCTCCCAACAAATTGAGGAATTTTGGGGGGCTGTAGCGTTATTTGAGCTTTACTGTTACGCCTGTGTATGATCAACTGCGTTTTCTCTTCAAGGCGTCGTTATATTGAAGTTTCCGCTTCCTATTACCCTTAAGCGCGTAATTTTTCTTTACTTCATTCAAAATGCGCCTTTGATATGAATTTTCTGCGCTTGTAGAAGGTGATGCAGGGATGAAGAAAAATTTGGCGTTGTATTCATGTCGTGGTAAGTGCTAAGGAAATACATCTACTTAGGGCAAGTAGTGACCGCTGATCCGGATCACTAGAGGGAAATAACTACAGAATAAGAATGGCGTGGAGTACATATGACAGGTTTACATCAGATCATGAATGCAAGTTTGCCAATATCCCTCAAGAGAAAAATATACAGCAGCTGTATTTTGCCAGTACTCACCTGCGGGGCAGAAATGTGGAGGCTAACGGAAAGGGTTGAGCTGAAGTCGAGGAGAAAGTACCGAGCTATGAAAAGAAAAATGATAGGTGTATAGCGTTAAGATACCGAAAGCGGGCTGAGTGGATGAGGGAACAGACCCGGGTTAATGATATCCTAGACGAAAATCAAGCGGAATAAATGGGCTTGGGCAGGGCATGTAATGCGAAGGAAAGATAACCGCTGGTCCTTCAGGGTTACGGAGTAGATACCAAGGGAAGGCAAACGTAGCAGGGACAGCAGAAAGTTATGTGGGCGGATCAGATTAAGAAGTTTGCCAGCGGCGTCCGCCGTATGCCCGCAAAGGACAGGGTTAATAGGAGAGGCATGGGAGAGGCCTTTACCCTGCTGTCGGCGTAGTCAGGCTTATGATGATGATGATGATCTATCTCATGACTTGCAGGTATCTCTTCTCTGCCCTCTTTCTGATTTGAAGATCCACATCCCCTGCCGTGGTGTCCACTGCAGACATGTGCAGTGCTTTGACGCCTACGCGTACCTAGGCTGCTACGAGGCCACTCTGGAGCCGTCCTGGAGCTGCGCTGTCTGCTTCGATCAGGTCCTCGTCTAGGACCTCGGCGTGGATCTCTTCACGCTTGACATCCTTTCCAAAACCGACGACCACTGCATCGCCGTGGTCGTACAAGCCGACGGAAGATGGGGCTTTGTGAATTCGGACCACGACATATGCGCCACTGTCATCCATGACAACTCGCCGGAAGCCGAGGCGTTCCCGTACCACGAGCGCACTTTGCAGGGCATCATAGTGGAGAGCGAATCAAACCAAAAATAACCACTGACAACGCGTGTTGGCAATTTGTACTTCCCCTGTATTATTGTGTTCGCGTAAATACCTTCATTATCCGCCTTTCTGCCAAAAAGACTAGTTGCTGTTGTCTGCTTCAGCGAGTAGGTTTCAGGGACGCAAATGTTCCCATTGTGCAGCTTATTTTGTTTTTGTTATTCTCACACAATGGCACAGGCAGCATATGTTCTGGTTGGGCGAAATGAATGCTTGATCATTCCCTTCGCTACGCCAAGCGAACTTCTTCCACCCGCGAGTTCTGGTTACAGTTGTATGCAATCATCATGCCTTCGGAGCCGACAACATTCGTTCAGCACGTTCTGCTTTTAGCCCTGCTTTTACTTTTAAGTCCCCTATAGTCAAGACGTTCTCGTGTGTACATTAACGGCACAGGTGGACGCATTTTTCAATTTATGTTCGCATAACGTGACCGATTGCATCATGCATGTTCTCTGACCGATGCTGTGTTATTTACGACGGATCGCTGAATAACGGGCACAATCATACGTCCTTTCACGCCTATTGGCGAAGATGTGTGGGCGTTTTGTGAGGTTTCGTGCTTTGTGTAAATACACCGCGGACGTCACTTGTCGTTGAGCTGATGAGAAAAGGGCTACCAACTTCCACGACGGCTTTTTCCGTCGACATCGAGGACATGTATTATTCTATTCCGCACGAAGGACTGTTCGCTGCCATCAGAGAATGCGTGGAGCTTCACGGAGAGACGAAGTTCCGGAACTCAGTTGGCCTCAACACTGGCAACTTCTTGGAACTTATAGATTTCTATCAAAAGTCTTCCGTCATCCACTTCAATGAGAGTTATCATATTCAAAAAGCAGGCATTTGTATAGGTTCGAGCATAGCTCCAGCCTTAAGCGACATTTTTCTGTCATCCTTTGACCGACGTCTTCAAGAAAAACTGCGAGGGATGGCTGTCACCCGCGTGTGCAGGTACGTCGATGACTACCTGGTCTTCCTGACCCCACCGGAGGACGGCAATCTTCAGGATTTGGCCTCAAAGATCCTCTCGGCATTTTCATCTGAATCTTTTGGGCTCCGGTTTACAAGTGAGCTACCGCTTGATGGTCATCTTCAGTTCCTGGATTTAGATCTGCACTTTGAGAAACAGCGTTTGTGCTGGTCCTTCAAACCCAGGTCCAAAAAGGCTTTGCTTCCCTACACTAGTGCCCATTCGAAGTTGGTCAAGCGAGGCATCATTTCCCTATGTGTTGAGTCGGCCCTGAAAAAGACTTGTGACCACAAAGTCCAAGAGAGCTTCCAGTACCAGCTTCAGCGTTTGCAAGCAGCTGGATACCCTCCGCACGTCATTTCGAGTGTGTGTGAAAATGTGCTTCAAAAAATTAAGAGAGAACGCAAAGATAAAGAAGACGCCGAGCAAAAGAAGGCCCATGTGATTCCATACATCCACAAATTCTCGCACAACATCAAGAAAGTGGCGAGAAAAGGAGGCGTCAACGTTGTCTTCTCGGCTCCATGCAGACTGTCCAAGGTGTGCGTGATGATGAAGAACACTAAGAAGACCCCTTGCAAAATCAAACATCTAAGGAAGTTCAAAGATTGCGTTTCCGGCGTTGTTTACCGCATTCCCCTTAGTTGCGGAAAAGTCTACATAGGCCAAACCGGCAGATGCTTTAATGAAAGAGCAAGGGAGCACCGGTTGAGCGTGGCAAACAACGATGGAGGGTTTTTGGCTAAGCATTGTGCGGACTGCACAAAAATGAAGCAACGGGACTGTGTACCATGGTTCGAAAAGACGGATTTTCTGGCCAGATTGAATGACAAATGGGAGCGTCTCGTCGTCGAAACATTTTACATCGGCACTACGGACAACTGCGTTAGCAAGGCTTCCATTTCCTTATCATCCAAAGAATTTTCTTTTTTGCGGGGGCATGTGTAGCCTAGTGGCCTGTTTGTGCCCTGGTGATTGAGCAGTGCCTCCTGATTGCGTTGATGCTTTCGTTGTTCATTTGATTAGCGATCTCAGTTTTGTTTCGGTTCTGTCATGGTTTGAGATGTTTTCCTACGCTTTGGATTTCATTCACCCCCTTTTTTAAAACCGTTGTTGTCCTAAACTGTTGTCCCGTCGTTCATCTTTTTGTCTTTTTAAATGACTCGGTGCCTATTTTCACTGTTTTTGTGACGTGGCTTCTTGAGCTGATTCATGATTTTTTGTTTTTTACCTTTTTGACCTGGTGCCTTTTTTCACTGTTTTTTTGTTTTTGACGATGACCGATGTGGTTGTTTTTGTTTCCCGTTTCGTTTGCTTTCAAAAGGGGGAGTGCTTCGTCCCTTGGTTTTGGTGTCAGCCCCTGCGCTTGTAAGCGGTTCGAGCTTCAGTGGTATCAGTTGGCTACATTGGTGTGGTTTTTGTTATGAATTTCCTTACTTTGCAGAACGCGTAATTCTCAAGCGTGCACTGTCGCTAAGCGTTCCTTTGCTTTTTGTGTTCATAGAAAGGGCCGGCCCGGTATAAGATTATCTTGTAAGCGGTTGGTTCTTGTGTGGTCTGTTTATCGCCTGGGCAGATTGTCACGTGCCATATTGATCAGATTTGAAGTGCGTTGGGGATCGCTATTTATATTTGCCCTGTATTCCTTCCTTTAGTAAAGTTGTAAGTCTGCGTTTGTGTGTGTCTGCCTCCCTTTCGTCCGTGTTCTTGTTGCGCAGTTCGTCTTTTTTGCATTATGATTAACCAACTAGCCCGACAAGTCCTGTTGTCACTCAAAGTCGCCCGGGTTCAGAGGATTCCTAAGCGTGTGTGTTCCTCGTGTTACCACAGAGTTTTTTTTTCTTTTTTAGTGACACCACTAGAATATAGGCCCCCTTGTAGACTTCCCCACACTTCTGCAGTCTCCTCATTTCGATGGCGACGAAATGGGAGCACTTCGTGCGGCGTTCAGATGTCAGTTTACGTTCAGCAGCTGCAATCATCGAAACTATTACACGATTTTCCAGCCCAAACATTTAAACTCCTCATGATTTTCCTTGGCATGCAATAAACGGTTTTGTTTTTAATCTTTGGTAATTTGGTGTTGTTCTGGTTCTTCCACCTGTTTGAGGGGCTGCAGGTCTGTTCACGTGATCTTACTAGAATTCCATGACTAGCACTGATGCTCAACTGGAAAACTGACCATTAGCTTGTGTATACCTTAGCACGATCTCCTTTCTGCTCCACACACAAAGCAGCCACGGGCGTGTGAGGAGTTCTAGTGGTGTATTGTAGCTGCTGTTCGAACGGGTGACGTTATAGGTCATCGCACGTGAGTTAAGGTGAACGCAGTCTGACCCCTGTCATAGAAACACAATGTGCCATAGAGACCACACTGTGGACGGCGCTAAACGCTAAAGTGATTCTTCTTGTACACAGCCCAAATTAAAGCAAAACTTTGGCATAGGTTTTACGGGGTTAAACCGAGTAGAGGAGCGAAATCCGGTGTTCATTCTTCAATTGGAGGGTGCAATTGAGCTCCGCCTTAAGGTGACATATCTTACGTGGATTAATATTCATATGCGTAGATTTGGTCATATTATACTTAACATTCATAAATGGCGGAGCGTCTTCATACCACTGGCAGCGCAGTGGCGCAGCTGTTAAGAGATGCGGCACAGCACTGGCTGCTGGCTCGTAATATAACAGCCACCGGGAGGGATTGGGCGAACCATGTTATTATTTCCTTGCAATCTCTCGTGCGGCTGGCGCGACGCTCCTCCGAACTTACCAGAATTTACCCGCGGAACTCGAGTAAGTTCCCGTAGTTGTTGGGGTTGCCAGGCAAAGGCACTAATCGGTACGTACGTAGGTAAGTACTGAGACAAGATTCCTGGTAGGTGTTGGTGAGCGTTGTTGGGATTCAGGTAGCAGCATCCGACCGCTGCTACCAGTTGTTGGGATTCAGGTAGCGTGACTGGGCCGGAGAAGAGACGAGGACGATCGGAGGAAGAAAACTTGGAAAACTTTATACAAAGACTATTTGCATAATGTACAAGTAAAGGGCAACTGAGAGTGCTTCTCAGTAAATAGAGCTTCTTAGCAGTCAGGGGTGTCTCCCAGCAAATGGTATCTCTCAAGAGGGGGGCTCTCTTCTGGTACTAAACCAGCAGCTCGTTAAGTACTCTTCGTATTCCCGAGATCTCTAGCCGGGGAATACAGTTCGAAGAATGATGTCCAATCACACTATGGCACTGATGGTACCACCCACGGCAGGGCGGTCCTGATGTTCTCTCGCAGCTCGGTCGAGAGAAAGGGAACAGGACCCGGTCACTTTGACGTCCACGCGGCCTCCAGGTGGGCGCGCACGTGTGTGCGGACCGCGCCCATGTGGAACCGGAAGGCGCCTGCGTGACACAGGAATGCAGGCTGTCTCCCAGCAGGGGTTGAAAGATCTTGTACTGATGACCGGAACGCAGAACCTCTGTCGAAGGCGCAGCTCTCAGGCAATTGTTCAACCCCAGCGTGTCTGAAGAGGGCAACACTGATCTTGTACTTCGTCGTCTGATGACCGGAACGAACACGTGGGGACGCTATTATCGTCGCTGCACCCGATGGCCTGATCGAACACGTGGGGACGCTATTATCGTCGCTGCTTCCGACATTCCTGCAGCCACGTTTCTTCCAGAGGGCTCATTAACCTTCGCGGTGGTTTTCAGGGAATCCTCCCCCATGACCAAATTCGCCGAACTCAACAGCAGGAAGGAGGCGCGAGCACAACAGCGTTTAAATGCTTTCGCACTAATAGATAATGATACTTCCCTGACATAGGCTATGTATTCCAAACGTAACGTCCGCGCTCCGCACATATCGACAAGTTTTCTAGTAGTCCTTCACTATCTTCGCTCTTTTTTTCATTCCGGAGTAGGAAAATCCTCCCTCCTTTTACAAAAAGGCCTCCCTGCTCCACCACCAGAGACAGACCATCACATCGACGCCGTGGTGAATGAGGCAGCGTTGGGGGCATCCGGGAAGGTGCGACACGATCATTATGTATTCAGACGGACAGCCTATCCATAGTTACCCCGTCGGACGTTTCTTTCAGAGCAGTTCCTATTTTTTTGTGTGTACGCAGTATACAAGTGTCTAGATACGAGTAAAGATACCGTCTTTATCTTTACTCGCCCAAAGCGCATGTTGCTGATGATCGAGCACATTCGTTCTTTAGTTTTCCTTTTTGCTTAAAGATGGTCGTACGAAATATCTCTCTCCCTATGTTAAACAAACCACAAAATATGCGAATTATCTGGAGGCGAGTAGAGACAAACAGCTTCCCTTACCTTTAATTGTACAGCCTCATCCAGCCTACCGTATACCCCACACCAGTCCCTGGTGCGCCGATATTCTCACGCTGTTCCACAATTCGTTCACTTGCATGAGAAAACCGTCCAGCCTGAGAGTATCGCAGACATCATACAAGCAGTGGGAGGCAGCCTTGACCAGTAATGGTCTGGAGAGCCAATGTCATGCCATCCGACGGCTTCAGACAGCGCATGGCTCTGGACAGCTGGAATAAGGTGTCTGCCCACCTGCCCTGAGTGGTCCAAAATTTTAAAAATCAATAGTTTTATCTCTGCCTATATGTTTTGCCTCTGTTCACGGGATCCCGGTGCATGCACCCGGATCCTTTTGCGACGTAAACCTTAATTACCGAAGAAAATTGATCAAATTTGTAATCATTCATGGTGGACATCAGTGACGGTAAAAACAGACAGCAGAGAAGAAACAAGGAGGAACAGGCGCTGAATTCTTCTAAGCTTTATTGCCCGAAAAGAATAACATTGTTACTGAACGTAAAAGCGCAAGAAACAAGGACATATAATAAGATAGACAACACGAGAGCTCTTATTCTTATTCTACGTCCTTGTTTCTTGCGCTTTTATGTTCAGCATAGAAAGCCAACTTGCCCAAACGCGGCCGTTATTGAACATATTTATGTGACGGCAATCCGATGAATACAGTGCGACATGACAGATCACTACGGCAAGGTTTAATGGCGGACGTCCAGGCACGAGAACTCCCGCCTAGACCACTGCCCAATTCATCGTCTTCTAGTCCGTGACAATATGATCAGGAACCTCTAAAAACCAAAACAGAAATAAAAATGGCAAAAATAACACGTAGCCAAAAATGAAGAAAAACTCCAAGCAATCCTCTCTCTAGGTGCTCAAAATTCCCGATAGGCTGGGGAAGGTAGGAGAGCGAAAAACTTGGCGACTTTTTTGGAATATGCAATATTGTAACAGTGGAAAAGATGACTGACCAAGAAAGAAGCAATGCAAGACTGCGATGACTGACAACTGTAGTCGTAGTGGCAACCACTCGCAGGGTGCTTATCGCGGAAGCAATATGGTATGACGTGAGTGGGAGAACCCGCAAGGGCTGGCTGTGGTCGCCACCGCAACCATCCTTAGGCTGGTGACAGTGGAAGGGGAGGGTATCAAGAGACTGGTGAATGGTCGCCGCGGACACCACTTGGAGGTAGTTACCCTTGAAGGTGGAATAGGAACGCTGTGAAAGGGGAAGGGTATAGCAAGAGCATACGAAGGCGTAACTGCTGGGCGGTTACCACGGGAACCACCGGATGGTAATTATCGTGGAAGCAGAAAGGTGTGTCTTGAGTAAAGGAATCGCCAGACGGAAGATCGTTACCATAGAAGGAGGAGGGTATGGTAGAAAGGTTAAATTGAGAGTCGTCACGGTAGAAGAATTGCGAAAGCGCAAAGTGCAAGCGGAAGATGGATTCCAAGGGAGCTACTCTGAGGATGGTTGCCAAGAAAAGAGGTGGGTCACCATGGAACGAGGAGGCTTTGAAGAGAGCGTAAGCTTGCGTAACCAGAGCGTGTCTACTGTGGAAAGAGGAGGCGAAAGTATGGTGACAACGGAGGAATCTAGCATGGTCCGTCTGTGACAGCTATCGCGAAACGCGCCACTCGAGGAGGCATCATCGAAAGCCGCCGACAGGAGAGGGGAGCAAGTCGAAAATCGAGTATGTGGGGATAACTATGAAGAGCTCTCTAGAACCATAAAGATACGAAGTATCTCTCACATTCTCTACCTAGACATATACGTCCCTCAGCGGTGGCCAAGTAGTTGAGCATCCACCTCGCATGCGGGAAGTCAATGTTCAATCACCAGGGCCGCCGGGTACATACCGGTGATATAATAGGTACAAGCTAGGCCTGGCGTGGTGCTCGGCTTGTTCAGGGTGAAATGGGTGGGAAATCGGTCTTGGACTCCACCTTGAGCAACTGAAAATAGCTTGTGTCATGGCGCTCTGTGGCCGCAGATGCCCAGCGCCATCAAAATTGACTATCATCAACATATCGTACAATAAGATTACATTTACAGCTGTCGCGGAATATCAGGTTACACAGTGGTAATCGTCCTGTAAATTCTATCTTTATAAGCATTGCTTCCACTTCATTTCAGCCAGTGCCAGCTCAAAACGTACATTGCTAATGCATTGCGTCCGGCCCCCTACCTACGCTGTCCGCTATATCACCGGCACTTCTTGCCCATAACACTGTTAAGACTTGCATTTTTCATCCTGGCTTGCAAGGCCATCCTCGCCCGAATTGCCATCACTATCATCTTAATTGCGTGCACACCACTACACAGGCTCCCCAAACATCCCTATCCCAATTCACCCGCACTCGACCTTGACCTTTCACACTTCTGAAATCGGAGAAGACACCAAATAATTGGCTTGGGCATATTTTGTTTCAGACGTTGCGTATTGCTCTAGAAATCAGGATGCACGCTCTGAATTATATGTATTCGCGTTTGACAGTTCATTATTTATTCCGAGCAGTCTCGCTTTAAGTATCAGGTGAACAAAAAGCGCTATGACGTTACATTCATGGAAGAGCAACAATGCCGCTAATGTGCGGCTATACGTTTGTCACGCAAACGTTCAACGTTCGTCGTCTACTCGCGTGCCCGTGCTATATTTATCAACGCCTTTCCAAATGCCAGTGAACTTGCTTGGTACATTATTATACTGTGAAAATAGAAGCGAGCGAGAGACAGCGCCAAGAGCTCAAACCGAGCCGTCCGCTTATGACGACTTCACTCGAGTGAGTAGATGCGTGACGCGGTTCCTGTGTTTATTTTTGTCACACTATGGCGATGCCAAACCACGGCCAATGATGCAAAAGGTCATCTTATTAATTTTATATTCAGTTCATTCATTCTTTTCGAATACTGCATCCGGTCTCATGCCGGCTACATACTTCCCACAACTTTTATATCCTTCATTCAATGATTCGTAGGAATTCTCGCTGTAACTCAGTTTCAAATCTTTGATTTCTGGCTGCATTCAGAATCCTGCGCGTTATAGATTTCATACAATGGAAATTTTGTGCAGTTTCTAAAGTAAATCAGCAAGGGGCTAAAGGCCGGCTATACCACCTCCCGGTCTTATCTCCTTCAGATATTTTAATTATCCTGTAGTAAGTTGTCCTGTCTGTTTTTTCTAAAAAGAGGAAAAAATGCAGCCCTTGCGAGGTCGTGCGCAAGGAAGGAGAAGAATAACGGATCCTAAGATGCACTCGCACTTCCATCCGATTTCCGACATTTTTTTCCGCCGAGAGTGTCCTAGAAGAAGAAGGCTCTTCCATCTTTACATGGAGCGATGAAGAAGGATACGAGCGTTATTCCGTAAACAAAAGCCAAGACGACAGAGCGTGTGCTCAAGGTCTGGTAATCTTCACCTCCATCACTTGCGTGTCGGTTTCGATTGTTTTATTGCTCAACTTCCTCAACTACGTCGACGAAAAGCTGTCTCAAAACTCGTCCCACTACGGCGGCAGCTACCGTGGCACCGACTATTTCAAGCGCCGCATATACACGCCAGGCGACAGAGCCGAGCAGTTTCTCCTCTGCACGGTAGGTGGCAATGCAACGGAGCTCAAAGTCTACCCTCCTGATGGCCTCTGCAACTGAATCATCTACACGCACGTCACCTACGACGCCCAGAACAACAGCTTCGCGCCCGGTAACTTGGAGTCGTGGAGCTTCTATCTTCAAATGAATTCCCAGTACAGGCTGTCCGGCCTGTTGCCTTCGCACGAGTGGATAAACTACAGCCTGGACGCACACCAGGCACGCTCGCTGAACCGCACATTAACCGCGCTACGAATGACCGGGCTTGCGTTTCTCAACGTTCGCATCAGCAAAGGCCAGGTTTCGGACCTGTCCAGAGCTCTTGCCATCCTGGCTGGCGCGAACCCCGGTATGTTCCTAGTCCTGGGCGCTACATTCCACGGTCGCAACGATCGCACCGCGTCTGAGCTTCTTTCCAGCTGGCTACTGGACCAGCTGGTGACGCCGTTGAGCGTGTTTGTGCTAGAGACGCATCTGCCACCGTCAGGGGGCAGCTGCACCGCTGGATTCTCGACGGCCTCACAGCCGGCTTATGGCCAGAGACATGAGAGCCTCACGTTCTGCGGTGCTCGAACTTTCCTGGAACTGCCAGCTTTGAAGTACGCCAGCGCATCCACCCTGGCCCGCTGGGTGTCAATGACGGCAGGAACACTGGTGTTCCACGTGGTCGACGGACACCGAGCGGAACTTGGCGTGCCTTGTTCTCACTGGACACTGGACAAGCTGACTGCATACTGCAGACTGTCCTCGGTGAGCGTAAATGTGGAAGCGCGGGCTGCGTACGGCAACACGACGAGAGAGTTCTTCAGCTTCGAGGCCTCAGAACACATGTGGAGCAAAATGAGGGTCGTGTTGCACTCACTGTTTCTGGCTGAACTGCCGACCTGCCAGGCCGTTTACTCGCTCGACCTGGATGCACCCCAGGGATACTGCCCCTTCGAACAGGAACGACAGACTGTACTCGTCTACACGGCATGCAACGTGATTCGAACCATAACAGTGGGTTATTCCTCCGAAGATTCGGTCTTTGCTTCGGAAGATGGTAACGGCTCACCGAACTCTACACTCTAATGTTTATCTTACGGGGTTCCTCAGTTATCTTGCCACGTGCGCGAAGTAGTAATATTTGCCGAAAAAAGTGATTATACTTGCTACGAACTGATGCTGGACAGATGCTTTTTGATGATATTTACAGATTTTGTCGTCAACAAGATTAACCTCCATGCAAAATAGAACGAAACAAGAAAAAATGATTGTTAAGGACAATATTTCTGAATATTGTCATTGATTCGCGCATTTTCCGGAACTTTCCGCCACTGTGATGATCCTTTTACCACGAGGCCTAGTTTTGATTTGCGGCCTCCAAACGGACGTTTTAGAGGCCATCTTCCTATGCACTTCGAGAAGCGCCTCATAACATATTAAAATAATATATATAGTCTTGAGTCTCCTCCATATTCACAATTTCCCATTGGAGGTCCCGGTGAAGGTCGCAGTGAGAACTGTTGCACTGAAAGCAGAAAGGTGTACACGTACTATTCGACGCAACGCGAACTGAAGTTTTAGCTAAGTATGATGACTGCGCTAAATTAGAGATAATTGTTGTACAGGCCTTACTAACGGCCCTGTGCCGTACTAACTAATGTAATCCCTTGATCCAACTCTCTTGCTGGTGGTGTGGACAGTATTTTCCCGATTCGGACGGGCACTTTTTACCTAAAATAGTGCCTTTTTGAAACATGATGCGTATTATATCCGGATGCAAAGCCCAAACAGAGCTGCCTGCAGCCCCAGCGACATTACCTTCACAACATACAGGGTAAGTCCTTCTGCAAGTCAATTGCTGTAGGTCGCCTGGATGGCAGTGGCGTTTGAAGTACTCACTAATGCAAATGATTGATCCAACTTCCTTCCTCTCTGGACGCAATAACATTTAGTGCAAATGTTAATTTTCCACTGATGGCAAGCATTGTAGAATTGTCTCTTATACCTGCCGTGCTTAAGAAAAGCGCAGGTTTTGGCATAATATAAAAACGTAGTCGACTTAATTTAGCGAGACTATAATTTTGCGTAATACAATTGAAACTTGTTATAATGAAGCTGATGGGGCAGCCTATTACTTTGTTATTGTGGCAGTTTCGTTATAGCTCGTATTGACCAAGCTATAATGTAATCTTTTGTGAGAATGAGATTTTATGTTTCAACGATGCGCTAAACCACCCCTAAAGAAACTACCAGGGTCCAAAAAATCAGCTGGAGGCTTTGCCTTGTTGATCACTGAATATTGTAAAAAAGCAGTTTACTGAATGTGGACGTCACAGCCACGTACCTGAAAGCGTGATTGAGGTGTCCGCTGACCCATGCAGGGAGCCAGTTATGCGCGTCTTCAACGTTTTTGGCGCCATTGTCAACTTAGCCAATGTACGCAGGTGGCCTATGCTCTGATGCCGCGTTTCTGCAGCAATGTTGGGGACACCAACGCGTGTTGCTCTAGTTCCGTGTTTCTGCCGCAACGTGGTACCGCAAGCCATCGCGTGCAGCACACATATCTCTGTCCCAACCACCATATAGCTGAAAGAGCGAATGGTAGTTTGATAGTAGCATTAATAGATGAAGTCGACGACTTTGAATGCACAGCGTGAGAGTGCGACGCTGTTCAACACGAGGCGGGATCGTCTGCGGAGATAGAGTGGTGCTCTGGCGCCTAGGCCTTCGAAGCTGATCTGTTCGCGCCGCCGCGTGTTTGAATCCCACTCGCGGGCAATATTTAATTTGGTTATTTATGGTCTGCCCAAGGTCACCCGCAAGGTCAAGCTTTACACAAATCGGTGAGCATGTTTGACGTCGTGAAGTAGTCCTTCACTATGGTTGCCCATTGTGTTTAGTGCAGCGTTACGCATAACGTGTTTTTTGTGAGTCTCTTTCATTTTCCAGATAGTTTTGCGCGGCACAATATGCAGGTGCTTACGGCTTCATTCTGCAACCAATTTCGTTCTCCTTACTTTGGTGCATGCTGCAGTATTACATTGATCCGTTCAGATCCCATTTTGCACAGTGCGCTATTGCACACACATTTAATTCAGACTATGTAGCCCTTACCTGGGAACATTTCTAAGTGCGCTGAAAATAGATTCCGCCCGCTCTCACATAGTTGTTAAATCTGTGGCCGCGGATACGTCTACCAAGATGCGTTTGTTGTCTCGGTTGCGGGGTCATCGTGGGGCCACGTAAGTAATGACAAAAAAAAAACTCATCGGTAAGTGGCGTAGACGTTTGAAACCAAGGAAAAGGAGCTTAATTTGCATTTCGTGTCATCACAATGTATTATCAGTGGTTTTTTTCCGCGCTTGCTGCATTACAAAACAGGATATTCAGGTCTGAAAGCAATATGCAAAGGTCCCACCATAAGGGCAACTCAAGGCAACGCAGCACAGAAGCTTTCTCACAGGACATCACTGAGCCAGGCGCCGAGAACATGGAAGGAAACAAAAAAAAGAAAGAAAAATACCTCAGAGTCGCGAACCTAAATTTCTTTGGCCCATAATCTGCGATTTTGCATGGCCGTGTGGCGATACTGTGCCGCTTTGTTCATATCAGCTATCATGCCCAACATTCATGGACAAAAATTTTGAAAATCCAAGAACTGTAAGATTCTCTTATAGAAATACTGAAAGTGACGGTACATTCTACCGATATGCAGCAAAATCTTTCTCTTACACTGTTTTCATCGCTCGCACCAAGAAGTTAAGACTGCCAATGAAAACAATTGCAGAAAGCTTTTGACGACAGAAAAAGAGTTAATAGAAAAAAATCCAAGCCTGTCGACCTGAGATCTTCGTAGATTTTGCTTGCGATAGCGAAAGCTAACAAAATGTGAAAGAATGGCGCGCATTAAATGTTTCCCTTCAAAAAATTACTGTGCATCAAACTTTCGTTAACCTTGGTGAGAAGCGAAAGCTTTCTTTTCATGGCTACGTTCGCAAACGCCACGCACATTGCCGAACGGATTGTCTCTAAAGCGTCGATGAAATGCCCGACGGGGTAGTTGCCACCTGCTACGGGGGGCAGATTGTGATGACTTCAGTAGGCCACATGACCTGCCAGGTGACACAACGTGACACCTGTCACGCTGACGCTGCTGTCTTGAAAATTTAGCGTAGCGAAGCTTTCACTTCAAAATGCTTTTGTCCAGAATTGTTTGGTTATGTTCCAGTAGGAGGCCAGCATCTCAGAGCCTGTGGCATTCCTCAGTTATGCGATAAGCGCATTAAAAAGTAAATTCTTCGCACTGCATCCAAACGCGAAAAAAAGAATTGCTGCAAACACGCAACATTTCTCATATGATAAGTTTAAAAATGATAGCAAACAGATTTCAAGCATTTAATCCTCAGCACAAGTGTACCCTCCAATTGAAGAATGAACATATGCTTTTGCATGCCTACCCTCGTGCCACATTTCTGCAGTTCCTGTGCCACCTTCAAACACTGCTTGCGAGCCTTCAGCCAGAGCCAAAAAAGAGTGTGGACTTCACAGCATTTTATATTTTTCTCCAAATTTTCAACGTCTTTTACTCTACGAATAGTCGGAGGTCTCGCATTTTCTTCATTGCGGAATTGTTAGGGAGGAAATAACGCTTTGAGCAAACACGGTGAACACTGCTTGGACGGGTTCGGCTGGTTACAATCGGTTAGTTGACAGGCAATTTAGTGAAGAAGAATGCTGGATAAAAGCGTTACAAGGTGTCACAGCTAACTTTACTCGGAGTTTCCAAATGTGGCGAGGCACTCTAAGACGACGCGGCCAAATGCATATTGCTGGCTATGTTTGGACCAACTCCCACTATTTTTTGTATTTGGCTTAATTTCATAACTAGACGAGATTAATTAACCAAAACCGCAAGCAACGAAGGTAGACGGAAACGTTTAATGAGAAAGTTGAGCGGTCCGCGAAACGACCCATGCACTCAAAAGTTCCTAATGTGCCATCTACTATTACGTCTGCTTCTTTTCCCTCTCAGCAGATGTGCGCGAAATACAAAATATAGCACGTGACATGTCCGCTTGCTCGCTACTTTTGCGATGCTTTCAAACGTTCCGCCCAACAAACCAACAGCTCATTTAACCGGGTGTGCTGCTGCTTAAAACGTGGAAGTGCTGGGATGCAGGCGCTGGCTGTGCGATTTCCGCGAGCGCATGCGATAAGGACTGTGTCTGCTCGTCCTTATTTTCAAGTGGTGCAAGAAAACATATACCGCTGGCGTAAATCGCACAGCCAGCTGCTGCGTCGCTTCCCTGTCATACTTTTAAGCGGCAGGACACCTGGATAGATGATCTGTTCTTTCCTGCAAAGAACGTTTGAGTGTGCTGCTATCGCAACGCGCAGCGGCCATGTCACGTGCTATTTTCTTTTCCATGCGGGCATCGGCAATTAGCGACAAAAAGTGCATACCTAATAGTTCGAAAATTAAAAACTGCTCATTCGGACGTTTTATGGACCGTTCTACCACTTTGTCATTGGAATTTTTCGCCTATCTCCGTTGCTTACGAAATGGGTAATTAATCTCGACTAATTAAGCAACTAATCCCAATACAAAAGATAATTATGTGTGTTGCTCCATACAAAAGCCAGCAACATTCATCTGGTTGCGTCGTCTTAGAGCGCCTTGGTGTATTTTTAATCACTGGCTAAAATTAGCTCGTCTGGTGTGGTTTATGGGGTATAACGTCCCAAAGCGACTCATGCCATGAGAGACGCCGTAGTGAAGGGCTCCAGAAATTTCGACCACCTGGGGTTCTTTAACGTACTGACATCGCACAGTACACGGGCCTCTACAATTTCGCCTCCTTTGAAATTCGTCCACCGCGGCCGGAATCGAACCCGCGTCTTTCGGGCCGGCAGGTGAGCGCCGTAACCACTGAGCCACCACGGCGGCTAAAGTTAGCTGGTACACCCAGTATACCATAAGTTGTAAATTTTCGCTTCAAAGTATTCAACATTTTTTTTTTCATAACGGACTAAGACAGAAAAAAAAAGGCAGTGTATAATGGCGCATTCTGAACAATCTTATTAGCGCAGCTTAAACATTTCTCATGCTAGAACTAGACAGTTTTTACAGCTGTGCATGGACTAGTATATATCTCAACATTTTTCATAGGCGTCGTTCGGCTACTCGCCCAGTCAGAACAGGTCTGCGAACAAAGTTGTTGGCTGCTGTTCTGCTTGGGGTACTGAAGACCGGGTAAAGAATAATGCCGAAACTGGGAAATTATTTGCATGAAATTTCTTTCACGACGTGAAGGCTCATTCACTGCATCTGTGCGCAGATTCGCTTAATCATGATAACTTCCTTAGATCCGGCAATGGTAAATTACTTAAGTATATTGTGCAAAAGAATTGCAGGCGCGCAAACGATGAAAAGAGGTTTGGTTTCATCTAAAGCACTTTTTCAGCAACTTTTATGACCTCTGCTTCTATGTAGCAGCCATGTACAAATTTGTGCCCTCTCCGCCCCCTTCAGGAGCTCTAAAAAAGATAGGAGTCAAAGCAATCTCGCTGGGCGGTGGGGGTGAAAAAAACTGGATTGTTTACTTCTACAGGCACCATATCCCTTTAAATTGCTTATTAGTGTTCCTAACTCTACAATGTACGTAGATAAAAACACAAATTGTTTTAGAGAAGAGGGGCTGTAATATTTTTCTACCGTTGCAACTTTCGTAATTTTCTCTGCATTAGACATTTCCCAGTTCACAGAGACAAGTTCGAAAGTCAGCAATAAAAATTGAAAACGTGTTTTTATTTCAACTTAGGTTGTCATGATGATGGATAACTTTATTACCATAACAGCAGCTTTTCCGAAAGAGCGCAATGGCACAAATTGCTCTATAGAACATCATATGCCAAATGTTTTAAAGACATTGTCGGCACAGTTTGCATTGCCCGTCTCAGGAGAATAAATATTCCACCATTGGCGGCGTGTATGTTCATAACAGCCAAACAGTAAGCGAAGATAGTTATTGGCTCTACGAGTAGTAATTGGGCATTATTCTTTATTAGACCGAGCAAACAATGGACAGGAAGCTGTAAGCAGACGCAACTAGACACGATGCTACACCTTTCCGCGTGTATGTTATTCGCACCTTGTGTAAATCAGCCAGCCCAAACTTGACCAGGGCACTACTCTTATTAACTCTCCAAGACCGAGGTTGTGAAATGGAAAACCTGTTTCTAGCCTGCCCGCTTCTTGTTAAGCCTTGTAAGTCTAAAAAAATAAAAGTGGCTGCGGCTCAACTTACCTCAGCCAGGATATAAACAGTGAAAGAGAGAGAGAAAGACGAACAGAAAGGCAGGGAGGTTAACTAGGCTACGCCCGGTATGCTACCCTACACGTGGGAAGGGAAACGAAGGGACTGAGAAAGGCGAGAGGGAAAAAGGAGATGGTAACCTTACCACATGTCCGTTCGCCAATAGTTCCAGGGTACACAGGGCACACACTGATAGTTCACAACATTGCACTCAGGCCTGAGTCATTCAAGAACTTGAGAATTGCCGAGCAAGAGCGAGCGCTCATAGCGGCGGTCAGCGCAGCGGCGAACGTGACATACGTGATTGCGAAGCGTAAGAGGGAATCAAGTGACACATCACATACCACAAGTGGCGAGGAGGAGCGGCCGAGCAGCAGCCAGCGCAGCGGCGGCCGTGACTACCAAGCGCAAGAGAGCATCACGTGGACATCACATGCCACAAGAGGCGAGGATGAGCGGCCCAGCAGCAACCAGCGCAGCGGCGGACGTGACTACCAAGCGCAAGAGAGCATCACGTGGACATCACATGCAACAAGTGGCGAGGATGAGCGGCCCAGCAGCAGCCAGCGCAGCGGCGGCCGTTACTACCAAGCGCAAGAGAGCATCACGTGGACATCACATGCCACAAGTGGCGAGGATGAGCGGCCCAGCAGCAGCCAGCGCAGCGGCGGACATGACTACCAAGCGCAAGAGAGCATCACGTGGACATCACATGCCACAAGTGGCGAGGATGAGCGGCCCAGCAGCAGCCAGCGCAGCGGCGGCAGTGACTACCAAGCGCAAGAGAGCATCACGTGGACATCACATGCCACAAGTGGCGAGGATGAGCGGCCCAGCAGCAGCCAGCGCAGCGGCGGACGTGACTACCAAGCGCAAGAGAGCATCACGTGGACATCACATGCCACAAGTGGCGAGGATGAGCGGCCCAGCAGCAGCCAGCGCAGCGGCGGACGTGACTGCCAAACGCAAAAACGCATCACGTGACACTTCACGTGCCACAAGCGGCGAGGAGGAGCGGCCGAGCAGCAGCCAGCGCAGCAGCGGACGTGACTGCTAAGCGCAAGTGCGAATCACGTGACACATCACGGGCCACAACTGGCGATAAGGAGCGGCCGAGCAGCAGCCAGAGCAGCGGCGGACGTGACTGCCAAGCGCGCAGCTATGGCGACGATGAAGAAGAGCCAGTTGACATTCTTGCTGAGCATTGGAGTAGAGCTTTTACCTTCAAAAGTGAAGGAATTTGAACATACGTTGCGCTGAACTTGGAGACGATGGAAAAGGCTACCTTTTGGGTTCACCAGGAAGGTCCCACCGCAGGACAACGGGCTCGAATATGTCATTTTCTGGCCGACAAACCTCAATGGAAGGCTTCTCTCTTGGGAAAAGTGTTTGGCACTGCGGCTTTTGGCTTCTTTCTTGTTTCTTCTTTTCTTTTTTAATTTTACTTTTTACTTCATAATAACTTGGTTTTCTTAAAGACCCCTGATGAGGTGTTACATAAGAGCCATACACTCTTTTCAAGTTTCTCCAACAACTGCCTGTTCTGTCTGTGCATTGTACGTCTTGATTATGCTTTGCATGCAATGGGCATGCGTGTCTTCTCGTTAGTGGTTGCATTGTTGCCGTATAATCTCTGTGGTTAAACCTTCCTGATATAAAGTTGCAAGCTATAGCACCTTTTTTGTGTGTTCGGTTTCGTCTAAGTCTTTCTAGCGCGATGTATTGAATAATTGAACCAAACAGCCCAAGACAAGCTTCTGTTGCTTGCACTCATTGGCAAAACCGATGGGAAGCGTGTGGCACTGCCGATCAAACCACGCAACTACCACGTACAAGCCAGAAGCTGAAACGACCCTCCAATCTTTGGCGCCGGGTCTTTAGTTTTTATTTGTACAGGGAAAAATGTGTTATTTTTAGTCTCCAAAATATGACACCGTACACCAACCTCTACAAGCTTTTAAACGGTGCGCGACGTAATGACAATATCACCTGGAGCGATTAGGAAACAAGATCAAGCGTTATCTTCGAGCTGAGGCGAACCAATAGCGGCCCACAGTAAGCTCTCCACATATATAACGCTACCGGGCGCCAAAGGTCTGTGTGGCGGCTCCTTCGAAAGATGGCCGGGAAGCGATCAGCTGGCTTTCTGTAATCACTTGCAGCTAAAACAAGAAGCAATGATCATGGCATGCTGGCTCTTGGTCACTGACCTCTGCGAAATCTTTCACCATTGCACCCCGCGGCAATGTTCGAGCCCCGTCTCCTTCTCTTGTCCCGTTTTCATCCTTTCAAAGATTAAAATTCATCAACTTTTGTTTGTGTAATCGCAAATATTGAATGCTCTGAGGCACCCTGAAATTCATAAGATGTTTTTCGCTACAATGCATTGAAGATGAAAATAACACTGAGGCTGCTAGCGTGCAAAACTTTCATGGCGTTCCGCTGGAAGCATCAGTGGGAACCAATTTAGAAGGGGGGGGGGGGGGGGGGGAAGAGCGACTATAGTGGTTTCAGCCTGAGATAACTATGCTGGGGTGGGCGATCCCTGACTTCAGTCTTGCTTTTATACATTTTGTTTGGTTTTGTCTATCAGAGATAATCCAAAAATGGAGAATGAGGTTAGAAAGCAAAAACTGCGCATTTTTGAAGCCGGCATCACATCTTTACATTACGCTGACTTTCCAACCTCTTCGATCATTCTCATGAGCACAGCGGGTTATTCGCCTGTATCTTACATAAGCCCACATAGTCAGTGGCATGTACAGCATTTTCGCGATTCTAACGACCACTTTTTTCAAGAAAACCGAGCCTTGAAACGCCGGTCGTATTATAATCGGAAGCAAAACACAAACTGAGGTACGTAAAGCCCCAGCGTTATTGCAATCACAACATACCGGTAACACCCTTCAGAGCTGGCCACTTACATTGCTGGAATCATGAAAAATTTAGGCTGATCTACGTATCTAGATTCCCGCCTATGAAAGGACCAGTGTTCTTCTCACAAAAACTGTCTTCCGTAATTTCGAGTCCGAACACCGGATGCTGCACGCCCTGTGCCAATACTTAGTCCCACCTTGATACATTGAGCGCCACGCCTACACAAATGTGATAAAATTGTGTGGGAATTAGGTCGGATAAAACAAATTTTCATTCCTGAGCGGCCTCTAAGGATATCGACATGATTTCCGGGAACGACACGCTCTCAACTGTGAAAATTAACTTCAGCCTTTGTTATTCTGAGCAGCCGTTTTGAAATTATAAACTTGCCAGATCAGGTGGCTACGCAAACCTGAAAATACATAGTTCCGTACATACAAGGGCGACTGCTGCCCACAGCGGATACCAGCATGGCAGCGGCTATCGGGCCAGACGACAGATGGTGCTGTTTTCTTCAGATATCCAGATGAACTGCTCAGTCGGGGCAAGAAATACATCACAGAATTTTTCGCAGAGATTAATTAGAACTCAAGACAAACCCACAATTGAGGCAGGTCCAACAGACTTCACCAAGGCGCCGTGGTTAGTCACGTGACCAGCCACGTCTTTGGTCACGTGATGCGGAGCAGCAGCTCCTTCCGGCGGCGCGACGCGCCGGCGAAACCGAGCTGCAACATCTGTGCGCGTGCGTCGTGTCAAGTGGGACGAAGATGATGAAGGAACGCCCAGAGAAACGGTTCGGCCTGAGGACATCATCATCATCATCATCAAACGGAGCGGCGAAAGTGACTTTGCAATTCAACTGAGCAAGTCCCACTCAGCCTGCTGTAGCAATCGCGTCACTCTTGGCTTAACCAGGGCTAAACCACCACCAATTTTTTTCCTCCTTTGCTTTATTCTGGGCCGAGTGGCAAAGATAATACTTATCACACTTGGTGTTACAGAGAATTGTAGATTTATCGCATGTTTAATCACCCGACTAATCGTAACTCACGCATTCAGTTTTTTTTTTCTTTCATGACTCACGTCGCTTTCGTGGAAGCTATAAACCGGCTGATTTTAAACAGACGCTATTTCCACGCCTGAAAGCAGCAACGTCCTGCTTGATGTCCCGCTTGTGAACATTTCCCTGAAGGCAGGAACTTCAGCACTTCAATTCTAGGTAAGTGATATTTTCTATGCGGCAAGTACAGAGTCGATCACACTTGTCTAGGGCGCTCGAGCGGTGTGCTGCGGAGGAATATAAGTTAAATCTTATTGCAGCTACTTTCCAGGGGGTAAAGTGCTGGTGCGTGTGCGGTTTACATGTCTATTAGGCTGCTCTCCAGTGCAAGTATTATCAGTGAAAGTCAATGCGTACTTTAGAATTTCGCTTTATTCTCGGCGGACGGCACCGCCCGAGCGCCCAAGACAGGTGTGATCGACTCTCTACTTGCTTTCAGTTCTTTATGAACGGCATGCAAATTAAATTTCATTCCCTTTCGTGCCTTTTCTAGCCGCGTATTAAATTGTTCCCCGCAATGATTTACCTTGCTTCAGTTTTTTTAAGGCAAGCACAACGTATTGAATCTTCCGGACGCGATGACGCATAACATTTTCTTTAGCACAGTAGTGTTGGGCGCTCGGTCAAAGCAATCTGTGCCTACTGTTCTGGATGTTTTCTGGTTGCGGTCTTCAGTACAGTTTGTTTTTTCCCATAAAATTTCTCACCTTTCCGTTAACCTTCATTCAACCTGCGCAACCTGCGTTCTTGGAATGGCATGACGTGTGTCGCAGGTATCACAGTACCACATGCACAGCCAAACGTTCTGAGCAAAACGGTCTTCAGAGTGCCTTCTTGAACCTCCTGGTGACCGCTTATGAAAATTAAATTTAAGCCCGAAATATGTTTAGTTCCCGTTGTCAGCGCGGCACGAGTGATGTCGGCATCAGAGCGAAAGAAGACAGACAAATATGCGCTGAACGCGACCACGAGTAGAAGGGAGAACAAGGAGCCGAACCTAAATGAACTTTGTGGGAATGTTTCCTTCTGGTTTTTAGCCCGTGTGTGCTGCACGGCCGCTTACACAGTCAGCGTAGATAGATAAATAGGAGGAGGGAAAGACAGGGATGTTAACCAGAATGGGGTTCCGGTTGGCTACCCTGCACTGGGGAAGAGGGATTAGGGGACTAAAAGGAGGAAGAGAGAAGGGGAAAAGGCATAACACACACACACACACACACACACACACACACACACACACATCCACGAGCCGGCGGCCAGCACGTGTCACGCTCGAGCGTCTCGATAGCTGCATCGGGGAACGTTTCATTTTCGCAGTACGTCTTCATAATGCGCAGTTTGGATAGAGGCACCCAACTCTTGTGTGGCGCCATGGCGCCATGACGGGTTACCCCGTGGCGCCATGGAAGCCGTTGTGAACAGCGAGGACGACCGAAGGTGGACGTTCGGAACGTTGCACTATGCTGCCCAAGCAATGCTACGGACAAATGGTTGCCTTGTGTTAAGCCGAATGTGTTACGCCGGTTCCTGCACATGATTTTAAAGTAGATTAGGCAGATTGCAAACCATATTTATTCTAGTCTAAGGCAAGAGAAAGACTGCGCTCTTTAATAATATGAGGTAGTCACCGCACAAACTGATCCATAGGGCCTATCGGAAATACTGACAAGCCTGCTGTACTGGTGTTTTAAATATGATGTTCATGAGAGCGAGTTGCTTCAGGTGATGTCGTTCTTTGGCCTTTCGCACTTCAGGCAAAAAATTGGTCAAGTAAAAATGCAAAACAGCGCAGAGCTGTGTAAAAAATTCGAGAGAGAAGGGAGCCGGATCAATGCCTAAACTTTCTAACGACCATGACTTCTATTCGTTTCACTGCAAGCAGCAGTTTTCATACCAACCGATCACCGTCTCCTACCGTGAAGAGTTGCTGTGAAAATGTAACTTTATCAAACGCCCTACCATTCTTGCCCCTCAACTTACTCACCCTTTCTTTCGCGAAGATTTGCAGACGCCATTGCTTCAGGAAAATATACTACATCTCCTGGAGTCTTTTTAGCACGGAAAGTTTTAGCTTTTAGTCTTTCATATTTTGTCATTATGCAGCCGCGGTGGCTGAGTGGTTACGGCGCTCGGCTGCTGGCACGAAAGACGCGGGTTCAATCACGGCCGCGGCGGTCGAATTTCGATGTAGGCGAAATTTTAGAGGCCCAAGTACTGTGCGATGTCAGTGCACGTTAAAGAATCCCAGGTGCTCGAAATTTCCGGAGCCCTTCACTACGGCGTCCCTTATAGCCTGAGTCGCTTCGGGACGTTAAACCCTATAAACCAAATCATATCTTGTCATTATCATGTGCCTGACTGCACCTACTGCAGGGCAAAAGATTCTACCATGTCTCCCTGATTAACCCTGTGTTTTGCCAGCTGCTGCCACCGTATCCTCGCCGATTTCTTAATCTCATCCGCTCATCTATCTTTCTGCCACCCTGCGCTCCGCTTGCCTTCTCGTGAAATCCACTCCGGTATCCTTAAGCACCAGCGGTTATCTTGCCTTCACATAACATGCGCCACTCAAGCCCATTTCTTCGACTGGGTGTCACCTATTAACTTCTATCCACTATGATATCATTAACGCGCGTTTCTTCCCTCACCAACTCTGCCTGCTTGCGGTCTGAGTGTTGCACATATCATTTTTTTCTACTAACAAGTACAAACTGTGCTAACGAACGAGACATAAAGCACACAAACGCACAGAAAAGGCGCAGACTCGTGACTGGAATGTAGACAGAGCAACAAGGTTCACGAAGAGGAATGCTGCTTTTCCGTTGCAGGTAGAAGAGAGCCCAGGGGCTCTTTTCTACCTCTCAAGAACAAAGAACAAGCAGCATTCTGCTCTGGAAAGATACAGCTGTTGTACACCTGTTTCTTATCTCAGTGTAACTCAATGGATCGAGGGCTTGCCCAACACTTAATTTTATTTTGTTTTACTCCAACACCGGTGGCTATCCCCGCACACATTTCCGCGGGTGCAGCGTTTGAATCTAAAATTTAAGTTTCAGAGCGGGCCCACTTTTATTACTGTGCATATTGAAAATGAAAAGCGCCGAACCGGTTGCCTCGTGAATTAGGGTGTTTGCTCTTGCTTATAAGGAATATCAGTCCTTGAACAACTCTCCTCCACCTTTTTTTATTTATTTCTTTATTTACTTTTTATTTCTGCTGCTCACTATTTACTGACCCGAGAATTGCAAATGCGACGGCTTTTACCTTTTGTTGGGTTGGAATAAGCAAAGCATGCATAAACTGTTAAGCCTGGCTTAAGAGAATGATATATTAACAAAAATAAAAATAGATGTTATGATGTCCTACACGGCAGGATTGGAATCACACGTACTGATGGAGCACCCAACATTCTTTCGTGCATTAAGCAGTGACAACACGCCGCCGCGGTGGCTCAGTGTTTATGGCGCACGGCTGCTGACCCGAAATATGCGGATCCGATTCTGGCCGCGGCGGTCGAATTTCGATGGAGGCGAATTTCTAGAAGCCCGTGTACTGTGCGATGTCAGTGCGCGTTAAAGAACCCCACGTTGTCAAAACTTATGGCGCCGTTCACTCTGGCGTCCCTCATAGCCTGAGACGCTTTGGGACGTTAAACCCGCGTAAACCACGAAACAAATCAGAAATGACAACAGTCTGCATGTCACCCGCACCGTAGCGCACTAACTGGGCCGTAGTAATTGATTACGTTCCCTTTGGTGAACCTCAAAGAAAAAGGTATTTGAGAAAATGTTGTCAACGTACCATTTTACAGTTGCGTTTAACTGGGCGATAAACTTATTGTGGCCAAAATATTCCATATAATTTATTTCAATAGAATTTAATTTAAATAAAAAATGGGGCATCTCCGCTCTTCGATAAGGGAGGGTTTCTAAGAGCGTAAGCGCCGCACGGGTACATACGTCGTACGGGTACGTACAGAATTTGTCAAAAGTTCCCAGTCCACAGGGTCTGCTTTTTAGCGGCATATTCTGCCGCTTACGGTAGCAAGCAAATGTTTCAAGATTCTCAGGGGTTTGAATGACACTTCTTCTCTCCGCTACAAAGATTATTGGCTTCGGAGGTTTTATAACGGCAGGACTTTTGCGCTGGAAAGCAGACTCTGTGGTCTGGGAACTTTTGACCGACCCTGTAGGTACGTCGCGCGTACGTAAATAGGTACGTCGCACCGACCTTCCGCAAAGGCGCACGATCGCGTTTTCTCTTTTATAAATATTACGAAGGGGCACAGCGAAAAGATTTTTATCCCCTCTGGCACTTTGTACACGTTCTTTAAAAAAAACGTAACCGTTCCTAGGGTATTCTTGATTTAGTAACATTAAGTGTATTCGTTTCGCATTGTATTACTTTATTTCATTGCAAGAAGCTTAGTTTTAAATGCTTATATCAGAATCCTTCGTCTTGGCACCTTTTCGTCATTACTAGCGCCTGTCGCCTCCAACCCACTAACCAATTTTTTTCCGCCATTTCAGATTAGTACTCAAGTCCTTCTGTCGGAAAAAAAATTTTGAAAGTTAGAAAGTTGTAAGACATTGCTATGAAAATATTGAAGGTAATGGTCTATTATTCTCACATGTAGCAAAACCTTTCTCTTAATGTGTTTCCAGCGATCTCATCGAGCAGTTGAGAGCGCCGTATGAAACCAATAAGGAAGACGTTTAACGATAGCAAAAACGTGAATTGCAAAAAAAAACAGACTTCTCTCGGTTTATCTGCGAATATATTGATTGGTACAGCGAAATCATACATTATGTGAAAAAATTGCTTTCATAAACGGTTTCACGCTCAAAAATGCTTCCATCCAGTATTGCTCGGTATTTGTAGTAGCAGTTTATAAAAATGGCAATAGCAAAAGAAGGAAAACATTATTCTAGCCCTGGTATCTACCATCGATAAGGAAGCACCTGAGCTGATCAAGGTTACGGTTGTTCGATTTGTTTCTCAGAGTAAACAATGAGGGTTATAAGCACTGTTTGAAAACCATTCTGCTGGGGCGCAGCTTATTTTCTCCAAGGCGTAACGCACAACCACACCTTCCGGTCGATATTAGGCGACGTAGTTATGCACTGCAATACTTATGATACAGCACATTTATCTTTCAGGTGAAAGGCGGGACGAGACGGCCACATATTCCTCGCAGCTATCGTCATGTTCCCGGACCAGCCATTTTACTCTATCATCAAGAAATGGGATTGGAAGTGCGACTTTTCCGTCCCGGAATCTGAAGGCCTTTGTTATTTCCGGACGTTCAGGGATTCCTCGGTCTTTCGATCTCATATTGCACAAGTGTTCGTCCTCTTCTCCTTCAATTCGGGACAGGCTGCTGCGCCTGGTTGCACGGCCAGATTGATATTAGCCGACAAAGTTTACGACGGTCTACCGTTCACGATGGTGAACATATCACAGCTCCTCTACACCGAGCCTAAAAAGCGTTTCGCATTGCGGCTCGAAGCCATCCCAGGGCATGTTTCAGTGCACCTGTATCAAGTGGGGAGGATCACGGAGAAAGATATTCTGCAACAAATTCAGGAAAGCGAGCAGTATGTGTACAAGCGAGAAGACACCCTGGCTCTCGTCAAAGCCTGCCTCACCGCTGAAAATCGGGGAACTTTACAAGGTTTACAGGTATGGCTGCGCCCTCAAGCGGGCAATTTACATTATCCCAAGCATGTCACAGGTGTAAAGTAGCTTCGGTACAGTTTATTCATACAACCTCGGCGTACAGTGTAGCACCACAAGAGAGGTACAGGCAACCACAACTGGAAAATGTCGATCGCTCCAGAAATTTGTTCGCGAGTTCAGATGTTTTAGCCGGCAGTGAACTTCAACGGCAAATGTTTATTAATCTCTGGAAAAAGCCGAGATTACATTTAAGTTCCAGAAGTGCCCTCTGCTGGCAACAAATTGAGGACTTTTTTTTTTGGAGGGGGGGGGGGGAGTTGTAGTATTACTTGAGCTATACTGTCACACCTGCGTGTGCGCAGCTGAGTTTCCGATCAAGGCGTCGTTTAAATTTCCAGATTCCAATAAGCCCTTAAGCGCGTAATTTTTCATTACTTGATTCAATCTGTCTTTGATATCAATTTTCTGCGCTTGTAGCAGGTGAGGTATGGATGAAGAATATAGGGCAGGTAGTGACCGCTGATGCGGATCATGAGGTGGAAATAACCTGAAGAGTAAGAATGCCGTGGAGCGCACTTGGCAATTTCTTTCAGATCATGAAGGGAAGTTTATCAATATCCCTCAAGAAAAAAGCATACAACAACTGTATTTTGCCAGTACTCAACTACGGGATAGAAGCGTAGAGGCTAACGAAAAGGGTTTAGCTCAAGTTCAGGACAGCGCAGCGAGCAATGGAAGAAATGATATTTTTAACGTTAAGAGACCGAAAGCGGCAGAGTGGGTGAGGGAACAAACGCGTATAAATGAGATCTTAATCGAAATCAAGCGGAAGAAATGGGCTTGGGCAGGGCATGTATTGCAAAGGCAAGATAACCGCTTGTCCTTCAGTGTAACTGAGTTGATTCCAAGTGAAGGCAAACGTAGCAGGGGCAGCAGGAAGCTATGTGGGTGGATCAGATTAAGAAGTTCGCCAGCTGCGTTCTCCGTATGCCCACAAAGACAGGGTTAATAGGAGAGACATGAGAGAAGCCTTTGCCCTGCTGTCGGCGTAGTCAGGCTGATGATGATGATGATTCATCTCATGACTTGCAGGTATCTCTTGTCTGCCCTTTTTCTGACATGAAGATCCACATCCCCTGCCGTGGTGTCCACTGCAGGCATGTGCAGTGCTTTGACGCATACGCGTACCTAGGCTGCAACGAGGCCACTCTGAAGCCGTCCTGGAGCTGCGCCGTGTGCGGCGACCAGGTCCTCGTTCAGGACCTCCGCGTGGATGTCTTCACGCTTGACATCCTTTCCATAACCGACGACCACTGCATCGCTGTGGTCGTCCAAGCCGACGGAAGATGGGGCTTTGTGAATTCGGACAAGAACCAATAAGCAAGTGGCGTCCATGACAACTCGCCGGGAGCCGACGCCCTCCCGTACCACGAGCGCCATACGCAGGGCATCGTAGTGGAGGGCGAATCAAACCAAAAATAACCGCTGATAACGCGTCTTCGCGATTTGTACTTCCCCTGTAACCTTTGTGTTCCCTTCAATACGTTCATTGTCCGCCTGTCTGCCAAAAAGACTAGTTGCGGTTGTCTGCTTCAGCGAGTAGCTATCAGTGACGGAAGTGCTCCCATTGTGCAGCTTATGTATTTGCTGGGTTAAATGAAAGTTTGATCATCATTCTTTTTGCTATGTAAACCGACATTCTTTGACCCGCAAATTCTAGTTACTGTTGTAGGCAATTCTCATTCCATCGGAGCCGACACCAGTCCTTCAGCACGTTGAGCTTTTAGCCCTGCTTTTATATTTGAGTCCCCTCTAGTCATATGGTCTTTTTTTGAAAACTAAGGGCTCAGCTAGACACGTTTTTCACTTTTTGTTCGCAGAACGTCACCGATTGCATCGTGCATGTTCTCTGGCCGATGCTGTGTTTATTAGATGTATCGCTGAATAGCGAGCACAATTATATGTCCTTTCACGGCTATTGACGAAAATGGGTGGATGTTTTGTGCGAGGTTCCGTGCTTTGTGTAAATACATCGCGGACGTAAGTCACTGTCATCAGGGCCGAGAGATCCCTAATCGTGTGTTCCTCTAGTCACCATCGAGTTTTTTTTCCTTCTTAGAGACACGACCAGAATATAGGCCCCATTGTAGACTTCCCCACATTTGGGCAGTCTCCGCATTTCGATGGCGACCAAATGGGAACACACCGGGCGGCGTTCTCAGATGTCAGTGCACGTTCACGACATGCGATAATCGAAATTGTTACAGCGTTTACCAGCCCAAAGCTTTAAACTCCTCATGACTTGCCAAGGCATGCAATAAACGGTTTGGCTTTGAATCCTTGGTAATTTGATGTTGTTCTGGTTCTTGCCACCCGTTTGAGGGGCTGCAAGCCTGTTCACGTGATCTTACTGCAACGCCGCCACTTGTACTGAAGCTAAACTGCAAAATAACCATTAGCCTTTGTATATCTCTGCACGATCTCCTTTCTGCGCCACGCACAAATCCGTGACGGGCGTGTGAAGAGTTCTAGTGGTGTATTGTAGCTGGGGTTCTAACGGATGACGCTATATGTCAACGCACATGAGTTCAGGTGAGTGCAGCCTCACGTGTGTAATAGCTCCGGAATTCGCCATAGAGACCACACTGTGGACGGCGATAAACGCCTAAAGTGATTCTTCTTGTACACAGCCACCATCGATGCAAATCATTGGCATAGGTTTGACGTGCTCAAACCGAGTAGACGAGCGAAGCCTTTGTTCGTTCTTCAATTGGAGGGGGCACTTGGGCTGCACCTTAAGGAGACATACTATCTTATGTGCGTTAATGTCCGTATATGTAAATTTGGTCGTTCCATACTAAACATTCATAAATTGCGGAGCTGCTTCGTACCACTACCAGCGCTGTGGCTCAGCCCTTGAGTAGATTCGGCACTGCACTGGCTGTTGGCGGTTGCTATCACAGCCACCGGGAGGGACTGTGCGAACCATGTTTTCCTTCCCTAGCAACCTGTCATGCAGCTGGCGTGGCGCTCTTCAGAACTTACCTGAATTGCCCGAGTAACTCGAGTAAGCTCCGGTAGTTATTGGAGTTGCCAGGATAATGAACTAATTGGTACGTACGTAGGTACGCACGGATACAAGATTCCTGGTAGGTGTTGGTGAGCGTTTGAGTGCTTTCGCACTAATTGATAATGCTACTTCCCTGGCATAGGCTATGTATTCCGAACTTAAAGACCGCGCTCCGCACATCTTCACAATTTTTCTGGTAGTCCTTCACTATCTTCACTCTTTTTTTCATCCCGGAGTATTTAAATCCTCCCTGCTTTTACAAAAAGGTCTCCCTGCTCCACCACCAAAGACAGGCCTTCACCACATCGACACCGTGGTGAATGAGGCAGCGTTGGGGGCATCCGGGAAATGCGACACGATCATTTGGTAGTTCAGACAGGCAGCCTATCCATAGTGACCCCGTCGGATGTTTCTTCACAAGCCCTATCAGAGCAGTTCCTTCTTTCTTTTTTGTACGCAGTATACGAGTGTCTAGATACGAGTAAAGATACCGTCTGTGTCATAACTCTCTGAAATCGCATGTTGCTGATGATCGAGCACATTTCTTCTTTAGTTTTCTTTTTGCTTAAGGATGGTCGTACGAAATATATTTTCCCCAAATTAAAAACATCACAAAATATGCGACATTCTGGAGGCGAGTAGGAACGAACAGCTTCCATTACCTTTAATTGTACAGCTTCGTCAAGCCTCCCGTATACCCCTCACCGGCCCCTGGTGCAGCGATAAGCTCACGCTGCTCCACAATTCGTTCACTTGAATAAAAAACTTTCCCACCTCAGAGTATCACAGACATCATACAAGCAGTGGGAGGCAGCCTTGACCAGCAATTGTCTGGAGGACCAATGTCATGTCATCCGACGGCTTCAGACAGCGCATGGCTCTGGACTGCTGGAATAAGGTGTCTGCCCACCTGCCCTTGGCAGTCCAAATTTTTAAAAATCAATAGTTTTATCTCTACTTTTCTTTCTTGCATCCGTTCATGGGATGCCGTTGCATACACCCGGATCCTTTTGCGACGTAATGCCTCATTTACCGAATAAAATTGAGCAAGTTTTTCTTGATTCATGGTGGACATCAGCGCAGATAAACACAGACAGCAGAGGAGAAGCAAGACGGAATAGTTGCTGAATTCCCCTAAGCTTTATTGCCCGAAAAGAATAATATTGTAACGCGACAGCATGCCAATGAATACAGTGCGACATGACAGACGACTACGGCAAGATTTAAAAGCGGACGACCAGGCACGAGAGTTCCCGCCAGGACCACTGCCCACTTCATCGTCTTCTAGTCCATGACAATATGATCAGGAACCTCTAAAAAAGAAAACAGAAATAAAAACGGCAAAAATAACGCGCAGCCAAAAATGCAGTGCACCTTTCCATAAACGCATAAAAACACCAAGCAATCCTCTCTTTAGGTGCTCAAAATTCCCGATAGGTTGGGGAAGGTAGGAGAGCGAAAAACTGGGCGACTTTTTTGGAATATGCAATATTGTAACCGTGGAAAAACGACAGATCAAAAAAGAAGCAATGCAACACTGCAATGACTGACAACTCTACTAGCAGTGGCAACCACTCGCAGGATGCTTACTGTGGAAGGAATATGGTCTGACGTGAAGGGTGGAATCCGTGAGAGTTGGTTGGTGTCTCCACCGCAACCATCCTTAGGCTGGTGACAGTGGAAGGGGGAGTGTATCAAGAGATTAGTGAATGGTCGCCGCGGAGACCACATGAGAGAGTTACCCTTGAAGGTGGAATAGGAACGCTGTGGAAGGGGAAGGGTATGGCAAGAGCATACGAAGGCGGAACTGATGGACGGTTACCACGGGAGCCATCCGGATGGCAGTTACTGTGGAAGCAGAAGGGTGTGGCTTGAGTGAAGCAATCGCCACCCGGAAGATGGTGATAACAGAGGAGTCTAGCATGGTCCATCTGTGAAATTAAAATACCATGTGTCATGGCGCTCTGTGGCCGCAGATGCCTGCAGTGCCATCAAAATTCACTATCTTGAACATATCGTACAATAAGATTACATTTACAGCTGTCGCGGAATATCAGGTTACACAGTGGTAATCGTCCTGTAAATTTTATCTTCATAAGCATTGCTTCCACTTCATTTCAGCCAGTGTCAGCTCAAAACGGACATTGCGAATGCATTGCGTCCGGCTCCCTACATACGCTGTCCGCTATATCACCGGCACTTCTTGCCCATAACACTGTTAAGGCTGGCGTTTTTCATCCTGGCTTGCAAGACCATCCTCGCCAGAATTGCCATCACTGTCATCTTAGTTGCGTGTACGCCACTACACAGGCTCTCCAAACATCCCTATCCCAATTCACCCGCACTCGCCCTTCACCTTTCACACTTCTGAAATCGGCGAAGACACCAAATTATTGGCTTGGGCATATTTTGTTTCAGACGTTGCGTATTGCTCTAGAAATCAAGATGCACGCTCTGAGATGTATTCGCGTTGTACTGTTTATTATTTATATCGAGCAGTTTCGCTTTAAGTATCTGACGAAAAAAATGCGCTATGACGTTAAATTCTTGGATGAGCAGCAATGCCGCTAATGTAGGCCTATACGTTTGTCACGCAAACGTTCAACGTTCGTCGTCTACTCGCGTGCCCGTGCTATATTTAACAACGCTTTTCCAAATGCCAGTGAACTTGCTTGGTACATTATTATTCTGTGAAAAGAGAAGCGAGCGAGAGACAGCGCCAAGAGCTCAAACCGAGCGGTTTGCTTATGACGATTTTTTTCACACTACGGCGATGCCAAGGCAAGGCCAATAATGCAAAAGGTCATCTTGTTATTTTTATAGTCAGTTCATTTATTCTTTTCGACTACTGCATCCGGTCTCATGCCGGTTACATACATCCCACAACTTTTATATCGTTCATTCGATGATTCCTAGGAATTCTCGCTGTAGCTCAGTTTCAAAGCTTAGATTTCTGGCTGCATTTTGAATCCTGCGCATTATAAATTTCATACAATGCAAATTTTGTCCAGTTTGTAAAGTAGATCACCAAGGGGATAGAGGCCGGCTATACCACCTCCCGGTCTTATCTCCATCAGGTATTTTAATTATCCTGTAGTAAGTTGACCTGTCTGTGTTTTCTAAAAAGAGGAAAAAATGCAGCCCTTGCGAGGTCGTGCGCAAGGACGAAGAAGAATAGCGGATCCTAAGATGCACTCGCACTTCCATCCGATTTCCGACATTTTATCCGCCGATAGTGTCCTAGAAGAAGAAGGCTCTTCCATCTTTACATCGAGCGATGAAGAAGTATACGCGCGTTGGTCCGTAACCGAAAGCCAAGACGACAGAGCGTGTGCTCAAGGTCTTGTAATCTTCACCTCCATCACTTGAGTGTCGGTTTCGATTGTTTTATTGCTCAACTTCCTCGACTACGTCGACGAAAAGCTGTCTCAAAACTCGTCCCACTACGGCGGCAGCTACCGTGGCAACGCCTACTTCAAGCGCCGCATATTCACTCCAGGCGACAGAGCAGAGCAGTTTCTCCTCTGCACGGTATGTGGCAATGCAACGGAGCTCAAAGTCTACCCTCCCGATGGCCTCTGCAACTGGATCATCGTATACACGCACGTCACCTACGACGCCCAGAACAACAACTTCGTGCCCGGTAACTTGGAGTCGTGGAGCGTCTCTCTTCAAATGAATTCCCAGTACGCGCTGTCCGGCCTGTTGCCTTCGCACGAGTGGATGAACTTCAACCTGGACGCACACCAGGCACGCTCGCTGAACCGCACACTAACCGCGCTACGAATGACCGGGCTTGCGTTTCTCAACGTTTGCATCAGCAGAGACCAGGTTTCGAACCTGTCCAGAGCTCTTGCCAGCCTGGCTGGCGTGAACCCCCTGTATGTTCCTAGTCCTGGGCGCTCCATTCCACGGTCTCAACGATCGCACCGCGTCTGAGCTTCTTTCCAGCTGGCTACTGGACCAGCTGGTGATGCCGTTGAGCGTGTTTGTGCTGGAGACGCATCTGTCACCGTCAGGGGGCAGCTGCACCGCTGGATTCTCGACGGCCTCGAGGCCGGCTTACGGCCAGAGACACGAGAGCCTCACGTTCCGCGGTGCTCGAACTTTCCTGGAACTGCAAGCTTTGAGGTACGCCAACGCATCCACCCTGGCCCTTTGTGTGTCCGTGACGGCAGAAGCACTGGTGTTCCACGTGGTCGACGGACTCCGAGCGGAACTTGGCGTGCCTTGTTCTCACTGGACAAGCTGTCTGCATACTGCAGACTGTCCTCGGTGAGCGTAAATGTTGAAGCGCGGGCTGCGTACGGCAACACGACGAGAGAGTTTTTTAGCTTAGAGGCCTCCGAACACATGTGGAGCAAAATGAGGGTCGTGTTGCACTCACTGTTTCTGGCTGAACTGCCGACCTGCCTGGCCGTTTACTCGCTCGAACTGAATGCACCCCAGGGATACTGCCCCTTCGAACAGGGACGAAAGGTTGGACTCGTCTAAACAGCGTACGACGTGATGCGAACCATAACTGTGAGCGATTCCTCCGAAGATTCGGTCTTTGCTTCGGATAATGCTAACGGGTCACTGAACTCTGCACTCTGACATATATCCTTCAGGGTTCCTCAGTTATCTCGCAACGTGCGCGGAGAGGACATTTTTGCCGCAAGAGGTTATTTTACTTGCTAGTAACTTTTCGATGACATTTACAGATTTTGTCGTCAACAGGATGAACCTCGATACAACTGCCTAAATAGAACGCAGCAAGAAAAAAAATGATCGGATGGTGTCAAGGGCAGTAATTCTCAATCTTGCCAAGTGAATCGCGCATTTTGAAGAACTTTCTGCCTATGTTACCTTCCTTCTAGACGACACCAAGTTTTGATGTGCGGCCTCTACACGTAAGTTTGAGAAGCAGCCTTCCTATGCGCTTTATAAAGCACCCGATAGCAGATTAAACGTGGATATGTAATCTGCAGTCTCCTCACACTATCATATTAGTGGTCCCGGTGAATTTCGAAGTTAGCACTGTTGTGAAGAAAGCACAAAAATATATGCAGTTTTCGAAGCATGGGGAACTGAAGGTTGAACGAAACTAATTATATTAACTGCTGATAAGTGAATTGTTGTAGGGGCCTCAAAGTAGCGGACATGTGCAGTACTCAGTAATGTAAATGTTTAATGCGTCTTTCTTGCTGAGTGATGAGCACAGTATTTTCCCGATTCCGACGGGCACTTTTAAAACTAAAATTGAGCCTTGAAACATCATGCGTATTGGGCGCGTATGCAAAGCCATAACAAAGCTGCCCACAGTCCCTGCGTCGTTACCTTCACAACATACAGATTAAGCTCTTCTCAAAGTCAACTGCTGTAGGTCGTCTGAATCTCGGGGGCGTTTGCAGCACTCATTCATGCAAATGATTCATCCGACTTCCTTCCTCTGGAGATGCAAAAATGTTAGTGAAAATTTTATTTTTCTCTAATGGCAAGCATTGAGAAGTGTCTTTCGTATCTACCGTGTTTAAAAATAGCGCTGGTGTCGGCATAAAATAATGAAAGGTTGCCTTAAGCCATCGAGACTATATTTTTGCGTAATACAGTTGAGTCTTGTTTTAAATAAGCTAATGGTGTCCACCTATTACTTTGTTATCGTTGCAGTTTCGTTGTCGCCCGTATTGACCAAGCTATAATGTAATCCTCTGTGAGAACGAGATTTTATGTTTTGACGATGAGCTAAACCGTCACTAAAAACTACCAGGGTACAAAAAACGAGCTGGATTTTTAGCCTTGCTAATCACTGAATAATGTACAAACGCAGTTTTTTAAATGTGGACATTACCGCCACGTACCCGAAAGCACGATTGAGGTGTCCGCTGACCCAGTTTTGCGCGTCTTCAATGTCTTCATCGTAGGTGTCAATTTACCCAATGTACACAGCCGGCCTATGCTCCAATGCTGCGTTTGTGCAGCAATGTTCGCAACGCCAACACCTGTTGCTCTAGTGCCGCGTTTCTGCCACAACGTTGTACCACATGCCATCGCGCGCAGCACACGTACCTCTGTCATTACAACCACATGGCTGAAAGAGCGAATGGTAGTTTGATAGTAGCATTATCTTATGAAGAAGGCGATGTGCAATGCACAGCGTAAGAGTGCGTTGCAGTTTAACACGAGTCGTGATCGGCAGCGGCGATAGGACAATGCTCCCGGGCAGTGGCCAGCGAAGCTAAACTTTTCGCGCCGCCGCGTGTTTGAATCCCACTCGCGGGCAATATATAATTTAGTTATTTATGGTTCGACCAAGGTCACCCTCAAGGTCAAGGTTCACACAAATCGGTGAGCATGTTTGACGTTGTGAAGTAGTGATTCATTCTAAAATGAACAATTAATGCCCATTTTCACCACAGCGGTGGCCAAGTGGTTAAGCATGCGCCTCGCATGCTGGAGGTGCGGAGTTCGATCCCCAGTGCCGCCGGGTACCCACCGGTGATACAATGAGTACAAAATTCCCCTGGTCTAGTGCTCGGCTTCTTTGGGATCAAATTCTTGGGCGATGGGTCTTCGACCCCACCTTGAGAAACGAAAAATACCGTGTGCCATGACGTTCTTTGGCCGTAGATGCCCTTGCGAGACAAAAATTTATAATCAGCGAGTGCCCATTTTTTTTCCTGCAACGTTATGAGTAACGCATAACGTGTTTTTTGCGTGTCTCAGTTTTTATTTTCAGATAGTTTTGAGCGACACAATATTTAGCTGCTTACGACTCCATTCTGCACCCAAGTTTTCTCCTCACTTTAGTGCATGCTGCAGCATTACTATGATGCGTTCAAATGCCATTTTGCACAGTGCGCCATTGCACACACATTTAATTCACACTCTGTAGCCCTTACCTTAGAGCATATCTAAGTGTGCTGAAAATAGACCCCCCCTCCCCCCTGCTCTCACATCATTGTTACAATTGTAGCCGCGAAAACGTCTACCAAGATGCGTTTGTTGTCTCTGTTGCGGGGTCATCGTAGGGCCGGGTAAGTAATGACAAAAGAAAAACTCATCGTGTGTATGCGTCGCAGACGTATGAAACCAATGAAAAGTAGCTTAATTTGCTTTTCGTGTCCTCACAATGTATTCTTAGCGGTGCTTGCTGCATTATAAAACGTGATAGTCAGGTCTGAAAGCAACACGCAAAGGTCCCCTCATAAGGGCCACACCAGGCAACGCTGCGTTGACGTTTTCCCACAGGACATAAGAAACAGGCGCAATGAACATGGAAGCAAACAAAAATGGAAGTACCTCAGCGTCACAAACATAAATTTCTCTGCATGATCAGTTAAGATTTCGCGTGGCGGTGTGGCGTTACTGTTCTGCTTTGTACACTTCACCTATCATGTCCAACATTCAGAAAAAAAACTGAAAATTCAAAAAAGAGTAAGATTATGTTATAGAAATATTGAATGTGACAGTCCATTCTTCCGATATGCAGCAAAATTTTTCTCTTATATTGTTTCTATCGTTCGCACCGAGAAGATAAGTCTGATACAGAAAACCATTGGAGAAAGCTTTTGACGACAGAAATAGCGTTAATAGCAAAAAAACCCAAGCCTGTCGACTAGAGATCTTCGCAAATATCGATTATAATAGCAAAAGCTTACAATATGTAAAAATATTGCGCTCATTAAATATTTCCCGTTCTAAAGATTAGCTGTGGTTTAAACTTTGCTTTACCCTCGTGAGAATCGAAGGCTTCTTTTGCATGGCTACGTTCACAAACACCTCAGACACACTGCCGAACGGATTGTCTGTAAAGTGTCGATGACATGCCCGATGGGGCAGTTGGCAGGTAGGCAGGCTGTGATAATGTCAGCAGGTCACATGACCTGCCACGTGACACCTGTCACCTGACTGCGCTGACGCTGCTCTCTTGAAAACCTAGTGTAGTGAAGCTTTCGCTTCAAAATGATTTTGTCCTGAATTGTTTGGTATGCTCCAGTAGGAGGGCATTATCTCTGATTGGTGTAGCACTCCTCAGTTTTTCGAAGAGCGCATTAAAAAGTAAATGCTTCGCACAGCATCCAAACGTGGATAAGGAACTGCTGCAAACACGCAGCATTTCCCATATAAGTTTGAAAATGATACCGAACTGATTTCAAGCATTTAATGCTCAGCACAAGTGTTCCCTCCAATTGAAGAATGAACATATGCTTTTGCATGCCTACTCTCGTGCCACATTTCTGCAGTTCCTGTGCCTCGTTCAAGCACTGCTTGCGAGCCTTCAGCCAGAGCCGAAAAAGAGTGTGGACTTCACAGCAATTTATATTTTTCTCCAAATTTTCAACGTCTTTTACTCTACGAATAGTCGGAGCTCTCGCATTTTCTTCACTGCAGAATTGTTAGGGAGGAAATAACGTTTTGATCAAATGTTTCGAACACTGCTTTAGACGTGTTCTGCTGTTTACAATTGGTTAGTTGACAGGCAATTTAGTTTCATGGAAGAAGAATGCTGAATAAAAGCTATTGAAGGTGTCCCAGCTAACTTTACCCGGCGTTTTAAATGTGCCGACGCACTTTAAGACGACGCGGCCAAATGCATATTGCTGGCTATTTTTGGAGAAACTCCCACTATTTTTTGTATTTGGCTTAATTGCATAATTAGACGAGATTTATTAACCAACTTCGCAAGCAACGAAGGTAGACAAAAAAGTTTAATGAGGAAGTCGAATGGTCTGCGAAACTACCCATGCACTCAAAAGTTCCTAACGTGCCATCTGCTATTACCTCGGCTTCTTTTCCCTCTCTGCAGATGTCCGCGAAATACTAAAAATACCACGTGACATGTCCGCTTGCGCGCCACGATTGCAATGCTTTCAAACGGCCCGCCCGACAAAACAACGCCTCATTTAGCGGGGTGTGCTGCTGCTTGAAAGGTGACAGTGCTGCGATGCAGGCGCTGACTGTGCGATTTCCGCTAGCGCAAGCGATAAGGACTGTGTCTGCTCGTCGTTATTTTCAAGTGGTGCAAGAGAAACATATACCGCTGGCGTAAATTGCACAGTGAGCTGCTGCGTCGCCTTCCTGTCACACTTTTAAGCGGTAAGACACCGCGCTAAATGATCAGTTCTTTCCTAGAAAGAACGTTTGAGTGCGCTGCTATCGCAACGCGCAAGGGGGCATGTCACGTGGTATATTTTTGTACATCGGGGGGATCGGCAGTTAGCGACAAAAAGCGAATTCACAATAGTTGGAAAGTTGTAAACTGTTCATTCGGACGTTTTATGAACCGTTTTACCACTTTGTCATTGGAATCTTACGCCTTTCTTAGTTGCTTGCGATGTTGGTCAATTAATCTCCACTGATAATTCAACTAATCCCAATACGAATTAAAATTATGTGAGTTGCTCCACACAATAGCCAGAAACTTTGGTCCCTCGTTGCGTCGTCTCAGAACGCCTCGGTGTGTTTTTAATTCCTGGCTAAATTTAGCTGGGACACCCAGTATACCCAAGGTTGTAACTCTTCGCTTCAAAGCTTTCACAATTTTTTCATAACAGGCTACGACTGAAAAAAAGGCAGTGTATAATGGCGCAATCTGACCGATCCTGTATGCGCGGCTTAAATATTTCTCATATTACAACTAGACAGTTTTCACAGCTGTGCATGGACTAGTATATATATCAGCGTTTCTCATAGGCGTCGTTCGGCTACTCGCCCGGTCAGAACAGGTCTGCGAACAAAGGCTGCGGTCCTGCTTGGGGTACTGAAGACCGGGTAAGGAATAACGCACTTGCATGAGATTTCTTCGTCGACGTGAAAGCTTACTCACTGCGACTGTGCGCAGATTCGCTTACTCACGTTAACTTCCCTAGATCCGGCAATAAAAAATTAATTAAGCATATTGGGCAAGGGAATCCGATGCCCACAAGCCACGAAAGGAGGTTTGGTTTCATTTAAAGCACTTTTTAAGCCGTTTTTATAACCTGTGCTGCTTTATTGCCGCCATGTGCAAATTTGTACCCTTTCCGACCCCTTTAGGAGCTCTCATAAAGATAGTAGTCACAGCGATTCCGTTGGACGGTGAGGGTGAAAACAAAAGAATTAAGTTTATTTCAACAGGCGTTAAATGCCTTTTAATTGCTTATTAGTGTTTCTAACACCAAAGCGTACGCAGATAAAAAAATGTTTTGGCAAAGAGGGGCTGTAATATTTTTTCTACGGTTGCAACTATCATAATTTCCTCTACATTAAACATTTCCCAGCTCTCAGAGACAAGTTCGAAAGCCAGCAAAAAAAAAATTGAAAACGCATTTTTTTTCAAATTCGGGTATCTTGATGACGGATAAATTTAATATCATAACAGCAGCTTTTCCCAAATAGCGCCATGGCACAACGTGCATTATACAACATCATATGCTAAGTGTTTTAAAGATATCGTCGGCACAGTTTGCACTGCCTCTATCAGGAGACTAAATATTCCACCCTTGGCCACACGCATGTTCATAACAGCCAACAGTAAGCGAATATAGTGATCGGCTCTACGAGTAGTAATTGGGGATTACTCTTTATTACACCGCGCAAACAATGGACCGGAAGCTATAACCAGACAAAACTAGGCAGGATACTACAACCTTGCCACGTGTACGCTATTTTCACCTTGTATAAATCAGCCAGCACATACTTGACAAGGGCACTACTCTTATTATCTCTCCAGGACCGAGGTTTTGTAATGGAAAAGCTGTCTCTAGCCCGCCCGGTTATTGTAAGCCTAGAAAAAAAGTGGCTGTGGCTCAACTTATCTCAGCAAGGATTCTCGTATACATAGCGAAAGCTTTGTTAAGCACAGGTAGACAAGTTTAGTTCTGGGTCACCTTTATTTTTTCAAGACTTCAGCGTGAGCAAATCACATGATGCATCAAGTGCCACAACTGCAAGAGCCAGCGCCCATAGCGGCGGTCAGTGCAGCGGCGGACGTGACATACGGGACTGCCAAGTGCAAGAGCAAATCACGTGACACATCACATGCCACAACTGGCGAGGAGGAGCGGCCGAGCAGCAGCCAGCGCAGCGGCGGACGTTGCGGCCAAGCGCGCAGCTATGGTGTCGATCAAGGAGATCGAGGCACCTCCCACGCGTGGTTTTTCATTTGCGGTGTGCCTGTAGTAAGAGGTCAAATCAAAGAGCCAGTTAGCCTTCAGGCTGAGCATGGTAGGAATAGAGCTTTTCATTTTAAAAGTAAAGGAATTGGAACATACGTGCAGATGAACTTGGAGACGATCAAAAAGGCTACCATTTATGTTCACTAAAGGTGCAAGCTCAGGAAGAACGGCTCGAATATGTCTTTTTACTCTCTAAAAACCTCAATGGAAGACTTCAATTCTGTTTATTCTATTCCTTTCTTCATTTTACTTTTTACTTCATAATCACTTTGTTTTCTTTAAAGACCCCTGACGGGGTGTTACATAAGGACCATACTCTCTTTTTACGTTTCCCCAGCATCTCGGTGTTCTGTCTATGCGTTCACAATTTCACCAGCGCTGCGACTAGGAACAAGAACAGAGAAGGAAGACAAGGACAAGCGCTACTAACAACTGAAAGTTTATTTGAAAAAACACTGATTATATGCACACAACTGACAACCCAAAGCGCCTGCGCTTCCCCCACCAGGCACGCAAAAGAGAGTTAAAAATCTAGATACAAAATTTCACACTCATGTAAGTTTACAGATGGTGTGCTAACGCACGTGTCGATGTTCTTGTGAATGTGATAGGCTTCACACAACTCCCTAGTTAACTGATCTGGATGTCTGAATTTAATCTTAGCCCTGTTAAGCAGAGGAAAGCATGCTTTTTTGTTAGACACACCGGGTTTGTTTAGAAGACAATCTCTGTAATGAAGGGACAGATTTGATGAAGGAGCACCATTCAAAGAGGTTCTATGCTGACGTAAGCGTGTATTTATGCATTTACCGGTTTGCCCAATGTAACTCTTGCCGCATTTAAAAGGTATGTCATAAACCACTCCCTCTGCACATGGCACAAAGGTTGACTCATGATCCACCTGGCATGCATTTTTTCTTTTGCCTCTTATTTGCTTGTGTTCCCGGGCTCTTTTGTCAACAATAGCACAAACCTTGCCTAGTTTATTAGGGACCGAAAAGAGCACTTTTACCCCATATCTATTGCCAACCTGCTTAAGCCTATGGGATAACTGATGAATGTAGGGTATTACCGCATACTTCGTTCTGTCATTGCCGGAATTTTCCTGTGCTTCATGTCTACCAAACGACTTCATCTTCTTCAGGATCTTGTTGCTAGCAAGCGCTATCACATCTTTGGGGAAGCCCGCTGACCTTAGCCTTTGAACTTGCTTATCGAAACTGCTGCCTAAAGTATGAATACATGACTTAGTAAGTGCAGATCCTAAACAAGACACTGCTATGCCACATTTAACTATTTTCGAGTGCCCAGACTGATAATTTAGCAAGGGCTTTTCCGACCGCTGTAGGAAGGACCAACAAACATGATTCACCTTTTTCTCCAATCTAATATCCAAGAATTGCAGCTGATTATCTTCCGGTAATTCAAAGGTAAATTTCAGACCAAACCCGCAGTTTTCAAAAGTCTTTAAAATGTCATCCACATGTGCCTTGAAGTCATGGGATTCAACAAAAACAAGATAATCGTCTACATACCGGAAGATTTGTTTTACACGGTTGTCTAAGTTAACTTTAATGCTCCTATCTGCATAGGAAAGAAAGATATTACTAAGTACCGGAGCCACTTTTGAGCCAAAACCGTGTAAAACAAATCTTCCGGTATGTAGACGATTATCTTGTTTTTGTTGAATCCCATGACTTCAAGGCACATGTGGATGACATTTTAAAGACTTTTGAAAACTGCGGGTTTGGTCTGAAATTTACCTTTGAATTACCGGAAGATAATCAGCTGCAATTATTGGATATTAGATTGGAGAAAAAGGTGAATCATGTTTGTTGGTCCTTCCTACAGCGGTCGGAAAAGCCCTTGCTAAATTATCAGTCTGGGCACTCGAAAATAGTTAAATGTGGCATAGCAGTGTCTTGTTTAGGATCTGCACTTACTAAGTCATGTATTCATACTTTAGGCAGCAGTTTCGATAAGCAAGTTCAAAGGCTAAGGTCAGCGGGCTTCCCCAAAGATGTGATAGCGCTTGCTAGCAACAAGATCCTGAAGAAGATGAAGTCGTTTGGTAGACATGAAGCACAGGAAAATTCCGGCAATGACAGAACGAAGTATGCGGTAATACCCTACATTCATCAGTTATCCCATAGGCTTAAGCAGGTTGGCAATAGATATGGGGTAAAAGTGCTCTTTTCGGTCCCTAATAAACTAGGCAAGGTTTGTGCTATTGTTGACAAAAGAGCCCGGGAACACAAGCAAATAAGAGGCAAAAGAAAAAATGCATGCCAGGTGGATCATGAGTCAACCTTTGTGCCATGTGCAGAGGGAGTGGTTTATGACATACCTTTTAAATGCGGCAAGAGTTACATTGGGCAAACCGGTAAATGCATAAATACACGCTTACGTCAGCATAGAACCTCTTTGAATGGTGCTCCTTCATCAAATCTGTCCCTTCATTACAGAGATTGTCTTCTAAACAAACCCGGTGTGTCTAACAAAAAAGCATGCTTTCCTCTGCTTAACAGGGCTAAGATTAAATTCAGACATCCAGATCAGTTAACTAGGGAGTTGTGTGAAGCCTATCACATTCACAAGAACATCGACACGTGCGTTAGCACACCATCTGTAAACTTACATGAGTGTGAAATTTTGTATCTAGATTTTTAACTCTCTTTTGCGTGCCTGGTGGGGGAAGCGCAGGCGCTTTGGGTTGTCAGTTGTGTGCATATAATCAGTGTTTTTTCAAATAAACTTTCAGTTGTTAGTAGCGCTTGTCCTTGTCTTCCTTCTCTGTTCTTGTTCCTAGTCGCAGCGCTGGTGAAATTGTGAATATGTACCAACTAGCTCAAACCACCATTTTGCTACTGTCTATGCGTTGTACACCTTGATTATGCTTTCCATGCAATGCACATGCGTACCTTCTGGTTGTGGCTGCGTTGTTGCCATATAATCTCTGTGGTGAAACTTCCTGGTATATTCTTGCAAGCTATAGCGCCTATACTGTGTGTTGTTTCGTCTTCGTCTGACTAGCGCTATGTATAAAATAATTAAACCAAATAGCCCAAAACAAGCTTCTGTTGCTTGAACTAAATTGCAAAACTGATGGGAAGCGTGTGGCACTGCCGATCAAAACCACGCAACTACCACGTACAAGCCAGAAGCTGAAACGACCCTCCAATCTTTTGCACCGGGTCTTCAGTTTTTATTTGTGCAGGGAGAAATGTTTTTGTTTTTATTTTTAATCTCCAAAATATGAAACTGTACACCAACCTCCTCATGCTTTTAAATAGTGCATGACGTCATGACGATAACATCTGGAACGATTAGGAAACTAACTCATGCGCTATCTTCGAGCTGAGGCACACCAATAGCGGTACACAGTAAGCTCTGCACATATATAACGCTACCGGGCGCCAAAGGTCTCCGTGGCGGTTCCTTCGAAAGATGTCCGGTAAACGATCGGCTGGCTTTTTGTTTTCACTTGCAGCTAAACAAGAAGAAATGATCATGGCATCCTGGATCTTAGTCACTGATCTCCGCGATGTCTTTCACCATTGCACCCCGCGGCAATGTTGGAGCCCTGTCTCATTCTCTTGTCCCGGTTTTCAACCTTTCGAGGATTAAAATTCATTAAGGTTTTTTTTTATTGTTTAATCTCATGTAAGAATGCTCTGAGGAACCCTGAAATCCCGCAGCTGTTTTTAGTTATAATGCATTGAAGATGAAAATAACACTGAGGCTGCTAGCGTGCAAAACTGTCATGTCATTCCACTCGAAGCATCACTGGAAGCCAATTTACAAGGCGGGGCAGGCTAGTCGTTTCAGCCTGAAATAACTATGCTGGACTGGGCAATCCCTGACTTCAGCCTGGCTTTTATACATTTTCTTTGGTTTTGCCTATCAGAGATAATCCAAAAATGGAGAATCAGGCTAGAAAGCAAAAATTGCGCTTTTTTGAAGCCGGCATCACATCGTTACATTCCGCAGAATTTCGAACCTCTTTGATCATTCTCATGAGCACAGCGGGTTATTCGCCTGTATCTTTCATAACTCCACATAGTCAGTGGCATATACAGCATTTTCGGGATCCTAACGAGCACTTTTTTTAAGAAAACCGTGACTAGAAACGCCGATCGCATTGTAATTGAAAGCAAAACACTAACTGAGGTACGAACATCCCCCGCGTTATTAGCACCACAACACACCGGTAACGAACTTCAGAGCTGCCACTTAAATGGCTGGACTCAAGAAGAAATTAGGCTGAACTACGTATTTTGCCACGTATGAAAAGACCAGTGTTCTTTTCACAAAAACTGTCTTCCGTAATTTCGAGTCCGAACACCGCATGCTGCACGCCCTGTGCCAGTGCCTAGTCCCGCCTTGATACATTGAGCGCCACGCCTAAACAAATGTGATATATTTTTGTGGGAATTAGATCGGATGAAAAAATTCATTAATGAGCGGCATCTTAGGATAGCGACGTGATTTCCGGGAACGACACGCTGTCAACTGTGAAAATTAACTTGAGCATTTGCTGTTCTAAGCAGCCGTTTTGAAACTATAAACTAGTCATATCAGGTGGCTACGCAAACCTGAAAATACATAGTTTCGTGCATACAAGGGCGACTGCTGCTCACAGCGGATACCAGCATGGTAGCGGCTATCGGGCCAGACGACAGATGGGGCTGTTTTCTTCAGATATCCAAATAAACTGTTCAGTCGGGGCAAGAAATACATCACAGAATTTTTTGCAGAGATTGATTAGAACTCAAGACAAAACCACAATTCAGGCAGGTCCAACAGACTTCGCCAAGGCGCCGTGGTTAGTCACGTGACCAGCCACGTCTTTGGTCACGTGATGCGGAGCAGCTGCTACTTCCGGCGGCGCGACACGCCGGCGAAACCGAGCTGCAACATCTGTGCGCGTGCGCCGTGCCAAGTGGGACGAAGATGATGAAGGAACGCACGGAGAAATGGTTCGGCCTGAGGACATCATCATCATCATCATCATCATCAAACGGAGCGGCGAAAGTCTTGACTTTGCAATTCAACTGAGCAAGTCCCACTCAGCCTGCTGCAGCAATCGCGTCACTCTAGGCTTAACCAGCGCTCAATCACCGCCAATTTTTTCCTCCTTTGCTTTATTCTGGGCCGAGTGGCAAAGATAATACTTGTCACACTTGGTGTTGCAGCGAATTGTAGATTTATCGCAAGTTTAATCACCCGACTAATCGTAACTCACGCATTCAGTTTTTTTTTTTCTTTCAAGACTCACGTCGCTTTCGTGGAAGCTATAAACCGGCTGATTTTAAACAGACGCTATTTCCACGGCTGAAAGCAGCGAAGTCTTGCTTGAGGTCCCGCTTGTGAACATTTCCCTGAAGGCAGGGACTTGAGTGCTTCTATTTTAGGTAAGTGATATTTTCTATGCGGCAAGTACAGAGTCGATCACACTTGTCTAGGGCGCTCGAGCGGTGTGCCGCGGAGGAATATAAGTTAAATCTTATTGCAGCTACTTTCCAGGGGGTAAGGTGCTTGTGCGGTTTACATGTCTATTAGGCTGCTCTCCAGTGGAAGTATTATCAGTGAAAGTCAATACCTACTTAGGAATTTCGCTTTATTCTCGGCGGACGGCCCCGCCCGAGTGCCCAAGACAGGTGTGATCGACTCTCTACTTGCTTTCAGTTCTTTATGAACGGCATGCAAATTAAATTCCATTCCTGTTCGTGCATTTTCTAGCCACGTATTAAATTGTTCCCCGCAATGATTTACCTTGTTTCCGTTTTTTTTTTTCGGCAAGCACAACGTATTGAATCTTCCGGACGCGATGACGCATATCATTTTCTTCAGCACAGTAGTGTTGGGCGCTCGGTCAAAGCAATCGGTGCCTTCTGTTCCGGATGTTTTCTGGTCCCGGTCTTCAGTACAGTTTGTTTTTTTCCCATAAAATTTCGCACCTTTCCGATAACCGTCATTCAACCTGCGTTCTTGGAATACCATGACGTGTGTCGCAGGTACCACTGTACCACATGCACACCCAAACGTTCTGAGCAAAACGGTCTTCAGAGTGCCTTCTGAAACTCCTGGTGACCGCTTCTACAAATTAAATTTAAGCCCGAAATGCTTTTAGTTCCCGTTGTCAGCGCGGCACGGGTGATGTTGGCATCAGAGTGAAAGAAGACAGAGATGAATAGGCGCTGAACACGACCACGAGTCGAAGGGAGAACAAGGAGCAGATCCTAAATGAACTTTGTGGGAACGTTTCCTTCTGGTTTTTAGCCCGTGTGTGCTGCACGACCGCTTACACAGTCAGCGTGGATAGATAAAGAGTAGGAGGGAAAGACAGGGATGTTAACCAGAAAGGGGTTCCGGTTGGCTGCCCTGCACTGGGGAAGATGGATTAGAAGGCTAAAAGGAGGAAGAGAGAAGGGAAAAAAGGCATAACACACACACACACACACGCACAACGCTGTCACAATTTGTCACTCAATCCAGTCATCGTAAGGCCCGAGGGAGCCTACGCTCTGTCCAGCAGCCCGAGCGGCGCGCGGGCGGTTGTCATTAAATATGAGGGCAGAGAACGTGCTGCGCGTGATGCGTAATCAGCGAGCCGGCGGCCAGCACGTCTGATGCCAGAGTGTCTCGATAGCTGCATCGGCGATCGTTTTATTTTCGCAGTACAACGTCTTCATAATGCACAGTTTGGATAGAGGCACCCAACTCTTGTGTGGCGCCATGGCGCCATGACGCGTTAACCCGTGGCGCCATGGAAGCCGTTGTGAACGCCCTACCATTCTTGCCCCTCAACTTACTCACCCTTTCTTTCGCCAAGATTTGCAGACGCCATTGCTTCAGGAAGATATACTACATCTCCTGGGGTCTTTTTAGCACCGAAAGATTTAGCTTTTAGTCTTTCATATCTTGTCATTATGCCGCCGCGGTGGCTGAGTGGTTACGGCACTCGGCTGCTGGCCCGAAAGACGCGGGTTCAATCCCTGCCGCGGCGGTCGAATTTCGAGGGAGGCGAAATTCTAGAGGCCCGTGTACTGTGCGACGTCAGGGCACGTTAAAAAATCCCAGGTGGTCAAAATTTCCGGAGCCCTTCACTACGGCGTCCCTCATTGCCTGAGATGCTTTGGAACGTTAAACCCTATAAACCAAACCATATCTCGTAATTATCATTTGCCTGACTACACCTACTGCAGGGCAAAAGATTCTACCATGTCTCCCTGATTAACCCTGTGTTTTGCCAGCTGCTACCACCGTATCCTCGCCGATTTCTTAATCTCATCCGCTCATCTATCTTTCTGCCACCCCGCGTTCCGCTTGCCTTCTCTTGAAATCCACTCCGTTACCCTTCCGTTACCCTTAAGCACCAGCGGTTATCTTGCCTTCACATAACATGCCCCACTCAAGCCCATTTCTTCGACTGGATGTCGCCTATTAACTTCTATCCACTATGATATCATTAACACGCGTTTCTTCCCTCAACAACTCTGCCTGCTTGCGGTCTGATTGTTGCACATATCATTTTTTAGTATTAGTAAGATACAGCTTACGAGTACAAACTGTGCTAACGAGACGAGACGTAAGGCAGACAAACGAGCAGACAAGGCGCAGACACGTGACTGGTACGTAGACAGAGCAATCAGGTTCGCGAAGAGGAGTGCTGCTTTTTCGTTGTACGTAGAAGAGAGCCCAGGGGCTCTTTTCTACCTCTCAAGAACAACGAACAAGCAGCACTCTGCTTTGTGAAAATATAGCTGTTGTACACCTGTTTCTTATCTCAGTGTGTCTCAAAGGACCGATGGCCTGCCCAAAATTTTAAGTTTCAGAGCGGGCCAACATTTATTACTGTGCACATTGAAAATGAAAAGCTCCGAAAGGGTGACCTCATGAATTAGGGTGTTTGCTCTTGGTTATAAGGAATATCAGTCCTTGAACAACTGTCCTCCACCTTTCTTTATTTCTTTCTTTATTTCCTTTTTATTTCCGCTGCTCACCATTGGCTGACCCGAGAATTACGAATGCGACCGCTTTTACCTTTTGTTGGGTTGGAATAAGCAAAGCATGCATAAACTGTTTAGCCTGGCCTAAGAGAATGATATATTAACAAAAATAAAAATAGATGTTATGATGTCCTACACGGCAGGATTGGAATCACACGTACTGATGGAGCACCCAACATTCTTTCGTGCATTAAGCAGTGACAACATGCCGCCGCGGTGGCTCAGTGTTTATGGCGCACGGCAGCTGACCCGAAAGATGCGCGTTCGATTCTGGCCGCGGCGGTCGAATTTCGATGGAGGCGAATTTAAAAAGGCCCGTGTACTGCGCGATGTAAGTGCGCGTTGAAGAACCCCACGTTGTCAAAACTTATGGTGCCCTTCACTCTGGCGTCCCTCATAGCCTGAGACGCTTTGGGACGTTAAACCCGCATAAACCACGAACCAAATCAGAAATAACAATAGATTGAATGCCACCCGCGCCGTAGCGCACTAACTGGGTCGTAGTAATTGATAACTTTCCCTTTGGTGAACCTCAAAGAAAAAGGTATTTGAGAAAATGTTTTCAACGTACCATTTTACAGTTGCGTTTTACTGGGCGATAAACTTTTTAATTCAATAATTCAATAGAATTCAATAGAATTCAATAGAATAGTTTAATTCAATAGAATTTAATTTAAATAAAACATGGGGCATCTCCGCTCTTCGATAAGGGATGGCTTCTAAGAGCGTAAGTACCGCACGGGTACATACGTCGTACGGGTACGTACAGGATTGGTCAAAAGTTACCAGTCCACAGGGTCTGCTTTTTACCGGCATATTCTGCAGCTTACAGTAGCAGCAAAGGTTTCAAGATTCTCAGGGGTTTGAATGACACTTCTCCTCTATACTATAAAGATTATTGGCTTCGGGGTTTTTATAACGGCCGGACTATTGCGCTGGAAAGCAGCCTCTGTGTTCTGGGATCTTTTGACCGACCCTGTAGGTACGTCGTGCGTACGTAAATATGTACGTCGCACCGACCTTCCGCAATGGCGCACGATCGCCTTTTCTCTTTTATAAATATTACGAAGGGGCACAGCGAAAAGATTTTTAGCCCCTCTGGCACCTTGTACACGTTCTTAAAAAAACACGTAACAGTTCCTAGGGTATTCTTGATTTAGTAACATTAAGTGTATTCGTTTCGCACTGTATTACTTTATTTCACTGCGAGAAGCTTAGTTTTAAATGCTTATATCAGAATCCTTCGTCTTGACACCTTTTCGTCATTACTAGCGCCTGTCGCCTCAAACCCCCTAACCAAATTTTTTTCCCGCCATTTCAGATTAGTACTCAAGTCCTTTTGTCAGAAAAAAAAATTTTGAAAGTTAGAAAGTTGTAAGACACTGCTATGAAAATATTGAAGGTGATGGTCTATTACTCTCACATGTAGCAAAATCTTTCTTTTAATGTGTTTCCAGCGATCTCATCGAGCAGTTGAGAGCGCCGTATGAAACCAATCGGGAAGACGTTTAACGATAACAATAACGTCAATAGCAAAAAAAAAACAGAAGACTGCTCTCGGTTTATCTGCGAATATATTGATTGGTACAGCGAAATCATACATTATGCGAAAAAATTGCTTTCATAAACGGTTTCACGCTCAAAAATGCTTCCGTCCAGGATGGCTCGGTATTTGTAGTAGCAGTTTATAAAAATGACAATAGCAAAGGAAGGAAAACATTATTCTAGCCCCGTTATCTACCATCGATAAGGAAGCACCTGGGCTGATCAAGGTTAAGGTTGTTCGATTTGTTTCTCAGAGTAAACAATGAGGGTTATAAGCACTGTTTGACAACCATTCTGCTGGGGCGCAGCGCATTTTCTCCAAGGCGTAACGCACAACCACACCTTCCGGTCGATATTAGGCGACGTAGTTATGCACTGCAATACTCATGACACCGCACATTTATCTTTCAGGTGAAAGGCGGGACGAGACGGCCACATATTCCTCGCAGCTATCGTCATGTTCCCGGACCAGCCATTTTACTCTATCATCAAGAAATGGGATTGGAAGCGCGACTTTTCCGTCCCGGAATCTGAAGGCCTTTCTTATTTCCGGTCGTTCTCGGATTCCACGATCTTTCGATCTCGTATTGCAAAAATGTTTGTCCACTTCTCCTTCAATTCGGGACAGGCTGCGGCGCGTGGTTGCACGGCCAGATTGATATTAGCCGACAAATTTTACGACGGTCTACCGTTCACGATGGTGAACATATCACAGCTCCTCTACACCGAGCCTAAAAAGCGTTTCGCATTGCGGTTCGAAGCCATTCCATGGCATGTTTCAGTGCACCTATATCAAGTGGTGAGGAACACGGAGAAAGATATTCTGAAAAAGATTCAGAAAAGCGAGCAGTACGTCAACAAGCGAGAAGACACCCTGGCTCTCGTCAAATCCTGCCTCACCGCTGGAAATCGGGGAACTGTACAAGGTGTACAGGTATGGCTGCGCCCTCAAGCGGGGAATTTACATTCTCCCAAACATGTCACAGGTGTGATGTAGCTTCGGTACAGTTTATTCATACAACCTCGGCGTACAGTGTAGCACCACAAGAGAGGGACAGGCAACCACAACTGGAAAATGTCGATTGCTCCAGAAATTTGTTCGCGAGTTCAGATGTTTTAGCCGGCAGTGAATTTCAACGGCATATGTTTATTAATCTCTGGAAAAAGCCGAGATTATATTTATGTTCCAAGAATGCCCTCGGCTGGCAACAAATTGAGGATCTTTTTTTTTTGGTGGGGGGGGGGGGGGGGGCGGAAGCTGTAGTGTTACTTGAGCTACACTGTCACACCTGCGTGTGCGCAGCTGCGTTTTCCGATCAAGGCGTCGTTTAAATTTCCAGCTTCCAATCAACCCTTAAGCGCGTAATTTTTCATTACTTGATTCAAACTATGTCTTTGATATCAATTTTCTGCGCTTGTAGCAGGTGTGGCATGGATGAAGAATATAGGGCAGGTAGTGACCGCTGATGCGGGTCATGAGGTGAAAATAACCTGAAGAATAAGAACGCCGTGGAGCGAACTTGGCAATTTCTTTCACATCATGAAGGGCAGTTTATCAATATCCCTCAAGAGAAAAGTGTACAACAGCTGTGTTTTACCGGCACTCAACTACGGGGCAGAAACGTGGAGGCTAAAAAAAGGGTTTAGCTCAAGTTAAGGACAGCGCTGCGAGCAGTAGAAGAAATGATATTTGTAACTTTAAGAGACCGAAAGCGGGCACACTTGGTGAGAGAACAAACGCGTTTAAATGAGATCTTAATCGAAATCAAGCCGAAGAAATGGGCTTGGGCAGGGCATGTATTGCGAAGGCAAGATAACCGCTTCTCCTTCAGGGTAACTGAGTTGATTCCAAGTGAAGGCAAACGTAGCAGGGGCAGCAGGAAGTTATGTGGGCGGATCAGATTAAGAAGTTTGCCAGCTGCGTTCTCCGTATGCCCACAAAGGACAGGGTTAATAGGAGACAATAGTGAAAACAGCGCTAAAGAAGAAGCCGGAAGGCGAAACGAGGAAGTGACAGGAAAAAGCGCTGACTGACAACTGAATTTATTAAGCGAAACTCACGCAATATATAGGAAGGCAGTGGCAAAGATAGTCAGATGCAGTCAACGTCACATGATGCAAAGAGGAGTAGAGACAGTGTAGCCCGGGAATTGAAGGAAGCTTTCTTTATAAAAAGAAAGGGCTCGGAATGTGTCAGTGACGTGTCTAAATCCTTGTACGGAAGTGAACTTGCCTTTTTGGAAAAACATTGCTAAAAATTTTTATTGTTAACTACACGTGTTTCAATCGTTGAGTGTCACTGTTGCATCCTTTTTTTTTTGTTAACGTCTGTGAATTTTTTAGCCTTACGTTGCTACATTCTGTCAATTTTTATTCTTTCCACAATTCCATTTCTTCAGTTTTTATCGGTTTTACCCTGATTATCTGCTATGGATGTTTTATCGGTTTTTATGGCTCTTAACAACTTGTGACATTAACTGTTTAAGTCAACATGTAGTTTTTGTTACCATCCCTTTGAGTTTCTGCGGACTTTTAGCCTTTTGACCCTGTTGTGGTTTTATCGGTTTTATGGCTCTTTACACTATGTGACATTAACTGTGTATAGTCATTGAGTGTAGTTTCCTTTTTGTTACCACCCCTTCTGAGATTCAGTTCACTGTAGGCTTTATCACCTTGTTTTGTTTTTTATCGCTTTTTGGCTCTTTGCATCATGTGACGTTGACTGCGTCTGACTATCTTTGCCACTGCTTTCCTATATATTGCGCGAGTTTCGCTCAATAAATTCAGTTGTCAGTCAGCGCTCTTTCCTGTCACTTCCTCGTCTCGCCTTCCGGCTTCTTCTTTAGCGCTGTTTTCACTATTGTCAGAATGGACCAACTAGCCCAGCAAAAAGTTCTGCTAATAGGAGACACATGAGAGAAGCCTTTGCCCTGCTGTCGACGTAGTCAGGCTGATGATGATGATTCATCTCATGACTTGCAGGTATCTCTTGTCTGCCCTCTTTCTGAGATGAAGATCCACATCCCCTGCCGTGGTGTCCACTGCAGACATGTGCAGTGCTTTGACGCCTACGCGTACCTACGCTGCCAAGAGGCCACTCTGGAGCCTTCCTGGAGCTGCGCTGTGTGCGGCGACCAGGTCCTCGTCCAGGACCTCCGCGTGGATCTCTTCACGCTTGACATCCTTTCCAAAATCCACGACCACTGCATCGCTGTGGTCGTCCAAGCCGACGGAAGATGGGGCTTTGTGAATTCGGACAAGGACCAATAAGCCAGTGGCGTCCATGACAACTCGCCGGGAGCCGACGCCCTCCCGTACCACGAGCGCCAGACGCAGGGCATCGTAGTGGAGGGCGAATCAAACCAAAAATAACCGCTGATAACGCGTCTTCGCGATTTGTACTTCCCCTGTAACCTTTGTGTTCGCTTCAATACGTTCATGTCCGCCTATCTGCCAAAAAGACTAGTTGCTGTTGTCTGCTTCAGCGAGTAGCTATCAGTGACAGAAGTGCTCCCATTGTGCAGCTTATGTATTTGCTGGGTTAAATGAAAGTTTGATCATCATTCTTTTTGCTACGTAAAGCGACATTCTTTGACCCGCAAATTCTAGTTACTGTTGTAGGCAATTCTCATTCCCTCGGAGCCGACACCAGTCCTTCAGCACGTTGAGCTTTTAGCCCTGCTTTTATATTTAAGTCCCCTCTAGTCATATGGTCTTTTATTGTATACTAAGGGCTCAGCTAGACACGTGTTTCACTTTTTTTTCGCAGAACGTCACCGATTGCATCGTGCATGTTCTCTGGCCGATGCTGTGTTTATTAGATGGATCGCTGAATAGCGAGCACAATTATGTCCTTTCACGGCTATTGACGAAAATGGGTGGATGTTTTGTGTGAGGTTCCGTGCTTTGTGTAAATACATCGCGGACGTCAGTCACTGTCATCAGGGCCGAGAGATCCCTAATCGTGTGTGTTCCTCTTGTAAGCTTCGAGTTTTTTCTTTCTTAGAGACACCACCAGAATATAGGCCCCATAGCAGACTTCCCCACATTTGGGCAGTCTCCGCATTTCGATGGCGACCAAATGGGAACACACCGGGCGGCGTTCTCAGATGTCAGTGCACGTTCAGGACCTGCGATAATCGAAATTGTTACAGCGTTTACCAGCCCAAAGCATTAAACTCCTCATGACTTGCCAAGGCATGCAATAAACGGTTTGGCTTTGAATCCTTGGTAATTTGATGTTGTTCTGGTTCTTGCCACCGGTTTGAGGGGCTGCAAGCCTGTTCACGTGATCTTACTGCAACGCCGCCACTTGTACTGAAGCTAAACTGCAAAATAACCATTAGCCTTTGTATATCTCTGCACTATCTCCTTTCTGCTCCACACACAAATCCGTGACGGGCGTGTGAAGAGTTCTAGTGCTGTATTGTAGCTGGGGTTCTAACGGATGACGTTATAGGTCATCGCACGAGAGTTCAGGTGAGTGCAGGCTCACGTGTGTAATAGCTCTGGAATTCGCCATAGAGACCACACTGTGGACGGCGATAAACGCCTAAAGTGATTCTTCTTGTACACAGCCACCATCGATGCAAAACATTGGCATCAGTTTGACGTGCTCAAACCGAGTAGACGAGCGAAAGCCTTTGTTCCTTCTTCAATTGGAGGGGGCACTTGGGCTGCACCTTAAGGAGACACACTATCTAATGTGCGTTAATGTCCATATATGTATATTTGGTCGTTCCATACTAAACATTCATTAATTGCGGAGCTGCTTCGTACCACTACCAGCGCCGTCGCTCAGCCGTTGAGTAGATTCGGCACTGCACTGGCTGTTGGCTGTTGCCATCACAGCCACCGGGAGGGACTGTGCGAACCATGTTTTCCTTCCCTAGCAACCTGTCATACGGCTGGCGTGGCGCTCTTCAGAACTTACCTGAACTGCCCGAGTAACTCGAGTAAGCTCCGGTAGTTATTGGAGTTGCCAGGATAATGAACTAATTGGTACGTACGTAGGTACGCACGGATACAAGATTCCTGGTAGGTGTTGGTGAGCGTTTGAGTGCTTTCGCACTAATAGATCATGCTACTTTCCTGACATGGGCTATGTATTCCGAACTTAAGGTCCGCGCTCCGCACATCTTCACAATTTTTCTCGTAGTCCTTCACTATCTTCGCTCTTTTTTCATCCCGGAGTATTTAAATCCTCCCTGTTTTTACAAAAAAGATTCCCTGCTCCACCACCAAAGACAGGCCTTCACCACATCGACACCGTGGTGAATGAGGCAGCGTTAGGGGCACCTGGGAAAGTGCGACACGATCATTTGGTAGTTCAGACGGGCAGCCTATCCATAGTGACCCCGTCGGATGTTTCTTCACAAGCCCTTTCAGAGCAGTTCTTTCTTTTTTGTGCGCAGTATACGAGTGTCTAGATACGAGTAAAGATACCGTCTGTGTCATTACTCTCCAAAAGCGCATGTTTCTGATGATCGAGCACAATTCTCCTTTAGTTTCCTTTTTTGCTTAAAGATGGTCGTACGAAATATCTTTTCCCCATATTAAAAAAATCTCAAAATATGAGACATTCTGGAGGCGAGTAGGGACGACAAGCTTCCCTTACCTTTAATTGTACAGCCTCGTCAAGCCTCCCGTATACCCCTCACCGGTCCCTGGTGCAGCGATAAGCTCACGCTGCTCCACAATTCGTTCACTTGAATGAGAAACTTTCCCACATGAGAGTATCACAGACATCATACAAGCAATGGAAGGCAGCCTTGACCACCAATTGTCTGGAGGACCAATGTCATGCCATCCGACGGCTTCAGACAGCGCATTGCTCTGGACTGCTTGAATAAGGTGTTTGCCCACCTGCGCTGGGCAGTCCAAATTTTTAAAAATCAACAGTTTTATCTCAACCTTTCATTCTTCCATCCGTTCATGGGATGCTGTTGCATAAGCCCGGATCCTTTTGCGACGTAATGCCTCAATTACCGAAGAAAATTGAGCAAGTTTTTCTTGATTCATGGTGGACATCAGCGCAGATAAACACAGACAGCAGAGGAGAAGCAAGGCGGAATAGTTGCTGAATTCCCCTAAACTCTATTGCCCGAAAAGAATGATATTGTAACGAGACGGCATGCCAATGAATACAGTGCGACATGACAGACGACTACGGCAAGATTTAAAGGCGGACGACCAGGCACGAGAACTCCCACCTGGACGACTGCCCACTTCGTCGTCTTCTAGTCCGTGACAATATGAACATCATGAACCTCCGAAAACCAAATGAGAAATAAAAACGGCAAACATAGAGCGTGGCCAACAATGTAGTGCACCTGTCCATAAACGGAGAAAAACACCAAGCAATCCTCTCTTTGTGTGTTCAAAATTCCCGATAGGCTAAAGAAGGTAGGAGGGCGAAAATCTATGCGAGGTTTTTGGAAAATGCAATATTGTAATAATGAAAAAATGACAGACCAAAAAAGAAGCACTGCAACACTGCAATGACTGACAACTGTAGTAGCAGTGGCAACCACTCGGAGGATGCTTACTGTGGAAGGAATATGGTCTGACGTGAAGGGTGGCATCCGCAAGAGTTGGTTGGGGTCTCCACCGCAACCATCCTTAGGCTGGTGACAGGGGAAGGGGGAGGGTATCAAAAGACTAGTGAATGGTCGCCGCGGAGACCACATGGAGGGAGTTACCCTTGAAGGTGGAATAGGAACGCTTTGGAAGGGGAAGGGTATGGAAAAGAGCATACGAAGGCGTAACTGCTGGGCGGTTACCACGGGAACCATCCGGATGGTAGTTACTTTGGAAGCAGAAGGGTGTGGCTTGAGTGAAGCAATCGCCACCCGGAAGATGCTGATAACAGAGGAGTCTAGCATGGTCCATTTGTGAAATTAAAATACCTGTGTCATGGCGCTCTGGGCCGCAGATGCCTGCAGTGCCATCAAATTTACTATCTTCAACATATCGTACAATAAGATTACATTTACAGCTGTCGCGGAATATCAGGTTACACAGTGGTAATCGTCCTGTAAATTTTATCTTTATAAGCATTGCTGCCACTTCATTTCAGCCAGTGTCAGCTCTAAACGGACATTGCGAATGCATTGCGTCCGGCCCCCTACATACGCTGTCCGCTATATCACCGGCACTTCTTGCCCATAACACTGTTAAGGCTGGCATTTTTCATCCTGGCTTGCAAGACCATCCTCAGCAGAATTGCCATCACTGTCATCTTAATTGCGTGTACACCACTACACAGGCTCTCGAAACATCCCTATCCCAATTCACCCGCACTCGCCCTTCACCTTTCACACTTCTGAATTCGGCGAAGACACCGAATTATTGGCTTGGGCATATTTTGTCTCAGACATTGCGAATTGCTCTAGCAACCAGGATTGACGCTCTGAGATATGTGTATTCGCATTGTCCAGTTCATTATTTACACAGAGCAGTTTCGCTTTAAGTCTCTCACGAACAAAATGCGCTATGACGTTACATTCATGGACGAGCAACAATGCTGCTAATGTGCGCCCCATACGTTTGTCACGAAAACGTTCTACGTTCATCGTCTACTCGCGTGCCCGTGCAATATTTATCAACGCCTTTCCAAATGCCAGTGAACTTGCTTGGTACATTATGATACGGTGAAAAGAGAAGCGAGCGAGAGACAGCGCCAAGAGCTGAAACCAAGTGGTTCGCTTATGAAGACTTCAGTCGAGTGACTAGATGTGTGACGCGGTTGCTGTGTTTATTTTTGTCACACTACGGCGATGCCTAGGCACGGCCAATAATGCAAAAGGTCATCTTGTTAATTTTATAGTCATTTCATTTATTCTTTTTGACTACTCCATCCGGTCTCATGCCGGTTACATACTTCCCACAACTTTTCTATCGTTCATTCGATGAATCGTAGCAATTCTCGCTGTAACTCAGTTTCAAAGCTTAGACTTTTGGCTGCATTCAGAATCATGCGCGTTATAGATTTCATACAATGTGAATTTTGTGCAGTTTCTAAAGTAAATCAGCAAGGGGCTACATCCGGCTATACTACCTCCCGGTCTTATATCCTTCAGGTATTTTAATTATCCTGTAGTAAGTTGTCCTGTCTTTTTTCTAAAAAGAGAAAAAAATGCAGCCCTTGCGAGGTCGTGTGCAAGGAAGAAGAAGAATAACGAATCCTAAGATGCACTCGCACTTCCATGCGATTTCCGACATTTTTTCCGCCGATAGTGTCCTAGAAGAAGAAGGCTCTTCCACCTTTACATCGAGCGATGAAGAAGGATACGCGCGTTGGTCCGTAACCGAAAGCCAAGACGACAGAGTGTGTGCTCAAGGTCTGGTAATCTTCACCTCCATTACTTGCGTGTCGGTTTCGATTGTTTTATTGCTCAACTTCCTCGACTACGTCGACGAAAAGCTGTCTCAAAACTCGTCCCACTACAGCGGCAGCTACCGTGGCACCGCCTACTTCAAACGCCGCATATACACGCCAGGCGACAGAGCCGAGCAGTTTCTCCTCTGCACGGTAGGTGGCAATGCAACGGAGGTCAAAGTCTACCCTCCCGATGGCCTCTGCAACTGGATCATCTACACGCACGTCACCTACGACGCCCAGAACAACAGCTTCGTGCCCGGTAACTTGGAGTCCTGGAGCTTCTATCTTCAAATGAATTCCCAGTACGCGCTGTCCGGCCTGTTGCCTTCGCACGAGTGGATGAACTTCAGCCTGGACGCACACCAGGCACGCTCGCTGAACCGCACACTAACCGCGCTACGAATGACCGGGCTTGCGTTTCTCAACGTTCGCATCAGCAAAGACCAGGTTTCGGACCTGTCCAGAGCTCTTGCCAGCCTGGCTGGCGCGAACCCCGGTATGTTCCTAGTCCTGGGCGCTACATTCCACGGTCTCAACGATCACACCGCGTCTGAGCTTCTTTCCAGCTGGCTACTGGACAAGCTGGTGACGCCGTTGAGCGTGTTTGTGCTGGAGACGCATCTGCCACCGTCAGGGGGCAGCTGCACCGCTGGATTCTCGACGGCCTCACAGCCGGCTTATGGCCAGAGACATGAGAGCCTCACGTTTCGCGGTGCTCGAACTTTCCTGGAACTGCCAGCTTTGAAGTACGCCAACGCATCCACCCTGGCCCGCTGTGTGTCCGTGACGGCAGGAGCACTGGTGTTCCACGTGGTCGACGGACACCGAGCGGAACTTGGCGTGCCTTGTTCTCACTGGACTCTGGACAAGCTGACTGCATACTGCAGACTGTCCTCGGTGAGCGTAAATGTTGAAGCGCGGGCTGCGTACGGCAACACGACGAGGGAGTTTTTTAGCTTCGAGGCCTCCGAACACATGTGGAGCAAAATGAGGGTCGTGTTGCACTCACTGTTTCTGGCTGAACTGCCGACCTGCCTGGCCGTTTACTCGCTCGACCTGGATGCACCCCAGGGATTCTGCCCCTTCGAACAGGAACGACAGGTTGGACTCGTCTACACAGCGTACGACGTGATGCGAACCATAACTGTGAGCAATTCCTCCGAAGATTCCGTCTTTGCTTCGGATGATGCTAACGGCTCACTGAACTCTGCACTCTGACATATCGCTTGCGGGACTCCAGTTATCCCGTAACATCCGCGGAAAAATAATTTTTGGCCGCAAGAAATCATTTTATTCTCTACGTACGCACTTATGCTACAGAGATTCTTTTGGTTGATATTAACAGAATTTGTCGTCAATAGTGTGAACCTCGATGCAAGTGTCTAAATAGAACGAAACAAGAAAAAAATAATTGTTAAGGACAATATTTCTGAATCTTGTCAATGATTCGCTCATTTTTAAGAAATTTCCGCCAGTGTTATCTTCCTTCTACCACGACGCCTACTTTTGAAGTGCGGCCTCTACACGGACGTTTCAGGGGCCGTTTTCCTAGGCACTTTGTAAATTGCCTGCTAAAATATTAAAATAATATATATAGTCTTGAGTCTCCTCCATATTCACAATTTCACATTGGTGGTCCCGGTGAAGCTCGCAGTGAGAACGTTTGCATTGAAAGCAGAAAGGTGTACGCGTAGTATTCGACGCAACGCGAACTGAAGGTTTTGCGAAAATAAGTATGATAACTGTTGGAAATTATATTTGTACGGGGCCTGACTGTAACGGCCGTGTGTAGTACTCACTAATGTAAATCCTTGATCCAACTCTCTTGCTGGGTGGTGTGGACAGCTTTTTCCTTTTATAACGTAAAATAATTTAAAAAGAATTGAGCCTTAAAAATTGATGCGTATTACATTTGTCCGTAAAGTTCCGAGACGGAGACTATTAAAAAATTGCGTTCACCATTGAAACCATTTCTGCAGCGCCCCTTCGAAGTAGTCTCCCTTCCAGTCGATACACAGCTTTCAACGCTTCTTGAGGTCTTGGAAAGAGTTGGAAGATGCTTCATTTAGCAGGGCTGTCAGCTCCTTTGTCGTGGCGTCTTGAATGGCCTCCACACTCCCCATACAGCGACTTTTAGGGCTCTCTTCACACGAGGAATCCTGAAAAAATCGCATGAGGAGAGGTCAGTCGGGTATGGCGGATGGTGAAGCACAGTAATGCTATGCTTGGCGAGATAGTTTGTCACGCTGAGAGCAGTATGCGGCCTTGCGTTATCGTGGAGAAGGCTGCATTGTCCAGGTGCCCATAAGTCAGGGCGACGGCGTCGCAGTGCATCGCGCATGTATTGGAGCACGCATTTATAAAACTTCTTATTCACTTTCTGCCCTTGTGGGACGAACTCGTGGTGTATGACACCTCTGACGTGAAAAAACTATCAGCATCGTCTATGTTTTGGTCTTCTGTGCCGCACATTCCTCGACGCCGGAGAACTTCTGGACCGCCATTCCGTGATCTGCCTCTTCGTCTGAAGATCGTATTAAGACCCACCATGTTGCGTCTTCAGCATTGATGCTGTCGATGAATGCGGCATCCTTCTCTGTCTAGAAGAGCAAATAAGCCCTCACTGTTGTCCGTATTTCCTTCTGGTCCTGTGTGAGGGAGTGTGGCACAAGTCTTGCATGTTTCCCCAAGTTCTCCCGCAAAATTTGGTGGCATGTTGTATTACTAATGTCAACAGCATCTTATAGCATGCGGACGTTAATGGTGCGGTCTTGTTGTACGGTTTCTCTGATCTCTGTCACGTTTTTTTTTTCATTCCATGATGTTTAAGAGCGCCCCTGACTTGTCATCTTCCACCGATATTCCGCCCGAAACGAACCTCTTGTGCCACTCGAGAACTCGCGCCCGCGATAATGTCTCGTTGCCGTAATCGCCACAAAGGAGCTCATACGTCTGTGTGGCTGTCTTGCTAAGCTTCACGCAGAATTTTATGCTGACACGCTGTTCGAGGTGGACGTCCATCTCTCCACATTCACTCACAGTAAAATACGCAAAGGACTATTGACAACATAGTTTTCTACATGTAGTGCCATCTAGCGCCTGCTATAGCAGTTAGCATAAATAGCTTAGGTTAGCCCGAAAAGATGGTGCTACACGAACGCAGCAACGTTTGTTTTTGGGAATCATTTCTAGAGAAGAAGATAAATAAGTCTCAAAACTTTTGGCACAAAGGTTGTATATGCGGATGCCAAGCCAAAAAAAAGCTACGAGCAGCTCCAGCGTCATTACTTTGATAATGATCAACCACTGCATGGTCAGCCAGCAGAAACTTGACCAGGGCACTATTCTTATTATTTGTTCAGACCCGAAGTTTTGAAATAGAAAAGCTGTGCCTAGTCTATCCAACTACTGCAGGTCTTTTTTTATCTCCACAGTTTGTAAAAGGTACCTTCACGAAAGAAAAAAATCAGAATTCTCATTAACGCTGGCGCTGCTGGCTTCGCAATATGAGGTGAGCAGAAATGGCCGCTTTCCCCTACCGTTATGCAATACGAGACAACATGTGTGCGCCAGCCGCAAAACACTGAGATTCACAAATAACGATGCAATTTAACTGCGGCTGCATAACCAGCGTCCCATTTCTTTAAACTTTAAAGACAAGTGTCGATTTTTATTTCCAATTAACGCATTTTTTGAGGCGAAACAATACGGATCAAAATTGATTGAATCTCAAGTAGCAGACGGCGTCGCTTCCGTTGCGGGGCGTAGATAATGAGCTGTCAATAAATAATACATTGAAACTCAGCTTCCGTTTAGATACTTCGTGATTTGTTGATAGGGATGGTTTCTATCAATCCAGCTTTGTTCTTTGTGCTGCGCTCTGTCTAAACATGTAGAAAACCGAGATGCTAGTAAAAAAGCAAGAGTTTAGATTCAGGGCTGTGCAGGTTGTTAATAAGAGGAAACGCGACTGGGGTAGCGAAAGAGACAACGCCAACGATATCAATGCCGATTAGAAAATAAGCAGTAATTAATCATTACTCAGAGAAAATTAAACGGAATAGACTGATTTGAATGGGTTAATTTTAGGGGAAAACAGACGAGTAGTGGGTTTTGACAAAAGATTTCAAGTGAACTAAAGCGTTCCTTTGGCAGAGGCGGAGCGATGGGGAGACTGATGCAGCGATGAGATTAATGTGCTCTGGCCGTAGCTTAGGCTGGCAGACACTCTAGACAGCAGTATAAAGGGAGTAAGCTGTCCTGTAGCGCACACCCTTATATAGAGTGGTGGGTGCTAGAAGAGAACTTAATCCCTTCTTATTCCCATATAGGAGTATTCGGGTTTAGAGTGTAGGACAAGTCGAACTGGAGAACACTGGCAGAAGTTTTTCATGTGAAGGTTAAATAAGCTGACTTATAAGGATGATTGTGAGCCTATCAAGATTTATCCTTTCAACCAGTGCCATCATCTTCCCTTTAGGTTCGCGCTGTTTTCGTTCTCACATGCAACGGCGCGCTACCATCTCTCCGGCGACGCACATGTGCACATGTGCGCGAAGTGCGGCTTGCAAACCGGAAATGCGTCGCTCACTGCGTTACCTTCTCACATGTTTTGTGTGCAATAAAAAGAAAGAAAAAATATACAGTGTTTGCCGCCACGCATGAAGCCATGCGCAGTTGCCAATGAGACAAAAATAAAAAGAAAAGATATGTAGTCACAGCGTTTCAGCCTTGGTTCGTTAGGAAGTGAGGGACGGAATTGTGAGTCATGTTTTAGGCGCTCGAATGCTGCCTAACAAAATACGAGCAAGGGTAAGCGAATTGTGCAAAACCGGAATAACAGAATCCGGCGCTAAAAGTTCAGGGAATGTGGAAGCAAACAGCCTGTGGGAAATTACTATCGGGACACTCTGGACCGGGGAGAAAGAGATAGGCTCAGTGTATGAGAGGACTTTGAATAAAAGGCATACTTATCCACAATCGGACTCATGAAGAAAATATTGTCTTTAGCTTAAAAATAGATCGTATTAAAGCTATGCTTAAATGTGAAATTTTATTCGCGAATATTTTTGAACCTATTTGCCTCAAGGATTTGTTGCACGAAATCTGTCTTCAGCAAAAAGCAGTTCGTTACATCAATAAATTATCAAATCAAAATATTCACGAAATGACTGCCATGGCGCAGATATGTGCACATTATTAACTTTGTGACAAAGAAGAACACAAACACGAAAAAGACACAGTCTCACAGCAAATTTCATGAGACGACATGATTGCTTTAAACACTCCTATTCTTCATAAGCTTTCACTGATCGTCACCATTTCAAACTAGTTTTCGTGGCCTAAGCTCACTGGCATCTTTTGAGGCTCTAGTGCATTAAAACGTTATTTTCATTCTGCTTCCTCGGCACATTTTTCTGAGCTGACGTCACATGGACGTTATTGGACGTCATTGGAGGAGGCGTCGCATCGACGTGATTCCCTGGAGCATTTTACACTGTGTTGTTTTTATCTATGTGTACTTTTCCAGTGGTTCTGTCCGATATTATATTTGTTATATTCTTCACTGAGGCAGCCATATTGTTAACTACTGTATCTTTATCCTTCCCTATAACCATCCTTTAACCGCCTGTTGGCGAAAGTATCCATAAATAAGCGTCTCAATGCAAAAATATTTAAATATGCGGGCAATCATCTTAGAAAACACTTTTGTTGTTTTGTTCGAGAGTCGTCTTAAAAGGTAAATGCATGGCCCTCTAATTATTCTTTCAACCAAAGCACAGATGACTCGCTGGAACATTCAGTCCTCCTTTTAGGATAGCCTAAGCAAAGGTGATATGAGAACCCACAAGCGTTATGCCATCACCAGAGTGCGTGCATGGCGCTGAAAGCCGTATATTCGTTAAGTTCAACATATCGGTTAGAGATATGTAAAGAAAAAGAAATACGCAGCATGGTGACCCCTCTCGCCACACCATTTCAAAGGGGACGCACCCAACATACACCCATTATCATGGTATCTGGTAGTCGTGGAGGGTGGCGCACGTGGCATTGGCGATATGTACAGCCAGACCGATGTTAAAGGGAACACCTGGCACTCACAAAAGAACAAAGTTTGCTCTTATTTCTGTACTGAAGTTCGAACTGCCTCATTGGTGTCAATGTCTAAATATATAGCAAATGATAAAAAGAAAAGTTCTTATCCTAATGCGCCCAGGTTTGGCTGGACACCCTTGTTGTCTTGTTGTTGTTGTCTTCTTTTCTCTTTTATTTTTGAAGTTGCTCTGAAAGCGGTTCACCTTACATTCAGTTAAGGATAGCACAGCGAGCTGTTGAAATAAAAATGATAGGTGTAACGTTAAAAGACTAGAAGAGGACAAAGCGGGTCAGGCATGAAGAACGCGTTAGTGACATCCTAGTCGAAATCAATAGAAAGAAATGGGCTGGGGCAGGGTGTGTAATTCAAAGGAAAGATAACCACTGGTCCTTAAGGGTAACGGAGTGAATTCCAAGTGAAGGCAAGCGTAGCAGGGGGCGGCAGAAAGTTAGGTGGGTGGATGAGAGTAAGAAGTTTCAAGGTCGTCGAACAGCGCAACAGACAAAGACAATACGCTCTAACAACTATTTTCAAATCTCAGCTTTATTCAGTTAAGAAATTTGTGTAAGAAGTTTGTGGAAATAGGGTGACCACGGCTGGCACTGAACAGGGTTAATTGGAGATGTATGGAAGAAACCTATGCCTTGCAGTAGCGTAGTCGGGCTCATGATGATGATGATGCTGATCTGTATAGGACTCATATTATTTCCTCGCTGAGAGATACCAAAGACACACGGAAAGAAAAATGAGAGAGGTTAAGTGAAGCAGGGAATCGGCAGCACTGCGTGCTTGAGCAATGAGTGGCCCACCTGCGGGAGACTTCTTTCACGCGAGTATCCGCGTAGCAACTCAGCTAACGGCGTGTCGCTGAAATAGGCACGGTATCTAGGACCACATTGCTGCATAACTTCAAGCATGTAAATAGTGTCGCCCTGGCAACGGCTTCGCGAAGTTTATGCGGGCACCGAAGTTATACAGCGGTACACGAAAACACGCGGCCCCTTTCGATGATAGGCGAAGCGTTCTGAGCAGCTGCGCATGTTTTGACGACTCACTGCACATTTCAAACATTCCCCTCGGGAAGAAGAAAAAAACTAAAAAAATATTAACAACCGTCGAGCAGAAGCGTGCTTTGTTTTTTAAATTTCTTCTTCCTGATTGCAAGGCTATCAAGCAGCTTTGTTGCCAGGCAGAATGTTTCTGAAAAAAAATAGTGAAATATACGAGCGGGAGCTGCTAGAGACGTTGACGGTCGCGTATAAATCCGTGCTCCTGTTCGGTAGAACAGCGACAGAGCGTCGCAGCATACAAGAGCACAGATGTTGTATTGGGGCCAGCGATCAGCGTACCGCTTGAATACGTGCCACAGCAGAGACAGGCAGACAACGGACATCGAGCATTCGGCAGATCCGTAAGTTAAAAATATTGCTATAATCTAGAGAAAATATTCCGGAGCCCTCCACTACGGCACCTCTTTCTTCTTTCACTCCATCCTTTATCCCTTCCCTTACGGCGCGGTTCAGGTGTCCAACGATATATGAGACAGATACTGTGTCATTTTCTTTCCCTCAAAACCAAATATTATTATTATTATTGCTATAATCTAGATATTTTTAAGATATTGAGGAATCTGGCTGTGGCGAGCACGGACAGGTTTAAAGCGGCTCAGATATTTTCGCTTCGGAGAATGTTTCTTTAGCATTCTTTACTGTTTGTGTGCTTGAAGAACGAGAAAGTGTGTTGTAAGAACGTAATCATGTCTCACTCTACAGCAACTTGAGTCCGTGATGCCACGTGCTACGTTACAAATTGGCGTACGGCCCAGCAACGGCCGTGTGCGACGACACCAATAATGTAACTGGTGTGTCACAGAGACGACGAGTGACAGCAATGACGAATGCTTCGTTCTTGCGCCGACATCTATGTAGAAGAGCTGCTGCAGCATTGGACTACGTTATTATTGGCTTTTGTTCTGTCAAAAAGACTGCAGTGTTTGCCTACTGCTCAATGAGAATATTATTTTTGTCGACCGCAGAATGCCGTGGAGTGACTTAACGTACAGCCCAAAAGGGGCTTTTCTTGTGAGACCTGCAGCTCGCCTGGTCATTCCTTCTCAGAGACCGTAGTGTATCGAAAGAAGAATGGCTTCAAATCCTCAATCCTCCCAAGCTTTGGTCTGCTAGATATTTGGGGGAGCCCCGCTAAACAGCTTAGAAGCAAACCCTATGGCCCGTGCACTTTTGACAGAGGCTTTACCTGTGGCTCATTCATGATGGATTTCGAGACGCTGGTCTCATCGACGTGAGCCACGATGTATACAATAATTTAAAATCGCTTCCTTGCGCTCTAAGAGCGCCCGAAAGTGTGGCATTTAGTAAAATATTCCTCTGAGCTAGTTCGTTCCCGTTATTCGAATAAGTGTTACAGCGCCAACGGGGACACCGGCGCCGTAAAAGGCAAGATACACTAACCACTCAGCTCTGTGTGCATTGCGATGCTCGAATTTTTCTGAGCTGTACAGCTTATTCCGAAAATGTGGCAATTTTTGAAGTCAAATCTGCTTAATCGCCAACATCTAACTACATTTGACTGACACCGACTACGCTCTACATGGCTTCGGTACAAGTTAGCATTTACTAACTAAAGGCAACTTAGCTTTGAGAGCGAGGATAAGCGCTGCCATACTTTTTTGTTTAAGGGTCGTTCAGGAATCGTTCAGGAAATTGGTTCCCTTCTTAGTCATAAAAAGCGGGTCTTATTTTTCTACATTTTTACTTGAGTGAATACGAGGCCATGACAATTGAATTGCTGCCTCAGATAGTTTTTGGCGCCAAAACTTGTAGTGTAGCAAGGGTCGTTTGTTTCCTGGTACCGTAATGTTCAGCTGCCCTTCAAGCAACTTGACGACGCAATTAGCATTTTACAACTGGTATGTCTGTTCACTTGCAAAATAACATTTTTTTACAAAACAAACAATAACTGGCAGATTAAGTAAGCGCGAGATTAATTCTAAGCAGGAGGATAACGTGTTAGCGATGATAGTTCAGCAAGATTTATCTCATTGAGTCGTAAGGAAAACGTGCCTCATTTCCGTAAAGTTGCAAAGTATCACTCAACGCCTAGTTAGCTTGTGTTCAACAGCTGCCACTGCATAGGCAGCGCTGCTCAGTTATGCCTGATGTATAACGAATAGACGAAAGTGCCAGTCAGCCGTTTCAAGAATGAGCTACAAGGGGGTCACTTCCACCAGGTGGCGTTAGGGTGCCTCGATACCAGCGCCAGGCACCGGGTGGAGACAACTTAAGCGACACCGCCATATTGAATCACAACTGGCCTCTCCCATGTACCGCGAAATGCTCGACTGGTAGCCCTGTGTAGCTCTCGCTGCAAAAGGCCGTTCAAGCACTTCGAAGCGCGCCGGGAGCATGAACAGCGCCCTTACAGACGCTAGCGCCGCTGATCCCGTGCGATTCAATATGGCGGCGCCGCTGAAGATCTCTCCACCACGGCGGCGCTGGCATCGAGGCACCCTAGGTGACGTGACACTGCGCAGCCAGCATAGTAAATAATAAATAAATGTAAAATGGCAATGAAATCAATTCAAGCTATTTCGTTCTTTTTTCTTTTGTTTATTTCATTAACATCGCTACCCGAAGCTGCAACGGTTGTTTCTTTTTAATTGCCATTTCCGGTGACGCAGCCAAGATTCCAGAAAACTAGAAAAGCACAGGCATAAAACGCACCGCAGTTTTGCCAGCTGCGCTATTCATGTTCGTTTTTAATATTTGTTTTAATATTTTTTTGTGGAGGCTATAGACGTCGGCATCAGTAAATCACTTGTGCTTTCTCATTACCAAGAAATTTCTTGCGTTCACTGCACGCATGAAGTGATTCATCCAACGTGTATTCTATGACTCCTCAACCTCACCTCTTCGACTAACCTCCATATTTGCCTTCCAGCTTTTAATGGCTGTACAGTTGCTTCTATGGCTCTGGATTATTAACTTTTTATTTCATTAATTTCGAGAGAATCTACTGGTGGAATAAAATGGAATCTAGCTGTAATAGACAGAATAAATATTTCACGTTTTCTAGAGTCATAACGAGGGAAATTTTTTCTGTTTGCTGTGATAATGCTCTTCTAAACTGTCGTGATGGTTACTGCTGGCTAAGCGTAGCTCATGTTAAAGTGAAGCTTCTCTTGCATTACGTCATCACAGCAGAAAAAATTGACCAGTAAATTTGGCTCACCTCACAACTCTGCAAGTCCAGCAACTTCGAACAAAAATGTTTAAAATTGAAATATTATAAGATAATTTTATGATAACATTGAAGATAATGGTTCATTCTTCTTAAATGTAGAAAAATCTTTCTTTTAAAGTGTTTTCATTGGTCGAATCAAACAGTTAAAACTCCCATACAGAAACCTATGATGAACACTTTTGATGATAGCAAAATCGTTAATAGAAAAAAAATTGAAAACTGCTCTCGGATGATCTGTAGATATATTGATTGTTATAGTGAAATCTTACATTGTATGAAAGAAATTGTGTTTATAAATGGTTTCCCGCTCAAAAATGCTTGTGTCCAGAATTGCTGGGTATATGTTCCTTCTATTCCCATTCCAAGAAAAAATAAAAACTACATGATTTTCTCGGAAGGTTCCTCAGGAATTATTATGCGCGGTGGAAGTGTCACAGAGCTATTTTCTGTAGCGGTTGGGTGATTTAACGCAGGGATATATTGTCGCATATGTCTATCCATGAAATATGTTCCTGAGTGGTGATCGTGTGGTTAACGGAGTCTTCAAAGAAGTGAAGAGCGATACCGTGGTCCCGTGCTTTACTTTCTTTCTTTAACGCTTGCTACCTTGTCTAAGCTGTAATCTTGAAATTTCCATACCATGCAAACGTTAGAGCAAAGCTGTGCATTTGTTGCCTGATCTTTATCTCCAGAAGTTGAAAATAAAAGCATTCACTAACAAAATAAGTTATCGACCAATCAAGTCCAGGGAACAGCTGCGCCTACTTAACGCATACAAACAGAGAAAAACCATACAGGAACATGCTACTGAAGTTCATTAGCATAAAGCGCCGGACTCAAACGATCGTCTTGCTCATTAAGCCGTTGGTCCATTGAAGTTCCATCGGCTGTTTCTCGTGAGGTTCGGGTTTCGCGGCGATACGAAGGTGGATTTAGGAGAGGAGGCAGTCACCTCCTTATTGTCGCCAACGCCGAGAAAGTTTCCAACAGAATGCTGCATTCGCTTCCTAATAGATGCTTTGGAAAACCAGGCCATATAGCCCACTCGACCCATCTCTAACGCCATACCCAAAGTTCGCCCATAAGTCCGCCTCTGTGATAGTTTCAATGCGTTACCTACGCTTCAATTTCATGTACGTTGAGAGCTGATGTTTCAAGATTTGCTGTGAACAAGGAAACATTATTGCTTAAAAGTTTGGTTTGTGTATTTTCTCTACCAAAAGGAAAAGAAACAAATTTTGCAGACTTCACAAATACCTCATGAGCCATTACACCCAACACAACAACAACAACAACAACAGCAGCAGCAACACCTACAAATAGGTCATTTTCGCCTATTCATCTATTCTTAAGTGAGGGCAAACGTGGCTACGTGGCTTTGTTGCTCTAATCTCATCTCCGCTTTGTGTGTGCTTTGTGTTCGTCTCTCCTTGTGCCGTCGACTACGCGCACTTTTTTATTCGCATCGACAATTTTGCAGCTGCCTTTACCAGCAGAGATGACGCCACCTTCGGAAAGCGAGCTTCCAACGTGCGGTGACAGAGTGCACCGTATTGGCGATGGCCAACAAGGTCCGCCGGTCATCCTCCTCAGCACCGACGATACGTCACCGCCCTCTTCACGAGTTGCTATGGGCCCCGGGCCAATCATGGAACCAGTCGATGACGGCGACCACCAAGCAGTCCCGCCAGTCATTAACGTCACCATCACCTCGGCTGCTCACCTGTACCGTCGAATGCTCGACGGCATTTTCAAGGCCAGGCTTGAGGTTTTTTTTGTCTTGTATCTCTCGGCTCGCTTCATGATCGTCACACCAATACAGGTGGGTATCTGAAGAAAGGAAACTTCAGAGCGCAAGGTTGTGCGTTCCATCCTAGTCACTGTAGACACATTTCGAAGCAAATTAAGTGCAAGAACCACTGTGCATGGTGGTAGCAATCAATCCAGAGCCTTCAACCGTGTGTGCCTTTTTTACTTACAATACCACACTGGTGCGCAAGACAAACAAAAAGCAAGCGTTCTTTTTTCAATTGGGTTCACTGGGAGCACGTGGGACGTTTTTCCCACACTCAGCAAAGAATATTTAATAATAATTGGTTTTTTGGGGAAAGGAAATGGCGCAGTATCTGTCTCATATATCGTTGGACACCTGAACCGCGCCGTAAGGGAAGGGATAAGAGAGGGAGTGAAAGAAGAAAGGAAGAATTAGGTGCCGTAGTGGAGGGCTCCGGAATAATTTCGACCACCTGGGGATCTTTAACGTGCACTGACATCGCACAGCACACGGGCGCCTTAGAGTTTTTCCTCCATAAAAAAAAAACGCTAAGGCTCCCGTGTGCTGTGCGATGTCAGTGCACGTTAAAGATCCCCAGGTGGTCGAAAGAATATTTAAAATTGCACTTTTGCACATCAACGCTGACTTTTCGAACTTTAACAGAGGGCGCTCAATCATGCGACTTCAAACTAGTGAGATTTGACAGCAGAGGGATGTGGCGCGAAATTCTAGTGTAAAATCGTTTTTAAGTTTCTTGCAAGCGTACAGAACACTCGAAGTCATTGAGATAAGCTCTAAAGAACATGCCCATTGTATCCGCGAGAAAAAAGCTTGTGGCACAGCTTTTTTAGAGAAGTTTAAACATCGCTTGCTTCTGGGTCACGTCGTGAGGCTGGTTATGCACTGAAAGGTTTTCGAATCCGTTCATGGTTACGGGTGCTCTTACGTTTACCTCTCCGAAATTAAAGGCCTCTACGATTTCTACGCGAGACTCACGACACGGCAAGGAAGACTGCGTTGGGACAATTTGGAAAACCATCAACATAATTTTGTTACTTAGGCTTTCGACGTGATTTACCATTTTCGATCTTGGTTGTATTCAAAGAAACGAAATGCTTGCACCTCACTGTATCTCTGACCGCGTAGACGACAGATTCAAGATACCGGAGATCGCCTGCAAACACTGATGCACTTCAATTGCGTTTTTTATAAATTACAGTCCACGAACGGAAAAGGTTGCCTTGAAACACTTCCCCTGTTAAGTCTACTGATGCTTTCTTTTTTAAGTAGTAATAGCCGCTTTTTTCAGTTTTCTGCTTCTCTGCATACTTTTATTTTCGCAATTTTTACGTTTTTATTTGTTTTATCATTGCTTCCAGATGCGGTGTTGATAAGTCTTGTTGCTGACGCTGCTTAAGTCAACTTTTTGTACATCCTCCTCCTCCGTAATGCCTATAGGCCCGGTGGCTAAATAAGTGAAAACAAGCAAGTCCCTTGAATCTTCTACTTTTGATAACGGCTGGCTACTGATCCGTAGTTCCCGGGTTCGAACCCGACCGCGGCGGCTCGTTTTTATGGAGGCAAAACGCTAAGGCGCCCGTGTGCTGTGCGATGTCAGTGCACGTTAAAGATCTCCAGGTGGTCGAAATTATTCAGGAGCCATCCACTACGGCACCTCGTTCTTCCTTTCTTCTCTCAGTCCCTCCCCTCCTTTATCCCTTCTCTTACGGCGCGGTTCAGGTGCCCAACTATATATGAGACAGATACTGCGTCATTTCTTTTCCTCAAAAACCAATTAATATTATAATTATTGATAACGGCTGTATATACATGTACACATTCTGTCTTTCTTGAGTGTCTACCATTGCCACTCTTGAAGCGAAAAGCTTCACTACGCTAGGTAAAGCAGTCCGGGTCGGCAGCACAACGACGTTGAACGACCTTCACCCCAACCAAGGATCCCTTAAGGCGCGGTTGAGGTGTCCACCGAGATGTGAGACAGATGCTGCACCATTTCCTTTCCTCAAAAATCAATTTTCTATCTTCAGTTTTCTTTTCCTTCCTTTCTTATTTCTCTCCCTCCTTTATCCCTTCCCTTTCGGTGCGGTTCGGGTGTCTACCAAGACGTGACTGTTACTGGGCCATTTCTTTTCCTCAATAACCAAACAAGGTAGCCGCCGCTTTGTTCCTTTCTTCTTTCCCTCCCTGCTTTATGCCTTTTCTTACGGCGTGGGTCCGGTGTCTACCAAGATGTGACTGTGCCGTTTCATTTTCTCAAAAACGAAACAAAAATTTGGAGGACGCTTAAACTTCGTCTTTAAGAGTTAGACGCGAAAGCGTGTTCCAGCGTTGCCAAGGAGTGCGCGGAACGCCATCGACAGTTCGGCGCGACGCGTGCCCCTTTGAACAATTTAAGAAAGGGACGCCTGTCTTATATATCTCGATGGACACCCGACCCGGGCCGTAAGGGAAGGAAAATGAAATGAAAATTGGTTTTAAGGAAAAGAAATGACGCCTGTCTCACAATTCACGCTGGACACCCGTACCGCGCTGTAAGGAAAGGAAAATCTCTTCCCTTACGGCGCGGTTCAGTCGTCCACCGAGATGCGCCATTTTTCGCTCATGGCCAACGCCGCCGACGCCGACGTCACCGGCTTTTCGGCGACACGAGCTCCTTAACGCTGTCGCGTTAAAGCAAGTGATCCACCAGCGTTACGCCGCCGCGGTGGCTCAGTGGTTAAGGCGCTCGGCTACTGAGCCGCAGTCCCCGGCATCGAACCCGACCGCGGCGGCCGCGTTTCGATGGAGTAATTAGTTTTTTGGGGGGAAAGAAAATGGCGCAGTATCTGTGTCATATCCGCGGACACCTGAACCGTGCCGTAAGGGCAGGGTCAGAGGGAGTGAAAGAAGAAAGGAAGAAATAGGAGCCGTAGTAGAGGGCTCCGGAATAATTTCGACCACCTGGGGATCTTTAACGTGCTCTGACATCGAACAGCACACGGGCGCCTTAGCGCTTAGCCTCCATCGAAACGCTGCCACCGTGGTTCGAACCAGGGTACTCCGAATCAGTAGCCGAATGCCTAACCACTGAGCCACCGCGGCGGGTGGAGGAGAAACGCAGGCGCCCGTGTGCTGTGGAGACGACCACTACGACACCTCTTTCTCTCTTCTTTCTTTCACTCCCACCTTCCTCCCTTCCCTTACGGCGCGGTTCCGGTGTCCACCGATATATTTGTGTCAATTACTGCGCCATTTTTTTTCTTCAAAACAATTTGCATTAGAACCGCCGGCGTTCATTGGCGTTCACAACGTTGTAGGGGCCGTTGATATTCACAAAAAGGCGCACAACTGACTCCCTGGATCAATGGACACCTCACTCTCGCTTTCATGTACGTGGAGTTGGTTTCAACTGCCAAAATATGCTTTTGATTGCGTTCCGCACACTGGATAGGCAGCGCGCCCACCATGCCACCCTGGCAGGTGCCAGTTAATGGTTGATCGCGAGAAGTTGGTCACCCAGTGAACGCGGCTGCTTATTGCTGCAGTTCCGCGTGCATGCCGCAACGTTGCTAGCACTAATGCATGCAGCCCACATCTCTCTCTCACACCATCACCATGTTGTGTGCCTCAAAGCACGATTGATACTACGGCACCTCTTTCATTTATTTTTTCTGTCCTCCCTTGTCCCTTCCCTAACAGCGCAGTTCAGGTGCCCACCGAGACGTGACTGCTAGTGCGCAATTTCGTTTCCCCAACAACCAATTTAGAATGATTATAGGCGTCCACCGACTTCGGGAGCTAGTTATGCGCCCTTCCTTTCCTCAAAATCATCGGCGTCTAGAACGTTGTCAACGCCATCTACAATGAACACAATGAACGCCGACAGGTTTCGCTTTGTATCTCCTGGATTAGCTGAGCTAATCCACATTTATAGAATGGCTGTCGCGAGCGTGTAGCGGAGCTGCCATGAACGAACCTCAGACACTTAGCAAGCGTCCTTCCTTTCCGCTTAATTCCACGGTTGGCCAAGTTTAACGTTGAAAACGTTTTCTTTATGCCTTCTTCATATTTAAATACTGTGCGCAGATGTTAATATTTTCGCGCATGAACTATTTCACGTCCCATTGATATAACAGCACATGTGTTCCTTTAACATGGTGAGGTTTGAAATTTAATTTTTATTTTAGTTTTCTATGCTACATTTTGGCGTCCGTATGAACGTATTGCGGAGTGCACCTCGCCCACGAAGACGCCTTGCAAACTGTCCTTCGTTTCGAATCGCGCCCACTTGCGCGTTTATCATTGAGCTCACTCAGAGCAGCCTACCGCTTTCTACGCTACTTGAGTTCCTTTTTCAGGCATGTAAGAGCAGTAGTACCTCATTTTAACAGACCGTGTGGTGGACATTATGGGCTCGCTGTTGTTGCCTGTTGTTCCGGCAGCTTGCCGATCACCCATGCGCCGCGTTCAATGTGCGCGCTTAGCGTCGACGCCTCTCCCAGACCATCTACGCGACTTTCTTTGGAACCTTGTTTGGGCAGTGCTGCCTTCTTGTGATCAGCTGGAGCGGTGGAATGTGTTACACTCGATTACCTGTCCGAATTTCCCGCTCCCGGAATCTAATCGCCACGCTACAGTCACCTGCGTGGAACCGCGTTTGTGTTGGCGAGATGTTCATACGGGATTTTTTGGGCAGGGCATTTCGAGCGTTTTCTTCCGCGGCTGCTTCCCCAGCGACCGTTTTGTTCGCCTGTAATTGTTGCGGGTCTTTTTAGTTTATAGTGCAGTCGAAGCGCCGTGGTCACTGGCGGCTTTCGACGCCACGCTGTATGGCCAATACTTGGCCGTCTTCGAAGGGAGCTGATCAGTTTCTTGTCGGAAGAACTCTTTTTCTTCGGAGAGGAAGTTTCTCCGGCAGTGGTCATGCCTATTTAGTTCTGTTAGCAACAATCGCCTCGTCCTGTTTTTATGCTAAACTGGCGCTAAGGCCTTTTTTTCTGTGTTAGACTATTGCTGTTTCTCTCCTGTCATTCTGTTAATGAGTATGCTATCCCGTTTTACCTCGCCCACGAACAATTCCTGTTAGTTACTCAAAAATGCTTATCGTGCTTCTTTAATTGGCTCGCCTTACAAACTTAGCTTCATGTCTACTTGTTAATGTCAATGTATCCAGTAACCTTGGCATGTGTACATATGTAAATAAAAAAAATTCTAATCACTTGCACGTCAATCGTATTTCAGGAACTACTCATCAAAAAGGCATGCCTCTACACCCTGAAGCTCAACGCCAGCGTCTGCTCTCACTTGGACGATTACGAAGACATCAAAAGCGATGCCGAGCAGATATCGAGCGCCATGAGCACGATGCAGATGGTCGTCGCCATGGCACCCTCCGCGATCATATCAATATTTATCGGGCCCTGGTGCGACAAGTACGGCTACCGAACGCCGGTCGTGTTCGCGACGTTAGGGTTCCTGGCAACTACCGTGCTAAACCTGGTCACCGTGCGCCACATGCAGTTGCCCCTGTACGCCAACGTCCTCGCTTCTATTCCTGACGGCTGTAGCGGCGGCCTGATCTCCGTCTTCACCGCAGTCCACAGTCAAGCGATCGTCACAACCGGTTCAAAGAGGCGGAGGGGGCGGTTCTTTGCGCTCAACATGACCATAACGCTGAGCGCTCCTCTGGGTGGTTTCACCGGAGGATTGATTTACGGCCGCTTCGGCTGGAACTCGGTGCTTGGCGTGTCCTTCCTGGTAGGGACTCTGGGGCTGCTTTGGGCTTGCTTTGCTCTTGGCAACGTGGTGAAGCCTGAGAATCTGACGGACGGACTCGCGCTTCGAGTGCGAAACCTGTTCCGATTGGACAACATGTACGCGGGCTTGAAGAGCACGATGAAGCGTAGGCCTAACAAGGGAAGGGCTCAGTTGTGGTGTCTCGTGGCCGCTACCTGCTGCGTGGTGATTGACCATGCAAGTGAGTATGTGAACGCACAAGACATTCTGTACTCATTGCTGCATTTATAGTCACATGAGATAAAGAGAGAGGGAGAGAAACGTTTAATGCATACGAAGTTTGGCTGGGCCCTCATTCCGGGAGCCCATTATTTGTCTTTACCAGAGTGGACATGATGTCTAGCAATTCGCGAGAAAAACTTTGAAAATTCAAAAATTGCAAGATATCTCTACGCTAATATTGAAGGTAATGGTCCATTCTTCTGATATATAGCTAAATCTTTCTGTTATAGTGTTCCCATCGGTCGTATTAAAGAGTTAAGACTCCCATAGAAAAGCAATGGGGAACAATTTTGACGACGGGCGATATGAGGATATGGTGATTCTTATAGAGAAATCTTAAATTATAAGAAAAACATTGCATTGATAAATAGTTTCCTGTTCAAAAATGCCTTTGTACATAATTGCTGGGTATGTTAAATATTTTTCATACGAAGAAAATGGAACTCTCTTGCTTGGTTGGGCAACTCGTGAGCTGAAACACAACCCGCCGTTTCGAAACTATTGGAAATCAACAGATTCTATCCATAAAAAACGAGTTCTAGTTGCTTTAAGCATGATATGCAACAGTTTAGGACAGCTTGACTTGAAATAGTAGTTATCCACTGCATAATATACCTCGAAAAGGGGTAAGAGCTTTGAAATGAATGTGTCCAGTTATGTTTAAGGCCTGACTGAATTCTAATCCGAACGGCATTGAATGCGTTTTGCTTGGTAATGTGCTCTGTGATCACAAATTGCGTGTCCCAGCTATTATGTAGCTCAACTCATCAAGTCCCTGTATCTCAGAAATCATCGAAGAAGTGCAATAATTTTAACCTTCTATGAACGCTGTGGTTTCTCAAGAAACCTTGCATTCCTTTTCGCAGCGATGTCAATCACTTACTTCTACGTCCACCATATGTACTCCTGGACGGTGGCTCGATACACGGTTGTGCAGACCGCGTCGGCCTTAGTCGGTGCGGCCATGAATCTGCCCATCATATACCTCTTCCTCAGAGTGTTCAAAGTGAGCGACCCCTTCATGGCCCTTGTCGGAGTTTGCTTCATTGTAGCGGAAATGCTGATACTCGGAATCGCCTACAAGGAGTGGCTCTACTATATCTGTGAGTACTGAGTGATCCTTAGATAAGGCAGTGAACCCAATGATAGCGTAAAGTAGCAGTGCGAAAATACATTGGCGTAGCACTTTCTATCGCGAGCATCTGTAACTCAAGGATTGAATCCATAACACGGCGGCAGCATCTGAGACGTACGTAGGCTGCGCGATGTGAGTGAAGTCTAAATAACCCCAGGTACCCGTAACTAATTCGGTGCCCTGCACAAATGGAAGCCTTTTTTTATTCTTTTCTTCACTGCCTTGTTCAGTCCTTCCCTTAAGGCGTGGTTCAGTCCTTCCTTTAAGGCGTGGTTCAGGTGAGCACAGTAAGACAGTCACTCCAGTTTTTCTCATTAGCGCTCAAAAATAAAAAACTACCACCAGCTCATAAGCCATTCATAGCAAAACTTTTAATTTAAAAACAGGCTTCGTTAACAAGTTTTTTACTTAAAAATAAAACTTTAAAAACAGGCTACAAGTCCTTTCACAATTTCCAGTACAAGTCTTGCCAGAGTGTTCTTCATTTTCGTACTAACAATGCAAGATTAGAATCGTAGTTTTCCACACGGCTGATGCCATCGTATCCTGCGCGGCTTCAGTGAATGGTAGTTATTTCTGGATGCCACGTACGGATCTATAAATATGAAAAACCAAACCTCACCACGGAAGCTTAGCAATGCACGAAAGATTTTACGCTTGCTGCACTTTTGAAAAGGCGTTTGTACATTTCCACCCAACGAGTGCATGTGCGTCTTCTAAACATGGTTCTAATTCTATTTCTAGACTGCCTTGCCGGCGTACCGACTTTTCTCGCAAGGGTCGGCATCCGTACGCATTACTCTATGCTTCTGGATGACGATGAAGTCGGTAAGTGAGCACTCAAGAAACTGTCACGCTAGTCGAGAATGTAGACAGAAATGTGTTCACTACGATTTGGTTCAGTTAGCGCATCATAGTGTCAATTGAGGTCGGACCTGTAGTACCGCTTTAAAAGAAGTGGGCAGTTGACAGGGGTCGAACGAGACTGCAGCGGTCATCCCCCAAACAAGACGCACTTTTGGCAGACCAGTGCGTCTTCAACATTTCGTGCCGCGATATGTGAGCCAGACATGTGTCAATCAAAGCACTCGACTGATAGATGTTTGATATTGGTGCATTAAAATTAGCCGGTCAGCGAGCAATTTGAAAATCACAAAGACACCAGGGCTTCTACCAACACTCATGCTGAATGTCCCTTAGCGTCATTTTCAAATTTCCCGGGGTCGTTTGTGACGGCAGTTCGCTTTCTAATGATACAACACATACCTGACATCATAGCGCATTCTCGAATAAAAACTGCGGACAGAACTCTGGCAACGGGACCGACAAACCACAGTTACAGCCGTTTGAGACATGTCTGCCTTAAAAACTTGAAAGGCAAGATGCCTGGTGTATACCTAATAAATCGAGCTACAGTTCTATTTCAGAGCGTGAGTTCTAAAAGCGGCAAAGCACGCTACGCGGTCAAGCTCGTGAACCTGGCGTGCCTCCTCCTCCTCCTCGCAGGAAAGGTGTTCGCTTTTCTATCCTCCTTCGACTCACTTGTGCCCATCGCCGGGGACGTGGTACTCACCTGGCTCTTCAACGTGTCACTGGAATTCCTGCCTGGTTTGCCGGGTCTGCCATTCCTGGTCGCCGCACTGATCGCCTGCATCGCCACTGGATTGATTGCGTACGCCGACCACCCTTAATCATTACTGCATGCACTCGCACCTTCTAATGAAGGGCGAGCGTGCACTGGAAAATTGGAACCAAAGCAGGCAAAGGCCCACGTAGGCGCTTATTTACAGCTCAGGTTCAGGTTTGGTTTGGTTTACGGGGTTTAACGTCCCAAAGCGACTTAGGCCATGACAGACGCCGTAGTGAAGGGCGCCGAGAATTTCGACCCCCTGGGGTTCTTTAACGTGCACTGATATCGCACAGTACATGGGCCTCTAGAATTTCGCCTCCATCGAAATTCGGCCGCCGTGGCCGGGATCAAACCCGCGTATTTCGGGTCAGCAGCCGAACGCATAACCACTGCACCACCGCGGCGGATACAACTCAGGTTCAGTTACAGCAGAGGATCACTACTACTCAGGGAAAAGCTATCGATGCACGTGTGTATTAGACGGTAAAGTGAAAAATAATTAGACTGAGTAAAAATATGAACACGATGGAGTCAACGGCTATGTACAGGTAACTGCAATGAGAAAGGGAACAGTCCATTCGCAAAGAAGAACCTGTTTTTTACATTTGTTATTTCGCCACCTAGATTCAAAGTGTCTCTGTATTTCCTATTATTTCCCTATTGGTAAGGTATTTCGAAAAACAGGCGTGCATGTAGCTTACATGTGAATAATAATTTGTTTAATAAGGATTAATATGCAGATTGACTTCTCTGGAACGCTAACTTTGAAACAGAATACCTCTTGTTCGATCATGAAGGGTGCGGATCTCACTGTCAAGCGTGGCGGAATTCATAATCGCTATTGTATGGGGACATCGGTCCGCATTTAAAAAAAAATGTGCTGGTGGGTTAGCATAGCTAATATCGAAATAGTATGCAAAAGAAGGTTTTTGCAGCTGGACGTCAAAGCAACGTGCATGAGAGCGCCATTGAAAGCGCGTTTCCTTCCCATTTTTGACTTGCCGACATATGGAAGTTGACGTGCATTGAACAGCGCTGGAGTATCTCGCAGTTTAACACGCGGAGTGATCAACTGCGGCAATAGCATAGTGCTCTTGTTCAGTGACCAGCGAAGCTCATCTGTTAGCACTGCCGCGGCCCCGGAGACCCGGCCGCGGCAATACTTATCTTATTTCTCCAGGTTGCCCGAGGTCACCCTCATTAGAAGTGTCGTTTATTTCCTGCCATCTTCCGCATCACGCGACCACCTTATGAGGCTTCACCACACATCCTATTTTTCAAGGTTATGAGGCCAGTAGCCCTTATTGAGTAATAGTGCGTATTATTCCGCAGCTCTGAACTTAAAAGCGCACACTGCCGTTTGGAAAGGCAATACTGCATTCTAAAAACAGTAATTTGCCGGTAGAAAAGTGTACACCGTCACGCTGAGTGTTTGTGCACTTTTTTGCGGTAAACTTCGAGCACCAGTCATTGTTACTTTGAAGCTTAAGTGCGATGGCACTAGCAGGGCCATGAAAGCTGAAACTGTCCAATGGCGTCGGCGTCTACCTGAAGCCTCAACCTGTAAACCGTGGCAGGTGGTGGTTAGGGGGATCTCTCTCACTCTCTCTCTCTCTCTCTACACCTGCCGCTTGCCAACCGCACCTTCACCGCCCCGCCTCTCTCCCCATGCCTCACTTCACTTGTAGGGGATTGGAAGGAGACCACTGAGTTACTTTGTACTTTTTAACTATGGCTTCATCTGCGTACACGTTCTAGCATAGGCCGAGTTTTTGATTTTGTGAAGATCTCTGATGAAACGTAGATCAGTCTTCCTTTCTTCTTACACTCCCTCCTTTATCCCTTCCCTTACGGCGCGGTTAAGGTGTCCAACGATATATGAGACAGATACTGCGCCATTTCCTTTCCCCCAGAACCAATTATTATTATTATTTCATCGACTTCATAAAGTAAAACATGCATCATAGTAGCTGAGATAAGTGTTTTGTGGCCTAGCTACCATTCCTGTGTATAAGGCAGTGGTTAAGGGACAAAAAGGTTTAGAGCAAGAGTAGCTTAGGACAAGCAGTTGGTTACATTTTAAAAACACGGTTTCCCACTTATGACCGCACAATAAAAATACGGCCTCGCATTTGTACAGTTGTTTGCTACGTCATCATGACGCCTTTTTTTTCTTTCAGCTACGTCACAAAGGTCCACAAGGAAATCATTTCGTACGAAGGCATGTCCAACGTAGAGTCGGCGTCCAAACCAGGCAGCGGCAAAAGTGCACAAGACCAGCAGGATACAAGCAATAGCTCCTGGTGTGTGTGAGTGCAAGAGACTGCAGAAGACTTTACGCCGTTGTCATCTAATCGTGATGCCAATTGGTGGTGGATCCGCGAAGAACTGCTCCAGAACTTCGAAGCCACACTGATTGAACACATACTCCAGGCCCTTTACTTGACAGCCAAGCGCCAAGTCCATCAGCAGCACTATAAACGGACATCTAATTTATGCATGAAACATCTCCTAATCACTTGTGCTAACAAAAGAATACCAAAACAGGAAGTGTCTTTTGAACCTCCCACTGTGGCGTCGCAGAGGAACGCCAGTTCAATTTGTGAATGAAGTGTGATTTCTATCGTTTCTAACCATGCCATTAAAACATGTCATTCATTGAGTTTAGTTTGAATTAGCAAATTTATGGTTATAAAAATTAGACACTATAATTGAGATCCAATCACGGTACTCTTGAGAAGTAAGGAAACTGTATTTCCTTCTCAGTTGCAACAGCAGTCGTGATTTGGGTCATACAGCTGACCGTGTGGAATGTACCGTCTTTGCCATCGCGCCAGTAGAGGGCTCTCCGCCGAGCGGCGGCACTGCGGACCGCTGCTCGCCGACTGCCAGTTGTTGGGGATTGCGCTCCTGTCCCACCGCTGCCACCAGTGTTGGAGACGGAGGGTCCCTTGGCTTGCCTCTCTCGTTCAGCCAGGTAGGTCCCGTCTCCGAAGGGTAGTGACGAACTCGTTGTGTAGGAAACTTTACAGTAGGTTCATTTTTACATACTTACACTCAATAAAGGAGTGTATCAGTAACAGACCAACAGCTCGTTAAGTACACTTCGTATTCCTAGACCCCTGGCTATAGGGAATAAAGTTCGGTGGGCAACGTCCAATCAGGTGGGGAATTATCAACGCTGGCGGTACCGGCGGTACCGCCTACGGCATGAGGCGGTGCTGATGCTCTCTCGCCGCTCAGTCGATGGAAAGGGTTAAAGACTGAGTCATCGAAAACTGTCGTTTCGATTTCACTACTGCGGGAAGTCTTCTTTTCGGTGCCTCCGTTGGAAAGGCTCGCCGTCTGCCGGCAGGTGAACAGACGACCTCGTACTCCGGCCGCCGGATGTTCGAAGTACAAGACCTCTGTCGAGGTCGCAGCCGTCTTTAATTTGACATCACCAGCTAGGCCTTTAAACAGCATCACTCTGTACGGCGACCCGAGGGCATATTCGGCCACTGGACGCCGCTGTTGTCGCCGCTGCTCCCGCCGCCGCCATGCAGTCGTCGCCGCATCGTTGCTTCATGCTGACTCATGTCTGGTAGGAATTATTTCCAGCTCCGTGCTCGCCGATCTTAACATGAGTGTAAACTGGGTTACGTAAGCGCGCGATCTCGCACTCCTGCTTTGGATGATAAGAAGTAAGCAGGTAGTATGTGCGGCGAGCAATTTCGCGCCTTTGAAGTGCTGTCATACTCCTGTCGGCGGGGGCGCAGGCTTAGATCAGCCAGTTTACCGTCGCTGCCGGGTAGCAGCGGCCAGCGCCGAAGATAGCAGCGATATCGCTCGCCAGCAAGCCCGCTCCGGCCGCCGGCGCGCCTGCTCGTTTAGTAACCCTTTGGCAAAGGAGGTACCTGTTTCAGCTGAAGGGCAACTTCAAGTACGTACTACCTGAAACATTTGGCTGCCTTCTAATCGACATCTCCGTGCATTTTTGAACTCGGAAGTTTCCATAATTGTTTTCGCGAGTCGTATTGATAAATTCAATTACTAGGAATAGTTATTAAGTGTTGTCTAATTTTACCCTACAGGTTCCTCATTGCATGTCTAAACTAGAAAGCCATAAATTCTTACCGTCTTGCGTGAAACTCAGGGCGTAAGAAATAAATATTGCAACTTTTTTCCTGTAATGCCTTTACAGTCTTCTTTAGGGCTAGACGGTGAAAAGGGCATTGGCATAAAGGAAGCCGCTTTGGTTTGTAAGTCAAGCGGCTGATTAACATAAGTAGGGCGTTTTTGTGTTAATGAATACCTGCAGCTATTTTGCTACTCGACATTGTGCTCCGAAGCTTATATAGGCTTGTGCAGCGGTATGTAGCCACAGTGCTTTGGATTCTTTAATACCCTCTCATGGTAACCTTGCTTGAATCACCGGCTAGTGAAAACAGCTACAGGGCATGTAACATCTCGGTTTTTTGACGGTTGGCCCATGCTACCCACCACATTAAGTTCAAAGCGCTTAGCAATGCGGCGTTACTGTTGACAGAAAAGCAGTATACTGAAATTCTATCTGCTTCATTTATCAAATTTTAGCGCCTGACCCGGTTTGCTTTAACTTCTACATGCTTGTCACTTGCTAGTCAATTGCCTGTCACTTGCATGTTTGCCTTACATTGGGGCAAAGTATTTCTCGTAAACAATTAATGCTTCTCTTTTAACGTTATACTCAATTTGCTGTTACGTTTACGCAAATGAGCCTACTATAAAAATATGTGCATGTCTCATTGAAGCACCGGCAAATGTTCCTCAAAACAAGGCTTTTCAAACAGTGATGTCCACCTATTCTTATATAACGCCTTCCATGTGCTATCATGTCATCGAAGGGGGTAGCAGGTACAAGCTGGTTGTCAGCGACGTTATGACAGTAAGCCGGCGTCTTAAGTGGTGGTGCCTCATTTCACGGTCATTATGAGTGCTGCGTTTAAGATTTCTGGCTGCATAGCCACTGCTTTGCCTACAAGCCAGAAAAATTATATCCGAGTGGCGCTCTCTATAGCTCAAGTCCAGAGCCTCAGTTCGCGCTGCTTGCGGTGATCACAAATAGGTGGCCCCACTGCCACGCAAGCTTCATTCATGTCTATTAAGCCCGTTATCTACCACAGGATCCCAGTGCTGTACAACGCACCTTTTCATGATACACTTAAGTCGTAACACATCAGTTTTTCAAAGTATGCGCACATTTGCAAATGTATCACAGTAATTAACACTTTGGGGTCCAGCAGACTACCTTTATTCGTTTCATCTAGCATGAAACAGGGTTTCAGGTTGGAAAATACTTGCAGGAACAATTTCAGTTTGGCTGCTACAGATGTAAGCGTGCTGTTATTATAACGGTTAAAAACAGTTAGGCGGACAAGCTATGATGTTTCGGTGAAAAACTCCGAAAGTTATTTTATTCCATCCTTGCTCATTAGTGCCGTCTCCTTTTGCCGAGGAGCGACAAATCTCACATTTCATTTCATTCAACCACGACCAGACAGCAGCACTGTCCTAGTTGCCCAGCGAAATTTCTTTCGATTGAACACTTCCCTATGCCATTGTGTAATTCTGAAGAAAAAGATTTATGTCAGTCCTGTGCTCCTTTTTACTTCGTTGCAATTATTTACGTACAGCACTGTATAAGAGAGGAGAGATTTTTCTCTAAGCACAAGTTATAATAAGGCTCCTCTTCTATCTTGTTGGCGCTTGTGCTGCGAAGCTTTGGCGCATCTAAAAAAAAGAATATGGGCACAGGCGAGTGGTTAAAGGCATTTAGAGGAGGTTAATTGACGCTGTAAAGCTCATCTTTTTAATGGAAGGCGGAGGTATTGCTACCTAAAAAAGAGGAAATAACAAAAAATAAGTACTAGTAAACGTATTACAATTGATAGGAGGAAAGGCAAAAGGGGATAAAAATGGCTTTGTGACCTAGAGCCCTCACGAACGGGACAATTAGAAATTGTGTCTGCAAAGAGTAATATTATCACACCACGCAAGAGGATACCAATTCTTTAGCTGAGCATTAGTGCCTCCATTCGAGAATTTTACTCCTTCAGCAATGTAGTACTCTTATTACGAAAATAGCCTTGGGACGTACGTCGGTGCGTGTGCGTGCGTGTGCGTGTGGAGACACCTGAGCGCTCCCAGCGGATTCCAACGGTGCCTCCTCCGCTGTGTGTGCATGCGCGCTCCAAAGAGTAAAAATACGCCTCACTTATGAGCTTCCACGCACCACCAAACTCCAATACACACCCACAATCATACTCCTTAAGCTCCTCCCTCTAGAATGCCTTCACCTACTACCCATCTTCTCCGCACAAAAGCAACACACAGCTAAATCCCACGCACCAGCGAACCTTTGGTGTTCGTACTATTCGCAATGATTGTACATTTCGGTTTCTGTACGGATCGTTTTACCAAACCCATCATTGGATTTCGCCGCGCTTTCTCGGAATCCTGATGCATCGCCCTTTGATGGATGGAGCCCTTCTCGGGGATGGACTGCAGCATTAAAAGCTGAGCATATCAGTTTTTAGCATTTCGAAAATGTTATTCTCCTTCCCGCCGCTGCAGCGCAGGGCTTTTAAAAGCCGCACACGGTCTGAACAGAAACCGCGCTGGCGAAGTGAAAGCTAGCTGCTTCTACGAACGCTCGTCACACGTGGCAATGGGAAATGAAACTTTCTTGGACGTTCTGTGGACGTTTAAGACGTCCATGGCACGCCAAACGAAGTTTCAGTGCCCATTGGGACAGCGGCACCATTGTCATTTGCCCTCTGCCTGCTCGCTGCTGTCAACTGGACGCAGCGTAAAGAGCACATGATACCCTTTTTAGTTGTTTCTAGTTAACATCACGGCCTAGTAACCACTCTGGGTGTTGAGTGAGAAAAGTTAGGCGGCGAAACATTTCGCGTCCCTATACCTATGCAGGGTGGATACTCCATGGAGGCGAATAACTACATTGTTTGCCAATAAATAAAAATCTCAAAATGAAGAAACCGATAGCAGAGACATCCTCGAAATAGAAAGTGCCATCCTCTGAAAATAATCACTCACAAAAGAAAATGTTGGATAAGTCGACGTTGGAGCTCTAAATAACTGCTAAGTGTAAGATTATAAGAGATAATTCTTTTGATAATTCCAAAGGGAGTGGTTTACTTTTCGGGACCAGAGCTGGAGGCTTGAGGACGAAGACCTACCAACAAAATTTTGCGCCACGGATGATGTTTGCTGTTGCTGCATGCAAAAGCAGGAAATGAAAGAACATAATCTTATCCATTGTAAGACCCTCCAACTCACAGTGCATGATGTCGCCGCAGGAATCCGCGAAGCACTAGGCTGTCGGAGCAGCCAGGAAATGGTCATTTTTCAAGAAGTACAAACAAGTAAGAGACGGCTAGAGGGTTGTTGGAGAAAGTCAAGACTAGTTCAGAACTGGGAAGAAAATTGGCAGTTAATCAGAAGATACTGAGCACGCTAGTAATTAATGGCTAGGTAACACTTGTAACCACCCAGATATAAAGAGGAGGATAATAATAATCTATCTATCGAAAGGGCTCGCCTGCTGAGCCCTAGAACGCTGGTTGAATTCATTTGCGGAATATATTTTTGAGACTTCCTGCAACGACAAAAATAGTTTTTTGCATGGTACCCAACAGGAAATTTCTCGCTTGGACTCGGGCCCCTTCCAGCTCGCTGCCTTACGTTCCCCCTACAAGAGTCAACGGGAAGGGTGGCAATAAGATCTGTCTTGATTTTACAGAAACGTTACAGTTTGATCGAAACTGGAAAAAAAATGAGACAAGCCCCTCAAGAGCTCGCACTTGGCGCCGCGTGGTTTGCGAGGTTAATAAATGTCGATGTCATCAGGATTATCTTGGATTTCCCTAAGAAATTGCTGCACAAAGGATACGGCGTGCAGACAACACAGTGCGTGTTATGCAAGTTGAGATAAGGCGGGTTTAGCGTCAAAACCACACAGTGCGGTGGCGCAAGCGCAACCAAGGAAAGTGTCGGAGGGAATCGAAATCGTAATTAAGCATAAAGCCTAATTCAGCCATGCCGGCACAACTGGTGTGGTTGCAGTTCCTCTTTCTGTGATCATATGAAGTTCTGCAATGACCTCACGGCACTATCATACGCTTCATACTGCACGCAGCAAGAGTTTTTTCGCAGTGCCGACCTAACTACATCCCAGATGAGCACCAGCTGACGATGAAATTTGCTTTACATTCACGTAACCGTGTCTTCAATTTTTACACGTTCATGTGTTCGTTTTCCTTTCACCCAAGAATTTCACAGCGAAAATTTTTGTAAAGAGCGCTTTTTTTTGTGTAAGTTTGCGGCAGGACATTTAGGACACGACAGCCTCACTTCATTTTTCAAATGTAAAATGCTTACGTAAGTAGTCCCGCAAAACTTCCCCATGAGCCTTTGTGCTGTTCCTACCGCGAGCCTTCAAAACATGTTCCCGATTTTTGACCCGGACGTTTTTTGGTGAGGCTGCCAGAAATGCTTAGGCCACCAACATCGTGTTCCTCGCCGCCTGTGAAGAACAGTTTCAACGCTTTCACATTGAAAACTACCCCAGGAAACTATCCCGATACATCAGATACGCCCATCGTCGATGTCGGCAACATGTCGCCCATGCAGCCTCGGCAAGACGCCGCGGCAACATCGCTCCGCGGCGGCACAGATAACGCGCCGCAATCTATCGCTCTGCTTGACGCCGACGCAAGCATGACGGATGAGGATTCCAGCCAAGTGGTCGCGGGGATGCCTGTTTCCAATCCCTTCTTTGTTCTTTCCACGGAAACATACTAACCCTTCTCAAGTAGGATCTTGCACTTTTTCAATTTCGAAATTTGCCAAGCAACCACGGATGGGGTTAGGCCCTTCCCCGGTAGCTCACGAAAACGCCAGGTTTGTGAACAAACGACACGGCGTAAAACTTGGCCGCTCGCAGGCAGCTATAAATGCTCACGAAACGGGATGCGCATTTTCGATCACGCGGCTCTGCCTCGGCGCTCATGGTCACCTTCTAATGACCATTCTGAAGAGGATGATCCGCGGGGTCTTAAATCGTGCAAATGGATTAACAAGCAAACGGCTCATGGTCAACCTCACGTGCTACTCGTGCGAGATAACGCCAGGAACATGGGCAAGAACGGAGCAGCTCTCATCATGTTCGTGGCCTCCAGACTCCCGCAAATTCCATCTCTACAGCACACTCCCGCCGGTAACACCTTATCACCCAAAATCTGCCATTTGTGAGACCTGTCAAAAAATAGGACACACGGCAACTTTGGGCACAGGACAACCCGTTAATTAATAAGAATTAATCCCTTTCTTTGCCCTTATTTCTTCGCCCTTCTCTCCTTGCCCTCTACTTCTTTCATTCTCTGGAGGAATCAACTGGTACGACGATGGAATGGTTCGTGACGGAATCTCCAAGCTTTCCGATTTGGTAATGATGCCTATAGTTGCCAAGTTATTCTCGATTTCTTGTTCTTACCGTTATAATTGGCAAAAAGCACGTGGCGAGTAGAACTATTGCTGGTGGAAATTTAAAGTAATTTCTACCAAGCGAACAGCTGTGACGTAAAATTTTCCGCATCTCTTCCCAGTGGACAGTGCTAAGAAAGCGGATGAAGGAGACCATCCACAGCTGCACTCTTTGCTGCAAGACATTCTCTATTAAGGCAGGGAACTTCGATGGAGGCCTTTCATCCTGTTCGGAAAGTGCTTCGCTTGTATGTAAAAATCCAAATTGCATAGCGCACATGTCTGAGCGGGAGCCACTACTAGGTGCAGCGGATTAACAATGCATTAGCGAAAATTCAGAGGCAGGTGGCCTCAATGAGCCAGACATGTCAGGTCGGACAGCACTCCTGTAAGCACTTCAACAGTCTGGAACGTATGAATCGCCTTGAAAACTGGATGTGGCTAGAATCAGCCATCGATTCACGAGCACCTGTGACTGCATCTGTTTTGGCCGTACTGTGTCCAGCTGCGCTAATTAACGACAGTGTTAAGGGCTTCGCATTGCTCGAGCGCTTTAAAAGGGCGCTGATATTGACAGACAAAGGCCCACGACGAATGCTGCACGTCTACCATTTGCCAATATACCTCTTTGCACCTCTCAAGCGAAGGAGACAACATTAATAATTAATAAGGAAACAACATCAAGCAAGACTTACGTCGTTCGCAATCAGCACACGCATTTTGAAAGCACCGCAGAGAATTTCAACTGTGGCGTTAGGTTCGACTTGAAGTCACCAGTGTCTGAAAGGACTGCATCTTCCAGCGTCTGTTATTTCAAACTGTCGGTCCTGCGGTGCCAAACCTGCATTAAGAATGATGTATGTCCTATACGTGCATATATTTATAGACTATGCATATATGTGACGTATATGCCTGAACAGCTATCTGGACTACGTGCTTCTTTTGGTCAATACAATGATTGCCACAACAGTGTACACCGGCACTTGCATTATTTTTTCACTGTCTGGGCCATACAATTAACAACCGGCTTTTTCGACTCTTTCAATACCACGAAGAGAAACGTTATCTGGCTGGAATCCAAACATACTGCGGTTGCCCAAGCTTGTTAATATACCAGCCTCAGTGCGATTCTATATCGACGCCTAGCGCTCCGAGTTTAAGGCGCAATTTTCTGGGACTCTGAAGCGTATAACCTTGAAAAAAATTTAAACACGTGTTTCACAGTGTACTATTGACTCAAGCTTAATCAGCCCAAAGAAAAGAAAGTAACCGCCCTGAGGAAGGCAGACTCGTTCGGCAACAAGCTGAGGGCTCGACCCTTTCTACGGCGGTGACTTCTGGGAAAAATTCTAAAAAAAATTGTATATCAGTACTCTCCATCGATGATTTTGAGATCATGTTACGCGGTCAAGTACATTATGTTACTATTTCCTTATCTCCCTGAGGTTATATCTGCCTACATTAGATAGCGCTCATTCTTCTTTTCATTGTTCTTCTCTTTCTTCGCCATACATTTGTTGCTCTTTTTCTTTGTGAGACTTTTATCATTGATGTCCAGCCTCTGATTCTTCGTCCACTGTTACAAGGTGTGCTAACTTTTTTCCGCATCCGGGAGGTAACAAGCAGTACCCATTTTGAAGGGCAAAACTTATAGTTTAGGGATGTGTCAACATGAGGCGTGTTTTTTACTTCGTCATGCAAGAACAATTTTCATTCATTCTTTCAGTTAGGATCTGAGTGATCGGGTAATGACCCATGGCAAAACAGCGCCAAAGGCACGAATGCTTGCAAGAAGTAAAAATGAGCCCATTGCCATCTATTGACTAAAGTTTTCTCCAGTACATTGATCGTATACCAGCCCAGAGACGTCTGCACATATGTTAGCAAGGTGAGCAGGAAAGCCGCACTTAGAAATACATAGACCTTACTTGCCAATAGTCAAGAAAAATACTTCGCAACTGGGCTTCAAACTTGACTCTTTACTGATAAACACATCGTGTCTCTTGTTAATATTGCATGCTTCCACACCGAACCTGTTTAAGCTGTCTAGACGCCGAAAGCAAGCGGACTTCTTTTTGATGAAAAACCAGTGCACTAATGATATCGTATCGACAGTCAATCTCGAAGTGGGCAAGGATTGCTGATTTTAAGGGTTCCATATTTCTTTATTTATTTATTTACTCTCATTTCCATTAGGCGCTACATAAGGGAGTGGGAACAACATACGACTACAAACTACAAAAAACAGCAGTTAATAAATTAAACCTAGTTGCAGGCACACACTCATACAAAATCAAAAAGAGCATTACGAAAGGAAGCATTACACAAAACCAAGCACATAAAAACTATCTTAGATGACGGCAACGCGTCGTGGGACAGGCGTTGATTGAATGATTAATTAATTATGGCCTGCTCCTGCGATTTGATTCGTTATTTAATTGAAGCAGTCCGGTGCTATCACAGCTTTTTCTTCGCAGAAATGAGCAGCAAAGACAATACCTGTGGCCGCAGTGGCCCAATAACAGCGTCCACTGGGGTGTCCGACGAGTGGCAGTCATTAAACACCGAGGCCTTCCATTGAACGCCGTCAGAGAGAAGAAGGCAGGAAAGGAGGGTATTACGCGTCGTCCCTCAAATTACGACCTCGCGTCCACCGACGCCAAGCAGCCCAACGTTGGGACGATTAATCATCCCGCTTTGGACGCGTGCTGCGTTTACATACGAGGGGAAGAGCGTTGGGGCCAAGCGAGCGAACGCCGACAGCCTCTCGCGCCTCCCCAACACCGTTCAAGTCGTCAGTTCGCTGCAGTACCGGACAAGCTGAAGGCGTTAAGTGATTCCACTGTTCCTGGGTTTGGTAACATGGGAACACCTGGCTGGCTAGACTTCGGTCACGACGAAGTGCTGTGCACCCACTTTCTAAAGTAAATTGCAAGAAAAGTTATCCTTCTCCTCCGCCTCATTATTATTATGTTTGATGTTCAAAGCTAAGCATTCAACGTTCTGTAATTATTAATATTCTTATTAGTGTTCTATTAGTGGTAACAATGATTTTTGCTGTTTATGGGCATTTGAAATAAATGCGCTCATAATTACTATTACCAATAATAACGCTGCTGCACGGCACTTGAAATCAAGAAAGAGTATGGGACCTCGAGGCAGGCTAGATTTCGTTAAAGTTTCGCCACGAAGTTCTGGTACTCTCTTTTTGAAGTGAACTAAAAAAAAGTTGTCCGTCTCCTCAGCCCCATTATATTTATATATGATGTTCAAAGCTGAGCATACAACACTCGTTAGTTATTAATATTTTTATTAGTAATTATATTAGTGGTAACAATGATTTGGGGCTGTTTCTGGACATCTGAAATAATAGCGCTCATACTAACTATGACCATTATTGAGGTTACTCCAAGCAACTTAACATCAAGAATGATGGATTAGTTCAGTAATTACATTATAGCACATAACAACGAAATCCAAGAAGCACCGGCTCTTGCTTATTACATTTGGCCAGCCTCAAAGCACGAAAATGTTGCTGACAAACTTCACAGAAAGCTTGTAGTACCATACTGCATGATAACCATTCGAAACAAGTCACAAAAATTGTTTGGCGTTCTTGTTGCACAACAAGGTAGTTTTAAATCACGGAGGGCAGCGCCCACGTAAAATGCCATAAACAAAAAAAATCTACTCTTGCTCGTTTACGTTCTCGTAATGGTGCCGAAAAGCTGACAACAAGAACATTCTTTTGTACGTTCAGAATTAAGCGGAAAAAATAATGAGCGACATGTTGCTTCAAGTTAACTAATGTGTCGCTTTTTATTAATATCGCCTTCTATAGTTGTAACACGAGACCGAACACTATCATGCTAGTTGTATAACCTTATCCACTTAAAAACAAAAAACTTTTGCGATAGGTAGTTCTACCTCTTTAAACTCAGGCCATAAATTTTACAGGTTCTCTTGGCTGAAGAGAAAGAAAAGGCGCAGGAGACCACGTCTTATGCAGCTGTTTCTCTTACGCCAGCAAAGATTCCCTGGTTAACGATGAGTCAGAATTGAAAAAGACAGAATTATTGCTTGGTTTTTGTTGTCTCTAACGTCGCAGGCTGTGAGGGAAGCGGTAGTGGAGGGCTCGGGATAATTTCGACCTCCTGGAAATTTTTGCCTGCACTGGCCTTGCAAAGTACTTACATGGGCCTCTACCATTTCGCCTCCAACGAAATGCGACCGCTGCGGCCGGGATAGAACCCGCGTCTTTTGAGTCAGCAGCTGACCACCATAACCACTGGGCCACCCGAGAGAAGGTATGACTTCGTGCAACGCCAACCTTCTTTTCACGCGACGGCGCCTACAGCCGCTTGAATTAAATTAAGAATACAGTAAACTAGTCGACTAAATCCAAGCAAGAAACAATGGAGTTAAACGATTCTCTCGGGCCTCAGTACTAAATTGAGGTCGCTAAGCCTCATTAAGTGGGAAATGTTTGCCATGAGTATCCTTTCTATAAATTAAATGGCCTTCAAACTTAGCTTTGTGAGCTCCTTTGCTTAGTTGTTTTTTCACAACAAAGTATCTTTCCAACAGATCACTATTTATGCAGACCGAGGAGGGACCAACATTTTCATATTACACTTCCCGTGGGGTCCCACATGGTGGAGTACTTAGCCCAACGCTTTTCAATCTTGCGCTTGTCGGCCTTGTCGGTGTACTACCACAGTCGGCGAGAGTCTGTCTATGCAGACGATATTTGTATCTGGGCATCAGGAGTTACGCGACCACAAGTTCGAGCAAGGCTTTAAAAGGCGGCCAGCATTCTTGCGGCCTACCTCCGCCTGCAAGGCCTGGAGATTTCTACTGAAAAATGTTCTGTTGTTTCCTTTACACGCTAGAGCATGTTGCATTACCCCGTACGTATAAATGGGTCAACAATACCCTTCGAAAGAAGCCATCGCTTCCTTGGAGTAATCATCGATCGTAATCTAACATGGAGCCCACATGTCTCGTACATGAAAAGGCGACTGAAATTTATCGTTCACGTTCTCTCCTTTCTCGGAGAGAAGTCATGGAGAACATCAGTGCAGTCAATGCTTCAGCTGTACATCGCGTTATTCATGCGATTCCTTCGGTACAGTATCCCTGCACTTGGACACTTGAGGAAAACTAACATGCGGTGTCTGCAAAGTGTTCAGGCTAAAGCTCTGCGGACGTGCCTAGGACTGCCAAACAGCGCGTCTAGAGCCGCAACAGTCGCTGAGGGGAATCCAGTGGTTTCCTATGTCTCAATCGAAGCCTTGAGAGCCCATATCCGTCACCTCTCTCGGATTCCCGCAAACGATGTTGCCAGTCTACCTGTTAACCGGCCGAGTACATCGTCTGCGAAAATTATTGATGCTCATGGCGACTTCCTACCAACCCAATTTGCACCATCTCCTAGACCGTCTTCTCCATTATGGAGTCTGCACCAACCTCGTGTGCTTCTTTCCATTCCAGGCATCAAAAAGAAAGCTATTTATCAACGACAGCACTAAACAGACAACTCTAGAATATTTGCATGAGAAACACGGACACCGACTGCACGTATACACTGATGGCTCGGTGACCCCTTCCAGTTCCTCGGGATCCGTAGTCATCCCAGTAAGGACCATAGTTAAGAAAGTGAAAACATCACACCGGACTTCATCGACTGGTGCAGAAACTACTGCTATTCTTGTCGCCATTGAGCATATCAGTGAAGAAACACCCTAGCAATGGTCTGTTTTCACTGATTCAAAGGCAGCCCTCCAAGCGTTACAATCTTCTCTTCGTCATGGGTCCCATGAACAACTTGTCGCTTAAATCCGAGAGCTCCACCACACAGCCATCAACATAGGGCACGATATTGTTGACCAATGGCTGCCAGGACACAACGGCATCGCAGGCAACCACCGCACGGATGAGGCCGTGCGAACTGCTCACCATGAGGACAACTGTGTGTCCATCCCCATCTCGAGAGCCGACGCAGCGGGTAGGCTTAGACCACTGTCACGGGACATCACGCTTGCCGCGTGGAATTCAGGCCAATTCTCTCATTCGCGTTTAAAAACCTTGGACCTAGATCTGAAGCTTCGGCTTCCATCCGGCCTACCACGACGTGAAGCAACTGTGTTGTGTCGCCTGTGGCTTGGCGTAGATTTCACCAAGCACTACTCCTTCTTAATCGGTATGGCTGAGAGCCCTGTATGCGCCATCTGCCGTTGTGATGACACAATAGTCCACAATTTCTGTGAATGCCCTGCCTACAGCGCCGAAAGAAAGTCTCTCTGCCGTGCACTGGAGCATCTCGACCTGCGCCCACTGATGGAAACGAAGATTATCGGCCACTGACCGCGGCAATCGTCGGCGGTGAAGGCCTCCAAGGCACTGCTACGCTTTTTGAGGACTTCTGGCCTGCACGATAGGCTGTGACTTTACTGAACGCTGTGACTTTACATAGTGACTTTAATTGTCTGCAACGGTCTTTCGTCCTTCATCTTTTTCTCCCCTCAGCCCTTTCCCCCCGTGCAAGGTAGCAAACCGGCTATTCTTCTGGTTAAGCTCCCTGCTTTTCCTCCTCCTCCTCCTCCTCCTCCTCCTCCTCCTCCTCCTCCTCCTCCTCCTCCTCCTCCTCCTCCTCCTCCTCACAATAAATTAGTCGAATCGCCCAAATAATACTGCAGCCTACACCGCAATTGAGTAAACTTGTTTCCCAAATGTATAGAACGGCCTTCTGCCTCTGGAGGCATATATTGTCATTATTTTTTGAGACTGCTTAATCTTCAAGAATTGGTAGTTGTGGTTTGTAGTTGCTGTTTGTCAGCTGAGAGGTTAAGGTCAAGATTCTCTCACCAAGACCGCTATCGAAGGCGTGTCGAAGAAATGAGAATGAGGGAAAAAAATAGCGACATCAATTGTTACAAACTACGACCCTCGGTTTGCCTCCGCCCAATGCGAACTGCTCCGACCGCAGTCTCCGAACCGTTGTACGCAACTGACCCGAGATTTAGGACGTAAACAGTGGTTTCTCTTCTCTCCGGACCCTTTTCCTTACTCACATCCCCGTCTCTATGACCCCCTTTTCTGCCATATTATTAGTGCAGCGTTTTCTATTGCTTGGAAGCAGTATACGGGGCGTCAAAGACTGCCAGAACGCCGCGTGCATCGCGACGCGCCCTTGAAAAGAGGCGTTTGTTTGTGCTGGTCTGCGCTCTCTGGAACGAAACTAATGGTTGCGCTTGCGAGCTCTTGCCATGAAAGCGGACCTCGCTGACACGTCACGACAATGGCGGGGAGGCGGAGGAGGGGTAACGGGAAAGAGTCGGTATTCGCGCTTCAGGGGCAGGCCCGACACAGCGCGCCATCTTGTAAAGAAGCTCGTTTGAGCGTGATGTCGTGTAATGGGACGTCCCTAAGAGGAGAGGAGAGGAGAGGAGAGGGAGAGAAGCGTTAGAGTTCTTGATAAGGCAAGAGCAGGAGAGTGTGGTGGCTGTTACTGGGTTGATGACGTGTCGAAAGACTTGGCCAGGAAAGGGGAGTGAAGGATGGTGCCTAGTTTGGGGAGGAGGAAAGCGCTGGCATTCGAGATAGGGTTGAAAGTGGTCTTTAGAGCTGGTGTCGGTTGTTATTTATTTATTTCCCCCTTGCAAGCTTGGTTTCTATACAAGCGTTCAAAGAAAGTGCCTAGTGCCATTGGGCGTTGAATGTGAGCCGCGATTGACCTTTGAGCAAAGAGCGAAAGGGTCAGACTGTTTACTTGACGAGGAAACGAAATGGGGCCAGAGGATACTTTGGAGGAAGGATAGGGTTTCCAGTGATTGGTTCTTGAAAAGGGAGGTGGCGGTGATAGCGGTGGGTTCACTCTGCATAGGCGCCGAAAAAGGCGCTATTATTCTGATGTTTCGTATCAGTGTCAACAGCGAGTATTTGATTTTTTTTTTTTGCTCTCAACTAGCACGCATACAGCTTCGAATAAGCTACGCTTTTTTTTCTGACATAAACCTGTGCATTCAGCGAGGTTCTTTCTTTTTTTTCGACAAGACACAAGAGAAAGAATTACAAGTATAGAACAAGGACGCTTTGTTGGTTTTCGTTTGTCGTTTTCCGTGAATTCAACCGCCATTCAGCCGCAAGGACTGAAAAAAAAAATTCTTCCTTGTCCACTTCCTGTCTGAGCTTTGTTTTGAGCGCTGGTTAAGAAGGGGATTTCACTTGCCCCCGCCTTTCCATGAAAAGTACGGCGACAATGCTCAGCTTTCTCCCCACTACTTACGCTAAGTAATTGCCGCAGAAATTTATTACTTGTGTTATATTAATCCAGTCTGTGCTACGCATGCCATCATACAATACTAAAGACCCCTGCTATCACAAGCCGTCCTCACGACGACCAAACTTCACACCCAGGCCACCCTCCTCAAATCGAACTAAGCGTCATCCCTGACATTGTACCTCACATGGAAACATACCAGTTATCACTGTGACTAGTTTCGAAGTAGTTGTCGTTGTTAAATTATTTTTTCCTTGGATATTGTCCTCTGTAAACTGTACAATCATGGATCTTTCTTCCTTAGGATTTATCTCGTAGATGATTCTATTATCGTTTTTTGTTGCCATGTGTAAATTATTTAGTAGCCTCTGTGCTTTTGTTTTATTCAATTGAATTTTTGTATCATAGCTTAAGTTTAAGCCAACTGCATGCTTTTCTTTGTGTATTAGTGCTGTGCCTGCCGCTGTTGCCATCAGACAGGGTTTAATGCCCGTCAAGCTGGTATGAGCAGATTTTCCTAAAATATCCCATATATCGTATATTTATGAAAATAAGAACAGTACAGTTCGATTCATTTTAAAAAGTCACCTCCCGAGTGCCCCGCGCATTTAGTTGTTGCAGTCCGGAACTCACACTTAGTACGCAGGTACCATGGATGACTATAGTGTCACGTGCCGGTGATGAGATGCAAGCAGAAAATCTCACGAAGCCTTCACGACCACAGCTCACAAATGGAGCTTAGTACGAGAGCTTGCGCATTGTAAGAAAAAGAAAAGAATTCTCCGGTGGTGATAGAGGTGTATACGCCTGTCGGTGACTGGGAAGGAAGGGACTAAAACTGTATGCCCCAACAGTATGGCCAAACAGGCGAGTTGGCGATACATTTCCTGCGGGTAAAGAACCCGAAAGACGTAAACGGAAAGCAGAGGAAACAGGCACCACACTGCATAAACTCAAGATATTACATAGATAACAGTCGTTCAGCATTGCCAATTCACTGCAGTGTTAAAGGCATCCTGCCTGAAGAACCGGAATGGCAATAGAGGGTTTTAATATGGTGGGCTTTGCGTGCCTAGAGCAAATAGCGTGTCAGAATGCAAATGCGCCGAACGCTAATGGCGAAATAGCCCAAGCGGCACAGGTAAACAGCCCAATATTGGAAATACATTGGCAAAAGCCGGTTTTCTAAAGGGCCCGAGTAAAACCATCGAATTCCAATATTGGGCCAATTTCCTGCGCTGCTTGGAAGCATTAGCGCACGCAAGCAATATTAAGAAGTTACCGTGGCGGCTCTTGCGCAGTTAGCATGAAAACATGGCGGCCTGCTTGAAAACGAGAGCCGCCCGCTTGAGCCAAATAAGCAGTCGTTGCGGTTCTGGTCGGCACGCTTGCTTGTGGTAACTGCCGGTGTTGTTGCCTTTCTCTATGACTGAACTTGCTTAGACGACAAAATGCAAGCTGTAATTCAGCCTAGGTGTTGAGATACACTCCATTCTGGAGGTCCTGGGCCTAACCGTGACTCAAGCTGCGCTGAAACCGTCTGCGGCTTCTTGGGACGTAATACAAACTTCCGGAACGTAACAAAAATAGGTAGTTTTGTCATAGGTAGTGAGTGAGTGAGTGAGTGAGTGAGTGAGTGAGTGAGTGAGTGAGTGAGTGAGTGAGTGAGTGAGTGAGTGAGTGAGTGAGTGAGTGAGTGAGTGAGTGAGTGAGTGAGTGAGTGAGTGAGTGAGTGAGTGAGTGAGTGAGTGAATTACCTTTTATCTAGCCAACAAGCAATTGGGGGATTTGATACACCCGCCTACACGACGGCCAGCGGTTCTTCAGTTGTTTTTTTTTCAGAATTACACGGCATATAATGGAAAGTATTTTTGCTCGAGCACTTTGCACTTGTCATTCCCTAGACTAGATGGCGCCGCTTTCTTTACATTTCTTCACAGAATTTTCAATGCCGAGGAGTCGCATGGGCATTTTGTTGGCGCAAGTAAGCGCTACTCTATAAATTAGCTGCTAAACACTCCGAAATTTAATGTTTTGGCAAATTAGTGGCACAGCCGCCGTGGTGGCTGAGTGGTTATGGCGCTCGGCTGCTGGTTCGATGCCGGCCGTGGCGGTCGGATTTCGATGGAGGCGAAATTCTAGAGGCCCGTGGACTGTGCGATGTCAGTGCACGTTAAAGAACCCTAGGTGGTCGAAATTTCCGGAGCCCTTCACTACGGCGTCCCTCATATCCTGAGTCGCTTTGGGACGTTAGACACCTGTAAACTAAACTAAACTAAATTAGTGGTACTAAAGGTCGTTTCATCTGAGTGGGGTTTACCATTTTCAGAACGCCTTATACTAAGGCGCCTTTTGGGGATAAGCTGCTTGCGGTACGCCGACATAATTTATTTAGGTCCGCTATCACGCTAACGCTATACAAAAACTCTGTAACGAATAAAGTGCCCGCTCACAACGCGACCGTAACCATCATTTTCGTGAAGTTTGCGGCGTCTATATATTCTATGGTCCAAGCCCTACAGTTTGAAGCTGTACACAGTGATTGGCCCAGCATCCGCCTAGGCTGCTATGGCGCTATGGTTGAGACACATGCACTCCGAGACATAAGGTAAAATGCCCCCTTTTAAACGGAACTCACAGTGAAGTAAATGTAAGCACATCCGTAGAAAGGCCTGTGTTCTTTGGGAGGAATATATTACAACAAAAAAAGCTGCTTTGGAGAAGGAGCGAGCACTGCGGACGTCTGATGCGGGCAGTCAGAAACAACGGCTTAAACTTTCACCAGAGAGCGACTCAGCCCGAAGCAGTGTGTCTATGTCAGAAACTGTCTGTGTTTTTATTCATTCATTTTCTTGTCTGTACCACGAAAGAAAGATGGCGCCCATCGTGGTTTCTTGTTTACGACTAGGGCCGCAAACGCAAACAGCTAGCTCGTCCGCTGCGGACTCGGAGAAGGCCTTTCTTAAGAATGGAAAACCGCCCCTTCCAAACTCTCCGCTCACTTCCAGCGTCATAGCTTTCTCTTCTCTAGACCGAGGCCGCCGGGCCCGCTTGTTTTCTTTAACACGAGCGCCATCTCTCGACCAGCGCAACGTTCTCTCGAGAAAAGCGCGGGCTTGCCGCCGCTGCGCAAACAACGCATAGTCGTGAAAGACGCGAGGGAAATGGTTGGCGCGTGGTTTCGCTGAAAGATGCAGCCAGTGAGAGGAGCAGCAGCATTCCCGTCGCTTGCATTATTCGTGCGCTGCTGGCAGTTCTTGCTTGCTCCTTGAGTAAAAGAAAACATGGAATTGCGCTAACCCTATCGCCACTATTTTTGTGTTTTTTGTGTTTATCACCGACACAATGGCAGTGATGCTTCTGATCGGCTCCTTCCGGCGACTAAAAGAAAATGATAAGAGCATCCCTGTAGCGTGTTGCAACATCGCCTGGGATGTTTACTTACAAGTACTCCAATTATTTTATCATATCCGTTCTTGGTAGGGGTGCGTGCGGATGTTCGAAAAATGTCCAACTTGCTAGGACAAAAATTTCGAAAATCCAAGAATGTTTATATATATATATATATATATATATATATATATATATATATATATATATATATATATATATATATATTAGTAATTGGTTGGTTGGTTTTTGGTGGAAAGGAAATGGCGCAGTATCTGTCTCATATATCGTTGGACACCTGAACCGCGCCGTATGGGAAGGGATAGAGGAGGGAGTGAAAGAAGAGAGGAACAAATAGGTCCGTAGTGGAGGGCTCCGGGATAATTTCGACCACCTGGGGATCTTTAACGTGCACTGACATCGCACAGCACACGGGCGCCTTAGCGTTTTTCCTCCATAAAAACGCAGCCGCCGCGGTCGGGTTCGAACCCGGGAACTCCGGATCAGTAGTCGAGCGCCCTAACCACTGAGCCACCGCGGCGGGGCAGTAGATTTCATTTTTTTTGTTTCAACCTCATTGGCTTTGTTCATGCATTGTTCTATGTACGTCGCCCCCCCCCCTTATGTAATACCGTGTAATGGTTCCTTAAGTGTTTTATAAATGATGATGATGATGATGATGATGATGATGTGGAAATATTGAAGGAAGTGACCAATTATTCTGATATGTAGCAATATCTTTCTTTTGAAGTGTTTCCATCGCTCATCGATCGTATCGAACAGTTAATACTGCAATAGAAAACCAATGGGGAACGTTCTTGACGATAAGAAAAACGTTGGTAGAAAGAAAATAATGCAATACTGCTGTCCAGTGATGTACGGATGTATTCATTGTTATAGTGAAATGTTACATTATACGAAAAAATTGCGTTCATATACGGTTTCCCGCTCAAAAATGCTTTTGTCCAAAATTGTTGGGATACATGCACGACTAGTTCATAGAATCTTCTTCCATTCGCTTCGCAGAACGAAACAAATATATGTTCAAAACTATTCGAAACAAATGGATTACGTTGTCAAGTTTTCGAATAGGCTGAAAACAACTGGCGAATAGGGTACGCCGTAAAATATTCCAGATAGAGGGCCCACTCCGACACCTTAATACGTGTTGCCGCGATTGGCCTGTGCGTGAAGGAGGGTTCCGCGCATCGACGCAGGTCAATCATGCGTGCGGCGTTCACAATGCTCTTGCATATGACCTTCAAAATTAGACGTCGCGACAGGGCTTATCCAGGTTCAGCATACCGTTCCCTCACACCCAATATTGGAGGCCAAATCTAAATTCTTCTTCCTCTTATTTGGCGCTAGTTTGTTCACTTTGATTTCTCGTTTCTCTTTTTGGACGCTAGTTTGTTCTCAACTGTCATCAGTAGCAAAACGTGATATTTATTTTAATATGACATTACGGTCATCTAGTTAATATGTTGACTTTGTGTTCTGGCTCCCTTCACGGTGATCAGTACTGCACCTTTTGACAGATATAGCTTTAATTACACGACCTATAGCGCCACCGCTAGCGCTTCGCTATTTCGAAGGAACATTCATTTTCGACGAATATTTGCCCAAAGCTGCGACGAATTCCGCAAATATTCGATTTGTATTCATTTAGGCTCTTTACTGAAGTCTTCGGATTCGATTCGGTTTCGAAAAAAAAATTGCCACATTCCTAGGATTCATCATTACCGAAAGTGCAATTCAGTACACAGACACACTTCACAGTTCAAACTCAATAAGAGTTAGTTAAGAAAGAGTAATATGGCAACAAACATAAGAATAAAACATGCTGCGGAAGTATAAGGTGAGGAATAATTATTTAACTTTAAGTGCTATCGATAAATAGAACGCACCGCCATAACAGACGAATAATTCAGGTTTGCCTTTTATTCCAAGGATATGACATCCCAGGATTATCAGATGTCTGTTGTGCGAAACAGTAATTTTTTTTTAATCATTTGTCAATAGAAGTATTGTCGGCCGGTTTCTTTCGTTCCAGCAAGAAACCCAGATCCGGAGACATTTATACCGTAGTCCACGCTTGCTAACTGCTGATGGACTCCACGTCTCCTTTAAGAGCGAAAAGCTATACTCCTCCCATGCTGAGCCCAAAGGTCAACTGGCTCTTGGATTTGACCTCTAAAGGGAGGCGCGTGCATGTGCGAAATCGCACGTGGCAGGTGCCTCGATCTTCTTCATCGACGCCAAAGCTGCTCGCTTTGAAGTCACGTCCACCGCTGGGCTGGCTGCTGCTCGGCCGCTGCTCATCGCCAGCTGTGGCATGTGATGTGTCACGTGATTCGCTCTTTCCCTTGCCAGTCAGGTCCGCCGCTCTGGACGCTCGTTCTTGCACTTGTTGCACGCGATGCATCACGTGATTTGTTCTTGCAGAAACAATTTGCTCTCGCTAAAGTCGTGAAAAATGAAAATGAACCAAAGCTAAACCATGCCTAACCATGCTCAACAGAGCTCTCGCTTTATATATACTGGCTGGGGTGAATTGGGCCACAGCAACTTTTTTAGCAGGCGCCGTTCGCGGTCGGGACCCTGATCTCACTGCGTTCGGCTTCCTGCTGCCGTCTTCCTGTCTGGTCAAACACGGCCTCATGCTTCAGCGTCGCCCGTCAGCGTCTTCATGCCATGCTTGTCCTGCGGTCGCAATGAAGGAGTTCGCGACGCCAGGTATATAGATCAATCTTGCTCGGGCCCTCTTTATTCCAGACGGGAGTGCGCACTACTTTATGTGGTAAATGAAAGCAACTGTGGGTCACGTTGGTCAGATGGGCAGATGACCTTGGGTAGGTCATACGATCTTGTGACGCCATCCCAACCCAGCCCACCAGACTGTGAGTGAACTTCCCACCGTGGCAGGCAGCATTTAAATCAATGATTGGTCGCGAAAAGTTCTCCAGCAAGAGCAACCGTGGTATTATAAGTCCCACTTGTTTCTAACTGCGTTTAAAACAGCCACCTGGCGAATCAGTGGCGCATATATTAACCGCTGTACTATTCCGCCAGGAGTAGTATGAGAATTCCCAGCGATCTATGAATGTTAGTACAGCAGAACCAATTCGACATATATAGCACAATTTATGCTAAAATACGTTGGGAGTACAGCAAAACCCCTGAAAAGTGCCCGACAACACTACGCAAGCGTGACTGCACGGAGAGCACTTTATGCATTCTTGAAGGCAAATTTTCCATCTTTCTTTATGTTTACGTATCTTGCCGCAGCAACATATTGGAGGCCGTCATACAGATTCCGTATTACCGACCCTGTGCAGTACGTATGTACCATCCATGGGGTGCTAATTCATTTCCATGCATATAGGTGTGATACTACAGAAGGGAGCACTGAGCTCGCGTTCAAGAAACGACTTTAGATTTACGTTGGCATATTGGTCGGTAAAGTTTCTAGGGAGCTAATAAAATTGTTGGCACAATTAGTAATGCACTATAGTGCTTTGGCTAATATATTCTTTGTACACTTCCCTTCGAGTTTATCCACAGACATCAAAGTTCTTGTAAAACTATTTGTCAAGACAACTGGCACACCTTTGAGCGACCACTTAGAATAATTAAAGTTCAACCTGTACTAAACAAGCAGCCTAGCATATCGCTGGAGTCATCATATATGTCATTTTTTGATGCCATCTACACGTTAAACGTTACATGAGCGTAATTCACGTTTTACAGCTGAATAGTCCTGTTGCCGAAGAGTATAAACGATAAAATAGAATACAAAAGACGATGCTCACATACTATTTAGGTATCGTGTGTGTCGCAACACCTGTGGCGAAAGTCTGAAGGAGTTTAACGCACCCTTCTGGACCCTTCTAAAAGTTTATTGGACACGTGAACCAGCCATAAATACTTCTTCTGTCCAGTTCCGTTGCGATGCATCGCTTTTAAAAGAGCACGAGAACAAACTGAATTGGACCTTTTTCAGTATAGCATCACGTTCTGATGAAGACCATGACGTTTTCTCTGAAAACGAAGCTTTCATAAGCTGAAAAAAGCCATAAAATAAAAACAGATGTCGCCATTATCGGCCGTTGTCGCAAACAAACTTCCTCTGTCAAGACACCCTTAGGATAATACTTGAGGCTAGCCTGCACGTGCCTATAAACTGAAACGGTCATCTCGGATTACTTTTCATCTTTACACCCCGAGTCAGAATCGAGTGCACGAAAAATTCTTAAAACCTACTTTTTCAGCAATGACTTAGTTTATTTCATCCAGATAAGCGTCACCGTAGCCAGAAAGAGCCGCATAACCCATTTTCACTAAGAGCAAAAGATGGATGTAGTTGTCTTAATGTCACTTTAATTTATTTTCTTCTTACTGTCTCTCGCCGAACGGCTGGGCTTGCTCAAGCTGAATGTGCTGCTTTCGAGAGATCTATAAAAGAGGTAAAATGAATTAAAACGAAAGACTAAGTACCGAATGAAAAAGCTAAAATTTTATGAATGTTTCTCAAATATATTATTTCCCGAGAATGCACGTAGGCTGATATACGTGACCTCGGTTCCTCGAAACAAAGACGTCACTATTCTCTCTCTTTTTCTGCAGCCAGTAGCTTTAGACATAAGAAGGACGATGACGCCGTGGCGTTGTGGGTTTGTTCATACGCTACGAAAAGCGAGTGCCTGAGTTGTCGTACTTTGTTGTTTTGGAGCTTCGTTTATTGATTTCGACAACCTAGTATTGCAGAGAGCCCAGTCCCACAGTCCGCTGCAGCGATCCTATTGCCTTACGTCATTCTTCCCTTCGTGCTCCTGTCGCTATTTATATGGCCTTCGCGAACAAAACAGTAACTTCTTGCTAAGCATCCGTGCGAAAAGGTTAGAACAATTTATCAACAGCCGAGACACAAGACCACTTTTCATTCATTGGCGTAAAAATAGGAGGTGGTGGTTTGAATGTACAGGTGGGAGTATCCTTCCTGTCGGCAATCGCCCTGCCTGAGTCACTGACTTAAGTGATGGTGTCTATGCCACTATGCCATAATTCCAGCGTCATCTAAAAACTGGAAGAGTGATGGCGACACTAATCGCCACTCAGTTCGGGAACACTGAGGCTATGCGATGTCATATACGGCGCCCAATGGAACTATCTATCTGCTCTGGTTCTCCAGGGTTTCTGAAGCTTGGCACAAAAACACGGGCAGGCTAAAACGAAATGGTTCACAACACCCACAACATCACAGTGAACTCACATAGCTGAGGTGATATGGTGAATGATGTGCATCTATACCGGCGTGTAGGCAGAGTTTGTGCGCAGTCGACACAAGAGGGTAGCTCTGCTGCGCGACAAGCCTCGCGTAACGCTTGGGAGCTGCAGAGTTGGTTGAAGTGGAGAAAAGCATTGCACTGCTAGCTGCCTGGCGAAGTCCTCGTCCTTAGGGATAGCCACTGCTTTCGGATAAGACCTGGCTTCTGGAGCAAGAAGGTCTGCTGCCGTGCTACCACCGACTCCAACAGGAGATGGTAGGCACTGGAAGCAATTTGTAAATCCTTTCAACTGTGGCTTCCTAGGACCTGCAGGTGAGAGACCAGAGGCCACAATTATCATCGGGAGTCCCTCGTTGCCGGCGCTGTAGTGCAAACTTGGAGTCGGACAGAATGACGACTCTTTGTGGCTTGGAAAGAGACAGACGTTCAAGCGACCTCATAATGGCCAATGCTTCATCCGAAGTGGATGGCACTGCCCTTTGCAGGCGCCTAATCCATGATATTTCAAGGTCCACCACTGCAAACGCGGCTGAGAAGGACTGCTCAGGCCTGCTAACAGAGCCATCAGGGTAGACTTGCAGGTGGAAACCGTAGAAGATGTTCAGACGTTCAAGAACTAAACATCTTGCTTCTGCCATAGACAGCAATCGTTTTCTGCTTAAGCCTGTGATGTTGAGGCGGCAGTGAATGTCACCATGAATGACACATTCACACCACCACTACCACAGGAATCTGTGTATTGTCGAGGAGTATGCCTGTGCTTAAACTCAAGGAAGATCACATCCTTCTTTTGCCCCTTGCGTGTACTTCACCCCTACGGTAATGTATGTACACTGTTAAAAATGAGAGTTGCAAACTGCCTTAGTGGGACTGCCGAGATGATGCGCTATGGGTCATGATGGCGTGTCCAACGAAATGCTCTGAAATCTTCCGGACCAAAGATTCCGTGGCATGGGTTTAACAGGTTAAAACAGTTTAATGCGTTGGCGTCACTTTTGACCGGGGCTGGCAGTTTAGAATGGATGTACACACTTATCAGAACTGATAACGGATGTTTCCAAGACGCAGTAAGCAGTGCCACTTTCCTTTTTTTGGGGTCCACACAACCGGTAGACACCACTTGCCCAGCCACGGAGCAGCGAGGCAGCGCGCGTCAATCTTCGACACGGCCCCTTCATGGTCCTCCGGTCATCGGGTTGTCGTAGCACCGGTTGAACAAATTGGATTCTGTTTTGTTTCTCTCGTGTCATAGTGCACTTTATGTGCAGGATCCGTCTGGTATTGTGTGCTCTCTATAGCATTATTTTACATGTGTTGCGTTGAATTTGTGACCCACTTTGTATGTGCTGTTACGTGTGATTAGAGATTCCTCTGGTGTCATCTCTTCGCTATACAAACGGCTTTGTTTGTGAGCCTTCGGCTCCGATCCATTCTTGGGCTTGTCACCGGCGAAAGCTTGGCACCAAACGACCACCTCCCTTTGTCACTCGTCCGAGCGTTCCTGGCTGAGCTTGCCACGCTGATTCGAGGGCATCTGCCCTGAGACCGGAACAGCTACGCCCACATGCTATAAGGGTGTCTGAGAGTGGACGCGACCATTGCGCACAGGGAACATTACAGCCCCATATATGGACAATAGTCCATTTCTTTTTCTTTTATTTTTCTTAGCATATAACTAAATCGAGTTTATTCTACGAGTATAATCTACATGTCTCGTTATATTTGTCTTAACGGTGCCATTGGAGTAACATACGATTGTGAGCAAAAGTTTTCGGGGCGCTGAAGTTTGAAGAGTGTATCTTTAAGCAAATTTACCCAGACCAGCCTTGAGAAATGTTTGCAGTTGTGAAGGGGCCGGCATGCTCCATCCGCTACAGCCAATAGCAGGCGACTGAGCCCCCCGTCAACGCTCAAAAAAATGTGTTCTTGAAACACTCGTCCTGTAAACTTTTTTTTACCGATTGTCACATTTCCACTTCAGATGCTTGCAAACGAATGTTATTTGAAGGGCAACGTTAAAAGATAGAAAGATAGCAGTGAGGATTAAAACACAAGCTCCAGTTTGCGGTATTCTGAAGGAAACCAAGAGCAAGAATTGTATTTGGGTGGAACTTTTAAGCCAAAGTTATGGGATGGTGTGTTCAGGTACACTGTAAACATAAATTAGCCCAATTAGGAGTACCAAGGCTGCCGTCCTTCCTTTCCCTTACGGCGAGGTTCAGGTGTCCACCGAGATGTGAGGTAGATACTGCGTCAGTTTCTTTCCTCAAATACGAATTTTCAGTGCCAACCGTCCGCTTTTAAACTCATTATCATAAATAGTGCTTCCAGGAGTAAGAGGTGAACCTGAGGAAATATCACTTTTATACTGCCGTCACAAAACCAAGGGGTAAAGCTGAGCATTCACACGATTTTACTACTTGCTCTAACAGGAGTACGTCAGCTTCATTACTTCTTAAGACCTAAAAGGATTCTAAAAGCTTTCTTATCGTCTGCCCTCAGCCTAGTCGCAGCTCCGGTGACAACCGCTTGCAGGTGACAACAGCGGCTTCCTTATCGCCGCTAGCACGCTTATCGCCTCTGATCTTGGTGCGTCACGGGAGTTAGTCGTGATACAAGACACCGGATCACCACCGCCTTGCGCAGAAATATGCTACCCATACTCTGCTTTTGATGCCGCCAGCGTGTTGGCGAGCGCTTGGTGTTGCCTCGCCTTCGCGACCAGTCCGCGAGAGGCCCAGCTACTCCCGGCCAACATGGCGGTGTGCGACGCATCGGGCTCCCCGCGGCCGCCAGCTAACCACACCGGCTTCTTTACGAGCGCTTCCATTATTCAAGAGGCTGGGCATCATCGATCTGGACAGCGACAAGCTGCACTGAACGCCTCACTCAAGCTTCCCATAGGTGCGGAAGCAACGACTGAGCATTCATTATTTGCGAAGCAAGCAAATGTTGGCAGCTGCCATTGCACCGCGCCGACGTGACGGTCTGTGTGTGAGGTTTCAGTTTTTTCGACACCGTCTGCCCCTCGTTGTTCGTTCGCTTTATCTTCACGTGAACCTGCAGGGATACAGAAGACCGGATTATTATCGTCATATACGGGGTCAAGGAGTATTGAACTCTCCACTTTCAGTGCGCGAAGACTTGCTGTGAATCCCGCAAGGAATTTGGGAGTGGCGAGACGAAAAGATTCATCGTCGCCACGAGGATCGAGCTCACACAGCGGCCACTAAGTAAGCATCTAAGAAATTTATTATTACATGCGGCTGGAAAAACTGTATGGCAGCACAGTCTTGGCTTTTTACGTTAATATGTACAACTGGAAGTACAAACCGTTTTTCTGGGGAACAGACTTGCTCCGTGTATTTATGCCCTATGAATATGCAAGAGCTGTCCAGGCACAGAGCAGGGTGAAAATGCACGGATCTTTTTGTGGTCCATCATTTTTGTCTCCTTAATATCAGCAGCGATGAGAATAAATCTTCGCCAGCCCGAATAGGTTTCTTCTTTACCAGCGTTCTAAGAGACCTTGGGATACAAACAAAGCATGCGATTTTTTTCTTTTTATTCAAAGCATTGAGCATGACGATGCCTTAGCGGTCAAGCAGGCTGCTTAAGTAGTTATATTTTACGGGTCGGTGGCATCGAAACATAGCAGCCATTTTCGGCAGCGGACATAAGGTGGCATACGTACTGAGCGCTGCCTTTCTGGTTCATTAGGCGTCTATTTCCAGAACGTGTTATCTTGTCAGCTCTCTTCCCATTGGGAAACTGTGACAAGAAGCAGTTTTCTCATCGCTTCCAATTTCCGAACACCTTCCATTTACGTGAAGCTATCGTGGAGGCAGGCGTTCCGGTTCAGACTTCCGATACTGAGAAGGCAGCAAAAAAAAAAAAAGAAAGGAATAATGCCGGTTGATGCACACTGGCCAAGACTGACAGCAAAGCAGAGCAGAAGACAGGTTGGGGGTTGGAGAAAGGCAGAGGGGTTCCGGTAGTAGATTTCTATTCCTAACAATGTTAAAAAATTACAAAAATGCCCGAGGTTTAACTCAGTTATACCTAATGAGGCGACCGAAACACCGGCCTCCATCGCTCCGCAGAGGCGAGTCCCCAACGGCTCCGACTCTAGCGAGCGTGGCGAGACGCGCGCTAAATACGCCTAACCACGTGGTCACGTCACGTGGTATGGCGGAGGCTCAGCGCAGCCGAGAGGAGAGCAGTGTGATGCAGGTGACGAAGCTCGGCTCCAGCTGTGGCCAGTCATGCGGTATGACATGAGGCGTTTGATGCGTCGCTCAAAGTGAAACCTTGTCGACCTTAAAAGTTGCAGCTCGGAGAGTGGAACTTTCGCTCCTAGTGAAGCTTCGCTCTCCCTACTATGTTCATCGCGCTTGCCCGGCCTTTCACCTATACTCGGAATGATGGCACCGTCTAAATGAGCGGCTGCGCATTCTCGCAGCAAGAAAATTTCATGCTACATTTCCCTGAAAAAAAGGGAGTAATTACTCATTGGCATCCAACAAAGCGCAGCCAGTGAGTAATTACTGAATTATTACAAATCCAGTCCACCTTGCGGGATTCCTCTAAAACATGTGATCAAGCTTTCACTGCGTGTGCGCAAAGCGCTGGCTTTTGTATGCGTGCTCCGATTTCAGTGATTACTTTTGATGTGGTTTCTTGAGCGCGTGAGGAACCGTTTGAACAGTTAAAAAGAATTACGTCACAATGACCCTTTTAGTGCAGGAAAGCAGCCAACGGCAGCGCGAATGTGCAAGTGTCTCAGTAAAACCATTCTCTTTTGGCAGTTTTATGCTTTATAAGAAAGGTTCCCGCGCTCGACGCCGCTTCCATCAGCCGTATTGCATTAGCGTCTACGAAAGCGGCTCTCTCCACAACTTGTACAGCCTTTAAAGCAGCATTCACCCGCTGTCAGCCGACGGGGTACCGATATATACTAGCTATACTATATATACTGCCTGTTTCTTTGAAGAAGGTCCTCTGAATTGCTTGAGTGAAATCGACTGAAACTACACTTGAAGCACCCCATATACTTAAAGCTTAGATATGTAATTGGTTTCATGCCCTTGATTTTTTTTCTAATCTTTCTTCAAGCAGGCGCTTTCTTTCTAGCTGTGCCTTGTAACCAGCGATAGCAAGTTGTGCCTGTATGTTGACAGCAAAGCTTATCAAGGCGCTCTCTTTGCTTGAAATGGTGGCATCTCTATTTACTTGCCTTTGGGTATTTAAAACTGCCTACCCAAAGACAGCGTGGGTCAACGCATTCATTTTGTTTTCTACAGGCGCCAAGGCCTTGGTTCACTGTAAACATTGAAAGCAAGCTGCCGCACACTTGGCTCGAATGTTTTGCACCCAGTCGAAGTATTGATTGAAATCAGGCACACTGATTCCATTGACGCATTTACTCTGGAACACAAAGCTCTAAATGAGGCTGCCGTGGGAGTACGACTACATTTAAAATGGCCTCCCTCATCAAATGAAATTTGCTCCTCTGGGCATCATGAATGAAAATTTTTTAGTAAGACAGAAAGCTGCAAAAAATTTGTTTAAAAAGTTCTTAGAAGAAAAACGACACATAACGCGTACGTGTACGATAAGGTCAGCTGCAAAGGAGTATATAACACTTCTAGTAATTTCCCCGCCAACTCCTTTCTGAGCGGAACATTTACTCCAAAATTAACTTTGTCTACAAAGCGGCAACACTTTGCTCTTAACCTCCTTTGATGCCTCTTCAGAGAGAGCAGTAGACCAAAACAGTCCTTTTCTGCGGAGTATCTGAACCAAACTTTCTGTACTGCGCTATGCGACCAGCCATTTACTCATATCCTGGTGTTTTTTTTTTTTACAGTGTATACGAAGATTAGATTAGAAGGTAACAGAAAGGTAGCCGCAGCTGGAAAATTCATATAAGGATATAAAAAGGCATTTGCTTGATAGAGGAGCCGCGGCACAGACAGGGCAGATTTAATTGAAGAATAATAGGATAGGTCGCTGCACTGCATTGACCGTAACTATAGTGACATTGAATGCGTTGCTGTGAAGTGCAATAAATATTTTACTTTCCTATAACGAAGTCTCTCTGATGATGATGATAATTGTGGTGATAGTTACGATGCTTGTGAAGAAGACTAGGTTCAAGGTCTGCGCCAATTTTATCATTCAAAACTGTTTTGTTCAGGAGGCGCTGATTTACAGTCTCTGAAGCTATCCGACGTTTTTCTTCTCGAAACAACGTTCTGGAAGCGCGCCAACACTGCCCGGACGACTACCGGTTCGAGCAACTTGCCAGCAGGTTTTTCAGCAATCCGAACAGTGCCCCGCCTTTATATTCTCACTTGCAGAGAACACAAACATTTGCAATTCGTAAAGGGCAACATTTCAGAGCGAGGCAGTGTGGATCCAAAAGCGCGCTTTCCTTCGAAACGCGGGACCCGCTTAATTTTCCCTAAGTAGGCGGCTCTTCGATGCTCGTAAAAACGCGGGTGTTTCCGTCTGCCTCGAATGTCACCGCGCTGCGACTCCGCGCCCGGCCTCGAGACATCGCAATTTATTTATAGCCTCGCTCCCGGTCACTTATTGTTCGCGAACATTCGGCGCCGCTTTCTATATTCTCCGAAACTGTAACTCACGCGCGCAGTTGCTTGCTCGATATATATTACTGTTTGTTTCGTTGTTCGCGCATTTGTCGGGCGAAAAATTGAAGGCATGGCTGGGTCCATAAACAGAGGGGAAAAGTTGATGCTGTCCAAACGAAAAAAAAAAACACAACGCCTGTCTCGCTAAAGCCGTGCACTATTTAGGAAGCAACTAAAACTGGCGGCAAATAATCCCGCCGCCGCGGTTTGATCAGCTGCTACTCCTTTCCCCGTCTACGCTTGAACTTGCATGATCAAGGGCCACGGCAGTCGAAATTGGAATGAGAAAAAAAAACAGAGGGAACGTCAGTCCACTGGAGTGCACGCTTCTTGAGGATCTTCAGCCCCTCAGATGTGCGAAACTCCGGAAGCCACTCTTATTACATGCCTAACACTTCGTTAATAAATCATCGCTCAATTCGGTATGATTGCCAGGGCTCGGAATTCGAACAGGTGCTTGCACTTGGGAGCTGTTCCCGTTTTCTTATCCTGGCATAGGCTGAGCTGTGCAGTATCGTACCCTGGTAATATTGGTAAGGTTGTGATTACCGACCGGCTAGGCTCGCTCAGCGCGTCTTGGTAGCTTCTAAATGCAAATGCGGTTCGCTAAGCCTTCATCACTTATTAATACACACTTAGCTTGGAACCAATAAGGGCAAGCCAGTATCTTTTTAAAAGCTATGTAAAGAGTGTGGTTATGACTTTTAAATGGTCTTGTACAAGACCCACCATCATTCTTGCTAAGCCGAAGCGACTGGCGAGCCCACAGTTCCTAAATATTCATGTCCAGTCCGTTAGCAGTTATACGAGTTTCGCTCCCGGTTTGGCTGATAGAACTCGTAGCTCTGGCAACACTGCACCGCTTTCGTTAAAACCGAGTGAAGCGACTGAAGCATTTCTTATCTGCGAGCGGGCGTGCGCGGCTGCTGGCAGGCGTCGTCATAGGGCGACGTCGTTAAAAAGGACCATTTTCGCGAATGAACGAAGCGGGAGAGACCCGGCAGTTTAGTTTATTCCTGCGCACTTTATTTTTTGGCCACACCGGAAGCAGCACCACTCCAGAAATTCTTCTTCTTTGAAACACAAATACACAAAAAAGCAGCAGTGGCGCTAAAGACGCGCTTGTCCTTGATTTCGACCGATGAGAAGTGGCGCGTTCATTTTTGGCGCGAAACGCGATGGCGCGAATTCTGCTTCGGCTTGCTGGTTGTTTCGTTGGCTTCTTCGTTCGTTCGCTCGCTCGTCTACTGCAAAGGCATCCAGCTCCGTCTGAGGCGACGCGGCGTCGTAGTGGGCGACCTTTTGCCACTTTTGGAAAGCCAGCCACGCATGCATCGCCAGCGTCATCAGTTTTTGGAAAACGACGAGAAATAAGGAGGGGTGTCCTTACTTTCGAGTTGAGATGGCGGGTCTCCGTCGTAAGCACCGCTGCTCTGTTGCTTACTGCAGATGCAATGGGGGAAGAATTTGTGCGGCGCCGTCGACCTGGAGAGCTGTCGGCACAAATAATTTAGGCGTATTCTGGTGTGGCCCATAGGGAGAAAAAGTTAGTTTTATATATACATTTTTATCCCTGGTGTCGATTAGAAGAAATTTAAGTTCAGTTGAAAGTCATTTATTAGGTAAAGAAGGCGCATGACCATGGAAGGGGGTGAAGAGGAGTAGCCCTTACAAAAATAGTTTATAGACAGTCAATAGATTTCTTATAGCGTCTATTGCGTTCCTACAGATATTTTTTTTTTTGTCAATTCATAGTTAATAGACAGTGTATAGAAAAAAGTTTAATAAAAGTGCATGGCCATAATACTATAAGTTGTCTACAGACTCTCTCTAGGGTTTGTATTGCCTATAGACTGTTATCTAGGGTTTGTCTATACAGAGTCTATAGGCTTCATTGAAAGAGGTCTATGGACCGTCTATAGACTGTCTAAAGACATTTTTGTAAGGGCGCAGGCTGCAGGCTTCACGAACGCGCCAATCATTTCACAGTACTCTGATCAGGCCACTAAGAGAGCCATGTCTTGCGAACGCCATTTGGGCAGCAGGGTCTCATGCTTGAATGGAGAGGTAGTTCAGACGGTAGGATCGAATCTCGGTACCCACGGTGGCGAAGCAAGGTGAGTCCCACGGGAGGTGGGATGCCACCGCGCCTTGGCATCGTACAGTGAGGGCAGAAAAAAGGCTTTTCCATTTGTCCACTAACAAAGTGGAAGCTAAACTGAACTCCGTTGAACCGTCCACCCCGGTGCAGGCGACCATTGTGACGTCATGCTCCACCTATGCTAAGATAAATATCCTGTTCTTGATTGAGCGGTTCCTGGGAGGTGATGACACAAACAATTCTTATTGGTCAGCATAAAGAATGCCACCAATCATAAAACGTTGTCGCGAATAACTACAACTGTACGAATTCTGTCAATGAATGGCAGAGTTCGGCTGTGCCTTCATCAGCTCTTGTTTATAGCTAAGGTCTTTGACGAGCCAGTTTTTTTCCTTGTTTTTTGTTTTTCTTTTGTGACTTCACCACTCTGTGGTACTTCTGAGTGGTCGCTGAGCACTGCATGGTTTGTGATGCAAATTGGCAAAATTTATCTCCCGCAGGCATTTCATAAACCACAGATCTTGGCTGAGTGAATAGCTTTTGCTGGCGTTTTTAAGCCGCAGATTACAAATTTGTGTTGAGGCACGACCACTAGATAACGAGAATACGTACCAGGAATCACCATGTAGATTACCACTTCCAATATCTTCTGCGCCTTTTACTCATTTTGTTCAGTTTATGAAAGAAAATAGGACGGAACTTAAACTGAAAGTCAATGTAATGATTGATGTCTTCAAATTACGGTTCCACGCCTCATTAACGAGAACTTGTTCGCTGAATTTTAATTATTCTATCCACAATCAATCATGATTCAGTCGGGATGCATAATGGCTACGCAAGTTGTCCCCTATCTTCTCGTGACAGAGCAGGTAATCAAGCGTGAAATCGAGTGGTAAGCGACCGGAGTGGCTGGTGCTTGAAGTGGGCTTTTTGTGTGCTTTACTAAAATCAATAAAGCCGACTAGTTTTCAACGAACAAATTGGTCATGTGATAAATTACCCGGTTTTCCCTGGGAATGATGACTGATGACTTCAGTTTGCATGTCGAATAGGTATTACGTAACTCGGCGCTACTGTCAAACAGGGCACCTGCGTTTCATTCGCAATGCAGCGCAATTATTCACGAAACACTGGTTTCGCTACCTGTAATGATGACAATGCCGGAACTTAACTTTAATCTCACGTGATTTATCAAAAAATGCTGCCTCTACCATTTTTAGGCCTTAAGGAGATGGGCTAGTTTTAAATCGATTTAAAAAAAGAATTTGCAACACACATTCATAGCAACGTATAAATAGGTTGTCTGATGAAACGGCTGATGAGGCTCATCTCAAAGCAATGAAGATCAAAACAGAAAAAAAAGAGAACAAAACTATATCGCTAATGCCATGTTTACGTCATTAACTAGGTTGCCTCCAAGGGCGGTTCTGTTAATAGGGGACACGAAAAACGGAAGACTCGTTGATGAAAACGAAATAAACGAAAACTAAAGACGGAAGCGAACGGAGGTGATATGTGTTCCAGCGCCGTTGCAATGGCCTGTCACACACACACAAAGGCCTATGAAAGTAATGAATTAGGGAGGAAGGGAAAATAATTCTATTCGTTCTAAAGCGCTAAGGCTGAGCTTTCAGGTCTTTTCTGCAGCGTTAGGGCGCAAACTGACGTGGTAAGCCAATGCTTGCGCGCGATGACGTCTCATTCGTGTGGATGTTCGCTTTTCTGCCCCTTCCCCAAATCCTTGCCATCCCAGAAAACAGAGTGAAAGAAAGCGAAATTATTGCGTTCTGTTTTTACTGTCTCTGTCAGGGTTGTGAAGACGCATTAGAATAGATCGTATGCTGCTGTAGCGTAATGTCATTAGCATGAAATTTTGAGCGTTAAACGTGTTATGTATGCGAAGGCGTTGTTTTCTTCCATGCTTGTGTCGCATTGAAAAGTCGTGGAACAGTTGTGACAGGCAAACAAGGCCATTAATGGAACATCAAGCCCCGCATGAGGAATTGTGAACGGCCGTGAGTGTTGGCGGTTTACGGAGTTTCAGGAGTTGGGGTTCGGTTTGCCTAATGAAAGATTCCTAGTATACGTGGCGATGAAGTTGTGATAGGCGGCACATTGCTCGCGATGTAAATGGTTTTGGTAATGAACGTAGGAGAGAGAGCGAAGTAATTTTCTGAGGTTACATTATGTATGTGGTATTTACAGTCCATGCAAAAAAATAAGGAATAAAAAATCCAGCTCACTTCAACATTAAGTGCAGAAAAATTGGCATTTGTGTGTGACGACTCAGCATCCTTACAAAGTATGGTGTCTGACATTCTGTTGACGTTCTACGGAGAATCAGCGTACCGAATGAGGACAGGAGTATTGATTACGGTAAATTTTTAGGTATAAAATAGGCGTACTAAAACGCAAGATTCAGCTCGAAAGGATGACCTCATTATTATCGCAGGCTCAAATATGCCGCAGAATTGATGTAGTTCTTCAGTGTAATGAACAAAACTGCATTCTCATTATTCATTCAGTCCTTAATTAACCACGACACTAACACTCCATGGGCCACTTCTATTAACCACGACACTATCTCTCCATGGGCTACTTCTCTTAATACATGTTACTGCGAGGTGGTATTATTCCACGCACTGTGATTTCATTCTATCCAGCCCCCCTAACCGTCAGTTCTCTTGATCGAAACAGTAGAACATGAACGTTGAGTCTCAAGTTTGCGCACAATTCTTAAATTACTTGTTCGGTCTTGAATTTTTCGCGTGTTTCCGTTTTGATGCTGAACTTGGTTTCTCTGTACAAGGACATCAAAAGTTGTCAAAAGCGTTACTTGCGTCTCACCAGCGCTGATCTCTTCCCTGTACATTTACAAAACATGCGTTATAACGGCTTAACAAGTGCACTGTGGCAGGAATTTTCTGGGCCCTGATCCCTTTGCGTCGTGGTGCAACGGTGGGCCACCCTTACATTTTCTTGGGTGGTGCGTGACCCACCAGTGAGCCCCCGGAGAAGTCAACCTAATGCAACCGACAACAGCTGGCAAGGCAGTCTTGAATGTGCATTTTTCGCGGACTCTTTAAAAAAAATTGGCAGTGGCTGAACTTGGCTAACCCTGGAATTCAGCGAAAACCAATCACGCTTGCTAAGCGTGTGAGTCTCGTCCATGGCAGCCCCACTACACGCTCGCTACAGGCGTTCTATATATACCCACACGACCACGTGGCTATGCCGTGGTATCACATGGTCTTACGACACCCCCATCGGATGTCATCACCTATCTTCACACCACCCCATCGGATGTTCTTAATGTCAAAGGTCAATGGTCAACCCAAAGGTCACCCAATGTCAAAGATAAAAGGTCAACTCAAGGTCGGAGGTCAAAGATCGTGTCATGTAAAGATCATACGTCAATGTCAGGGATCAAGGGTCAATGGTTCGACACCATCTTGGTACCCCGTATAGTCATATACGAAGGTGGTTGGGCTGAAGGTCGTTCAAGGCCATTCTCCGGCCTACCCGAAGACTGCTTTACCTAGCTTAGTGAAGCTTTTCGCTTCAAAATCTGAGCTTTCCACGACTTCATGGCACCAATCAGTATTCGTGCCGCAAAGCGGGACTACACAACTTGACCCACCGGTGACCCGCGACGCAGAGGGTGTGTTAGTTTACTGCGTACACTACGCTATGCACTTGCAAATGCAATACACCTCACGGTAGGTACACGCACTCCCTCGTGCTTATTCTGCAGAATTGGTCTTTTGGGCATACAACGGCTTCTTCGGTCCGGAAAGCGGCGCATTTTTCGCCAGGTTCTGTAAAGGGAGGAAAACATGGTGGTCAGAGGTATAGTGATGTTTATAGAGTAACTGTACACGTTGTTTAATGATAAAATAGCAAGGGCTTGGGAAAAATAGTATTTCATGTTATATTCAAAAAGCTCTAGCTTTCAAACGGGAAGAGGACTAGATGGAGGAACACAAAAGCATTTCGTCTAGGGTGTATATCTTTTCTTACCACCTAGTCCTATCCCTGTTTGAAATCTAGAGTTTTTCAAACATTTCAGGGTTTTTAACGGTATTATAATGTTAGTATAAGTTGATTTTTTTGTCGCAGTGGAGAGTATTATTTAGTTGTGGCACTATTTTTAGTAACTAGGAAGACATTTACCTGATTATAACCATGAAAAACGTAAGACAGTCTCTGTTTCTGAAGATGTGAGTAGTGCCACTACGTGTGACCTCTACCGGGAAAAAATTGTTTCTTAAAGAGAATTTTAAAAAACTTATGCGGACGATGACGAAAGTTTTTACACCTTTTTCCTCACATATCAAACACAAGCTCACAACGAAGCTTCACGCGGGCGCTCCAGTCGCCACACTACTGTCGTTTTGAAAGCCACACATAACGCATCATTTTCCTGTAGTAAATTACATGTTAGGAGTGCCGGTTCTGTGATTTGGTAACCTTCAGAACCACTGTCTTAAAGAACAGGTAGCTGTCGCATAAGCTGGGAATTGAGAGGAAATTTCGGCAGGTGCTCCACAGAGGGCGCGACATGTTTAAAAAGCTCGTGAGCAGATTCAGCGGCCCTTAGGTGGAGAGGCTTTCTTTGAAGTCTTCGTCAGAGAAAAAACACGTGTAGCGTTTCGCAACGCTTTCAGCTGAAGGGCTAACTCTTACAAAGGCTCCTGGGGACAAAGACAGCCAAGCCATTAAGCGTTTTAAACTACCAATGACTGTGTCGAGAACAATATCGGCCGCAGAGTAGGTGCACCGGTACTTCGAAGGTCTTAACGCTTTGCTCAAGAATGTGTGGCGTGGTAGCGTGCTTGCTGGAGGTGCAGCCTGCTTAAAAGACGTGCCGTTGCCAAAGATTAATGAGGACATCGCACGCTGCCGCGTTAAATGCGTTAAAACAAAGGAACCGAGGCTACAAAATGCGCATCGAAAATGAAAAAAGGAGATGTGTCCTTGCACGGCGTCTTCTTTGCACTGTAGGCTCAACTAGGCATTTTATTCATAATTTCTATTCGCCCACGCTGCTATTGTACTGCTTTATCGATTGAAGGTCAGCAGAGCTCTGTGGCGTGATATTCTCGCTCGCTACTCTACCCGCCACAGTCCCGTACATTGTCTTAGCCGTTTGATCGCTCAGTCCTGCTTTAACATTCTTCTGATGTCATTGCATAAACCTTACAAATTAAGCCTCTCAGCGTAATAGCGGTGTAATACACAAGGTATTCACTGTCTTAATTTCTCCTCCTCTCATGCATACATCTCTGCACGGCGGCTTAACGTACCATCAATAATGTGGGTGGATTTATCGAAACAGCTCTTGGAAAGTAACACATGCATGGTGCATAATATCTGTCTGCTTGTGCGTACGTCTTTCCGTCCGTCCATTCGTCCGCCCGTTCCTCTGTCCGTCCGTCTGTCGGTCCGCCTATTCCTCTGTTCGCCTGTCCGTCCACCTGTTCTGCCTTGCCCTGCCTTGCCCTGCCCTGCCTTGCCCTGCCTTGCCCTGCCCTGCCCTGCCCTGACCTGCCCTGCCCGGCCCGGCCCTGCCCTGCCCTGCCCTACCCTGCCTTGCCCTGCCTTGCCCTGCCTTGCCCTGCCTTGCCCTGCCTGCCATCCTGTGTCGGGCCCTGCCCTGCCCTGCCTACCTGCGTACCTACCTACATACACGCATACCTATCAACACACATATTTCATTTGAGGCGGCTGTTTTCTTCTTAGCTCCTACGTGAGCGCTGCAAAGACGTCATCACTCTCACGTTATTGCTTGCTGGTAATTGCTACTTTTGCATGCGCTTTCCTCTACGCAGTGCTGTTGTCATCGGATGATCCTACTGCTCCTGAAAAGCTTGAATCGAATATGTACGCACTTCGAACGCGGCAGAACCGACAGCACAGGTTCCACTCGTCCAACGGCCGCAGCATCCTCTCCCCTTCAATGCAAGGAACTGCGAAGCACTGCAGGCATGGTGTCCACCGTCCGGTCTCCAGAAGCTTGATGTTGGTGTAGACGTTGTACGGGCCGTACTCGTCCGGAGTCTTCGCCGCTTGGACAGAGTCGCGCCACCCACTGGGACCAGCACGGAAGACGCCAGCAAATAGCAGCGCGCAGATGACCGTCGAACACTGATTCATCGTCGCTGCGTCATTTCCCAACCTGTATGCCACACATTGATCTTAATGAGAAAACTAAAATATATGCAAGGCGGAGTTAAGTGCACAAAGAAAAGTAACACAGACGAGTCCTAGTCTGTACGGAAGGTATAGGATTATCCACAGGTGTCGGGAGTAAAAAAAAGTATTTGAGCTTAACTCTGCTTACTCGCGTCATTACTCACCCTTAATTGGTCACATTTTCCTCGATTTTTGCGAGTTGAGTAAAGGTTGAACCTTGTTTCCTCGATATGGTCTTTGTCGACTTCAACCTTCCAAGTATTAATGGTCCTCTCACGTTTTCAGTCTCCGCATCAAGCTATGCATAATAAATGTTCTATACTTTTTCAGGCAGAAAGGGAAAAACCGTAACTTGTTGTTAGTATGCAAGGGCCAGTAAAAATATTTGATGAATACGAGAGGTCTACGAACACGTGATGTGATTTCAAGCCCCTAATACGAAGATCCTTGAAGCTTTTCGGCGTTTCTAGAAGAGTTTTAAAAGACGGCTTGCTCTGCAGCACAGTCCGAAAATTATTGGCGTCTTTGAATCATAACGTCCAGCTGTGGAAAAGCACCACAGCGCAATTTGCCGCATTTACACCGAGCATCCTGAAAAGGTTCGCTTTCATTTTAATTTTTTTTTATGGACGTTGGCATGTATTATCAGTGCCTAGATAATTGCATCCTCTATTGCTCTTGGTCACGCCTCACTTGCTTGGTGCGCAGTTGTTCTCTTTTGCTTGCCATGCTCATAACTCTCCGCTTGCATTTACTTAGAACTTCAGACAAGTGGCTTCCTCCTGCTGTTTGAAAACATCTTAAGTAATTTTAATGGGCAGCTGGAAAGTATGTGCAAACGAAAACGTCGCGGCTTCTTCCATACAAGGGGCAGCCTTAGATGCACTTCGTTGGAAACGATGGTAAAAGCTACTCCTTACGGATGCGCTAGCTGTCCACAATGGTAATCTGTCTTGAGCACGATTTGGGCGGAAAAATTTTCGAATAATAAAATAAGGAATATTGAAAAGAATGAAATGGCAGTCTTTTACTGTTTCGGCTGTATATGGCAGAATCGATTAAATTACACGGTTTTCACTGTCGTCCGCGAACTAGTGATATATCATTAGCCCATCGGTCATCCCGTACCCCTATTCATAATTAATAAATGCTCCGACTATCATCGTCATTACGTTAACACTCGGACTGCCGCTGAAATGCACCTTCGAGCAAGAGTAAACGCCCGAATAGTTATTTTTGTTTAATCTATGTTGCCGGATTGATTGAAGAGCTAGTCTTAACTTAAAAAGCAAAGATCTCAATGAGAGTTTAAGATAATATGCGCAGAACGAGCGAAGAGTGTAGTTTGATTTTTATTTGTGGTGAGTTATGGTTACCTAGGCATGGCTGGATCGACAAGCTGTTTATAGCGACTTCCATCGCACACCACTTGTCATACCGCACTGTACAGAGCTATGGTGCTTGGGCAAAGTTTCACGCCTGAACAATGTCGCACTACACAACATTTTTCCAGCTTTAGGGGGCTTAATTTTAATTTGCTTAATCCAGCTCGATTGAGTACTAGCCGTAGTGCAGAAATTCAGAAGACTATATAGGTACATCTTCATGGGTACCAGTGTGGCGCGAACTCAAACCGAATGAATAAAAACCGATAGTATGTCTCAGCAACTCAAAGGTGATGATTACCAATTGATGATTATCGCACTGCTTCTTGTGAAAGAAAGTAAATCTTCTATTTCTTTTCTTTAATTTTGTTTTCACGCCGCATTGACAATGCGCCACCAATGGCTTAAAAAGATGGGTTCCTAAAGGAGAAAACGTTTTACCAAACGCTTTCTTCGCTAAAACATCAGTACAAGTATTATTCCTACTTCGTAATTTTGGGCATGGCTAGAGCAGAAGAAGTAGAAGAATATTCACAAGCGGTTGGTATCGTTCCGCTTATGTGAGGCTATGGACCTTAACCAAAAGGAGAAAACAGGCACACCTGTCGCCGAGGCCACTTCGAATAGTTCTCAGAAGAGTAAGCGCCGCTCCAAAAAAGAGCGTAAGGCGGCTAGGAAGTCCACCAAGACAAGGACTTCCCCCAGAAATTCCGATAACCCTCACAGTCTTTCAGACCAGAAGCCATCGCGGAAAAAGCGAAAGAAGACCGCCTCCGTGAATCTCAGCGACGTCTCCCAAAGGTCTCCCAGCCACCTCAACAACACCAGACAGGAGTCAAGTGCCCCAAAAGAATCTGCAGACACGGACAAAGGAATACCTGTAAGTGTCAAATCGTCATCGTGCCTGCCAATTCAGCTAGACGACACTGCCTGTCAAACAGAGTTAAACCAAGAACTGCTGTTACCGGCGAAGTCTTCGACTCCCTGTAGCACGGTGTTAACCAGCGGTGCGGTCTCAACTGCTCTGAGTGGTCCGACGTCCTACTGCCGGAGTTCCGTTTCCTTTGATGATTCTGTACATGTTCCTAGTCTGAGTTGCGTCAGCACCGACGCGTTTAATCCAGACGATCATCATTCACAGTCACGCGGAAAAGTGCATGCCGATGATGAAACGGAAGAGCCTTTGACCACTGCTGCCTTCAGGCCAACTAGGCAAGCTGCCCCTCCTGGAGTCGTCGACAGCGGCCATGGGCAGATCTTCTGGCTCCATGAAACGGTGCCTAATGCTGTGGGCAAGGCGGATGACCTCTCGGCCAATCTACCTCCGGACAGCAAAGACACAAAGCCGACGAGTTTATTCAAAACAGGTGCTGCGACTTCCATGTCCTCTCGACGCATGTCCTACAAGGGATCGTTTCGAGCGATGCGCACTGGTCGAGACGCCGAATTTCTCTTAATCGCGGTGGCCATCGACGTCCTCTTCGTTCTTCTTCTCATCGTAGTCGGGCTGGATTTCGCACTTGTAAGTCGTGACAAGCAGACTGATATCAAGGACAAAGCTTACGACTTCTGCTGCACGAAAGAAGCCGCGGAACTCGTCGACGTCATCGACACGACGGCAAACCCCTGCGATGACCTCCACGCGTACGTATGCCGCAAAATCGCCCCCGTGGACTCTGTCGAAATGGAACGCTTGACTGACTACGAGCGCAGTATCTTCAATGGGACGAAATTCTCGGCAGGTTCAGCGGGACACCTACTTGTTAATTACTATGAATCCTGTAGTGATGCCATGAAGTCTGGAAACATAACGCAACTAGCCTCATATATGGCCACTTCACTACTAGACACCGGAGTGGTCAAAGCAAATATGACAAGCCGCTCTATTGCGAGCTCATTATTTTCGACTGCCCTTATAGATGGAGGCTTTTTCATCATTAGCGTTAGAATCAGTCAGCAATCGTCACCGGTGTCTATACACGTTGAACTTAAGAGGCCCGAATACCTGAATAGATGCAATTACTGCGCAGATATTATGCATACTATCAACAAGAGGATGAACTCCAGCATCACAATAGACAAGCTGCAAAATTTTGCACGCGATGCTGTAATCGATAAAGATTGCTCGGTGACAACCGGGGATGGCCTCCTGCTAGGCGCACTTTTTCACGGCGTTTCCTCCGACGATATTCGTAAGATACTGAACACTAGCCTGATTGTAAATACCTCACGCATACGCGTGACTGTAAGATGTTTTGACGAAATCAAACGGCTCGTCTCAAAGCTGGCTCCCTTATCGAACCAGCCTTTATCGAGCGCCTTCCTTCTTGCCGATGCTTCAGCAAGACTAGCGAAGCGGTTTGAAGTGATTGCAACTAACGAAAGCGCTAAGATCAACTTTTGCAAGGACGAAGTGAAGAGCCTGCGCAACCTGTGGAACGCTTATCTCGTGGATTGCGTCACCAACGTTGACAAAGACGTCCTCATCGCTAACCTGTTTGAGTCCGTCAAGACGGCTGTCCTCAAGAGCTTCATGGCGAAGAGGATTTTCAACGACAACGATCAGGAGCGACACAACGCCTACGACATAGTGCAAGAAATGCATGTAGTCCTGCCCCGTGACGCACTGCCCAGCGGACTATCTATCCCAGCGACTGCGCCCACATTTCCCGATATGTACTACGCTGCTCATCGTTACGAGTTGCTGGCGGACAGGTTCAGGGTGGTACACGACTTACCCGAAGCCGTTACCAACTTGAAGACGTCTCCTGAGAGGCGAGGTCTACGGCTGTTCGTTCTGCCGGGCTACTACTTGAGTTTGCAGCGTGTTTCGAAATGGTTCCTGCTCATTCACTTGCCGAAGCTGGGTGCCACACTGGGGGCGTTAGTCTGGCATTCCGTGATCTTCGAGAAGCAGTGGTCCGCGAACACGAGTGCAACGATACGCAGCTTCGCAGAGTGCTTCAGCAGCCGCTACTTGAACAAGCCTCGCCTGGAGAAACCGGACGAGATGATCGCGGCGGCTGCGCTAGGGCTGGATTCCATGAAGCGGGCCTCCAGAGGGGAGAATATGGCATATGACGTGGTTGAGGCGACAGAGGGGTTGAACTTGTCTCATGCTCAGTTCTTCTACGTGAACTGGGCCTTCAATAAGTGCAAGCAAGACACACCAGCTGGCAGTGAAGCCTCCGTGAACCTTCCAGCCACCTACGTGGGGGATTACCGCAAGGTGTTTTCGTGCCCGGTGGGTTCGTACATGTCGTACGGTAACTGGTGCCCGTTGTGAGAACTCTTGCTTCGCTCCAGTACAACAATATGGGAACGTGTGTACCAGCGGTACGATCTAAATTATATTTGTGAAAAATAGGGAAAACACTAAACAAGAAGTGAATCTGGGAATGGTCTAAATATCAAAACTACTACTCGCGTTTCAAAGCCGCGTTTCGAATAAAAATAACAGCACAAAAATTTTGCCCAGTTTTGGAACTATCTTTGAAGCCTATCTTGATGGAACTATCTTGATGCAGCTTAAATTTTTTGTCTAGTTTCGAACACTTGAGTACTTTCGAGCATCGTTAAGAACGAGCTGCAGGATAGATGCCAACGTTATCTTTGACTCACATGAACCACTAGCATGTTAACTAAAAAACGCTACTTTCTAGCTTGACCTGCAGAACTACCTCTGGCAGTGTCTGGCAGCATATCGTCAAAGTTTGTTGCAGTAAGCAGTAATTGTCACTTTTCGCGAAAGAAAGCACGTCAGAGGTAAACATCCAAGCTTTTAGGTTTCTTTCGTTCTTGTGGGCTGTCTCAGCTCGGTGCCTTACCAGTGCTTATCCCACTTTATACTGTTTACTTGTTGACGTCCAGCGCTCCTTAGTGACGCAGAACAGGTATTTTTAATGCCAAAGCATTAATAGTCTCATTACGAGAAAAGCCGGCGGAAATTTTGGTTATACTCGCAGATGGTGCAGAAAGGCCCAGCGATGGCAAGAAAAATTTGGTCACGTCTTCAAGCGGCCTTATGACGCACATAGCCAGTAGAGCACCGCCACAGTAGGCAGTCTTATAGATGTCGTTTCTCTATACATATTAGCCTCTGGCCGGCCTCCATGTGGCGCCAGTTTTCCCGACGTTCCTACAAAAATTGTGACCCAACCGTTTGTCCAGCAGCGTTCAGGGGGTGTGTGATTTCTCGTTGTATATGGCTTACAAGTGCTAGTGAAGTTGGAGGATAGCTTGCGACAAGGATTCGAACCGACGAAATATGCGCTTTCATTTTTATGCCTTCCCATACATCCGTATCAAAACTGTGGTGCAACCATTCATCGTACGGAGTTCCTGGTGGTGTCATACGCGCGCGTGGGTGTGTGGGCGTCCCAAACAATCGAACGTTTACGTCTTGTATATACCACATGCAAACTCAGCCAATCTCATGCCGTGCAGAGAGGGCATCCGAATGTTATTGGCCTGGTGCGCAACTTATATGCCAGCACACACACTCGTAGAAAAGAACTTTAATGCATGTACAAACACCACACGTAAATAATGCGCCCAGAGACTGTAATGCTTTCGCATTCTCACACGTAAGCAGTCTTCTCCCTGCCAAACTTTCCTTGTGCTTGGAACCGCCGCTCATCCCAGCCACTCATCATGTCTTATTGGATAATTTATTTTCCTAACTTATCGCGGCTTGTTTCAAGCTGAGTAGTCGTTCTCAGTACTCAGTCATTATATTCGATATAATATTTCCCATTACAGGCTGCTTCCATTTTATTAACTGCACCACGTATTCATCTTCCGTATGCTTAGGTGCATAAAAAGCAGATGTTATATCTTAGATTAAGGTAATCGCCCCGTATTCTGAGCTGGACCGTGTTCACACCGCATGGAAGTCTGACCAAGGCGGCAGTTACAGCGCTATTAATGCTAATAGATGTCGCGTATGAAAGCAGCCAACAACAAAAGTACTTCCCACTTGGCAATTAAGCAGTGCGTGCTTGAGTCGGAACCGCATATTTTTCTTCTGCTTGCCACACAATTACATCTGGTATTTCCACATGAAGCACATCCGAAAAGTTGAGCAACTTCCCTGACGAAGCTCCGAGAGATATCCGCGTTGCTTTCCAGCCGTCGTCGTTAGAATCAGAACAGCAGCTTGGTCTTGTTCGTTTTTTATTCGGATATTAACGGCGCAGAACGGTACACGAGAAGAGAAGCACACACAGCGAGCGCTGACTTTCAAGAACGTTTAATTGCAAAGGGCACACCTTCTGAATGAATATGTTAGGCAGACGGGCAGGTGCACAAACGAGAAACAGAAGGTGCACAAAATTAACGTTGATCAAGCCTGCAGGCATTAGGTATTCCTGTAAGGGACTGCCCTTCCAAAAGATGTGCTGCGGAATTCAAAACATGTAAAGTGTTGAATAAACACAGTGAACAGATGGTCCGCGAGATTATAGAGGCCGCCAAGTTACCAAACAAAGAGAACATTGCGTAAGCAAGCCGTCCATATTGTTAACAAAAACAGGAACTTCAGCTTTCGGGTGTGCAGTAATCTTGCTCTGAGTGTGCGGGACGACGTGTGTACCATTCTGAAAAATGACGTCTCTCTGACACGTGTGCTGTCCGTGCGAATATAAGAAGCTGTGTCCTTTGGAATTAAACACTGTTCAATGTAAGGGCTCGTTATGTGTGCTCCTCTCCTCGTGTCCCGACTACGTTCTGCGCTGTTAACAGCAGGAGGGTCATTATAGCCCCATGGTTATGACTCCAAAGCATGAGTCAGGCCTCCTGTGAGTTGCTGTATTATGTTCTACTCAATTAAGTTTTTTTTCGATATATCATCTTCGACTAAAATTAAATGGAAGTGTGAACGAAATATGAAGCACCGCATGCCTACTCTTCGCGGAGAGCCCACGGTCATCATTATCATAATTATCGTTTTTGCGCTTTCCTCGTTCTTGTCCAACATTTCTCTTCTTTAGTCACGCAATGAACAGGAATGATATAGCATGCAGTAAACAGATGCCATTGATACCCAACACCACTGATGTTTTTTTTTCGTTCTCTATCTCAGCATGCATCCTGGATATCAAATGGCAGGTGCTGATATAGAGCTACCTACAATCACCCAATGCAGTTCACTCGGTGCTCTTGCCGATGGAATCGCAGTTGGTTTTAAAAGCATGATACCTGGTTTATGCTGGCAGGCAGCTGGGTCCTCCTCAAATTATTTTCATTTCGAGGTCAACAAAAGCTCCGTACCGCTGACGGAAGAAGTTAAAGCGGTGCTTCTCCGCGTGCCTATTTTTTTTTGGAATGGCGCAAGCCAGCCGGTATTAAGGGCTGTCTTTACTCCTGGGTCGCCCAAGACAGCCGCGTTACCGTCGCCTCGGGACCAGCACCCGGACGCGGAGCGGAGAGTCTTGGCCCAGCGTCGCCCACCTGGGGTGGTCTTCCGACAGCAGCGGGGCTTCTGCCTCGGACAACCTCGAGAGAGACACTGGGCCCCGGCAAGTAGGCTGCAGAGACTAGACGCTATCATCGATACCAAGACAGCTCTTCAAGGCCGAGAGAGATCATCATGAGCAACACGCGGGTCAAGCGCAAGGGCGAGAAGACGGTCGTCTACATGGGCGGGCAGCAGCTTCACGGCTCCGGGTCCAACATCGTCGTCTCGTGCGGTCCGGGCACGTCGCAGTCTCGCGGCACCGTCTACCGACTGCCCAACGCGGACTCGATGCAGGTCGAGGCCGGGATGCCGCCCTGCCTCCAGGGCTGCCGCACCACGGTGTCCCTCGAGAACATGCCATCTTCCGAACCACAAATCGTCCGTGTGGTGCCGCGGGGCACCACGATCCTCCTCGAGGAGGTCAAGCCTCCGCCCAAGGCCAAGTCGAGATCCGCTCGGTCCAGGTCTGGCATGAGCCGCAAGGGTTCGCCGACTGTCCAGGTGGTCCAGGAGTGCATGAGCGGTCCGGCCTACATGCCGCCCATGCCTCAGCCGGCTCCGCCACCTCCGCCACCACCCGAGCCCGGACCGGCTGAGCACTGCATCGAGTGCCTCGCCGAGCTGATTCAGCGCCGTCGCACCTCGCGCAGATTGGACCGCCAGGAACGCCAGGAGCGAGAGCCAGTAGCCCAAACCGAGATGAGGCTGACGGCGCGGGTCATGAACGAGGAAGAAATGATGCCCGCGAACGGGGGCTGCTCCCGATGCCCGACCTGCGGCAGTGCCTTCCCCGGGTCGGCTCGTGACCGTGACTGGTGACGTGCTCTGAGCATCATCCCCACCGGACATTAGAAACGTTTCGAAAAATCGGCGTCAGCTTCTTTCTATGGAAGCATAAAATTCAATGGCTGCTACACTCCTGATGGTGAACAGTAGCGGAACGCGAGCGCGCGTCTAACCGTGATGTCAAAATAAACGTCTTTAAGCAACGCTGAAAAACATGTGCACATGTACTTTGCCCCTACGGTGCTAAATAATAAAAGCGCTTGACAAAGAATAAAATAGGTTCCCCACAGGTTTCAGGTTGCGATGAGAGATTTACTATGAGTTATTGTAGAATGCGTGCTGCTCGTGAATATTAAAAGTGCCCTCATTCACGTCCAATACTACTGCTCTTGTACTTGCTGTGTATAAGCATTTCACCAGTTAATATTTGAAGGAGTGGTTTGTAGAGAGTACGACGCAAGTGCCTCTATAGCGGTTTTGTATTGCCTTTATAACTTTTATGGCATGTCCGGCACAGGACATTCTTCGACGCAAATCTTCCGCTTGACGCTACAGATGTACCCCTTCTTGCAGACGACCGCTGGTTCGTCCCGCTTGAGTCGGCACCTAGAGCCAGGTCCTGTATAGTAACACCACCAATGAAATTAAATTTTAAGCAAGTTTTTGGGGCGATTGTACTGACTACTTTGCAAATCGACGTTTCTGAAAATTTCCCTCTCTTAAAAGTCGCATGTTCTATATGAATCAACAGCAGCACGAACGTAATGGGTAGGAGGAGGGAGAAAAACATTTATTAAGAGCATAAATACTAGGTGGGTTGAGTACAGGAGAACGCATTGGTCGCCATCATAATCCAGCCCCTCTGAACCAACGATTCCTTGTCGATGGGACTATTGCTATGAAGGGTCGCTTCCCAGCTCTCATATGTCGGATCGGGATTGCTGTTCAAGTCTGAGTTTTCTTGATATTCCAAGAAAAAGGAGCGCTGGTGATCAAGCGTGCCATTGAAAAAATTGAAAATTGGTTTTTAAGGAAAGGAAGCGGCGCAGTATTGCAGCAACGTTTATTGCAGCTCCACCTTGCTATTCAGTCGCCTGATATTGTGAAAAGAGGAAGAAGCATTTAGGCCTTTATTGCCTTCATACAATATCAGGCGACTGCGTAGCGAGGCGGAGCTACAATAAACGTTTTTCCAAGAACTGGAGTCCAGAAAACGTTTGTCCCCAGCAGCACATTTATTTCCTCCCATCAAAACTATGACGCAGTTGTTAGGTTACCCACAAATAAAGTTTTGCGATTACGCGACATTTGTGATCTTTTAAAAGAACAAAAACAAAACTGCTATTCCGGATTAACCGGAACTCCTCCATAAAGACATTTTATTCTAGAATTCGTAGAAAAATTCTGGAGCGCTGTCTTCCGTAGAAGCGCCATTATAGGGCTGCGAACACGTTACACCAAGCTTTCCGTCGAACAGTCATTGTGATTGCATCAATTACGATGCGACATAGCGATATAGTTACGATATCGTTAGTGATATGTTTGTGATATAGTTACGGGCAATACCTGCTTTGTACATTATTGACATTTCTCAGTTCTGTAAGAGAGCTGTAGACAGCTTTCACTCAACAAAACCTGAATCGCGCAGCTGGTGGCGTTCGTCGTGTACAGTTCTGGTAAACTCCGCAAGACTCATTGGGTGTTCATTGCGGTTATCAAACGATATATGCAGTGACCACATATCATATTAAATTAATATATTGTAGTGTTCTGTACTGGAAAATGTTATGCTCATATGTACCGGTCTGCACTACGCGCGCTCTATTATACGTCGCACGCTACGCAATGATATATACTACTATACTGTGCTATACTTCTCACTACTGCACTTTACTACTATAATATGCTATACTCATCATCATCATCAGCCAGGCTACACCCACTGCAGGGCAAAGGCCTCTCCCATGTCTCTCCATTTAACCCTGTCCCAAGCAGCACAAGTAATTGGCCCAACATTGAAACTGTTTTGGCAAAGCTGGCCCTACAAAGGACCAGGATGGGACCATCGTGTTGCAATATTAGGCCGATGACCTGTGCTGCTTGGGGTCCTATACTCTACTATACTATATCATACTATACTATACTATACTATACTATACACTACTATACTATACTATGCTACACTACACTACACTGTACTTCATTCATGGTATGGTATGGTATGGTATAGTATGGTATGGTACTATGCTATGCTATGCCTTCAGACATTACTATACTCACTTGCCAAATGGGAGCACCTCTTACAGCAAAATTTTTTTGATCCGCCGAGAGGTGTCATCTTCTTCTCTCGCTCGTCAACGCAAGGCATGCCGAAACACTGCAGGCAGGGAAAGCGCGTGGCTTCTCCTTCTGTGCCGACGTCGTAGAAGACAGTGTAGTTGGCGCGATCCTCTTCACAGCTCGCCTTCACACAAATTGCGGTCAGCAGTACTATCAGGAGTTTCGCCACGTGCATTTCGTCTCGCTGGGGTCGCAGAAAAGCTGCTGTTCTCGACGAAAGAGTGCAACCTAGAAGGGAACGCGAAATGCCTGCGGATCAAATTTTCCTGACCTTTGCATGGTACTGGAGGCAACCCAGCTTGCGGCAAGGTCTGAATGAAAGCCGACCAGCTGCGTTCTTTGCTGCCCGGGCACGCGTTTAGGTGTCCTGCATTTCCATTGCCGCGTTTGAACGGCGCTCAAGGAGTTAAAAGAGAGGGCGAACAGCTCTAACAGGTTTTATAGCTTCTATTGAATTGTATAGAAAGCTTTTTCAATAGAGAGTGCTTTTCAAACCAGCGTTTTCTGGCAATGAAAGCTTGGACGGTAATTTGGGAAGTCAGGCCAGCGACTCGAAAAAAATTTCGCTGTCGGATGATGAAACACGCTGGCAACGCGCGTTGCTTGATAGGTGGAAACTTCTTGCAAGCCGGGTAACGTTTTCCTTAGGAAATGACGACGGGCTCGATGTTACTAGGTGTTTACCAAGTCACTGCCTTGAAGGAAAAAGCTATGAAGGATTCGTAAAATTTGAGGAATATTTTCTCTTGCGTAACGAAGAAAGCATGAGCATGGTGCATAGTCATATGTACACAATGTAACCGACACCGATGATTTATTTCGGTGAGTTTTTTTTCCCGGTCCTACTATCTGCATCACATGTTTGCAGACACCTCTAGAAAATTAGACTAATGAGTCTAATGCATGCGTGAAACTGCTAAAGTTATGTGAGAAAGGGCTTTTTATTATTTCATCAAAAGTTAGTCATGAGCAATATTCCTGTACAAATTAGTCGCACCGTTGTCTTTTACAGTATCAACCATTCATATTGTTCAGCGCTCACTAAATATTTCGACTTCCGGGAACTGCTCGGAAGTAGTAGTCGGGCAAACATCTTCCTAGAATCAACCTAACACGGATTTGTTATGAAATATTTGCGCAAGCTTCATCTGCACGCCCTAATCGTATTGAGTGAGCCATGTTTGAGGTGCCAATTGTCAGGTATTATAATATTGTAGCTTTGTTGATTTACTGATCCCGCTAATCACGCTGTTATAAGTAGTCTGTATATGCAAAATATAAAGCTTCTAAATCACTGTTTTAGTTTTCAGTTTAGGTTTTGTTGCCATTTTGACAATATTCTCCTGTACACGAAATATATGTCGGTGCAATAGGTATGGCATGGCATGGCATAGCATGGTATGATATGATATGGTATAGTATGGTATGGTTTTGTATTGTATGATATGGTATGGCATGGTATGCTATGGTATAGTTTGGTGTGGTGTGGTATGGTATGGTATGGTATGGTACGGTATAATACGTGTAGTATTGAATCTCTGAGGTGCTCATGGCCTGCTAGGAACACCACAGTACAGAGCTCTGAATTGTTTTTTTACTTTCTGGTATTCATTAACGTTCTTTGGCATTAAGCGGCCATAGAGCTTGTGCGGACGTTGAAGAGAACGCTCACTCAGTTTTCATGTATTGGCATACGTTAACGTGTCTGTGTTGTGGCAAGAATATCGGCTCCAAGGAGTGGGTACCTGAAAGCACTGAGGTGGAAATGAAACGTAGTTAAATTGTTTATTCATAACGCGGCAATGTACAGCATTGCAGCAATCGTCAACAGTGGTGTGGCGTTCCTGCGAAAGCTAGAAACCACCAGAACAATAGTTTACATCGCAGTGGTGGACACTTCGAGGAAGTTAGCCCTGCCGTATCCCACGTTGTAAGCGCTTAGACAACACGACAAAGTCATTTTTGGGGGAAAAGACTAGCATAAGATCATTGCTCCCGCTTTAGGAATACACATGAAATAGACAAACAGCGAAACACTCGCACAAAAACACACGAACCATGTGACAACATATGCGCTATTTTTTCTTTCTTTTTCCTGTGAGCTGTAGTAATGGGACACTGAAATATGGTATGTACATTGATGTGTCTGGATACCTCATAAGCTCGAGAGAAACCTGTATGGAAACCGGCTGGTGAACATGATGACGGGCATTAGTAAACACCTAGTGCTTTATTTTACATCTGTTGAGAAACCTCGATACACATATGTTCAGAACACGTGCTTGCAAATCAAGCCAAAATCAGTGCAAGTTACGGCTTCAAAACAACTGATTAATAACAAAAAATGTTGAATTTCCCAAAGAGTTCCCAAAAAGTATGCCGCTGAGAAATACACGACGTCAGTTACTGCTTTGTTTCGTTTGCCTTATCAGATGAGATAAAAGTACTTCGGTAATTTGTCCGTGAATGGCCGGCCTTTTAGCTGTTACGAACATCTTGCGTGACTAAAAAACGCTTGCTGCGCTTTGAGTGATAAGCAGCACAAAGCTATCGAATAATATTAACTGAAGATACTCACTAGAGACTTCAGAACATTCCCCTTGTAGATATTTGGTACAGGTTTCGGTTAGGTGTTTCTTATTCTTCAGATGTGTCGTGAAATAACCAAATTTTGTCTATGCTGTTGTTTATGTGCCCAAATAAATAGCACCACAAAAGAAAATACCTGCCCAGTCATGCGGAATTTTTTTCCAGCTTGCGTGGCATTAGAAAACAACTTTCTGCCACATTTAGGAGCCACTACTCACCCTCAGTCGGTTATAGTTGTATCACGTCTTTTTTTGTTTGTTTTTCATTTCAGTACAAACTCTACTTTCAGTTCTAAGAGAAGCGGCAGTCAAATAAATAGAAAGACACAAATCAATATCCATTATGTGGTAAGATTAAAAACGATGCGCTCGTCAACAATATTGACCCTTATGTCCGGGACATTACAGAAAAAAAATTCTGGGAAAGCTATAGCCGTTCATAAAAAGGTAACAATTATAGTCGCAGTACGGATGTTACAAGCAACGACAATTAAATCCTTTCCAGGGTCCCTTGATAGCTTTGACTGGTCACGAAACTGCGTAAAATTCGGTTCTGGAACACAACCAGCCTCAGTGATATGCCCGCAATCTTCGATGGTAGTGCACTGAGCTTGAGTTTGGCGCCCAAAGAAAGTACTGTTAGGGAAGCTATAAAGTAAGTATTACTTGGATAATGTTAAGCGCAGGGCGGATTACAGTTAAGCAACGTGGGCAGTTCAGTTATCATCCAAACAAAAAACGCCCGGTTCACCTTCCTGAGACGCGGTAACGGAGAACGTTTGAGAGAATGAAACCAGCCGAAACGACGCAGACACAGAAACACACCGCAAAACGCTGGAATATAAACTGACTTTATTTTGACTGCATATCATATCCATACTGCTCAGCTATAAAAACCAGACTTGCGCACACCTGACGATTGTCATGCAAAATGAAAAAACAAAACAAAACAAAAGAAATTTGCTCGCATACTAAGTTTTATAGTTACCAGTGGGAGTTCGAAAAAGCTTAAAATCTAAATACCTTGTCGAGCAGGCTCACTAGCGCGAGACTAACGCGTACTACCCCGATGGAATGAAACTCGAACAATCTGGCACCAACACGCTCCGCTGTTTCAATTTCTTTTCACCGCGCTCTTACTTCGGTAATAGCAAAAAGACCCTAGACTCGTCCGTGATACATTCTTGGACGACTTTAACGTCGTTTTCATACCGCCCACTTAAAAGCGCGATGAAAACAAATTCCAACAGCGGGGCGTGTCGGCGCCGCGTTCTTCGCGTTTCTTTCCGTCGAGGTGGTAAATCTGAGCACCCATAGGTAGCTATCGTGCGTGCGATTTGATGGGAGTCTTCTTCGTTGTTGTGTTTTTCGCTTTTTTCTTGCGAATTGTAACGTGTGCGCATGTCTGGTTTCCATAGATGGAGGGTATATACGCAAACAGCACTAAAACAAAGTCAGTTCGTAGTCCGGCGTTTTCTTGTGTGTCTTTACTGTGTCTGCGTCCTTTCCGCTGGTTTTATTCCTCCAAATATGTACCAACTCACCCAGCTCACCACCCTAATGGAAAATGGAAAATTTGTTCACTATATTGCACAGCGGAGTTGCCGTCGCCTCAGGCATGGTAGGATGCTTGACGCCCTAAGATACCTTTTGTAAGCTGCTTTTAGGGCCTATGTCGCCACCTGGTGAGAATGGTCAAAGTCATATCGTTAACTTTGTTCAGGAGCTGTCCAAAAGGCAGATGTTAGTGCCGCCACGGTTCGAAGAGAAGGAAAAAAAAGCAAGCGCATACACATGCATTTCAGAAAGCGGCATAGCGCTTTTAAGCTTTTATCGTAACGCTCGTGACAGTAAAACCTACGCGCATAAAAGTAGAAATTTAAATGACGAAGAACGCTCATTTCATTTTGTGCGTTCGAAGATTCTTAATATATTCCCCATTGACATTTTTGCTGCAGACAGCACAAAGCAGAAATTCAAAGCAAAAAATTCATATCAATCATGTTTAAGAGCTTAATTATTTTACCCATAGTCCTTGAAAAAAAAACTATCATGACGACTACGCCGGGTCTCAGGTGGTTACAAGTATAGTGCTTTTTTCGGGTTGCCGCGCCTGTTTCTTCAGGGCAAGAAAAATTGCGTATATGCGATTTTAATGTCTATTTAATGGGGCTAATATCTCTCTTAATCAAACGCTTTGCTCTTCGACTGTTCTACAGGCGACGTATCAAACTTCTTCATAGCATTATGTCAAAGTGTCGTGACCAGTGTGAAAGTGTCAAGGGAACCTCATCCTACTGAAGACTGCGACTTCGGAAAAGCTTTTGTCCAAAACCGGTGTCAGTGAAAGTAAGTTGAAAGCTTCGAAGTTAAACTACACGTCCTACTTCATAAGCTAATGGGAGATTTATCGATGCACATAAGTTTTAAGAAGTTGTTTAAAATGAAAAATAAAGCTCAAATTTTTTTATTATCCCGGTAAGGCCAGAAAAGAAAAGCGAGAAATTAACGAACGTCTTAATCCTATAGAATGCTTGAAGCGGCTTGTACTCTGGGTGCTCGATATTGAGTCTAAGGCTTAGTGCCCGCCTCGTGGTTCGAGAGATTCCTCGCAAGTTTAAGAACGACTGGCTAATACCGACTACGGGTTACCGACAATCGAGGAGGAGCTACAGCGCTTTAAATGAGAAAATGATGAAAGCGTGGAATGAATGGACACTTCAGGAGAGCGTCCTTGGGAAGTGTCAGGAATTGATTCCTTAAGTGGGTGGCCGTGTTTCGAAATCGCGCACTTAAATAGAACGCCTGAGAGACGTCAGTTAACGCCTGGAAGTTTCCCAATTTCGAAACACCTTGACGTTCAGTCAGAATACGTTTTATGCATGAAAGCGTTGTTCATTAACCCTGTTGGTGCGGGGGGGGGGGGGGGGGGGGAAGAGAGGGAGGTTTCAAGTGGAACAAAACACCAAGAGACTAAAGATATGAAGCAAAGCCGCAGCATACATTTCAGCGCTAAGATCCACAAAGGTAGACTGATTCGAAAGCTCATTCCCTGATCTGCTGCAGCATGACGCACAAAAGACACGGACCGAATTCGCCTAGAACTTCACAAGTTCTCTAATTTTATTACCTTCTGCTACCCGGCCATGAGCAACTAGAATATCACGTTAACAATTCCGATGAGCTATTGGTTTCGTAGTCATAACCGGCTAATTAGAGCCCATGTTGCCGCAATAAAGTTTTTCAATGGTGCACAGCAGCCATTCAAGAATCATCTTTAGCTATTACTGGAAAACTGAGGGCAACTCCACCTACTATTTGCTCTCGGTAAAAATCAAATCTAGTGTGCTTTTAGCTGTGGTAAAATTTGCATAGGCATCGAGAGACACATTTACTGCTGAGCAAATTTGATTGAAAAATGAAATGTTTTTTCCTGCATACATTTAATTCCACCTCTGCGTGACAAGACTGAAAAAGACACCGTGATTAGTGTTTAGGAACGAACGTCATCGTAGCCTGTACTCAGAGATACGCGAGAAAGAAACAGGTTTTAACGTAATCCTAATTCCCTTTCGAAAACGGCTCGATGTGGCCATATCTGTGTTTCAATTTCACATTTTTAAAGCTATTAAAAGCTCCCTTTTCAGTGAAAATATCATCTTTGTCATTATAATGCGGTAATTTATCGAAGCAGGCCCAACTGTGACTTGTCCTCAATGTCCTTTTACATTCAATTTCTCCTATGGAACAGGTCATCATTAACTGTGACGTCATTTCCAATTATGAATTTAATTCTTTCGACCGGCTTTTACTTAACAGATGAAGATGACAAGCGCTAAGGGGTCAAATGGACTGGAAATTGATCAGTTACATATTTATGTCCCCGCTCGTCATTGTATGATTTGTTGCTGCCATGGCAAGCAAGATAGAAAGAGAGGGCTGTTGGGGGGAGGGGTGGGGGGAGGGGGGGGGGAGGTCTTTACACAGAGGCTCGCTGCAGACCATGCTGGTGTGCTCGTTCAAGTTGAATCAAAGAATATTTCGGCGCGGCTCCTTTGAGCTCCTTCGCTTGCTTTCTGGCATGAACGCTCTCTTCAGGAGCCAACCACGGTAAAGTGATAACATGCTAATGCATGCCGAACGTCAATCAATATCGACGAGTCTACGGCTCGGAAAACAAAAAAGAAGTCATCTTAAAACTGAAGAATTATTTCGAAAATAATTAGTTACCTAAAATTATGTATTCGCTACCTTTACTTTCGCGTGCGTCCTGCTTCGCTGTATTGTTTTAGAAAGGGAAAAGCTACAGCAGTTTTACTATCGAGCTTTCTGGTTGTGATGCTACCTTATGTCCCCTTTTTTCACAGGGAGATGCAGCGTGTTATCCGCGTTCAGCGTTGTCTTGGGCGTTCGCCGTCTCAACGCCCCTCCAAAGCCCGCATTCTGCTTGCCTTGCCAAGACATAGAGTTAAGCACAGGCGTTGTTTATGCAAGGCATAGCATGGAGTATTGAACACGGGCTATCGGCTTTATAACCTCCTAATGAAGCGTGCAAACACGATACAGAATTCTTTGGGTGTGCGTATTTTGCACAGAAACCAGTGTAGCGAAACCACAGGAAAGGTCTGTGAAGTGCACGTACTTCACCAGCGGACATAAAGTCCTAATACTGTAATGGACGCATATTGGCGTGTCCAAAATAACTTTTGGTTCCAGGTGCGCAACTCAGTGAACCTGGAACACGGATGCTGCGTTGTGTGTGAAAGCGAAGCGCTTGAAGTTACGCTCGAGACTCATTTCTGTATTTTTTCATAAGGTGCGGCAAACATGCTACTAGTCAAAGGTGGAAACTTGGTCATATTAGTAACGGTGATCCTTTGCATGAAGGGTAGCGTGAAGCCTTTGGTGCGTATATCTGTTCATTGTCCTTCGTCGCGGTTTCGCGCTACCCCTCGTGCAATGTATGCTACTAGGACAAGAAAGAACATATCCCATTAATTTCTTCATTTATAGTAACTTTTCTCACGAATCGAAGAAGTACAAGCAAACACTGCTTTCCAGAGATGCCCGGACAGCTTCTGGTGTCCAGTTAATGCTGTAGCAATGTCAGATATGAAATGCGCACAGAAAAAGAGAACACCTTCAACTAATTTCAGCGCAATTCTACTTCACTTCTAAGTAGGCCGGCTCTATAGTGGATAGATGTACAAGATGCACTGACCCGCGGCCCTCTTCCATTAAACACGGCCAGCTTGAACGCCAGCTTGAACGACACAAGATGGTAGAGGGTTTATGCGAGGAGGCTGAACACTGCACCAGGTACTGAAGTGTGCAACAAAGGAAGTAGTGGACAATACGCTTCGCATTCAATGCTTGACCTTAATGTTAGCAAACAACGAAGTGTTTTCCACACGTACACTTACAATCAAGACATACATATCAGCGTACGCACACGCGATACAAGTTCGTGTAAGAAGAGGATAAGCAGCTTGAGGAGAACACCTCGCAAGCTCACAAACTACGTGCCAACGCCGAGGAAAACAGCGGAGGCGTACAGCGTACACAAGGGCATGTCGCAAGTACGGGACACGAAGGAGACGCGGCTCATTTAAATACGCTGCGAGTGCAAAAATTTAAACAGGGTGTGCTACCGTATTTGAGCATGAGCGTTATACTGCGCACCGAGGTGCGAAATAGAAGTCACGAAGCGGTCAACGCTGTGTTTCCTTAAACCGAAGTTCTTCATTTATCACAACTCCTGAAGGAACCCTGGTAGTGCGAGGAGACGTGGCGAGCGCGCTGCGATTAACACGCTTCGTTAGTGTTACGTAGCGATGTGTTCCATTAAGCGATGTGCCGGAATATCACAGCTCCTAAACGAACCCCGGGATGAAAAGACATCGCTAGCGTGCACTCCACACAGCGGTGCGATAGCATTATGTCAAAATTTGTGATTTTTCAGTTCTCACGCTGTGTTCTCCCTCTCTCTCTTTAAAAACTTTTTCTCTCACTTTTCGGAACCAACGACGACTCACAGCTAACATGCAGGGTAGTACATATCTTGCTTTTCTCACATGCCCTTGCCATCAAACACGGCACGGCGCTAACAGATCAGGTGCACTGAATGCATGCAGATGCACGGCACTGGCGATAGATAAGCACCAATGCTGTGTTTTTTTTTTTTGCGAAGCCTTCTAAACGAATGCGTAGGACAGACGTAGGTAAGTCGATTGAGATTCTGAACTGAGTTGTGAAAGCGCGAAATATGCCCAGGAACGTCCAGACACATTAACAGGCAGGCCATTCATTATATTATGGGTTGATGTTCTGAGGCTTGGACACCTGGTTCATGTTTCTGTTTGTCACCTTTCTTTTGCTGAATGCTTACTATTATGTTTTCATATTCTCCAATCTGTTACTGCCTGAACAACTGAACTTAATAGGGTCACGTTGTGCAATCTATTTGGGAACATTGGAGTTCCGAAGTGTTTCGAATGCGTTACGGAGTGCACTATTCAACTTTTTTTGCTTCCAAAACTGGTACTGCACGCTCTATGGCTTGCTGGCGCCAGGTTAGGTTATGGACTCAGCGTTTCGTCCTGGTGACAAGTGCTATGCCTAAGCTCTGGTGATCATATCTCATAAGCTTAATTTGAGTTACTTTAGTTGGTTCCCACCTTAAACCCTCGCTAAAACGATATGCATTTGGGCAATTCCAAAACAGGTCTGGCTACAGATGGCATATCCGTTAAATATTTCGTATCGCTGCACTAAGAAAGTATTAAGTGACTACCTTGCACTAATCGAGCATTAAGCGAACAGCTGAAACAGGACTGCTAACTTGTCTTCCCGACTCTTGATGAGGCAGGTTTCACTGCAGCATGAAACAAGCACACCCTGATCACCTGATACTTATTACGACGACACACAGATAAAGCCACATGCTCAAGCAGTCAGGTTAAAAGTGGACTCCTCACTGCTTTGTCCCTTGCAGCTCACAACGAAATATTAGTTGTTTTTTGTGGCATGCAGAACGCTTCAATCTAAGCAAAGGCAGCGAACGCAATTAGATGCAGATGCTTTAATTTAACTTCCTAAAACGGCCCAGATTGGTTCAACACATCTACCGTATTTTGTGGTCACAAATAGCTCCTGCGTTAAAACTTTAGTAGGTCCGTGTACACTGTTCCTGGGACGGCCAAGGTACAGACCGACGCGATATAAAACGGAAGCGTCATAGGGCTCATTAAGCGAGACGAACATTTTTTTGTGCTTTCAGTACTGGTTTACCGGTGAAGATGTCTACCCCACACTGGAGAAATTGAGAACCAGGTAAACTCGAGTCCTATTTTTTTCATGCCCTCTTGAATACAAGTTGCTATGCAGCATTTTGATCCATTTAGGTGCAGCCGTTAACCAAGACCTTCAAACCTCCCCCCCCCCCCCCCCCTTTAACTTTTATGTGCAGGGGTTTCATACCTATATTCAGCAGCACCGTGATGTCTGCCGACCACCAGTTTGTGGTAGAAACCTTGCAGATGCTGACGATGTTCCTGAAGGACTTCCGGTCGTATTTTTTGCGGTCATTTTCTCTTGGAGGCAGGTTCTGCCATTTACGGCGTAGTCAGAGATCAGTCAGCGATTAGCCAACCATTCACACCGGTACACGTTCCTACAGAACGTCGGCAACGCAGAGACATTGACAACGCTTGACAGATTTTACATCCACAAAACACGCACATTGCTTGACACTTTACAAAGTATTTCTGACCTTGAGCGGTTAATTAGCAGAGAGCTTATCTCGCAATTGGTGTAACCTGCGTCTTAGGTTCCTGTGTTCAGCAGCAGATTGGGTGGTAATTCAGGTAGCTTGGAGAATTAGATTCCATCGTGGTCATCAACTGCACGCTGTACAAGATGACCTGCTACTAAGCTCGGTGCAGCAAAAAAGTTGGGCGAATGTGAACGTCGAAAGCGGCTTTTGTATTGAGCTTCCTTAGGGCGCTATAAATCTGGAAGCATTTATAATAGCTCCAGAGGAGTTTCTGCAGACTGGGTACATTTTTGCTTACTATTATTTGTGACTGACGACAAAGAAGATAATTGTCTACGATAGCTCATGCAAAGGAAGCGAGCAGCACAATTTTAACAGAAATGACAACGAAAAACAAGCATCGAATTCGCTCCACCAGGAATAGCCTCTGATGCAATTCACTTACAGGTTCCCTAAGGATACATCGTTTGCTGCAGCACATATATATGAATAACTGTTCAGTTTCCGGACTTCATATTGAATCCGTACCTTCCTCCGCTTTGAAACTAAGTTGAAACAATACCACAGTCATTCTTTGTCGACCGATCTAGACAAACAATTTTCATCTATGACAACCAGTCCACAAACAGTTCGTACACACAGGGGAAGAAAGGTGCTGAAGTGGCAAGTACATCCTGTACTCGGCGTCACACAGGAGGAAAAAGGTGTCAGCCCCAACCACAGAACGAGAAGATTAGTCTTCTCTCGTTCAGCACATTCGGTCTATCCTTAACTGCACAGCCGCATAAGGCAAGCGGCTGGGACGAACAGCACTTGATCAGCGCACGGGGCATCACTTACAACACCGCATCTATAACCACAATCGCGAAAACAGCGCACGTCATCAAACCTCGACCACACTGACCACCTCCGGAGGTGGGGAGGAGTCCCTGTTGGGCACGGCGCCGCCGCAACATGGCGTTGGTCGCGGCGTCACGTGGCCACCAGAGTCGCCACCGCCCGCAGCGCCCCCACCACTGCCGACGTTTCGCAGGTCTGTCCACGAGGACGACATCTTGCGGATAGGGGCGGCGCTTCCGTTCGGAGTGTAAGCGTTGTTCGGAGCGGCGAGCTGCGTGGGCGACATTGTGCTCCCGGTGAGGGACAGGTTCTGTGTGCTGAGGCTGCGGCGCCGATGAGTCCGCGCCGACGAGTGGACCGAGGCGGCCGAATTGTGGTTGTAGAAGCTGGCGAAGGTCAGGTCGGCGTTGGCCTTGCTGCGAGCTTCATCCGGGCAGCAGCAGCCGAAGGTGTCCACGAACGCCTGTCGGAACTTGAGCGACATCACCTGCGCGAGAGAGATTAAGAGAAGACGTGGAAAGAAAAGGGAGAACATGATTTTGATATGTCTAATGAAAAGTATCAGCGTGTCTATGAAAGCTGCAGAAAAGTTTTAATCATGGTTTTCCGGCTATACGTCTAAAATAAAGCAAGCTGTCTGCTATTAGTCAAATAAATTAAGTGCAATTGGATACTAAACTACATAATAACCTAATCATAGTCACATTCTCAATATCTGCAATATTGCTGTAGAAAACCTTTCTATAAATCCTCCCTGACAACGAATAACTAACATAAGATACAGCAGTCAGGCTATAACTAGGATAATGAACAACACGTTGTGGTGTCTTGTCTCGCTTCGTCCCCGTCTTTATTCGCGCTGTATCGCATTATGAAAAAATACCAACTAGCCCGATCCACTCTTGCACGTTCTACACCACCGACCTATCGTATGTTTCTTAAAATAAAAATATATTCTACATCCTCAAAAAAATTTTTTTTCTCCTGGGAACAAGGCAGTTCATCCACTGTTCGATCATCGCACTGCAGCCCACCGAGTTCTGCACAAGACAGCTTTGCCTGAAATTCCAGTACGCGGGTCAACGCCATGCACCTATTCACCCCTATCCTCGCTCGCGGCTCCATTTCCCTTTCCTAAGTTTAGAAGCTACTGTTTTTCTTGCATTTCATCTTATGTGCCCTCTCAATTTGCCAACTCCTTCAGGTGCTTTGTCTTCTGTCCTGTCTCTTGATGCCTTTACCTTAGCTCCAAACTTTTCCAACCTCAAGGCTCAGTTCACCTGTCCACATAGGCTACACCGGACGTCAGGCAACGAACATGCGTCATAAGGGAAATACTAAACATTTGCCCTCTAAATGGTAAGCATCAAAGAAACAACCGCAGAACTCGCCTGGTAGAGTATGGGGTTGACCGTGGCGCTTAGGTAGTACGTGACTCCCGATATATAAGTGAGCACGGTGAAGAGCAACACCATGGCAGCCGTCTGGTCTGCGTACGTGGCAATGAGCCGCTGCGCGTGGAACGGCGTCCAGCAGATGAAGAAGGACACCACCACAGCCACTGCACGAAACAGAGACAGAGTGACCATGAGAAAAGGTCCAGCCTTAGTGGTGAACACTGGAACAAAGAAAATTCATCATTCCTGAGGAACTGAAAAAACAAACAAACGCAGTAACTTATTGACGTCCCAAGCGTACTAAGCAGAAAGTGTTGGCTCTAATCCGAAAAGTGATCCTGACCAAGGAAGTGTAGACGTTTCTGGGCGGCCTGTGTTTATTGGTGGAGAACATCTGTACAACAACGCTTATGCAGTTCTATGTTTATGCCCAGTCTTCTGCGCTGCGTCCAGTCGATCATCACTTTGCTGCGGTCTGAAGACGTGACAGGAATACTAGGTATAGCTACAAGTGAACCTCTACAATAGTTGTGTCCAACTCTCACAATGATGGCTTGTTTCGGAGCCTGAATGGCGTATCTCCTTTGAAGCCAAGCTCAAGGCCTCCTATTACTTGTAATCAATCAGCTTTGAGCAGTGCACAACGAACTGCAGACATCTGCTTGAGCAGGAATTGCCACCCGATGAAGAAAATATAAACTCTAAAGAGAGACGCAGAGGTTTTACTGATTGCATATGAATGCGAAACGTGAAGACATCCTTTCTTGTGAAAGTAAAGACAGTCAACAGACAAAATGTACAGATGTCTTGTAATACCAAGATATTTTTGCGAGCAAAATTGATGCCTTCGCTTATTCAGCTTATACAGATTCGATTAATTTTACCGCGAAGATGACGGTGCTACTCTATTGAGCAATACTTAAAGAAACATATTTATTTCTACAAAACTATATCATCCAGGAAATGTGCACAAGTGCTTCTTGTCTTCACGGCTCTCGCCAAGTGCCGCGTGGCGCTCAACACACAATATCAGTGTGGGAAGTTTGAATGTCAAAGAAAATCCTAATGAATTTCTATGCCCGCCGGAAATTGTCTGAGAGCTCTTGGAAATTCTGTGTTCTGCTTACACACTGACAACATTTAACGGGATCTATCTGCTTTTTTTTTTTTGTAGCGATAGCTACATTACGGGAGCATTTCGAGCCTTCAGCTTGGCGGCGCCGCCACGCTGTCACGTGGTTGGTCACGTGTTGCGGAGCAGCTGCCGGCGGCGCGGCACCGTGGCTGATCACGTGGTTCTTCACGTGATTGGTCACGTGACCAAGTTTCACTCGGCCAGCTGTAGCTATCGCGGCACTCCAGATTTAACCAGAGCTTAACCACGGCCAATTTTTTTCAATGTATTGTTGTCTCATCGAATCCTTGTGAAAGCAGTGCTAATTCGTATTTTGTTCCATTTGTTCTTGCGTTACGTCAGGGATAGTAGCACCCCAAAGAGGTCTACACATCCAAGTATTAACCTGACAAAGGAACTAATATTAACGTGTTTATGACGAGTACTCGCCGAGACCGAAACACTCGTAGAAGCGGGGAGGAATCGTAACTAATCCATCACTACGCACTCGAGAGAAGAAACAGAAGAACTGAAGAGTGCTAGTAACGAAACCGGCCATTTGATTGATATCCGAGCGGCGCGCCCTTGAGACAAGAGGATAACTTTTCGGAAGTGAGCTCACTGAAGCGAAGCGCTTCAATTGCTTACAAGGTGTGAGGCTGAATGAGAACCTGGAATCTGCGCTGAAAAAGAGGCTTTTATTCTCCTACTTCTCAAAAAATTTCCTCCAAACATTTTTTTTCGTTTTTGTGCTCTCTTTTGCTATATTGTAACTGCTTTTCTTACAAGCGATAAGCGCTTTTCCTTTTTGATTTTATCTTCGCACACTGTTTCAGTTTGTTTTTCGATATGCTATTTGTGAATGGTATTTCTATGCACCGGAATCGCAGAGGCCGAGCTGTTTTTAGGCAAGAAGGTTGTTGGGGTAAAGATAACGCGCTAGAAACCGCCCCTGTCGCAGTTTTGCAATGGTATTAGGAGATCAAGAGAAGTGCTGTAGCAAAACATGCAAGGCTCAACGCCGAAATTTTGTGTTAACTGTAAAATGTAAAAATTCGGCGTACGAATTTATTTATTTATTTATTTATTTCAAAATAGTGCAGGCCTAATGGCCCGAGCAGGAGGGGCATATAGCACAACAATCACACACAAAGAAAGGAAAATACAACACACAGCATTTTTCGGGGATAAGAAAGGTAATAAAAACTTCATTAATAACAATAAAAAATGAGACAACTTAACCAAGGAAATTTTCTTCCAATGCATTGCAAAAATTGCTATTTTTAACAAGAGATTCTGGGAGAAAATTTCAGTCGCAGATGGTTCGGAGGAAGAAGCTATACTTGAATGACTTTGTTCGTGCAAAAATAGGCAAAGATAGGTGGCAGTGAGTTTTCCTTAGTGTGTCTTGTTCGTCTAGTAGTAGAAGGTTTAACATAATTAGGTATTGGTATGTTTACCTCGCGTGAAAGAATCTTACGAAGGAACAAAATTCGGTTTAGTTTGTGGTGGTCTGAAAGAAGTGGGATATTATTTTCTGCCATTGACTTTGTGGTTTCTTCTTGTATAAACTTTAAACGTACCACAGCAGTGTCGCTCAGATAGCTGAATGGTTATGCAACGGGGAAGCCTTCGTCCACAATGTAATTAACAAAAGAAACAAAATCACGCTGGTTAGCATATATCTGCAATTCAATATCTTTAAGGACAGTTGAATTGTGGGAATGCGATGTTACCATTGTTCAACGTATTGACCTAAATTTAGAACAGAAGAAACCAAAGAGAGCCATGAGAAATATTTTTTTTTATTTATTTCATTTCACAGCGATAAACTCCGCCCGAAAACTCGTATACGTCACTAGCAACTGCATTTGGAGACATTCTTTTTTATTGCTTCTTAAAGACCAGTTCTCTAATTCTCATCACGTTTCGCGCCCAGCCACGATGACTCAAACTGAGAAACGGCGCCCCTATTTTTCTTTAAGGCGAAATTTGAGAACGATTGAGCGCTTTGCTCGCCCAGATAAGCCCTGCGGCTTTCGACGAGGAAAGAGAAAGGCACTTTTTGAGACGGCGTAAAAAATGTAGGACGGTTTCAAGGTTCCAACGAACGATGGGGAAGCAACTTCCCTCATTTCCCTTTTCCGCCAAGTCGTGAGCTGGGGAATAAGCCTTCGAGACCAGGAAGGTCGTGCACACTCAGGGCGCAGCCTGCGCTCCCCTCACCTCTCCTTAAATATCGCCACTGCAGAGCTTATAGCTACAACAACGAACAAAAAGCAACACCACCTTCCCTGAATGATCTCCGCCGCTGAGTGAACAGCTTCGGGGGAAAAAAATCAAATAAGAAAAACAATACGGGAGGCTTAAATTGAATCGTTTGATGTGTGGTGAATGTGTTCCTCCAGAGAAGCTTGCGGCTTAAATAATAAAGGACTCCAAGCACTGGTGTTTGCCGCCTCGCCTCCCCCCCCCCCCCCCGCTTGCCCCTCTTGTGGGGGTTGAGCTTGCTTTGTCATTTTCTCCCCATTCCCGATCTTCCTTTTTCGCTGACGTGAGACGTTTATCCCTAGAATTGATTCGAACTTGTTTATAGTTCCTTCTTTCTTTGTTCACCCTTGATGTACTCTGGTTCCTTGCACGGCGCACGTGCAAGGCACTGCGACGCACGTAAGGCAAGGCGGCGCCGGTCAGGAGATAGCCCATATTTCAGCCGTCTGCGCCGTATTGGAAAATCGAAACCGACCAGCCGACCGACCCGGGCTCCGAGCCCCGCAGCGTCTGGTGTCAGCTCACTCCGGCGGAAAGCCGAAGAAAAATCCTCTCGCAGCTGCGTCGGCTCCTTTTAGCTTTTCCTAGCTGCCATTGTTTGTCGGGACCTTGAAAGCAAGGAAAGGTTGAGATTTGGCTTTTTTTTTCATTTCTGACCAAAGAGCGAAGGTAGATGGTAAAAATACGATGCCGACTGCGTAGGATAATGAAGTAAGGTAGGAAGAAAGCAGAAATAGGCCTAAAGTGAGTGTTAATAATAATAATAATAATTGGTTTTTGGGGAAAGGAAATGGCGCAGTATTTGTCTCAAATATCGTTGGACACCTGAACCGCGCCGTAAGGGAAGGGACAAGGGAGGGAGTGAAAGAAGAAGGGAAGAAGGAGGTGCCGTAGTGGAGGGCTCCGGAATAATTTCGACCACCTGGGTATTTTTAACGTGCACTGACATCGCACAGCACACGGGCGCCTTAGCGTTTTTCCTCCATAAAAACTCAGCCGCTGCGGTCGGGTTCGAACCCGGGAACTCCGGATCAGTAGTCGAGCGCCCTGACCACTGAGCCACCGCGGCGGGTGAAAGTGAGTGTTAAGAAGCCTATTTTAGAAAAGAAAAGACGAGAGGTTTACTCCTTATTTCACGACGAAGCCATGGCTCCTCATCTTTCGGCATTCGATCGTGGTGATTAATTACACAAATCTTTGTTAGTGTAATGGCGACTGCTTCGTCATTCCCAGCCCTGCCCCATTATAGTGCATCTGCCACCAGGAAGGTGAGCTCACATAGGCTGAGCAGCATAAGTATATAAGCACATGTATATGGCGGTATATGGCCCTTTCAGCACACCCACCAGGACGCTGTGACTGCTTCGACACACTCCCCCCCCCCCCCCCCCCCCCCCCAATCGTGGCACTCACTTTAAATGCGGAAATCAACACTAAGGACAAAAATCATAATACGGATTATTTAGGCTACAAATCAATCCGCAAAACAGTTTTAGGCATAGAATTTGTACCGATCAACAAGGTAACTGCACACCTGCCTAATAAGTAAACAATTAACATAACAGCTCTCTGATATACGGCCAGAAAGCTTCTTGCTTGCATTCAGGGGTTTCAAAAATGCGCCGTTGCTTACGCCACCAAACAATCTCCCTGCGCAGATTTGACGAGGCTAAATATATATTCCCTCTTTAAACGCCGGTTGCCAGGCTCGTTGAACAACGCTCGGAATGCCGCAATCCTCTCGAACGCCGGTTGCCACGGGACGCTCCTCGGTTGATTGGCCAGAGCAGATAACAAAGAGAAGGAATTCGTAGGAAGCGCGAATAAAAAAAAATGAAGAGGATAGTGCGAGCCATTCCTGGCTTCCAGTGCTGCAGGGCGGTAATTGCGTTCGTCGCCTGGTCGCCTCTGACGCGCGAATAGCCACGTGGCCCTCCTCTGCGCTGGCATTTCTAGCAGCTCGCCACGGGCACACGCGAAACAAAGAGTGAAGACGCGATACGAAATGGGATGCCGCTAATTGCTTCAGACGCGTTCCCACCAACCCATTCTATTTCCCCGAAGGCCAACCCCCCTCCCCTGTTCCCCCCTCCCCTGTTCCCGCCTTCCCTCTTTCATAGCCCCCATCCCGATTTCTCTCACGTCCATCTCTTCTAAAAGTGTCTGCCTGAGGAGGTGTGCAGTGTCCATTGCAATGAATGAAGGGAAAGAGCCGCCGTCCTTGATTTAATCTCGCATTTCTGAGTCGCTCTGAATCCGCGACGTGTCGTTGCCATCGCCCCTCAGTGGCTTGTAGAGACCTGAGAAATCGGAGATCACTATAGCCAGTAGATTACCTTGAGCAGCGGCTGGGACGAAGTGGCTGGCGTTCAATAATGAGAGCAGAAATAGTTCTACTCCGTCTTACGGACGAAGAAATTACAGGGATAGTTTTAAATATATTGGTTTATTCTACCGTGATTTTTTTTTAACGTTAACATAATTTTGGTTTAAAAACTGCGAGATACGTCTGTGCATAGTCGAAAGTCAGTTCTTGAAGCTGTGCCAGGCCAAATCTACTTTAAGTCTGAGCACTTAACCTTTGATCGGAAACAAAAAAATTTACTCAGTGTTGGTGAAACTTTGGTACTCTGTATAAGCGCGCATTATTTTGCTATAAAGTGGAATCCCCAGCAGGATCATTACGGACGGGTTGCAAATCATATCGAGCGCTGCAGTACTGATATAGTACTGATATAGTACTGATATGTAGTACTGACCGCTGATATAGCTCAGCAATTATACAAATAATGAACTAAAATTAACTCATTAAGTATTTCTTTAAGGTTAGAGGCGGCAAGGTCATACCGTCAATTTTGCAGGCCGTCAACAGTGAAGGTGAGCCCAGGTTTTAAATTTTTTCAATCGAAAATGCGGTTCGAATTATCTAACCACAAAGATACATATTTAAATGTAGTTAACCTAGATTTCCCACACTGCATAAATTTAAAATGTCGTAGCTACGCATAGAATTTCAAGCGAGGTTGAGTTAACTTCTTGTGCGCAGGAACGCCGTCTGTACTTTATGCGAAAGTATTGAGAGCGACGCCATTTTATAAATAAGCAATGTTGGAAAGCCAACTCAATAGGCTTTAAAATGAGAATCTTTGGCTTTCGATATACCAAACATCATTCTTAACTAACAAAATTTAAAAACAGTGCTCAACATCAATGTGTATGGCCTTCCTTTTGCAATATTACCCGTACTTGATTTGTTGGGTGGTTAATATTATTCACCTTGGTTCAGATTATAGCGTTTAACGTCCCAAAGCGACTCAAGATGTGAGAGACACCGTAGTGAAGGACTCCGTAAATTTCGACCACCTGGGGTTCTTTAACGTGCACTGACATCGCACAGTACACGGGCCTCTAGAACTTCGCCTCCATCGAAATTCGACCGCCGCGGCCGGGATCGACCCCGCGTATTTTGGGCCAGCAGCCCAGGACCTTACGCACTCAGCCACCGCGGCAGGTGTTAATTTTATTCAAATATTCTGCTAATTATTAATTTAAATCAGGTACATAGTGTCCGCTTTGCTGTACAGTCCACTAGCACGAACCCAACAGACGTATCTCTCAGGGTTTTTAATATGCAAATCTGCAGACGCTTAAAACAATCAGCCTCTATCTTTTTTGTACAATAATGGCGAATAAGCGGGAGAGGAGTTGTCCCTGAAAGAAAGCATTAGCTTTGAAGTGGCTGAAGAAATAACACGGCTATAGCTAACAAAATAAGTAGACCCAGATGATACTTTCATTTATCCAGACTTGCTGCGCATTTATACCGTCATCTTGCGTTGATTTGGAGCAAAAACTTTAGAAACTTGAAATATCAGCTCATAAATATGCTGCCACCTAAATATATCTCCAAAAAGAAGCTAATGAACAATACCATACCAAACAAAGGCTAGAGAGGCGCGTCATGCTATTATTTTGTGTGTTACACTAGGTTATGATCTGCCATGTTGTGCCGTGCTTTTTAACTGATTTCTTGTTCTGTGTTGTATTTGGCTGTGTTACGTTGACTTCTGTGTTGTATTTGGCTGTATTACGTTGCATTCTGTGGTGCTGTTGAGTGCATTTTCGCCCTTTATATTTGAAAGCCCGACATAGTGTGTGAAAAATGATCCCGCATAGTGTTGCAAGCTCTGTTAAATCTGGACGTCGAAATCAAATTTTATTTCTCGGAGCTGTGAAAGGGCTTCAATTTCGCTTCGTCGCTGCAACCTTGAAGAGGTCGTCGTATTCAGAAGGACAGCTTTATGGCCAAAGGGCAGGATTAACTTCTCAGGCAATCATGGGCGGCAGTTTAAAACCTCCCCAAAACAACTCAGTTCTGCAGCAGTGGCCATTGTAGAGGATTTAAGACTAATTTAGATCTTCTGATTCCTCTAGCGTCCCCAGAGACATAGTATTCAGTTGTTGACAACATGATGCTGCAAAGATTGCAAGCTGAGGCTGTGACCTAGACCTTGGCATCTTGAGGCATATAACCAGCGTATAGGATAGGTGGATTTGCTAAGCCTAAAGTTACTCGTCAAGTCACAAAGCGAGTCACAGAATTTGCCTAGAATCAAACTGTGTTGTGCTCTGATATCATGGGAGTAATGACATGCCGTGGCAGCAGTGAAGTACGAACAAAACGGTGTGTCACTGCGCTAAATAGTTTCAGCATGTTCGAGAATACTACAGCCGGTGGCCCACTGGCGACGCAAAGAGTTTTCAAAATTAAATTTAGAATAAAAGAATGTCTTGCTGGGCAAGATGGTAACTGCGCATCTTTGTACAGTTACCATCGTACGATGGCATATACTTGTCCGTGTTGCCTTCAAATAAATCAGTTGTGAGTAGCGCTCCATCCTGTCTTTCTACCTTGTGTTGTGCCTGTTTTCGCGCCTGTAACTAAACATGTTAAATTTAGAAACTGCATACAGTTTTGCACTGAGTGTTGCATAAACACCACCTCTGCACATGTCATGCGACTAGGGGACACAGAGTCAGATGTGAACTGTAATCTCACTCAGGAAAATAATGAACTAATATATATTCATGGAATTTGCGCCACTATGGCTACCGTGAATCTTCATATTGGAAACAAAGAGGCGGTCTCATGTGTCGTGATTATTCGAAAAGCACGTGTATTCCGATATATACACCCCAAATTCTTCAGAGATTTCTCAAATAACGGGTGCAGGTCGGTGACAGTCGACGCAAAACTCCTCCCTGGTGTGACGCCGCATTTTTATCGGGCATCGGTGGCCGAAAGTGAAAGGGAAACAGTTGTCAGCTTCAACGATCTTCAAGATCGTTCGAAGACAACACAGCGTCACACCGGGAATAGTTTCTCGCACATGGTCACCGCCTTCAATGCATGCGCACGCTGATCGCGCTGAAAATCTGAACGCTGAATACTCGAAACACGCACGAGGGCTAGAATAATTCTGCAAAATTATACTATATATGACCATGAGTGCCTCTTAGCTTTTAGTATAAACATGGTCGATTAGTGAAGTCACTAAAGCCTTCACTAATTGATTCTATGTTATAATGTGCTTGACTGTGAAAATTACTGTCTCAGTTTGTATGCTCGTTGCCTCAAAACTTATGCACTTTAGTGCATGTTATGTACCACTCAGGCCCCAATTTAAAAAAAATCGCGGAGCTTATTTTGAACACCATTTATAGTGAAAATTCATTGCAAGTGACGTCACCACAGCCATAATTGTACTAGAGGTTAGCTTTAACACTGCTCGTCAGAGAAGGTTATAATAATAGGATTAGAAAAGCGCGCAACTCGTCAACGAATCACCCATCTCCAATAATAATATTAATATTAATAATAATCATTGGTTTTTGTGTCTGTCTGTGTCTGTCAGTGTCTGTCTCATATATCTTTGGACACCTGAACCACGCCGTAAGTGAAGGGATAAAGGAGGGAGTGAAAGTAGGAAGGAAGAAAGAGGGGCAGTAGTGGAGGGCTCCGGAATAATTTCGACCACCTGGGGATCTTTAAATAAATAATTGGTTTTTGGGGGAAAGGAAATGGCGCAGTATTTGTCTCATATATCGTTGGACACCTGAACCGCGCCGTAAGGGAAGGGTAAAGGAGGGAGTGAAAGAAGAAAGAAGAGAGAGGTGCCGTAGTGGAGGGCTCCGGAATAATTTCGACCACCTGAGGATCTTTAACGTGCACTGACATCGCACAGCACACGGGCGCCTTAGCGTTTTTCCTCCATAAAAACGCAGCCGCCGCGGTCGTTAACGATCCGGCTTCTGTGACATCATTGGAGCCACTCTATTTCTTGTGATGACTGCCATGATGCACTCCTGGTCTGTCTATTATGAAGAAAAAAACAGCTGGGATTGAAACAAAATGTGTACTAGAATCACATCTACATGACATGTTAGTAAAAAGAGAGAGTGTCCTGACTGAAGAAAAAAAAAAGGCTTGTAAAAGCATGACCCGATTGAGTTATTTCAATGAACCCCTTACACGAGCATTGTTTTTCTTTTCTTTTGGGAAAGTCGCCGAATTTTGAGATTCAGTCTGATATAACAACCTGCTCACACAGTATTGGACCAGTCGAAATCGATAAACTGCATATTCTGCTCATGATCGCTAACATCTTTCAACTATAGATGACCAAAAGACGAGGACAATATTGGATGCCACAAAGCAGACGTGAAACCAACTCGCTTTAACATGCGAGAGCGCGGCACTCTACTTGCGATCTTGTGCGTTCGTTTCATTTTTATTTTTTTCGCTTTCCGAAGCCATCGCACTGGAGCAGTATCATGTCAAGTGAAAGAGAGCAGTCACTAAACGAAGTTGAGAGCCCGTAATACTGCGAAGGCGCAGCAGCTGCTCTAACATACCCAGCCCTTCGTCGTAGACGCGACGCTGGAGCAACCGCTGCCACTTTTGTTTCTTTTTTGTTTTTATCTCTCCTTACATTCGATCGCACTTGAGCCAACCCTCCAACTTGTATTGCGTGAAAGATGGCCGCGCTGCCTCGAAGACGACTGCGAAGTCGGCAGTCGACGCAGTTCGCGTCTTAATGCCATTCGTCTCGCGACTTTTTCGTTGCTTCATACCGCCTTTGTTGTTTTTTCTTCTTCAGTCGTTAACACGAAACGGAAGGAGGTCGATGTCGTGCGTAACGTCGAGCCTCCGCATTCGTTGCGAACGAGAGCCAAAGGTGGTTGTTTCTTTCTCACGCCCGTCTTTCTTCCAAACTACATTTCAGCCGAACTGCGAGGCATTAGCTGAACAGGAGCCGGTTACTAAAAGGCTTCGACTATCCTCCAGCGTGTTTTCCTTTACGTCACCGTATACACTCCTTTTATGTCTCGAACACGGCGCGACACAGGCGGTTGCGCTTTGCAGTTTGTTTGCGAGCGACAGCTAGAAATCCGCTTACACGTCAGGTTTCGACTGTACAGGCGCTTCGCCCCCCTCTGCCACCGCCCTTCGCAGACTCTCTCAATATTGCGCGGTCGATGACGCCAGCCTTGGCGCCTCAAGTGAGGTGAAAAACGGGAACGTGGGAAAGCGAAGGAGACGGGGCTCGAACGCTGCCGCAGGGAGCAGTGGCGAAAGACGTCGCAAAGATGAGCGACCAAGAGGCAGCACGCCAAGGTCGTTGCTTGTTGTTTTAGTGCCAGGTGAAAACAAAAGCCGGTCGATCGATTCTCGGCCATCTTTCGAAGGAACCGCCCCGCAGACCTTTTTGCCGTCTGGTAGCGTAATATATGTGCAGAGCTTACTGTGTGCCGTTATATGTGCGTTACCGCACGAAGATAGCGCAGGATTTAATTTCTTTGTCACTCCAGTTGTTATCGTAACGATACCGTGCTCTCTTTAAAAGCTTGTAGATGTTGTTGGAAGGTGTCAGGTTTTGAACTGTTAAACCATTATTTCCTTCGAAAAAAAAAACGGTATTGTAGACCAGGAGCCTAATTTTGGTTTAGGTCTAGTGGTTGAGCTTCTGTCCCGTATGCGGTAAAAGCGGGGTTTGATCACCAGTGCCGAAGGGTTCCCGTTGATTTTGACATTGAGTTCATTTACTCTTCGGCAAAATGCTGGGACAGACTGGTCTTTGACCCGACCTAAAGAAGCCCAAACACGAATGCTAGAACTCCCTTTTGTCACACCACTCGCTTGAGTCATTAAATATGAAATCATTATGAATAATCGAGCTTGTGAACCCTCATTCAATGTAGTCTAAATGCACGCAATTGCTTGGAAAATGGGGCAAGAACTGACCACGCTCTTATTGCTTGATCCTCGTAGGTCAGCCGCCGGGATGCCTCAGTGGTTATGGCGTTCGGCTGTGGACCCGAAAGACGTGGGTTCGATCCCGGTAGCGGCGGTCGCATTTCGATGAAAGCGAAGTGCTAGAGACCCGCGTACTGTTTGATGCCAGTCCGCGTTAAAAATCCCCAGGTGGTCGAAATTATTCGGAGCCCACCACTACAGTGTCGCTCATAGCCAGAGTCACAGAGTCGTTAAACCCAATAAAACCAATCGAACCATCTTCGTAACGTCGTTTTTTTTTAAAAAAAAACGCGCCACACAATGAACACGTATGTGGAACTTGTCTTTCCCTTCAGGCGAAAAACATCTCGAACGTGAAGGTAGGAATTGACAGAGCTACAAATATATCGCATGAGAAATTAGAAGACAAGAAACAAATCCAGTTAAAATGAGAAATTAGGAAGACAGTTGGAAGTAAGCATTAATTATTTGCGTTTTTAAAGACGAAGAAACAGAAAATGTTCGGTAAAAGGTCAAAGGACGCCTGGCCCAATCGCATGCTCGCTGAACTTAGGCTGAGAGTTAGGAGATGGAGGGCGGGGGTTTGCGCTGAGGACGGTAGTTATTTCCAGTTCTTTTTCCTTCATTCGCTCTGCTTTTCTCCCCAAAAATCTTCTTTCTCATATGCGATATTGTGTGCGTCTTCCTTTGGTATATTTTCTTCAAAACTATCATGACAATATGCCATGATATTGGTTAGTCATGATATTGGATAGACTCGCCGTCACCTCTCCGTAAGTATAAAGCAGGTTCGCAGGACGAAGCTGCCAGCTCTTTTTACTAGACGCCGTCTGTAGTCCTTTCCACAAAATGGTCGGAGGGGGCCGACATATTGAACACAAGACTACGTGAGGCAGCCCATCACAGCGCAAAGTACATCTTCCTCAGAGGGTTACTAAGAGATGTGTACTTCTTTGCGCGTACTCGTTTGGTAGAGCTCTCTAAATCTTCCTGACCCACAATTCTGTACGCACCGCAATGTCTCTGTGGTTACGACATACCGCGGCTGAGCAAAAGGTTTTAGGTCGGATTCCTGACACGCTACTGGTGCCAAGTTCAAAAGCGAATGCTTGCTGTGAACAAAGAGTGCAGATGAAAAAAAAAAAAACTTCTGCACTGGTATGAACTAATCAGCAGGTGAAAACTGTACGGCATACCCCAAAGCTCGCACTAGGGCATTACGATGCAAAGAAACACTTCTTATTTGCTCAAACTCGTACTCTATTTTCCAACATCATGTTTTTTTCTTTGTATGGTACCATCGACTTCATTTCTTGATCAAGCATTCTACTGAGATGCTAAATTTCTACTTTCGTGCATGCATAAAAGATTAATATGAAGCTTCCCATTACACAAAGCGGACCACAAGTAATTCGCCACAAATGGCCTTATCGCGCACATAATGCGTCTGAATGCCAGCGATGTAAGCTAAAAGGATCAACGTAGAAGACCTGTTCACTACATATTTTATGGTGAGCGCTGGTGACATTAAAATGCAAAGGCCGATTAGCTAGGTCTACTAAGGTGTAAAATGCATCCTTCTTTATAGCCTACGGATAGTGGAAAGCCCGTTGCGGAATCTCATAAATTTGGAAGGTCCATTAGCGCCTCTACAGGCGTGTCGGTCACAGCATTAGAGAGATCATTTAGGACTTTAACATTGCAAGGTGCAGGCGTACTCTTCTACCTTTTTCTTTATTCTAATCTTTCAGCAGGTCTAACTTTAAAATTCTGCTTAAGTAAGAAAAACGAATTGTTGGTTGCTTTTGGGAGAAATGATATCTGTTGATACAAGGCCCATGGGAAGGCGGCCTCGTCACAAACCTCACTGTGCCTATACCACCGATGTTACTGTTATTCTTAACTAAAATTTCACAACGACACACATGAAAACTTTGTTCTATATAGCCGGTTTTGTGAGCAGGGAGGAAGGGGGGAGGGGCAAGAGGAGGCAGATACTCTCACTATTGAAGCCAAACAGTGCACGGTACTGCATACACCTTCGGTTATTTTTCTTTCCTTTGTTCACGAGAAAATGAATTCGACTTCTTTCCGATTTACTTGATTTCTTCCGGAAAGGGGGCCTTCAAGGCTTGCGCAAACGGCGCGAGGTGGCGCCTGCATCTGATGTCGAGGCGGTTCCGACCGGTCACTCGAAATATGGACGGCCGGTAAATAGAATAAATAGAAGTCAGGGGAGTTGACTGTTGGGAACCGAATCGAATTGGAGCGGGAATATGGATTTCTACCGACAAGCTAAAAAAGAATGCTAGAAGCTGGCAGTCACAAACGTCTCTCTCTGGACGGAAGCTTTCCATTCAGGTTTGTTGGCCTGAAAGTGACATATTCGAACACGTCGTAGAGAGTTAGGGCCCTCAAGGTATTCGCAGAAATCAACCTTTTCAATCATCCGCTAGTTCGTTGGCACATCTGTTCAAGGTTCTTGCCTTAATTTTCTTTCGCAACCATCTTTTGCTATTCAGCGATGTTCCAGTCCCTTTTCAAACCGTTGAGCATCCAGAGGGCTTCTTTCGGCTTTATGGTTTCTGGGCAGTTCCAATCAACAGTGTTGTAAAAGCGAAGGTTGGTTCGTCCTACTATAGCCAACCAAAGGTTACACTCAAGGTGGGGCGTAAGAGGTGAAGGAAATAATTTTCACATTCCCAGACAGCTTAGTCTCTCCATAGTACCAGCGCTCTCCCATTTCCTTTCTACGATTCAAAAATAGTAAGAAATTGATTTAATGATCGCCACATCCTGGACCGAGATATCAATTTACCAATCTCACTTTGATCGTACATGAATCTTTGCTGGCGTTTATTGTGAATTGCTCTAGGTACGATTTTTTCTGCAGTTCATCATAAGCAATGTTTATGTGGCTAATATGTGTGTGCAGCCCCATGTAGAGCGAAGCACATCTGCGAGGAATAAACAGGAAACTAATCGAAAACTGATGCGCTGTCATGTTATTGTTCGTGTTCTTTTTTTGTGCAAAATGTGCCACGCAGGCACACAAGACATTGTTTTCGACTTATCTTTATAGCGAAAAATTACATTAAACGGAATAAAACATAATACCTCTAGATATCTGATACAGGCAATTTTTGTGTTTACATTATGTTCACATTTTTTAAGCTTCCCGACTGGCTTCTTGGAAAAACTTTTATCCCTTCCTGAAGATAATCTGCCGATCTCTAAAGTGGCCATTGGATTGCATAACATTTATGAAATTCAATGGCCGCTTCTTTTAAAAAACAGCGGGCAGTGTGACAAATTGTTATCCTCAACTTTCTCTTTGTCGCTCCTTCTCTCGAGCTCAGCATTGATGCACTAACGGGAGGCATGGCATTACCTCAAGTGGCCGAAGCGCTCGTAACTGATTATTTCCTCTCTGTCTAGCATCCTTGAAAATTATTTTAACCTACCGGCTTTGCGCATATCAGTACAACAGTGCTCAGATCTGAACTTTGACTGATCCTAGAAATGGGCGCGTGCGGCGTGCGAGGCAAAGACGAAGAAACTAAGGGCAGCGACGATGCCGATGATTTCATTAGCCTAGCTGTTTCGGGCGCCTAAGCCCTGGCCCTGAAATCCAGCTAAAATTGATGACCTCTACAAAATTTCCCCCGGTTGCTCCTTACCCTGGCCCCCGTGTGATCCACTAGTAAGGCAGGCATCTACAGAGGACGAGGGAACCAGGTATCAAGCAGCGTTTCTTCGTAGAACAAGAGGCTGACGGTTCACAATGGCGGACAAGGACAAAAAGGACGAAGCCAAGGAAGCCCCTAAGGATGAGGCCAAGGATAAGAAAGAGGACGTGAAGAAGGAAGGCGAGAAGAAGCCAGAGGATTCCAACGTAGACAAGGACTTCGTCATCTTCCACTTCCCGGGCGTCGAACAACCGGACGGGACATCGGCGGGGTGCGAGACGCTGAAGATCCCGCGCCAGGCGGCCATCGGCATGGTCCAGAAGGTACGTCCCGCCGTGGCGCGGCTCGTCGAGCGCTGTCCCTGTAACGATCCAGAGCCGGAGGCTCCGGAGCCGGTGATCCCCTGCGTAGACTGCATGGCCGAACTCAAGGAAGAGGCGAGGCGGTTGTCGACGCGGGCCGTGGTCAAAACGCCCGTGTCTAACATGTCCATCCAACAGCCGTGCCCGTTCAAGGCGCAGTCGCTGACCCTGACGCAAAGCTGTCCTGTTCCGCCGCAGGCCCCGCCGCTCCCGGAGACCATCACTCAGCAGATGTCCTTCATCAAGTAAGGGCTGCCGCAGTCTTGAGTATATGTCTTGATGCCGTTGTAGAGCCTGGAAGTTCCTCAGGCTAACGGGATTCTTTGTGGGTCCAGCAACACTATTTTCCCAGATGGCGTGCACTGATGTCATTGGGGCCACCATAGTGAACAGTTAGAAGCCTGAGAAAAGAGCATCTCTAAGGCTTACCGCCACATTCTGTCATCAGCCCCATGGTAGGTATGAGCGGTACATCGTCATGGCGGCTATGACGTCACGTGCAAGGTAACACTTAACTTGAAATCTCTGTATAGTAAACGGAAGTTTCCTCTTATAACGCTCTGATTTGCGTAGAGCGCCACTGTAAGCCGTCTCAAGGCTAGTTGGCACCTTCTTGAAAGTTACGGTTCACGTGCTCTCAAGCCAACCACAAAATTCTTGAAGCCCTCGTCCCACGTTCGTATAGGTGCCGCCGACCAGCCAGCACGATTTGAGGAGGAGTCTACGCCTCCTTTCCAAAGGCTGAGAGAGAACGCGGTTGCATGGCGACTTTTGAAACGGATCGGTACCGCCTTGCGTACACTCTGCCGCAGTAGCTCTTCAGAGTGCTGCCATATTGTTGCTCTTACAGTGTTGCTGAAGGTCTGAAACTTAAGTTGTCAGGCAACGTGGTGCCTCCCAGCTTTCTGCTGAAAAAATGTTGCTGAAGTCAAATGCGAGAGGCGGAGAGAAACAGATCTTAGTGCGCATGTTGCAAGAACCGCAGTTTTATTATTACTGTTGATGATAACAACGCCGTTAGCTACTAACTGTGATGGAAGTGTGAAACGCTGGTCGCACGAACAATCATGGTTCGCATTAATTAAGAACGAAGCTTGCCATTGTGACAGCGTGCTGTTTTCATTCGTGCACCCGTGGTAGCAAAGACCAATGAGAAAACTTTTTATCTTCCTACGCTTACAGTTACAGCTACAGTTACAGGCAGTCTACCTTTGATAAGGTAACAACTCAACCTCTCTAATATCTGCGTCATTAAACAATTTTTCTGCCAAATTTCGTCATCAAATTTTTTTGTGGCTGCAAAGGCAGATCAAGATGCAAACTTCGTCTCATAAAAGCGCGAAGTTTTGGCGCAACATGCTTTAAATGTAGATTATTTTGTGCTATATTTATTTTATCATAGCTCATATTGCATCCACTAAAGTGGCGTGTCTGCTGCTTTTCCGTTTCAAGAAGCACGTTTTCCTCGTCGTCTTCACATGAACAGCTCGCTCAAAAATTAAACCCGCCTCTAATACTATGCGGGTCTGGAAAAGCGTTCTATGTCTTCTCTTAAAAACCACATTAATCGCGCCACAAGCTATTGAGCAGGTTTTGCTATCGATAATTTGTTTTATAACTGAGCGCGCTTGACGCTACCAGGCCTAATTATGCGCGGCACAGTACGATAAAAAGTAATTTGCAGAAGCAAGTTTCTCTTATCGCATACATTGCAGCATCTCGCGCAGAAAAGTGAAACTATATCAATGAACGCAGCTCGGAAAAAGAGGTAGATGTCGAAATACATGATCCGTTAGAGCGTGGCCGAAAAAAAAAAAAAACTTCGGGGAAATTATACGGCAGCAGCAATATGCCGCACCGGCACGATGTAAAAACCGGGCATAGCTGCCCGAACGCAACGTTTTTCGTGCACTTTACGTCCTGCTGCCATGACCAAACTTGGTGTGGTCTTTAGGGAAAGATAAATCGTCAAACTTAACCTTTCTAAAAGAACACTTCTACATATATATAAAAGATAGACAGGATGTGATTGATGATCGCAGGCTCCTTGTGCCGACGAGATAATATAAGCGACGGTCAGGCTAGGTTTAGATAGGCTGCCCTTGTTGGTTCAACCAAAAGGACGACTGTTTATGTGTGAACTCCAAAGAAAGGCTCAAAGTGAAATAAGATCTTTTTGGCTCGGAGTCTGAATCTTTCGCATTGAATCTTTCGCCAGTCTTACGCCTTGAATTTTTTGTGCTTCATTCGTGCCTATGCAAATCAGCTGATTTTGATGCTAGTCATTTTTTTTTGCAGTGCCACACGTTGTGGCTAGATTTGCCCGTAAACACGTGCCTACAGAATATTTTAGAACACCCAAATTACGAAGACAGCTGGACTTCTTCGCTGACTAGAGGCGCCGCCAGGCAATGAGAGGTGTATTGTTCAGGTCGAGTAGGGAAATGCAAAAACTCTTAATTCTCGTCGGTTATCATACAGTGCCTAACTAACTTCCCTGTGATCTCCGTGCTCCGAAAATTTTTGTAGGTGCCTGTAATAAATACACCATCAAGGATCACTATATTGAGTGCGTGTTAATGCTAGAAAGGTACCTTACATGAAAACATTAGTACTAACGAGGGCTGTGTAATATATGAGACTAGCGTTTTGCACATATCCAAAAGTATGAGTTATTTATGAAAACTACTTCAGCTTCGAGAACAGCAACTTCAGTAATAACTCAGTTTAACTGAAGTCTCGAACCAGCTGACGCCGTTTTAGCTACAAGGGCCGTAACAGCATTAAGGAACTGAAGTACACGCTAACGCGAAGTGATGCAGTCCTTTACACATCAATAGATATTTTTCAATTTAGCACCGTTCGTCTACGGCTCATTAGTGCAGGGGAAGATTACTACTTCACACTGCTCTCAATATTATCAGGTTGTGAGAAAAAAATCTTAGGAAGAACGTTTTTGACTCATTGAACTGTCTGAACAATCGTCTCTGTGCACAGACAGGCACGGCTCCGTTTAGTGGCCACATGTCCTCGTTGTTGAAGGCATCATCATACTGCTTGCGCTAATGTATCACGACTTCATTGTTACTGAAATACGGGAAGTTGTCAGTAAAGAAAACGTTTTTCTTCCCCTAACTTCCTTTCAATATCCAGGCTGATAAATTAAAATCTGTTTTTTCAATGTTTAGAGCTCTCAACTTTACAGTTATGTTGATTCTTACACGCGCTTCAGTTTCACTGTTTAGTTGTTTGACTACATCGGAAGAAAAAACTTTCATCCTCAAACCGGTCATGGCTGTAACTGAAAGCTAAAAAACCTTACGCAGAGAAATCAAAAACGCACAAAGCGGGTGTCATAATTTTGCCTTGCTTTCTTCCTGTCATCTTGTATCTGTTTTTTTGTCGATTCCGTCGCATATCTTGTTTGAAGACGAGGAACAGTCCTCTATGCGGTTTAGACTGTTCACCCCTCTCCACGACCAACGTTGACACGAGATCACTCTCACGCAGGATTAGCTGCGGCAAGTGCGGAGCCGAGCAAGTCGCCGACCCGAACCAGACGGCATCAAGACCTCCCGCTCCAGGAACCCCTGGAGCACTCCAACCGGGCGTGGCCTCCACCAGCGGAGGTCCCTGCGCTGGTCCCGGCATGATGAACGTCGCCAAGTCCATCCCTGGTTCAGACACGCACATCCAGTTCGTCTGCAACTGTCTGGAGAAGTTCCAACCAGGAGGTGCAGGAGGAGGGTACGGTGCACCCTTGCCGCCCATACCGCACGCTCCCAACTGCTGCTACGCCCGGGGTTTCCCTCCGCCCGGCACGTCGGAGGCACCTCGTCGAGGCCACAGCGAGCGAGTCAGAGACCGGCTCATATCTGAGGAGCGACGCATGATGTCGAGGTTCGAAAGCGAGGACGATTACGCTGGTGGCAGTGGTGCCGGAAGGCCGGGTAGTCGGAGGTACCAGGAGTTGGAAGAGCGGAGGACATACGCCCCGAACAGAGCTAGCAGTGGAGGCGGGGGTCGATCGGGTCGGTCCCCGCCGCGAGAGTACGAGTTCCGCGGCAGGCTTGAAGAGACCAGTGAAATAAGCGAAGGTGACGAAGGAGGAAACGGTCCGTACGTTCTTCGTCGCACTTCCTCTGGCAGCGTCGAGGTCATTGGCGACGACAATTACAACGTGCGCGTCTCGTTGGCTGACGGTGTAACCGGTGCCAGATCCAGAAGGCGGAGGTACGGCCGATGACTTTTGGTCAGTGGACGCTTTTCAATCGGCTTCTTGCGACGGGACATGCTGAGCCTTTAAATTTGTCAAAAACACGGAAATTTAGATTCGCAGCAATAGCCCCAAAGGCTGCATCAAGACCTCCAAATTCTTAGCACACGCGAAGAGTCTCAGAATAAAATTCCTGGTACTGAATCGTCTCAATGCTTCCTGATTCTTTCAATGGCTAAAAAAGACTATCATAAAGATGACATCTTTTTTTTTTGTCCAAAATACAATAGCGCACAGGTCCCCCCGTCTTCTATTACCATATCAACTGTGAGGCTCATGGATATGTGCATTGTGGCGAGTGCCCGCACTCTCATCATCTGGTCTCTTACGGCTTACCATTATATACACGCCTTTATCTACCATCACTACCTGCACTATCTTCATAGCCCACAGAAAGCGTCGGCTGATTAAACTCACCTTGGCACCACATACCATATCATACCGTACCGTACCGTACCGTAACGTAACATACCATGCCAGATTTATTTTTGTCTTCGTTTTTAGTGCGATGAAAATGCATAAAAATTGTAATGACTCTGTCTTTAGATGGTATAGTAAAAGGAGATACGATTGCAGTGTGCGTCACACTGTATTGTTTGGTATTCAAACACACGTTCGCATAAGGCGCTTGTAAAGCTGCCTCATTCTCATTCAGTAGCTAACACTGCACTTGGTAGCTGCTTCATTTGTATGGCCTCTACGCAAACAAGGCTACTGATGAATTTAATCGTCGTCTGAACATGAGGCATGTAAAAAAGGCTCCATATAGACGGCAAAGCTATCAGCGTCGCAGAGACGCATAGGGGTGGCCACTAGCTGGTGTTGTTTCTTCGACAGCAGCCGAACCAGTACGCAACCCTACAGTCACCGTGCGCTGGATACGTGGCAACTAGAGCGATGGGTGAAATAGTGCACCAACTAACCCTCAAAATTGCACCCTTAATTAAATGACCAAATGCCACGTCTGCATAAGAAGGCGAAACTTGTAAAGGATAAATAGCCTAAAGTTTCAATAATATCAAGAACTGGAACACCTACTTTAATCGGTCGTTTATCTCAGCACGGACGACACACACATCATTTGCCCATCTGAAGCTAACACTCTTCTCACCACATGAAAAACTTTTGTCTTCAGGCGGTTAGAAATAGGTCTTTAACCTAACTGTCCAGAAATTCAAGACAAATCGCGAACGCTTTCAATGCCTTCCCCTGTCTTCCATTCTCTCCCTTCGTTCTTTTTAGTGTTTGGCTTTAATCATTCTCGACAGATTCTCTACGTGTCCGGATGGTGCAGGCGTTGGTTTCTTACAACGCTCTTGTCATCATCATCATCACTCGACTGACTACGTCCACTGCAGGACGAAGGCGTCTCCCTTGTCCTTCCAGTGAGGTAACCCTGTCTTGTGCCAGGTGCGGCCACCTTATCTTAAACCTCCTAATCTCATTCAAACAGCGGGTTCATTGGCACCCTTAATACACTTTCCTTAGCTCGAACTCGACTCCGTTATTGTAGTGGTCCATCGGTTGTCTTGTCTTCGCATTATAGCCCTACCTACGTTCATTTTTTCGTCTTGATTTCTAATAGCATATGACTGACGCAAGTTTGTTTCCTGATCAATTCTGCTCGATTACTGTCTTTTAATGTTGAACTTGTCATTTCCCTTTTTAAAAATAGCTGGGCAGTCCTCAAGGTAACATCAACCCGTTTCGTTAATCTCTAATTTCTTCCCAATAGGTAGGAACCAGTACGATATAGCTCTTATATACTTTCCACTTGAGTGATGCTTGTAAATTGCTACCATGATCTTTGAGTACCTGCTAAAAGCACTTAATGATATTCCTATTTTCCCTGTTAGTACGTTGCCGTGGTCTGGTTCAGCAGGAACTACCTGTCCTAAGTCCCTAAGTAGATGTATTATATGCCAGCTTACAATGTTTCTCTGCCTACCGTAAGCTGTTGTGGCCTTCCGCGGTTTCGGAACATTTCTTTATATCAATTTTTAGGCACATGGTTATGCTTTACTTGTCTAGATCCTAGATAATTCTTTGAAATTCATCCCCTGAGGTTCTCAGCAAGGAAATGTTTTCAGTGAAATCGAGATTACTATCGTATTCTCCACGGGCTTTTATCCCCAACCACCCCTGCTTAAGTTTTCGGAATATCTCGTGTAACCACGCAGTCAGGAGTACTGGAGATATCGTTTCTGTTGGCCTGACACCCTTTCTAAGGCTATCTGACATATCTAACTGAAATGAGAGTCATGACAAGAGATTTTCCGCCAGTTTCTATACCTGCATTAGCTCCGCAATGTAAAGCTGAGGCGCTAATTGGATATCTTAACTTGCAGCTCGGAAAACGCCCAAAATTCGCATTTTGCAGCTCAGTTCTAGCAATTGATACAATATTTAGACCGAGACAAAAATTCATGTGCTTCACGAGTAGGGCATAGTGCGTGGTCTACTGCGAATTCGTCGTGAATGTAAATTGTAGTGCGTGCACGGCACCAGCAAGTTTCCTTACATCGTCAGTTTCAATGCGCATTACGTTTTTGGCTACGTATTATAACAGCCAAGGGAACACGAGCCTGAAGATTACAATTAGCAGCGTCCAATCACAGCCCTGCAACTGCAGCCCAACGTCTTGCGTTACCGGCTATCCTCGAGGAGTCGAGGAAAGTTCCTTGCTGCAAAGGAACCAAATTAGTTGCTCAGCTTCAGATGCGAATTTGAACAAATTATTGTATCACGCAAAAAAACTATTCTTGCGAGCGCTTGTTCATTCGCTCCAAAGCCGCTTTCCCGTAATAAACTCCTAGAAGAACGCATATGCAATCGTGGCTTGGGTTGCATTATAAGTTCATTCCCTCAGTTGCCATCGCAGGCTTGGAAAAAGGCTGCCAACTCCTTTTCCTTGTACTGAAATTGCTGAACACATCTGCCCACTGCGGTGGCTCTGCAGCTTTGGCGATAGGCTGCTAATCCGAACGCCACGGGTTCTATGCGGGCCGCAGAGGCCATGTTTCGATGAAGGCAATATAAAAAAAACGTCTAAAATGAGGAGCCTCTTACCACGGCATCCATCATACCCCATTCGTCGGTTCTGCACGTTAAACACGTTTTGGAATTTTTTTTTTCATGCATATGCAGCAGAAAGATCGCCTTGAGCCTTCCACATCACACCGAAGCGACCGTCACTTGCACGCTGATAACCAAGCGCGTTCGGCAGTCCAAACTTTGTCATCGCACAGTGAGATAACGTGGACATCGAAAGGACAGAAACCGCAACGCCATCCCGCTCGCCCGGACCGTGGGCGGTGCGAGCATCGCTATCAAAGTGACGCGGCTAGCGCGGTGTGGGCGCTAGACGAGGACTGCCATATTGCGACAAGTCGATCGCTGGCTGCACGTAGGACGGCTGGAGACGGAGCCACAAACCCAGTGCAGACGTCGCGGACGCTGGTAGACGGAGTACGCTTAACCAAAATTAACCAAGGGTCATGCATTCCCGTGCCCGCGTTTTATTCCGGCCCGACAGTGCCTAAAAACGGACAGTGGACAGTTTGTCAATCTATGTGCTGGGTATATAACTCCAGCCGGACACGCCGAGGGCGAATGGCCTATATTCGCTGAGCCTGCGACCACATCTGCACCGTTCAGCAAGCTGGCAGACATGATTTAGCAGAGTAAGGACGACGACAAAACCCTAAAGTGAGTACTTATGTATTCCATCATTACTATCACCAACGTCATCATAAGCCAAGTGCAACGTTATCTTTTTAGGAGTGATTTCTAATGGCAGAGGTTAAAAGGCATTCAAGTAGATATGGAAATGTTTATCGTTATTATTGCATAGAGCGTGCCCCCCCCCCCCTGCCCCCTCACAATTGTTCAGCAGGAGAATCAGCTGCAAGTGGGTCGGCTCGTGGAGTTAAGGCACCGGTCCGTCTGACATATCCCACATTCTCTTGTAGTTAAAGGAGGTTATACGATGTACGGTTTGTTGTTCCGTCACGCAGATAACTGCGTCACTCTCTGCGTTCTGTGCTGTCGGTTTTAACGGATAAAATACAATGCCGCTAACAATAAACGTGTGGCAAAATTCAACGTAAAAAAAGAAATCTACTGCGATCACATGTTTTGGTACAGGATGGCAACATATTTCCCGGTAGTTCCCCAGTCTCGTGCTCGTATTTTAATTTTGCTCCAGTCCGCCGTTCGACAAGACTAGCGCCTGTTTTAACGAGATTCTGTTCTGCGCATATGTATTTCTACAATTACCTCCCCCCTCCGCTTTCTCTAGAACCAATTCTTTCTGCGCGACATGAGATTCACGTTAGACAAGAAGTGCCAGTATGTTGTGAAGACTAAGCGTCAGGACACCAGGTGAGGGACCAAAAAAGGGGGGAGGGGGAACGAAAAGAGAGAGTGGAACGCATTGGGGGTTCTTAAAACGGCGTTACGACACCTCGAATAACGGTCCTGGAAGAAAGTTTCGCAAAAAAAGAGGAAATATCGCGCAAAGCTCGGTCCCCACAGGGAGAGAGGGATCACTGGCTGTGATAACTCAAGTTACGAACAATCTGTCCCGTGTAAAAACCATGCAGTGCTCGGGAAGCTAAGGCTCAGTCCAGACAGAGATTAGCGGTACTGTGTATCGGGTGGTTGTCCCGAATTTCGGTACGTCCAATGCAGTGAATTTCGTATGCGATAAATCTCGAAATGAAAGGCACTGTGACTTTTGGGCGTGCACCTTAACCTTGTCTCGAGGGAATGTATTAACAGGGATTAAAAGACCTTGTTTCGAAATGCACATGTTGAACGTTGTGTGCTCCATACACCTGCTGACTTAGAAGTGGGATGTATTTACATTTTGAGAAATATCTTTTACTTGTAGGTACGCGTTGACACTATTGATGGCCAGTCGTCTTCGCTACGGTTAAAAATCTGCGTGTCTGTGTAGCGACCGTAGAGTGTTGATTTAAAAAAAGCACCGAAATATCTCAGCAGCTCATGGTTTTCAGAAAAAAGTGCTCGTGGCCACCTGTCATCAGAGTCTAGGTGTACTCCCTTCTATGATGGTTCACTTCTAGGGAATTTACTCGCAGCGCAGCCTTACTATGTGGTTTTACTTCGACCCGTTCTGCATCTATGACACTTTGCTTTAGAGGCTTTGCAACCGCTGATTGGAAAACAGCATTTCTGCCAAAGTGTCAATCTTCGACGCACTATGCTCTAGCCCTGTGCACAAGGCTGGTGCGAACGTTCAAGGCTGCACAGTTTTTGTTCCACGCGAGGCGTTGTTTCGGCCATTTCTCGCCCACTCTACTGATCTCGCCTTGTCTTCTACAGTTTTCCTTTTTCCTCGCGCCGTCGTCTTCTCGGCTGTACGGCGCTGTCTTCGTGAGCGCGCGCGGCGAGCGGAGGACACGGCCAGGAGGCATTAGTCTTGCTTCGCTCCGACAAATCCGGCCGGCACTGATAAGAAGGAGCGAAGCGGATGAAGCAATGGCGCGGGCGGAACCGCGGTGAACGCTGTGTCACTGACGTCGGCAGCGGTAGCTACGAAGCGCTGGAAGGCCTGGCGACGGCGGTCGATACCAGGACGGCTACGCTGGATGCGGGGAGTGAAGCAAGGACGAAAAAATTACTGCAGCGACGAGGCCGTGACTGCCGCTATTACTGGGGCTATCTTGCTTGGACCTGCTAAGCATTTGAATCGTTTGAACCGGAATGCTTGTGACCCGGCGCGTCGTTCAAATTTTACGGAGTCTGCCGTCAAGTGTGTTCCCGATAATCGTTGATCAGTACAAACGTTCTAGTTTTGTTTGAGTTGTTACTGTAGGCTTTCACCGCAATAGGCGGATTTGAGTTGCTCGATGGCGGAACGAATTAACGACCCCAAGGAAAAACGGGTCGGTCATAGACGTTTGCCTTTCTTTTTCCCAGCATTCTCAGAGAAATAGGAGCACAAGGTTGAAGAAAGTTTATACAGTCATCCACACTTCTCTCTAGAGAACTGGAATGGTGCGTGAGATGTACATTTCCCTCATTTACGATATCCCTAGAGCTCGAAACAAAACTTTACCATGCATGCATATTCTGATTGATTGTGTTTTACTCCCCATGCCTTTAAAAGTCGCTGCCCTGTTTTGTTGTCTTTTCGTGGTGATGTGTCTTTTGGCTGGTTCTAAGATGAATCAGTACCAACTCGCCATGTCTTCAGCCTTGATGAGTTTAATTTAAAAGCTCTATTCGATCGCGCAAGCAGCCGGAATTGTAATAGATAAACAACAGAGTGCGCCGTTCAAGCGTCCTTGACAGGTGTGTGGACGACCGTGTACACCCTCTGTCAAAAGTAGAGGCCAATGGTTTTCATTCTGATTCACGTTGTGTGGTTTGTAAAGCATAGCTAGTCTTTCGACTCTCTTGAATGTGAGAACTCCCCTTATCATCTTTCCGATTGCAAAGACCCCTACGGATGCTACAAAATCTCGCTGCAGGACTTAGAAGTAGGACCCTTAGGCTGTGCCGACTGCAAGTAAGTCCTTTGTGGCACTAGAGATGGAACCCAGCAGCAGCCGCATGTGGGACGAACGCTTATATTATTAGGTGTGTTCAGTTGCTCGCTACGCTATAAACGAAACTCTCCGAATATGAGCGAAGCTCACCGTGCCATAAGCGAAACTTACAGCGCGATAAGCGAAGACATACGCGTACTTATTAAGTGAGGTTATCTTAGCGTCTTTGTCTTGTTAGCGCAAAGCCTGTATTTTGTTTAAAAAAATGGCCACTTGGGAGATGCACAATCTAGCGGAACTATCACTGAACTTTTCGCAGGGAGTGAGTAAAGTTTTGGGCCTGGTAGTTTAAAGGAGCGTTTGCAACTGTAGCAGCCATGTCGTTCAATACACGCACAATTACTTGTTTGCTAATTTGGCATATAAATTATCTGAATGCGCAAAGATTTTGCAGTGGAGGCCGACTCTGCCTGTGCAAAAATAATGATGGTGGGGTGGGAATGCTTCAGCAAAAGATTCACTCTACTCTGATATAAACGGAGGCGACAGCTCGAGTACAATCAACTTGATAACTTCAAAAAATTATGCTTACTAAGCAGTGAGGGTTGCTGAGATTCATTTTTTAAAGCAGTCTACAGGTGACAGTGAGTTGGACCACTCTGCATACTTTTATATATTCTAGTATACCTATTCTTAAATATAGCGAGTTATCTACCTGCCCTGCAGAGAGTCAGTGCAAAGAGAACAGTTTTGGCAGTATCTGATTGAATGTGAACAAAAACGACATTTATATATTCGCAGTGGAGTGACCACCGCTTCGACAAAATAAATTGCCTCCATTTTTTTCGCTAGACAAGACAAAAACAAGTGCACAGAGGCTCCCTCTATCACCCAAGACTCTTGTTGAATGTGTTTTGTGTTGTCAAGAACAACAGCCACGTCCATTTTTTCTGTCATGAAGGCATTCTTTAAATCTCGAGTGTTTAACTCCGCGGGAGTTTTTCTCCTCCCAACGTCCTCTTCTAATCGTCATCGTCAAGAGAGAAACGCAGTTGTAGACAAGAGCAACATTTGCGTGTTGACCGCGACACACAACGCTGGCAGATAAAAAAAAGAAGCGAAAGAACCCGCAGAGATGTGTTACTAGCTTACAAAGAAGTTAGCAGTCAGTGTATATCTTTGTAGCCATTCCAGCTCTCGTCGGTCAGAGCCCAAGATGGATGAGGTGTCATAGCAATGAGCACTGCTCGGCGTTCTCTTCGTCGACAGCCACGCGACGGAAAATGCTGAAAGGGAGTCAAGCCCCAACTATAAATTACTTCATGAATGCCAGTCATAGTGTGCCTTTGCAAAAGGAGCCTTACTCTTTAATGTTAGTGTTCCTAAGTACGCCGACAGAATTGAATGGAGTATGGTTTTGCATATCTTACTTTTGGCCTCCATCACAGAAATGAAGTCGTGGTGCGCACTGCACGAGCAAACCTATCACTGATGCGTCACCGCGAACACAGTGCACAGTATGTGTTATACATAGAAGGAGCACAATCAATAATTAAACCGGCTCTGCTTCATGATGGCGCCCAATTTTTACGCGTGAAGACCGAATTTAACCATTTCTTGTTTTCCCTCTAAGTATGAGGTGTACTGCACCACATTTAACGGTGCTAAGCGTCGCGTCCTTGAAGTTAGATCTCTGAAGGGCATCCCTTTCGGTTATGCCTATGGGGTACCTGCGCTGCCAAGGTGGCACTGCAATTGCTGCATTCGGTGGCTCAAAACTGCTTTTGTCAGCCGCTTGGGCCTCTGAAAACGTGAGAACATATTCTGCGCGATTAGATACCAGCGTTTCGCTGACAGCATTGATTGCCTAGCCTCTATCGGCGTCGCCCAGATAGCTGACGCACGGCACGTGCGCCTTCGACAGAGCGCGGAGGCTCACGCCAATAAGCGCCTGAAGGTGGCGCGGAAAATACTAAGAGTACTACCCAAAACTGCTTGCTCTTCACGCTAGGCAGTGTGTTATGGCACTGCAATCAGCACCGCAAAGTTCAGCGCAAGTTCCCCATGCTATTGCGAGTGAAAGTAGTCTTCATTTACTTGGAAACGGTTAACGCTGCTGTTCGCCGGACTGGCCTCTGCTATCTGTTCATTCCATAACACGATATAAATGCACTTCATGTGCGACAGCGTCTTCTCCGTTGGCATGCTCTGAGCGCGACACGATATACGAGAAGTTTAACTCGTTGACTGCAAGCAGAACGATACAAAACAAGGAACATACTCTGAATTCATGGTTCCATTATTTTTTGCGCATTTTTCTTAGATGTAGAAAGCTTCATACTCATGCAAGTAGCTAGAAGGAGGCTTCCAACCATACGGACGCCGTTTTTCTTTCCACTCAGCTGTGAGTATCCTAGACCGAGAACTAATTTAGTATTCAGACGCGCTGCACTAACCACAAGAACGAGTTATGCAAATTCGTCCCCAGTCATCACTTTGGCTTTAGTGCCTCTGCGCACACTTATTTTCTTGTGCGTGTGTCTCTGTGGTCGTAATTGCATTTACGCATGCCAAAAAGAGCCCAGTCACTCCGGTCGACCATCCAACACAGGGGTGACCTCAAAATTAATGCGTGGCTAATGAGCCGAAAATTAGATGTACGCGCGCGCGGCCAGCGTCTCTATGTCACCACTGTGTAGGAAAAGAATAATGTAAAAAAAATAAAGTAACCGTCTAAAAAACAAAACAAAGTAGGTCGGCGATAAAAAGATTTAGCGATTAAGGTCGCGTGGTCAGCACTTTTTTACAGACTTTCATTTAGTTTTTATATTTATTCTTTGCTGTATGCCGTGTCTGTCACCCCATCTTTTCATCAAATTAAGGCTCTCCAAGACGTCGCTGCAGAGGCGCTCGGTTTCTCTTCAAGCTTGCTGGTTCCATTTTGCTTTTCGTCTTTAGTATTGGGAGCCTAAGGCACTTAAGGTCCTCGCTGATACGCTTAAGCTTTCACGACTATCTAAAAACTGAATCTTGCAAATGAATAGCCATTAGCTATAAACACAGAAAAAGGAAACAACGAAGAGAAGTGGTGTCAGTTCTTTTTTTCCTTCATGTCTAGCTGTTCGGACATACGGAGGTTATGTAAAGAGAGCGACAGAAAGCTTTCTTTCGTAGTCGACCAAAACCAGTACGGGGCAGATAGCAAAGCACTACGCCCAAAACTCACCAAGCGGAGAACCACGGTATTTGCGCTTTCTCTGCTCACTGCCCTCTCACTTGCGAGAGTAAAATAAGCAAACGAATCCTCGTCATACAGTTACCTTTTTTTTCTGGCGCATTCACGCCTTAATCCTGTCTATCTTTCTTTTTTCCTTTCCTATCCTCTCTTTTCTTGCTACCTCTGGCAAAGCCGTATGCGCTGCTAATGACACTTTTCGCACCAGTCCCCTCCAGCGGGGTTTGGTCGCTTTTTTTTCGCCAAGAGGCAAGAAAAAGGACGAACACGAAAGAAAAAAAAGGGAACGCAACGGGCCCCACAGATGTCGGGTCGAGATGTGGTGGTCTGTTCGGTATACGGTCGGAACACACAGTGGGCTCTGCTTCGCATCTGGGGAATCTCTTCCAGTCTTGCTTGTTTTGGCGTTCACGCGGCCCTGGGATTGGTTTATCCTCATTTGCGGTCGACCCACGCCTCCCTAACTATCTGTCTGGAAGAAAACGGTGCAGTGTTAACGGAGCCGTACAAGGCGCACTGAGAACTCTGAGGATAGGCATGCAGCCAAGATGTACACTTAATTCCGAGCGTATCTTTCTCTAGTCTTCATCACCTTTAAGAAGATTAGAAAGCTGACGAGGCAAAATGACCCACATTGCCGCGACTAAAGTCTGGGTATTTGTCACACAAGCTGCACTTGTAGGTGGGCCAGTCTACCTTTTATCGGTCACAGACGCCGCGGTAGATGAGTGGTTACGGCGCTGGGCTGCTGGCCCAAAAGACGCGGGTTCGATCCCGGCCGCGGCGTTCGAATTTAGATGGAGGCGAAATCCTAGAGGCCCGTGTACTGTGCGGTGTCAGTGCACGTCAAAGAACCCCGGGTGGTCGAAATTTCCGGAGCCCTGCACTACGGCGTCTCTCATAGCCTGAGTCGCTTTGGGACGTTAAACCCCCATAAACCAAAGCAAACCAACCTTTTATCAGTTACATACTCTTGTTTAGGTAGCGTGCAGGGGTTTAAAGCCACAAAACTCCACTTTAAATATGAGGGGCGTCGTACTGAAGGATTGCAGTTACATTTATACCCCCTGCGGTTGTTTAACGGGCACGGTCATCGCACAGCACAATGGCGCTTTCAAATTTTGCTTTCGTGGAGGTGCAGCAGCAGCCGGCTGCCATTCAATCCAGCGACCTTGACTTGGCAGGCGAGCGCCATAGCCATTGACCTGTCGCGGCCGGCTTTCACGCATTCGCTTTAAGTATACCGGTGAAGATAAGTTCACTACATTGGCCGTATATTGGAGTTTGACATTATGCCGTTAACCCCAGCGGTGGCTAAGTGGTTGAGCATCCGCCTCGCATGCGGGAGGTGCGGGGTTCGATCCCCAGTGCCGCCGGGTACCCACCGGTGATACAATGGGCACAAGCTTTCCCCTCGTCTGGTGCTCGTCTTCCTTGGGGTGAAATGCTCGGGAAATGGGTCTTTGACCCCACCTTGTGCAATGAAATCTACCTTGTGTTACGGCGCTCATTCGCCAAAGCTGCCTTTGCACCATAAAAATTCATCGTAATCATCATCATTATGCGGTCCAACCTGCCATCCTGTGCTCGAAAACAAAACTACGGGCTTAATTTAAAAAAAACCAGCCCAGCTTTTCAAGGAACTAACAGTTATGTTTGGTTCTTAGCGGCAGTTCCGCTATTACACAGCGCGTTACTGAAAGATAGCCTTCCGTATTGGCTAACGAATTTCTGTATAGCCTTCATAGCGCTGCAGATTTCAAGTGTCCAACGCGTGGTTCAACTTAAACATCTAACGGAGACGCTTTCCTTTTCAGCGCTTGGTTTCTGTTAACTACAGCAAAAATAAAGCAGACTGCTTTCGCTTGTAAACTAACAGCCTGCCGTCAACACCGCTCTTTGGCTTGTCGGGGAACAAGGGAAAAATCGCAGGGGAAACCACGTTAAGGAGCTTGTAAGAGTGGGAATATGTTTTAAACGCCTTACTTGGAAATGCTGGCCTGCGTTCACTTTTTTTATGCGTTCGGCAGTTTCCACTTCTTTGTCTCAAAGGACCATTTAAAGCGAGTTTAGAATGTGCACTGGAGATTCAACCCGCCCCTCAAGGTTGAAAAAAACAAACAAAGCAAGTGAACTTTTCCGTGTTAGCCGGACGAAAGAAGGGCTTAGGGATCTGTCGAAAAGCGTTTCTGTCTTATTGTCCTTTCTTTATAGATGTGTTCTGCCTTTTCTCAGTTCCTTAAGATGTCATTGCAGCCTAACAGCTGTGCCGACTTTAATGGAAAGTGTTTTTATTTATTTTTAGTCTAGAACTCTCCAGAGGGTCACAAACGAGGCAGTGATGTTTTGTTACAACGACTTCTTTAATCGCATTACTGGGATACCACGACTAGCTGCAAGGTTTTGTCTTTCACGGAAGAAGAGAATTCGGCAGGCAAAGCCAGAAATGAAATTAGACATAGGCAGTAGCATTAGTGCTATAACCTGAAGGGACCACTTCCGGATGTGCAGCATTCTTTATTGCTTTTTTCAGTTTCCTGCTACCCTCCTTTTTCCTTCATTTTTTATCCCCTTTCCCCCCGTGCTGGGGAGCAGGGCCGGTTATTCTTCCGCTTAACCTCCCCGCCTTTCCTCCTCCTCCTCCTCTTGGTCTCACTGCGTGAGAATTTGGATTCTCCCCCCCCCCCCCCCAAAAAAAAAGGGACAATAAAGTATAGAAAAACACTTGATTCTCTATATATACAGGATTAGAGTGTACACAGGCGATCAAGTGGACTACAGTCTTTTCAAGACCGTAATCCTGCAGCGGGTCACTAAAATGCTGCTTTAATCTGTCGTGTCGTCAACAAATAAAAAGAAGCCTGATGCTTGCTTGCACTTATAGTTTTTTTTTTACAGAGCCTTTTTGGTCAAGCGTGCAGGTTAGCCCACGCAACTTGGTGCCATAATTAGATTTAAAAGCAGCTTAACTTGCGATAAGAGCGAGAAGCCTTCCGGGTATTGCGCAAGCGTACATTTGGTGTCGTTGCGACTATGGCAGTTTCTGGACGCTTGGGCTAGTCTTGGCCAATCACTTAAGACAAACGATACGATTACTTAGACATCAGCCAAATTCAATAAGCGAACATACGGTTTCATAAGCCGCTGAGAACCGCGATAGCTCAACATGTAGTATAACGAAAACTACTGCCAGTAGCACTAATCAAACAGTGAAAGTGCGGTAATGGTATCCAAGTACAATAGCCAAATTTTATATTAACATAATTAATAAACACAACCACCGAACCATACAACAGCCAGGAGAATAACTGAACATGACATTCAAATGGCATTATAAGCAGGCTGCCAGCCAATCTCAATACCCCCTGAAAAAATGCGATCACTGAGGCGTGTGCCAGCCAAGACCGCCGCTGAATATAGTAACCGAGGCGACAGCCAATCGCAGTAATGCAACAATATGGTCGGCCAGGGACGAACTAATCACAGGCGTAAAATGCTGTGATGACCAAAACACCAGCCAAAAGCAATGACTAAATGCGAATGCTGTGAACGTTTTATAAGTGAATAAATAAACACAGTAATAAAGAAATCGATCATTGAAGCGGTTGAATAACAAGAAAAGTCCTGCGAAAGCCAGTGACAATTTGCAGGCAATGCGATGCTCGAGCAGTGTACGAATCACGACAACCTTACGACATAAGCGCCAATAATCGTGCAAATCGCGAACTGTTCTCGCGTAAAAATGGCTTCTAGCTTTTGCATCACCGCACCGTCTCCCTGAGACTGTAGTTCCCCTCAGGCTTTAAATTCGTTTCTGCTATTGAACGTAAAAAAGCGTGGCTGCCACGACAAATCTCTCAGAGTCTCTGAAAATAGTCACTAATCCAATTTACAAATGTCGTTTCTCTCCGTTTATTTGTACAGGGGTACGCGTGCGAGCGTTACTTTAACGGGATAGAATTGTATTTTTGTGTGTGGATCCCCCCCTGCGCGCGAAAGTAAATCAAGTTAGACAACGGACGCTTAACTGACAGTTAAGTTACACTTCTAGATACGTTGTTTCCTATTTGCACAAAGTGACTGGAATTGTTAATAGACGCTTTGTTCACTATCAAGTCATTAACATAAAATTTAAATTAGTAGCTGGTGTTGCAAAAACAATTAACGATAATAAATTAGTTTCAATGAGCCTTTATATTGCACTGATAGAGTAATCTAGACGCTCTTGATTAAATCTATGGAATGTGATGAAATCCCGCTGGGCTGGTTTTAAGCGTGAATTTCTTTTAGTTCCCATTCTTAGCACACTCAGGCGAACATTGTACGGGAACCGTGGTGAATCAAACGTCAAAAGTGAGGTCTAGCATTGAACCTATCCAAATCATTCGCTAATTTTCACACCTAATGGTATCCAGCAGATAAAGCTACCATATCGCAGCTGCGTGAGGGATTTGAACCAGTTCCGTTGCAAACAGACCAATTTCGTTTCCGGGTGCCTTAGAACAGTTGGCCATCGCCGCTGCCTCCAGCGCGTCGTGTTTAAAATCGTAGTATTATATTGTTTCTAGCAGATGGGAAGGGCTGTTTCTCGTATTAGTTCCAACATATCCTGCATGCATTTACAACAGTCTTAAGTTTTGAAGCAACATCGGCAACTGCGTAAACACCTTCTTACTTTATCATAAAAATATATTTCATGCACTTTCGTCCTAGTCTCATCACTCGAAATTTTCTGTCCCTTAGTTCTTATTTGGCAGCGTCCTTGGAAAATCTTATAACTGCGTGGTATATCTTAACTGATTTTTTAAAAAAAGGCGCTACTGAGCTCCCAAGAGTGAGATGGGGGAATGGATTTTTTTATTATTTTGCAGAAAGCTGCATTTACAGCCAAGCAAGCATGCAAAGGAATTACATTGACCAGCGTGGTAGAAAAGATCGCATGCTTGGACGCATCCTTCCTTTTTTTTTACAATTGTGTTTTAGGAGCACCTGTGAGGAAAGCTGCCCGTGCAGAACACACTCAAACCATAAGAAAATTCTTGAAGTTGGGATAAAAATTGCTATTCTGCGCATCTCCACTGGTTGTGTGTGCAGATGAATTGCTCCAGGTTACTACAAAAATGACAGTCTCAACTTATTCCGTAAATTGTGAAGTTCTGCCACAGCTAGCTTAAATGTTTAGAAATTTTTTTTAGATCTCTGCAGCTACCATCTTTTTTTTAACGTGTCCTTGATCGCCCGATGAATAAGAATTCTTCCGCGCCTTTTATATATATATATATATATATATATATATATATATATATATATATATATATATATATATATATATATATATATATATATATATATATATATATATATATATATATATATATATATATATATATATATATATATATATATACCTACCATCCATATTTAGACACACTATTTGCGGCTTGGGCATGATACAGGAAACACATGCCTCGAGCTGTGCTGTGTATCAAGTATGAAGCATAATCAGTGCTGAGAGCCGGTGCTGCTGTCCCGGAGTTTCCCGCATTACTTAGCATTGCGTAAATGTTCTGAATTTTCGCCTAACTATTCTGTGGGCAAAGACCTGCAGGTGGTATTGGAAAGTGACCCGAGGGTGAATTTCTTTTGTTCAACCCGCAGCATAGCCGCCGCGTTGGCTGAGTGGTTATGGCGCTCGGCTGCTGGCCCGAAAGACGCGGGTTCGATCCCGGCCGTGGCGGTCGAATTTCGATTGAAGTGAAATTCTAGAGGCCCGTGTATTGTACGATGTGAGTGCGCGTTAAAGAACCCCAGGTGGTCGAAATTTCCGGAGCCCTCCACTACGGCGTCCCTCATAGCCTGAGTCGCTTTGGGACGTTAAACCCCCATAAACCATAAACCAACCGTGCCGCATGGCGTCGTGTCGCAACCCACGACGACGAAGATTGCACCAGATGCGAGGCAAGGCCTACGTGCTTGTGTGGTCACGATTTTCACCTCACTCACCATAGCTTCCACGGTGCAAGAGTGTGCTCCCCTAGTTTTGGTAGAGCAGTCGAACAGAACTTTAGTAGGTTTTGGTGCATGCGTCCCATTTGCAGCTAACCGCGAAAAATGCAATAAAGCCTCGTGTGCCTGTCTTGCGAAACCGTCATGTGCAGGAATAAGGATAACTATTCGCGAAAAGTGTTCAGCATAATTTAAAGACAACGCAGCGAAAGAGATAAGTTAGACGTAGTTTTTAGAGAACGGTAGCCGGCAGAGTCGGTGAGGGAATAAACACGTGTTAATGACATCTTAATCGAAATCAAGAGGAAGAAATGGCCTTCGGCAGGGCATGTAATGCGACGACTAGATAACCCCTGGTCCTTAGGGATAACGGAGTGGATTCCAAGAGAAGGAAATCGTAGCAGGAAGTGGCAGAAGGTTAGGTGGGTGGATGATATCAAGAGGTTTGCAGCCATAGGGTGGCCGCAGCTGGCAAAGGACAGGTTAATTGGATAGACATGGATGAGGTATTTGCCCTGCAGTGGGTGTAGCCAGGGTTCTAGATAATGTCAAGACGGCGCGAAAACACGAACACAACATTACAGGCGCCATTTTGTGGCGCCTGCCCTGTTGTGTTCGTGTGCCTCTTTTGTCCTTGTTTTTTCGCGCCGTCCTGAGATCATCTAGAAGCTATGCACCAACTAGCCCAAACCAAAGCACTTCTTGTAGCCAGGCTGTTGTTGATGATTCGCGAAGTGAAGTTTTCATGTTCTTGCTAATTCTCCAATGTAAAATGTTGATAGAGTTGGTGACGGTATTCCCTAACTACATCTCGACGAACAGTACATAGAAGAAAGGAGCACGCAGGTTCACAACCCAGCGCTTGCTCGCTAGTCAAATCTTTATTGGCTGACCAGCCGGAATATGTAGCCAACTAGCGGTCAGAAATAGAAAGCAATGCGCACAAGTCATGCGGTATAGACAAGAAGCATTAAAGTGCAACAGGCACGTGTCGCCGTTCGCAATCAAAGTAACATTTTTCTTGTGTGCATTGTGTTCATTGCTTTCCATATCAGGCCACCATTTAACTACATATTCCGGCTGGTCAACCAATAAAGATTTAGATTGTGAGTCAACGCCATGTTGTATCCCTGCGTGTTCATTTCTTCACCGTCTCATTCGTCGCGCTGTTGGTATGCGATACTGCTAATTCCAATATGCGTGGATTCTATTGCGGGTACAGCTTTGCCTGAAGAGCACTGATTTCATGCTCAAGGCAATTAAGATACGGAGAACCCAATGCACGCAGTTTCATCACTTTGCGAGGAATTTTCTGCTCACTATTTTCTCGCTGCATCAGGACGATAAGCGTAGAGGGGACATCAGTGTAGCTTGCGAAAATCGGTGTCGCGATCAGAGCGGGCGCCTCCTATCTCCACGGCATCGCTGTTTCTCAACCGTCTACCGAGCTTGTCCTTTGTATCATACTGCTGAGTTGAGAAACACCATGCGCTCTTCATTCCTTTCTTGCCAACAACAAACAGATCTCGTTTCGCTTCATTCTTGCTCCTAGCACCCGATGTCGGCTCGGCGCAATCAGATACATCGGTAGCGACCCTGATTTAGAAACCGTAATGGGCAGGTCACGTTGCTGGTTGGGCCTCGAGTCCTCGCAATCGCCTCGTATTTGTGTAGGTTTTATACGCAGTCTCCAGCTGCTTCGCTGTGACTATTTTTCACGATTTCCGCCCATCGCCTTCCTCCTATCTCCTTTACGAACGCAAAACGAGATTTCTTCTTTATATATTTCCACCTCCTGCCGTAATCAGTAGCGCTTCTGTTTAAAAAGCCGTTGTTCACCGATGTTGAAGGAATACAATAAGGGAGTAATTACTCAATGGCATCCACCCAAGCGCAGCCATACGGCTACAGAGGAAAGCTAGCTTATAAAGCGTTCTCAGAAGCTTCGCAGTAAAAGAAAAATTCGTCCTGGTCCGGGACGAATTTTATTCTTCAAATGCGAAGTTTCTGAACAAGCTGTATAGCTTTCTTTTGCAGGCGTATTGCTACGCTTGGGTGGATGCCATTGTGTAATTACTCCCTTATCACAAATCTACTCCACCTTCGTTCGGGGACTCCCCTAAACAATTGACCAGAAAGAATTGACAGGTGCATAGTAGAGGCTGAGTAAATAGGCTGCGCTGGAACAAGGCTGTACAGTGTTTTTTTTTCTTTTGTCCTCTTTTTCGTCATCTTCATGAGTTCACTCTGTTCCTCAGAGTTAGCATTCTATAATCTTCTTTTAGCATTACTCCGACGTTTGTATTGTTAGAAATTAAGCTGCGTATGCGCACCTCAACCGTGCTGCGTCCAGTAAAGTGTTTCTTGTTCCTGTTAGATTTTCTCTTCTGAGATATGCAGAGGCCGATTGCACTATATGGCTGCAATGCCACCGATAGGCTTATGGTTTATGGGGAGTTGGGGGGGTTTGACGTCCCAATGCGACTCCATGGCTTAAACAGCGCCAATAGCATCGAAGGCATCAATCACACCAATGGCACCAGTGCCCTTGTGAGGATTACTTATTTGCGTAAATAAAAACAAAATACGACGAGAAGAATGGGGGGAGTATTTTCCAGTCAATTGTGAGACCTCTTTTTTGGGTGCATTTATCGTGGTGCGGGATCGCCAATTGAGAATCGCAAAACATCAGCGTGTTGTTCTGGGACATTGGTGCAATCAGCTTTTAACCCACTTCTAAATTGTGTTGGCAAAACATACATAGTCTAGAGAGCAGCCTTAGTGCATGCAATGAAGAAAGCCAAGCAGTCGCAACTGAAGGAAAGACATCAGTGCTGAGAACTTATTTACCTCGCAAAGCGTTTACTAAAATTAGAATAAATTAAATTTTTTCCTGGTGTCGCCTTTGGGAGGCGTGTTAAGTACGCAACATTACGCCATTCGCTGCTTGTAGCATATGTACCCAGGTTGTTTAAGCGGTACTAACATGCGCTCGCGCAGTAGACCCAAAACCAGAAATAAATCTTCAAAACTGCAACGCAAATCTTTACAACAAAAATGTATCGTCTCTCGTTTACGCAGCAACGCATCTTACCATACTACGCGAAAGTGTTAAGGAAGATAACTTCGTTTTCAACCCAAAAAGAGATAGCTGAAAAATTGTGGCCATTTAGTCTCTTGACAGCGTAATAGAGAGGATGGCCAAAAATTTTATAGAAACGGAAGAGTAGACTTAGTTCCCATTTTTTTCTCAGCAAGTATCGCCTAATTCTTGCCTAATTGAGTCACAATTCATTTCTTTTTATTTAAATTTTCGCAAGCTCTATATTTGCAACTTCTTTCATTCTGAAGTGCATTGATGCGGGCCCTCCAGGAGTGCTCCTAAAAAAAGGTAGCTTTCTTTTCACCGCCACATTAAGAAGTAATCATTTTGAAACGCGACGAATCACAGGAGACGCCTTGGCCGAAGGTTCCTCCTACAAGAGCCTCGTTCAGAGGCCCGGTTTAAAGACTGGCGCTGGACGACGACCGGTTGGAAGCGACGGCAAACTAATTTAAGCGATATCTCTCCTGCTTCTTTTCTCTCGGATGGGCCACCAGCCAATCAAGGTCCATTTGCATCTGAGAGGAAATTGTTTGCCGCCTTCGCGGTGCTCCGGTCCCCACGCCTGCGTTACCAAACGAAGGCACTACGCCAGCTTTGTAATGATAATGTGCGTTTAATTAATGAACTACATGGCCGCATTATTCGCCCGAGTGAGCGCAGCAGCTCGTGATTAATGGCTAATCCAGGCCGGATTCTTTATGCACGTGTCCGCCAGTTTTCCTTCGAGACTTTTAGCGCCGTGTTCGAGCACTACCCGAGGACCTTCTTGGTATAGACTGGTTTTAACTGGTGCATAACAAGGACCTTTCTCCCCAGGGTCTTTGAGCGTGCTTAAACCTCCGCTTTCCACGTGGTCGTCTTACATGGGCCATTCGTGATGTGGTCCTACAGACAGTGCAGCTATTTTCGTATAACCTTTGACGTTAGATATAGAAAGTGCGAACCTCCTTTCTGCATCCCACTTAAAATGGCCTTCAACAAAACTTCTTTTATGGCCTGGCAGTGTACTATCTTCTTTCTTCAGCTCTAAGATTTGCACGCAGTACACACTATTTCAGCATGTTCCTGCTCTTAGTTTTTTTCACGCTAGGGCGCATATTACCAGGGGCTCAGAAGACTGCGTACTATCAGCGTCAAATAAAATTCCAACAGCGGAGCGCGTGACAAAAGGTCTAGTTTAATACGCCTCTCTGTCGCCGTGACAGATAGGCGTGTTCATCCCGTTTGCGACAGTTTTGCTTCTGTTTTATTGGACTTTCATTTTCTCGGTTTGCCACTGCAGCACCACATTCCCGCTTTCCACCGATCACAACTTGCTCAGGGCGGTTTAGCTTGCGGCACCAGCGGTGGCCCCGGGAGAGGGGGGGCGGGGAGCGAGCGCTCTTATCTCACTCGCCTGCAGCGCTTTGATTTCGCTTCCATCATCTTCGTTTTATCAGCCTCTGGCTGCGATGCGAGCTGTGGAAGAGACCAATAGGGTTGCGGTCGGTGCCCGACGAGACAGTTCCCGGATCACGTGTTTCAAGTAGTGAGCACAACTTCATCGCCACCAGGAGAGTTTAAATTCCCCGCAATCGAACATTCACGCGTCACTGTGCGCCCTAAAAAGAGAGCACTAGTTGTTTCTCTTTGCCGTCACGGTGTGCAACAGCGCTTTGGCAATGCAACAATGCGAACAGGCCATCCACTGTCTACTATTCCTGGAATTTTCCAGGTATTCTGTGATGAGGGAAGGCTCAGAAACTTGTTCCGTGGGCACAGACAGCGGGTTATCGGCATCGATCAGGACCTAATTATTGTATCCGCTGCAGCAGACGCACCCAGCATTACGGCTCGCTATTTAAAGGACATTTTTCAGCTGCGTGCCAGCACGTCAACCATTAGACGTCGTCTGCACGAGATTGCTCTGCGAAGCCTTGTACCGTCCCAAAACCCAGCGATGGCAGACGCAGAAACCAAATAGAAACGCAAGGCTTGTGTTTGCTCGAGACCATGCATCGTGGACTACGGACAAGTGGGACTGCGTGATGTTCTTTACCGAGTCAACGTTTTTCACTCACTGGGACCAGCGTCAATGAATCTGGAGAGCCGACAACACCAGGTGTGCCTTTCCTGCCGTATATGCATGTTGACCGCCCATATTTGAGGTAAGACTGCTCCAATGCCATAGCCATCTCACTGAGTACAAGAGGCATTTGTTATTTTCTTACTGCACGCAACCAGTCGACCTGCTTTATTTCTTCCCAGCGCAGCCAGACGCTGCTAACACGCCTATGACTGAAGCTAAATCAAAGTCCTGCACTCCAGGGAGCTAAGAGCACTCGCTTCACCTATGCGGTCCACAGCCTTGCCCGCCAGCGATATAGTATACCGTGCTGCGCATGTTGGGATCGGTGGAAATAATACAGGGGGAGCTTCAGCGGCAAAGCGAGAAACCGAACATCAAGGAAAGCACAAGCAAAGCTATCGCAAACCGGATGAGCGCGCCTATCTCTGATGAGGACAGGCAGACGGCGTAAAATGAATCGTTAGCTACGCGCTCCGCTGTTCACATTTCATTTGACGCTGATAGTACATAAGGCTTAATGCTAAGCAAGGGAGATAAGGCGTTGAGGTCTTCATCGTTCAACCGCAGACTTTCTGTCCCCTTATACCTTTCGCCTCCGGCCTGCCTCTTCTTTCCGTACGCTCTAGCGCGTGTCGCCGTTTCATGACACGACATTTTTCACCGAAAGCGGCCGCTCCCTTCACCTTGTACTTATATGAAAGATGTGGAAGTATTTCTTCTTTCAACCTCTTGTTTCTTGAATTACCTTGCTTTCTGGAAAGCCAGGAGCCTCGGCGAGGACGAATTATGATCTTAGAGGCGCGGATACGGGACAAAGTTCATTTATTTTCTCCCTATCTCCATCATCCTCCATTACGACTCAGACGTCTTTCGAGTCTGGCCCGCTGAAAAAGGTTGCCTGTTTTATTACACTTTTCCGAAATTAGCTGTCAAGCTACAATCCCCTGTTGCCAAGGCCGAAGCCCTGTATTTGCCTTTCTGCCACCCCGAATTCTGCACCGCTCAGAAGCTCTCGTGGAATGGCTGTTATAAGCACAGACCTGCATCTTCGATACCAGGGTCACCTGGTGGAATGTCTTTTTTGTGTTTTCTGTTCGAATCTGTGAGCGTATGTTAGGTCCTTTTCAATGCGTGCTGATGATGACGACAATGGTGGCTTATAATTGTGCAAGGATAACTTTTGCCGAAGAGCGCCACGGCACAAAGCAGTCTTATCTACAAAAGGTGATGTCGGAGACCAGTTTTTCAGGCACTTTACCTAAGAAAATCCAAACACCTTGCTAAGGGAAGACTTCTTCCCACTGTGTAACCGGTGAGTATCGGATTGCAATGGGTATTGAACCTCCCATACCTCGTATTCGAACCGGATGCTCAAACAGCTGGAGAAGGAATGTAGAAAGAGAGATAGAGCCGCTCACTCCTGTACACCTCCGCCGTTCATTTTGCGAAGTCTCAGGTTAAGAGCGCACATCGTTACATCCGAGTAATGTCACTTCATCTGCCATGTTCACCCAACAAGTACTCCCCGTTGCTATTTCCGTTTAGAATGTGAAGGGCATCACGTTGTGTTCATGAAGTTCAAGTCATGAATCGATTGTATTTGAGACTGAAGGGCGTACGGCAATATATTTTATAAAGTCTTCAAGAACATGCGCTCTCTTCCGTTTATGTATTAATGAGGAATCGTTACGCAGAGTTCGACTAACTTAGTACACCAACACATCTCAAGTAATGCGCTTTGAAAACACAGATTGAATTTCTTCTCCAAAATACTGCTTAATGAATTTCCGAAATAAATGTGTGCTGACGTAATGATATTAATATTCATGCTGTGAATCGAAAAAATGACAGCAGTAGTGGTGCCTGCAGTTATTGTTATTCTGTCCAGTTTATAAAGACTATAAATATCTCCTCTTTTCGGCCTCTTCCTGCTTCGAAAAGTGTAACGTCAGCAATATGTTTTCCAGGTCGATCCTTCTGTCTTCCCTCCACCATTACATCTGTCTCTACTTCCTGAAGAAGATCTCCAAGAAGATTTGCCGTTTATGCCGACTCGCCAGATGTCATAAACTGAGCCTAGGGAGCTACGAAATGGTTTTCCTATCTCAAGAAATCTGCCCAAGCTCTTTAGTATCCCGGGCACCCAAAGAGCAGTTTGCAATCGGGGCCAGTCAGGACATCTAGGGCGGAAAAGAGGCAGCCTGTACGTATGAGGCGAGACTGTCGGACGGAGCTTACTTCAAATAAATAAAGATGGCGCGCCAACCGGAAAAGTGACCGGGTCTTCGCTTCAGCGACAGCGAGTCGCGTAGGACACGGTTCAAACCAGGTCAACGACCCCCACTGCGAGCGAGAAAGAGGGCGAGATCACTGAGACAAAGATAGGACACCGTGAATCCAGTCTTCTCATTTCCGGGCGCCCGCATACAAAAGCCATCATCTCACGGCGATAACGGTGGCAGCGGCCGACTCTAGCCGAAGCCGGAGCCGGATCTGAAGCCAAAGCCGAAGACGAATCTTGTTTCACTACGCCGCAGAACTTCACTGAGAGGGTAGACGGGAAGGGAAACAAAACCCAGGGAGTGAAGTCGACAAAGTAAAAATTAAAACTAAAGTAAAGAGGAATAATAAAGTGAACATGAAAAAGCGCGAGTGGCCGTGCTCCGGCGAGCAAGTTATTGTGGCGCGCGAGTAGTCTGCCGAAGGATTTTCAGAGGTATTAGGGAAGGCTTATCTTTCACGCCTAGCCGCATTTACGTGCTCCGTGAGGCAGCACAGCAAAGCATGTTTGAGAGCTGCCTTTATTTTTTCATTCTTTCTTCTCTCTTTTTCTTGCCCTCCTTTTTTCCTCGCTACAAAAACCTGTTTCACCTCGTTGGGCCTTTTTTCTGAAGGGCGGAGCTCTGCCTTTTCCTCTAACCTATGGAACGTGAAGTTCATTTTAGTTTGTTCGCGATGGTAAGCCGAGGACAAAAAGTAGTGCGTTAAGTCGCCGTTCTCGCTCGCTTGGTGACGCTGTCTTCGCGTTCTTTTTATACGTCGCTAACAACACATGTCTGTCACGATGTGCATAAAAGAGTAGGGTGCAGTAGATTGCATAAAACCTTTTTACTTGCCCTTGTGTTCACTGTTTCACCTTTGATGTTGCTTTGATCGGCCTTTTGTGTGGGGCATCATGAAGGCTTCGCGTTGCGTTAACCCTCGTTATAGTAAAGGGTACGTTAGGAGTTTTTCGGGGTGGTTGCTGAGAGCTGTTTTAGTCAGTTACAAGGCCCCGTTCGATAACGCCATGACGCAGAGAAATTGAAGTAGTTGCGCAAGTGTCTTTGAGCGCATACAGTAACTCAAGGTCTTGCCCTTTATGGAAAAGCGTGAAGATAGTTTCAAGTTGCTCCTTTCTGTTACAATATTTCTTCAGCGCTTTTGTCTTAACAACGAGCGTGATTTAACATTTCCATCGTGCACACGTGCGCAAAAAGAGCAAATATTTTGAGGTAAATGAATTCATTGAAAAAAACGCTTAATAATACGTTGAAGTCAAAGGAAATTTCCTCGACTAGAAATGAACAAGATTTTTGGCTCTTTGGGTTTCACCAGCGCCGTGAATTCTTTTCGTTAACCTCAAAAGAAGCTTGGTGGGCGCCGTAGCCTTGTTCGCCCATTTAAGTGTAAAAATGTTACGTGAAACTGCAACTGGCTGCAAAGAGCGAAGTGTGTATTGTTGCTTTGGTTTCAGTTTTCATTTCTTTCTTTATCAATTTTCACTTCAAATCTATAACAGCTCTATGAAATTAGCAGCTCGCACCGCAGTGGTGGCCAAGTGGTTGAGCATCCGCCTTGCATGCGGGAGGTGCAGGGTTCGATCCCCAGTGCCGCTTGCTACCCACCGTTGATACAATGGAAACAAGCTTTCTCCTGATCTGGTGCTTGCCTTCTTAAGAGTGAAATTCATGGGAAATGGGTCTTTGACTCCACCTTGAGAAATGGAAAGTATCTTGTGCCATGGCGCTCTTTGGCCGTAGTGCCCTTGCGCCAGAAAAATCTATCATCATCATCAAATTAACAGCTCAAGCCAATAAAACATCACTTACAGCAGGTGCAAGCTTTTCCAAATGGCATCATAATAGCTGTAATTTTTCTTCCATCCTGTGTGTACGCGCCCAACTAATTCCCGTATGTCTTTTTGTGCAGATCTTTTTGGTCCCTGCTCGTTTTAGACAATTTATGCGGATATCGATGTTTTCATTCGTGTGTCTGAAGGCAAAATAAATCTTGCTATATCCACAGAATCCATGTCTGCGCATCAAGTGTCTGCCTTGAAATTTTGTCTTGAGAGATAGAGCAACGATCACTCCCGGCCACATAGAACCCGATAACAGCCCCAACAGCTGTGAATTGCCTGTGCTTTGCAACATCATGTATATAGAAAGATTTTTTGAGGCCGGTGTTGGACAGTGGTTATTGATGGCTAAGAATTTTTACGAGAGTGAAATTAGCCTGACCAGTTTGTGTGAGTTTATGTGTATTTATGTGTAAGAATTTTTCTCATTCAAAGACTGCTCCTTAGTCTAGAGCCCTATAATTTCCGGTGCGCTGGGGTCTGAATGCGTTAGCGTCCATTCCCTTCACTTCCTCTGTGTTAGCGAGTCTTATGGTAGAGGGAAAGACAACGGAGGTCACTAACGAATCTCTAATGCTACATGAGACACTTTAAATGTCTGTAAGATTGATATGTTCCTGTCCAGATTTTTGGGGAGCGGATTATGCTGAAACTGCTGCACTGCAACGCGCAGATATTAGCCTTAATGCCTTGAAAAAATTTTCACACTGAATGGAAACTTCGAGAGACATGTCTAGGCTTCTTTTTTTTCATTAAATGCTACTTTGTGCATGTCCAGTATTGATCAAAAGCCTTCAGTCAATGTAGTTTGCCGTTGAGGCGTACAACGAAATCATTTCGGCAACCAAAACGACCAAAAGATCTTAAAAAGTTAGGCAATGATTCCTACCCAAAAGAGATCTATAAATTCAGGGGGGTCATGCCTGCTCGTCTGTCTGCACGGCTAAAAAAATGTGCCCTAAACGGCTGACCAAGGATATGATTTTTAGCCTGATATGGCCTGCTGCAAGGCAGTTTAGGGCTCTCGCTTTGGATAACGATCAGGCGGACGCCACAAAAACTTCTAGTGCTGCAGGATTGCTGCATGATGTGCTGGTGCTGCAGGATATATTATTGAGCCATCTGGTTTACTCGTCTCTTCTTGAGTGTCCCCATCGGCTTGAATGTGTCGGCAAATCTTAAACCCGCCTTCGAATCTTTAATTTTCTTAAAGCATCCTACGCCTCTATTGCTCTTTGTAGACCACATAACTAGTGAACCTGGAAAGAATATAGGCGCACGGATTCACAGATTATGACTTACCTGAGATGTTAGTTTGCAAGGCGAGGGCCTTTTTAATTTTTTTTAATGAAAGAAGTAATAAGTGTCGAGACAAGACAAGGATGTTCACCGCTAACCACTATTGGCAGGATTTACAACTTTACATATGTACACGTGCGATCAGTCCAATATTACCCAGATATTATTTTATCTTTCGCGAGTGACCCGGCCTCCAAGGGACGACTATGCACACTATTCGATAGCAAGCTCAAGAGTTCAGTGGTGTACGACTACGCTAAGAAAACAAAAGAAATAATATTCAAAACCTCACCGTAATTCTGCGCATAATCAGTTGAAAACAGCTGAAATGTACAAAAACTCTAATCGCAAATTTCAGCCCTGTCCACTGCATGCGTTTCGTCGAAATTGAGGAATGGTACAGGAATGACTTGCCCTCTCCGCCCCATAGCTTCATCATTAAGGTGTTCTTAGTAACTGCACCAAATACATTATTTTTAAAGCACTCTGACAATACTCTGGCAATATTCCTGTTCTGAAAACCATCAGCTCTAGTTTGCGCTCGTACCGCTCAAATAACTTTTTTTTTCGCGTTTGTGACATATTCGTCATTTCTTCACAGAAGCCAGCATGAACTTTCAATACAGTTTTCCCAAAAACAATGCCCGTTCCAGTCACCCGAGGCTAAAGTGAGTCGCCATTTCTGTCACACATAGACGGCAGAAACATTAGCTCTGCCTCTCTGCACGTTGTTTGAAAAATATACTTGATATCTAATCAAAGCAGCTGCGTTTAAAACTCCCTTCTCATTCGTACACGATCTTAACGAAGTGGTAGTTTCTTCTAATATTCTCCTCATTCTTCTAAGTTTCTAATATTCTTCTAATTCATACACAAGGGGCGCAGTAGCGGTTTGCCTCGAACACCAGTGATGTAAATGGAGGCTCCGAAGGCCAGAGATGACAGCCGTCTTGTGGTGCTACCTGTTGTGCACAGCGCAAACTTCTCTCGTACCCGAAAAATCAGTTTATATGTTACGGTATTACCGATGTTTTTGCTGTCATCATGAATACGGTTATTACTTTTCTTGCAGGCGTTAAGCTGCGCTTTATCGCTGCAATAAGTAACGACACCGAAAAGACACAAAGGATAGAATCGGTAACATTTGCTCTGTCACTAATCTCGCAAAACGCGTAGCCCCCTACACTACTCGAGCTCCGGAGAGACACTTGGTGTGCTCCTCATCTGCGAACTAATTACGGTCAACAAATGTTATGCTACAGATTGCCAAAGTTACTAAAAGACCTTACTGAATGTAACATCGACGTGCTCACTTGTTCTGTGAGTAACCTGTTTGAAATATTTTTCTGCCCATGACTCTGTACTCTAGTAAGCTTTGTACAGCTTTGTACAAATTTGTACTTCACTTTTTATGTACCTTTCTTGTTTTTTGCTTTTGTTTTAACTTTCAGTCTATTCATTACCCTTCTCTCCGCCCTGCTGCAGCCTTTATAACGAGACTTGGGCCCAGTCAAGCTGCCCTTGGAACAGCTTTTTAAAAACTTTGGTAATCCCACAACCATTGTGTCTCCTTGTTTGTGGAAATAAACTGAAACTCACTGTTTCGACGTTCACACTATTGGCTGTAGCTTAAGCAAGTTGCGCAAAGCACCATGTAAAATTCCGCTGTATTTAGGCCGAATATGAGCCCTTAGGAGGTAGTGTAATTTTAGTTGCCGCATATTCCTGCATATCATGCGCACATTCTGCTTCCGGGATTACTCACGTGCCCAGTTCAGAAGCTGAACTGATCGTCGGCGGGCTACTGGGATGGAATGAAGTGCGCCTCTCAAATAGTGCCTCTAGCTGCTGACGTTAAAACCTCTGTTTCAAAAGTTTATTTTCAGTGGAAGTCTGTTTGACACATCGCTCGTTTTCAATTTTTTTTAATAACCTCCAATTGGTAGAGCGTAAATGAAGCGTGAATCCCTACCATTGCATGAATGAGCGGCGTGTTCTATCAGTTTGACATTACAACCACGCCTGCAATTATTCAAGCGAAAGCTTTACTAGGCTATGTCGGCGGTTGCGTGTAATCAAATCGTATACGCAGCAACTGTGGGGAACTAGAAAAAGAGAACGTCTAAAAAGTAGTTATAATCGAACGAGGACGATGTGAGGATGCGGCGCAAAAACTTTCGGGACGATCGAATTAGTATTTAATTAATTAGATCCAAAAATGTGCAAAAAGTAGCGGTGGCCAGGACAAAAGTGGCGCCAAATTTTAAACGCAAGAAGTGTAGTACCACGTGACTAGAAGTGTGGGCGGAGCCAACACATGGCGCCAAATTTGAAAGTTTGGAACGAAGCGTGGTGGGAATTAGACGAATTGCACAAATTCTCAGTCAGGTAGGGGCAATAGAGGCGAAAAGGAGCAAATAGAGGCAAATATGAGCAAATGAAGGCGACGAGTGCTGAGGAGGCGTCAAAGCTTTCGCATTACTCCAATGTTGGCTACCGCAGTGATCTCGAATTTTTTGTCCTTCCATTTCCAGTTCTATGATCTATCTCCCTAATTACGCGCATTAAATTGGAAACTTGAAAACCTAGAAGACACGACTCGCACTGGTGGTATTCTTGATAAGGCGTTCTGTGATCTTGTTTTTAATAGTCGTAACCACTTCTGGTAGTACAAAAGGGTGTGTGTGCACTTTGAACAAAAGCACGGTGTACATTCATTTTTGTATGAATGCTGCGAGCAGTACAAATGAGGTCCTCACCTTCTATCGCATTTTCGAGATTTAATTTCTCACACGCTGCTCTTTTTTTTCTGCTTATAACACTAAACATTCCGGACAACCAAATGGTCTGAGACGAGGAATTCAGTAATTTATACATTTTTACTAGGTGAACAGAGATAGCTCTATTGAGCATATTTAGGCTATAATTCTTCAAAGTGCAATAGTCTCAAAATAACCATTGCGCAGAATATAAACAAAAATATTGAATGAATCCTCTTTTTTGCGTATTACTTTCAATAAAATTAATACCTCCCGATGAATTCTATTTTTAAAGCTTAGGTAATAAATTTTTCGTAATCAGTGGAAACACGGCCCCGTGCGCGGACAGACTCATTTCTCGTTGTAATGAAGTGAAGCTTCAGCGACGAAGGACATTGTTTTTCTCTGAAGGCTAGTTTTTTTTCACTCCGACTACAAAAGCCTTTTGAGCACATATTTCTTCCTGTTTTTTTTATATGCGGCGCAGAAATGAAAGAAAATCAATATAACTGTATAACTCTGTGTTCTGCACTTTTTGCACACGTTTTATTTCATAATTATTCTCGAACGAAAGGAGGATAATAACAAAGGTAGCGCAGCATTTCGACAGTAGTACATGCGGAATACAGGCAGTCCTTTGTCGGGTGCTCCATTAAAATCTTTTGAACCTCCATTCTTTGGTGCTAATGGAAATCCGGAACCATGCTGTGTAGATGTAGCGACAGCGGTTACCGCTTCACTAAATTTTTAGGCTGTTTTAATTAGAAGCCTACATACTTGATCAGATTAATGCTGCAAGAGATACTAAAAATGAAGGATAAATGTGTTTTACAGGAGGAAGAACAGAAACATCTGCACAAGACTGAAAAGGGTAAAAAGGAACTGTGTATTTTAAAACTTGATAATTTTATGAAAAAAGTCAACTAAAAAACATTGGCTTCGATGAAAGCTTTAACGCTTAACTTTGAAGTAAAACCATATTAATGTAGAATGGCCGGGCACAAAGCGGCAATACAAGCACGTTAACAAAACGCGAATCTTCATCAGGAATAATTGTGAAATCGCGTAGCTTGCTAAAGCTTCCAGTGTACGGTTATTTTCTCTTCGTTCCTGAATATAAATAATATTCATTTTGCGCCTGATCTGGTGGCACAAAAGGGTTACCAATATGCAGTAGAAATGTGGAAGGTATACTCCTGCTTATTTATTGTGTGAAGAATTACAATCCGCACTTGCCAAAGCAAGCGAATTATGCTTGCTTTTGCTTGGGTAGTATTACAATGAACGAAGCTGTAATGGTTTTAAAAGAGAACTAAAATCTCCGAACCGCTGAACAGTCCATGCTTGAATCCGCTTCGAGATTGCATTGGACTGAATGTTATGTTCTCATTTACGTAAAATAGTTGAACGGTAAAGCTGCAGTATGTCACACTATTTCTACCTAAACCTGGCTCGCAGGTTACGCATGAATAAAAATAAAAGCTGTTTGTTGTGTTCGCATTGTTCGAAAGAATGATAAAGCGTTTATTGTCCTGAAAAATTGCTTCCTATTGAAAATGTTTGATTCTGCCTGATCAGTACCATTTGTTTCGTCCTTTTTCATAGACCGCTGAAGGTTACAGGCTCATGTAGTTTCTCCATTTTGTATTAGAGTAGTGGAAGTACTCGCGAAGCACAGTTTGTGCAAGGCTCCAAAATTGTTGATCAGGCACTAATATTTAAACCATACTTGTACAGCCAGCATAATAAATGTACAATAAAAACAAAGCGGAACTGACTGCTAAAGTAATGGGGCTTTTATTTTGTACCAAAAGATCAAGGACATTAAAAAATTCTGCTCAGCTAGACTGTTACTGAAAAAACCTACAATACCCAACTTGTACGTCTGATTTATGTCTTGTAATAAACCCATTCATATATCATGGTCAACCAAATCAACCCCACTCGCAGCAACTGTGCAATATCTCATCGATATTCATTTATCGCTTAGCAGCGGGTGTTAACGCCATGGAAACATATACTTACTACGCCAGCTAATTTTCTGTAGCCATAAGCATTAACGTTTCGACTTTCTTCGTATTCATTTCTGCCCTTCACAAGCTATTGATTATCTGACGAACACATTGCATGTTAGTTCTGAGTCCCTTTCTTCATATTTATTAGAGCTAACTTACCATGATCGCATTTTCAATGTCTCATCTACGGAGTTCTTTCCTTCCGTCTTCACATTTCATAAATTTGGTTGCTTTCCATTGCTCGGTCCGTTGTCCTTACTTGAAAAGCAGTGCCCATCTGTTAGTATAACCACAATGAAACGAGGTTACTTCGATAATTATCTGAATCGAGATAAAATCGATACCTTACTTATTTTGTCTTTTCAAACGTATGAATGCTCATTTCGTTCTTGAACTTATTCTATCTGTTATATTGCTTAGAGGAACCGCACGGAGTATTTAAGCCTGCATAATATGCATATTAATTGATTGGGTCTGTACAATCTCTTCATTAGCCTCACTCCCCACTACAATACCTGGGCGAATGAGAGCATTGTCAGAAAATAAGCCTAAAGCAAGGAAACGAAACAGTGCACAATAACCAAAGGTCAAAGCTCACTGAGGGAGCAGCAGTTTAACATCAGTAACGAGGGAGTGTGTCTAAGACCTGGACGAAGAAAAGAGAGATCACCTCCATAAGAACAATATCCCCCCTTTTCCGCACCTAGAAAAAACAACAACAAATGTATGCATCACACCAGTGTCCAGTACTACTGTCAGGCGTAGAAACTCGGGCCAAATGAAAGGGCCTCAAACTACCTCAAGGAGAACACAGCAAGCGATGCAAATAAAAAAAGGTAGGAGCAGCGTTGCAAAGCGAATAATTTGCAGCGAAGTGCCCTTGCCTGCGATACATGAGTCGATGATGTCCGAGCCAGACCTAAACAGTGTACGTTCACTTCAGTATATACGCAATTTGCACAAAAGCGAGCCGTAAATGTACAGTATTTACACTGTGGCGAGCATGGAAAGGAAGTCATAAGCTCCTGCCAGCAGGAAATAAGCTTGAGTAATTAGCTTAGGTAATTAGTCGCAACGCGATGGCCAGAGCTCATGCAAGGGAGTCTAATTAGAGGTCTATGGGAGAGGTCTTCCTTCTGGAATAGACGCGGCTAGAATAACTGCGATGCTACTCATTGCAATGATGAAAGAATACATGGGCATGGATGCGTGCGACTGGCTGTAAGATGGAAGCAGCTAATACATATTACGATAATCAGCCACTCATTCGTCTCAGTAGTTGCGCACGCTAGCGTTAAACGTCGGAGCCGACTGTTGGATATCATCTCTAACGAGAGATCACCATGAGCTGCATTGTGGCTCGGATCCGCAGAGTTCTGCCTACACGAGCAAGAATTAGGAGACAGGGTGGTGTAGGCAAAGTCTACACGACATATATATTGACACTATTTCCATCACTGAGCGAAGATGGTGCAATGTAAGACGACACAATTAGGTAAATACTCATTGAACAAACAGACCACTGTCCTCAAACCTGGCTAGAGCGCGTGTCGGATAAAAATTGACACCTCCGGCGCTGGAGCCGCACTGTGCAGCGATGCAACTTCGAAGTAGATTACAAAAACGAAAAAGTAAAATACCAGAGCAGATGGCTTAAGTCTCTGCTTCTCGAAGATGAAATGGGAAAAAATGTTCATGTTTTTTTTTTTTTCGGAACATTTTGTTCTTTTTTCTGTATGCGGAGGAGAATAGTCTTTGGTGTAATGGGCGAAAGCTGAAATGGTACCAGAGGATTACCACGTTTTTTTTTTGTGTGGAAACATTTTGTTTTATTTTTTATGTATGCGCATAAAATCAGCCATTGGTGTAATGGGGCGCCCGGGGTTGACCCTGTGTCCTCGTCTTTACTCTTGAGGAAAAACCACTGCGCAACCGAGCAACAAGACCAGTAAAAACATGCTTGCATTCAGATTTGTTTAAAATACGTTTCAGCATATCCCCCTGGCACTGTGTACACACCGTGCTTGCAAATAAGTGACACAGATATTTGCCAGAGCTCTGTTTGGCCGTTTTCTTTTCTTATTGTGTCCCGCATAGTCTTCCTTATTAAATATTTGCGGATTATTGTATCATCTCGTTATAAAAGATATTAAGGTTGTATAGAGCACGTGAAGAACTCCAAACCGATGCTATTTCCGCCGCACCTGCTATGCGGGTATTGCCACGGCAGCAAGGAAGATTTGATCAAGTTCCCACCGCTGCTCTTAGGGGCTGTTCTTTTGAGAAAAGTCGGGTATGTTGTCTTCAAGCAAATATTTGTCGTCAAGAGCATGGTATTTTCAACAGCAGAACCCGTGATCTGAGGGTGATTACAGCTTTTTTTTATCAGCTTTATAAGCGACTTTTCGGGGCTGCATTCAGTATCTTCCACCGAAGAAGGCTCGAGCTAAGTAAACTCAATTCAAGTGCCGCTTATGTACACCTCTCTAAGCCATAATATGTGTTGTTCAGCGGAACACCTGTGAAGGAGCCCGCATGTAGACACTGGTGCAATTTAATGCTTAAGTGCTGTTTACAGTTGTCCGCAAGCAAAGGTAGATTGTTCGAAAAAAAATAGTTTCTGCGACTGCCAGCACGTGTCCCAGGCACTGACCTTCCAAAAGTACCGCGGGAATTTCAAGTGTTCGGTTCCCCTCATTGCCTTTATAGGCTCGTCAAAACATGATTTAGTTAGCGCAGCAACCTTTCTGTAAGCAAAATTTTCTTGTGTGGAAGGTAAACAATCGCAACCAATATGCTGATGGGAGATTTAATTACATCAGGCTTTTTTTCACAATTACGAGTGCAAATACCGCATTTAAGTTGCTCGCTGTTCACTGCTAGCCCGACAGAAGGGGCTAGTTTAGGTTAGTTTCTTTTTCTGTTTTTTACATAGCAATGGGTGTTTGCAATTTATAAGGCGGGCATGACATACCTTTAGTGCCCCTGGACGTATTTGAGATGCCAATCACCTCATCAATTATACCGAATTCATTTCGCAAATATTCCCAGCTCCCGTAGTTACTGAAATGATACGGAACACTATTATAGCGCCCGAGGTTGCTCGGCAGAAACTTTGATGGGAGCGAAGTGCAGAAACGTTTACGCATCGCAATTTTTTGTGCAGTTTTAAAACCTTCAAGTCGTCAAAATAAGCCATGACCGCTTCACTACAATTTGTCTCGTGGGCCACACTGCAGTTTTTGCATAAAATATAAGATAAAAAATTTTACACTAAATATTCCTCTATAACAGCACTTTTTACACAGAGCTGGTTAGGCCGATTGCTGGGCTTTGTGATGATGGGTCTACCGTGTTCTGAAAATTAATCGCAATTAATAACCCATAAAAATCAATCAGTCGCTTTTTCGCCCGAGTGAAACTTGTCGCATATACAAGAAGCACCGCATAGACGCGCGGCTGTGCGCCGTCAAATTTCATGCCAGTGAATGTGCCGGCGGCCTTCAATGTTTCGCATTCGGAAAGCATATAACAATATAGTAACCATAAACAGGGCCTCGCTATTTTTAAGCCTTCTCCGAAAATTTTGCTGAGCGAAGGGGGATTTTAGTGTCAGCGCTGCGACACTAAATTGTTCTCGAATCCGTCATACCAACCAGTGTCCCGATCACACCTACTGAGTTTGCTTTTCTGCAAAGCAAAATCAAAAGCGCTCATAAAAGCAGGCGCAATAGTTCGAATTTGGCTTGCGATCTATTAAAGAAAGACTGTAGCGGCCCAAGATATGGCATTAAAAAGAATTTTCATTTTAAGCGTGACATTTTCACGCTAAGCGTGACATTTTTACGCTAAGCGTGACATTTCATGAAACCGACACCGTCAGACCGGTGCCACGTCGTCTTGGCAGCTCGTCGGCTCGCGACGCCATTAGGAGATCGGCAGCGCGGCTTGTAACGTCGCTAAGGCGGTTTCGGCGCTTCGGCACGTACAGCCCAGATCGCCAGTCTTCAGCGTTTATATATAGCTCGGTCCGGTGCTTCCGGCCATCTTGCGGACCCTGCCGCGGCGGCCACCATCTCGTAAAAAAAGAGCACGCCATACAGCTTGGTGGTGTGGTTGTGCCTTGTCACGTCGTAAATAGGCTACATTGCAGCCGCCTCTCTGCCCCTTCAATGCATCCTCTCCCCTTCCTCCACCCCCGTCAGTTTACCCGAGCAAAGGGGGGTGTTTGATTTACTCCGCTCGTGGACCATGGCGGAACTGTTTAACGGCAGGCGTGCGTTCGCCGCACGACTTGGCGTAACGGTGTAAATTGGAAGATGGTGTCGGTGTCACGCGGACGTGGCAGGAGGTTTTGTTTATTTTTGTTGTTGCTGTTGAAAAGGTTTTGTTGCTGCTTCTACTATGCTCGCTTGTTACTGTGCGCCTCTGAAGTAGAAACCAAAAGAATAAGAGGAGACGACGCTCTTGCACATTTGTTTTGTCTCACACACTGTTTTTCGCGTTGTTTTGTTTTCTTTTTTTGCTGCGACGATGAATTGGCGCGGTAGTAACAGACGCTACGTTTCGAAGGACTGGAATGTTTGGCGGGCTTTACTCTGGATAGGAGCATGAGAAAAAAATATATTCACTAGATAATAAAAAATTTCTTCGTAATCGTAAACTATGACAGGAACGTGCGCAGGTCGTCCTGTCTCTTTTAGGTTTACACTGTGTCTCAGTGCCGGTTCCGGGCTTCTTGACATCTATTGGTGAACTTCACTTTTGCAGTAAGAGAGTAAGGTATAAAATCAGCGGTAGGTTTTCTATAATCAGCAGAATTTTTTAAAAACACCAAAATTAAAGATAAGGTATGTGCAGCTGATATCACTTCAAAAAGAATTTCAAACCTCAAATAACTATGTAACATGAAATTAGGGTTACTACGCTCGACACCTGATACACTCTAAACAGAAAGTAGTACAACGTGAGGAAGCTGCCCCCTAGAGTACTTCCTTTTATGAAAGGGCGTGTACTAGAGAAAAGCTTGCTCTTTTTTTTACTGCCGCATAGGCCTATGCGCATTTTGAATTTACAACAATACATTAGACGTTATGGTCTTGTAGGTTCTGCAGTGCACTATGGAATGTTCCTGTCCTTAAAATTGGTACGCACAATAGACTCCAGCAATTACATCTCGGTCTTCAGTCATAGGACGTAATTCCTAAAGTGGTCTTTGTACAAGGAGCGTTCAAGACCTTCTACTAACGTTCCAAACTTTTCAATTCCATTATTTTTGTGTGTTCCTGGTTGACCAACCATGTATTCGTATCTAACCGTAGCCGACTAGGCCAACTATTTCTGCCACCGCTACAGCTGAGCCTAGTGGGTTGTTTCATAACCTTAACTTCTGTCTTATTAAGAGTTCACCTTACTGATGATAACATCAGCAGTGTAAGACATATACAGCAGCAGCAGGCAGGCTCTTCTGCTTAGAAGGCGTATCACAGCTATTTTGTCGGGTTGGCATGATCCAGGTTTCTCGTACGGACAGGATGCACTTATCTTGTTTGCCTCAGGAAATCGAGTGTAGTTAAAAAAAAAATTTATATCTTTCGGTGAAAATTTTTTGACGGCAGAATTTTTTCCTATTTAACTGAGTAACTTACAAATTTTCATTGTGGAAAACTTCGGTTTCGGGCATTTAAACAAGCAGCAACAGAAGCTGAGAGCATCAGAGGAGAATTTGAAAATTTCGCAGGCTGCGAACATTAACACCTGAAACACTTAGCACTGAGAAAACAAAGAGCAGTCTCCACGGCAAATACGGGCAAGTTTATAAATAATAAAGCTAGCAGCGGGTGGCACGCCCCGTGGAATAGCTCCCAAGACCTCGCACATCAGAACCGCGCTGCTTCCCCGCCGGCGAAGTTGCGGCGAGGCCTATGGGACTGAGCGAAAAGCAAGCACGGCGTTTCTCGTTAGCGCACGCCCCTTTAGAATGGCGCAAAGCGCTCTGCCCTCTAGAGACCGCATCTACCCACGGTGCGGAACAGGCACTTCTGGGACAAACCCAACGTCTTCCTCCGCATTCCAAAGTTCGCGCTGTTTTTTTTCTCTTTTTTTGCAATGCAAGACTACTAACGAACGCATCTCGCGCATGGATTAGAACGGGAACTGTGGCAGGTCTTCCCACCAGGCGTTCGCTCCTAAACACCGGAATAGAAGATGAGGTAGCAGCAACGCGATGCGGTGCCGACAGTGTGTATCGAAGCAAAGAACAGGATGTTGAGAGACTTTCTCCGGGAATTACTTAACGCCTCCGAGGGGGCTTCGACGAGTGAAAAGCCTTTATTTTCTTTGTCGCAGCGTGAACGGAAGAAAGTCGGCAAGAAGGTGTTGAAGAAGGGAGAGGAGGGAGGAGGGGGTGAAACATAAATACTACAGAGCGTGGCAGAGCGCATACTGGAACCGATGCCTAAGCAACGTTTTAGGCGGGAAAGCATTACGAATGCTTCGCCGGCGGGGTCTTTCTTTGGCGCGCTCTTGAAGCTGCTGACGCAGGATCCCGGGTCTGTCTCCTGGGCCCCTTTTCCGCAACGAAGGAAACAATGGGGGGGGGGGGGGGGGATCACTCCGCTCCCGCGGGAGTTCGACGTCGGCGGCCACATTCGCTTTTGTTAAACATCTCAATTTCCGTCGCCTCCTTTCTTTTGTGTCTCTCTCTCTCTCTTCTTTCTCTTTTCCTTCCTTCGTTCGTTCCTCCTCCTAGCTTTTACGGTTGTGTCGACTTCCTTCTGTTCTTTTTATCTCGCCAAACATTGACAAAACAGTCCTGAGCACGTTTCTTTCTAAGCAGCGCCATTCCGGCATGGGGAAGAAATCATGCATATATTCTCGATGAGCATAAAAGCGTGGTTAACCCTGTTCGAACGTGCGTAAGCAACATTACGTATGCATGTGAGAGAGAGCGCATACATCTTCTTTCGTTACCGGAATAAATAAGGTGAAAAGGGTTTTCAATAAGTGAGAGCAACTTTTACCGTATTCACTCGCGTAATAGCAGATGTTTTTTTCCCAATAAATAAATGAAAATTCGGGGAGGGTTGCGTGTTTTACGCGGGAAAAAATATACAGAGAAATTGTGCTTTTTGAGAGTTAGATTAGGTGGTGCATTCATTACGTGCTTTAGCATGCAGGTAAATATGCTAGACATTTTTATGCTGGTCAACGATGCGGAAAAAAAAGGGAAACGAACTGCTCGTAATGCGTTAGGTGGGTGTTCTCGCGTGAGCGCGAGTGTAAATGTGCTGAACGTGCTTGGTATGGTGTATGAACGTGTTAGCTGTTTAATTATTGCAAGTGTTACAGCAATATTTTCCTGTAGAAAAACGCGCTGCGAAAAGTGCGCAAGCGTCTTTCCTGATTGTCGTAGTTGTACTTAACACCACGAAAAATATTTGCAACAATATTTCAGTGGATACCTTTTAACAAGTGTGCAACAGATTGCCACAGAATAATCTATAACGTATAGTTAACGGAGATGTGTGTGAATGATGGCCAGAAAGTGAAGGCTAATTGTGAAGCCAACTGATTCTGTTGTTAAACATGTTGCTCCTCTTAAGAGCTTATTCTTCATCGTCGTTTGTACTGTCATCATCAGCACATATGCATCCCCTGGTGGCACTGATGTCCAATTAACCTTGTCCTGTGCAGTCGCGACCACTCTACACGTTCCTAATCTTATCTCCCTACCTGATTTTTTTTCACCCCGTGCTCTATTTACCTCCTCCACAAATCCCCTACGTTACCCTCTACGATATCGATTTATCCTTTCAGCGCTGCCCATTTCCTCTTCTTTCTACCATTTAAGATGAATCATTAACCCTTGTTCATTCCTTAACCAACTCTCCTCTCTTACCGTATCCTAACGTTATTCCTCTGATTTTCTTTTCGGTACCAGGAATGAAAGAAAGCCTGACAAGAGCACTAAAGAATAATGCGTTTCTTTTTGCTTCGCTCAGTTTTTTTCAAGCGAAATGGCCATAACGGCTTCAAACAGAAAAAAGAAGGTGGAGTTAAGTATTGTTGTTCTTCGGAAGAACGAACTCGCCATTTTGTGCAACAATCAGCAGGCCATTGAGGGCCTGTTTCTTCCTTGTGACATTGGCATCCAATCTTGAAGGCCAAAACATACACGCCCGCAAAAGGTGCTCCTCACAACAGATCACCGAGTTGCGTCAAGGCCCCCGCCGCTGCGAAGTCGTCTCGCGTTTCGCAAGGAGCAAATGCGCGCTCTCTTGTCACCTTTAGTTTAGCCGCGTCGTAGAACAGAGTCTGGTCCCCTTCGACCGAATAACGGCGCCGCTAGGTGCCGCCAGCATCGTTTCCAGAAATAAAGGGTGAGCCTTCATGGAGGCATGAACTGTGCCAGCTACCCCTTATCGGTTTTACGACCTGTGGCGCCACTGCTGAGTTCACACGCAGAGAACGCCTGACACTGGCGCGTACAATAGCTAAGAGAAAGCAAGTTGGTAAAACGGGAGTGCGAAGCGAACATACAATGAGGTTGCACACTGAGCAGGGTTTATTCCAGCCACGACATTAGAGGTCGTTGGTGTCGGTTGCACCACACGCTGCCGTGGCAATGTGGCGATACATCCAAACGAGAATAAACCTACCACAGCCGCAAAGAGCCGAAATCACGGGCGATGAATGCGAACATCACGGAGAAAGCAGACGAAGTGAATGAAGAGGGAGGAAGGGGGGGGGGGGGGGGGCAATATATGAGCGAAATCGCGACATATCTGGGAATATCGTCGTCGCTGACTCCATCCACAATATATAAAACACATTGTTTCATGTTTCTTTCGTTATTTTGTAAACAAGTTTACGAAAGAGGCAGAATGATGCCGGGAAAGCATCTAGAGCAGCCAGTATTAACCGAAATACAGTGTAATACGAGCAGTGGCATGCGCGGCCTTTGCCGCGTCCAAGCGCGCCCCATACAACATGTGTTCTGCTCAGACGTGCGCTGAATCCATTTGGGGCGGTACGATTTCTTCATTGCTTCATACCTGCCTTTTTGTAGGCTGCGTCACAAACAGCGACTGAGTTTTTGAGAACTTCGCTGTATTTGAATTGTGTCAGCAGTGCGAGCGCTGCCGCGGGAGAGGAAAGTGAGCAGGATTTAAAAATGGCTATGGTGTGAGCTGCGTCGTGCTTTGCATAATCTTTTACAAGGACAAAACAACGAATGAACATACTAAAGCCATATAGGCGTTGCTTGTGCGCTTCTTGTTTCTCTTGCTCGGGAACAGCAATCAACAAACAGTGTCTTTGAATTTTTTCTCTGCCTCTGCTCATATCAATTTGAAACCAGAGTGAACGTGATAGCACAAATTACAAAGTAAGATGTACACAAGTTGTGGCAAAGAAGATAGGGGCAACTGGTAACCGTTCTGTTTCTTTCGTTTAGCTAAAATATTACATATACAGGTATTTTACATAGCTAGCACAAACGCCGCAAAGACGCCGTAAGAGAATTAGTTTGGTTGGTTGGTTTATGGGGGTTTAACGTCCCAAAGCGACTCAGGCTACAAGGGACGCCGTAGTGAAGGGCTCCAGAAATTTCGCCCAACTGGGGGGGTTTTTAAACGTGCACTGACAGCGCACAGTACACGGGCCTCTAGACTTTCGCCTCCATCGAAATTCAGCCGCCGCGGCCAGGATTGAACCCGCGTCTTTCGGGTCAGCAGTCGAGCGCCATAACCACTGATCCACCGTGGCAGCCTCGTAACAGTACTGACGGGGTTGTTAAATATATACATCACCATCATCATCAGCCTGACTACACCCAGTGCTGGGCAAAGTCCTATCTCAGGTCTCTCCAATTAACCCTGTCCTTTGCCAGCTGGGCCCGCCGTAAGCCTGCAAACTTCTTAATCCCATCCGCCCACCTAACCTTCTGCCGCCCCCTGCTACGCTTTCGTTCCCTTGGAATCCACTCCGTTACCCTTAAGGACCAGCGGTTATCTTGCCTTAGCAGTACACGCCCTGCCCAAGCCCATTTCTTCCTCTTGAATATGACTAGGATGTCATTAACACACGTTTGTTTCCTCGCCGACTTTGCCCACTTCCGGTCTTTTAACGTTACGCCTATCATTTTTGTTTCCATGGCTCGCTGTGTTGTCCTGAACTTAAGCTGAACCCTTTTCGTTAGACTCCACGTTTCTGCCCCGTAAGTGAGTACGAATAAGATACAGCTGTCGTACACTTTTCTCTTCAGGGATATTGCTAACCTGCTATTCATGGTCGGAGAGAACCTGCCATATACACAATATATATGCATACGCAACCTCAGAAATCAAAGCGGCGCGTTATTCAGTTTTTCCAAATTCTTCGCTTGAAAACTGAACCTTCCCTAAGGCTTTGTTGCCAATTCAATGACAATTATGTCTGAAGTGACGTTGTCAAGTCTTCTGTGCGTGCGTCAAAACGAGCCGCTATTTGTCGATACGTTTACGATCGAGAGCCCGATTACCACAATTCGAATAGGAGCCACGCAAGACGCTTTGATAATTAAGCCTCCAACCCATGCTTCCCCGAGCTGCGCCTTCCACTTAAAGGACGACAAATCGTAGATCAGCTCACACGGTGCTTGTTGCGTTAACTCGCATACAAAGTCTGGCGGGTTCACGATGCACACTAAACAAGTTTCTTCACCTGGCACTCTTCATTGGGGCTGCATCGCAACCATTTGCACGCGGACACCCTACTATTCGCGTCAATGTGTGACAGACTTACTTAGCTCGAGTCATAATGAAATAAGATAAAAGTTGCGCATTCATTTACAAATTAAGCGAACACAAGTTACAGAAAACCGTCCTCTACACCGCGGTGGCAGCTGTGAAAGCCTGAGTTGTGCCGCAGCGAAGCGTATAGCATTGGCTACCTCCGGCTCAGTCGCAGCTGCTGAATCGATACCGCCACCCGAAGCGCGCGCGCCCTGTCGCTCTGATTTTGTGCGCTTTGCGTTCGTTGAGCTTACGACGCCGCGAAGCGAGCACGCCTGTTCCCACCAAAATGCGGCATACCGTCCCCCTCTACACTCTTCCCTTCATTTCCCATTCCTTCTCCCTTGGTACCCCTCTCACCCTGCTCTTTCTTCTTTCCAACAACAATGGCTTCGGGGCGATCCACGCCCTGAGGGGTCGACTTGTGGCGGATCGTTTAGCTTAATATTGGACACTGCCATTTGTACTTCTAAAAACTAAATACATGCAGCGTTTTTGTACATGATGCTTATGCGGGGAGGCTGCAGAATTCGTATAGCCCTGGTCGCGCCGAAAGGCCTATTTGATTGGCTCGTTCAAGGGCTTTGAGTAACCTCGACAGCCCGATGTAGCGGTATCGAAGGCGATGGGCGATGATCTGTCTCGGTGGTTGCTGATTGGTTGAAGTGAAGTTCACAACGTCAGTGCGAGATCTACGGATGTAAGCTGTGCTGCTTTCACGCAGTCGCGAAGTTTCAGCGCGTTCGGTATCACCTACAAAGCACGAGAACCGCAAGTCTAGAGATTAGTTTTAATGCTGTTGTGGTGGCTAACAACTACGCAAAAGCAAAATATTAGTTGAGTGTATGCAAATAACGCGGAAGCATGATGAAGCAACTGCAGTGGGCAAGCACTGGCTCGTGTTTAAAAAGAGAAACATCGTTGATTTCCAGCAATGAGAAGAAGGTTGAGAAAATAGGGAGCAGTCGGATGTGAATGAAGCATGAAAGAAACTGTGACGAGAACAAGGGATAAAATTCTCCAACCTCTCCATCCTTATGGCACCGTAAGGGCTGTAGTCGAGAATTCCTCGCACTCTTTATACGCTGACAACTCTGTGAAACTTTGAAAGCGCATGTATGAATTGTTTCCTTGTATCAGTTACCAAACTTGCAGTTGCCTCAACCGTTACCTATGTGCCATTTTTAAGGTTCTCGCAAACTGACAATAAACGAGAAAGCATCGAACCTGGCAATACGCCCATTTTTTTTCTTTTTTGTTTCTTCATCTATGCAATGAACTTTTTGTGTCACCCTAAAGGCTTTAAGCAGCTTTGTCTTGTGTCTTCTGGTATCAGAATGCATCTAGAGCGCTTTAGGTAAAGATAAAAAACGCGCTATCGCGTATAATGCAGGGCACACGAAGCGTTTCTTCGATCTGATCCGCATTTTTCAGACGACTTTTCTGCGCAAGCACACATCTCCTCCAATAGCTCCACTGGTTGAAATCGGTCTGCTCCCATTGCGCATGCGCAGCTCATGTTAGCGACAGGCGTCAGCGACAGATGGCGGCAGCTGTCACGCACACAGTTTGCGCTCTGCAGACGCGGTTGGCGCCTGATGGAACCGGATAGAGTCAATGTCTTTCAGCTGTGTTTTACGTTTAAACAGTTTTTGCCAACTCCCAAGGGTTCGCCACATCATGTGAAAAACTGGGATTTTGAAGTCGAGCAATATGTTTAGAAGCATCCGTAGTAACTTAGCCCGCTTAGCGGTGAGCCGCATCAGTTCTTCATGAAGTTTTGGTGCGTACCATTGATTCAACGCCGTTAAATAGTGATGGTAACTATCATGAAGGCTCTCTTCAAGCGACGTATCTATGTCTTATGTATATCTAGGAGTATGTGACCGTCATACGTCATTAGCGGCGTACCTTCTATTTAAGCCAACCTCACAGTTGGATTGCGGATATGCTTACTCGCCACAGCATCTACAATTTGATGAAGGTGATGTGCAAAAGCTTCCATAAGCAGAGATTACCGACCAAGTTTTAAAAAGCCTATAGCATCGACATCAATCACCATGGTGTGCTTCATACACAGAAGTGAAACATTTGGATGCACAACTGGGAGCAAAGGTTTCCGGGAGGCGAGTTGCAGGACCTCGCCACCCAGTCTCTTGATATTGTATGAAGGCATTAAAGGCCTAAATACTTCTTCCTCTCTTCACAATATCAGGCGACTGGATAGCCAAGTGAAGCTGCAATAAACGTTTTTCCTAGAACTCGCCTCCCGGAAACTTCTGTCCCTAGTAGTAAAATAGCGTATTGGCGAAATAAATTGACGTAGTGTCACTCGTGCTCCGAGACCGCTGGTGCTGTTGATCCAAAAAATACCCAAAGCCTTTAAGGACGAAACAGGACCATCGGACGTGTAGTCAAGCATGTAATCGCAATACTCCAGGGTTGCCAGCACTCCTGTACTTTTGTGAAGTATTTGAACCGAGGGTTGAATTCAGAACCTCAACTGTACCCCCTTCGTCACAATTTCTATTTATAGAGGGTGGCTAATGCAGATGCCGTCAATGAACAAACATCCAGCCGGACGGATGCGCCGAAAGAATCCGATAAGGTACAAGAAACAGCAATTTCCGTAGAGGCTCTGTGTGGTAGAAACAGGAAAGCTAGTAAAAATATAAGAAAAAATGTCCCAATGCTTCTTTGTGCAGTGAATTCCAGGGGTTCTTTTGTGAATCTTTCAGAACGCTTTCGTTGTGATTTATTTGCCCGAATATACATTCTCGCACGCGCTTGTTTGAATGGCGCTCTAGGCAGGAAATGCGATGACACCCCTCCCCCCTTCCTCCTACCCCCTCCCTTCGGTCGGCATCTCGACCTCCTCGCAACGCTAACTTGGGCTTGTTTGTCCCTCTAGGGGTTTATATATTTACCTAGGTTTCTCTGTTTATCTCCTTTGTACTTCACGGCGCAAAGAATATATTGACGCATAGTTGCCGTTATGGAAGGAGAGAGAGAGAAGTGTGGATTGCGGACGTGTCGGCTGCGTCGTCCCGCTTTGCGTGTCTGCGCGAGCAGCCGCACGTCATCTCGGGAATGCGCTGTATTTTTTAAATTTTTTTCCTCAAAAAGCGGCTGGGCCCATAGCTGTCGAAAGCGGAAGTCAATGTTCCTGGAACAGCATATTTTCGTCTCTGCGAGCCGTTACTTTATTTTTATTTCTGAAAACTGTGCTTTTCTGAGATATCACTTTTTCTCTCATTTTTATACGTTTTGTATTTTTTGCTGGCCGGGTGTTCAGTGCGTTTTTGGCATTTGCTTGCTAACAAATCGATAGATTTTTTCGTGCGTCAAGACGAAAGGGTTCGTGAAGAAAAAGAAAAACTACAATGTGCACGGACGGCTAAACGGGGCGTTATTTTATTACTGTTGAGCTTTTGCTTATGAACTCTCTCACATAGGAGCCTTGGATGTGGGCTTGAGTCTCACAAATTACGTTTGGAAAAACAGCCATTGCGCAGAAAAGGTTGCTGTTTGTCACTGTCTTTAACGTCTCCTCTTTGTCGCGCCTTTTTCTTTGCTTAAGTTATCTCTCTGTAGAAAATTCACGGCCTGTCTAAGGCATTGCTATTGGTTACGAAAACAATTGCTTTTATTTATAAGGCTTTTTTGTGATATTGGAGCATGATACACGAGGATGCTAACCGGGTGTATTATCAGGATTTCTTATTTTATTTCCTTTCTTGGTAATGGGATATTTAGAGCTAAGAGAATATTAATGAAAGATATAAAATTGGAATAAAATCAACACAGTATACGATCGTCCGCGCACAAAATTTGCGTCGTTAAAATGTGCGCGTTAAGATATCAAGCACGCAAACTCTTTAAACACCAGCTTTGGTCCAGCAGGGTGTCAATTATTTTTTCTCAAAATGCTTCTCAGGACAGAAACTAGCCATTAAATTGACCATTAAAAAACATTATTGATGAATTTTGTTTCTATCTGGCGGAACTATAAATACAAGACGTTTCCTCAGCTAAGCGAAAACAATGGGAGCTACATTTTGTTTCAATGTTACTGGCTCTGGATTTATACAGCTCATGAACCTTGATATATGCTTCGTTAGGTCGAGGAGATCGATTTTTCGGAGAAACCGAGCAGATTGCAAAATTTAAGTCAGCGAAATCGTGACATACGTTAGCTGCAAACTGCATCTTTCAGTGCACATGCGTTCAACTTGCAAAAGTTTTAAATCCAAACTTGAATATACTTCTTCTGGTATTGTAGAAGCCGCCGAAACAGACAGCGTAAAATTTCGCTTTAGTCTCAAACGGCTGCGTGAAGTAAAACACAAGTGTTGAAAACAGCTTGCAAAGCTGGGACAACAAAAAGCACTTAATTCTTGCTTAAGAGGAGTCAAGGAAAGCAAACACCACCGTTAAAATTGCGTTATCACTCTTTTTTTATTATTCCTCTCTTATTTTTCGACAGGCGTATTAACAGTTACGTGACTCTTGGCGTTTCTGTTTCGGAGCGCGGTACAAACTTCTCGCCGAGGGCACAAAAAGAAGGAGCTCCGGTTGCATACAAGACGTTTCCTCAGCTAAGCGAAAACAATGGGAGCTACATTTTGTTTCAATGTTACTGGCTCTGGATTTATACAGCTCATGAACCTTGATATATGCAGCCATTCGTACGTGCTAGAAACGTGACAATGCTCTGAAAAGGCTAAGATGTTGGGGATCCGGATGTTCCTAGGGCAAAAAAAAATTGTACAAAAGGGAATCTAGAGATCACGTCGCGTAAATGACAAGCTGAGCGCCTTTTAATTTGCAAATTTGAGCTGCTGCGTGGTCAGCCAAGCCTAAGCGGACGTCATTTTTTACAGGAGACAGTGTCCTCACCATAACGGATGAGGCTTTCTTGAAACAAAGGCCTCTTGCTCTGAATGCGTTTTGGTAACATGCAAGCGGTTCGCCAAGCTGTTCTTCGCGGCGTGCTTGCTTTGTTTCGAATTTTCTAGTTTCGTCTGATGATTTATTCCTGTTTTCTTTTTTTTTCGAAATAAGAATAAAATACAAACTTCCTGAAACGTCTGCAGGATGCATTTTTATACCGCACGCTTATTTCGATTCAGTTATATGTTGGTTTTAGTGGCGAGTAGAACCATATTTTTCGGCTTGAAATTTAAAGTGAACCTGAGGGAGAACAGAACATTTGCCTTTATTTTTGCTTGTTTTGCTTCAAGGTCCTTCCTGTGATAAAAAGCGCCATCGAACTTGATCTCCTCGCAGAATGTCTTTCACCAAAATTTAAGTGTGAGATAATAACAAAAAATCTTAGTTTATTGAAATAAATAATATATTTTTCATTGCGCACCACTTTGAGAACCATCATACATGATGCACAATAGCTTGCCTCGAGCATGAAAAAAATTTGCTGATAAATGATTTTAATTGGTTGCTTGTTAAGGGCAAACTCTCAAAATAGAGTATATTTCTAATACGGGAGTTATTATACATCGATATCCACTCAAACAATGTAAAGCGGCTACAATGAAAAGCAATACAGCATTTACTCAAACATCTGTACGGAAAGAAATATTCGTCCTGGGCTGGGGGTTTGAAACTGGAGCCACCGCTTCACAGGAGCAGTCACTCTACCAACTGAGCTATTCGGGACGGCTCGAATATGGGATGGCGTAAGGGAGCAATTACTCATTGGCATCCACCCAAGAGACGCCATACGGCGACCATATGCTAGCCGTACCGGTTACCTCAATTGGTAGAGCGGCTGCTTCGGGGAAGCAGTGGTCCAGTGTTCCAACCCCGCACCGGGACGACTATTTAACTACGAAGTTTATATGGAAGCTGAAGAGCTTTCATTTGCAGCCGTATGGTTGCGCTTCAGTGGATGCCAATGAGTAATTACTCCCTTATTGCAAACCTAATGATGGCATCTACAAGAAATATTTTAATTTTATAAAAAATCCGTAGTCTTGCACGAAACCATTATTCCTTGCAGTGCATAGTAAATCGTTTTGACTACAAAGCGTACCTCGAAGACAGCAACCTCGTAATATTCTCATCTCGACCTTTATTGCGAAGAGTAACCAGGAACTAAGAAAGCCATGGCTTCCAACTTTTCAGCTTGTGAAAAACTATACCTGTTTCCTATGACTTGAGGGCATTCATACAATTGAAGCCGCAGCGTCTCATAGAGTTAAAAAAAAAGAAAACCTAGCATAGACTCTGTTCACCCACAGCGGCAATGCCACGAAGCTGGAACTTAGTATTTCGTTTGGACATTATTTGGCCAAAAACTTGAATTAACCGCCAAAAATACTGTTATTTTAAGCCCAAAATTAGAGACCGTTCTTCATAAATATTGCATCACTCATGCATCTTTAAAAGGCCTAAAAACGGCAGGAATATACAATTTTTAAGGACTTTACTTAGCATTGTTCAAAAGATATAATTACACGAAACATGAGGGAGCTAGGATTCGGCATGCAAGTCCACCTTTGCGGCGAAATAATATCCTAGACTAATGCGAACGCGACGCCCTCAGTCATTCCTGCGGTGGCCGGCTCGTTCGCTCAGACAATAGAGGCTCTTTTTTTTCCCCAGCTAATTTGGTCAAACGCTATATTTTAGGCGCATAGCCGCTGCTCAAGGGACACTGTGTTTCACAGGCTCGTCAGGGCTCCACGTTCCCTCGAATGCCGCCAGGGGCGCTTGCAACTGCAGCAGTGTCTCTGGTGCCGACCGGAACTGCCGTCAACAGAACCGCCGCGCAGGGTTGGCGCGACAGCCCTGACGGGAAAAGCGGGGTCCGGGCGATCTGGGGGAAAGATATGCACGCGACCAGATCGCGTCCCTGCTGCATCGCTAACTCGCGGACTGCGTAATGAACCTTTTCGTGTCGGCCACAATTAGGGCCGCGCCGGGCGACAACCCCTTCAGCCTACGCGGCCAGGCCGCTCTTGGTGTGGCGCGCTTCGCCTTCCCGTGGTTGTTTCCGGCCCCGAAATGTAACTACAGAGCGCGCAGAAAGCGGAACAGGCGAGCTCACTGCAAAGCAAAGCGGGAGCTGGACGCGGCACACGCTGCTTCCGTGCTTGTGCTGAACTGAACGCTAGCCTTGTTATGTGCACGCTGTATTAAGAGGAAGAAGCAAAAGGAACAGAATACAAGTATGAGAGAGAGAGAGAGAGTGAAGGTATGAGAGGAGAATGAAAGACTGGTGAAGGCTATCGCAATACACGCTGACTTTGCGATGCCTTGCACGGGGATCGCCCAAAAAGTCGTTTACTTGCCCCTTTAAAGCGTGCTTTGCCTGTAAGACAAGCAAGCATAGTAAAGATGCTTATCTCAAGGAAGAAAAAGCGAGAGATTTCAGTGTACGGGCAAATGAGCAAGGGAGTGAGCACATTAGTCTTTGACGACCGACCTCCGTCTGAGTAATTTCGTACATGTTGTTCTGTACTTTTATCAGCGATAAACTTGACTCTGTCTTGGTGTTTGAGTGAGTGCGTGAGGAAGAGATTGAGTTATCAGGGAATGAGTGACTATCGGGGCGAGAGTGAGGAAACAAATTAGCGCGAGACTGAGTGAGAGAGAGAGAGAGAGAGAGCGCGAGTAAGCGAGTAAATGACCGCAGGGGAAAGTCACTGAGTGAATGGGTGCAAGCGTAAATGAGAGAGTAATTGAGTGAGTAAGTAGAGTACATTCGTTGGCTGCGCACCTCCTTCTGCGTAGTTTCTTCCGTGTTCTATTATACGTTGTACAACAATAAGTCTGACTGCGTATAGGTACGTGAGTGAGTGTGTGAGGATAAGAGTGAATGAGTTATCCGTGAGTGAGTGTGTTAGGGATATTGTGAGTGAGTAAATAGGTGCGAAAAAGAACCACGGAGTAATTGAGCGAGCGATACAGTACACTCTTTGGTGGCAGGACCTCCTTAAGCATAGTTTTGTCTATGTTGTTTTGTACCTTGTATGATATCAAACCTGATTCCTAGCAAGTGCGTGAGTGAGTCATAGAGAGTGTGAATGAATGATCAATGAGGCGGTTAGTGTGCGAGAGAGAGAGACAGTAAATGGGTGCGTGGGTCACTGAATGGATCCAAAAGTGAATGAGGAAAAGGTGTGTTAGTAAGCGAGTAAATCGGTGCGTGAGTGAGTGGATGAGTGGGAGAGTGAGAAGAGGAAAGAATGATTTAATGAGCAAGAGAGTGAGTGGGAGAGTGAGTGAGCAAGCGATCAGAAATGTTGAGAAGGGCACGTGAGCTATGTTTGATGAAATACGGTACCAAAAGTGGCGCTTATGCCAATTGAAGGAAACCATCAGTCAACACTTTCAAATCCTGAGTTAATTAGAACAGCGAACATTACATTACTTCAAAAAACATCATCTCTCATATCTCAAAGAAGGTATTGAATGAGAGGACATGCAAAAAGCTGAATAGTCATACAAGGTGCATGTCTATGTCATGCTGCTCATGCGCTTCCATTCATGTCAAGTCCTCGCACAGCTAGCATTCAAGACAGTACTGTCATAAAGAATTTTTAAATGCGCTACAAACTACAACGAAAGACACATGCACCTTAAAAGGTGCTGACTTATGTAAACATGCCAAAAGGCTTCCGTTGTCTCAGAACTCCAAGCACCAACTTGTAACAATATCTTAGGTGCGGAATACGCACAATATGGTCAGCGCAGTCCTACGGGTCTGGGACCAATTGAAACTTAGCACATGAGTGCACGGGCTTTGGCCCGAGCGGTAATTGCGAGCGGAAATGCGCTGATCCGCTTGGGAAATCAGAAAGCCTCGTACAGATAGGTTTTGCATGCCGGATGCTCTGTGGAAGTCGGATTTCGCAATGCAAGAAGTCAGTGTCCCTCAATACCGATCCCGAAACGCTTCTCGCGTCCACAGGAAGGCGACTTCCTCGAGCCGATTATGCTTGTCTTGCCGGAATACACTTTTTATTGTTGTTGTTTCTGCTATCACGTCTGCTCGTCTATTCACGGATTCAGGGTCGTTCGCGGCGCTCTCAGCGGCTGTAACGCAGTGCCAAACATGGGGCATTCATCGCACACCATCTTCACAGGCGTGTTTTCTTTTGGTGCATGCGCATCCCGTCGTCAAAAGTCATGTCCTCTTTTTTCGCTTACTTATCCTTTGCTGTTTCCTTCACATCGATTTTTTCTTACCAAAGAAAGGGAGCCAATGGCGGGCGCACCATCACCGACAGATGTGCCCACGATCGATAACTCTGCCATACGTATGCGTCCTTGCGAGGTTCCTGGCTTTCGGGGCTTGGTGCATGCTGCCGCCTGCATGCGCCAGCAGTCGGCGTTCGAGCTGTTGTGAAATCTCTGCCTGCCTTGGATCGGAGATTAAAGCGTGCAATAGAAAAGGAAAATGATGTAGTGAACTTGACCCCATGATTCCCGGTCACGCGTTTGGTTCCTGACATAAATTTTAAAGGCTGTTATTGATTACAGCTTTCTTTAGAAAGTGGAATCGAACCCAAATTGCTCTAGTTCAGGCCGTTAAGAGTTCAATGCTTGCCGCGTCGTTCCCATCTGCGCCCTTAATCAAAGGTAGTGGGAGCGCTCTTTCAATAGAATTCAGCATTTGTTGTGAGCGTCGTTGCATAGCTTTGAGTTCATTTGCTTTGTAATTGTAGAAATCAATTTTTTTGTTATATTTGTTATATCGTAAACATCGTAGCGGCTGAACTGAATCCAATCGCATTCCTTCAAGTAGTCTCTAGCATCTAGACAAAAAAAAAAAAGGCACTCGAGCGAGGAGTTAAGAGCTTCGGCTTCACCGCATAACAAAGTTCATGTTTGCAAAAATAATAAGCCGATCCTCGTATTTCTCAATCTCCATAAATATGTCTAGTTTGAGACGGCTAGCGGGGTTACACAGAAAGTAAGAACAATCCCTTCTCTAGAATGCTTACAACTGACAGTTCAGATGGCATCGAGATGACAGAAATTGATCTGAATGACCTTCCAATGTAAGGCCTTATCGTGATCACTGTTTCATCTCGGCGCCTCCTGCGAGCTCCGATAGCTTTCACGTCTAAGCTGCTTTTTTTTTCCTTTCTGTTACCCGCTTGGGAAATCATGCTCGCGGGTCAATGCCCCAGGCGGTCAGGAATGCGCTGATTGAGCCCATAGACAGAAAAATCCATAGCCGAGCCGATCCGGGCCGAGAGACAAAGGCTCGAAGAGAATGTAGCAGCTCGCAATCGACGCCTGGAAGTCGACACACCGAGAGAAGGGTAGAGAAAGAACTAGTGGCGCAGAGTTCCTATTTCTGCAATCTAGGATGGCACCACACGAGAAGAACAGAGGAGGGAGGCTCGTTTGACCTCTCAACGAGTAGATGAGGAAAGGCGTGCTCAGAGGCGACTACGCGAATCGGTCCGGAACGAGAAACTTTTCGGTCTCCCGCCTCCGCCGCCAGGCTGCGCAACAGTCGTTAAAACTTACAGATTGGGTAGTGATGAAACGTCATTCAGCCGGCGATTCGTTTCCGTGCGTGCAAAGTAAAGAGCTCTCGCGTGTTCTGAAGTTCGCAAAAACTTTCCTGGTTGCAAACTTAGCTTTTGCTCTCAGAGCCAACATATCTTCTTGAGATATGAGCACAGTACTGTTAGTAACCGTCAATTAAAATGTTTGTATTTTTTTTCAGTATACGCGTTTCCTTGAATACAACTAAGAAAATCTTGCGGCTTCAACACCAACAGATGGCTTTATCTATTATCCTTCTATGCAATATTTCATTTTTTTTCATCTATCAACCTTAAGGGCTCATAAGAAGGAAGGAAAGGGGAGAGAAACGTCAAAATGCAAAAGGAAGCATACATAACATTGGAGAGATCAAGAGAAATAGAATTTGTGCGCTGGCATTGAAGTTGAAACAGCAGAAAAAGAACGGTAACGCCTTAAATCTGCTGAATAATGCCAAACACTGCATAATCCAGTATTATAGCATTTAAAACAGGAATAAAAATGCACTGTCTTTTTTTTTCAGCTGATGCAAAACCACTATGTTGTGTTATGAACTTTTCTGGGCCATCTCTTTCGGTAGCCGATTCCATTAATTGATAGCTATGTATAAAAATGATATATAATTTAGGTCAGTGCGTGAGAATCATGGTTCAACTTTACAGTTATGTTACGAATTTTCTTTGCTTGTGCATTGTGTTTTAATGTGTGCATGCTGGACAGATAATAGGCAGGCGTGCCAAGACAAACCATGTCCGTGAAGCATGTAATAATTTTTTACATACACATCTATTTAGAAACAGCCTAATAAACTGTGTGCAAAAGGTTGGCTAACGTCTATCCGTGTCATGGCATCTCACCGTTTTCACGTAATTACGGGTATCTATGATGAAGCTCCTCTCACGTCAACTGTGCGTATAGAAATATGCGAATGCCGAGTCTTAATGACGGAGAAAAAAAAAGCTGCGGAAATCTGTATGCTTTCTACATGTTTTTCGCATAGTTTGCACAATATTTTTATTTGATATTTATGACGCCACACGGACTTTTGCGAATGTCGACTCTTGCATATGCGCGGTCTGTTTACGTATTAGACCTTCGAATCTTTTAGGTAGTTTGCATGCGAGCCATGCAAAACGTACAGAAATATCGGGATTCTAAATAATACATGTTTCGCCAGGCCTTACTTGCACATCGTTGCATTTCGCCATACATGCTCGACAGCGCTTGATACCTAAGAACTTCACAAAACGCGGATAACGCCTAAGCTATATTAAGTCATGAATACGCCGTATCATATCAGTACGATTTTGCAGCCCTGCGCCCTAATAAGCCTTTTAGTCGTCAGTAATCGCGTTTGAGAATATTTAGACTCAGCCAATGCGTTCGTTCTAATTAATTATTCAGATCACCTTTCTTCTACCTCCAAATTAAAGCGAAAACTTAGCTGTCCTAGTGGAGTGACTATTCGAAGAGTCTGGCGCAGAACTGTCAGGCGCATTATTGAACAAAAGTTGTGTTTTTGCCTTCGTGTGGCAGAAGAACTTTTGATTCCTGAATACTTGACCGGTATTAATTGAAATAGCTTTGGTTCGCATGCTGCATTGTGCACACGTTTTTGCTCTGGACAAGCGCACCAACTATCTTGAAACAGGCGAAGCTTCAGTGTTTAACTCAGAATTATAGAAAGCATTCAGCAAAAACCGTAATAGAACGACTATAATAACATCCGACAGGCACCTTTGGGGACCACCCTCGAAGACAAAAATTTAACAAAATGTACTGTGTCTACCTCTTTGTTTGGTACCTGCCATAATAAGGTCAGATTTTGCTTTGGGGATTTGAAGGACGTTCCTTTTTTGTGTTCGCTGCTAATGCGTAGTTTATTTCCAAATATTTTTTTTCCGTTTAGAAACTCCACAGGTTTCCTCTCACACCACCGGGAAATGCAGTCATTAGCTACATTGTCTGTTGCTTTCTTGTATCCTCTGGATTCTACGTGTCGGCGAGATTAATTAGATTAGTAATATTAAATTCTCTTGCTGCAACGTATTCTCTTTCAGTATCCTACAGCACTGATAGGATTTTTTTATGGCATAAAATTCATTTGAACCGCTCACTGTATTAGCACGCAGAATACGGAAATGTTTGGTTTGGTTTAAGGGGGTTTAACGTCCCAAAGCAACTCAGGCTATGAGCAACGCCTAGTGAAGGGCTACGGAAATTTCAACCACCTGGGGTTCTTTACCGTGCACCGTCATCGCACAGCGCACAGAACTTTGCCTGGATCGAAATTCGACCACCGCAGCCGGGATCGAACCCAGGTCTCTCGGGTCAGCAGCCGAGCGCCATAAAAACTGAGCATCCGAGGCGGCAATACGGAAATGTGTTATTGAACTACATCTGTACCCTCTGCTAAAACAGCGTTTCATTGGAGGTCAATACAGTTTGATTTCAGTGACATCCTGCTTATTGTCTCCTATTTTCAAGATTCCAGTGGACGAATGTTCTTGAATTTTGCGAAGCGTCGAAGTCGCGATCTTGCTCTGGGTGGCAGAATACTATAGCTAGAGAGTACCGCAGAAGCTTGGCTTATACAGTGTACAGGCATACATGCAGTACTTGCGTTTTATTTACACCAAACCATTATAGCTTCAACAGCACAGTGAACTGGGCGAGTTGGTAATCCATATTTAACAAAGAAACAGTGCCAAATAAGAGGAACTACAAGAAGAACGGAACAGATCTGCGCTTGAAATTACAACTTTAGCATCTGTTTCCGAGTTTAATAACCGCAATGGTGACCATTTTTTTTAAAAAAGGTCATTTAGTACACTGTTGTTAAAGTACCGGCAGCTACCCAATTTCACCACCATTGCCTTTATTTCGGTTCCTCTTTTCGCTTGCACAAACTGCCTCTCATCAACATCAAGCCAATCTTTTTCTCAGCAGTGCTTGTCGACGACAGAATAGGACGACGACCTCGTTTGCCCTTATCCATGTCACGTAAACATAGTTATCTTTGTAAAACGTTCGACACCCCAAAGACCCGGAGAGGGAGAGTGCGGGAGGTAACGCGGATGAGAGCGCCTAGATGATGACAAATGAGACCAGCGAACTGCACTCGCAATATTGGCAAACATGACATTTTTTTATCATCCCAGCCACTGCTCCTAAACCCCAGACTGAGACAATATTTTATGTCTCAGCATCACTATAACATCGTCTTTCGTAACCTGAAATTTGAGCGCTTTGGGCTAAAGATACGGCTTTACCGCCTGAGACCGGTTTTGAAGGCTATACAGTTTTTCAACATCTTGTTATAAACACTTTATGCTTCTAGCACTAAAATTTCTTTCAACGAATGAAGACGCTTTTGCTTGTTTTATATTCAGCGCGGCAGTGAATGGCATCAGTTTGTTAATCTAGCGCACAAGAAAAATATTTACCACAGCGAGAAATCAATTGTGGCTGTTACGAAACACACTGCCTCAGTACCAGTAGATGTCATTGCTATAACAAAGTGATTGCTTACTTTTTTGTCCACATTAAAGCACAGAACAAGATGTCGTCGTTAGCAGCACGCCAAAAAACACGCCGTCCCCGTACCTAATCTGGGCATCGAACGAAAGGCCGCTTGCGCAAAGAAAACCTCTTTATCTCCAGATCATGGCGCAACCAAGTTATCGCTAACAATACGGCGCGGTGTTGCGCGTCATTATCATACGACGGCGACGCCTCGCGTAAGCGTCCCAGCGGAATTAAGTAGACGTCGCGTCTCTTCCGCCCACGAGGACAACTTCGGAAACATGACCGAGTCCCGAATCCGGGCGTCGCGTCCACTCGAGACGCACTACATTCGCGAGCAAGAAATAGGATCGCCATTCACTCACTCAATGCCGCTTGGGCGCACCCGTTGTTCTGCTTTCAGAGTTTGCTCGGAGCATGCACGATTGCTGCCACTACTACGCCTAACTTGCGCAATCTGTAGCTTCTTACGTGCTGCCTTCTGTGTGCGGAGTGAGAGAGGGGGAGTAAGTGCGTTATCGATCTAAGCCTTACCCCGGGGGGCAGCCGCTACCGCCACCAGTTGCAACATGGCCGCCATTGTCGCCAATGTAGCGAAGAAGATGCGGAGGACGCGGGGGATATCCCAGGGAGGAACCGACAATGTCCCGAGGGCGTGCCAATAAGAGGACCAAGCCGATACGGCTGCCGCTGGACGCCGCAATGGAGCGGCAATGAAGGCTGCGCGGCAAGCCAAGAAAGAACGCGAAGTGGTTCGCGTGTCTCGCCTCGTGGGTTTGTGTGTGTATGTTCGGTGGCCGTTGCTCAACAAACCCTTATCGACGGTCGGAAGAGTGAGGGTGTGTAGGGATGGGGAACGGCCCCCTCGTGCTTGCTTTGAGACTTGATTTGTGTCTCTCCTGTTTCACGAGGTAAGATGAAAAACTGTCTGCACTAGCGCTCTACAGGTTAAGGAGAAGAGTGCGTTCAGTCGGCTAGGGCGGAGTTGTTTTATACCGTAGCGAACAGAAAGTTAAGAGGCGATCAGTTGTAAGGACGCAGAGGAAACGCAATAGCAATTTTCTCTCATTCGCAATATATTACAACTTCGATTATATCGCACTTTCAACTTTATTCCAAACTTTATTCTATGGCAATTCTGATTAGATTCCAATTCTGTTTCTACTCTGAATTGGATCGCCTTTTTTGGTAATTCTTGCTGCGTTAGTCTATCATTTTGATATGAGCAGAGTCATTCTTTGTTTACTGTCTCAATCCTGTCCCCTGCAAGTGGAGAAGGTGGAGAGAGAGAGGGAAAAGAGGAGAGAGGAGGACGATTGCCAGGTTGCAGGTGTGGTCACCTTCCGTGAGCGGGAGAGGGGTGGCGGGGGAAAAGCTCGGTTGTCTAGAGGCAGGCGTAGCCACCTGTTAGGTGTGACTACGGCGATCGCCGGGTTTTCGCTCTAATGAGGCTTGAAAATTAATGCACAATAATAATAATGTAGCTCATGGTTTGAATCTGCAGTGCACGTGGTAGTAATTTTCATTCCAGGCCCCTGCAGCCGCATGCCATGAGGTAGATCAGGTAGATATGCGACGGCATGTTATCCATGTGCTGATACTTCATCTTTTTCATCATCATCATCATCATCATCATCATCATCATCATCATCATCATCATCATCATCAGCCTTATTGCGCCCACTACAGGACAAACGTCTTTCCCATGTCTCTCCAGTTAACCTAATCCTGTGCCAGGTGCAGCTCTGTTCTTCCGCAGCTGGCACTTCAGAGGACCTTGAAATGCCCTAAGTGTTTTGTGTCACCCCTAATGTAGCCTCAGGATACGTTGTGTTCTGTAATCAAAGTGCAGCGTCTGAATTAAAGATTAAAGGTTTCGTAGTCTTTTCTTTAAACACCTGGCTTTATCTTGAAAGAAGGTTGTAAGTCCGACCGATGACAAAAAGGACACAAAGTTGGCTCTCAGGAGCGACTTCTTGTTCCTTACACGCAGAATTATTTGCTTAAAGTGCGATAATTTTTTTTTTGCTTGAAGTGTCAGACATGAAAAGAGCTACTTGTACATACACTTCTATTTTATACTTATCACTTGTGATTCTTATTTTTTGTTTTTACACATCAAGCGCCACACCAGCAATATATTTTCTGTTAGTTTAGGCAGTTATGCTTTGTCAATTCAGGAATACTACAAAAAAGTATCATGTATAACTGTTTTTAAGCGTTTTTTACTTTTTTGTTTCAGAAAAGTGTAATTGACACATCCTAAAATATAGGCAAGAATCTATCTCATACTTCTCGATGGGACTCTGAATGTTTTGTCCCTCACAGCGTCATCTTCATTTAGTATCGTGCTTCTACGGCCCGAAGTGCTCGAACCAACGAATACATTTCCCACACATAGTAAAGCTGTAGTGCACCTAATAAAGCTGGCATGTATTTCTTCACTTTCGGTTCTCTTGTTGTCGGTTTCCTTTTTCTTTTGGTTCCATTCTCTGATCATTAACACTCACATGTTTAGCGCCGTAAACTCACTCTAAATTCGCTACATAAAATTGATCTCGTACAAAAACTCAAAAGGGGAGAATCCTTAATCAGTTCACCAAGAATGGAAAAAAATTTCGGCAATTGATTGGACTTTCAAGCAATCATTACAGAATATGACCCGATGCCGCTTTCATCCAAGACACGCTATTTTTCGTTTCTTTTAATTGTTCGTAACTTTGTGTTAGCGTATTAATATAGACGGCCACGACTGAACACAACGACTGAACTGCTGACAGCCCTGCAGTTGCCTAGCGTTGTGCCGCGACCTGCACATTGGCCACGAGCAGAAAACTTGTATTGCTAAGGACAATTATTTTAAGCCCAGGCGGGAAACAGCAGCTGTACAAAAGTGCAATAGTATCACTGTCACAATACTAATTGGTTAACAAACGGTCTCCATGCTGTTCTGTCCCTCTGATCGCATGGTTTCGTGATGCTGTAACGATTAATACCTGACCTGGTTACGGTAGAGAGCCAGAAATCTGCACACCTCGCTCGAAATGGCAAAGTGATTGCGTACGCGCGACCGAAGTCACCCACGCTAATGCCAAACTGATTACGTCACTCGGATGTGATGTGTGTTTTTTTCAGCAATGGATGCCGTGCAGCGCATTTGAGTCTGCATCACTAGCGCGTAAAATATATGCAGGCACTCTGCCTGTCATAGACAGGTCTTCGCTGCGAACGTCAGCAAGAAGTGAGCAGCAAAAAAAGAGGCGCTCAAAATGCTTACTCCGAGAGAGCGAATAGCGCGCCGTATCGCTGTGCAAACCAATTTCTTTTGTCCTTTTAGATTTTGAGCGCCTTTGTGACGATTGGTCGCAAAATCAGCGCGAATGTTCATCGTCAGCAGACCTAGGCAGTATAAATGCGCATGGGAAATGTAAGCCTCTTTCTACATAGGCAGGGGTTGCAAATACGACGAGTTAACCTTTCCTATCTCCTTCTCTTATTAACGGTTGCGAAACGAAGCGTTTCGTAATCCAACGATGCCCACTCGCTTTTAATCCAACACTTATTTTCAGCAAATCTTTAGGCATCTCGAGAGTACCCACCATTTTACCGCGTACCCATTTAACGCCAGTCGGCTTTTTGTTTTATGCGCAGGAAAAAAGAAAGACACTGACACTCCACCGTGAGCTTTCTTTCAGTGCGCGACATCTGACCGTAACGCGCTAGTAATCACTGCCTTACAGCTGCGCAGCTTTCATCTCAATCGTGTGAAGGCAATGGCAGCACAGACAGCACAAACTAGAAAATGTAGCTCGCACTTCACAGTAGGCAGCTCCTTATAGATGATCACGGAAGACATTGTTTTCCATCGTATTGTACAGTCGGCAACGTGCTTATAGGCGATTACTTATTTTTCATCAGGCTCTTGCTGAAATGGCTCCACTAAGAGAATAGCTTCCTGATTGCAGCCTACCGCTGCGATTTAACTCTCCTGCTATTCCTATAGAAAACGCAAATAATTCAATAAAGGGAGCGAGATGTTTTTATAGGAGGTCCTCTCTAATTCCCAGAATTTGGAACCTCCTTTTGTACTTACTAATGTGTACAGATGCTCATGATGAATTTTTAATGGCCCAAGGGCTGATTTTGTGACAGAGCGCCATGTCACAAGGCATTTTTTTCTACTCCGTGTGGGGTCAGGGACCGATTTTCCAAGGCATATCACCTCAGAGAAGCCGACCGCCAGGCCAGGGAGATCTTGGATGCACTGAAAACACATGAGTACATGGCGGCATCGGTGATCGGAGAATGTACCTGTGCTAAAATTCGTGCAATAAAAACGAATTGATTGATTGATTGATTGATCGATCGATCGTTCGATTCATTGATTGATTGATTGGTTGGTTGGTTGATTGATTGATTGATTGATTGATTGATCGATTGATTGATTGATTGATTGATTGATTGATTGACTGAATGAATGAATGAATGAATGAATGAATGAATGAATGCTTGATTCGTGCGTCTGTCTGAAGACATGCGCCTTGTCATCTTTTCTTCGCTTGCGACTGGCTCTGGCCCCCAAACAATCCGTCCACCATCTCTTGTCCACCCTGCATGTACCATGCGACTCCTTTTTTTTTTCTTCTTGACTTCAGCTAGTACATTTTACCACGAGTTTATTATTATTTTCTCGAACCTACATTGCTTACATGCTCTAAGTTCCTCGGCAATTTCTCCATCAATGCTTCTCTCAGCTCCACTAAACTTAGTTTCAAGCCTTTTACATAGCTTTCCAGTATGTATCTTTCTAATGGCATAGCTTGCACACATTACTTCGCAAACTTCGCTGAAAATCTCGCAAGAAAGACAAACTGCCACACAGAGAAAACACAGATATTGCCTTAGGTAACGAAAACCTATTCGTGGACGAAAGTAAGGTTTGTCAGATCTGATAAACTGCTACGTGTATGGAACATTACATGCGCCCATGATTAGAACGTGAATGAAAGGCACCCTTCTTCGGGTGACGCATAAAAGCAGTTAAGTACAAAAATAACCCCTTGTTTTAGGAGTGAATTGTTTTCAAAGATAAAATGGTCCAAAAGAATAATAAAAAAAGCCTTCAGTTTTGATACCATCCCCTCAAATGCAGCCCGCGAGTAGTTTCATACATTACATCCAAAAAGGAGCACCTGCTGCCGGCCCCGTTTAAGGCAATCATCATTCGTCTGTTACACAGATGCATTACCAGCCGGGCCGCATTTAATGCTTGGATAACCTATTTTGAATGCGTTTTTTTCTTTAGAAGGTTGAAGAGAGAGGGAGAGAGAAAGACAAACGGAAAGGCAGAAAGGGGAGGTTGAAGAAATACATTCAGTGTCATAATGCTCCAGAAGCACCCTTGGAATGTCTCGCAATAACTTCTAGAAAGGATGGCGTCATGCAAAAAGTTTTTTTCTTCTTTTTAATCTTTCATGATCTTTGTTCCTTACAGCCACGTTACTGCTAGAAACAAAACTCGTATCCCTAACGACATGGAGTGATTCTGGTTTACGGTTTCCGGGAAGCACACATCCTCATTTCGGGGTAAGAGCACCATAGCCTTGCCTTCTCGAGTAACCGTGGTGCTCAGCCGTCTCGGAAGGGGAGGATGCCATGTTGCAACCCATTTTGCGCTTCTTGTTTCCCATGAGTGTTTAGCGTCGGGGCGGCTTCCTCTTTGGTGCACGGACGTGCACGTTGAGGGCTCCTTAAGCCGATCAACGTAAGCCGGCAAATCTCGTTGCACAGTACGCGAGCTCGTTTCCCGCTGTCATGGCACATTTCGAATCCTGTGTGGAAATCGATTTGTCGTAAACTTATTGTGCGCGCTTAGCTTCTGCCCATTTACCAAAGGGGTTTACCACCGTTATAAAAGTGGTCTATAGACAATTTATTATCATCATCAGCATGACTACACCCACTGCAGGGCGTAGGCGTTTCCCATGTCTCTTCAATAAACCCCGTCCTTTGCCACCTGCGCTTACCCTATGCCTGCAAACTTTCTAATCTCATCCGCCCACCTAACCTCCTGCCGCCCCCTGCTACGCTTGCCTTCTCTAGGAATCCACTCGGTTACCCTTAAAGACCACCGGTTATCTTGTCCTCGCATTACACGCCCTGCCCAAGCCCATTTCTTCCTCTTGATTTCGATTAGGATGTCATTAACACGCGTCTGTTCCCTCACCCGCTCTTCCGGCTTCCGGTCTGTTAACGTTACATCTATCGTTTTTCTTTCCGTCGCTTGCTGCGTTGTCCTTAACTTAAGCTGAACCGTTTTCGTTAGCCTCCAGGTTTCTGCCCCGTAGGTGAGTACCGGTAAGATAAAGCTGTTGTACACTTTGCTCTTGAGGGATATTGGCAACTTGCTATTCATGATCTGAGAGAACCTGAAATATGCGCTCCACTACATTCTTATCCTTGCAGTTATTTCCCTCTCATGATCCGGATCAGCTGTCACTATACCTGGCCTGAATAGACGTGTTTCTTTACCACTTCCAGCACCTCGCTGCCAATTGTGAACTGCTGTTCTCTCGCTAGACTTTTGAACATTACTTTAGTTTTTTGCATGTTAAAGTTAGGACCCACCATACTGCTCTGTACGAACCAGTAGACTGTGCATAGACTTCTTATAAACTCTATTGTCTGCTTATAGATATTTGCTTTCGTCTAGTCATAGTCTATAGACTGTCTACAGACAAGTCTACTAAAAGTGTATGGCCATAAATCTATAGATTGCCTATAGGCTGTCTATAGGATTTGTATCGCCTACAGACTGTTCTCTAGGATTCGTCTGTAGAGACTATAAACTTTAGAGACAGAAATCTATTGGCAGTCTATAGACTATTTAAAGGAGTTTTTGTAAGGGCGGAAGGGCTACAAATGTATGTAGACTTGGGTTATAGGTTTGATGTTGAGCAATTTTGTATTATTTATATCACCGTTCTACGCGAGCAGGACCCTTGATGCGGAACTCCTACTAAGAAAAAAAAACGCTATTTTAAACATACTAATGCAATGACGAAGGAATATGCACTGATGCGAGGAATGACTACGTCTAGGCAGAGTCTGCGGCTTTAACTCCTGTGGTCTATTCGCAGCAGGCAAGTATCCAAGGGGGGGGGGGGGGGGGGGCCTTCCCCTTATTTCCGAAATCGAGCTCACCCCCCCCCCCTTTCCGCCGAAAAAAAATTCTGGCTACGTGCCTAATTTGCACGGAATATGTCAACAACACTGATAATTTCCAAAAGTAAAGCGCCACATAGTGTCAGTGTATATCGCTTTAAGTTCATATATGATATGAAGATATTGGCATAACTTCGCTCACACCTGCTTGTGCTAACGAAAAACAAATAAATTAATCACGCAAGTGACCTTAAAGTCCTTATTCTCAAAAGCCAAATGTTTTTAAACTAATCTTTAAGAGGCAAATAATCAGAATTATCAGCGCGGCCTCTCATGATACAAGTGCGCGGATGGAATAGAATTATTGGTTTAGTCCATTGCTACAAGGTACAAACATTTAAATCCTCTTTCATCGTTTGTTTTATTTCTTTATGACAGAGAGGTTGTGCTTAATTTGGATGAAATGCTTTCGCAGCTTGCAAAGAGGCTTAACACACGTGACATAATGAGGAAAGAGGTTGAATGATCTGCGGATGCCGTCCATATCGCATTATAAAGCCGATTCAGCTGCTTTTTGAGGACGGCAAAAGAAATATTCAGATTATTTGAGAACAAAAAAGGCCTCAAAAGTAATGAAACAAAAGAAATTAAAACAGTGCTCATCTATCGCAGGCTTGTTATACTACTATACTTACTGCAGCTATCACGCTTCCATGAGGTTAACAAGAGTTAAGCGGAACCAAACCTCTCTACACGCATCATTTGCCCGAGCACTGGTTATGGCAAGCGTAGTGGTGCTACAAGCTGTCTCAAAAATCTGAGATGGAGGAAAGTGTTGAGTTGAGGAAAGTAGGACCGTTGCGACGCCAACCGGAAAATTCCAGCCAGGCGAATATTCGCAGGAGACGAGACGCGTACCAGCCGCCGCGAGCCTCACGCGAGCCCGCTGCAGCGCAGCGCAGCCAAGCCAAGCAGATGGCCTAGCCACTAGCTACTAGCCACAGCCTAGGAGGAAAGTTTCAGGTTAATTTCCTAAAGGGCCCTGCTAGGCACATTTTCTGCTTCGTCCAAAATTCAGTTTCTCCGAGAAACGGCGACGTGGCTTGCTTCCCTGGCGGCGCAGCGGATTTTGAATTTTTGAATACGGTCTTCAAACCACATATGGGTAGAGAAGATCTAGAACAGAATTTTGCGGTAAGTTTACGCCGTGATGGAGCAAACCTGCCGTGAGATGAACGTCATTATTTTGTGGGGGTAACCTGAAAGACACGAAAAACAATAGTCAGATACAAATTCAGAACGCAGTGGCTTAACTTCTTCCAGCCATTGGCGTCGGCCGACTCTCATGACCCTGTTAGTGCGACAAAGCAGGGAGGGGTAGATGAAAGTGGATAATCATTTCCTTATATGTTCGGGGCAGGGCCCTCTCTCCTTTGTGGAGCCCCTTCCTTTAATGTCGTGCTAGCAGGGTCATGAGAATCGGCCGACGCCATTGGCTGGAAAGGGGTCCTTTGAAGGAGAAAGGCCGCTGCGTTCCCGAGTTGTATCCGACTATAGGGCTTCTCTTCATTCAAATAACTACGTGCCCAGTTTAGTGATAAATTGTCGCGAACTTTTTACATTGGGGCCGTTTTGGCCATTTCTATGTTTAGTTTCACAGCGAGAGTTGATTGGAAGCCCACCCTGAGTGCCATGTAAATGAAGCTCGTTCCAGTTGTAGAAATCCGCGAGCCGAGGGGAGCGAATTCGAGAGTCAATCCAAGACAAAGAAGGAGAATTAGGGAACTAACACAAATACGAGAATAAAGAGAAGGAACAGAATGGACCATGACCGCTCTCGGCGAACGTTTTAAATAAGCCGTTGCCTAGTTCAGATAGTAACTTTCATGTTTAAGTATCGCCATTATTTCATAATAAAAACTTATTATTAACATGCATCACACGCTGACTTGACCTAATCTTTCTCGTGCGGAGTCTTCAATATTCTCTAGTCCCTGTTGCTCGAACCAGACCGCGGCGGCTACGTTTTTATGGGGGCAAAACGCCAAGGCGCCATGTCAGTGCACGTTTAAAGTGCCCAAGGGGTCGAAATTATTGCGGAGCCCTCCACTACGGCACCTATTTCTCCCTTTCTTCTTTCACTCCCTCCTTTATCCCTTCCCTTACGGCGCGGTTCAGGTGTCCAACGATATATGAGACAAACTTCACCATTCCCTTTGCCGAAAAACCAATTATTATTATTGTTACTAGTCCCTGAATAACTTTGAGTGCGCAACCTATTTACCTCTAAAAACGATGTCCCATTTTGATATGGTGGTCCTCCCTTGGTCATTCTCCTCCTATTCCGCTGCTTTTCGAAGCCTGTAATCAGTTTTAGTAAACCCGTTACAAACTATCCATTACGCCACCGTTGGCACTCGTCCCTCTAATTTCTCTCAAGCAATAACGCTCTTCATGAAATATACCACAAGCACACCCTGGCATGCACGACGCGACCGCAGATGAGGATCTGCGTGAACGGTGGAAAGCGAACGAATATCCAAGCGCTGCACGCGAGATACTGTGAACACCACAGCAGATCGTGCTCTGTGGTGGTCTCCAAGGAAACGTTCCCCTTTTCCATTGGGGACCAGGCGTTTCTCGACGGAGGAAACGGGTCGTCATCCTAATGACCGCGTGGAGACCGAGCTGGGATGGCTGCCGTCGCTGTACGTGTTTCCGCATCTCTTTCCGCCTCTGCCTGTGAACCGGACAGCCGCTTCGTTTTCGTTTGTGCTCCTATCCTTATCACGCGAAGTGTGTTGTTCACGTTCTCTGTGCTGGAATTGTTTTGTTTCTTTCTGTCGGACAGAACACACTTGGATACCGCAGGGACCCGGGAGCAAGTTTCTGTTTGCCCGAGTGTAGGCATTCTTTGCCGGCTTCGTCTTCAAGACTCGCGCACGAAGGTACTGTTGTGTGGTTAGAGCGGCGGCTTCACCTGACCATTGTGGTTAAGTTTTGATACGGTTGGTGAATTCCAGTTCAAGACGAGTCCTTAGTTCTTGTCATCTGAGACGCCCCTTTACGTGTATGCTCCTTTAGGTGGCTTGTAATATTTGTTTTTCGGCGGTCTGGTTTTCAAACTGTATAGGAAAGTAGTTTTCGCTTGAATTTGTCTCATAGGAACACAACAGCAGACACCGAAGTAAGGATTTGTAATGAAGCAGCAATTTTGATAGACAACGTTTGGACAAGAATAGTTAAGTTGGTGTAAGAAAGACAAGTCCTCTGCGGAAGGCAAATCTTAGTCCCAGAGTAGTCCCATGCGAAGGAAAGTCCACTTGCAAAAAAGGTTGGTCACTGGAGTGAGGTTTTCTTCCTGCCTTTTCGCAGCAATTTTGGCTGTTATGATGTCGATAAATTTAATTATCCTGCCCTTCGTCTACACGGTTTTCATTCATCGAGTCACTTGAAGCAACCTGCCGTCTCCAACATAACACTACTGCAACCTAATGGCCCACCTAGTTAACAATTCATCTCGTCGAATATCCATATAGCTGGCATTTAACGAGACCCAACTCAATCACTGTTATTCACTGATCCCGAAAGAAACAACATTCACATTCCGTTTGAACGGTAACTACTACCGGGTCATTCATTTGCTCACTCAACTAATTCATTAGCCAGTCGGCTACCAAAGTCAGTCATTCATCCATCCAGGCAATGTCCAGCCTTCGACCAAATTGTTCATTAAATCATTTCCATTTTCCCATCTGGCATGCTATACCAATGCCAGAAAAACTCCTTCTAAAATGCTTAACTAATTAGGACTATCCGAATAATTCTCACGCCATACTAACTTTTTCCACATTTCGGTTCTTCTAAAAAGGTGAGTTTTGCCTAATACACTCTCAGCAAATCGCGTCAGCAACAGTTCACATACCCAACTTTTCAGGACAACAGCATTTTTGAACGAGAAAGAGTTTAGGAACGCAGTTTTTTCTTATGTTGTGATATTTCACTATTTCAATCAATTTTTCCCCACTTCTCCCGTCTACAGGTTTGCATTTATTTTTTGCTATTAACGTTTTTGCTATTGTTAAACGCGTTCCGCATTGGTTTTTTATAACAGTCTTACCAACTTGATGGGAGCGATGGGACCATTTTAAAAGAAACATTTTTGCCACATATCAGAAGAATGTAGCATAATCTTCAGTATTGCCATACCAGTATCTTACAGTTTTACAACAGTGAAAATTTTTCTCCATGAGTGTTGAACATGACGCTATCCGCGCACTGCCACTCCCTGTGAGCCAACGCCGTAGAGCCCCTCGAGACTGCGCGTGGCGGCAACGGAAGAACGTCATCAGGCGTCCAATGAGGGAGACAAATTTGCGCAAACTACACGTCTTGTCGCATCTCGCCTTACGACGGGCTGGGAAGCCACGGTCATATTTTCTCCCCCAGAGTGTTGTGCGCGGTAGGCGGACCCGACGTGCGTGAGGGAAAGAGGGGAGCAAAGGAAGAGGGATAGAATGGAGAATTGTTCTTCTCGAAGGCCAACAGACGATAGGCGCCAAGTAAGCTTCGGCAATGGCGGCTACTGGACGGCCTCTAATGGACGTGGTTGTGACCCACTCATCCCGCTGCTCGAGATTCGATGCAGTTTGACATAATAAGTGCTTAAGAACGTGCAGCAGTGCGAAGAGCTTACCAAAATTAGAAATTTTTATTCGAAACAGGAATTTTTAGTTTCTTTTGGTAATTTTTTGTGCGATGACACTTAGAGTAGCCATTTTTAGCATTTAATCATTGTGTGTTTGCCTATTTGTCTGCTTCTCTGAAGCCTGCTTTGAGGCGGGCTGCCCGCCATTCGGTGGGTAGAAGAACAGCCCAGAAACACCCCACAAGCCCACAAACACATTCGATAACACAGGCATCTCGCCTTCGGATGAATAAACAGTTCTTGTAAGCTGGTAAACGACGTATATTCACCACTGTGACGATTCGGTATTGTCTTTTAGGAAAAAAAAAAGAAAAATGTTGACAATTGTGTAGGGAGTTTCTTGCAGGACGCGCTGTATATTGCAGGGTTATAATTACACAAATCAAGAGAAATGATACGCACAGTGCGATCATAGCCGCAAACTCATTGCGCCAATCACGTACGCTGTTTCCGGCAATATTTTTGAACGCATTGTCAGCGCAAGACTATGCGACGCATATTAGAGGTCGTTCTGCCATAAAAATTCATCATCGTCATCATTTCAGGCACTGTGCACAGCTCGCAAAGAAACCGCGTGCCGGAGGACAACAGCCCTAAACGGCCAAAGATATCTAACAAGGAGTGGTCAGGCAAAGCAAAGAATGGCTCCTCCTTTTTATTTTCCTAGCATCTCATTATCCGCCTCCATTCGTGTTTTCTCCGGTACTTTTCCCAATGCATGTTCCCATTCCTCCCGTATCTTTTTACTGGTCTTTGCAAAGAACTCCTCCTGTGAGGTATTTTTTAATCTTTTTTCGCTTTTTGTCGCACATAACCAAAATCGGCGATGTTAGAATCGGGCGTTCCGTGTATGTCCCGCAACTCAGTTATACAGAGAACGCAATTCTCTTGTTAGTGCTATTTAGAAGCAAGCATGCCAAACCCTCTATTCGCTCAAAACGTTTGTTCAAGCGCAGAAAAAAAAATTATCCTTTGTTTTCTTTACTTCTTCCTCGCGAACGTTAGGCGGACTCCGGCAATCCGCTGAACGGAATTGCCTGCTCTGGCGGCTGTCGCGAGTTTAACTTTCTTGCCTTCGTTCTACGAGCTCAACTTTACCGTTCCTAACTTCCCAAACTAAAAAAAAATTGCGGCTGAAATTATAGCCCGCCCTGCTCTGAAGAGCCAAATGGGTCATTTACTCAAACTGTCGTTCATTCCTGGCGTCCTCATTTTTTTTTCCGCGAGCATAAACAAAGATGGCATTGCAAACTGCGTTTTCAACGTCAGCCGGTGCGGTATGGTTCACCGTGTATGGAAACACTCTTCTGCAAAAAAGAGAGGGAAAGAATCTTAGGGAAGCAATAAGGTGCAAAAGGAAATGCCTGCTCGTTTCAAAACATGCCACTGCCGTATCTTTCCCCATGCCCTTTCCCTAAATGCGCAACCTCTGCGTCGTGATGGCTATGACCTTTACCCCCAACGCGCACTTTCGCGTCGGGCCCTTTTCCGGGGCTGGAATGTCGTGCACGTGTTTACATACGAAACAGGGGCGTTTTTCCGGGGCGTTGCGGAAACGGCAGTGATAGCACAGCTCGTGTTGTGGAAAGAGAAATAAAAATAAACTAAACCGCCTCTTTCCGTCGATGGTCTCTATTCCCTTTTACGTCGGAAGGGCACTTTATTTTGATTCAGGGCACTTTTTTCTATCCACTGTAGTAACGCCTTTGTCCTTTGAGCACTTGAAATGTTAAATCCGCCGTTGGCTTCTGTTTCCTGAATTATACTTTGAGAGCTAGATGCTGCGAGTTATTATTGGTTACTTAAAGGAAGCATGTGTGCGTGTGTGCGCGCGCGCGCGCGCGTTGCTGCGCGTGTGTGTGTGTGTGTGTGTGTGTGTGTGTGTGTGTGTGTGTGTGTGTGTGTGTGTGTGTGTGTGTGTGTGTGTGTGTGTGTGTGTGTGTGTGTGTGTGTGTGTGTGTGTGTGTGTGTGTGTGTGTGTGTGTGTGTGTGTGTGTGTGTGCGCGCGTGCGTGTGCGTGTGCGTGTGCGTGTGCGTGTGTGTGTGTGTGTGCGCGCGCGTTCGTACGCGCGCCTTTGCCATTAAGTTTCCTGCCCTAAAACAACAAGAAATGAGCGGTATTACCAGGTCACGGAACCTATCGGTGTGCAGAATTGCTACTCAGGCCTCCTGAATATTTTCAATCGTCTGACGAGGGGTGATTCTGTGGCTGAGCTCAACAGATGCGGTCTACTATTACTGTTTTTTTATTAAAATTTACATCCAGAGAGAAGCTCGCGCCCGATGGCGGTACCAACCGGTCCTTTTCATCTAACTGAAGAACCCATGCCAGCACTTGCTAGATTTTGGAGAACAAAACACACACGACAGAAATGCTAACAATAAATGAAAATCATCAATTAGCTATGAATATTGTAATCACAGTAATTGATACATAGTCTAAGATACAACACATGCGCAGTAAAAAATAATCAAAGGACATGACGTTGTAACTTGATGGTCATAATCACACAACCTTTCAAAATGTAAGGGCCATAACTTCGCAAACTTCTCATGCCAACAAGAAAATAATTTTTCACCGTTCGCCTGCTGAAAGTGGTCGTCTGGCTGCATTCACGAAACTGAGCTTCACAAATTACAACACTCATTCCAATTCACATGGAATGTGAAAAAGCAAGCAGTCGCCAGAAACATCGAAAGGCAATACGAATAAATGCATTCAGCTGTCGACACCGCTATGGGTGCCTTGTTTACAATCTGGCTATGAATTGTGCATGTCGCTGCGTTTATCGTTAATTTATTTGTCGGTGTACTTGAGACGGCTGATTTTTCCACGTCCAGTATGAATTCAATCGAAAGACGGATTTTAATCGAATCATGAATTAGCATTGCGTTTCTCCCAAATTGTTGAGATTCCTAGCACATTAGAGACTGTAAGTGCCCTTATCTAACCCTGCGACCATGCATTGCAAAACTCAGTAACTCACGACAACTTAGCTCCCTTTTAATGGAGCTTACAAAGATGCAGAATTTACGGACACTAAAACAGTGCTGCAAAAAGATTAAGTACAACGTTTGTCTGTAATGTTTTGTAGACTGGTTTATTTTCTTGTATAGAAATCATTGTCCAAAACGAATTTTGAGGCGTTATGTGTACCGCCATCTTTCCGAAATAACCTGAGCTATTTGTGTTAATTGCTGTGGCAGCCGCTAGATGGCACTGCATAAATAAAAAATTGTTGTAACTAGTCGTCTGCGCATTCTACTGTGAGTGAATGTGGAAAGGTGGGCGTCCACCTCAAACAGCGTATAAACATAAAATTCTGTGTGAAGCTTCGCTAGACAGCCACACAGACTTATGAGCTACTGCGTGACGCTTACGGCAACGAGACAATATCGCGGGCGCGAGTTTCCAAGAGGCACAAGAGGTTAGTTTCGGAGAGAACGTCGGTGGAAGACGACACAAGACAGGGGTGCCCTTCAACCTCACGGAAGGAAAACAGCGGGGCTCGGATCAGGGAAAGCGTACAGCAAGACCGCATCATTACTGTCCGAATGCTATCAGATGCCCTCGACATTACTAACACAACATGCCCCCAAGTTTTGCGTGAGAACTTTGGGAAACGAAAGCTGAATGGAAGACTTGTGCCCCGTTCTTACACTCAAGACCAGAAGGACACACAGGCATCAGTGAGCGCTGGTTTGCTTTCCGAGGCAGAGCAGGACGCTGCATTCGTCGACAGCATCATTGCTGAAGAAGAAACATAGTGTTTTCAGTACCATCCTCAAAAAAAAAAAAGGCAGAGCGCCGAATGGCGCTCTACAAGCTCTCCGGCGTAGAGAAAGGTGCGGCGACAGAAGAGCAAAACAAAGACAATGCTGATAGTTTTTTTTTCGATGCCAGAGTTGCGATAAACCACGAGTTTGTCCCAAAAGAGCAGACGTTGAACGAGGAGCTTTATAGCCGCGTGCTCCAAAACATTCGTGATGCACTGCGACGCCATCGGCCTGGCTTATGGGCATCTGGACGAAGCCTTCTCCACGATAACGCAAGGCCACACACTGCTCTCAGCGTGACAAAATTCCTCGCCAAGCACAGCATTACTGTACTTCCCTATCCGCCATACTCACCTGGCCTGTTCTTATGTGCTTTTCCCTGTATTCTCCTCTGAAGAGAGCCCAAAAGGTCACTGGATGGGGAGCGTGGAGGCCGTTCAGGACGCCACGACAAAGGAGCTGACAGCCCTGCCAAAAGAAGCGTTTTCCAACTGTTTCCAAGACCTCAAGAAGCGTTTGAAGCTGTCCATTGACTGTAATGGAGACTATTTTGAAGGGATGCTGCTCAAATGATTTCAATGTTAAACGCATTTTTTTAATTACTCAGTCTCGGAACTTTACGGACAAAAGTATGTAGTTATTCTTGATTGTGAAAAAAAATAAAAATGAACTTTGAGCACAATGATTTCTTAGTGGCGCGGGTAGGAAAGAAATGTAGTGGTACGGAGGTCGCCTTTGCATTTGCATGTGTTTTGCAAGGTTTAGTTTTTTTTTAATTAAGGTTAAAAATCTTCCTGGAGAGTGAACGGTTGGAACCATTCAGCGCGTTATCGAATAGAGGATGAGAAAAACATTTTAACCCAATAGCCACAGTTAAGGATGAAATATATGGCCAATTTTACAGCAAAGCGGCAGGCGTCTCTAACGAGTGAGTTTAATTCGCCTTGTTCTCATGTGCGTGTCTGTGAACGCATGTCATGAGCAGAATAAACCGAGGTTAGCTGGGCGCTCATTCCAGGCGCCCATTGGCTTTTGCCGTGCTCTTTCTCGACTCACCATGCACACCTGGTCTTGCGTGTGTGAGCTGGACATCGTAGTTTCCCAGTCATCAGTTGTTGAGTCATTGATTCTCACAACATCTGGATTATTCTTGCATGCCCATACCAAGTAATATAAATTATCCAATCCGCAATGCAGATTGTGCGAATTTTTAAACAAGCAGTTCAAATTGATTGGGTTGATGTGGGTATTTCATTGCAATTTCCTTAGAATGACCTCTTGCTCTCTGTTGAGATTTTTGTCCGGTTCGGCGTATACCTGTTAATCTCAAATCTTAGAGTAATGCCCTGTAGCTTAATAACAGGTCTAAATAATTCCGTTAAACTTAAACAAAATCGAACAAAAGCATTAATCTGTTTTTTTTGTAGTATACTTTTTCTCCCACACAACAGCGCAACTCTGCACGACGGGCGTTTGAACCTTCGAGGCGCATATCCCCATGAATGTCCTTTCATGCTCTAATGCCAAGCAGAAAAACGTAACAAAAGAAACGTGAACATGAGTATCCAAACTCGGAGGCGGCCTTGCGAACAAAGTACGCTGTAAAATGAAACCACCCAGACGAGTCGGGGCGACGCAAAGCGCGGCGCTTGTGTTCGCGGCATGGCGCAAAAAGTTCTCCGGCCCATTTCAGTTTACGAGCACGCGAGGAGCTTCGAACCGTGAACGTCGAGTTGAGGTCTGCAGGCCAGCTTTCTTTGTCTTTGCGTGGTCGAGGCCAAGACCGTTTACTTTAAAGTTGAAACTTCGCCTTTCGCATTTGTGACGTGTGTATAATTTTCTTTTCGACTTGACTGCCTTTCTAACACTAGGCGCGTCTCTAAAATCTGTAGCAACACTCCGGCTCGATGCTTTCTGTATCAGTTCAGCAACATTTGTCTGCTTTTTCTTTTCGTTTTTCTGCGAGAGAATTGTTGCTGATCCAGAGTTCTTGAAGCACGGCACCGGTCTGAGCGGCCATGAATTGTTTGTCTCAAGCGTCCTGTTGAACTTTGCACCCCTTTATACATCAAAGAAGCCGACAGTCGCTGAAATCAAGGAAATCATAGAGGAATGTTTGATTTTCTTTCCTTCGTTGACTGCTGGATTCCTTAATAGACATGAGACAACGAGCCTCTAATTACCTGTCCTTAAATGCTTTGCACCCCTTTATAATTCGTAATCCTAATTGTAGCTTTGATACTTCCACAACGAGACAAGCCTGAGATGGTGCTAATTCCGTTTTGTTCAGCGAGTATACTTTTTAGAACCGTAAGCCCTAATCGAGCTCACGGGTCGGTGCTAAGAAAACTAAAAACTATGCTGCATTCTCATAGGACCAGCGCCATATAACGCAAAGTTAACTCTGCGCTCAGAATTAACATTGTGTGACACGAGAGCCTATGTGAAATTTGGTGCTCTCTTTTTATATAAGTGGTGTATATTGGCATCAGTGATTACTTGCCATACATTATCCGTCCGGTGAACGTGACAGCCACACGTTAGGCATTCATTCGTTCAGGCGATCGCTCAATCTATCGATGCTTCAATATCAGTCGGTCAGTCGATCAACAAATAAATTATGAAATCAGTCAGTAAGCCAATCACTCACTCAATTATTCAATCAATCCTTCTGTCAATCAATCAATCGATCGATCAATCATTCTCTGAAATCAGCATCTCTAAATGAAGGCTTTGGTAGATCAAAGCAAAATACAAAAAAGAATCAGATTTGCGACAGCTCGTCGGTTGCTCGATGACATCGCGTCTATAACAATTTTAAAACAAAAATATTGCAAGCCTGCGTTGACATTTTTAAAACGTGACATAAATCAAACTTGTAGGTCTACACGTAGGCTTTCAAAGACGTCTTCATAACAAATTTAATAAAGAGCACTGGCTCAAACTAGCATGCCAGGAATTTCAATATTTTATTTCTGACGATGTCTCGATCTTGCCTGCGCCCCTATATGTTCTTCAGATAAAACCACCCGGAATAAGAAGGGTTCCTTATTGAATATTCCTGCTTAAACTACGCCCTACAATATTCGTCCCATTTCCCAACGTGCATTGAATAAATGTGCTTAATAGTTACTTCTGAGCTCAGTACAAAGAGCTTGCGACATCTTTAAATGACAGTTAGATTCAAAACACAGGGTAAACGCTTTCATTTATTTTGTATGAATTGCTTCTTATATAACATTACGTGGGAATGCTTCTTGGTTCATTCGCATACGTTTGCGCGATGGTTAACCATTCTAAAGCCATTTCTACCTTTCTTAGAAAATTCGATATAGTATTCTCCAAGAGCGTGCTTTAGCACTTTTTAGATGCTAGCCTGTATGTTAATGCGATTCCCGAAATGTTGGGCAGAATAGCAAGTTAATAAAAACATCGCAATTTCTGTCCAAAATTGCGCGATGTTATCACGTCGAAGCAGCACATGAAGCCCACCTTACGTTTCTCGTGTTTCTTTTCTTTAAATTCGCTCATAACCACACAAAATTATATCCATAAAAAATTGACCCTATCCGAGCCCCAGGCAACTTTTTTAGGCTTACAACGCTGCCTTCGGTCGCTTTGTTGTTTCTACATTTGTGCGTGGCTACATTTTTACTTGAGAACAAGAAAACGCCCGTTCTTGAACTAGCAGTCGTACGAAAGAATGAAATTAAGTAACCGGCCACGCATTACTGACGTGTCAGTTGGTACTTTCATCTGTTCAATATCAGAGATTCTAGTTTCTAGTGTGATCATAAAAAGAGAGGGCGGAGAAGGAAAGGCTTTACAAAGCGAAATATTTTCCGTGGTAATTGATATTAAGTTGTGTGATTACTCGATACCCCGGAATAACCGAGCAGAAATTTGCGTCATAAGCAGCCCACAAGACTCGAAAATTTTTCTTAAGTGCCTTCATTTCCAGTCGCTCTTTCTCTAAGCTCATTCTTGCTGGGTAAAAATATACCTGAAATGAACACTTTCATTTCAGAGACCAAGAGAACTCCTTAGTAGCGGCCCATTAAGCGAGTGGAGGAATAAATAGGCCTTTTTGTCACTGTCATGATTTTTTCGTATCAGCAGCATTTCATCGACATCTATTTTTTCTGCACACCCAGTTTCTCCGTGAAACTGTGCACTGCTGGAGAAGCTAGACCCCGCATTCGCTGCTGGGCGACCGACTGAGTTAAACAAAAATTGTTTTTTGGGGAAAGAAAATGGCGCAGTACCTGTCTCACATCTTGGCGTACACCTGGACCGCCCCGTAATGGAAGGGATAAAGGAGGGAATGAAAAAAAGGAAGAATGTAGCATCGTAGTTGAGGGCTTCGGAATAATTTCGACCACCTGGGAATCTTTAACGTCCACTGACATCGCACAGTACACGGGCGCCTTTGCGTTTCGCCTCCACAGAAATGCGGCCACCGCGGTCGGGTTCGAACCCGCATACTCCGGATCAGCAGCCGAGCACCCTAACCACTGAGCCGCCGCGGTGGGTCGACCGTGTTGTAAAAATGTTTTCTAGCGTAATAAATACTTTTGAGGCACCCACAGACAACAGGGAAGCTAACCAGTCGCGGTAATTTTCAACAACATAGCTAAAGTTACACCAAAAGCGCCTAAATGCGACATTTAATGTAAATCGGTGTTTCGCGTCCTGTAAAAAAATTTTTTATCTTTCACACTTTATACTTGTGAGAGAGCGGCCTTTGACTTTGGACCCCACTGCTGGCTATGCCCGTTAACTATCAGCTGTGACGCCAAAGGCGGTTATTACCTGTGGTAATGCAGCGAAGGAATGACTACCAGACATAATCGCATCAAACTAGGTTTCCAGGGACGGCACATTATAATAATTACTTTCTCTCAATTCTATTCCATCCATACAAACCCCACAATGGAACGACAGAAACGGGTGACAGCCAGGACGTTCTGCTCTGTGAGACTATGATGAGAGCTGGTAGAAAAGAAACGGGAAAATAAATCATTACCGAATCATTATATAATTCCTTCTCAGGCGCCGCATTTTCCATTATTCTTTTCTCTGTTCATTCTAGGGCCTCTCTTCTTTTCTTTTATTTGTTCTCCGCATTTCATAACACAGTGGGCGAGTGACCACGCTTTTCAGCAACCAGTCGTGACGTCAGAAGCGACTGCTGCCACTGGAAGGCGGTTAGAAAAAAAAATCAACCGAAAAGAAAGAATAATGATCACCAAATTCGTAGGGTCGCAGAAGCTCCTGATTAGTCGACCCAAGCTGTGGGCTCGCACAGCGCTGCACGGCTCTCTCTACGGAGACAAAGCTCAGAGGCGCCCCGACACCGAAGCGTCTAATCGCAGGCGCCGCTATGATAAGGGGGCGCTGTCAGAGACACGTCTCATCTTTTCGAGAAGGCCCGCGATGCGAAAGTGGCGGTTTCCAATTGCGATAGGCGACCCGATCCTCCTCTGTTTGCGCGTCATCGCCAAGAGAGGAGCTCCGAAGATTGCACAACCCGCTGCCCTCGGACTTCTTTCTTCCAGCCGTATTCTTCGGAAATAAGAGGAAGGGGGGGGGGGGGGGGGGGTTGAACGTCTTCATGGAGGGGTGCGGCAGCGTTATTTCTGCTCTGCCGAGCCCGGCTGGCAAGCCGACTTCACGGACCCGCTGGAGCATTCTTAGACGCCAGCAAAGCTCTGACGCAAGTTTGAAGAGAAGGGTGAAGGCAGCGGCGTTCCGTGCCTTCGGCCTTGGCCACGATAGGTGGCCTGTTTGCATAACGTGGCGGTACAGCAGGACTCGAACGCAGCGCCACTGGCGGCAGTGGTGGGATCGAAGGAAGACACTGAATTCTAGTAAAAATCACTCTTATAGATGGTACAGTCGCGAGTACAAAATATTAACACAAATCACTAGCGGTCAGAATTTGTATATCTCACCACGCGGCGTGGCGGTTTGCAGATCAGACCAGCCTGTCGGGCCGTTTCCATATTTGCAGTATAGGAGGGGAGGGGGGTCGGCAGGAAGTAAGCTTTATCAAGCGTGCCATCACCCGAGCGTCGAAGTGCGGACCCTACGTGAGTGTGCATGCGGTATTTATTTTGTATCGGTTACCATGATTAAAGATAGCTTCTTTTTTATTATTGTTTTTTTATGTCCGTGATGGTTTGTCAAAAGTAACTTGCGGGAACAACCGATGATAACGCTGCTTTTAGCCAGTATAGTATTACACAAACTCGACAAACAGATAGAGTTCATTTTCCCAATGCAACTAATTCACACAAGTCACTTTGTTGGGAAAGTTAGTAACAATATTGACAGCAGCACTATCCCATCATTTCAGGAAAAGAAGTAAGGAGGGTAGCCAGCTCGCTGTCGTGATGCGAGAGAAAACAGGTCGTTGCACTAATGGCGTGCGTAGGCTCCACCGACCCTCACATGCTTTAAAGTGGCTCAGGGAAGGAGTCAAAAAGGCTGGTTATTAGGTCAGGAAGAACTTGAAGCCTGCTTCATTCCTCTTGAACCCCCTCCCAGAAGATATCTGGCGATGACTCGTGCAGCTGCCTTTTATCTAGTCGCTTTTTCATTAACCCCCATATATTTTCAATTATATTCAATCTGCTCTCTTGGGAGGCCATATCATCTCCTGGATGCAGAGCTGTTCAAGTAGTGGCCAAACTCAGCGCGGCTGAGGCTGCTCGCAAAAATAACTGCCAAAGAAGCAAAAAAAACTATCCTATTCTTCACCAGTTGCCTGTGGTAGAAAGGCTGTGATAAAAAAGAGAGGGTGAGAGAGAAAAATAAATTTTGCAGGGCCGTGACAGTCCGCTGAACCCCCCTAATACTGTAGAATGGGAACGGCCCGGCATTCCCGTTATCAGCCTCTTCGTCACCCACAGCTCCAAGCGTTGTCATTCCGGCGCTCCGGTGTTCCATCACGTGTGCTGATCTTTTTTACTCGCGATGGTAAAACTAATCTATTTTAGTCACCTCAAGTAAGCGTACATAGTGAGAGCGCTTTTATTTTCATCCTTTCGTGCTTTTTGCAGTAGGCCACGCCAAAAGCGGCAAAAGAGGAAACTCCGAAGCTGACGAACAAATAACTTGTGGTTACAGGTCACTGGGCGCGCAAAGATTTAATTGCGTGTAATACTTGTTCTAGCTTACAGATAACGCGGCTGTCTTTCCTACAGTTTTCTGGTCCAACATTCGTTAGGATAATTTCACTTACGGGTGTTCCGGCCTATTTATAACCACAGGTTACCTTAATAAAAAAATGGATTATCGCAGCAATGCAGAAAATTAGCTCATGACAGTTTTGTAATATCGGAGTAATTTTCCATCAGCATCCACCTAAGCGCATTCATACGGCCACAGAGGAAAGCTACACAGCATAAAAAAAACTTTGTAGTTAAAGAAAAATTCTTCCTGGTACCGACTCACCGCAGCAGTCTCTCTGCCAACGCAACTAAGCGCGGCGACTAGCTTATGGTAGGGCGAGAGCGCATTGACCAAAAACATGAAGTAGGAACAGTGTTCGTCCTAAGAGTGTAATGCTCGGTTTTGGTGCGTTGAATGCGAGTTGAGCCTCATGTTTAGTTTTTAATTACCTATTGCTGCTAATGATGTTTCTGGGGTTCTTGAGTATCTATGCTTATTAGAAGTAACTGCATTGTTTAATTTTTGAAAGCGTCCGAATTTATAGCTGAAGGCGATTTTCTTTGTTGATCATTTCTACTTGGCGGTAAATTCAGCGTGAAGGGACGAAGGACGCAGAAAGGAGACAAAACAAGCGCTGCACTGCATCCAACTCGCCCAACTCACCATTCTTCTGATCATTTCCATTCGGTTCTGCGTTGTTTGTAAGTTGTTAGAAAGGAGCGAACTGATAACCAGATAATGCCTTTGATGCGTGTCATGTGCAGGTTAACTGGGGTTGTGTTTATCCGACAGCAGCTTTTTATCCGAGCTTAGCAACTCACCGTCGTAATGTGAATAAACTGAACTGGTCTGCACCGTGCTCTGACATTCAGGGAAGTTTTCTCATGTTTCGTGTACTGAGCAAAGTAAATTAAATTTATTAAGCCACACACTCGCATTTTCGAGAACTGCCTCCACAAAGACATGCTTTCAAGCCGGCTAGATATGCCCGCGTATCTATACCCAGTTTAACATTCAACTTTCTGATATCAATGCGGACCACACTAACCACAGCACGAAATGCACAGGAGCGAAGATGCAACGCATCACACGACAGCCGAGACATAATAACGCTACGCTGCTGCTGCAGCCCATTGTGTTTTTGTTCTTTATTTATTTTTTATTTGAACCAGTGCCTACTGCAGACTGGGGGAGGTCATTACTTTTTTTCTCCGCCACCGAAATGCCAGATTGAACGCGTCGAAATTCCTGAGGCCTACTTGCGCGAAACGCTGGAAATCGTACCGTGTTAAAATGCAATTTGAACGTTCTTGCTTTCGAAGTAGATGTTTTTGAAGCATCGCACTATGGATGACAATTAAAAAAAACGAGCCTGTAGGCTTGATTCGGTTAAAGAAAAACGTCCGGATTCACTTTTGCGTTGTCTCAAGATGGCGCTGTTAGCTGCTGCGAAACTCTTGTGAAACCAGAGGTCCTCCGCGGCTAAGGAAACGCGACGAGTTTTCTCGTGCGTGTGGTGCGATCGCATGTCTTTCGCAATTTCTCATCTGCTCCCAAGCAAACACAGGAGAACCTTGTCTGGACCCCAGCTGTCTTTGCCCACCATTTATTCTTCGGGATTGCACGAGGGCTAATTTCTCAACTGTCCTTTCGTGTTGTCTCCGCTGAGACGCCCGAGCAAGATGGGCGTTCGCGTCAGTTAACGCTCAACAGTTGTAGCGATCCGAGATCTTCGTCGGCCAGGTCGATCAACCTTCCTGCTCTTCGTCGGTGGCTTGAGGGAAAAGGTTCCGCGGGGAATCTTCATTGGAAAGAAGCTGAAACTCCTGACCCTCGTCTACGTCTTGTCGAATTATACGCGCGGTGTCTGGTTATACGGACCACACGAGAATAGGGGGCAAGGGTAGGCCTAGATTCGCTGATGTCTTAGTAACAGGATCAGTGAACAAGAAAAGGCTGGTGAAATGAATGGAGAAAGGGTGGTAGAAGGTTTCACCAAAAGTTAAATAAAACGTCTCTCCTAACTCGCTTCTCTCCGCGAAAGTATTGCGACAAGTCTTGCCTTTTTGCCAGCTTCTCCGACGAAGCACAAGCCCCAGTCATAGCAGTAATTTTCCGCGCGGTTGTTCCGTTGTCGCTGGTGTTGTTTGGTTGTTTTGCGTGCTTATTCTGCGTCTTTACTTTCCAAAGTGTGGGGCTTAAAAATTGCGTCTTCGCGTATTGTGGACCGCCCTTGGCTTTTTCGAAGTTGGATTTTTTTTCTGGCGACGTTTTGATAAGTCGCTCTGGTAATATACAAAAAAAATTCATCTTAATTGTATTTCAGTTGCTGCGAAACAAACACACGAGCAGCCCTCATAGTTGCAGTCGTCTATATAGTTTTGTTTTACGGATTAAGCGTAATATATACGTTGGCATTATAACAGCTCTGTGATGCAACTCAACTTTGTTTTCTGTTTCTTCCCGCTGATGAAGAAATAGAGAGCGAAGAGGTTATTTTGCACGTGTCCAGGTCCTGCATTAAGTGGAGAGAAGAAACCTGTGCCCGTTATGTAACTCTTAAAAAAAAATTTGACGGCGAAGCAGTTTATCTGTAGGCAACCTTATTCGGCTCCTAAATACGGTACCTCCGCTCAAGCCGCGACCATCTTTTCAAATTACGCCCTTTGTTTCGACTGGCATGTAAATCAGCGCAGAATATTTAACGCTGCTCACCATGCACAAGTCAGCGGGCTGATTTGTTACCCTTCACAAAAAGCTGTCTAGAGTTTCGACTCCATGACACAATCTGAGGGTAAAATTACGTCCCAGAAAACGCTCTCGGAGTTAGCTTGCCTAATTTTTCGCACCGGAGAAGTTAATCCGGGATAAAAGATGAGCCCAGGGATCAAGCGAGCGACTGAATTTTCATTTAACAACGTTTCGAAGGTTTCTCTCTCATTTATCGTAATCGAGGGGATTGCCCAACCGAATCGCTAATCCAGCTTTGTACAAGAATAGATTACCGTGTAAAACCTTACCAGCGCACCCGTAAAACCAAACACACAAAGCAGGTTCCCCGTTGGCTAATATATTTCTGAGGTATATGTCGTGGAGAACTAATACCAGCGGAGTTTCGTTACACGTACAGTATCACATTTGTTTCACCCCCTTGCGCCTGATACGACGTACTAAAATCCCTCCTCGTTCCAGATATAGCGCTCGTCTCTCGGTCAACGGCCGCTTGTTGCAAACAATGAATTATAACCTGCCTGTGCGAAAAGCAATCAGTCAAGCGAGTACAGAGAAGCACACCGAGAACAAACTGTCCTCTTCTGTTGCATCAGGCAGATCGCCTGTTTTCTCCGCTGCAGACCATGAATCGTTCTAAATGAACAGCGCGTGCATGAGAAGTTGCAACACTCGTGAACAAACTATCCATACTCGTTTATTGGAATGCTGTTCGAAACAATGATGTAATCGAGACTTTCTAGAAGTTTTTTTTTCCGCTGCCAGTCGGCGCCACAAGCGCCAGGGCGTCGCGAACACGTCAAGCGGAAATCGACACGTTGGCTTCTCTCGAAAAAAAATTCCAAAAAATATTGTTTAAACGCGAGATAAAAGCCAAGCGGGCATTCCGAACAGTCCAACCAACGCCTTTCTTCAGCGTGCGTGAATAATAAAGAACGTTTATCCCGCGATTCATCACTCCCGATAAAGAGGAACTGGAAAGAGTTTTTGCCCACCCCTGAACTGTGAGCAAGCCGTCCTTTCCAGCCCTTTTCCTCTCTGCTCAAGGAAAGAAACCACATACGTACACAATAAGAACAGCGGGCCCGTTTCATCGTGATTCTGTAAGAACGTGCGCTTACAGTGCTCTATACTGAGTAGCGAAGCAAAGGGAAAATGTGCCCTTCTATCGGATAAACTGGGAGTAATGAAAAGCCCGCTGCACGGATTCAATTTCCTCAGGCATCGGCGCTACCGGTAGCTGCTCGTTCCCCAACTTCATTGATCAAGCTATGATTTCGGGTTCTTTGTTCAGCTTAATAGAAAATTCCTATACGTTAGAGAACGCGAGCTTCGCAAAAGCAAACCCACGCCAGCGAAACAGGAATTTATGTATAAATAAAGTATCAGTATTTAAATATAAAGATAGAAGAAAGGCTCTTCGGAAGCAACAACAGAAGCAGGGCTTTGACGCCTCTTTGAAGGGAGGGTGTGAGGAATAATGTTAGCTTCTCAAAAGACCCGCTGGAGATGCCAGGGGAATGTAAAATAAAAAAGAGATGGAAAAAGATGCTGCTTTGCGTACGCCGACGCGGCCGCAGTTTTTCATCCGATCATTTTTTACTTCATTCGTGTTGATCGTATTCAGTTGAATTCGTGTTGCTTTCATTCCTCTGGCGATTCTCAGCCCTCCTCCGTCACTCGTTTTTTTTTTTTTTATCAACATGCCTGAAGCTTGAGGGGTGCTTGCTGTTTCATCCAATTTTTTCTTCCTTCTCAAGCACTGTTGCAGCAGACATACTGTCGTGTAGCGCTTGCTGCCATGAGCTGAGAAACGAAGATAGCAAAGCCTTAAAAGGATAAAAGAAGAAATATTGTCCTCTTTGTGAGAGGCCATCTCGCGCATGCGCCCTGCGCCCGCCTCGTGTCGTTCACTGATTTGCCTCTGTTGCCCCCCCCCCCCCCCCCCCCCCCCCCTCTCAATAGAAGCCTCCCTTCTATTCCTTTCACCCTTAGTCACGGTTTTTTTTCCTGACTTTGGTACTGGTGAGCGGACGCAGAATGGACCTTATTCTGATGACCATATTTCACCGCTTTGTATCGCCGCCATCGCGAGGCGGTTGCCGTGGCCGGCTTTTTTTTGTTTAGTTTCGCCTCGCTTCGTTGCATGTTAGAAATTTTCGGGCGTTCTGCAATAAGGCCAACAGCAAACCAAGCGCACCGTATCAAGCTAGCGAGCAGATAGGCCTAAAGCGAAGAATGACCCGTAAGGCCGCTTTGAAAAGCCGGGGATCCGAAAACCGTTTCCTAATTTAATGTGTCGAGAGTGTGCTCCCGAAACGCGTATGCACTATCCTGGCAGCGTGGTCTTTTTAAGCGAGCTTGACAAAAATTGCCTTTTGGAACTAAGTCAGCGGTTATAATATCCTTTTTTAGCGATATTTTTTCTTCTTTGCCGACTGCGAAATTGTGGTTGACTGCTTACTGCCGTCTTCCCCATCCTTCCCAGTATATAATGCAGGCCTTACGTATTCAGCATTTTTCAAAGGGCGGAGAAGGTGGGGACGCGAGACTTATCTAAGTTGTCGAGCACACGCAGAACTTGAAATTGATGGCGCTTTTTGGTTTTCTGGTTTTTCGAGGTTCAATTCCACTGCTCTGCAAAGTAATGTTAGGCTCAGAGTATTTGGAACCAAGCTACTATCAACAAGAACGCTATGCTAACTATTCCATAACTCTATTTGGACAGTATTAGTTTTTCGTGAAAGCCGAATTTACAGCTATGTGGAGGCAAAGTCTAAATAATGTCGTGGTATTTCTTAGAACGTGCCGCGAGCGCGTTAGTGTTTTTCAAAATGTTTTATTCCCAAGCAAAAAAGGATTGCAAAGGTGATACGTTTTGTTTTTTAGTAGTTTTTCTTCCCTTCTGTTTTCTGGTAACGTCGTACTCTACATTTCTCGCCCATTAACGATTCTTTATAAGTTTATTTCCGCATTATTACATTTCATTTATGTCGTTGCGCTTCTCCATATAACAATACTGCCTTACATGCAAATCACACTTTACAGGGACATGCCTTTCCAATTAATTTCCTGTTGCCAACTTGCAAGTGAAGCTCGCCTAGGGTTGATCCTACGCCTTATCTGGTTAAAAGTAAAGACAAGTCATTTATATTCCACAAAACATTTTTACGTGCCAAGAAAAGTAAACTGAATTCTAGCCGCTCAATTTATACATGGTGGGACATGCTAGGGTGCGTTTACGAGGAGGAATTTTTTCGCCCCTGAACATAATGAAGCTCAATTTTTAGAGGTGCGTTGTTTTGTGCTCGGTCTTGGAGTGAAAAAAACCTAACCGCACATCTGCACAGCACACCCTTCAATCTCTATGGCGAAAGAGTGAGGATGGTATACACAAAACACCCGAGAAGATCCGGTTTTTTTTTTCTTCAAATTTTTGCTAGCCTAGACTGTGTAATCCGTAATCACAGCCTGCAAGGCGGCGCATACTCTAATCTTTGCGTTGAACAAAAGTTCCTGTTAAAAATTCCCGAAAATAATTTTTCTTCGTAAAGCAACCTGCACTTAGCAAAGCACGATGTCATAAGCTTTCTGCCATTCTGCTGCAGTAAGCGCCGTGGCAGGAACTACTCGTTTCCTATAAGCTATAATTCTGCATCAGAGATAGACAGGCTGCGCATAATGAGCCCTTTTTTATGTTTCGGTGGAAATCCACTTTCTCTGGTGCCTTTCAGGACAGAACTAGTTGGTTGCCGGTATATTCTAATGGCGAAAGCTGGGTAGTTTTTCGCTACAGATGTCCTGAAACGTCTGGTTATTCCTTATCATCTTAGAAGTATCGCAGCATAAGATCAGAGAATAGCGACCTCTGCCTTCAAGTACCTATATTGTTCGTTTAAATTTGCGATCAAATTGCAGCTAGCCTTAACCGTAGCAATTGGTATGAACCCTGGAATATCAAGTTTTTCTCAAATGTTTATATTTATTTTTAAACTGCTTCGAACCTCAGTACCGTTACGGGACCATTACGGGTGGAGAGAAGTGGACTCGCATACTCGAATCCTGGCTGGTCTTGCTTGTTTTTTTTTTTCGAAAGTGCGGTTCGACGCACGTCTTGAAAGCAGTCTCCTGCCTCTCAAGAGGAAAATCATTTCTTGTACTATCGCCAGAGCCCATTCTTTACCATGACAGAGCGAGGAAAACAAACTCAAGAGCACAAAAAACTTACCATTATTCCTAACGTGAATCCAACCACAGACCGCCCAATTTGATAACGAGTGCTGTACAGGTTCAACGATACGTCTCTTCTTTCACATGGCATTGACTGTAACGCACCAAGTTCTTTGCTCAGGAATTGATGAAATCTATATGAGCAGGGTTTACGTACATAGCGCTCGATTAGTTCAGTGCACAATAATCAGAATAATTGAATACAATGCACAAAGGAGGCGTACTTTGGGTATGGAAGTGCAGCAAGACTAAAGAGATACACGGATACAACACATTAACTCCGCTAGTCAGCCGTGTAGAAGATCGCTTTCCTCGTGGGCGCACTTCCATTCAAACATCGTTTGTTGGAGGTAGTACTCATGCTCACAGTTCAAAATGCATTTGAACGTTGTGTCCCGTGGCGACAGCGTTCGCGCAAAAGAGCTCTAATGATGAGTAAATAAAATGTAGGTCAAAACAAAAGTAGAAAACGAAATCCAGCAAGAGGAAAGCGCGAAGACGCTTGCAACATGTATGCGGTGCTCATAACCGCCTTAGATGCTGATGAGCTACCTCGTGAATTCCTGATTGGTTTCAAACTTGCCAATAGTAAGTTTACAATTATTTTGTTCAACTGTGACCAGCGGGTAAGCTGCACAAATAATTGCAGATGAACAGCGGGGTGCTTAAGGGTTCCCTGCCACACTTTCGTGATATAGAGGAAGAGAAACATACTTTGTTGAAGGTGAAATTTAGACTCTGGATGTAATCTTTGTGTGAAATACTCAATGATAATTTGTTAAGGATTCACAAATAATGTGGGGGAGGGGGGGAGGGGAGGGAGGTGACAGCTAGATATAAGGGGCCTACACCTTGGAAGTGAACTTTCCACGATTGAAGAAGTTTTGCCTTGCTCAACAGCGCGGCGGGGGCCCATGGTAACAAACAGTGCCCACAATCATTTCTTTTTTAGCTCACAAACTTTTCTCACAAGAATACCGGGTTGACAGGATAATAATTAACCTCCGCGCACTCACATTCAAAGAGACCATGCGCAACGGATCTAAGCGCGCTTTACGCGAAGAGTGGAGCGCGAATTCGGGGACACCTCTCCGTCTCTGCATCGTGAAAGGCTGCCACTACACCCGTTTTGCTCTCTCGCTTAGCTTGCCAGCGTGCGAGATGCTGTAGTAAGCTCAGGATAGACAAAGCGCGGTGGTGGCACCGCTTCCAGACAAGCCTTCCTGTCAGGTCGGGCAATTAAGAGGGCGGGGAAGGGGAGGGGGTGAGAGGGTTGAGGAGAACGAAGGGGTTCACAGTGGACGTACAACATCCGGGCCATGCGGCACACGTGCCTCTTATTCGGTGCAATACTGAGTGCATACCGCATCTAGCAAATATAAAGGAAAGGAATGGCAAGCCCCTAAGCCTGTGCAAACCAGGAACAGTACATTTACAAAGCATTGTGTTTTCATGGCGTATATGTGTTTCGTGGCTGACACGTGCTCATCCTCTCTACCTCCTATCATGGAAGAGAACAACATGGAAAGAACGTGAACGATATTTTTGAGGCTTTTTTGGGACTGCGTAGCGTCCCAACGGAGGCACTGTACGCAGTTTGGCAGCATAAATACCATCTTATCAGCTCCTGCTGACACAAACGCAAATTACCACCAGTCCTAACGACATCCTATGCGCATGCAGCTCGAACATACGGTCTTGCGGGAGATAGAACGTTCTTCCACGCGTATCCGGCTTCCGACTCGGGAACGCAGCCTCATCTCCCTAAACGTTGCATGGATTTACCTAGGCGTAGCGAGGAAGTGCGCTGACTGGCCCAGAAAAACACGCGGTACGGAGGTGTCGCGAAGGGCGCAAAGCGAACGACGGGAAGCAATGTTGGGGCGACGGGTGCTGTCGTCAGGCACTTCGGGCGAGACGCGCGTGTCCCGAACAGGGGCGGCATTGAAACACGTGTCACAGGCAGCCGGTGCAATTTAGGGACGGAAAGGGAAGCTATGACGTTGACGCCCCCATGCTGCCTGCCGCGCGATAACGAGAAGGAATAAATTAATAAATAGAAGGAGCGCACTGAAGGCCACTCGCTTCCTGCATCCAAACAGGAAGGGCTTGGCTTCCGTTCATTGCTTTTATTTTTTGTCGACATCACCACGAAAACGAGCAAACCATGTCCTGTCTTCTTTAAGGAATGTTGTGTCATGGAGGTTATGGCCTGCCATGCGGGATTACGGGAAACTTTTACTGGTGTGTGTGTGTGTGTGTGTGTGTGTGTGTGTGTGTGTGTGTGTGTGTGTGTGTGTGTGTGTGTGTGTGTGTGTGTGTGTGTGTGTGTGTGTGTGTGTGTGTGTGTGTGTGTGTGTGTGTGTGCGTGTGTGTGTTGAATACTACGGCCTCGTCCTTATGTTGTCAAACAGAGCGACCAGGAAGCAGTTTTCTGAACCTTAGCTGCCATCCCCATACACCACCTAACTATGCAAAAAGAAAAGTTTGCGTAGTGAAGGTGTAGAGCTTTACTTAGCTCCGGAAGAGAATCGAAAATCCTAGTAGCGCGTCTTGTTTACATCGTTTTCTTACAGGAACCGCGCCGGTGATCAATCGACATTTACCCAGCTCCCGCTACTTCTAGTTAGGTACAGCGAAGTGGGAACAGAGTCAAACGGGCAACGTCTAACGAATCGGTAAACCGTGTGCGCGACAAATGGTGACAGAAAAATGCCGCTGCCTGCTGGAGAACTCTGCCTAGTTTAATGTGCCCGCTCTTACCAATACTCGCACAAAATGGGCAATGAAGTATTTAAGTAGCAAAAAAACTGGATGTGCCTTAGCTTAGCTATGCCAGGATATACGTAGCGAAAGCTGGAGATGTTGTCGAGCTTCTTGTTGTGACTGTAATGTTGAGCATTGAAGAAGTATTCGGTGAAACACACTGTTTATTTATTAAATTGTTTTGACAGAGATAAACACTGCCCGTTGAGAACTAAAGTAACACGCAGTTGTCTCAATGCTGCCTACACAGTATTTAGACTAGTTGGTTTCTCTCAGATACACAAGGTCAATGGTAGTTCCCCACTGTGTAGTCTGAATGCGAGGTTTGCTAGCTCCATACGAAGCGATTATGATATACCTAGTCGTATCACCTGAGCTTTTATACACACAGCCGCACATACGCAAGTTATCCACACGACTCGGGCCCACACGCGGCCGCAGCAGCGGCTGAGCTCTGACGTCATGCGCCGCACACCTGCTGCCCTTGCGCGCATGCGCATTCACGCGCGGCGCCGGTGGGCGAAGTCGGGCCGACGCTGCTCCTTGCGCGGTGGCGGCGGCGAACTCGGACGTCATGCGCCGCGCACCTGCTGCTCCTTTCTGGTTTCGCGCATGCGCGCTATCGGCCTCCCAGGCTCCCGGAGAAATGCTAGACTGGGTAGCGTAGTGTAGCTTTCGCTACAAAAGGATTCATGTGCTTTATTGGGAAGTGAACAATGTTTTTTTTTATGCGTGTTGCTAATTTGCACCAAAGCTTTCACTGATTGAACTGCCGTCCACCTCATTTTATTTGATGTCAATGTGAGTTTTTGATTGGCTATATTTCATGTTCATATCTAATTTTTAAATTAGAAACAGAGCGTGACAACGAGAAAATAACAGACGATCCATGGGATTGATTTGGACGAGTATGCGTTAGCATGACTGTTAGCGCCAGAGAAAACAGCCGCTGTCGCTGTTGGGTACAGTCCGTGCGAGAGTGTACTGTGATTCAGACCATTAATAACCGTGTACAAACACCGTGCCCCTCTCTACTGACCCACACCCGTCATCCACCTCCCTCCGTTTTACCCTCACCCACATTCTCTCTATCCCTCCTATTCTTTTTAAGTGGAGTGGGGTTTCCCTTTCTCAACTCTGCCGCCTTGCAACCGAAGCTTCATATGTTTGGACGGACATAATTTTTTGCAACACGTGGCTTCTGACACCAACGGATAAACCTGTACATATAAATATACAGAGACGACCAAAAATCAATTACTATAAAGCCTGTAGATTCAAAGGTCTGGTAAAAAAAAACAGCGCTTTTTTTATATGGGGTACTTTGCGCTGTAAACAGCGCATAAAATTTTCACATCATAAAAGTTTGTGGTACTTCATGAACTGTGGAACGTTTGTGACACTTTGTAATTCTGATAAAGTGCTGGAAACGATTGTATTCCTTAAAATACCCGAAGTTGCATTATGCAGTTCTTCATGATCTTCTGTGCTTAATGCAGCACGATGAAGAATTATGCAGCGTGACCATGGCTGTCACGTTATGGCAGCTAGCCCACCGTCCTTTTATCGCTAGCGACTAAGTTCTGCATCCAGCCTTGTTAGTCAGCGCACCTTAATGAACGCGATCTGGCACCGTCCACTCAATTTTCGACGCCGTTACCTCCACAAAACTTTTCTAATACTTGTGCTTCTCAGCGCATGTCACATTTCAAAAAGTCGAAAACGTTAGGCCTCACAGACGTGCTCCATGACCGTGTTCTTGCGCGAAGCCCTTGTTTGATGCCAAGTTGAATTTTTTTTGTACTTATTCAAAGAAGTTTAAAGCAAAGGAAGCATGGAAACTATCTGACGTCATTCGCTGAAGTGACGCAACCCTGACCTGCAGCTAAGCTCATTCTGTAGATTTGTATGAACTGTAGAGCTATGCAACGACGTAATGACGTCTGAGCGAAGGTGTTACGTCACAACAACCAATTGGCATCGCAGATGTTCATTGACGTCGTGGGAGCTGAACATGTCACACACGATTCTCGGGTGGAAGAGGTGCAATGTCTTTCTATAATCTCAATATGCAGGGCTGAAAAAGGTATTTATAATCCAATGCTGAGATGAAGGTAGCGTAATATACCACAGTGATGCTTATAGATGTAGCGCTTCAAGAGCTCGAACCCCTCAAGAAAAACTTGGAGAATACAACGGGCTAGTTCTGGGCCAAAATGACATGAAATTCATGAAAAAAAAACTTGTTCTGCGAATGCGCTTGCAACACCTCTTTCATAACTTTCGACTACTTCTTCTTATCTGCCTTCATGTTCTTTTAACACACGGCATCCACTCTTCGTTGTTTTTAATGACTTTTTATGGACTTCACACATTTTTGTTTCTTTTTTAGCGTAACGAACAAAAAAAATGTTTGTCTGTTTTCACTGCACATCATTACTCCAAACATACCAATCGAATTGAGACAAAAACAACGCTTGACAAAGACGAAGGTCGTTTACTACAATATAACTCTTTGTTGGTTTCATTGTTGATGTTATTACGAAGACATGCAATGTGGCGTAAGATGGGGCTATCTTACGCTGCACGAGGTCCCAGACACTATTTTCATCCAGAACCTTGAACACAAAATACGGTTTGTAGTGTTGTCCGTCAGCCACAGAATGAATTCTTTCTCTCTGCTAGCATTAAGTCCTATCCTGCAATCGTCTTGTCTCGAAGCTTTTGTTCCAAGTTTCTTCCAGAGCTGGTGGCGCACATCCAAAAGTTACCGAAGATCTTCTTTTCATACTAGGCGCCCGTATATGAGTGTACCACTATGCTTATGCAAAAACCACCTGTCTGCAGCCTGTCTAAAACATGTCCATCATTCCTGAACAAAAAATTTGAATAGTGGAAAACCGTTAGACACTGACTGAGATGGAAAAAAATATTGAAGATAATTGTCTATTACTCTTATAGGTAGCAAAATATTTCTTTCGTACTGTTTCCATCGCTTGCATCGAGCACTTAATACTGCCATAAAAATATAATGGGGAAAGCCTTTGACGATAGTAAAATTGTTAATGGCAAAAAAATGCAACCCTGCCGACCGGATTTCTGCGGTTATATTGATTGTTGTGAAATGTTACATTGCGTTCACAAAATCTCTGTTCAAAAGTACTTTTGTCCAGAATTGTTGGGCATGAATATCTGTACCCATATCGTGTCGCCTCCGGGGGGTTGTGAAATGCTTTGCGGGGTTGCTACTGGCTCTCACGAAGAAACGTATTGTCTTTGCTCTTACGCTTCTGGACAAATAAATACAACTAAAAACATTTGGCCTCCCTCGACTCCATGTGGCGGTCGTCAGCGTGAACATTACGCATACATAGTTTGGTATACTACGGATCGTCAATGTTCTTTTTTTGGAAAGACTTTATTCGACTGTTGAATGCTTATTTTCATTACCTTTTAAGGTGTAATGGGCGGTTTTCTTTTTTTAGCTTACGAAAAGGCAACAGGGCCAACAGTACTCTCCACAATTTCTCCAGTTTAGGACTTTCATCTCTTGATCTTTCTAAAGTAAGAAACTTTCTCCTGAAGATTCTCTTTCACTCCTGCTATAGCCCTGAAGCTGAGTCGAGAAAGGAAGATGGGATACTTTTTCCCTATCTGCATCGGCGCTGCTGCCTTGTGCCCTCAAGACAAACTCAGGCCTTGCCGCAGAAACTTTTCTCACTTCCATAACCGAGCATGCGTGCGTGCGAGGTCACCACGCTCCAAGCAATGCAAGCGCGTGAAGCTTTCTACCACAGTGTCGGAGCGTTGTTTCGAGCAGTTCTGGTTGCCGGGAACTTTTTTAAGGCGGCCTTCCCGGCATCGCCCGCGGTCAAGCAGGCGGAGCTAACTAAAAGCGCAGTGGCGTCGTCTCTGAACGACAGCGTCATTAAAAGTTAAACTCGAGAGTGCGGATTTCCAGTGAGCTGCTCGCCCGAGTTCTCAGCCAACTCTAGCAAAGCCGCAAAGCCTCTGCGTGTCATCAGCCCTCTGGTGTTTGTGTTTATGTCTGAGAGATGTTTGCTTTCGCACTAACCGTTCCACACTAAAATGAGGTTAATTCCGCAACGATATGCATCGTTCTGAGTTTAGAGATATCTGGGTGGTCAAAGGTTTGGGAAAGGAGTTTGGAGTCTTTTTGACAACGCAATAGTTTTTACCCCACTCGTACCCGGATTAACTCCCGTCTCTTATGCAGCACTCCATGGCAGCCATTCCGGGACACACAAAATATGACAGCTACTTTCCAACAAGGCAAAGATGGGCGACAGCGTTTTACGTGCTTTGTCAAATGTTTATTTAAGAAGGAATTTAGCAATTAGGTTCAGCTGCCAAAAATATCATTGCATACGAAACAACGCACAATTGGCAACAGTAGATGTTCCACGAGTTATCTCAGTGCAAAAGTTATATACTAGAGAGTTTTGGCACAAGAGACATGCTGTATAGCACTCTGGTATGCGTCCGCGGTAGTGTAGTACGTCTTCGTTTTGCTGAAACTATAACAGGCAGAAACTCAGGAGCTGTTTACAAAGATCATCCCTGTAATTTTTTCGCTTGCAGGGATAAATGGCGTATGGTAAAAATGTCGGTAGTGGCGCTGTGTTTGATGGTTATTGTTAGGCTGTACAATTTTCCAACTATGATTCCTTTCAGTTTTGTACACAAGTATAGCTTGATTACACTAGACAATAGAACTGCTTGTGATTTTTATTAAGATACAGTGCAGCTTAGAGGCAGCACATACTCTGCCTTTTCATGTACAGGCATTTAAAGCTACGAGCGATTAGAGAATAAATTTGGGAAGTAAAATTGTGAGCTTGGTTTTTCGTGAGAATTTTGAACCGCGCTTTGTATGGAAAAAATGCGTTTAGATAATACTTCTATTCATAATTACAATAAGCGCTGTCATTGCTTCAAATGATTTCTCCATAATTCAGAGGCGTGAGAATGATTTCTGCTGAGTACACGGATTCGAACCCCACCGTGGCGGCTGCGTTTTGATGGAGACGAAACGAGAAACGAGAAGGCGCCCGTGTACTGTGCGATGTCAGTGTACGTCAAAGATACCCAGGTGGTCGAAATTGTTACGGAGCCCTCCACAACGCCACCTCTTTCTTCCTTTCTTCTTTCAGTTCCTCCTTTAACCCTTCCCTTACGGCGAAGTTCAGGTGTCCGCCGAGATATGAGACAGGTACTGCGGCATTTCCAGTCCCCAAAAACTAATGTTCTAATTTTCCAAAAACTGCCTTCCCTTTTTGAACACGAGTATTGCTGTTCTGGTCGGTGCTTTGACACGCTGTAAGTAGTAAACCAGGCTCAGAGTTGACGGACAAGAAGAAAAAATAAAAGCACTGAGCAGTACAGAGAACACCTAACAGAGCAGGAACCTTTGGCACCAACAATCAATCTCTTTGTAACTTAGTTGTCGTTTCTTTGCACGTTGTTGCTGAACAAAAAGGCGCCATAACACCTTTAACTTGTGACTGAGCCAACGGTTGAGGTAAATGCCGGGCGCCGCGTCAGTGGAGTCAATGACGAGAAGAAAGGAAAAAATGAAACCTGATTACATTCGATCGTGGTCTCAAACTGAATCTGAAGTCGTGAGTGGGCAATCGCCTACCGCAATGAGCTTTGGTAATTCATACTGCGAGTCTTCAACCTGCTACCTAAGAACGTCTAAGCCTGGCTACGTTTTGACATGTGGTTGCTGTAAAGATCCTTCTGTAAGTACAGGCAGCTTTCGGAACCACTATGCTTTGGAAACATTTATTTTTCGTCTTCTTTCACCGACGCGCCAGTTTTCCTCCTAGCGCTAGAAGTATACGCCGTTTAGTATATTTACTACGAGTTCAATATAAAATAATCTGAGCTACTTCTCTTAACAAACTTCCAAAGTTTTTTCCGATTACACATTACATTTACATTATGTAAGGAAACCGCTCTTCAAAGTGCGCACGACCCAACACGTTTGATAGCTTTTTTTTACTTTTCCTGGGATAAAAATTTAATGCATGTCCAGACCTATAAACTTTCACGTTATTTCTCTTCAAGCCAACTTACATTTCTTCCTTGCCACTGGATTTTCTCTTTTTCTCTCTTAAAAAGGAGCATTTTTTGTTATTCAAAGCACATTCTCGCCCGTTAAAAGATGCATGACAAGACAAGATCTGCTCTGGTCTGATGTCAGCCGGGGTGGATTTCATTTTACTCAGCGAACTCTGCTTCAGCCGTGATATTTTATTTGTGTGATGCATTCTACGAGTATATTACTTTCGGCCGCCGTGTGTAGCGGCACAATGTGAGTTATAGACACACGTGAAAGAATTTCTCAGAATAAGTGTTCATTCTCTGAGAACTTTTGGATAAGAAGTAATGCAGTCTGGAGCATCAAATGAAGTTTCGAAACTTCGATTATTTTTCTTTTTCTTTACATTGCTCCCAAAGGCTTGGTTTACGCCTGCAGGTGGTTGTATGCGGCTGGTAGATGTTTTTAACTTAGACCCGCCGCAGCCACCATGTTTCACGGTTCTAGGACTGCTCCACTAAAACATGTATATATCCCTCCCAAGAGCCAACAACCCGAAGCCGGCACCTGCATCACACATGATCCGCTATGCCTCGTTCTGCAAGATGTGTGCACCGGTCGTAAAGTAAGCTTCAGCTACTCATCTTCTTACAACCAAGGAGATAACGCGGTGAGGAAACACCTTCACCAATCTGTGCTGTTACGGTTTTCTGAGAAACCGTCAATTCGTTTTCACATCTAAGCGTCGAATTGTATATCTAATATTTACACCTGAGCACTGGTCTGGAGAAGTGGGAATTTAGAATGTTCCACAAGTACCGCGAGCACCGTCCTGGTTGCAATAAAAAGGTTAGTAATATATGAGAGACAAAGCAAAGTGCATAAAAAAATAGGAAGAAAAGGCGCTTCAGTTTCATGTTTATGCACGGCTTTGGAAGAAGTATTTTTGTTTGCTCTATTGAATTGCACTGTGAGTGTAGGCTTTCGCCATACTGTGAGGTACTGTTCCGGCCAGCAGGCGCATCGAAGTGAACTGGCCAATTACGCGGTGACAACTATGCACTCTAAACAGAAAGAAGTAAATAGGAAATAAGCTGTCCTGAAGCGCTTTCGCTTTACAATATTAAGCGCGCTAGAGGACAGCTTTGTCTTTTTTTATTCCTGTATAGGTGTGTTCGTGTTTAGAGTGTACGCAGGTGCAGATAGTACCGATAGGCGTTTCCATTTAGTCGTGATCGTTTATTCGATCAAACTTGTTTCAACACTCGTAATGTGCTCGCTGGTCCCACTTCATTTATTTTTAGATTTCAGCAATTCTTCCCAAAACCTTTATGTTGTTGGATACAGTTATATCCCCCACCCTAACTGAACTAGCTAGAGGCATGGAACTATTAATATAAGGCATCTACTTGTAGGACTAAACAGGCTAAGGTGTCTATTGAAGTCCTGAAGACTGAAAGCTTCAGCAATGCTGCATGGAATTGGGGAGGCATTGTGTCGCAGCGTGTGTAGAGGACAACGGACATTTGTCACCCTATAACATAGGTTTGGACAACGCGGGCAAAAATTGAATGAAAAGGTGGAAAAAAATCGTACTTTTTTGTCGCATGCTCATTTTGTTTCCTTTACAGCCTGGACGCCCTCCTAGAACTTGTCTTGTCACTCGATTTGTCTATCTCATTTTTTATTCTGACTAATGCATCCCACGCTCTGTAGCGCATTATAGTGGCGTGCATCCGTGGCCACGTTCATTTGTGGGTTGCGTGTTCCGCTGCGTCGCCGAGGAAATGTTGGGGGCATTATTATAAACGAGCACGCGAGGAGTGAATGCTAAGTTCGGTGCTCAAACATGCATTTTTTGTCGTTGTTCGTTCTTTCAGCTGTCATTCTCTTTTGAGTCCTGCGCATCTTTTCTTCTCTCTCTTTCTATCAAGTTGCCAGCCTCTCGACATGTTAGGGCTCGCGAGTGAGCCTGAGTGTTCATGTACGTACGACAATGGCGTCAATAGAAAAAGGAGCGAATGTGCGATACAGGTTAAAAGCAACTTCATTAGTAGTCTACACATAATTATTATGGTTAACAATTACAGCTGTGTTATTATTAGTCTTTTATTACTACCACTCTTATGATTTTTTAGTTTATTTTATTATAAATTAATAATCTACTCAAGTCATTAAGCCTCGCTGGATGTCATCTCGTTGACAGAGTGAGCGCCGCTTCGTGCCTCTGATTAATAAATGGCGCCTCATCAATACAATGAAAGCAACATCAATTGAGGAAAAAAATGTTGCTTGTCTTAACACCTCTTCGATATTTGTTTTCTCCGCAGTGCCATGAAAACATTGGTAAACACTGAGACGTAGCAAGCACAAATGCGCAATGTAATTTCAAGGAAAGGCAGTATGCTTTCACTAATTTACGAAGTTATGTTCCTGAATAATTAAAAGGGAACGTTTAATTAAATTAAAGCATGGCGGCCTCCGTGAACGCTTAATTACGGAACAAACTACAGAATTCGTTAAGAGAAAAGCTAAAAAGCAGCTCTTTATCTTCAACAAAGTTCAAAAAGGCACGCGCTCCCGAAAATATTAAGCGTGGAATGATTTTTTTCAACGTTCTTGGCAAAATCCAGCCAACAACTTCTTGAAGCCACGGTGAACCTAAGGACGAACATGACGCCGAGCCTGAGGCCGAATATGAAGCGAACTTTCCGAACATTTCTACCTAGGTACATGCAGCTCGCTTTGGTTATTGAAGGAGTAAAATGATGGCAGCGCTGAACCCCAATAGACGCATGCACATACTTTCTCTATAAAGTTCTCTCTCGCCACCATATTCATACTCTCTTGTTACAGCTAGCAGAGGAATCGATCATGTGTCAAACTAGTTTGCAATCCATTCAAAGCAAGGAGCTATTAATAGTAGAGTTGAAATTCGGCTACCGTATCTTTAATCTTTGAAAATATCACTGAAGGTTCTTTTTGATGCCTAACAAACTCTAAGATGACAAAAAAAACGGCTCTTCGCTTTTCGTTGCAAAGTGAGAAAATTAGTCATAATTGCAAAGTGAGATTCCAAAATTATGTGAGAAAATTAAGAATTTAAGGATGGCCACCTTCACCAAGTCAATGCTTACACGCACCATGATGCAAGCTTTTATCAAAGGACAGAAACAGGTGACATTACAGAGCAAGGACCTATTGCCTCGTGAAATATTGATTGTAATTTGCTAAATATGGGTCATGGGACCTTGTGACAGCAAAAAGCATTAAATTATTGACGATGCCGAACATCGAAAAGCGTTCATTAAATATAGCTTACGTTATGTTTTTGACCAGTTGACAGTAGTCCCTATACAGCGCATGGGCTGCAGGCGGTATGCAGTCTAATTAAAGGGAGGACAACAAGGTGCATCGACAACGTGATGAACAGTTACGCCTTCCATAATATTAATAATCACAGTAATTAGAGACAGTCCCGCAAGCTCGACCTACATCTGGAGCGCAATACCAGGCGCCCAGCTCCCCTCCATGTAGCTACGGTAACGTCACGAAAGCAGTTCTGTGCAGGGAAGCGGCGCAGGGGGAACCGGACGGCCGATCCGTCCTTGTCATCTCCCGATTTCACGCACCGCTTGAAGATCTCCACACCCTCTGCCGGCCTTTAATCACTACGCAAACGCCCCAACACCATTCCGGAGATCGAATGGTCGCCAAGCTCCGGTTCCCGGCGCGCCCCTAGTTATTGCCAATCTCGCACACGCAAGCTCCATTGCCGCGCCCATTCGCCTCCGCGCCCCCTCGCGTTGTGTTATCGACAACGCAGTCCGTAAGCTGCGCCGGCAGTAAATGAACCGTGAACTCCCGGCGCGCCACCGAAAGTGTTGGAGGTTTTGCTGGAGGTTGGGGATGACGTCAGGGACGGAAGGGACGAAAAGGTGCTTGCGCCCAATTACCACAGAGAAGAGCAGTTGCGAGGACAGGGAGAGAGCGTAGGATGCAAAGAGAGAGAGAGAGGGAGGGAGGGAAAGGAGGAGGCCGAGAGTAGGGTGACCCGCAGAATCAGCGAGTATTCGGCCCAGCTCGCGCTCGCTTCTCTCGCGATCTCACGCGTGGTCGGGCAATCCGCTGGCATTCCCAGCGCTGGAATGACCGGTTGTCGGCACCTCTCGACGACCCTCCCTCCCCTGTCCCGATTCTCCTCACCCTTCTTTCTCTCCTGACCGCTGCCTCGCTCTTGCCGACTTGTCTCGTCGCCGACCTCACCCCATAGCGACAGCGACCTCAGCCATCCGCACACGCCGGCTAATGAGACGTCAGGTAACGTGGCATCTTGTTGCCGTCTTGTGCGAGGAGGAAGAGAGAGGGACAGGCAGTGGCTCTTATTAGAGGTTGTCTTCGGTGGGATTCCACGAAGCTTTTGTTTCCGTTCATGCATTCAGAACAGGCTAACGCGATGAAGATGAAAGTGTGCTTTTGTCACGCTTGAAACGCTTGAAAACTGAAATTGGTTTTTTGAGGAAAGGAAATTGCGCAGTTACTGTCTCACTTATCTTGGTGGACACCAGAACCGCACCGCAAAGAAAGAATAAAGGAGGGAGTGAAAAATAAAAGGAAGAAAGAGGTGCCGTAGTGGAGGGCTCCGGAATAATTTCCACCACCTGGGATCTATAACGTGCGCTGACATCGTGCAGCACACGGGCGACTTCTTGCGTTTCGCCTCCATCGAAACGCAGCAGCCGCGGCCGGGTTCAAACCCGGAAGCTCCGGATCAGTAGCCGAGCGCCCTAACCACTGTGGCACCGTTGAAACGCTTGCGAAGATGAACTATCGCCTGAGAACACCGTGAACTGAAGTGGAAAGTGACCACGATCCACTGGTGATGACCCCAAACTGCGTGAAACCAGTGGTTACCACTCCATGCATACCACTCAATGCATCAATATGTGTACAACTAGGCCGAATGCTCCGTAAGAAATCTCTGCTTCCATGAAATGCTGGTACAAAAATTTTGGACGAAGTGATGCTTTGCGCAAATGGCTACGTATCCTCTTTGTAGGAATAGAATATCACGGTTTGGCTTCACTGGCTTCATTTCTTCTTAACTTTACACAACGTGACGTTTCCGCCACCTGCCAGTCAACAAGCATTCTGCGCGCAGGAAGGAATAGCTGAAGGTATTAAAAAATTATTCTCTTTAGGTCTTCCACGATTACAGCTCCACTGCGAGCGAAAAGTATGCTTCTTTTTATCTGAGTCGTCTCCTCTAAGCCTGTTACACATTATCGTCTTTTCATGCTGGATTCTGCAGTAAAAACAGTTTGTTCTTGGCTCTAAACTAAGTGTTCCCCTTCATAAATCTCGCACCTGTAATTCGAGTTCGCTCGTATAAAGCGTACACCATCGCTGTTGTTTTGTTTGATATCCTCACTGGCAAGAGCAGAAGTTCGGTACAGGTGTAAACCTGTAACCTGTAGCCTGTAACCTGTAAACCTGTTTACTATGAATGTAAAAAGAGAGTAAGCTGTTCTCTAGCACACTCCCTTCCATAAAAGAGTGTGTGCTAGAGGACAGCTTACTCCCTGTTTGCACCCTTATGTTTCGTGTAATAGCCGAGCTGCGTGAGCATTCGTCTGTGAACTCGGCGCATGCGTACTCGCTTCTCTACTGGGGCAAGCCACTAATGAGATTCCGAACGTGCAACACCATAATTCACATTTGGCACTGCCGGTCAGGCGCAGTGATGCCTTAGAAATTCGCGGCTTTTCGCGGACGACTGCGTTTTATTCATAGAAATTAAAACTCCGGAGGACCAAGTAGTGCTTAACTCTGACCTCAACAGTATTAACGATTGGTGTTACAGACACGAGATGAAACTAAACGTCTAAAAAGCAGTTTTCATGAGAAGAACTAACAAAAAAACACAGTCTATCTAACCAGTAACGCCTTTCATCACGGTGCCTATCAGAAGTAACGCAGTACAAGTGCCTTGGTGTAACAATAACTAATACCTTAAGTTGGAATGCTCACATTTCTAACATTTGTGCATCGTCCTTCCGTAAACCTAAGCTTTTAGCTTATACATCAATCATTAGACCAAAATTAAAATATGCCTGTACAGTGTGGGATCCTTTCACGAAAACTAATATCCATGCATTAGAAATGATCCAGCGGAAAGCAGTTTGTTTTATTTTTCTAAATTCCGCACTACCGATTTCCCTACAATTTTAATGAACGTTAATGACATACAGACACTGGAAACTCAAAGAAAGCTTTTGCGAATAAAATTTCTCTTTTTGTTGAAAAATAACAAGTTATCAATAAGCCCGGACCCTTACTTAAACCCACTAATGACGAGATTAGCGAGACATCGTCGCGCCTAGTCCGTAACACCTTATCGTGCCAGAACAAACTTGTACAAATATTCTTTTTTTCCCCGAACAATAACTGAGTGTAACTGGCTTCTTTTGAGTAGACTAACAAGCACAGAGAGCATTAGCAATTTTTTATAAAGATTTTTGAATGTTGTAAGTCCAGTTCTGGCGCAAAGAAAAATTGTGTTCAATTTATTCATTTTTTGATTGAATCTTGCATGTGTTGTCTTTGGTTCGTGCTAAATGTTACCATGCCTTCTATCTCTTTATATTGCCCCTCCTGCCCGGGCCTACCTAGGCTGGCAGTATTGAATGAGTAAATAAATAAATAAATAAATAAATAAATAAATAAATAAATAAATAAATAAATAAAAAAATTGAAAAGCCGGCTTTTCAATGTGAAAACTGGTTGGAAAGCTATTTGGTTTTCCGTGAGAGATTCATCTAATTCCTCCATTCGAGAAGGAAGCCGAGGAGCCTTGACGAAAAATTGGCAAGCCTTTTTTCTAACATGAAAACCGGTTGGAGAACCGGTTGGTTTTCAATGCATGAATATTCGAATTTCTATTTTTTAAAAGCACACCGCGAACTTTCCAAGTAGTTCTTATTTTTCTCTAAACGAGCTTGAAACCCCAGCTGCGAATTTCACATTCCGTACGCAGCATCTATCACCCCAGTGGCTTAACGCTGATATACGTAAGGTACGCAAAGTTTCGTACTTTCCTAAATTGCCAGTTCAGCGCGCGCGAAGCTTACTTAACGAAGAACTTACAAACGGCGAAGTTCTGCTCGCGAAATCCGAGCGGCGCAACAAAAGCAAAAGGCTAAAAATGGGACCGAAATGAACCCGAACAAGCTGAGATTGCCATCTGCTTACTCAAAGCACACAGCGTAATGAAAGCGACGAAGAATTGATACTGCTATGAAGCAAAAGCAAGAATAAAGAAAAGTTTTAAAAGAGAGGTTATTTGACTTGCACGCAAAAGAAAAGCCGCTAAAAGTTTTCGCGTGCTCGTTCTGTGTGGCTGCGGCATAAAAGTAACCAAGATGAAGAGAGTCAGCCAAAGTTTTTGCTAAATATGTCTGCAACTCGAGGGCATTGCCACGAGGTTTTCGTAAGAGTCTAAACTTTCGAAAAAAAAAATATCTTGGAGCTTGTCGGTTGCCGGTAAGCTCAACGCATGCACAACCATTCAAGAAACAATTGTAAAAAGAAATCTTTTTTTTTTCGTGTATTAGCGCCTGCATCTGGTCGCGAAAGCTTGCAGTGCCCGCATTTGCCGTGGCTATTTGAGCAATACTGCAGGAGAGGGCGTCATTCATTTGCAAAGTACTCTGATTTCTTGGATATGAAGCTTTAATGGTACGAAACTCGAAAATCGACCCAACAGAAGATCGACGCAACGGCGCCATTCTGTTGATTGGTATCTATATCGCAACTATAAGGATGATTTGTGTCCGACCTTGTTGTTTGCAAAAATAATATTCATTTTTCTTAGTTCGCTTTCCTCTCAACTCAGTATGTTCTTGTTTTCTTTCTTTTTGTGTGTGGCCTTGGGGAAGGGGGGTGGAGGAAGAGCTGTATACTTGCTCAATAACCAGCAGCCTTTCTCAAAAGCCTGCAAGTTGAGAGAGAGAGAGAGTTTTGAGCGTCTATGATCATGGTCTTTCGCTAATTGGTTCCTATTGTTCACTTCGCCATTTTTTTAGAAACCAAGATTCTTCTCACAGTCATAAAAGATGCAGGGAGCAGAAAGAACGTATTGGAGCGCATACCGATATGTAAAACTGCGCGAATGAGCTCACGTTGGAAGGCAGTTTTTTATAATGGGCCTTGATTGAAAGATCATGCGGGTTAAAAATTAAGGTTAAGTTCTTTATTTGTTATTTATGTCTTTTTCGCTCGGCGATTTGCCACATCGTGTTTAATGCCTATAGTTCCGTTTTCTATGTTTCTGCTTTCAACGTTTCCTTTTACGACGCGACCCGCTGTCTCGAGAAAGCGTAAAATCTCAGAGAAGTCTAGCACGGTCTTCTATCACCGCCCAGTGGGGACATCACAAGTAAAGCTTTTTCATACATTTATTCATTTCCCAACTTCTCGCTTTCTTTCTTTTTCTTTTTTGGCTCGAACCTTCCTACCACCTCTTTTCACTTTTCTTATAGCACCGTTGATTTCCCGCAGCTATAGTGTATCGAGTGGTGTGAAACTAAGATTTTAAAACCCAGTGGCATCTTGAGCACGTGGGCAAAGTTTTGCCTCATTCGTAGCCTTTATCTTTTCGGTTGTTATTTTCTCATAATATTTTGTTTTTGATCCGTAGTAATGGGGGCAGGCGCCGCTGTCATCTAAAAGAAACCTGCGGGTGTCCTCTCATAGGAACAAAAGCTGGAGGGTATTTTTACGAGCGCGGCCCGCGGGACATCGTTTTAAGGGTCGGCCCTCTGGCCACAAAAGAACGGTCCCCGAGCTTCTCAACGTCAAGGCTCGATGCGAAGATCTAGCGCGACGAGAAGACCCTGTCCATGAACGCTAAGGATCTGCGCTATTGCGAAGAAGGCTGCGCTGCACCGGAGAGAAGTGGAAAGAAGGTGGGTCACCGCGAGTTTCTTGGAGGGCACTCAAGACGCTCGACAAAAGAAACTCGCCATTGTGGGAGCACCCTCTTGAGTAAGAGCGGTTTGCGAGAACCATCGCGGTGGTGGAAAAACACGCGGCCAGTATGCAAGGCTAGGCTGCTGCGTTTACTGAAGGGCTTGTACCTACCTTTCAAGTTTTCGCTCGGTAACAAACGCGATACGCGCGACACGAGGACACGAAGCGAGGCTCGTACGGGAGGGTCGCCGGTGGTACTTAATGGGATGCTAGCGGAATAAATTTAAATTTTGAGGCGGCGAATGTCCCGCGCAGCACTGCCTTCATCCGACCGTATGTATAGAAAGGTCGCAGCAAACGTATTAAACGAGCTGCAGAGGTGGTCCCTCTTATCATAGGTAGATATGGTTCGTAAGCGTGTAAAAGAACAGAACTAACGATAACGCTTCAAGCCTTGAAACTGTCGGCGCCAAAATGATGTCTACCAACACCGGAGATATGCTTAATGGACATCGGGATACCTAAAACTTGTACCAAAAAAAATGGCCGCCACGGTGTCGCAGGGGATATGGTGCTCGGCTGGTGAACCGAAAGACGCGGGTTCGATCCCGGCGGCGACGGTCGAATTTCAAAAAAGGCGAAATACTAAAGACCCGTGTACTCTTGAGCCGGAGTCACCTTGGCACGTTAAGTCCTATAAACCATAAACATCTTTAAACGTTAAACTCCCATAAGCCATAAAGTGGATTAAAAAATCTCTGCAGGCTCATTCTGTACCGAAACAATGGCGTAATCCAGTTTTGTTTGCGGCAATAAATGGCGACCACCGGACCTTGGTAAATAATTATCGTCCAATGCCTGTCGCAAAAAGCAGTCGTGCAGTTATGTCGCAAGAAGCTGGCAGTCATTTATGAAGGAAAGGCACTTTTGGCAAAGCTCCCCCTTTCCATGCCCTTTGCTCGTCACACACACATCGTTTTATAGCAATTATCTTGTAGAAACCGCACAGTAAGACACGGGCTTGCTCACGACATACTTCCGCAGAACTCCCCAATAGCCGGTTATTAAAGGTTCTGAAATAAATGTTCTCAAGAGTCAGTGTTGTGTGCAGTTTTTGACCGGATTATTTATTTATTTATTTATTTATTTATTTTATATATTTAATTTACTTTATGACATACTGCAGGCCATTAGCCTCAAGCAGGAGTGGATTACGGAAACAGATCAGAAATTGAGCAATAATACCAAAATTACCAGTAATTACTAATGCATTGCAAGAAAATCTGCAGCAGAAGCACGATACAAGTTAATGTCTTGTAAGATGAAAAAAGATTGTTCGCTATGCCTTTAAAAAAAAATCTCACCCTTTTTAACCTTTGATGTATGTGAATCTTTTTGTAATATTAAACAACGCATTTAATTTTTGCGGTAAGGTTGACTAGGCTCACAAAAATATTTCGAAAATTAAAATAAAACAAAGCTGAACCCTTTCCAGCTTTGTCAAAAACGTGCCACTAATGTTACTTCTAATGTGAATAGTCCTTTAAATGTTGTCCTAACTCCCTGGGAACTTCTACGTGTGAGTCCGTAAAGTTCTCCCCAATATTTTGCAAGGCCAACCTATGTCAACCCGGATTTCAGTTTCTTTATCTACGCCGGTTCCGAGCACTTCGAATCAATCACCTCTTTGAGAGGCGAGACACGGGCCATAGAGTTCAGACAAGACCTCACATGCCACAAGCAGCACTCGTAATTCCGCAGTTTCTCTCTCGCAAAAGCATTTCCATAATGTCGTCATCAACGCTGATTAATCTCAATCAGTCAAGTGCATATGTCCAAGTTCTTCACTTCAGCCCACGCGAGGCAGCAGAAATTTCTCGGAGCTGAGCAGATGTTGGTGCAGGAATAAAACATCGAAGGCAGATTTTAAGATACATCCATGAGGGCGTAGTAAACGCGATAATAATGGGGACGCCTTTCTTATCGTACATTTTTTTATACCGTAATTCTTGATTTCATCTGTTTTTTTTTTTATGTGGGCCAAGTGAAAGTGGAGCACGAAAACAAAGAAAAAGTAAAATTTCACCGGTTTTCAAATTGGTGACATCGCACTCTTTCCTCTCCTTTCTTCATTTTCGACGCGGAGGTTATTTTATTAGATTCTTTATTTTTGCAATGACGCTGCATTGCACTCTTGAGACGATGAGGAGATCTCGAAGTTGAGCGCGCTCCATTGCATGCGACGTAAAATTTGTTAATGTGCGCTGAGACAGCATCACGTTAAATGTTGTCTAGCTTATAACGGTCGACTTTATTAGCAGTGAGTATGGACCCTAGAATCTTATTTCTCTTTAGGTTGAGGTCTCCGCGTTATTCAATCTCAGCAGCTCGATTTATTTTTTGTTTCTTGCCGAGCGCTTTTTCCGTCGAGTGCTGCTGAGCAGAAAATCCACTTTAAGGGCAGCTTAAATCTACTTTTTAGGAAGATTGAGAAGAGCGGTGAAGTGGATTGGGTTCTGAGTATGGCGAAGCGCCCGTCCATTTAATAAGTTCGTTTCCTGACCGTGGCTCATTCTAGTTTTTCTGGCTCTTCATGTTCCGAAATTTTTTTCTCACAACTGAATTTCTCCCTTGGCTGGGCGCAGCTTAGTAACGAATTCGCGCGTGACTGGCCCCGAGCAGTCCGTCGTTAAAAACAGGGCAGTTGACGAAAGAGCGAAATCAGCAGAGAGCTGTGTGCCTACTTCCGCTCTATTGAGCCAACTTTTGCTAGTAGTGCATACCAAATAAGACAACACTCACTCAAACTGAGTGACGGATAGTAGAATGTACGTATTTTCTAAGTAGTTAAATTGTTCTAATATTACTTGCGAAGTCGTTTTGAAATTGTGGGTTATTCTATAAAAAAGCGTAAAATACCAAACCCCAAAGAACCGCACTAAGAACCCTTAACTCGATATCTATATACGCCGAGTCTGATGTCCCACCAGCTGTGTTACGGCTCTGCTATGTCGCCTTCTACTTTCAAAACATATTTATGTTATGCACCCGCCGCAGTGGCTGAGTGGTTGTGGTGCTCTGCTGCTGACCTAAAAGACGCGGGTTCGATCCCCACCGCGGCGCTCGAATATCAATGGAGGCGAAATTCTAGAGGCCCGTGTACCGCGCGATGTCAGTGCACATTAAAGAACCCCAAGTGGCCGAAATTTCCGGAGCCCTTAACTACGGCGTCCCTCATAGCCTGGGCAGCTTTGGGGCATTAAACCTCCATAAACATAAACATTTATCTTACGCGTCCCATTGTGAATGACATTGCGTTACAATAGTTCAGTTCCTTGCTTCTATCTCATGTTTTACTAAACACAAGGCATACATGTTGACAAATCCCGTAATTTACTTGCACCAGAAATTCAACTTCCGCGAGGCAGACGAATTAGTTTGTTCTTCGAAGATGGCAAGGCAGTTTAGAATGAGGGAAGCAGTTTGTTAGTTTTGCTTAAAAATGTATACCCCATAGAGACTGCAAACGCATTGTGCGCGTCTCGCAATGTTCGCAGCTTAAAACGCTGTTTTCTCGCCTGTCATTCATTTCCAGCTTCTATCCTCTTGTATTTACTCGACTACA